>NC_069145.1:76791857-78014448 GCF_943734635.1 Anopheles cruzii
GAGGGGGAGCGCTCGCACTTGTGTTTGTGGGTTCTTTCGTTTGGCGAACAACAGAAACTAGCCAAAGTATACAATTCATTCAAAGCGTCTACAACACTACGCTCTCTGTGTGTGCCCGTCTCGAATGCAGGATTCGTCGCTGTGGCATCTTCGGCCACAGTGGAATCGAATGCCATTTCTTTGTTTTCCTCGCTTTCCCACCCGCTTTCGCCGCATTCCGGGTGGAAATCGGAGACGGCAGCGCGCCCGTCTATGGCGTGTATTGTATACTTTTTCTTTTAATTTATTTATGTATTTGTGTTCACTTTTGTGTGGATCGAGCGTGATGTGTGTCGTCCTCGCGCCACGTTGGATTGCGCGTTGGAAGCTTTTCGAACACGATCTTCGAACTTCGTTCCCTTATCGAGCTTACCGAGCTGTGGCGCCCTTTGCGCCCATATCCCTCCGGCGGGAGGTGTAACGGCAACGTGGTGGCGGTGGAGATGGTGCACAAAAATATGATTCTGGAAACGAAATTTATGTTATGAGTTTCCAAACTCAATTTACATTTTCCATCGCCTGGGCTGCAGTTTTTCTCAGGCCCCCTCCAGGCGCGTGTTCCGCTTCCACAGCCCCCTAAGCCCTGCCAGGGATGTTTCTCTTTTCTGAATTTCAGAGTATCCTGTAACAAACAGACACACCCAAACACCCGGACGTGAGTTCTATCGGTGTCATTCGTTTTCGATGTTTTGCAAAATACGATATTCATTTTTCTTTCGCGCGTTCCATCCGTGCCCTGTTGTTCCGTTCGTTCTATTGGTCACAGGCACACAAACACACACACTTGGAATGTTGTTGACTGCGGCCCGTAGTGTCGTCAGCTTGTGTGGTCGTTCTGGAGACGATCCTCCGGCGGCAAGAAGCTCGCTCACACGCCAACGCCCGACCATGATGGGGTGGCTGTGGATGCGATGGTACATTGTAAAAATCCACCGATCACACCCGCCCGTCGCAGGACGGTGGCCAAAGGGCTATCGGCATATCGGCGGAGGTTGCTGGGACGCCGCGGGGCTCGGGGCAAAATCCCAGCATTAAAATATGCCGTCCGGTGTTGTCGCTTGACAGTTCAATGAATCTGTCACGCCGACGGCCGACCGGCCGGTTGGCCGGCTCCGAGTGCAATAAGCTCGACGGGTAGAACCCTCCAGGCTGTCGCTCGTTTTGGTTTCCGTGCTCCGTTGCCGCTGCTGCTACTGCGGACCAACACCACCACCCAACCTATGCGATAAGCTCTCGGACGACGAGCGCACCGATGGTCCTTCGGTGACCGATGAGCGGCGAGCGAGAGACAGCGATTTGGGACAGCAATTTGAATACTTGGCGAGCGCAAGATGGCGCCTAGGCACCCCCCGTGCACCGGTCGGGCACATCGTGGCATGTGTCGTAAATATTTATGGTTCGTCGAGTTTTGATGTGCGGGAAATGAATTTACTATTGCTCTCCGATCCTTGGTCCTTGCTGCCGCCGCCGCCGCCATCGGTGGGCGCTAAAAAGTTTGCCCCCATCCGGCCGGCCGGGCAGCGATGGCAAAGCTAATGATGGCAGCTGGTGGGAGTCCTCCGGGGGCGCCTTTTGTGCTTCGCTAGGCACACCACACGAGGCTAGAACTATGTTTTGTGAGCGAAGCGACAGTTTCAGTGGAAAATGTGGTGCCTCTTCCGGTTTTTGGGTGGAACGATTTTTATGTTTTTTATGCTAATTCTGACACTCTGTTATGCTCCGCCCGTCTGATGGATGCAAATTATTTTCATTATGTTCGAAGCCCGGGCGAAATTGCTTGTCGTTGCCACTTTTGAATAATTTTGTTTTGTGGGGCCGAAATTTGGAAATCGGAAACCAAATCAATTTAGGACAACCCAGCGGCTCTCCAAAGTCTCGTCAGGTCAGCATAATTGTTAGAGCCCACCTTCGAGCTTTGGAGCTTTTTTTGAAGCTTTGTAGAGGTGTTGTTTAGAAGTCTTTAGGTTGCGCAGTGTGGCTGGCGTGACTAAAGTAAATCAGTCTCTGAAGAAAGGTTTTGTTTTATCTTTCAAGTCAAGCCATCGTCCTTCAGGCGGAGAAAACCGACCCCCCTGGGGTAATTATGTTTTATTTAGCACCTTCAAACTGTGAGTAATGTGCCGACGCATTATGTTTCAGGCGGTCGCGCAGTAAACTAGCGTTTGCCTCGAAAAGTGTGAGCCCATTTTTTCAATTCCACGCTTTTCGAGCGACGGTTTCCACGGGGCCATATCGCGCCCAGAATTATTACACGTTTCGCGACCGTAGAATGCGGTTAAAAAGCCGTTATAAAAAATAATTGCTTTTCGTTTCCTGCAACGCGCATTCCACGCGCCGACCGGCGGCGCTTCTTCGGAGGGCGATCCCAGCGGATTAATTCATTCCTGAACCGCCGCTCCATCATTAACACTTCCGCACGGGAGAGAGCGAGAGAGAGAGAGAGAGAGAGCGACCACGGATCGCCACTGACGGAAAAAGGTTCTCCTTAGGCCGTATCCCGACCAGGGCGGAGGGAGGGTGACTCAACTTTCCGGGGTGTGACGCGTACACACGGGCGTGTGGTGTTTTCCCCGAAGAGCCGTTGTGACCTGTTTCAAACTTTTCGGGCTCGGGTTAGCCGAAGTTGTTGGCCATGGGCCTTTCGGGTCAAAGAGTGCAAAATAACGAACGAACGAAACACATTGCAGGTAATTTCGTGGAAGGCTTACAGAACCGGCGCCGCCCCTGGTTGGCAATATTTTCTTTCCATGTTTTTTTTCTCTAATTTTATGTTTCATCTTGTGAACCCGAAGGGGGTGGCCAGAACATGAATATATTTAGGGAATTGGGGGAAAAAAGAACTTGTAAAAGATGGGGAAAAACATCTCTTTCGTGAGGGAAAACGTAACAAAAATCGAACATGTTGAGGTAGAAGCTATAAAATGAAAATTGAAGGAGAATAAAAAGCAATAAAATGAAGTAGTGGAAGCAGAAGTGGAAAGTAGAGTGACGAGTCACGTACGGCAACACGGCAACATCAGGTACTATCAATCTTCATCATTATTTAGTATTCTACTCTCGTGTTTCACTTTTACGTATAACTGCGCCACCGTAAAGTCTTCAAGCTCAGAAATTTCGATTTAAATGCTCTCCAACGACCGTTCTGGTGTTGGGCCAGGATCGCTTTTGGAGTTATTGTTCCCCTATTGCCACTTTCCTCAACATTCAGCATCCTCAACTCCACCAGCGAGACATTCCGGCGGGCGTCGGGACCGTCTTACGAATAATTTTCCAACAAGCGAGCAAACCGCGGAAAGAACATTTGAATAAATGATTTCGAGATTGGCCCCAGGTTCCGCAAGCTTCTTCCCTCCCTGCCGCCGGTGTGCAGCGACTTAGGCGGGAGCTTAGAATGCACATTCAAAAGACTGTACTTTTGGTGCATTTCTGCTTAGCCTTAGCCCTTTCACTTCCCCCGAAGCTTAGTTGGTGCAGTGGCAGCGCTTTCGCCCACTTTCGGTTCGGGTTGGTTCGGGCACTCTCAAGACGCTCTTTGTGTCTCGCTCTGGCCTCGGGCGGTTGGCGCAGAGCTCGATAAATACTTAAGAAAGGGTGCGTGAATAAGTGAACAGACTAGCAGTGAGAGAGAGTGAGGCTTTGCTGGTTTTCTCCAGGGCTCCTCCAGCGCCGGCAGGTGGCCAACAAAACCCCAATGCTTGGAATGTAAATAATATAACTTGCATAATTTAATAAACGGTACGGTGCTACGGTACGGTTTCTCAATCGAATGAACCGGTACTGGCCGCCCCGTCAACTCGTTCGCTCTTCCGGCCTCGAGATCGGCGGTTAGTTGTTTGCATTGTGGTCCGTGTCTTGGTCTTTGCGCAGCCAGCTTGCACACCGACGGCTCCTCACTTCCTCCGTGGTGATGCGGTCGGCGCCTAAGCTCGCCAAGATGCTTGTCCTCCAGCAGAACGACTCCTGCAGGGTCCTGGGAGGGGGAAAGAATCTTCGATTCCGTAGCACACTGCCTGCCACCGGCTTACCCGAGACGCTACGGGTGCTGCGGAACGTTTTCGCAAATCAAATCGAAACCGAGCTCTCGAAGGGGCTCGTGTGGGCCGGAGAAACACATTCCACCGTATGCTGCCGGAATTGTGTGGCGCGCGTATGGATTCGGGACGTGCTTTACATATCAACCGGCGCACGGCGCATTAGAGCGCGGGGTGGATAATTGAATGAATATATTCAAACGGTTTCCGTTCTATCGGCTTCAAACGTTAATGGTGGGTGTGCGCTGGAATGTGGTGCGGTGCGCTTCCTACAAATGAGGTTCGGCGGCGTTAGTTTTCTTGACCGGTGTAGTGCATCGAAGGGGCGCCGTATCGCAGTTTCGAGCAGTTTCGAGCAGCACGAACTTAACGGTTTCGCACTCTGGTTGATGCACTGTCAGGTTTAGAACTATTGTTCGAAGGCTGTTCAAAATGTCTCCGTAATTTTGGATTTTCGCGGGTTTTTTTGTGCTGTTATGTTGCTACCCATGTCACTTACTTATGTTGACAAGTTCGGCCATTTATAATGATTACTTAATTTTTGACAGCTGCTTTGCTTGGACGTGTTTTGGGTCGTCGTCAATTTTTGTCTATTTCAAAAATTTAATGACGAAGAATCTGTATCAAATTTTGTGTGAGAAACGAAATTAAAACAGCGGACGCATTCGAAATGTTAACTGTGGCTTATGGTGAAGCAGCGCAACGAGCAGAAGGGCGTGGTGCATCATGAGTTCTTGCCACAGGGTAGAACGGTCAATAAGGAATGTTACCCGCAAGCTATGCGCAATTTGTAGCTTTGATGTAGCTAGGCCAAAACACCTTTTTTTATCTGCAATCCTTGTGATGTTATAGTAACTACCGTCGGTTATGTTCATAGTGTGTTTCACCTGCGTTTGAATATTATTTCGTCGAGCCTAATGTGGCCTGTGCTGTTTGATGGTTACCGCAGTTATGGACTATGGCTTCCGTTATAGAGATCGCGCGAAGTACGCTCAAAGAAGCAAGATTCGAGTGGTTTCAACCCGTTCCTCAACAAACTTACCGCCGAAATTTGATCGCGTGGTTAACACAGTTCCTCGGCTGTTGGATCGATCGAAGAAGCCCTTCCGCGGCAGCCGGTGTTTTCCGCTCCCGTGTGGGAAAATTAGGAAAAGTTTCCTCTTTCGGTGTGGAGCGGTTGCAATGGAAACTGCAATTCATGAGCCGGTCTCCTCACCCGCGTTTCGCATTTCTTAAACTTCTTGGCAGGGTTTCACAACCGGCCGGCAGCGCTGCGGCTGGACGTCGACTTTGAGAGCGAATCAAGATACAACTCTGCATCTTTGCGGTGTCTCACGTCTCACGGTCGGTCGGTCTTTAAAGCGGAAGCACTACCTACCCTCCAGATGATGCATCAATCGCTGCAGCAACGCGATTCGCGTGGTCGCCATCTACACCGCCGACACCGGAGTTTCCCCCGGGAGAGTCGGATGGTGGCGATGAATAGGCGACCCATCACTTCCGCCCTGATGCTTTGAAACCGGAACCGGTTTGCTCGTCGGGCTGATACTTAATGCCTTATGACGTCTTTTGTCGATTCGTCAATGGCGTCGGAGGCAGGACAAAGTCGTCTGAAGCAGCACGAGTAGCAGCGAGTAGCGCCCACCGTCGGACCGTGAAGGTGGTGATGGTCTTCTCTCCTATCGCGTAAGCAGCCGTCGGAAGTCAAGATGGAAAAGCGCAACGTGGATAATGTGCACTGTGTGGACTGCGAGACCGGCGCCGGGCTAGCGATGCATGAAAGGATTGTGCACCACGCGACGAGGGTCGAACAAGAAGAAGCCCAACGATTGCCCGGGTGACGGGCGAGCGAAAGAAAAAGGGCGATTTTCTTCTATCGATGCCGGTGGCGCTTCTGAAACGACCCCTCAATGGAAGAAGTGAAACATGATATAATTCAAAGTCTTTATTTTCTCGTGGCCATGTCGAGATGCGGAGACCCCTTCAGAGCTCGAGCTACTCCGATCGGTTCGGTCCCATTGTCGCCACCTTATCGCCGTGGTGGCTGGGGACGCGGCTGAGTGAGGTCCGGACGTCTTCCGGCCAACATATGCTGCGCTCGTTGGGCGCGCCACTGTCCTTGGCTGCTTTCAACTGTCATGCTTCCATTAAATGAATGTTTTTAAGTTATCAATTTCATTCAACGTCGAATATTGCAACTGCTCGACGCTCCGGTGTGATACGGCACCAGTGTAAGAGGATGCTGTCGGAAAGTCGACCGAAATGGGACGGTGGCTGGTGTGAATGGCCCGGCAAAGGGGTTTACAAAGGGCCGTGATACGGCGTGTCGGTTGGTACGGTGCATTGTATTGCAGATGATGAGCTGCGGTGCGGTGATGCCCGGGGGATGCCCGGAGAAGCTCCAGTAGATGTCCTGGAGGGCTTCCGGGATCGTCTCCATGGAATGGCACGGTGGCCATAAACGTGACACTTAGGACGGGACCGGTTTATCGGTCGTGTTACAGTTAGTTGCCTTTGACAAAACATTTTTGTGATTACACACCGAATAGCGACACCACAAACATAACTTTGCGCTCGTCGGACGAGAGAAGCACTCGAGTGTGGTGTGGAACATGGGAACTAGTATACGGTCTGTTGTCGTTTAGACACATTTCTATTTCGAATTGCTCGAAATGACCTTCAAGCTTCCAAAATCGAACTTCTTCTACAATGCGCCTGCAGTTATGCAACCGAAATTCCGCATCAAGGGACAAGAAAATAAACTAAAAGATAAGGTGACATAAGGTAAGGTACCGGAAAAGGTGGTGTGGTGGTAGAGATAAGGTAGGCTCTTTGGGGGCGTGGCAGAGGTCCCATTTGCAGTGGAGCGACTGCGATGATAGCGGTGCAAGCATCGGTGGTATGAAGAAAGTAACTGGTATGAACGGCGACCGCTTAGTACAGGGCATCGGGCATTACAGATAAGTAGTTGATATGTTCTCCGTTGTTGCTTTTTAGTGAAGCTAATTTTACAATGTAGCTTGTTGAAAGCGGTAGACTTTCTAGCCAAGCCGAAAGCGGTGACGGCTCTTCTAGAGATTATTTGGCAGATCACTGGTTGACATAAAATAAGCTTTTATTCGCATAAAATCATAAGCATAAGCATCATAGAGAAAGAATCATTATCATTATCATTATCATTATCATTATCATCATCTTTCGTAATATTATCTTTTCGTAAATTGATCATATGTTGTTGACGTCAAGCTCTTATGTCTACAACATGGTAAGATCATCATTTCAAAGCTCGACGATCATCGGCGCCCCTAACATACGCCCACTAGATGTGAAATGTAGACCTTTATTTTATCACCACGATGGCAGCCCGTGTCCACGCAATGGGACGCACCCGGCACGGAAATGGCTCGTATAATTCACGATGCGCGATGGTGCATTCTCCCGAATGCTCTGACCCCCTGAATGCAACAGCGGAAACGATTTTCTTCCAAATTCGTCCAAGCCCCGGAGACATGATGAAATTCAATTAAGCCGACCGCTCGGGCAGCCATATTCCATTCACAGTGGCATTCATAGGAAAGGTTAATCAAAATCATTGCACTGCTGTCACCGTTTTTGGGCCCAGTCCCGAATGGAGAGCCCTTGCCATGAATGGTGGTAGTGGCCTAGTGTGAGACGTCGTGATGGACGGCGATCGACGCCTTAATCCAGCCAACCCTCGGAAACAAGCCGAGCCGTTCCAGCAATGGCCCCCCGGGCGGAAAGCAATGGCAATTTATTCACTTAGGTTACGGGTTCGATTTGGTCGGCTTCGGGGCTGTGTTTTGGGATCGTGTACGTTTCCGGTTCCGTTCGTTGGTGTTGCGGTTTTTTCCCCGTTGCTCCTTCGCTCACGGTAGCATCAACAACACCATCAAAGCGCGCACGGGCAACACCTGAGCCATGGTAACACCAAATCGGAGTTGAGTAACGAGTTTAGAATACGCAACAACGCCGCCGACCCCCAACATACAGGGATTGCGTCGTCGTCGTCATGCTCCGCCTCGGGTCGATGCGAAAACAGCGAATCGATCTCTCTCTCTTTCTTTCTTTCTTTCTTTCTTTCTCTGCGCTTTCTCGTCGGTGGTCGCCTTTGAAGACACACATAATGTATTTATGATGGGCCGGAATCACACCGCGGTGCGATCGATGTTGTGTGCGCGCGCGCCTTTTCCGATGCCTTTCCGGTGTGCAGGCGGAAGTTACCGCCTCCGCCTGTCTTCGCTTGCTGCGTCCGTTGTCGGAACGTCTTCTGCGGGCGTCTGGGTGGTTTGCCAAATAAATAAACGGGAAAACATCCTTTTCAAAAATTGCTTTTTTTTGTGCGGGAAGCCATGTTTCCGTAAGGAGCTCGATTGAATTGTTCGGTGTTACTTGGGATGTTTGGGAATTGAATTGAAGCCGATTTGGGGTCGCGGTTTTGTGTTAATTTGGCCGCGGAGTTGGAGTCCGCAAATAAAAGGGTGCCGCTGTGTATTTTCACTTTTTCTTTTTCGGAATGTGGTCCATGATGGTAATTTTAGAAGTTGTGAAGGCAGCAAATTTGCGATTCTAATGTTGAAATATTTTAGAAAGTGTTTATCGTACCATATTTTTAGAAAGTAACATTTTTAGTTGTAAAAGTAAATTACATAATCATTTTCTAATTGGTCTTGCGTGACAGCGCTCCCTACGAAAGACCAAGCATTGAATTTGCAATTAACTTTATATGGAACATCAAAGTTGATCAGTTGTCTTGTCCATGGGTTAAGACAACTCTTTTTATGCGCACCTATCTAGCTCTTATCTAGCTAAACGAACATCTCTTTAAGTATGATAAGGGTGTGAAAATGTTTTATTGACCTGGCCGTTGTTAAAATTCGTAAATATTAACGTAAAATTTACTATCATTATCAAGTATTTACGTAAGCCAAACACAAAACTGCTCGAATGTGGATTTTCCGGGATTGGTCGGAGTTTGGAGTTTGCAGCGACAGGAGCGCTGGTGGTGATTTATTAATTTATGCCTCTTGGAAAGTTTCGTAACATATTTTAAGCCCTAATGGGCCACCATACGACCTCCCCTGCTCTCTCTGTGTGCCAAAAGCCGAGAATGAAAATATAAACCGGAGCGGGCCGGGTGATGATGATGGTGTTGTGCCTTGTACTAGCGATGGTAGATGCCCACTGTCGGCGGTCGGGGATGTGTTAAGCATCCATTTCCGTTTTTAATGCGCCAACTTTCTTACTGGGGATTGGGGACCTCTCTCACGCAGAAACGACGGCTAGTACAGGCCTGGGCGTCATCAGCGATAGCAAACAGAGGCGTCCGAAGACTTTCCGGACCCGGCCCTCGTCTGTGGCCGACTAGCTGACGGAAGCTCCCAACGTCGGCGTGCGCTATCGGCCCGATGCACGCCAAAAAGGCTCGAGCTTTATGTTTTCTGCTTGCTCAAGGGCTCTACCGTTTACACCCTGCAACATGATCCTTCACGGCAGCTTTCGGCCATTATCGGCCGGTTGCATGCACACCTTAGGCGCTTTTATGCCGTGACGTGCGTACACACTCCGCTCCGCCCCGCTCCGGAACCGTGACCATGCCGAGAGCCGGCCCAAGTCGATGGACCTCACGTCCTGATACACGCAAGCTCCAACGATAGGGCACATCATTTAATGAAGAAACAAGTCGGCAAACAGCAGCGAACACCCAGAGCCCGGCACATCCGAGCTGAAGATTTGGACAAGTTTTCGCAACTCTGCGCAACTACCGCCCCAGACTCCCAGAGGGGGAATGGTTGGTGGTGGGTCGGTTGTCCTTAATGAAAATACTCGCATAGCGAAGCACCTGACGTGGCGCCGCACGGTGCTGCTGCTGTCAGCAGAGGCAACATTCCGTCTGCCGGGGATTGGATGGCAGCAGTTTCGGAATCCGCAGCAGGGCAGAGGAAGGTGGAGCGCGACGCTACCAGCACATATCTGCAGGTGTCATTCGGATGGATTTCTAATGTTTTTTGGGTAAAGAAGGGGATGTGAGCCGAATTTCGTTCGAAGCACACGTTGCCGTCCGTTTCTCTAGCCTTTTTGTGTGCCCCCCACTTGGATGGAAAGCGGTGCTATGCTGAACACCCTGGGCTGTCCCTGGGCCTTTGCCCCGCAACCGCACGCAACAGCCGGCACCACCCGGTGGGAGCATCCGCGCGCCGCTACACATTCCATGGCCGGCGCTGTGCTGTGCTGTGTGTGCGTAATTTTCGTAAGCAAATTTGCCGACTGAAGAAAGCAGAACCCTCCAACGTGTTTGTGTGTCTGTGCGATCTGTTCGATGTTGCTGCCACTCGTTTCTAGGGCACGTCCTCGGGCGTGGAGAGGGACGACGCCGGCTCGGGGATACGATGTTGGTAAACTTTTCACCGGCCGAAAACCCCCCGTGGACCGATACGCCGAGTGATCCCGGGCGTACGGTACGAGAGCAACCGAATGTGATCCTTCGCACGCGGAAGTGCTTGGAGGGAAGGCTGCTGTCCGGACCTGACCAGTGCCGTGAAGAGTTATAGCAAGCCCGTGCCGGTCGCTGGCATTTCGTTAAAAATAGATTAAAGCTCCCAGTTCCAGGCAACCAGTTTTTGGTGGCGGCCCCTCTTTTGGGGTCGGGGCCAGTCAGCCCACCCCGGGTCAGAGGAATATCAGGCCACTTCTATTTTCAGTCAACCGTGGAATATCGTAAGGGTCGAAGGCGCACCGCGCAACGCCTTCGGTCATGGACGGACTGACGGAAGACCGAGTAGTTTTAGGTCCAAAGTTTACCGGGTCCGGTTTTTTTTCTAGGGTTCGGTTGTCTTGAGAGGCGTGGGAGGCAGCACCGCACCCACCCTGTCGTGACCTAACGCTTTCCTGTGGTTGAACCAATATTTGAGAACTACTTTCGGTGATGATGTATGGACCGGCGGGAACTAGCAAAAGATGATCCCAAAGTGTTGGAAGAAACATCACAAACTTGAGTCTGTGTGTGTGTATGTGTGGACTGCTCTGGGTGGCAAGGATTCGCTTCGTTACGTGCTCAGAAAAACAATAAAAAAACCGGTAATAGATGGGTGCCGCTCACAGCTTGTGCCAAGCAAGATACAGTACTACCTATCGAGTGTGTCAAAAGTTGGCGAGTGCGAAACACGTGACAGCCCGACATCGGCAGGCAGCATAATCTATCATTTAATATTCAACACCGTGCCGTGGCCGTGAGTACCGCAAATGCGACGGGCACCGATGTTTATTGCCCTCGGACTGGCGGAGGGTACTATCTTTGATTTTTTTTTGGAGAGTTAAAACTAAAAAACACACAAACGGAGGTGGCCCTCCATATCGCATCGCTCGGGGCCCGTTTTGCTTCATTAGTGGTTGATTGCAGTTGGTCAGGAGTCGTCTAGAGAGAGAGCGCCGCAGGGGAGGGTCGTATGTCCACTTTTCCCGGCGGAAAGAAAATGGGGTTCCCCGATGCAGGCGGTTAAGAAAAATGGCGATACGGTGAAAGCCATTTGTCTTCTCTGGCCGCAGCACCGGTGGCAAGAGTGATGCTCTCGGTGGACGGATGCATTTATCGCTGCCGTGAGTGTCTGACAGTGCAACGGGAATGGGGAGTTGAGTTAGGGAAAAATATGCTGCAAGCACTTTTGGGTGCTCCACCGTTTCGCTTCCGATTCCATTGAAATGTGAGCAAAGAGTTTTTGGCATTCCTATTCCGATTCCTTCCTTTCTTCCTTTAATAGTTTTACTAGTTGCATTTTATACTTCGAAGCTAGTTATTCTATGCTTTTCTATTGACTGATTTTTGTAATTGTTTCACAGTTTGTTTGCGGTTTTGTGTGACTTTTTTGTGTCTTGAATATTTCTGTTTAATTTTTCCGTTTTTCGCATCAATCTACCTCATTGTTTAAATTGTGCTCTGGTCTCTGTTTGCGTAGAGTTTTATTTTTGTAGCGAAGCATAATCTTAGTTCAACAGTTTATTACTTTACAACTTGCGTTGAATACTTCCATGCGCTTCTTTTCATTACCATCTAGGTCACTGTCGGATCTCGCTTTCCAATTGCCGAGATGCATCTCGAGATGCTGACGGTGTCGGTTTTCATACATCCATCAGAATGCACTTGTTTCGCTCCTTTCGCTGCTCGCCGCCGTTCTTGGAATGGTGCTAAATCTTTGCGTGTTTCCACTGCTTTCGACAAAACAATTTTCTGTTGGCGAGGCAGATCCGTGTGGCACGGAGAGGAGTACATTTGTCTTTTGGCACGTCCCGAATGTCTTTGCTTTGCTTCTTTTCGCTCACGGAGCGAAGAGCAGGCATTACTTTGCACGGGGCTCCAAGTCGATTGGTTGCGCTGGTGGCCGGCCGGCTGGCCACGCCGTCAAGATGACGGCGAGCGGGCAAGAAATAAAACACAAACCACTACCGTCTGCCCGCCCGCCCGCCGCGGGACAAGGATAAACACCGCTCGTGTGCGCCGAGACGAGGCGGCCAACAAGCGAGGGCCGGGACCATTCCGGGGCGTAGATCTGAGAAATGGTTTACTGCGAACGAACGACGAACGGAGCGCTTTGGAAACGCGAGAAAGCGAATGCCGTGCGCTGAATGGAACGCAGCTAATGGTATGAAAACAGCCCGGCGGTCCCTGCCACGTTCCTTTGGCCGAGTATTAGTAACACTTCTTGGCTGAGAGCTATGCGATGTTATCACGAAACTTATGTGACCGCTATATTTCTCCGCGCGGGACGCGGGACGAGCTTGGAATTGCATACGAGTTATTCTTTTCTTTGGCCGACTCGGTCGGAACGCGGCGGGACCTTGGAAGCTCGTTAAAGTTGCTAGAAAATTCAAAGCAATCACCTTCTTCAACAAAGCTTCGCAACTTACTGTTTGCTTTTTATAGGTCTTCACACACAGGCTGTCATAATTTAGCAACTTGGTCGGAAGTGTACTTTCGTCGGAACTAACATGATCCACACAGTTCATTGTTGTTCATGGTTCAGGTTTACCACTTAAGGCTCTGAAGCTACATGATTGAGTGCTGCTTTGTGGAATCACTTCACTTGTGTATTTATGTTCAATAGAGCTTTTATTCTATTTATTAAGATCGATTTGTTGATAATCCATTTCCGTCAAATCAATGTTAACACCTTTACCAAAAAGTAAGAGATGAAAAAAAAAAAAAAAATCATTAAGATCTTCCAACAGAATAAAGATTACTACAAAGTTTTAGCTACAAAAAGTAACGATTTTGCCATGTTACTATTTTACGGTTAGCCTTTTTCTATGCTAACGAACAGAGCGCGCAATCTCATCCAGGCCAGGTGCTTCTTGATGAAACCGGGAACTTGGGTGAAACAACAGCCACAACAAGAAATGAATGCATAAATAAGCAGCAGACTGCTACCGCTGCCGCTTCTTACGGCGCCGACCGGCCGGCTATTCTACCGACACCCGGTGTGACCACCGCGCAACTTTGTGCGTCTTCACCCTCGGTTAATCCTGATGGAGGCGCCCGGTGGCCGGTGCTTGTTTTAATTAGTTCAACATCTTTGTCGGTGGTGGGTGGCCTCTTTTGCATCGAAGCTGAAAAGTAAATAGAGGAATGCCGCAGATATTTCAATGCTAACAAGCTTTTGCTTCTTTGTTTCGTTGCAGGTAAGATAATCCGCCCGGTGGCAAGGCATTGATCTACGCTCGAAGCGCGCTCCACGAGTGGCGTAGAGTGGGCTTAGGGGCGCGTTTCGTCGGGAAACACCAGGCACCAGGATATTGCCTATCGCAATCGGTGCTGCTACCCTGAGCTACTGAGGCACAGTTGTGTGTAAGATAAAAGGCTGCTGTGTGGCATTTTGGATCAGACCGTCGGCGGAGCCGTAAGCCCCCGCCACCGCCCGGTGCTATCTCTTTACATGATGGCTCTTATAAGCTCCGCTCTATTTGCGTTGGATCAGCTAACAAACCGGAGGCTAGCAGCGAAGCCCGTAACTAGTACGTGTTTGTGGAGTAAAGTCGCACAATAAAGTGTTGCTTTTTTCATGAAAATCCTGCTTGCAAAAGGGAAGAACGGTGGCGCTTACCTTGGCTGGCTTGGCAGGCGAAAACAGAAAAAAAGGATGACGCCCTCTGGAGTGGAACCGAACGGCCATGTGAAAGCCAATGCACTTGCCTTCCGCGAAGACTGCGGGTTCGTACCGTACTCCGTGCGCTCTGTCCCTTCGCGGTACGTATTTTTCGATTTTGAAATTCCGGCATCGCGCACCATCGATTGCGGTGAATTGGAACCGCGGTGAATTCTGCCGATGTTGTGCTTTTTCCAATTGAGAAAACGTGACAGCGGAGGAAAATATTAGATTCTGTCGTTTTGATTGCGTTGCAGTGCAGAGCATCGTCGTTACATGATGTTGCCGCGGCAGGTACGTTCCGTAGAGCGGAACGAACGTTCGGAACGTTCGGAAATGTGTGCCCGTTCGTGGTTCGATCTGTAAAACCCGTTGTCCGCTCCTTTTAGGTCGCCCTATTTATAGCCCACGCTGGTTTTCTGAGGGCCGGATTTTAGATGTAAAGCAGCACGTGGCACTCTCGGTTATAGGGACTACCAATAACGTTATTAAAAATCGTTTAGTAGTTTCAGGCTGCCTGCTGCTGCTGGAGGAGTACTCAAGAGGAGCGCGATGCTTGAAACAGCGAACGGCAGCTCAAACTTAATCATTTATTAGTTCACGCTAATAAGCTCTTAACCTGGATCCCACGGTCCTTACGTAGCGGTACCGGGGTCGGTTATTGGGTGCAACAGGTCTACTAAAAGGTTCCACTTACACGTTTCTTAGCATCCATATCCGAGACACAGATCAGCGGAAATCTGCTACAAATTCAATTTACTTAAAAGTTAATCAGAACTTTCTCCAGCGACTTGATCCGTGCGCAGGAGGCACACACAAAATGATACTTTGTGTTGTCAACCGCATCGCCTTTGAAAGGATCACTAGGAAACACGAACCAGAAATGGATCTCAGTAATTCGTTGGATAAAATAATAAAACAAACTCTGCGAAAATATACCTATATCAGACATTAAACAAACTTGTGAATGTTCGCATCAAACGAAATCATTTAATTCGTACAGTTAATTTTTTGAACCCAATTAAGCTACTGGCCACTACTCAGCCAAACTATCCTGAGGTGTGTCATCATTCTGCACTATTTCCCTGAAACATCCATCCGCCCGTAATGTATCTAGGCGTAGGAAAAGGTAAAAAGTGAGCTATTAATTCCAATTACGTCCACTTTGTTCACCTGATGTCGCTCGGTCGAATCTGTTCTTGCCGGCTCCTGGTGCCGATAACGGGCGCTTGTCGGGAGTAGATTTTTGCACATTAGCAACACATTTTATACTTCATTTAGCACCACCAGCATAAGCATAGGCGGCAGCATAGGCTGCCGAACGGAGATGTTTACAAAAGTTTAATCTCTCTCTCCCTCGGCGGCTCTCGTGCGGAATCGGTGCTGGCGATGATGCTTCTGCTCGTGATGGGCCGTTATTGCTTTTTGTCGGATGTCTCCCAAGGGCTTCTGAAAGTTTCGAAAGCGTGTGTGTGTGTGTTTGCGAACAATGTTTGCCAATTATGACTCGTTAGCGTTGGCTGCCTTTGCCCTTAAACCGTTCGATCGAAAAGTATCGTAACTTCACGACCTTGCGATTATTTTTTTGGTGCAATTGCATTACATTTTTAGATGAAATAGATGAAAAGAGTTAAAAAGGGTTTGTGCTAAAAAATTAGAATATGTTCCAATTTGAGGAACATTACAAAACAAACCTTATCAAAACACGTTCGCAGTGCGTGGTCCCCGAATAGTGTGGAAAGCGAGGTGGTACCACGATCCGGACACTTCAACTTTTCCGAAGGAATCTGATAAACATCACGCAATGAAATGTTTTCCCAATACACTCGATGTTTTCCCGCTCGCGCTACGTCCAATGGACGGCTTAACGAGCGAAAAAGTTTTCTGGTAAGCTTTTTGTTAAATTGGCTATCTATAAAGAGGGGCACTTTTTCTTCGTTCCGTTTTTTCGGCCACGAAGAAGGAAACGTAGCGAGAAAAATCGAATCGCTTATGAACGGTTCATCTTGCGGATGGAAACGCTGCGCTCTCGCTGCTGAGTGAATATATTCCCCTAAAAGGGAAAGATTAAATGGAATATTTTTCTCACTTCTTCGTGTCATCCTCGTCGTCCGTCGTCCGGCCCGGAAAAGTGTAGCCTCTTTCGTGTGTACCGTCTCAAGGCGACCACTCGGCTTGGCGCCTTCGAGTTGGGAGAGGTGCCGGCCCGACGTCGACTTCTGTCGCTTCACCCCTCCCCACACACACACACACAAAAAGCATTTCAATAAATATAAATGATAATAAATCGTGCGAATTTATTTGTATCGAATCGATTCTTTGGCCACCGCAGCAACATAGGAGGTTGGCTCCTCTCTCTCTCGAGTTGGTGTGTCCTCTTAATGATGAAAGCATTGCCGCCCCGGGGTTGGCCACACAAACGCCATAACGTGGGGCCAAAGTACGGACATCAGTCATGGTGTAACCACACACAGAGACGATTCCCTCGATGTGGCTTGGTCACATGTGCGCCCCGGAGCCACACATGGCGTGGCGAGTGTGTGGTTTTTAGTCACATGGTGGGTGTAAACCACAGTAATGGCTGGTTGTGGATGGGTTTGCATTAAACCACAAAAAGATGCCACCCTTAAGCAGAATTTATGCGCATTTATGTAAACAATTTTACGAGGCACACTACAATGGGGCTGGGGAGAACCAAACCCAAAAAAAAAAACAACGGCCCGATTTGTGGCCTCACACGGAGAACCAATACGAACAACTTTCTAGTGGTTTGCAAAGCATATAAGTTTGCTGCAAAATGCCATTCTTGCCCGGAACAATCGTTCGATAATGATTTTGGGCTTCATAAAAAAACGAATAATGTGAGAACAGAACGTCATGTTTCGTTCGCATTTTGCGTGTGTCGGTGATGATGACTCGACATGTCCCTTTCGAGAGAAGAAGGACGCACATGGTGGCCCTTCTGTCAGGGAGCAAATTTATGGTCCGTGATTTATGACGCCGCTCTTTCCGAGGCGCTCGCGACATCAGCCGTGTCAGTTGTCGCGCACAAATGGATTAGCTGGTGATGGCGTACGGCGCTGCAGGTGCATGAAACGGCTCTTTTTTTCCGCAAAATTAATGTGCTAAACGCGTAATCCCTCGGTGGGCGAGTTTGTGTGTGTCGGTTGTGTGCTTTTTATGTGTGAAACCTGACCCGTTTCACTGATCGTGGGCGAGCTAATTGCTACTTGGAATTTCCTTGAAATGGAATAGAAATTTTAGTGGCCTTTCGGATTGTGGAACATTCTTACTGGTTTGGGTTGTTTCATTTGCCTATTTGCTGAAAATGTGCCACTACCTTTTCGTAAGGGACTTGTGCCATAATTTTATAACTAAAACTATAATATATTGACCACATAGAAGGAGCTTCAATTTGCAGACAGCCTTGAATATTTCCTCGTATTTTTTTAATCCAAAGTTCCAAAGACTAAGGTTGCGTGCACTGCTAACCCTGGGTGACAGTTTAAGAGGGCTTAAGTTCACCATGGAGTAACTCGCGATAGTTTTGCAGCTACCAACACCCTGCATGGGTAGCAAGAGAGCGACAACGGCTAAGCTAGAGCTTACCGATTTTCAGAAAAAATTACATCGACGGCCGCGCCCGGTCGGCCGTGGAGTTTACAGCCGCACAGGAGCTCGAGTCATTGTCGTCATGCTAAACCCCGTCAAAAGTCGTTATCATCCGCACAATTGAGCGTCCGCCGGGAACGTCCGCCTGACGAAGATGCGCACAGCGCCAATCGCATAAATGCACAATAACGAAAACATAAGGCGATTTGTGCACCGGAGGCGCTGCTGGCTGGTACCAATCGTGTTCAGGGGGTTTTATCGTCGATGGCGCGCACAAACCGTAACGCTTGAACGAGATGATAAAACTTTTTTCAAGCTAGCGAGAAAATACAAAAAACAGAACGCACCAACGCGCGCTTCCCGCTCTCGGCTGTATAAACAACGCAGAGCGGCAATAAAATTCTCAACTTTCGGTACGACCTGGACCGGCGCGTCCTGGCGCGCTGACTGCGGGACACTGCGGGCGGAAACGGGCTCGATGTCGAGCTTTTCCAGCTTCCAACTTTTCCAACAACCGCTCGCGGGAGGTCTTCTGGGGTGGCAGCAGCAGCAAGATCTGAAAGGAGGGCGATGACTTTTGAATGAACTTTTCTTGGCCCATTTCCTTCCCGGGTGGTGGTCGGGTCGGAGGGGGGGCGCTTCGCCACGATGGATCAATAAACGTGATCAGCGGCGGCGGCGGCAGCAGCAGCATCGTCCGCGTCCGGGCGACATCATCGGAAATGAACTGCGATGTTGCGAAAAGCTGCGCTCGGCCGGCCGACTTCGTGGAATGTGGGGCTGGGCCGGGTCGGGCGAGATCGGGCGGTGCAAAAGTTAAATTACAACATTTTGCCAACTATAGCTCCGGCGCCGGAGCCGGAGCAATCGGGCCCGCCGGGTGTTGTTTCAGGGCACGAAATGTAAACGCTGTGGCTTCACTTTAAATAATGCGCCATTATCGTATGGTAAACATCCTTTTTGGTTCGGTTTTATGGCATCGCCTTCACAGCGCCACGGTATAGCTCGGGCCTAAATCGGGCCACTTTTGTTGGACACAGCTTGCCAGGGCCGGATGTTGAATTTTAAAGCTTCCGCATGATATCGTATCGTAGTTAGAATCAAAATACAATAATTCGTAGAATAATCATAAATACAAATTATTGTCCACGAGCTAACGGATGAAAGGCTGTGCCAGGGTTTCCCAAATATCCGACGTAATTGAATGTTCCAAAAAGGTGAAACTGGCATAAGTTAATTTTCCAAAAGATGCAAGTAATGGTGTGTCCATTTTCTGTTTCGGCAATGATGTGACGCTTCTCGTGGTTCGCTTCGATGAGCTTTATTATTGACTTTAAACGACTTACATGACTCAAGCAGTGGTTTGCCTAGGTGCCAGCAGTCGTTGTTATCAACTTACGGGACACGAGATCTATTTCCATTGCGATTCAGCCTTTGGTTCTCCTGTATTCAGCACATTATCAAGAATTTCCGGAGAAATGGGATTATTTATTCAGTTCAGGTATGTTGTATGATTCAGTCTGCGAATGGGGGAAAGGTCACTGTCCGATGTATGTTGTTCGATAATAATATGTACGTTTTAGCGGCGTTTCACTAACGCGGGGTACTGTTGCGTAACAAATTGCTTCCAAAAGGGTTGGACTTCTTCTTCGCAGGATTGTTGTCAACTTCTAGAGCTCGCTGAAAGACATGTTCTCATGCCCGGTTCGCGAATGATTCGATGGAACGAACATAGTAATGGGGTTTCTTCTGCTGATCATGCACCCGTGATACTGTGTGACGTTCCACTCCATCACGTGGAAGATCATAGAGTGTTGCGTGTGAAGGGGGGGGGCAGCGAATACAAATTCGTGGTCACCCGAGTGTAGACTATAATCTGAACCGTTCGATCCCGGGGACCATGAAGTGGCACACGCCGCATCGGCACAGCTGATGGTGTCCTGTGCAGAGGACGTGCAGGGGAGAGGAAGCATTTTTTTTGCTCCTTGACACTGTCAGGGCCACTAACCCTTTGCACACGGTGCCGTCGTAGCATATGGCCGCACCACCGAACGCTATCAAAGCCATCGACCCGGAAAATGCGATCCGCGAGCTGCTGCTAGTAACAGCTCTTCTGGGTAGTGCTCCTGGTCGGTCTCTCCAAAGTAGAATAGGGCGAATGTGTGTGTTCCCTTCTTGGACGTGGAGCTTTAACAAAAACTGCTTCTCTCCAGTAACCGGCGCCGCCACCTGGAGGATGAAGAGGACACGGGTACACTGAGAAGAGCGACAGAGCGGAGCGAAGCTACAAAAAAAAAGTTTCTCATTAACGCCGCCGGTAACGGTGCAACGTGCCGTGGGGTAATGCATATTTCATTCGCCACACAAAGGTCGTCGCCCTTCGTGTGATGGCCTAGTTTTCCGCGAAAGTTATCCCGCTTTTCCGCCCGGACAACAACCCCCGGATCTGTGTCTGATGTGATGGCCCACCGGTGGGGAAGGTCCGCTGGCCCTCGGCTGGTTGCTGGGAAACCGGTGACGGCGGCGACGGAACCCCTTGACCCCACGGTACCGTGGTCCGCCGACCCCCACGGGTGCTTCATCCTGTCTGGATCGATTTTTCCTCTCCTAATTTCTTTCGGCATCGTTATCGTCTGGTCGTTTCTCCTGGCACGTAAATAGCATCCGACAGCCACGCCGGTTAAACATTCGTGTTCGTGAATCTGTTTATTTTCCATATTTCGGTTGACTACTGTGTATTCGTAATGCAATTGCCGAAGTCGTTCAAATTAATCTCATAATATTACTCCCATGTCCGTTTCAACAGAAAAAGTAAAGGAAAAAGGAAAAAGGTAGTTATTTGTCATTTTATGATTATTTATTTGAATGTTTGTTCACATTCGCATTTCATGAGTTAAGTGCACCTCATTCTGATGACAACAGTTTCGCCATAGCTTTTTTCCACAATTTTTTATAAGCTTCTGATTCAACTTTACACCTTTATTGTTTTTGGTTTTTATGTTTGATTCTTTTTAGTGGCTTAAGTTTTATTGTATTTTTAGTTTTTGTGGTGTTTTTATATTTTGTCAGTTTAGTTTTTATAGTTTTAAAGTTTTAAGCTTTTGAATTTATTTTCTTGTTACAGTTTTCACATATTTCTTTCATATCATACGTTTGCATATTCTTTAACTTTTTTAAACTTTTTTGTTAGATTTTGGTTTTCTTTTTCTCATAATAAGTAAGTGGACTTAAGCCCAACAGTGCCAGTTACAAGTCGTTCTTTCAAGTTCATTTTTCCAGTCTTTGATCAGCGTTTACCGGACACAGGGTTTTCATTAACTTCGTGGGGCCATTTGTTTTTTCGATAACGGAAATGGTACTTCACTTGCTGCTGCATGTGCAACAATGCAATGCAATTTTACCCCAAAACAGCTTAATCTCCATAACAAATGGAACGGGAAATTTATTCCAGCGCCGCCCGCAAACAACCGATGCTTATCGCGGCGCGACCATGAAAGGATAAGGTCCGGGATGTAGTCGTTCGCCGTCCGTTGTCGGGTTACCTATGCGGAAAATGTTGTATATTTTGATTTCTGCCATCCACCGACAGTCACTTGCGGCGACTGAGCCCCGCCACTCAGTCGGCGCTACATGGGTGCCCAGATCGCCGGCGAGAAGTGATCATAGTTTTATCGCAACATCGCAGCATCAGCCGCATCGGGAGGTGCCGGCAAGAAGCCCCCGGGAAGCCACGGCCAGCACGAAGCAGCACACTCGAGGAGGCTTCACTATCGTGCTCGCGCAATCGATGCTCATCCAGTTGCTGGAGAGTCAACCGGTCGGTTACTGGTACACGGCGGAGGCTCATGCGGATCCCAGCCCAACCCACTTCGACCGGGTGGGCGTGCGGTTGCAATCCGAGCTTATCTTCTCCACAACCGGGCCCTTCCCCAGGGAGCGGTGTGAAATGCAGTTCGTACAGCACCCAGCACGCCCGGGCCCAGGAATGGACCAAACTTTGGTGGCCAAATTTTGGACCCGACTCGAAGGTGAACCTCAAGCAGGGTTGGTTCCATTCGGTAAACTTTCACTGATAGCCTCCATAAAGGTCCAGTCGGTCTGCGTTGTGGATTCCCCTAGCCGTGTTGGGTCCAAATGCCGAGTTCATTGCAAAACTATAACCAACAACGATGCTAGCGATACCCCGGCCGTATCTCCGATGGGACTGGGATTTTGGGGTACTGGACTGAAGTTCCACTTCATGGCACCGGACACTCTCTCCCGGTGACTCCGGTGCGAGTACTTATTTATTTCGTCCGGACTTTCGGGTCCCGGCATGGTTTCCCTGGTGGACGCGCGCCCTGCGGCCAATCTTCCGGCGCAAAGTAGGCTCTGCATAAAATTATCTGCGAACCTAATCCCCGAGGCCGACCGAACGGGAACACCAAATATTGGGTGCAAAACCTCTTCGATATTTGCCATAAAGATCCGGGAGGGGTCCCTCGGCTGTTACCGGTCCACACGCAGAGTGGCGCGCGGATGTATCAAGTAACTGAGCGGCGGACGTACCTTCAGTTCGCAACTTCGTCGGTGTGTCTGTCGTTGCGCTTCAGAGCGAGGAACGACTTCACCAGTTCGCCGTGGACGTGGAATGCTGATTGCATTTCGAGTCGCCGGAACTTACTTTGGAACCGATCGGGGGCCGGGGCGGATGTATTCTGCAAACATAATCCGCCGAGTTGTGTTTCACCACATCCGTATGTAGCCGCGCCCGACCCTTGCGCCCACTGAACATCGGGGGTCTCCGATCCCGACTGCAGCAGATTATCGTGTGCACCAGAATTTCTTACACCACACGGATTATGGCCAAAAACCGCGCACCAGCCAGATAGCGAACGAGCAGGCGTCCGTCCGCAAGAGGGCGCCACCGGAGACGTGTTGAAGTTAATAATTGAAATGGGTTTCGGATCCGAAGTCCCTCGTGGTGTGCGCCTTCTCCAAGCCAACCCTGAGCCCTGAGTGTGGCCGAGATTGGCAATTAATAATGAAAATTTTCATTTCGCTGCATTCGTCGAAGTCGTTCACCGTTCACCGGCGGGGTGCACTAAATCCTGTGGCCTGGGTGCGCCTGTGTTGGTGTTTCCAGAGTGTACCACGCTTCGGATCGGTACAGGTAATAGATATGCTCCATTAGAGGGTGGTGGTAGTGCGTCGCTCTCCAGGGAGTGGTCCGGGTCCATTATGTTATCGTTTCGATGTCCACTAAATCACGATACCGGGCCCGGGATCTAAATTACAGTTGGCCTTCTATCGCCGAGAAGCCATGCGATTATGATTATTTTACAAGAAGCTTCCGCAAGGTAGAGAAAATGCAGGGTCGATTGTTTACGTACCCAAGCGGTGACCAACGGGCAGTGAAGTTGTGCTCACAACTACACCAATAAAACATATGAGTGCATTAATGAACCGAGTAATATCTGGTGAATACAGTGGGGGGATCAACAGTTTCCATCCGACATTTTCGTGATAGGTTTATCATATCTTTTATCCTATTCTGTTCCTTTTATTGGCCAAAGTTTTGCTTCAAATGCATTAATTGTTGTCGATGGGATTGTCCATCAATAATTTCATTAGGTTTTAGAAGCTCATAGTACACCACACCTTTCATACCCCACCATATGCACAGTGAATGTTTGGCTTTGATTATCTTTTTCCGTTTAGGATTCTCGTAATAAATACTCTTTTCATCACTAGTGACGATTCGGTACAAGAACCACTTTCTTTCAGCAGCAGAAATTCGCAAATAGTTTTCCCTCTTTCAATTTATTATTCTTTCAACTCATGTGGAACCCTATCAGACATTTTACTAATCATTTTTTGACTGTCCAGGTCGGTTTTGGTCTTGAAAACCAAAATGACTAATTTTAAACCGCGCAAACCACGTCCGACACGTTCTCTCAGCAAGAGCATGTTCACCATAACCATCCACTTAAATCGAATCCATCGAATGAGTCCGTTACGCTCACCGTTTGGGAAGGATTGGTTTGTTGTTTTCCACTGACGACACTTACGAGCATGTTGAATACGTGGGTCAACCAAATGCTCGCTGCCCATCAGTTGTTCTAACTCAAACAAAAGAAAAAGAATCCGCTGCGATGCATTCTGCACACTGTAAATCGTCCTTCGGTTAACCTTCGCGTGCCACATCGCTTCGTCCTTGAGCGCCCCCTTTCTCCCTGGTCAGAAAAGGACGAAGCTGCGCTACGGTCATAGGGCGGGCATCATAAGTGACTCTTGCTCCGTGCAGTGTTGTATTCGTAGAAACACTATCAGCGCAACGGTTTGCAGACGTGGAAGCCCCAGCCATATTCCCACTCTCTCTTTCTTCCTTTCTTTATTTATTTTTTGCCATTGTGTTTGCCTTTGTTTTCGGACATACACCTTCTACTTGCGCCGACGGCGGTGGGTAGCGCAAGCAGCAACGCCTTCGTCGAGACAACCGAGTAGTGCCCAAGGCGCGCACAACCTTATGGTGCGATGGTTGTGAAAGCTTTTTGCTGTAAACATGAAATTGAATTTGGCCGGTAGATGATACAGAATGTCACGTCCTCCTTCGCTTTCGCTTCACTCCCACGGCCGTACAACCCGACGGCCTCTCGCTTATGCGCTGTCTTATATTTTATTGTATTACGGCGCCAAGTTTCGCTTACGTCGGGATAAAATTAGGCGTCGACAAAATTTGTTTTAACACGTTCAGGTGTGCGTTACCTTTCCCTCCGGTTAATTCAGTTGATTTTGAAAATGCGACCCCATAAGAGGTGCTGCCATGTCACTCCTTGCGCTCGCGTCGTGTTGCAAAAGCGACTACATTGTCGCCGCAGGAAGGGAGCGCAGTCGGAACACGGAACGATGCAATTGCACTGAAGTGCAGAAGTTGGTAAAAATTGCATTTTTCAAACCCTTGCTGCCCGGACCCTAGTCGCGCCCGCCGCTGCTGGGTGTAGATGACAGGTCCGCTGACAGCCTTCCAGTTGCCTGTCAGCAGCCAGCCCAGCCCCTCGTTCAGGCGGAATGGGGGCGAGAAAATGATTTCTTTATCCTCTTAAGCGAACGGGAAACGAGAATGGGCCACAGAACTATTCGGAAAAGATTATTTTTCTTTTCGACGCCAGTCGCGCGAGTCGCCGGACCGACTGAACGGACGATGAATACCAAATGACTTGTGTACTTTTGTTCGCCGCGCACCGTTCGGGAGCGAATTGGAAATTTCTTTTTGCCGAATTTTTCGTATCTTTTCTGTTTGGTTTTTCTGACCGTTTTTTTTTTCTTGCTCTGTTGCTGTCTGCCTTGCATTTTTCGCTTTCGTTTCTGTTCGTTTCTTTATTTTTCCCCATTTTTTTGTGCGTCTCCAGGCGGTGAAACCATTTTGCGCGAATCACAAAGAAATCAAGTCTTGTTCTGTTGGGTTGATCCGAAGGTACCGACGTGAAGAGCCCGTATTTGCCACTGATTTTTTTTAAATTAGTTTACATTTTATGTCCCTTTTAAATGTTATTTTCTTTGTTTGTTTGTTTTAGAATACGATCCACAATTGTTTATTAGTTTTATCCTATTTGATCGTATATTTTTTATTGCAGCTGTGCTGAGCTTTAAGTGTGCTTTAAGAAATGGCACATTCTGAAAGGAGTTTCTATGGTTTAATGTGGGAACTAAACACTCAAATTCTGTTCTTCTTTACGCCAAGCCATCATCAATCTAAAAGCTTCAATGCTTTTATTACGAAATTTCCAATTGTTTCAAGCAACTTCACTTTCATCAAATGCCTTACCTTTTACCTTTTATCTTTAAAATTATTTACTATTTGGAATGCGAGAGATTTCTTTCAAAAGTTTATTGTTGATAGTGTAACGATCGTATTTTTAGTGGTAAAAGTACTTGATTCCCCAAGTTTTGGATTTGCCCAACACTCAGCTCTTTCACTGTAGTGTCACCCAGAACCACCTCCGACATTTTAATGCACAAGCCTCACCGAGCTGGTTGCATACTTCTCTGTGTGTGTGTGTTCCTTCGTTCCTATGTTATTATCTACACTCCGGCCCCGGCCCATTGCCAGGGGAGTTCCAAACTTTCCCAATTCCCTTTCTGCACAGGCGGTGTTGCCACAGAATAGTTGCTGGAGACACCATGGCAGAGTGGACGAGAAAGCAGGACTCTGAATTGCTTCTTGTTTCACCTGCACAGGACGGACTCGAGTCTTGGATGATGATTGGCGCAAATGGTCCGTCGTCGTCCGTCTCCACCGACCGACCAACCGGGGCGCCGTGTTTTGTGTATTTTCGTGCTCTCTGTGCTGTGAATGTGTGGGCGCGGCACGAATGCTACTTGACCGTGCTACGGCGGCCCCAAAAAGGTAGCAACTGTCGAATGCTCTGCCTGGGGCACCGTCCTGTTGGGTAGGGTAATTTCCTCCAGGGATTTCATTTTTCATACTCCTCGGACGGAGAGGTTCTTCTATGGCGGCCGGTTTAGCCTCCTGATGAAATGCGCCACGACGGAGAAGGATATCCTTGTCCGGGCAGCAAATAGTGTGCTGCTTATCTGCGGGCGATATGATGCATCACGTGCCGAATCCGGTGCACCGTCAGCTGCACAATGCCCTTGGGGGAGCCCGTTGGAAGCGTTTTATTTTGTCAGGATCTTGACCCCGGGACGGTGGCCTGAGAGCACCGAAAAGTAACCCATCCTTCTGAGTTCGCCCCCCGGGGAGGGGTGGTACACCTGTGCGATGGTCTTTCATCTTACTTCACACCAACATCATGTGACGTTGGTGGCAACCCGATCGAAAGGGGGTCACCTGCGGGCATGGAATGTTGCGAAGAGAAGAAAGCCCCCCCCCGCCCGACACCGACAGCGCAACGTTCTTTTGTCGTCCGGGGCCGTGCTGTGTCGGCTTTTCATCTGGCAGCCATTTTGCCTAAATGGCCCAAAATGGACGACAGTTGCGGGGCCATGGTCTGCACCGAGGAGACTCTGTATTCAAAATGCGAATATCGTTTCTTTCCCTGACAGCTGGGCATTTCAAAAGCCCCTTTTTTGCATGTCGCCGTCCTGGCAGTCCCGATTAAAGACCCAGACTGTGAAGCGAGATGGCGTTTTATGTGGCCGCATATATACGTGGAAAAAAGATGGCGCGCGCAATGAAATGTGCCAGTTGTTTATTTTCTTATGTCCTTTGGCGTCGGCGCTGCTGCCACCGTACAGCCGAACTCGCGGAACTCGAAAGGATTTAACGAACGAAAAAGGATAAAGTTAATTTGAGTGGCACACAAAAGCGTGCACACGCCACAGAAACCCGGTCCGGGGGCCAGTTTCTTTCGCCTTCCCCCCACACGACCCAACCGGCGGCGTCCGCCGAGGCCTTCCGCCGAGCACCAGCCAGCAGAAGCAGAAATGGAAAGTGAACGTTGAACGCGGAGCTGCTAAAGCGGATATGGCGTTGACAGTTTTGCGTGGGGAATATATTTTTCCTTTTTGTCCCGTTTTGGTCCGTTTTTCTCTCTCCCTCTCTGTGTCCCTCTCATTGACGTCAAAGCGCCTGGGCGTCGGTTTGAGCCAAACCCCCTTAATGCAGAGAAAAAACAATCGGGGTTGGGATTGTCAGTTACACGAAGGTCCTGCCTTTGTTTGCTGTTGGAGGTCTTGCGCTATCAAGAGGACCCACGCGCAAAAGGAAGTTTAATCAAGTTATCCTTTCGGTGGCTGTTCGTGACAATGATGGTGGCCGGTCGGCCGGCCAGCCGGACTATGTTGCCGGGGATCAACTGGAATGAATTAGAATCATAAGTGCATAAATAATGCTTTAAACGGCGAACCTTAAACTTATCATGTTTCATCATCTTCTCGTTCCAGGTAAGCCCCACGACCCACCGGGAGCCGCCCTCCGTTGGCCGTGCGAAAACATGGCCCGCAGAGGAATGCCAATGATTTATGTCTGAATGGGAAGTTAATTTCAAACTCCGCCCGACCATCGGGTGGTACTGCATTGCGCCGCGAACGGTGCGCATAGGAGCGCATTCCTTCACAGCTGGCCGCCGCCTGCTGCTGCTGGTGGTGGTGGTGCTGGCCGAACAGGGCGCGAACACCCGCAGGCGCTGGCCGGAGAATTTCATTTGACACTATTGTGTGTCGAGGGTCGTCGTCAACCCGCCGCCGCCACGCTGCACGGACCGTTCCTTCTTCTTCTCGGCGGCTCAAAGGGTTGTTTAACATTCTTCTCCATATTCCCGCAGGACGTTAGGAGGACGATGGTCACCACCACCATCCGATGCTCGGTTGGCGGCCACTAGCTTCTCAGCGGAACGCTCGCGGTGTCGACGACGACGCACATGTCCTTGGGCTGGGCGTGCGTTTTCGTCCTTGATCCTTGGTGCACCTTCCGCGCCGGAACTTAATTACAAGCATTGTTGGCATTTTTTGTCCACTCGCGGCGCCGCGTCCGCATCAGTGATTTCCCGTCCCGTACCACCGTCCGGTCCCGCCCCGCATAGCTGCTGCAGCACCATTGCTCAAAATAACTGTGTTTTTTTGCTATTAGCTGTTTCGAGGATTTGGTGCGAATTGGAGTGTTTTGTGTGTGTGTTTGTTTAATGGTGTAAACGAGAAAATTGCATTCTTCATGCAACGCTTGTTGGACCGATTGCATACTTCATGCGCCGTTTAGTGCAGCTCCGATGGAGGCGCATGGTGGCTGGTACTTTTTATTGCGGCCCCTTCAATTCGCTTGATAATTTAGTTCTTTCATCCAGCCATCTCGGTACGGCTCATTTGATGCAAAAACCACTCCAACAACCACTTTTAAATTAACTTACTGTAAAACATTCGCGCCGTGGTGCTGTGCTTAAAAACTCTTCAATGAAGGATCCGTGAGACCAGTGCAGCTGGTTGGCTGGTTTAATTGTGCGCCATCTCTGGCCTCTCTGGCCGATTCCATTCGTCCCAGCGTTTGCTGCGTAAGGCAGAGTGGCGCTGTATAGTGAACTGGGCTGCACCCTCGTCACGACGGATGTACGAATTTTAAATAATTCATCGCTTCCGGCCCGAGTCGGTTCTCTGCCGGATTGATAGGGCTCCCCTGATGCGTAACGATCCACGGCTGTGTCTAGACGGTTCCGAAAAGACACAGTCGGTTGCGCTTCGGAGTTCCTCCCTGGGGCCTCTGAGATTTATCCCGCATCCCCGGGTATTTATGGACGCTGGACCGTGCACCGTTACTGGTACATCGCTTGCAATCTGAACCGCCGGAATGGTTTAGCCTTTCGAGAAACTCAGTTTGGAGTCTGGCCGTATCTTGCCAGCGAAAACCACACACCCTGGTCGTCGCACTGGCAAGCGGTTGTTATCAAAATTTTGCCCAGGAGGAGGAGCAGTTCGCTCAGCGTGGCCCGTATGGCATAAAACAGTGAGCACTGCTGTGGCGAATGTTTACTAAAGCTAGCACAATACCTTTAAAAACGTCCAGCCAATGTTTCGTTTGCACGACGATTCCATTTCAGAAGTGCAGCGTTTGGTGGAATGTTTTTAACTATGGGACATCCTGTGCCCTTCGGCTGATTACCGAATGTGAATCAGTTTTATTTGCATTTATTTTCATTTTTCGGAAGGTCAAGTAAAGGCAAGCTGCATGGTTAACGTCGTTAATAGAAGTGCTAAAATGACACTTTTACCGGTGATTTATGGGTGTTTCGACCTTCGAACGTTTCGTTAGCGTCGTGTCCAGAGTCACGGTTGCCGCTCGCGTCCGATGGTAAATGCTCACCGTGCGAAAGTGCATCCAAAAGCAATCCATCGTAATGGTCCTCTTTGGTTGGAGTTTTCTTTTTTTATCGTTTTTCGCACCATCGTTTGAGTGAAGGTGGCCGACCCAGGTTAAAAAAATTATCATAAAACACTCAGTTATGTTGTGCAATTTTTATGAATTCTGCTCGCTTTCGGATGGACGGCAGGATCGTGCACCGTTGTACCGTGTTTTCTAATAACTACCACCTTGTGCCTTGTACCGGATTTAATGACGACACGGAAAGCGTTACGCAGCGCTACGCTGTGATGATCGCCTTACAGCGTCGATTGAACGACCTGAACTCACGTAACGGTAATGATTCGATCGATCCTTCATCGCCCGTGCCTTTAACGTCCTGACCTTTCTTCGTCTCAGTCGGAAATGGTGGCACTAGAAAATGCGAAAGCAAGGATGGGCGCAAAAGCCCGGCTTCGATCGTATCGCCGTTCCGTGCCGGATGTTTGGCTGCCATTTCCGCTAACGACGCGCTCCACCCGAGAGACAACCGGGTCGTTATGTTTCAATTCGTTTCATTTATTTCACCCAACCGACGGGTGGGTTCCGCCCGCCGGTTACGAGCTGATGGCTGGCCGGGTGGTGCCGGCAAACCAGGCCTACTTCCGCTGCTACTGTCAGGGCGCTTCGCACGCACTGGTGGCGTTCGATTTCGAGTTGCGGCTCGGATTTTCCATTCTTTGCTTCGGGACTCCCCGGAATCCCCGATTTTTATCCTTCCCTTTTTGCCGTTCCGAGGCCTCGTTCTAGTGCTCGGCGGTTGTTTCATTGCGAATTCCGCACGCAAGACCCAAGAGAGGGCGGGCCGTACAGGCCACTTCAAAATGACAGCCTGGTGGGGAAGGTTCCAATTGGATTTGTTGAAAATTTGCTTAGAAAGCATATCTACCGGTCCTAGTGGGGCGACCCAATCATCCCGTGGGGACGGCTTACGTCGGGAGACTCTCGAATCTGGAAGGAGGCGGTTTTTAATTCCCCCACAACTTTTTCTAGAGCCGTTGCTTGTGAACCTTCAGGTTCACCGCTGTTACCTTGCGTGACTGCAATCGAGCTGCGGACGGGCGCTCGGCTTCGGTCGTCGATCCATCAGGTACGGATTCCACATTAGGGATTCTCATTAAAATATAGAGGGTTCGAGGGCGATTGATGGGTCCGGTAAAATCGGTGGTGTAGAATTTCAATCAACGATTTCGATGCGCCAATAGAGTCTCGCCGCTGGGAGCATCAGCATAACGAGCCGGTCGGATTTATTAAATTTTGAGCACGTACCATAATGCTCGCTCGAGATAATAACAAGTAAAGATTAAAATCTTCCAGCGATTCCCCAAGGGTTCAATTAATCGAGCCATAGAAATGCTTTGAGCCGGTACGGTACTGAAGTTTCGTAATTTATAAAACTGCAAATAAAATGGATGCTTACTGTAAAGAGTGAGTGCCGCCGTTTAAAAGGATCGTTTTTATTTATTTTAAAGCCGTCCCACAGGGTGACACTTTTGTGAGCGATTCGACGGTTGGATCCTCATCGCACGAATCCAAATCGTGCCGCCGGAGGGACATTCCCGGATGTGCCATTTTCGGTGTGCAGCTTTGCGGAATCATTCCATCTCCGGGCACATAATCTACTTATTTATAGTCTAATAACTATTCTGAAATTAAATTTCACTCAAACATAATATAAATTCCTCAACCCATCGGGGCCGGCTTGGGGCTTTTAGTTGCCCCGGGATCGGGCTAACGTCTAGGCTCTCTTTCTCGGTTGCTGTGCTGCCAGAGTCGTCCGGCCCCCGAAACCCACACGTACCCAGAACCAGTGCGGGACCACTGGCTCCTTATGTACCGCCAGCCTCACCCCAGGAACGTGGCCACCTCCATCATCATTGGGCGTGCGGCCTAGCTGTACGAGCGATGGCCCTGTTCCCAATTCCATTCGGTGCAACACCACAAAATGTCGTTCGACCGTCCGTTGTAGTGGATGATAGTTTCGGCATTAAGACACTCTCCCCCCGGGGGAGAGAGTTCCGCTGAGGTGTGTGGAGCCTTTGCCTCTCAAGCTGGCCGGTAGGGCATTCGAATAATTTGCCATTTAGTTTGTCGTGAGTGGCTTGCAGTTGAGGATAGCCCCGCTACCGTAGGTGTCAGGCGTTGTGGGCCACAAATAGACCAGAACACCGAGAAAACCCGCATTTACGACTTACGATTGCCCGTTCTTTGCAAAAACTCAACCATTATGAAATTCTATGATGCTCTTCCGTTGAACGGTAATCTCTAGGTGTTTTGCTTGTTTTGTCTGACTCACGAGTGGCTTGAAAGCTAATCGGTAAACACAACGCTAGGAACTAACTAATAGGATGTCCTTGACAGTTTCATCTTTTATTTTTAATATCGCCTGGAATTTTGCCCCAAAGTCCCATCAATTTCCGGGACGATCTCGGTGTTCTAGATATTGCAATTTGAAACTGAAAGATGGCCGCTTCCTCAAGGATTTATTAACTAACGGTCGCGTGTCGCACCTACTTTGGCATGCATTTTAAACCGAGCGAAATGCGTCAGTAAATCACCAACATCGTGCGTGCGCGTGGTGCGTAAAATGTTTTATGCTGCGTGAAATGATGCGCCGCGAAATCGTTGTTTCGCACACCCCTAACATGCCGCGAAACCGTGTGCGCGTGTTTCGGTAGATAAATGAGTATTAATTCTTCCTGCACCAAACACACTCACCAAGCGAGGCTGGCCATAAAGAAGGGGAATTTAAGGCTGACATGGTGAGTGTCGAACCTCAGAGAAAAACTCCTAAAATAAAAACTTTTGCACACCAGGCGAACGGACGCAAATTGGCCAAAAAAATGTAGGTCGAGGCTTTTATACCGATTGGTGCCGCTCGACATTGGTCAGCTCAGAAAGTGAGAAGGAGAGAGAGAGAGAAAAATTAACGATTTCCATAAAGAAAATCAATGTGCCCCGAATGTCTCGTAAATAATCTTTGCGTCCTTTCCCCCGTTCCGCACCGAAACCGGAACACGATGAATTATTGCGACCGAAAGCGCCGCAGCGCAGTCGCTTATCGGTTGGTTGGCTGGTTGGTCACGTTCCGTTACCGGTGGCAGGCTCTGACTGGTTGGCGCAGCAAGATACGAAAGCCCCCGAAAGAAGTTGCGCCGGAAGAGGGGCCACGGAGTCGAAAAGTCTCGTCGTGGTGCCGACCCAAGACAGTTTGCGGAGCCGTGTCGGAAAAGAAAATGTCCAAAAGCGCTCTCACCAGCCCCTTACATAGGACGCCAAGGACGACAAGACAATGTGCTTTAAAAAAATTGTGCGAGAATAGAAAGAGAGAGAGAGGGATAGAGGGCTGAATGTTAGCGATCGAAGGTAATTGCGGCTAACGAGTCGAAGGTGAACTACCTTCTATTGGGTAGAAAAGTTATGTTTTATATAGAGTCTGTATTCATCAAGTGTTTGGATTTTAAACTACCGATTACTTGACATTTAAAACGTCAAACTTCATTTTGAAAATTGTAGTAAAACCTCTGAAACTTACGAAATGGGACGCTATACGCTTGCAGAAATTGGAAAATATTAAAAACTTATTTCCAAAGTGGTGAGTTCTCAACTCAAACTCTACGAAATTTGAAAAGGTCATTTCCACCTCGGTGGTTATGTTAGTAAGCAGAATTGTCGTATTTGCGACTCGGAAAACCCACACGTCGTGCAAGAGAAGCCAATGCACCCCCAACGAGTGCCAATTTGGTGTGGATTTTCTTCGAAGAAGGATGAAGAAGGAGCCTCCGTAACCGTCGATGGCGTACGCTACCGAGAAATATTGGTTGATAGGTTCTTTGGCAAAATTGGAACTGAAAACTTGGACGACATTAGATTTCAACAGGGCGGCGCTACGTGCCATACAGCGACAGCTCGATTCAGACGATTCGAGTGTTTAGTTGTTGGCGTTTGTTTTTTTTTTAGTTATCTCAATTCACTGGCGTGACGCTGCAATGTTTCTCCAGTTCCCGCGGGATCAATAGAGATCGACACGATCCTGGCCAACGCTGCTAATTAGTCGTCGTGATTCGTTATCTAGTATCACTTTATCGCAACGAACACATTCAGTGGCTTCGGAAGCTAACATCAATCGAGTAAATAAATTGAGGTAAATTACTGACAAAGGGGGACAATATTTACCCGTGCTGTTTGTGCGATATCAGTGATTAGGCTCACTTTGTTGTCCACGTCATACGATAAAACATACGATTGATTTATCAGTGATAACAGGCGTAGCTTGGTTGCTACAAGATGAGCGATGTTTGTTTGTTATTCACGGCGATGAATATCCGCGAAACCACAAGAATGCGCAGCACGCACACCAACATAAGGGTGTTCCCTTGCGTGGCGAAACATCTTCTGTGCCCGGAGCACCGGAAGCGCCAAATAAGAAGAAATGGTACCTTCAATTCGTTGGCTTCAAATTAAAGAAATTAATAAATTTATCACTTCCTGCTGCGCGTGTACCGCGCGGCTCATCCGCGCACGATGCTGATACCTGCCGAACGACATTCATTCACCCTTGGGGGGACGGCGGCCCACAACCTCTCACGAATCCACCATGCCCGGCGTCCGCTGTCGTGCTGCGAAGAACCCTCCTATAAGAAATGGCTCTTCGATTCGTATTCGCTCAATGAGCGCTAGGCCGTGCGCGCGCCGTGCATACATTACTGCTGGAGTGGAGGACCGGTGGTTGGTGGTGGCCCGCCCGTGGAGTGGAGTGGAGTGGCTGGTGATTGCAATATCTCGTAGCGCCGCAGTCTCAAGAAGTTGCGCCAGTAACGAGTCGAATCACGAGTCCGTACGTGCCTTGTCTTGCTCCGGGCGATGCGTCCTTTCGCCCCACGAACGGCTGGCTGGCCGGCCGGTCACGTCCGCCGAGAAAGAAGAACGTCTTGGCCCCGTAAAGAGATAGGGTCGGCATAGGGCGTTCAGATTGTTGAAAAGTTGTTAGGTAAATTAACTTCGGCAACTTTCTGCCCCCACACGGCCCGGTCCTCCGTTGCCTGCAGCTATGTGTGTGTGTGTGTATTGGTTGGTTGGTGACCGAATTAGGAAGGACACCCAGCAGCAACAGCAGCAGCGGCCGCCTGGCGTCTTTAGGTTTGCGTGATCATGTCCACAGTTCGTGACACTTCCGCGGGGCAGCGAGATGGTTGGTGGCCGGCCGCCTTACACTTGCTTGGGGTGCTTCTTGATGGAAATGAAATTTTCTCTCTAATGACTGCTAAGCTGCCACGGTTGACCGGGAAAGTAAATCACTTGCTGCAATGTGGCCTCGTCCTGTGTACGGTGGCCCTCCAGCCAGCGCTCTCGGGTACCGTTTATCTTGTCGATGATTTTCAATCAGCTCCACCACTCCACGGAAGCCGCGCGCTGGGTGTTGAAGTGAGTAATCTCCCCACGCGGGGCACGCTTCGAGCGAGCGAACACATTTTAACGGCCTCACGGTCCGAGTAGTGCTTCAAATCAATATTTTTAATTGAAAAGGGAAGCGAAAGCATAAAAAATCGAACGCCAATTTCGGAAACGAACGGCTCCTGCTACGTGGGTTCGGAAGTTTCACAGTACCGACGGATGTGAAAATTCAGCCCCTATTTTCGTAGGACGCATTTCAAGAGGACACTCAAACCAAGCTAAGCTTTGATTTGAGCCTTAAAAACATTATTAAGAATATTGTTATTTTGAAAAATATTATTTTTAATGTTGAAAAATATATATTAAGGGTGATTAGCTTTATCTTTGCTTAGGTAAATTAAATACTATACTCGGTGCTGTTATCAAAAACACCTTAATTACTCAATTCACTAATCGTATAATAAATCATGCAAACAAACCATCCATCTGACACGGCACCTGTCAGACATCGATTATTTTAAAGCCCATTTTTTCGTGTCCATGCGAGGCAAAAGTGACCTCCATTAATCTTACCAGCCAAACCTAGCCATCAATCTTTGGCTGTCGCACGAGATTCGCCACTGCTCTGCAAACCATGTAGCAGCGCAGCGGTGGCGCCATTGTTTCGGTGGTACTCATCAAAAATTCAACATGCATCATTTTTGAGCCAACATTTAGTACTCACCCTACCGTGGGTCGGCTTTACGCGGGAAGCGAAGCGTATTTGTGCTGGCGTGACACCGAGACCCACCCAACGAGCACACGGACAGGAGGATAATGAGGACCTAGGCTGGGCTTTCACACCTTTCGCGCTCTCTCTACTTCCCGAGGCGCGCGCTGGTGACAGCGAAAAGACTTGCGGCTGCCGGTAGCATAATTTGACAGTTAGATAAGAATCGGTTCGCAGCAGCATCAGCATATATATGTAGGGCCAGCCGGCCGCGACCGGGCCGGTTGGGAGGGACACGCAGCGCCCATTACGCTGGCCGCCGCCGCCGCCGGGGGCGAGCTTAACTTTCATCCTTCCGGACACGGTTGATTAAGAATGAAAATTTATGCATGGAATTTTTTATCCCCAAAAGCGCCGGACCTGCAACGGCCGGACTCTCACCTCACCGACCGGCTGGCCGGCGGGCCGGGCGCTCAATAAGTAATAAGGTAACAAGCCCCGGAGTTTTTGGGACCAGTTTTCCCGGTTCCCGACCGGAACACGGCGGCAGACGGCCGAGTACGGCGGCGCGTAAAATATTGTGTTCCGTTTGGCTGTCAACAACGAGGGGCAATGAACAATGCGCCGCCGTAAGGGCCGACGGGGGGCAAAAGTGTTTACGGTTGCCTTTTTGTCCGGGGGTTATTCGCATTGGCGTACACTCAAAGAGTGACGCCATCTTTTTGCCCCAAAAGTTTCCTCCGGTCTTTGGCCGTCCGCCGGTCAAGTGGGCGCGAGGTGGTCGGTCGTGTCGGGGCTCAAATAGATGTCTTCGAATTTGAGGAAATAAATGCCAGAAAGGTTTCTCTTCAACTGTTTGCCTTGACACGGGGCGGAGCAGTGAAAGGTGGAGCTTAGCTTCTGAATAAATTCCTGGACCAGTTCCAAAGTCGGTGGGTTTTGGGAAATGGTGCTGGAAAATTATTTTCGCTGCACTCGCGCTACGATGGTGTTCCACCTCAAATCAACCGTAGAGAGACCCTTGTTTTATCAGACCGACCGACCGAGAAGGTCTCCTGCAAGGACGCATCCCCAGTGTTACTAGCTCGCGTGGCCAGACACGAAGTGTCAACGAGACGACCGTTCCGTTCCGTTCCGTTGGTAGTTTTTGTCACTCGTTCGCATCGTTCGCAGCTGCGATGACACTTCGAATCGGAATCGTAGAATGGCTTCCTCTTGAAAGCTCTCGCTTTTGCGGTTTCGAACCGCACTTGAACCAGCCGTCGTCACCATTTCGGACGATGTTTGTTTTGCGCTCCTGCGAGAGCTGCTCCGAGCGGTCTTGCAGAATGCAGTAATCTTCCTTGCGTGGGATGTGAAAACCCTGATTCCAGCCCCGGTTGGTGGTTGGTGGCCAGGACAAAACACTGCCCCGTCCCGGTGGCCACATAATGATGAAACACTCGGCTGCGGCTGCCAGACGAGCAGAGGCTGACGGATGGCTCTCTTGTTCGGCCTGCGTGTGCCGCACCGACGGTGACGGGTGTCAAAGGATTAAATCTAGAAAAAGTGCCAACTCGGTGCAAAGCCGTCACAGTAGCCCGCGTGATGTGTGCCGTACACCGACAGGAGTGGGCCGTTTGTTCTGCCGAACGCCGGCAATCCGTGGCACGCAAACACATCTGTCATTATTGCGCACGGAGCCGCTGGTGCGACGGTGTTGGTTTTTAATTTTTCAGAAACCGACTCGGTTTTCCCTTTTTTTGGCGCGTTCGAACGGAAATGAAAATTCTGCCGAGCAGCAAATCGTGGTGTGACGTGGCGTGGAAACTAATATTTCACAGACCGTGCCGTGCCGCTCGGGTTGAAGTGGTTTTTAAATACGGGCCTTTTAATTTGACAGTCGGCGGGTGGCCGCGCGAGCTGTTCATTTGTCAGAAACACATTAGAAATGCTGTTGCTTTTGGCATGAGATGAGTTTTGTTTTCGAGAAAATGTTTCGTAAGATAAATGTTTGACGAGTGACCGGTTATTGAAATTCTCTAAAAAGCCTTAAAAGCTCTCCTAAAAATATATATCCTTTACCGCAAAATATGTTTTCCTTTTTTTTTTTCATTTAATCGTGTCAAAGTTTCGTCTCCAATTTCGAGCACACAAAAAGTACTGCTCGAAACTGCTCGAACTGCGCGATGGAAAGTCAGTGATTGGGCAATGTTAACCCCGGTCACGTATGACGTTGACGGCAATCAGCAGCACATTTTTGGTTTACATTGTTTGTTCATTTAAATTGCGTAATCTATATATATAAAAGAGTACCGCGTTATTGTTATTCCCTTTATAACTCAAGAACGGCTGAACCGATTTGGCTGAAAATTGGTGTGGAGGTAGCTTAGATCCAACGGCCCCAGATAGGATACTTTTTATAATCCGATCGCGTCACAATGAAGCCACAATACGCACAATGTGTTTTTTTCATATACTGCAACGGGACAGACAGAGCGAGCAACAGAAAACAATTGTTGGCTTCTCTTTCTCACTAATGCAGCGTTCCCCCACCCCCCTTTCCCCCTTTTAATCGTAGGGAAGCATTCCCCAGTAAGTATTTACTTAAAAATAGTGAAATTGTACCGTACCGTGTTTTGTTTGGGAAAAAATGTGAAGATTCGTGTCAATTCCAGCAATCCTGATCTTCAGGTGAATAAGGAGATATAGGAATGCCAGCGCCAAATCGTGAACTGAATGACGTATATAATCGAGATGTTTGGCGCATGTTGCGAGATGTTTTGGAGGGGCAATGATTTTACTGTCCTGAAATTTCCGCCAAACACTGCCAGTAATTCCAAGATCAGCTGACGAAATGAAGTGCTTCTCTTCTTATTGGACAACGACCGTTGAACGGTTTTAGCCTGCACCAACTAGCGACAATGTTAATCTCTGATACTCTTTCTAAACGTTCGTTTTTACGGGCCGGGTTGTTAGTCCCGCGCCAACCCCCCTGGAACGCCGGAATCGGGAATCGAACCCATGGCCAGCTGCGATACAGGGACGAGCGTTACCGACAGCCCCAATCACCGGGGACCCATTGCCTCTGGGGCGAAACAGAGTTCGCCGGGCCTGCTAGTCTGTTTTAAAATCGGTGCATTGTTCGTTTGCGTTTTATTTGCGAACGGCACACCCCTTATTGGCATATCTAATGATTCGAAGCATTAAGCTGATATGCAAATAGCAACACACCTATCTGGCTGTGGAAAGAGCACGTAGTAAAATATTGTTTCGATTTCCAGAGCAACGCACTTTAAGGCACTTTAGGGCAAGCCTTTTTGAGACTGACTCATGCGACTCAATTTCGCAACATTCGCGACTCGGCTACGGTCATTCACCGCAGGCGCAACCGCAATAAAAAAGCGTGCAACAATAGTGCATTTATTGTGAGCCTTCGCTCACCGATACAATGTACGCACGACGACCAAACGCAATAAGCCTCACAACGAAGGCAGGCAGGCAAATCACGACGGAGGCTCCCCTCGTACTGGACTCGTTTTAATATTCCAACCAACAGCACTGGGAAGCACAAAAAAGTCCTACTCAGGTGCGACACGACACAGCAGCGCCGCCATAGGCGAAACATTTTATGCTGCCATCATTGCATACTTTTTTGTCCGATCATTTTTTCCGAATCCTTTCGGGCCACCACGGCCCTACAGTCGCGCACAAGATTTTCACTGCGCCCCCCCGGCAAAGGCGGGGTGGGGCTGATGACGACTAATGGCGGTGGGTGTGTGGGGTGGTTGATGCAAATTTAATCAATTTTTTCATCCTCGAAACAATTCGGTGCCACCGGTCCCGGTGGTCCCGGCGAAACGATACCATAAGCCTTTTCCATTCTACGTTCGTCGTTCGTGGCCCGAAGTGGGAACTTTTCGTCCCGAATTTTTCGCTCCCTCTCTCTCCCTCTCCCTGAAGGGTGTGGTGTTGCTTTAATAATTTTTGAGCGTTTTTGGTAGCCGTCCAAAAAGGTGATGCCACATGACGTGGCCGTATTGTGATTTTGTTTTATTTTAGTTAGGCCACTCAACATTGTGGCGCTGCTGGGCTGGTCCTTAACCGGGAGCATATTTTTGTGTGGACCGTTTGTGGCAGTGAATAGTTTCGTGTAGGTTCGTTGTCGGGCAACTTTATCATTATCGAGTCATGGGTCGATTGCCGCCGGCTCATGATTGATAGGTTTTTGCTGACTGGCGAAAGTGATGTGTAAAGGCTTTTGGATGTCGATGTATGGACAAAAAAGGAAGAACGAAAGTTTAAAACATTGGCACAAACTGCGGTTTACAGCTGTTCGTGGGCCGTTTATTTTCATATCAGACACCATGTTTTGTAGTGGAATTGATTAGAGACGTCAGCAGTTTCAAAGTACCCAATTTGACATCTGACTGACAAGTGGTGTGACACTAGCGTACATCATGAACGTGATCGTCCTTTTCTCCCAATAACAACACAAAGCTTTTTAGGGGAGTTTTGGGCCATAGGAATTAGCAGTTCTTCCTCAATTCATATTCAAATATTTATTATTCCCCTACAAAAGGTGGAATTCAATAGGTATGATTTGATTCGTTCTACTTGAACACAAAAAAAATGTGACCGCTGTAGTTGACAACACTTTCTTTTGCTTCGATTGGCCCTTGACATCCTTCCGATGACATATTGGTGGCTACCGTTCCGTAGGGCTCTCAAGATGTCTATTGATTGGGGGAAAAGAACACAATACCCGCACGGAGCCTGATACGCCCGAAACTCTACAACATCGTGCCGAAAGTAGGGCCAGAACCGTACGGGAAAAAGATGGTCACTCTCTTCCATCGGCGTTTAAGCATATCGGCAAACAGTAGCAGCGAACGAGGAGCCCTTCCAGAGATGCGCCCTTCTCGATAGTGTGTGTCACTCAAATAAATCATTTCCAGGGACGAGTTTTCATCGCTGCGGGTCAGAACGATGCTCCGGGATGCACATGGTATATGCTGCGTTACATATCCAGAAAGTGTGAGGGTGCGCTGATGCTGCCACAGAGCCGCCATAAGCCAATGAAAGCCAATCAATCGGCAATGTCAATAATCTCCTGTGTGCGCGCGCCACCAATTGACGACTGAGCGCCCCTCTTTTATGCTCATTATGCTGGACGAGGGGGGCAAGCACGATGAGTCACATTGCTTCGTCTGAGTTATGGATAAAGATGAACCGTTTATTGGAATTGGAAGACGCAACACGGCGGATCGGGGGTTTCAGAACTTGAACAATGTACTTTAAGATACGGAAAAAACATTCCTCTCTCAATCGAATAAATGTAGACCCTTGGCAAGCTTCACAAAATTACATTACTTTCAACTTTGAGGTGAAAAAAAGCATAGAATTATGTTTGAAAAAGACATCAAACTAAGAAGGTAGAGCAAAACCGAGGCACAACGATTGTTGAGAAACAAAAGAATGTGGCGATAAAGTATCCAACTCATCAAGATTCTTTTTGCCACTGAGAATCACGCCATCAGTCCACTGGCCGGCCGGCCATTTCTCATTTTCTCGACCGTCCTCGGTCGCGCACAAAAGGCGGTTCGTTCTCCCACTTAATGCTTCCATGCTTCCGGAACCGGCGGAACGTCGAGATTCACCGTCGATTGAATAAAACGACTGACGCAGTCGCAAAAAAGGTGCACGCGTGTGTGTGTGTGTTTGGTACACATTATTCCGGTGTTTTGCGTCGGGGAAAAATCTGCGCTTTTTCCCTGTGCCCGGGGAGGCCGTTCCGGCGGATTCGGCCGATGGAAGCCGATGGCTGGGAATTAAGTGGCTGGCTTGTTGGTTCTTCAATTGGCTACTGGACGAGGAAACGTCTATACGGTGCCATCGGGCTCGATTTGCGTTCGTGTTCCGCACAGAAAGTGGCCGGGTGTTGATGGTCGGCAGGAGCAACTTTTGATCCGCTACTAATCCCCGACGAGTGTGTGTCGCCACCATATCAAACGGAATATGCATTGAATTTCAATACACATTCCGCCGGCATCTGGCCGGCCGCCCGGTTGATGATGGGACACGTTCGAGCAAATGACATTACGTACGGACCGGGCAATCCGGGGCCGCTCGGCTCGGAAGTCGTTGGTGAGTGCGAATGATGTGCGAGAATGCATCAAAGTGTCTTTCAACGTGCCCGATTGCCGGGGAAATGGAATTCATCAAGCGAAGAGACATTCATCTTCTCATAGCTGCTGCCCTCACTGGATACCGTCATTCGAACAGTTTCGAGCAGCTGCTAGCATGCTAATCTGGCTTTAACTACCAAAGTTGTTGATATGATCAGTTCTAATAAAGGTTCGAATGAATCGTGCTGTACTCTCGAATAAGGATGCGACATTTCAGATGCACCACTTTAATCTCCCCAAATCTAATTTACTTGCTATGGTCTTTTTCTTGGAAATCTTGTTTGAAAACTTGATCCTTTGTTGTGCCTTTGTCCGATACTTTGCTTTGTTGTCGGGAACCAGTTCTTTTTTAATTTCGTTTAATGCAGAACCAAAAGGAGCAAATCGAAAAGTCGAAACATCACTTAATTGTTTGCTGTGCACTACATCTTTAAATTCTTTCGAAAGTTGCTTACTTTCCCACTTCCCTTTGGTAAAGAGTCAGAAGCAAGTTTTCGCCGGTCGATCTATTGATGCGTGTACTGACTAAACAACAATTATAAATTCGTCTCGCCAAAGCTATCGATATTGAATTTAATTCACTATTTGTGGTCTCTGCTTCTTCTCTTTCTAGGTATGCGCTCACATCCACCGCCATTCCAATTTAGGGATGATAAATGTTCCTCATTATGCCGTAAGTCTGTTCCAATTTCTGTGTTCCCGCTCCGGCCGCTCCGGCCGTGGAGTGTCCTGTGGTTGCAAGGACGGAACTTTGCGAAAGTAAATTAGTATCAATAACATCGTCCCGTGGCGCGTCATGATGGGCACCCGGGCATACCAGCGTGTGTGTGTGTGTCTGTGTGACACAGGGTGTGGAACACAATGGCCAAGTTTTTCCTTTTCCGAGGCCACCAAGGACACAGTGTGCTTATTTATTTATCTTTTTTGTGGTACCATTTTCGTCCGCAACCGAAACCGGGGTCTCTCTCTCTCTCTCTCTCTCTCTCTAATGTAATGCTGCTCCCCGGCTGGCTGCATAACGCCACGCCAGCCCCAACCCCCCGTGCCTCGGCCACGGCTTTCCATTAGTCACATTCCACCGAGATTTGAACCGGGCGTTTTTCCGTGTTGTTCATTTATCTTGATAATGGATTTGGTTCAGGTTCCGGGCTGTCCTCGGTCGGTTCTCGGTCCAATCCCTAGAACCGGTTTTCGGGTGCATGGTTTTTTTCCTTGCTGTGTCCCCGGCTCTGTCAGAATGTCTCCCGCGCGCGTTTGGTTTTCTTGTTTCACTTTTCTTCGGTGCGTTCGTGGGGGGTGGCCGCCTCCAAACACAGCCAGACTCCGGGGCTCCGCCGTCACCGCGATAACATGCAAAAACAAATATATACAAGTGTCCTTCGTGTTTTCGTCCTTCTGCCGTGAGCCTTGCCGTGAGTGGGAAGGACGTTACACCCGGACGGCGGTGTACACCACTCTCGTTTATCATCTTTCGTCCTTGCGGCCACCGTACCGCACCGCACCCAGACCACTCCTAGAGGGTGTCGTCATTTTTGCAATTTCACCCAAGCTTGAACTGGAAAAACTGTACGCAGATATCGAACGCGCCCGGAGAATGGGGCAACGGGAGCGCTTATCCTTAGCCATCCAACGACCACCGATCGACCGAGAGTCGTCGACAAACCGTTCCGGGAGTCCGGGAATTCCGGACGCAGAACCTTCCGAGGAGGAATATTTTCGATTACTGGAACATATGTCCGTGAGATCGAAGCGGGACAACGCAATCCTTATCGCTCCACCGTGTCTGTGGTTGATGCAATGGGCAATCGGTTGGCTGATACTACGCCGTTCGATAACTGCCGAGTCTCGTGCTTTCCTCGTGCTTCCTCGTTTACTGACTCTCGTGACAGAGGGCTCAAGTCTCGTGACGGTTGAATGGTTAGGTAACGCACTCTTTTATCGCTGTTCCTTGTTTACTTACAACCACGAGATAAGGTGTGTTTTCTCATTACAAATGTAAGATAAGATAAGGTAAACGGCGAGTATTTCAAGGAACTACCTAAAGCCAGCCATTCTGTTGAATATTTCTGATTTCCGCTCATCACTGAGTGTTCTGTAAATAATCAACAACAAACTAATCCACCGTTTGATTAATTAAATCATATTTTGTAACTACTTTTTGTAATAACTAAATCTGGTATTCTGATTCGGAAAATAGGCCTTTTCCATGAAAGAAACCTTTTTCTCGTGCGTAGACCAAGAAATGATGGACCGACGTAGCGGTCGATTCGCTCGAATATCGGCTACGTAGGCCAGGCCAGTAAGGTAGTCGGAAAATTTCCAAATATTCTCTGCAACCCACCACGACGAATCATACACGGTTTCCGGTCACACAGACTCGGTGTGTGCCCGAAGCTACCCATTAGCCAGGGTCCCGCGTTTGGCCCGCCGCCCGTCCGCGTCCCAACCATTGTTACGTCACATTGATTTTCCTCCCTCGGGCTGGCGGCGGGTGGTGTAATGCATTCGATGGAAAACCCCTTGCGGTCCGTGCGCCGATGATACACAACGGACAAAGGATTATAACATTGCGACTCCGAGCTAGGAAGGATTTTCGGAGTTCACCATTCGTCGTCGTGGTCGTTGATTCTGTTTTCCTCCTTCGGGACAGACCGGACCGGTACGTCAACAGTACGGTGGTTGGCCCGCGGCAAAATGTTCCATTATCATGAAAATGATGTTTATGCACACACACACACACTGTGGTGGCCTGGAGAACACAGAGAACGATTTCCGATTCGAACTAGTAGAATCGCTCTTCCGGGAAAATGGCGGCAGTTTCGGGAGAACTACTCGTGAGTCGGGTCGGGCCTGCCAGAATTGTTATTTTAATTCGATTGCAAAAATGCTTCGACACTGCTTCTTGGCTCTCGGGGCCGCTTGGGACCTCTGGCAGCGGGGTTTAATATTAGTTCGCAAAGTTTTGCATCGAAGCCAAGGAACGATGGTGGAAGAATCACTGCGACGAGCCTTTGGTTGTGCTGTGCCAGTTCCGTGAGCAACTTCGAAATCACGTCAGACGCCAGGCAAAACCGAGTGGAGCGTGATTGATTAGATTTACGTCGGCACGGCGGAGTGATGTGTTTTTTTTTTGGGACTGGGGCTAGTCTGGAAAATGAGGACGGAAAACGCCCCAGAGGACGCTCTGGAAAGTGTGCGTGATTTTTCTTCCTGTCAAAAAGTACTCCGTTTTGGCTCCTTCCGGTCGTTGCTTGTAGCGGCTCGCTCCTGCTGTATGGAAATTCGTGTGGAGCATTGACAAAAGTGGCAGAAGAACGTTTCGTGTTCTCCGGAGTGTACGGAAGGGCATCATCCAAGAAACGAGAAGCTTGATTGACTATCGATATGGTGCGGTGCTGCGGCGTAGTGATTTTCCTCGCCAAGATGATCCGTCACTGGCTGATGCGATTCCAATCGTTCGCGAGCCAAGAACGAGAAAATTCGTTTGAAAATTCTATCCAAAGTTGTTAGACAAGTTTATGTGTTCGTTCGTTAAACAATTTGCTAGATATATCGATTCAACATCGCTACAAAACAGGGCTATGGTAAGGAAGGAAAGTAACGCACAACTTCTAAAGCTTCTTCAAATCGCTCAAAAGCCAAAAGGCCCTTTGATTGCCCTTATTGGAGCCCCATAATCGGTGCACGTGTGTGTGGTTCGGTCGGCTTCCCTCACGTAGCCGTCGCAACCGCAGACGAAACAATTGCGTAATCCGCACTCGAAGCCGCCCAATTCGCCGAATCAAGTTCCCGTGCATGGGTCTAATGACTTAATTTTCCCATACTTTTCCCACTCACAATCGTATAATTCATTTTGCTCACCGAAAAGTTGCAAGCTTCCGGCAAACCGAGCACACCAAGTCGCCAACTTCCGAAAGTTGGCGGAGACCGTTCGCCGTCCGAAGCGGATCGCGACGTACACAATTCATTCACGATTGTTTCACTCGCAAAACTCGACGATGGGGGAAAGGTTTGACGGCGTGACGCATGCGCACCCACCGGTTAAGTTAGGAAAAAGGAAAAGGATCGGTGAAAAAACAGGACGGAAAAGGAAAACTGTGCCTATGCGCCACCGGAAAAGCCTTTCTCATTTGAATCCCTCTTTATGGTGGCACCAACTGCGCCCCCATGTCGCAGATTCTTAAACGATTTGTCGTCATCTTCTCGCTCTGTGTGAGTGTGTGTCCTCGCCGGGAGCCAGACCGAGATGAAGAGCATGCCAGAGAGGTAGGGCAGCGGAGGGGTGACGGAAGTGGCTGGAAAGCGGAAGAAAAACCATCTGCCCAAGTTTCCACACGAACGCACGGTCGCTGCTGCTGCTCCTGCCGTCTACCCGGTTTAGGCCGCAGGCGAGCGGAAAACTCGACGATAAACTCCTGGAAATTTCAGGCGGCCGCCGCCAGGAAGCACCCGGCACTGGGAATGGAGTCTATGCGTGTGTGTGTGTGTGATCGCACATAAACTTTTGCACAAATTATTCATGCGATTTGTTGTAGCGCCGAGTGCAGTGCTCGAGAGAGAGCGAGAGAGAGGTCACACAGTGTTTGTTTATTGCGACAAAAGCTAGGCCCCGGGCTCGTGACTGGGTGACGTGCACATAAAAGCAGCATAACTCGGTATGAAGGGTTCCCCACCGGCGCCAGCCCGCTCCACCGGAAATGCTGCCCACTACACTAGCATCACCAGCGTGGAGACCCATTCGGGCAAATACTTTATTGGATAATCACACAGCAGCAACTTGGACGAATGCGCCATCAAACTGCTTAAAGTAAGACCTTTGCTCCCATCATCATCGCATAATTCATGATTATGCTGCTTCGGAAGGACTCGCCCGACATGCTGCCGCCTTAGGCGGCCGATCTTTGGCTATATTTCTCTAGAATTCCTTTAAAAGTGTATCTAAAGATCGGCTCGACAAAGATGCGAAATGCTTGGCCGCTTTTGGATGTTTGCCTGGTCAATGGCTTTGATCGGTTATTTGTTGTCCGTTTTACTGATGGGAGAGTTGTTATTAGATGACTGCCATAGTGAGAAGAATGTTCTCACTGCGGACAACGGAGCTACTCCTGATCTCTCATTGAAATTAATTTCGTGCGTCGCGGTGTATTTCACCAACTTTTAAGACAACAATCAAGTTCAGTGTGCCACGTTTTACGGTGGAAACCAATCAATCAATCCTTCATCGATGTGAAATTAGATGTTTTTTGCTAAATCAAACTGGATTTACTGGTAGATGGTGTTCTGACCGCGCGGCATCCCGTTTTTCAATTGCTCGAATCGAATCACAGCGTAAATTGTCGGCCAGATTTGTCCACTTCATCCAGTCCAGGATCCATCAGAATGTTGCGTTTAGGCCGGTTGCCATGTTCTCCGGTCCGGTCTATTTCGGTCGGCAGGGAGTGTCCTTTGGGGTGGTGTTTGGAGGCTGCGCGCATAATTACATTCCCGGCCCAAGAACCCAACCGGCCCGGACCGCACGACACCTTAACATAGCAATTTCGGGCAAGCAATAGTCGGTCGCGGGTCCCGAGTCCCGAGCCGGGCGCTCTATATATAGAGAGTGATAGTGGATTCTTTCGTCTCGCTCCCAACCACCCTCTCCCTCGGGCGGCCAGGGTGTTGTTAATTACTTGTGGTAATTTTGCGTAATTACAGACATTAATTTTGCCTCGTGCAAGTCGATGTTGACACACGACGGCTGCTGGTGCTGCTGCTGCTGCTACTGGCAGTTCCGCCCGGTCGGCCTCGACACAAGCCGCCGAGGAACCGGAAGTTCTCCTGTGTGTGTTGAGATGGCCCCACGGATACAGCGACTCCCGTCCCGCCTTGTGTCGTATCTCTGGACGGTGCGCGATGTATCATTTCACCGGAACAAAGGTTCATTTCTTCGGAAAATTGGGCTAACACATCCCATTCGCTGCTTCGAGGCTCGGTGCTGCCTACGACGACGACGCTAGGGCTGAGCCTGGGCTCGGCCATGATGAAGTGACTTGGCTTGGCGCTGGTATGCGAGAAGTGATTAAATTAGCACAACCTACGGCCGCGCTAGGAGCCGCGGGCTCGCGTCCCGTGGCTGTCACCGCCGAGCAATCAAAAAGAAGAAGACGAGGCGAGGGTCGGCCGCGCGGCGGTTGGCGGATGTCTTCATGAACGCGCGGCGCAGGACTATTTGTGGCGGAATAGTTTTCGTGCGTGAAATGTAACGAACCTGCCGGGAATAAGTAATGCCCAATCCGGTTGCTGCCTTTCCACGATGATCGGGCCTAATCTTCGCAACGAAATGGTTAACGATTTTCGGTGAACCCCAAACTAATCAAATAAACCCATCCACGTGCCGTTAGTTAGTGAAATGCGTTACGCGTTTAGCTGAGAGCGCCCTGCTAGTTGCTGGCGTGTTCCGGATGAGTGTTTAAAATTGTGCCCGGGAACGTGTTTAATTTTGTGGCGCTCGGGGAGGTTGTTTCACATCCGGCAATCGCCACAGAACGGTAGCTTCGGAGTTCTCTGTTAAGAATTGCTCATCTTAATGCCGTGTGTGCTGTTGACTGAGATTGTAATACTTCGAAAGAAGTCTAGTTTTACGGTTTGTTGATCAGTTCCAAAGCGATAATAGTTTAGAGCTGTTTAGTTTTGGCTTTCAACCAATTTCTGCCAATATTATAGGATAAAAATTCAATTTTTAACATGAAACTGGCTCGTTTGAATGTGTGAGCATTTTAAGCCAAGATTAAGAAATTTTGAAAGCGCCCTAAACTTAACAACAGTGAAGGACAAGGAAGGAAGGACTACCAAGGATAACAATTTTCTTAACTTCAACCGTTGGTAACTCGTTGATTGGTTTCACTTAATTGCGTGCTCGATTGGCGATATTTCACGCAGAACTAACGCAGCATCGGTCGATCGAACCTATCGATCTGTGCGACCTCCAAGATGCTCTTTCGTGCGGTTTTGAATCCTCGCAATCGATGGCCAACGGCGTCGTTCCGTTTGCCCAGCGTTTCTTCCGCGAGGATACACCCAGTCAGCCAGCCAGCCGGAGATTTGCTCGACTTCGCTCCAATCGCTGCCTTTTTGTTCTTGGAGTGAGGCCTTTTTCTAATTCAATTTGCCAGTGCCCCGTTCCGTCTGTCGGCCGGCGCAGAGCCGAGTCGAGCATCTTGCTGCCTCGTGTGTCACACCGACCCAACCCGCCACAGGATAATCACACGATTCGTAACCAATAATGCACCCAAATTGCATTTCACTGTCCAGAGGTTTCCGGAGATGTGGAAATGAAATTATGCAACAATTCAATTGAACATCATGCTCGGGATTGGTCGCCGGTCCGGCAGGGGCGGTCGGTCGGTCCGATGCATCACGATGCACCATTTGACGTCCGTGTCTGGGGGGGCTTTTGTGTGTTGCGTTGGATAATGTAGGTCACAGATCGAGGGCACGTGACGGGCGGTGGCAGTTGCAGTTTGCGGTTGTGAAAGGAGCATCCTTTCATGTTGCAGCGCACCGCACCGGAGCACGCTTTGGTTTCGGTTGATGACCCCTGGTATGGGTTGAGTGGGTGACGGGCGGCCGGGAGAGCATATCTTTTGCATCTCTGCACCCTACGTCGTGAGCAGCAGTATCAATCAAACCAGCAATCAAGCGCAATCCTCCGAAGGACTTTTCTTACATCCTTAAGCCCTAAACATCGGGAACGGGGGGCCCCGTCATGGTGAAACTCTCCATGGACGGAACCGTCGACTGCGTTTCATATCGTCCTCCTAATTACGAGCTTGGTTAATAGGCAGTGAAGTTAGACATTTTCTTATGATTGTTGAATTTATTCATCGGTTAAAAGCTGCCCAGCTTTGGAATGGTTTCATTTTCCTTTTTGTGGCCACAAAAGAATGTTTCAAAACAAGGGAGACTCCAAACAGGTCATAAATTTGGATGTCCTAATAATTTAAGATTGTAAACGTAATTCACCTAATCTGAACGTTTAAACGAACTATCAAACTAATCACCGAGTTTGACCACTTTTTCATCAAACAAGCTGCAGTTCTAGTTTCGCTACTTATCAACCAACGTTGGCAGGGGTTTGGCATCTACAGGCCTGCGTCCGGCACCACAATCGGGTGGGGGGTTTCAGAGTTTTTGGTGAATTTAATTCCCGTTGCTCTCAAAAGCGAGCAGCGAGCTGGACACCACCATCCACGCCCGGCCATCCCAGGACTTCTGAAGGTCTGACGTGTATAGGGGTAATTAATGTAATTTCGTACAATTGAACTTCTCCACCGTCGGAAAACTCGGTTCCGCACGACGTCGTTTTTTGCGCAGCCCGCAGCATAAGTACGATGCCCCGATATGCTGCTGCTGGAAGCCAGATGTGTGTGGAAGCAGATGGTCCGGTTTTTTCCTGTTTAGGTCGGACTGGGTTGGAATGATGTTCCCAGGGAAAAGCGGGTTGCTGCCACATTCAATTGCTTCCCTTCAAACGGAGGACGATGAAGGGGTTGTTGGGTGTTGCTTTTTTGTTTTCGAGAACACTTGCAGTTTTTCGCGCTCCACACAGCGCGCCCGCCGGTGTTGTGTAGTTTCAGTCACGGTTGATAGATAATGCTTGCTGCGGCTGGAACTGCAGCGCAGAGGGTGCTGCTGAAGCGACCGACCGCTAATGGTTGGTGTACGAAGTTTCTGTCCTTTTTTTAGGAGCCTCGTGTGTGTGTGTGTGTGCGTTTGTGTTTGAGAATGTAGCAGTTGTCGGGCGCAGAAGAGTTTCGAATTGTCCTGCGGGACAATTAATCCTTTTTCATTTGTAGAGCCGCAGATTGCCATCGAGAAAAATCAACAACGTCAGGGAACGAATGCTAGGTCAAGGCGAAAGTTAAGACGCTTTTGATTCAATCGTGGAATTAAGTTCAGAAACTTTGTTGCAATAATTCGTTATCAAAAGTTACTGTGACTGTGAGTAGTTTTTAGCAAACTTCAGAGAAACTCGTTGAAATACACAACACATTGAATAATGTTGTTCATGGTACAAACTGCGGATTAAGCTAACCTTTTAAAGCAATTACGTTAAAGCAACAGCTTGAAAATATTTTTTAACTTTTGTATGTGCATATCAAAGGTTGATGTAAATCCATGGCAGAGTACAGTAACGGTCCTCCTCGGATGAAAACTATTAACCACCTAATTAAATCGTTGTTGACAAGACTGATGACTATCGATAAGAATCCTGCGGTGCTTCAACAATAGCACCTGAAATGCTTGTCGATGGCCGAAGAAAATAGTTCCCTCCGGCTTGACTTGGAGTCAATCCCAGGAAGTGATTCGTTTGTTTCGTGCACAAACATTTCACTTCCGTTGGACTTAGACCGGAACTGTACAAGACTGTGTGTAAGGATTTCTTACGATTCCTAGCGACTGCTGGGTTCCTTGTTTTGCTCGATCCGATTTATTGCAAACTTTCCGCGTACCACTTCCGGTTTTCCAACCATTTTTTTCTCCCTCCTATCCTAACGATTCTATTAGCATCGCGAGTGTAAAGGGCATAAAAGTACGATGTGACAAATGTGCTCAAACCTCCTGTGTAAACACGGACACAGGCTCATAAATGTGTAAGGGGCAAGTCACCCTCGGTCGCGGCACACACACTCGCTCTCTAATCAATTACAGCTATCGTCGCCGGCAACAGCCGAGGGGACCCGAAATAAGGAACTTCCCTGGAAATATGGGCCCTTTTCTAGGATTCACCCGTGGCACCGGCGCAAAGGGTTTGCCTTTTACGTCCGTCAAGCGGGGAAAACGATAAACCAACAGGCTGTGGAACGAAGGGGCAAGTGAGTGTTATTCCGTCGGGGGCACTAGCGTATCATTTTGCGGCCATTCACCCCGGCCAGGACGAACAGACGCAAAGCGCCCGTGCCGTGTTCGCGTGTGTACATTACGGCGCAGTTTGGCGCAACTCCGGCGCTGCACTTGCCGCAGGACATGTGCACCCAAATCACGGCCAGCTCGCCACAAAGGCTGTTTTATTTCTGCGCACCACTCCGGCTGTAACTCCGACTCCCGAGGGTTGTTTGGGACGTTGAATTAGTCGGCTATTTGCGTTAGTGTTTCGGGGCTCGTTCTTTAACCGCCTATTGTCCTACTTCTCGGTCGTCACTTTGAGAAGCACCAATTGTGGCCATTTTATTGGGCATTGAAGGGATACAAGTCAGGACAGTCGGATGACTAAAACGGTGACTTTAATACGTTCGAAGAGCTTACTCCGTTGACTTTCGGTAACACGGGGCCATTTGACTTTAAAGTGCATCCATCCTGCAGACAGACGATCTTTGCGGGTTTGGAATATTTTAAATCGCTAATCCCTGTGGGCCCTTCGTCACTGTGTGTGTGTCCGTGCCAGTTAACCGGGGGCAGCTCGGGACACGGTCGGGGAGACAGGTTTTTGGTCCGGAAATGCCCGGGAAAGGATGATCACCCGACCATTACGGTAACGAACGGCACAAACGTCGTCCATCGTGTCGTTTGCCGATCCGACCGGAGGCGGCCGCTCCTCCGTTGGTCGGTCGGTCGGGGATGAAGGTCCCGGTGAGCTGTCACCACTGCGCCGGGACATAATCATCAGTTTTATCTCGCGCTTTATGCTCACCCCTCCTCACTACGTGCGTTGCTGCTACGTGGCTCGACAATCATCGGGCTTCGTCTCTTAAAATCATGTTTATTTTTAGAAACCCAAAACCTTATTCAACACTAGCTCAACCTTCCAAATTATTCAACTCTTTCGAACATTTAACATTCAACCAGCCATGTAACAAACGCTTATAGCAGAGGATGCTTTTGCTATGCTCGAGTTTTATTGGGCCGTGTAGTAAATAGTTTTTGGAAGGCTTACCGAGCCTCGGAACTGAAACGGGTCTGCTGAAACGGAGGCAGACGGATCCAGACCCGCATCATAATCATAATCATCATCCGTTTTCGATGCTTTGTCCGGGGTGTCCTTTCCGTTCTCGTCGCAGGTTCCCTTCTCCCTGCCTTAATCATGGGACGCGTTTAAAGTGCAGGACTCTACGATTTCCCAATGGCCTCTCTCCGTCTCCCTCCCTTTCTCTCGATTCGCGGACGCCGCCTCATAGTGCGCGACAGTGCGTGCTTGTCATTTGTTTCGCTGACGCCATTGGGATTTGGTTGGCCCTGTGCGCCAGCAGCCGGCGTCGGTCCTCTCGAGGGAGAGCACCAGCGGAGTTCCGAACCGGGAGCCCACAAGTCCGTGAGATATTATGGCAATTTTTAGACCATTGTTTCGTAATGATTATGATTCGAGTTTAATTAATTTTATTCAAATTTATTCGACTCAACGAGTGAGGCTGAGTGTGTCCCGTACGGTTCCCCCGCCGTTCCCGCCGGCGAATGTAATCGTGGCGTCAGGAAGTGCTGAAAAGCATCAAGCTTTCACCTATTGCCTGTGTGAATGGTGTGGATTTCATTAAAACTGACAGACAGCGTCACACAAGTAGTGTTCCTGACTGCGTTTCCATCGTGCCGTTGGGGGTGCCGTGTGCCATCGCGTTAATGACAACGACGCCAGCAACCGAATTGTGCACTGTGCCAAAAAAGAAGTAAGAAGCACGGTTGCCCAAAAAATATGTTTCGAAATCGAAATCCTGTGAAACCCCCGACCAATTAGATAAGAAGAAACAATGCCCCTTCGAAGTCTTATTGCGCCAGTCGCTGCTTATCGCGGTGCAAATCTAAACCAATCAAATGGATCCGATAATCCTAAGGTTAAACCTCACGCCATATTTCGTCATCGTCGTACGATTTTCGGTAGGATTATAGAACTGTATCGCACGGTGTGACGCATGGTGTCGTGTTTTCAGCGAACCAATTCAACCGGTTCTGTTGCACAATTTCTTTCGTTTTCCACATCCGAGCCCGAAACAGATGATTCTTTTAGCAATCAAAATGCACTGAGCTATATTTAAAAAATTAGAAGTTTCAAATTAGCTTTAAAAATTACTCCCGCTTGACTTCCGGGTGACTCTTTGTTCGCTTCCGTTCTTCGGCTCTGGTCCTGGGTCCCGGGTCCCAGCGCTTGACCCCGATCGTCCACGGCTGCGCCATGGTTACCACCATCGCATCTTGGAGGACAGAAGCGGACGATTCCTTTTGTGGCGCCCACTTCCCTTCTTCGATGAGCATTATTAGTGTAGATGCTTTATTACACATAGTATAATTTGTGGGGAACACCGCGTGAAACACACAGGACTTATGTTACTTCGTACATCTAGTGCCCCGTCGGACGCTCCTGCGTGGGCTCTGTTTTTTTATGCTCTCCAACGCCAGCGCCATCAGTGCCCCAAGAAGGTAAATGATCGCCATCAGCGTCGTGACACTGTGGCATCCGATCGCATTCATCACGTTGATAACCGCCTTCGGGAGAGCCATTTGTTGACTTTCCTCAGTTCCGTTGTCCTTTAAATCCTTTACAGTTTTTACACCAGAGTGATCGTGAACGGTACAGACAGTCGGTGATGGCGGGGGTCGGGGGTGATCTTTGGATGGGTAGAAGTGGCAATCGCTACCCAGCACTCGAATTGTAGCCTATATCCGGAGGCCCGACACCGTCTTCGCAGCACCGTTCTAAGGCCGTCCTTGGCAAAGAGTTGTGTTTGGAAACTAAACGAGCCTTCTGCAAAGAGAACGCAATAGAAACATGTGTTGCATCAGCTTTTTGATAAGCCCATGATGGGCTCAAAAGTCACTGGGTTCGTCGCTTGACAACGCAAATACACACTTTTACGGTTCGCATTTTGAAATCATCTGTTGCACTGATCATACCGAAACATCTATAAACTTACACACTTTTCACAATCGATCATTGACCGCGGGCCACGCCATAAGTGCGTCACGCCGAGCCACGACGCGCCACGCAACGGTGGACTGCAGACAGGATTGAACACGTTTCCGCGGCGACGCGGCACGCTGAGCTCACTTACCTCATCGTCCATGTTACTCCGCGACGCGCGTTGAAAGGCTTGTTCGGGTTGCCCGGTCCAGATGTAAATGATTCACCCGCGGCAACCCGCCTCGGTTAATATCGGCTATGGCTAAACCAACACACACTCGCGGTATCAATTCTGGAGGTGTGCTCATGTTTTTTTCCCTACTGACAGTGGTATCAGGTGCGCTGATAATAATTCGCACTCCATTCGATGCGAGTGGTTTTGAGCTATTCATAGATGTGATATAATGGCGAATGGGCGGTTTGAATGTAACAGGTTACGTGAGCGTACTGTTATCACAAAATAAAAGTGTGCAATCGGACAAATCGTCTCGATTCTTTGTGTGGATGGCGTTTTTCAATCCGTGACATGAACCAATCCTTACTCATGCTTTTACGCAGCGCACTGTATCGCTTCCAAGCCTTTACGCAAGATCGCACGACGCACACCAATACTGGCTTTGCGCACCTGACCACCGGTTGAGCCCCCAACGCTCGGAACAGGTGTGTGCGTGAGTCCCAGCTGTAGATATGACTTAGAACCCGAAGACGTTCGCCCAAAAGTGGTCTGTCGCGAGTTGGCAGTATTGGGGTCAACGAATGTGGTGAGTCATGCGGCGTGGCAGTCGATGTTGTGCAGAAAAGGGGAAGCTTTCTCCCAACGGCCTTGAGTTGCGTTTTTGTTTCTTCTTGTGGTCAACATCCTTAGACGACTAACGCGTGACGTGGAATGCCGAACTATTGGATGAAACGTCACAGTTGGGCAAAAGTACGCCGTAGCATTTTGTAGCAGTTATTCTCGAATCGTTTGCCGGCGGTGCGTGGCCAAGCCCTTCATTATGGCCTGTGGTATCTGGCTGTCGGCAACTAGAGTTTTCATAAGTAAATAAGGATTTTCAATTTTTAATTATAATTCATCTCTTCTGATACAAGTATTCACAAACATTATTACTTTTTATCGAAACTTTTATCTTATCTCACACGATCGACGACAGTCACATGAGCTGCCCGATAAGGCACTAGTCCCATGACGATTAGGTCACATAGGCTGAAAAATTGTGATAACCATGCAGTAATCGATCAATCCTTGATTTCACCATTGGCTTCATCGTTGGGCCATTTAAATACGCACTTTTAACTTTGTTTTAAACTGTAAGAATCCACTGCGCTGAGCTCTGATGCTTACACAAGACTGTTTTGGGGGCTTTTAAAATGAGTTTTTTCAAATTATTTATGCATTGTACATACATTATTTGCACATACGAGGTGTGTTCAAAAAGTTCTGATAGCTTTGTATTAGAATTTTTGACAGCTGTTTTGCTTAGCCGTGTTTTGACTCATCTTCGATTTTTGTCTATTCCAAAAAATGAATGGCAAGGATTCGGCATCAAATTGTGCGTCGCGTTCCATTATTAGCCTCCCTGTAGCTCTAGTATCAGCTCAATGAAATCTAAGTGGACACCACATTGTTGTACCTTGGCGTTACATAACTTTCTATATGGTTCAATACAACGATGAGAATTAATGGGAGTGCAATTTAGTACATCTGCACTAGCTGCTAAGTTGCTTTAGCTATTTAGCATACTGTGTATCACCAAAGGTTTAGAGCAACATCGTTACACCTTTTTTCACTGTATCGATTTCGATGACTATGACAAACGATCTCTCGTAGGTCGTTGCTTATGCACGCTAATCATCGACGGAGTCTAGCGCTAATTTATGTCCTTTCCTATCGTTCTATCCACGGCAGCCGACAAGGAGTACCTGAGGTTCCAGGGGAATGAATCAACGAGCGACTACTTCAAGCTGGTGCTGCGCGATCCGAACTCCAACAGTCTGCTTGTGGGCGCGAGGTAAGTTGCCGAACAGCAATATATCACTTTCACCGGCGTCCGCACCGACAATGTGCACCAATCTTCCGTTTCCCAAGGAAGACCGCTTCGTTCACCGGATCAGATTTTGGTGGCCGCAGTGTCGTTAGATGTGAAGCTTAAAACGGACATTACCGCTTCGTGCTCCTACTCGTACTCGCTTCTTCATAGAGCGGGCAACCGGTTGGCACCCAATGGCTGCGGATCATAGTTTATTTAAAAAGTCACATATTTCTTGACACCCGTGGCTCATGTTGTTTTTCTTAGGTCGTCATCTTTCATGATCGTGGTGGGATCACCTAGCATAAGGCGCATATGCAAACCATTGTGCATTTCTATGTGCAATTATATTCGGAGAAGGTGACACATCTCTGGCACACCGGACGTACGGGCGGTATAAACGCGGCACGCCTTTTTACGGGAGATCCAGAGCAGACATCCGGATGTATGATTGCTGCGCTGCGAAGGGAACCCTTCGCACCCTGATCGTGATTGGATCAATCAGAACCAAAGCAGTTTTCTTCAGCGCCCCGCCATCTGACGCTGATTGGCACGTGTGGGCTTCGGCAGAAGCTCCGGCAGAAGCATAATAATGCAATTTGCTCTGGTGCCGGGTGCAACAATGTTTGCATACCCGATTGGCTTTCGAGAAAGAACAGTGCATGGAAAAAATGGGTGTCGTCCCATTTTTCTGCGTTGCGCTTTCCACGAGAACTGCAGCGTTTTTTGGCCTTCGTTCAACGTGGATAATAAATCTCGCACAATTCGTTAGCAAGGGGATGCTTTCGGGGTTGCTTGAGGCGTTATAAATTAGTTTACAGTCATGCATTATTATTTTTAAAAAATATTTGGAAATGTGCGTAACACACGAGTGGTCGAAAAACCCCGAAATACTGAGACACCATTTCGCCGCGAGTGACTTTGAATGTTTCAGAAACGGCGAGAGGCAACTAAAAAACGCAACGGTAGTGGACCATGTTTGGCTCTGCCGACATGCTAGGTTTGGCACTCTGCTTAGGTGCAGCTTAGATGTACCTTCCCACTCGGTAATCTGGCTCACAGGCGTTAAAGTAGACGCAATTGAACCCAGAATGAAATTGATCGCATGATTCTGTTGACTTGTCTGATAAAGCTTATAGCTTAAATAAGTACGAAGCTTGGTAAGTTCGAAGCTTAAGAGACCGTGCTTAAGACCCACACTCATAGCCCACTCTACTTTCGACCATTTCGGTGATAACATTTATCTCCCATACATTTGTAAATTACTCCGTGTTTCAGGTTCACGATAGCGAACTTCGCTATCTCTAAAGATATCTCAGAGATCGGGTATAACCGATCTGTTGTCTGATCCGATTCAGATTGTTCCATACAGTAGTTCCATTCCAGAAAGCACTTGGTTTTACCATTTTAAGATAGATTACTGAATAAGTCTGTGATCAAAGATTCTACACACTCGATTCAGTCGTCACTGGTTCTCCTTAATTTTCCCCGCTTTGCACTTTTTAACAATTCGAACTGCTGCAGAGTATTGAGAAAACTTCGTCGCAAAAGCAGCGTCGCCATCGAGATGTCCAGGGCGCCAGGGCCAGGGCAGCATGATCGATGATGACAAATTATTTTAACGTTCCACCCATTTGCCGGAAGAATTTCAATTTAAGTAGGAAAGTAGTTGAGAGATCATTGAGAACATTCATCAACCCTTTGAGAGCTCAACAGCGAATTGCTGTGTTTGATAACCACCTCTTGCAGCACGTTGGTGAGGGCACGGGTTTTTGCGTCTCCTTTTTTATGCCCTGGGTCGCGTCCTTGTCGCTTCGACATGCTCGCTATCCCTTTATCTTTACTGTCATCGCCTCGTCATCCCTCCGCAAAAGACTAATGACGAGCTGTACGTCTCTTTCAGCGCACCCCCCCCCCCCCAGAAATTACACCCTTCCGAGAGATTTAAGGGGGTCGCCACCAGGAGACAGGAGCAGGAGGAATACGGGTCAGGTGTTGTTTTTGCACTCCTAGATTTCGCTCTAGTTTCACTGGTCCTTACCTTGGTGCGAAAGATGCCTTCCGGTTTTTTTGGTGTTGTCCGCCTCGGGACGAAACTGCCGTGGGAGGCTGGATGGACGGGAAAAACGAGCACTCTCGGCGTGATTGATGAGCCCTGTCAGCTGGTTACGCCCGTCACGCGGTTACTTTTCCTTTCCGGAAGCTCGATAAAGATGCCCGAAATGAAATATGCTTCGATTCGCCAACTTATGCAAAGTGTAGCAAACACTCCGTTCACTACAGTTTCTGTTAATCGTAGTGCACTGCCCTGTTGACTGTTGCAATTGGTGTGAACGCGCCGAATTTTATGCATTTTATTGAACCGCTAAGCCGATAAGCTTCTAATAATCTTATCTCTATCTTAATAATCTTATCTATCCATTGGTGTGAACATGATAAGATTAAATAAAATAATGGTGGGTGATCGATCGAAACGACGTCGATCGTACGAAACCAATCTTATTTTCGCTATGGCCATTCTGGTCTCAGTCTTTCGGATGATAAAATCAACAACAAGAGTGTATCAATGGTATTTACAATTTGCATATTAGAAGAAGGCAGGGAACCCACAGGATACGTTGTTCTCTAGCGGTGTTAATTTGTGTTTTCAAGAAAGAAAGTGATGTCCAGGCACTACAAATGGTGTCCCGTTCGATTTGTGGGCATGGTCCATCCACTTTACGTGCTGCCAAGAGTGAGCCACGCTGTGCGACTACACTCGGTCGGAACTTGTACATCATGAGACTTCAATGGCCCAAGGAACCCATCAGAGGAACCCTCCAATGGCTTGGCGCGAATGTTCAAGGGACGTGCTGCGTCCAGACCCCGGACGGAGGCACAGTTCCACGTGCGAGAGGTCATGCTCGTTCGTTAGCCGGCTCGTCGATCATAATCAACGGTGCAGTATGCATGTGCTTTCGTGCGAAACACACACCCGACAGCGACGCGTTGCGTTCTTCGGTTTTGTCGAAAATCAATACGACCCCCCATGTCCTGTCGCGCTCCCTCGTGATGGCGGTCCCTGTGGTCCGTCTGTGCGTGGTCCGGTGGTCCCGGGCCGTACCTGCAGTGCGCTGGCCCCGAGTCAGACAGACATAAATAATTCAGCTAAATTATTGATCAAATAACGCACGCTCCCGGGAGGGCTTTGACACATGTGAAATCAGGCCTTAATTTGCTTACGGGGACCATATTAATCATTCAGTCGACGTGCTACGTGTGTGTGTCTGTTTATGCTTTTACTGGAAAAGGTATGACGATGCTACGGAACGGTAATGGTGACAAGCTCGCGACATATTGATCCTTGCACTAGAATGACGGCCTCGCCGAGTAGCTCGCCTGTTTTCCATTTGCATGTCGTTGAGTATGGTTCTTCGCGCTTCTTTCGTCAAGGATTTTTAATAACCGCCAATTAATATCCCTTCTTGGAACCCTTCAGAAATATTGTCCACTGAGGGTGGGTTGTTGCGAATTCAAAAGGATTACAACGCGCCACCCCCGAGAAGGCTGGCTACGAAATAGTGCCTCGTGCCGAACAAGCTCATTACTTTCTCGCTATCACGGTGCTAAAACCCTTTTTGTTGGTTCCAAAGTTGTGCAACAACGACCGCCAACGATTGATTTCTAAGGAGGATATTCATTTCGATAACACAAACCGCCGCCACTTAATTCGATCCTGTTTTCTTTTCGTTTTCTTATTTCAAAGAGAAAGGTAAGAAAAGCTCGTTTTACTTGCCGGGCAGCCTCTTCGCTGACCTCAACAAATGGTTGGGGGCAAAAAGGAGTAAAATTTTGAAGGACTAAGCAGCAGCAGGGAACCTTCTTTGAAAATTTTAATTATCCTCGTCCAAAAAAAAGGAACAACAATCCGCCTTCTGCACCCCGGTCTCTCCGGAACGCCGCGCGGTTCGGTTACTAATTAATTTCTGCTGTTTATGTCTCTATTAAAGCAGAGGCGAAGCCGTGACCGAACGGCGAAGGGCCCAAGTACAAGGAGGCCCTTCGCCAGCGGACGCCACGCCAAGGTCGTGGTATCGAATTCGGGCGAACGAAGGCGAACACTCGCTTACCGACGCCCACAAAATTGGATTGTAGCGAAAGTTTTGCGATAAATTTAATAACTCCTTAATAACTCCTCGGTTTAGGCCGGCCTGGCCGGGAAGGGCACGCCCGCCCATTAACGGGATGCCACCGCAGAGCCATTTTTTCTGCTTCTTGTATCGCTGGCTCGTGAGCAACGTCTGGGGTGTTTAAGATTGTCAGAGCCCAAGACGAAAGCATCATCTAGCTCGGTTTGTGACGGCGGAACCGTGCTGCGGCGAATGAGAGAATCTTTTGCAAATTCCTTGATCGAAAACGTTAAGGTGTAACGCGGTCAAAGAAAAACCCTTCACGAGCAAATTGGTCAAACCAATTAATCCGTCTGACTTCGCGTCTGACACTTACGGGAGGTCAGTTCTCTAGGCTGTAACGTCAACCGGGTCAGATGTTTAATTTAAAGTTTCGAGTGGATCCTCCTAACGTTTTTTGGAATGGTTCAAATTCGTCATCAATCTTTGTCGTCTTTTTTGTTGTAAAAAGGAGTTTAAAGGAGTGTGGTAGACAACCTTCGATCCTGTTAGTGACCCGATCGTGTCATACGACTCACGATGTTTTGTTGTTCGATATTCATCGTCAAACTTGACTTCACTCGGCGTTTAGACTATGTTTTGCATGGCAAATATGACCCCAATTCAGTAAATTTTGATTCTTTTTTATCCTAACTTTTGCAATACGTGACTGTATTCGCGTATGTACGAATTCATTTGATTTTAATTTAATATTAATCTATACATGTTGAGCTCGACTCTCCTTCTCTCTCAATTCCAACACCTCGCGGCTGTCACCAGGCGGTACTTTATTGAATTTACTTTGATTTTGTGGCTCTTTTTGGTAAGTTTTTCTGGTGACTTGTTTCGAAACCTACGTCTATCAGCGTTTGCGTAACAAGCGATAGCCGAAGGCTGGCAGAACAGATCTTTTAGATTATTTATTTACCACTAGCAGGCCCGGCGAACTCTGTTTCGCCCCAGAGGCAATGGGCCCTCGGTGATAGGAGCAGTCGGTAACGCTCGTCCCTGTATCGCAGCTGGCCATGGGTTCGATTCCCGATTCCGGCGTTCCAGGGGGGTTGACGCGGGACTAACAACCCGGCCCGTAAAAACGAACGTTTAGAAAGAGTATCAGAGATTAACATTGTCGCTGGTTGGTGCAGGCTAAAACCGTTCAACGGTCGTTGTTACGAATTTTCGTTGGGGGGAAGGCACCCTTCCTTTGAGCAGCTTTATTTGCCGTGAATTACACAATTACACGCGGTATTACACAATTTTTGCACGAGGCTGGAGCGTGGAGCGTGGCGTGGCGCTAAAAGACAAAAAGGTCTTACCCCGTTGCGATTCGTAACTAAAAGAACGCGCCGGCACGCGCCGATCCCTTTTGTCCCTTTCTGCCTCTTTCTCTATCCCTTTCTTTTTCGCCTTTTTCTGCTTTTTGCCTAATTCTATCTGTGGCGCTATTTCGACTGTTCATTCGGGTAAACGCCTGTTCACTTGTACTATGTACTAAATTCAAATTCGGCCTGTTCTCGCAACAGTCGTTGTCCAATAAGAAGAGAAGCACTTCATTTCGTCAGCTGATCTTGGAATTACTGGCAGTGTTTGGCGGAAATTTCAGGACAGTAAAATCATTGCCCCTCCAAAACATCTCGCAACATGCGCCAAACATCTCGATTATATACGTCATTAGTGAGCTAGTGAACGCTGCATTAGTGAGAAAGAGAAGCCAACAATTGTTTTCTGTTGCTCGCTCTGTTTGTCCCGTTGCAGTATGTAAAAAAAAAACACATTGTGCGTATTGTGGCTTCATTGTGACGCGATCGGATTATAAAAAGTATCCTATGTTACCCCCTTTGATCTAAGCTACCTCCACACCAATTTTCAGCCAAATCGGTTCAGCCGTTCTTGAGTTATAAAGAGAAGACCAATAACGCGGTACTCTTTTATATATATAGATTACCATTTTACCATTTATTTATTATTTATTTGGTAAGTAGTGAAAATTAAATTATTGAAAATACCATGCACAAGATCACAGTATACCTATCGGAATCGTATTTGTTAGGTTAGAAAAGTATTTCATTTAGTTTGCGGCACATTTTTACTAATTTGTTACCACCCGAAATGTGCTACCCTTTAATGGTGGCTGTAATGAACCGGCACAAAGTGAGCAAACCGCCCTTTGAACGTGACGCTTTCAGCATCGATGACTCGCAACGTGCGTCGCGCTAGCCACTCCACCGTTTCAGCTCATTACCGATTCGGTCTAGAATTTCTTCCCTCGCGCTTAACTTTACCCGATTACCGGGAGCATCATTAGCGGGCGCAACACACGCAGCAGCATCGCAAAGATTGTGCATCCAAACGGAACAGCCCACCGAACGGTTGACGAATCATTAGCGCGCAGTGGCCGCCACGATGCTGCGTTGGTGGGCTGGCTTCTGGGCACCCTTGACACTCGGGTGGCCCAGGAAAGGGACCAGGTTTAGTTACCCCTTTCGCAAAATGAGAAGCCAACATCAGGGTCATACACGAAATGGTACCGTGCAGTGTCAAGAGCATATCGCTTGAGCGTAGCGGCCTTCGAGCCGCTGCCAAATATCTCGTCCTCGTTCGCCGATTTCTTTCGTTTCACGCGCCACCGCACCGCGCGCCCCAAGAGGGCCGGGCTCGAAAACTTTACACCGCAACGCAAGAATTTTATCCGGCAAAGTCTAATTTATTGTCCCGTGATTTATACGCTTTCGTCTTATGTTAATTAAATGAGCGGTGCAATAAATTACCGCCACTGACTCGCGAGCGTCCCGGGGCGGCGCCAACGCGCGGATGTCGAGTCGAGGTCGTGCTAAACTTTCTTGCCGGTCACTTCTCGACCCGGCGAAAAACTGGCGACCGGCAGTCTATCCTTCTCGGTAGTGGAGTCTTCGGACGAGTTCCGGTCCGGAGCAGCGAGGTGCGAACGAAGCGCATTAACCGGCCACCGGCGCAAATGGCGGATCTTGGTTTTCCGCGTGTCCCGTGAACGCTGGAAACCCCAAACTGTCAGCTACGAGGAAACGAGCTAAGGTGTATGCGGCGTGTAAAAATGACACACCCGCGGTATGACCAAACCTGACCAACTTAGAGGTGCGCAGCGCAGCGCAGCGGATAATTAAAAGTTTCTCTCCTTAAAAGGATCCCGGGAGCTGAAGTTGTCGGTCAGCCACAGGCGACGGTAGCAGAGATAGTTGGAAAACAGGGTCGGTTCGGGTGCCTTTTTATTAGTTTAGTTCAAACGTGCCGTTGTCCTGTTTTTGGTCGAATCATTTGCGCGGTTTAATGGTAAGCATTAGTTTGCTTATAACTGATTCTTTTATGCTGCAGAATTAATATAAAATTAAAAAAACCATCATTTTTATATTAGAGACCACATTTTATGAGTCAATGACCAGGCGCCTCCATCGGGTGCCGCGATTTTTATAGCAGCCTTTTTTTACACTTAAATACTCATCCGCACACAACAAATACGCGTTCCGGAACATTCGATAGCGATTCATCGAGCGGCGGAGCGCATTTGCAAACAATGAACAGTGGAAGAAGGCACCGGCAAAGCGTTCACCGACATGATTTGCTACATACCTGGCGATTCATAAAAATGCTTCCACGGTGCACTTCTGGTGCATTGTTTCGTCCGGCTCACGCGGGGTGGCACATGTGGTTCCGTTCCGAAGAACATTTGCAAGAACCAGTTTCGAATCTGGAGCATGATTGTGGAGCGATGAGCCACGGGAGAGGAGAAGTACCTTGGAAATTATTGCACAACATCGCTTTTGCAATATGCTCTTCAAAAATGTGCAGTACTAGCGCACTTGCCGGTGGCATTCCTTGCGCTTGGATGGCCGCCGTAGGCTCTTCATCTTCTTGGGTGGATGCACTGCTAACCCAGTTGCTGTGCATGTGCTTCACATGGCATCGAACTGGCAGCGCAACGTACTATTATTCGCTTCTGCTGCTCAGTTTTATGCTGCTACTCATTAGTTCGTTACTTGTCGATGTGCTTATTAGCATGATGTATAGCTTCGAACCCTAGGTTAAGTCATTCCACTAAAACATGTAACTTCAATTATCAATTAATGCAGTTTTCTTTGGGTGTGCCAAAGCCTGTTTTACATTTTTTGCTTTCTATCTCTTCATCCTATGTTTTGTACTTTTTGCTTTGGTTGTGTGGTTTAATTTTTCTACTTTTTGCATGCCTTTCTACGTCTTCAATTAGCACGTTTCTGAAGAGGTAACCCTTCCCTCTTTTTGTTTTTCAGTTGGTTTAGTTCGCCACAGTATTTGTCGCTTCTTTATGGGATGCTTTTCGTTCTTTAGTTCATTCCATTTTTCCAATGATTTATGAAATGATGCATAAATAAAAGTTTAGAAATGCACATATAAAATACGAATGAATAAATAAATCTGCACTTGAAAAACAATTTCACCCCCCCGACGGTTGACTTTCTCGGCCGACGGAAACGGAAATCAACGTGTTTCGGGACGAGTTCAAACCCATTTTGTGCCGCTCTTCACTTCACGTTTTTGATCGTAAAATAAGTATGGCCATCGCTCATGACCAGCATCATCATCGTCATCCTACCGGTGACGGGGAAGGGCTTACTATATTTGTGTGGCCACGGCCCGCAAGTGCATCCTCAACACCGTCATTCCCGTCATCAGCACGTTACGCCGTCATCACCGTGTAAGCCCGGCGCCACCGAGAGGCAACAACACGTGGCGGGGGTACGCGGCGCTAGGTTCTGGGCGTTGTAAGTGGGCAGAGCTCCACCCTCCGGGGGATCTGGGCGTGCAGAAGGATGAACTTGTTGCCAACGATGGCAGCACTCGGTGCTCGGTGCGCTACGGACGGCAGGATCGAAACTAGGGCTGTAGAGCAGACGGCAGACGCCTCCGACCGACGATGCACCGACCGACAGGCAGAAGGCAAGTTTCTTCACTCAGCCCCTTGCCGGGTGCTTCATGAGGTATTACGGAGCTGAAGTGATTGATTATTTACCGACAGTGAGCGTCTGTAGTGTGTGGGTCCTCTCAGCGTTGGGGGTTCGTGGTTGATGGCCGAGTGCCTAGTTTTTGCGTAGCCGGCCAGTAGTAGGTAGAAAAATCAAACGAAAGCAGACACACCAGGACACCTTCCAGGATGTGCCAGGACCCACCCGTCTCAGTTGGTCGGTGGTCGTAATTCAGTGTGTGATAAATTAGTTGGTCTTCCGAGGCGAACGGTGACGTGCTGCGAGTAGCGCATGAAAAATGATTACCGGTCGTTACTGGCCGGCCGGGGTGGGGTGGTCGTTTGGCCGTTACGTCGGTGTGAACCACTTTATGACAGTTTGCTTTTGCGGCTTTTAACACAACGAAACCCATTGGTGGACTCTTTAAGTGTGACATCGCCGAGCCCGAGCGGAGACCACAAAAGTTGCGGCTGCGCCCAATCATTTGGCATCGTTTTAAGTACCAATGGAAATGATTAAACCCTGCCGCTACCGGCCCGGCCGTGTGAATAATAAATAGACCGTCGGGCTGGAGTGCTGTGGAACCGCTGCGTGTTCCGGGGTTCGGTCGATGATGTTCCCTCGGCCACATATGGTTCAAGCATGCATCGCGCGTCGCTAATAAACAGTACATTAAAATTAATATCGTACGCAGGAGGTAGATCGTTATTGATTTACAGTTTCGTTGACACCTCAGGTCGGGGTCCCCGGCAGTTTGTGGCTGCGCCTCGGCTGGTGAAAGATCAACAGCGCCCGAGAATTGAGTGGCGCAGATGCTGGCCCCGTAAATTAACATTAATTGTGAAAGTTAAAATTCCTTGCGCGAACAAGACGCGCGCACTGTGGGCGACGGTTCCGAGTGGTTTGGGTCAAAATTCGGATGGTGATGGTGGTCCATTTGAATTCCTTCGAACCCTTTCGGCTGGCTTCCCGTGATTGGTGAACGCTTTTTGATGGTTGCTAATTGAAATTGAACGACACAGTGTGACACAGTGGACCGCATCGGGCATGGGAGTGTGTGTGTCATTCACACCAGTAGCGGGGCACCCTAATGGGAGTTTATGGTACATTGGAACAAATTTGAAGTTTGAAGCCAACCCCGGCCAGAATACGGTCTCACACGCGTGACTCGCGCTGACAGTCCCTGATGCCGTGCCGCGTGTGGTGGATTTTTGGCCCGCGCCCACTGACCCTCACCACCAATCCAGCCAGCATCATCATCCCAGCCCGGGTGGCCCGTGGGTGCTTCGACGTTACACCGGAATGGAATATGAAGCCTGATGGCAGTTACAAATTGATGTAATGAATATAAACGTAATTTATGACGACACCTAATTGCTGTCTGTGGGGACTGGTTCCGTGCGGCCGAGGACAAAGTTGGCAGCTTATGAGCTGCAGACCAAGAAGAACCAGAAGCAGAAGGGTTGCGTGCGGTGTGCCCCTCTCGTTCCCTTTGACCGGCGTCCTGGTTCCGTCCGGCAGAGCGCGCGTGGCAGCCATCTTACGGAATGTGACATTATTGTAATGGTTTTGCAAACGTGCTGGCGGGGGCATATGTGCAGGCAAGCGAGCTGCTGCTAGGGGTCCCTGCGTCGGCGGTTTGTTCCGTATCGGGACCTACAATCTGACGGCGCCAAGACGTCGCGCGGCAAGACGAACCACTAGCGCTAGCGCACTCTCCTTGCGCGCGTGTGCTTTTATGCCGGGCAGAAAGTTTATTTGAACACGTTTCGTTCGTTGATTAAAATAGTGCCGGATCCGGAGCCTGGAGCGGGATGGCGGTCTTATTTATATTACACTCCAACAGTTATTTACAGGACATTCTGTTTGCTGCCCACTGTCGCTAGAATCAGCGAAACAATAAACGTTGTGGCGAACTGCACCACGTTACGAGCAGTTTCGAGCGAATCCGAGCAGTTTTCGAGCACTGCATAACTTTACGGGAATGGTCTAAATAAAACGTTTGAACAATCAGAACAATACTTTAGTCTACGCCGTCCGCTTTTGATAGGTCTTCTAACCAAAAGCAGTTTTATTTTTCTTCTCATCGTTTGCAAAATAAATTCCGATCGTCTTTTTAGCTAGTGGACCGCCAGTTTTGTAACGCCCTTCTCTGTTTGCTTTCTCGTTGCAGAAACATTGTCTACAATCTCAGCATTTACGACCTCGGCGAGCTGACGCGGCTCTCGTGGTACTCCTCCGACGACGACATCAAGATGTGCATCGTGAAGGGCAAGGACGAGGTAAGCCTTGGGCGGCAGTCCCATCCGATAGGCCGGGCGTGTGGGCTAGCAATCATCGGTTAATGCCGTCTTATCTAACCGCTGGTCTGAAGCAGGAACCTTGTTTGGCCCCCCGCCTCGCTTATCTTGCCAACCGTTGTTCCGACCGTTTGCGTCATAATCGGGTATTTCATTTTTCACTAATCGCTCATAAACATACAGTGGGCTTTTATCCTTCCTTATTGCTACTTTTCGGTACAGAACAGCGGCCGCGAGCGATGAGCTTTCTCTAGGAGATGACACTCAAGATGCTTTGGGTCGAGGTTCAGCTCTCCGAGTGTGACACTCGCCCGACAGGGAGCGATGGTGCTAGCGGGTTTGGCTATGCAAATGGCTTCTGATATCGTGTAACACGGTCCCCAATGGCCGTGATGAAACACAGCGCCTCGGCCCCCTTCGAGCCGGCGCGCAGACTATCTCCGAAAGGGCGTTTCCTCCGTTCGAAAGGGCAACAAACTCCGTGTGGATTTTCCGCGTCAACATTTGGCCAAAACACGCAATGCCCTCATCTACTGTCAGCGCGGTTCTATGTTGGTCCCGTATCGGTCCCGTTGAATCGTGTGACCGACGGCAATTTGGGTACTTTTGTTTACTTATATACTTGTTGTGTGCGAAACGCTATGCCCAAAGACGCCGGCCGTTTCGCTCCGGTGCACGGATTAAAACTTTGCTTAATTCTTTTTATGTTCATTATAAAAAGGTTTCGAGTCCGAGCTATTGCGGACCTGATTTACCACGCTCCGATTTTTTTTTCACTGCAGCTGTTCCTCCGTTTACAACTGTTGTTCGAATATTAAGTGGTTCATTGATTAAATTAATAGTACTGTCGTGAGCGCTTGTTGATGCTTTTAACAAAATTAAAAACCCGCAGTATCCTGCACCGAAACCCGAATAAAAATGGACACGATAAAAGCCAACCCCCGAGCCAAGCGAATGGTGGTGGTACATCTAATTGTGTAAATGAGCAATGAAATGAAACGAGCGTTTGCGGCAGGTCCTTTCGGGGCGAGATAGTTCAACCGGCGACCATTTATTTCCTCTGCGCCGTGCCGTGCCGGAGACGAGTTTTGAAATAACAATTTTGAAGTCTAATGGTGGAGAACTAATTGTGCGCACGTCGATGTCGCTGTTGGTGCCGGTGTCTCCTCGGTTGGGACCGTGGTGTTCCGCAGTCCCGAAACGGAAGCGGAAGCTTTCAATCTCGGAGTGCCACAGCAGCTCACGGCGGGCAGCAGAGTTGTTTAGATTAACTTTTTAGAGGCTATATTGCTGGTCTTCTTCCCCGGCCGAGGGACCCTGTTGGGGTCGCTTCAACGACGGGCGAGCTTCTAGGATTTCTCGAGCATTTGCTGATTTAATGTTTGCTGACGACCAGGGCCACTCCAGCGCTTAGACGGCGCATTTACTTACGGTTACTGTGCACCAGCAAAAAACGGACCGAGGAACGGTCAAACGTTTTGTTTATTATTAATTTCAATGGAAAACACACACATTGCAATATAGCCGTTGGGCGGCCACCCCCCGGGGGGGATTTGAAATTCAAATGGAAAAATAATCCCTCGGATTTCATTTTATTGCTCCCGACACACAGGAGTTCGCTTTTATCTTCACTTTTCTTTTGTCCACCCCAAACGTAAGAATAATATTTTGGTTGTATTTTTAAAATCATACAAACGGCACGCGGCGCACGGTTTGAAAAGTGTCCAACTTATCCAGCCGACCATACTCTAATCTCGGCTCTCCCAGAGACAGCGGTCAAAACGCGGGTCTATGGATCCGTGGGTGGTGGGACCCTCTTTATGTATGCTTTCCACAGCGACCCCCGCCAAAAACCTTTCACGCGCGCCGTTGACCAAATAATAAACTCGTTTTTTGTTTCTGTTTGTTTCCTTGCGAAATTAAATTTTAGGACGTCTGTCAAAACTACATCCGAGTGCTGGCGGTCCCATCGCAAGGGGCCCTGATGAGCTGCGGGACGAACGCGTTCCGGCCGCTCTGCCGGATATACTCCATCAATGGCAACAACTACACGGTGGAGACGGAAAAACCGGGCCAGGCAATGTGCCCCTACGATCCGACGCACAACTCGACGGCCGTGTTCGTGGGTAAGTGTGTTTCTTCACATTCAAACGCTAACGAGTAACTGTAGAAGACCCTAGAAGAACAGAATCCACATCTTATCAAAGATAGGATGTGGATGATTGAACTTCTCAAAAAGACGTTGGATTAGTTGTAAATTTGAATACTTTCCCGTTTCGAAAGGTTTAGCTAACTAACATTTGATAGGCGAGAACGGAACTGGTTATAAGAATATTCTGTAAACCCTGAACTGTTCATACTTCGCTAGGCGCTGATGTTTTATCCTTCTTCCTATCCTTTACAAACGTTCTCCTCGAAACACATACGAGGGGAATTCAAAAAGTATCGCGACATTTGTGTTTTTTCAAAACATATTGGTTTATTCATGATATCTATTTTGTCCCCTTTAAAGTAATCCTTATCAGATATTATACATTTCGAATGCGTGCGCGCTCTTAATTTCGTTTTTCACACAAAATTTGATACAGATTTTTTGCTTGATAGAATGTTTGTCGAACAATTCGTTAAACCCGTTTCACTACATCTTCGTCTGCGCTCAGCATTAACTTTTTCGCCGACGAAAGCCGACGTCACCTGGAAGTTGCCGCGTCAATCTGCCGCACAATGGTCCTCAATTTCCACCATTTCAGTTACCTTTGATGAGTTATGCTATGCACCGTCTCTCGCCGTCCATCCGCTGTGCAAAAACAGCAAATCCTCACACAAACAGCGCGTCTTCGTAAAACTATAAGCCCCTTGAGACCGACCACACCGTCGTCGTAACCCCTGGCATACCTGTAGAGCAGGGACCGGGCAAGAAAATAGCAACTGCATTCCAACTGCGGCACAAGTCACAAGTCGGTCGATCTGGTCGTCGCCGCCACGGACAAAAGTCTCCGAAAGATGTTTCGGATGCCCCCCGAGCCAACGGCGCATTCCAGGAACTTCCCACCGGCGGCGGCGGATGGCGGAAAAATATGCATACATTTTCCGTCGAGTTTTTCTTCCCATTTTTGTTTCGTTTCGCTCGTCCCCGAAGTTTCACGTCATGTGCATGCATTATCGGGCATGGCGCCCCCAAAAACTGGGAGGTCCAGTCACCGGTCGGAAGAAAGGCACAACGGCACATGGCACAAACTTTGCTGTTGCTCATACATTCGCCTTGGGTCTTGTTGATCCGTGGTGTGTCGTCGACGTCGTCACTGCTCGTCTGCCGGAGCGGCCGCTCAACGCACGCCCTGCCGCGGCCGGACAAGCATTTTCCACTTGAACTGGCGCTTTTCTTTATGTCTCGCTACGACGAGAGTCCTTCGCGCAAGAAGTAGTTGTCGTTCTTTTAATCCCACGTTCCGGTCGCTTCGCGGCGCACGGCAGTATGTTCGAAAGTATTTCACCCTGTACCGGGACAGCATTCCATGTCCGCCTGGCAACCAACCGAACCGAACAGGAAGGATGCCTCTTTTTTCTCGTCCCTGTTCCCTGTTTCGGTGTGGCCCGAAGTGAAACTGTATTGACCATCGTTTTTTATCCCCCCAACCAAACAAAGATGTTCTGGTCCGCGCGCGCCATATCATTGCCCTCCGGGTTTCACCGGAAGGACGGGAGCTGTGAGTGCCAAATGCGCCCGGGACACCCAGCTGCTCGCGAAACCATTCCTTCATTAGTCGCTAACCGGAAATCACGTAACCGTTACGTAACGACGGGGCCAAGACACCACACAGACCACGGGGAAGCTTTCGGGACCCTCGTTAAGAGCGAGAAAGGCAGTGTCGGGGTGGTTACAGGAAGCATAAAAAATGTGCCCACACCCACCAATGGCCAACTGCTGCTGCCGAACCGGAAACTGGCAGCATAAATTGGCTTACGAGTAATGACTTGACCGGATGTGTGATGATGTAAAAAAAGGACTCGTTATGTGTGTGTGTGTGTGCCGGGTTGCGGGGAGCAGATGCAAAGTACGAATCGCTATGGCAAACGACACTCGGGCACACGCTGCTGACCGTCGTCTCGTAACGGCGGCGCATCGTCCCCTCTGTTCGGGAGAAAGAATTTCCGCAATTTTCCTGCTGTGCCAAGTGCTGCATTTGTTTTGGTTTTATATTTGCGCTTTCCTCAATTCAGCCACGGACGGCACCGCCTCGACGGGGCTGTTGTTTGTGCCGTTTGCAGTGTGCAGAGCGCAAAAACATAAGATGCCGGGCTGGCGGTCGCGCGTGCGGACTTTTGTGAAAAGTGTGAAGAAAATTGGCTGTCAGGGAAAGGAGATTTCTCATCCGTTTTCTGGCTGTTTTCTGTTTTTTCCCTTCTTGTTGCTGCATGTTGTTTGCTTAAATTGCAAATGCACTGCACCGCTAAGCCACACACAACACTCTTGGGAGGCAGGCAGCCGGATATGTGTGCCTCCGTTGGACACCAGTGGACACACCGTGCACCGTGACGAAAATCCCATCGCAGAAACACAAGAGTCCGCGGAGGTCCCAATTTTTTCGGGGGCCACACTAGAGCGCATGTATCCATTTTACGGATCCCCAGCACGGCACGAGAGGATCATGGCTTTTCGGCCACAGCGCGGTTATGAATGAAAAAACGCGCGCACCTAACAGGGCCAAATTCCGTTCGGTTCCGATCGTAACAAGAATTTATGGTTTTAGTTTGGCGGATTTCTTTGCGATTGTTTCTCGTGTATTTGTTTTTTTTCGTTTTCTTTCTACGTTCTGCATTTGGCCTTTCGTTTTCGGAAAAAAGTTCGAACCAAAATCGATCGTTCGGTAGAACATTCCAAAAGGTGGTAATGCCGAGTTGCTTCTAAAAGGGCAAACGTGTCGTCGATGATCGCTGATAGCACAGCGCAAATCAGTCAAAAAGAGCAATCGATACCAAGGACCTAAAGACACCTAAAGCCTTATGCGTGCGGCGGCACCATAACGTGCCCACTGAATGTGCAGTGAACAAACACAAAACCTGCTTCAAGGAGCCCATCCATAAACTCTCCCCGTAAAGTGTAAAGTTGATAAACGGAGCACGGGTGAGTTAAATTCTTGTTTACCCTGGCGACCGCTAGTTGGTGCCGCTCTTCTGGGTCCCGCCGGAATCTCATTATCCGTGCGCGCGCGGAACGGATTGATTTCCCTTTGATGGGGCGAGCAACTCCCTCCGGTGGTGGTGGCTTGTGGTGGGTGCGGTGTATCGCGTATCCCGTAAGCGTATCATTCGTGGCGCCGAAGTTTACGACACTTGAACTCTCTCCCATCTCAGCATAATCCGCGTGGCAGCAGCGCGTCTTCAGCAGCATGCCGTGGAGAAGGTTTTTCTCCCGTTCCCAATCGGTTCCCAATCATTATCCTTACCGTGCCGTGCCGTTTCGTGCGCTGTGTGTGTGTGTGTGTGTGGTTCTGCCTCGGGACACCATTGATTTTGCTGTGCCCGTTGTGAGGGGTCAGGGTGGGTGGTTTGCGGGAGGGTGGTTTAATAAAATCTATCGTCTCGTGGAAAATTTTCTTTTGATGTTGCATCGACGACCCGCAGCGGAAAAAGTCAATTTAGCCCGGCTCGGCAGCAGCAGCAGCAGCGCCACGTCAGCACCTTGATGAGTTCTTGCGGCTTGGGCGATGCTTTATCGTGCGTAAAAGCAATAAAGCAACGACTCACCGTGCCGCTGCTGCGTGTGTGTGGCTTATACGTGGAAAACTTTATTACCGAGCAGGATAGCAAACGAGATAAAACAGAGGACTGCCTGAAAGCCGTGTGCTCGTGTGCTATTGTTCTTGAACAAAACAATATTATGCTTCGAGTGGTACATATACATATTCCCGACCAATATTATTCATGAGACGTTTCGAGTACATTCTGTGCGCAGTTCCCGCAATCGTGAACGGTAATCAATTTCGCAAATCCTTTGTACGGCATTCAGTTCGCATTCGTTCTCGTGTGGTGTGGTGTGCTTTGTTTCTGTCGCCAACAAAAAAAAGGAGTTTTAATTTAAAAACTACTGTTTGTCTGCCTTCCTGTTTTTCACTCACAGATAACGAACTCTACTCGGGAACCGTGGCCGATTTCAGCGGGCTGGACCCCATCATCTATCGGGAGCATCTGCAAACGGAACAGCACGACAGCCTCAGTTTGAACGGTGAGTAGCGTTGGGGGGAGGTCACACCCAGGTGAAGGTTTCTGTAATTTATAATTCTAATCAAGTAATCCGTCGTCGTCGCACACGACAAGCCGGAGGGGGCCGATCACGGGAAGGCACTAGAGGGGTGTACACAGACAACGCAATTTTTCTCACAAATTTCTACTTACGAGACCTTTGATCTCTCATAAGTCTTCACCCCCCTTATAGGATCATGCCTCGTATCGGACGGTACGGACGGATAATTGTGGGCAGGGTTGTCCTTCGAACAGCGTGTCTCGGGTGGATGCTACGCGGTTTGATGAGTCCCGAGGAAGCTCTTTCCTAGTGTTGAACTAGCAATAAAAAAATAATTAGGATGTTGATTTCAAATGGTCGCTCTAATTTACTTATTTATTTGTGATGCTGTCAATGGATAGCAGCGCCTAGCGCCTAGAAGACCTGACGAAAGGACGAGACTGAAAACGATGCGACACTGCCGAAGAAACACATTCATTAGTCAAGAAGAGACGAACACTAGTTAAACGTTAGTTCTGAGGCCTACGTCACGTCGACGTCTTAAGTAACGAGCAGGTTAAATCTAAATTTTTGAGACCCTGTTTAAGCCACAACTCACTTAGCGTTTCAGTGTAAATTCACATTAAATTTGATCAGGTTTTGATATTGTCAGGGCGAGTCTCTGAGGGATGGGCTTTCGACACGGCAGTGGCTTAGTTTGAGGGCTCAATCGCCATGCGTGGTTCACCACTTTGCCAATCACGTTAGGTATCGGCTGCGTAGGATCGGCACCAGTGGTGGACCATTTGAATAATTTAGCAAATTGTTGGGATTAGAGGCATTGAGTCAGGGAAGAAGAGTGTCGGTCGGGAAATATGTAAATAATAATTCCCATAACGCCCGCCCGCGGAGTGCTGTGGGGTCCAATTGTCAACGCGCGCCCAATGACCGGTTTTACCGGGAGTGGGCCCATTGCGCTGACCCACCGGGGCGAGGTGGTGGTAGGCAAATAGTGGCCGCTGTGTTGTCGGGGAGGTATCAAACTGAATAATTAATCGCCAAATGAGTGGGGACGACGAAAGGTGTAAATTGATCATTATCGCTTTCATAAATATTTCAGCGCCCAACTTCGTCGGCTCGTTCACCCAGGGCGACTTCGTGTACTTCTTCTTCCGCGAGACAGCCGTCGAGTTCATCAACTGTGGCAAGGTAAGGCTCATGGTTCGGTTGTAGTACCCCTTGTTCATGTTTTTTTTCTTTCCGGCTATGTTTATGGCCCGCGATCCACCCGCCGCCGCGGACGGCGGACACGAGCTCTAGTATTTCATTTCACGGACAATTTCTTCCATTCTAACCACGCGCGTTCCCGATCAGCCAACAGCAGCAGCAGCAGCAGTAGCAGCAGGAGGAAGTTGTCATCGCTGGCCATGTCGAACGATAATGAAATAACTTTAATTAAAGTGCCGCGCTCCTTTCGGGGCGGCTAGTTTTTCCGTGGGACGTCATTAGGTTTTCCTTATTATCAACCGGTGTTGTAGGGGCTTCACTGGGGTTGGCTGGTGCGGCGCGCGTGTGTTGTCCCACGGCAACAGGACCCCGTCCGTTATGATGCTCTCGTTCCGCTTATTGCATTTCTTCGGGTCTAGTTTTTCGCGCTGTTCGTTCGCTTCATTCTCCGCCACTACTACGGCCACGGTGACAGCGGCCGTCAGGAGACGTCCTTTTTAACTTTGTGGAGAATAATTTCATTACCTGCCGCCCGCCCGTGTATTTCATATTCCTCTTGGGCGCACTGGCACTTCAAACGACGCGCCCGTGGCTCGTTATTTTATTTGTTCTCAAATTCCCTTTGGGCGGACTATTTTTTTCTCATGCATATTACCCAAAACTTATCGTGTCCTTTCGCGCTCTCTTTTTGTCTGCAGTCCATATTTAGTCGGGTGGCGCGCGTCTGCAAGTGGGATAAAGGTGGTCCGAGCCGGCTGAAGAATCGATGGACATCCTACCTGAAGTCGCGCCTTAACTGCTCCATGCCCGGGGACTTCCCGTTCTATTTCGACGAAATTCGTAAGTATTCATGGGGCTTATGCCATTTTCCGGGACTTTTCTTTCTGTTGTTGCCTTCAATCGTCGCTTCGTGCAATTCGCGAGCGGTCAAATCAAATTGTGAAGCCATTCGTACTTCACCTTTCGGTGCATCCCATCGACAGGGGATTTTAGTTTTGGGCATTCATTTTATGAGGCACTTTCAATGGCAATTCTACTTTCCAATTTCGACTTTTCTATTTCCAATTAAAATTCGATCACATAAAAAACCTTCTCCGCGGGCAGCAGTTTTATGGTTTTAGTTTCATTTCTAGAACGACCTTAAAAAATTCCCAAACTTTGTTTATCTGCTACAAGAAATCACTTACTGCACTTTTTGGTAAAATTTTGCCATTTTATATACTCGGTCCACTCTGTTTAATAAATAGAAGCCGGGCAAACTTTTCCGACGACCGCCCAAGCCGCCGGCAAGAGATTTCCACTGCCTTTCACGGAGAACTTTAAACAGCAATCTATTCGGCCCCGTGGCCATGTCTCCGTGGTGTTGCTAACGCAAAAGCCATTTGTGGCCCAAACGAGTTGCCTTCTGGCTGTTGTGCACATTTCACCGACCACGCCACGGCCGCGGCTCCCCTCACGGGTTGAACGTGAGAGGAAAAGTTTCCCCGCCGACCGACCGAAAGCGGGGCGAAAATAAGACGTATTCCCGAGTTCGAAATTCGATGGCGCACCGCTCGACGCTCGACTCGGCGGCCCCACAGCATGATGCAGCCCAGCATGATGCGCGATGCACCCGATGATTGCATCTGCACCGGCCCCCGGGCCGGGGAAGGAAATTGAATCAACAGCAGTTGAAAAATAGTTAGCTAGGAAAATATTGAAAAGTCAGCAAAAGTGAAAAGAAAGTCAAAAAGAAGGCAACAGCCGAGAAAAAAAGGGACGATTGGTTCGCGGTGGGCTGGCTGGGCGGGCTGAGATAGTGGCCGCTGATGTTGCCGCATCATCCGGCAGAGAACGCCCCGGAATAGAACAGAAAAAAGTAGAAAACCCGGGACGGCATTAACGTGTTGTGTGAGGTTCGCACCGCGGCAGGCCCACCGTTGAACGTCATCAATTCTCGCAACAACTTTGCCAGTCGGGGGGAGCAGCAACGGCACGGCCTCCGCCTTTTTCTCTCTCTCTCTCTCGGCCGGCCACACAAATGGCACACCGGGAGGGGTGCAACTCCTTCGCGATGTGGCCTGTGGGTGGAAAGACCACGAAACTTTTGCGAAAGCCACTCGCCGACGATGTCCTTTTTCCACCCGAAGCTCATTTGAGTTGTTTTCCCAAGAGAGTGTTTCAGGCACTGTCTGTATCTGTGCGTTGGGGTTTCTTTTTTTGGAATTCCTATTCGGAACATCCGAAAGAATGTGTCGCTTCTGGGAGTGGGCCTCTCTTATGTGTGCTTCTCTGATTGGACTGCACCATTTTCCGCAAAACCATTATCCGCACGATCCTCCGAGTGTGCCCTCAACAGGACGGTCGACCATTAATTGATGCTGACCTTAGATAAATCATCCAAGAACTATAAAACTTGTGTATCACTTTAAAAATAACAAGTGTTGTTGATGCTGGTTTAGTCTGAAAACCCCTTACTTAATAATTAAAAAAGATTTAGGCTAATTTTCTCACATATTATAAACATGTACAGGGCAGACCAATCTTTGGTAAAACCAGTATGTATTTAATCAATACTTCAACTCTCAAATGATCGATCAAAGTCTTTTTAAATTAAGTGCCAAAAGCAGGAAATTAATAATGGAAAAATATGCTGGGCTGTGGGATTGAGGAAATGGTCGCCATTTTTAAACACAGCTGGTGTTGCCATAAACTAAAGCTGGTGTTAAACACAAACCAAGATTGCCTCACGGCTTACATTCTGTATGTTGTACAGACGCTCGATTTGTCCATGGATACGTTGCCATAGAAACCAGACAAAGACTGCTACTAAATAAAGTTACTGATAGAGATGAATGAGGGTACATTTTCTTTACCGCAGTGTTTACGAAAAGCTGTTGGATTTCGGAACAATCCTTGGTCCTTGATCGTCCGCTAGTTATAGGTCGGGAGATATCTAAGTCAATTAGATTTGGGATGTCTGTCGAATTTTGCACACCTTCTAAACAGAGCATCACTCATTGGCGGCAATCGGTGGCCCGTTTTTCACCTTCTTTTTTCTCCCTTTCACAGAATCCACCAGCAATCTCGTCGAAGGGCGGTACGGGCATGCCAACTCGAAGCTGATCTACGGCGTGTTCTCCACATCGCCCAACGCCATTGCAGGCTCAGCGATTTGTGCATTTTCACTGCAGGTAGGTCACTAGCCGACCGACAAACGCGAGGTTTAGGGAAAAAAGCGTGGCCAACATAACGCAGCAGGCTGCCGAACGAGCATAACCTAAATATTCGATGCGCCACGGCTGCCTGCCACTCCCACGGATAGACTTCGCTTGTTCGCGGGCGGCCGAATAAAACAATTTGGCGAATTGCGATTTTCATTTCGTGCATTTAATAATTCTGTTGCCCTCCACAGACCAGCGTGGCTGGCCGGCCGTGTGCTGGTAACGAGCGGCATATTCTATCTTTCAGTGTAGCAGGGGGCAGTGAAGTGTTCACTCGTGTAAAGCACGAGCAACATTTTTGGCCCACATGCGCGCCCGCGCACGGTGCATATCAAATATTTGATGCACCGAGCCGAGCCCGGACACACTACCAAGAACCGTTTCGAACATCCGTTTTGCGCCGAGCAGAGAGTTATGTTGGTTTGTGGACCTACGCTGTCCATGCTGTAATTGAATGTTGCTCCCGCCCGGATTGGCAAAATGGAGTGGTCCGAATATTAGAGCAGAAATCGGTAATGAAATACCTATCTGGCCAGCTAACATCGGGTTTCGAGTTTAGCGTGAGCGCGACAGACAGTTCCTGGTCGAAGCTTTTCCAAATGAAGCCACTTACTGACGAGCGCCAGAAATTAATGGTGGGTCCAGGTTTGGAAACATAGTCCGTGTCGCTTCAATCATCATTAGCGCTACCGTGAACCGAACTGCCGCTGTTCGTTGGACCCGTTGGACGTGTCCTGGCGATTTTCGGCATGATTTTAAGTTTCCCATCCCGTGCGCCGGCACCAGCTCGGGGACGGAACATTATCAAAGATGATTGATTTCGATCGCGGCCACGGCGCGAGGTCCTTTCGCTTTTATTGTGTCGATTTTCTTCGCGGGGCACGACGCGTGCCCCAGCGCTCAAGATGCGCCCCGCTAATGAGACCTGTCGCTCGTTTAGACGATTGATGGACGGGATTTAAAATTTTATTGCCAAACCATCTGTGATGGATGACGACGACAACGACGATGGTCGGAAGCCGACTTGGGAGGGATTTTCGATCCCAGAACGGTGAATCAAAAATGAGGGGCCCACGCAAGGTGTGCACCGGCGGGCCCGCCAATTCCGCTGATTACGGTTTGCTTTTCAATTACGTGAAAAGTGGGTGCCCAATTCGGTTCTCAGGTAATTGATGAAACAAACCAGGATTACATCCTCGGCCGCGCGCCCGCAATGGTTGCTTTCGGTTAAACTAATCAAAAGCTTATCCGGATCCGATTGCGTTGCGAGCAGCGAGAACGACTGCGCCTCGGCAAGCCTCGGCTGTGTGTGTGTTAATGCTACTGATTTCCACAACTCATTTGTGGACACTTACTAGCGACGCTCCGACGCTTAGTGGTCGCTGAAATACACTTTACCGCAATTTTTCCATCGAGTGGAAGGCCCGAAGGCTTTCAAGGCTAGATCTACAAGATACGGAAGGTCCCCCCGCAACTACCCGCATCTAGCTGACCATTCCGATGTAGTCGCGCGAAACAAACCACCCCGTGGAGTTTAGGTTCGCACCGAAAAACCCCCTAAAGGCCCACGACGCAATCCACTTTATTTTCTTCGCGCCATTGCGACGACGCGCGTTGCGTTTTTTCTTCTCCATTTGGGGCGCTCGAAGTTTTGCAGTAGAAAGTTTCAGCCGCTTCCTGGGCCGGCCGTTGCAGGTTTCTGGTTTTCTTTTTTTCTAATCTGCCAACGGTCCACTTAGCGGGACGGAAAAAGGCTAATCCCTAAGCGGACTGTGGCGAAATTCTTGTGGTGCCCCAACCGTGGAAACAAAAAACCAAATAAGATGATATTACAAAATATTCCGCCCAGCAAGCAATATTGGGTTCAAAAACCGGGCAGAGCGGGGCATATGGCGCTCCGGGCGCCTTTTCGCTGACGAGTGTAAAAATTAATCTGATTTGAATTTTATTTCTGCTGAAACGAGGGTCGGTTACGGTTTTGATAACTGTGCTTTTGTGTTTTCCGACAGGATATCTCCGATACGTTCGAGGGCAACTTTAAGGAGCAAAGCGGACTGAACTCGAACTGGCTGCCGGTTAACCCGCTCAATGTAAGTATCCAACAGGCTCGTGTGTGTGTGATAGAGCTTCATTAAAAAAAATAAAGGATCATGATGTTGAACTATCCTTTCGGTGCCGTGTCTTCGCTTCGCTACGAAACGTTCGGATTCGATAGCGTCTCATGCCCAACGACGGACTAGCTTCTCCAACCAAGTCCCAACCTGATAATTACTGCCAGTAGTTGTGAGATTAGCATAAACAAGAGCGCAGTGCAAACGAAAGAGTCGCGTGTGCGGCGCTTAGGGCTGCTGTGCATATGCAGCCCCATGTTGGCATGGGCCAACGCCAAGCCAACCCGCATCTCTCAGCGTACTGGAATTTGGCGCTAATTGGATCAAATCTCGGTCATGTAAATCCTTGCAGCAGCAGCAGCAGCAGCACCACTGGCCGTTTGTTGTCACTTGGCAGCGTGTCTCTCTGTGCTGGCGAGAATCGCTGATGGTGCTGCGGCTGTCGCCCGGGTTGGATAACTAATTAGCGCTAACGTGTGCTGATCCGCTTCTAATTAAAATAAAACGAAATATCCTTTCCGGTCCGTTGGCCACTTGTCGTTTCCACGGCACGGAGTATGTGTGTGTGTGTGTGTTATTGTGCATATTTATCCCGTCGATGGCGGAGAAGCAGAAACCGGTGCCGGTGCTACGGGCACTCGACGCTTCCCGTTTCAAAAGCGCGCGCGCGCTGGCTGCAAACCGATCTCATCCGGTGGTGTTTTCCGTTTTTTTTCACCAGGTACCGGATCCGAGGCCCGGCTCCTGCCACAACGACTCCCGGACGCTGCCCGATCTGACGCTCAACTTCAAAAAGACCCATTCGCTAATGGACGAGACCGTGCCCGCATTTTTCGGATCACCTCTCCTGACGCGTGTCAGTACGATGTAAGTGTTTAACATAATATGCTCCATTTCCCCGACGTGTGTGAGGCGCTCGTGGAGGACCCAAACGCCGGGAGGGGGGGTGGAATTACCTGTCACCCCCCCACAGGAGCGGACAGACCGCAGACCGCGCCCCTTGACCACGAATTTGCTCGCTTTTTTGCCACCGAACGCGGTTTGTGTCCGGTTTCGTGTGATAATCTGGCGACAGAGCGGCGGAAGTGGCGGAACTGTTTACGAACTAGTTTACCGAGCGCCCGCGCCCGAGTAATGCTGCGAGTCCATTTCACTAAAAGGTACACCTCTTATGCCACTTCCCGTTTGCTTGCAGGTATCGGTTCACCACCATCGCCGTTGATCCGCAAATAAAAACGCCCGGCGGCAAGACGTACGACGTCGTTTTCGTTGGCACAGGTAAGCTGAGAACGTGCGCTCGAACCCCGAGCATAAGAGGTGTTAGCCCTGTGTTTATCCAGTTTTCGTATTGTGCGGCTCAAAGCTTTACTCTAGATTATTAGCATAGAATTGTTTCGCGTTAGGGTTTTATATTGTTTATCCCAGTTGTTTTTCTTTTTGCAATTCTTATCTTTATTTTTCGTATACTGTTTCGTTTGTTCGTTTTTCTCTTTTTTTACACACTTTACACCGGTTCATTTGAGTACTTTATTGCTTGTTTCCTACGTCTTATTGTTATTTCATTTCTTTTGATTGTTTGTTTCATTTTTTATGTTTGCAACGTTTGCTTCTTCCAAGTTTGCTTCCTTTCGTTCAATCGCAAGACGTACCTGCATCTGATTTCTTGTTTTGGCGTATGTTTTTCTCTTGCCTTATCGATTTATTGCACCTCAAGCAAATGATTAATGTGTACCTGTGTGTTAAACACACGCCGACACGTCTGACGAGCTTTCGGATCTGGCCAGCCAACACCATTCATCACGGTTAGAAAAACTCATCGATCATTCTCACTTTCATGTTTTTCGTCTCGTTCCCGGCGCAGATCACGGCAAAATCCTGAAAACGGTCAACGCAGAGTCGGCCGACTCGAACAAGAAAGTTACGACGGTGGTCATCGAGGAAATCGATGCACTGCAGACGAACGAGCCGATCCGGACGCTGGAAATCGTCCGCACCATGCAGTACGGTAAGAGGCGCCAGTCCACCCCCCGGCCGTTGTTGTCCTCTCGCCAGTGTTGGCATTTTCGAGGGCAAAAAAAAACTGTCCGAACTACCGGGGGCAGGTCTCTGTTTGATCTGGGGGCTGTTTGAACTGGGATCTGGCGCTGTTTAAAAGTGGATCACCACCAGGCTGAAGGGCATCGGATTGACCATCATCATCATCGTCGCCATCAGCATGTGCAAACTGAACTCTCCGACCGCTCGGGTCAGCTCGAGCAAACTCCCGGGCGATCGGCGGCGGTACGACGGGGTCACGACCCTTTCTCGGCGGCAGCAGCCGTTCGCCCCGTTGTGCTATTTGCATTTTTCCAATTTATTTTCCTCCCTTTACCGAACTCTCTCGAGGGTCGACGGTCCGGCTCGGACTTCTTCAACGGCTCGACGGGATGGAATTGTTTTCTCTGTTGTGCCTCTTTACGAATTGAAATTTTCACGCTATGCTAACCAGCGGGGCAAGCCCATCCACCCGGTTAAATCCGATCGCTCGGAAGAAACACCCGGGCCCGGGGCCGGTAAACGGTTCGTCGTTCTCCGGCACGAGCCGGTAGTAAGTCCGTTGGCCAGCGGCGAATCCCTCGGGGGATTGTGTGAGTTTTCAAGGTAGTTTTTGGTGGAAAATTCCTACCGACCCTAGCGTCGCTGTGTTACTCATTTTCCCGCTCTTGTTTTTTGCAGATAATTCGATTCTTGCGCACAAACAGTCTCGACATCGGACCAGAGGGTGGCCTGGAGGGTGAACAGTTTCGGTGCAAAAGCCGGCTCGGCACACAATAATGGCACCAATGTGCCACTCGATCACAATGCAACGGACGGGGTGTACAAAAACACACACATACACTCGCAACCGATCGGACCGCTCCACCGACGATGAGCCGTCTTTTTGTGGTGGAAAATGTGGTGGAAAATTGTTTCCGGCAAAGTGCAGGCCGGGCCACCGTCATCATCGACATGATGATTGTTCTCGATGCTGGCTGTGTCGGACAGGCTGTGCCAACAACCTAATCATCGTGGTGGACCACGCGTTATGCTCCAGTCCGGCTCACGTTAGAGCAAAATTCCTGCCACTCGGGAGGAAGGATAATGATTATCCGTCGCTGGGCGTGTACCCCGGATATGACCGTGGCCGACATGGCCCTGGCCCGGGGAAAAGAAATCAGCGGCTTAGGAAGCATTGGCGGTGATTAAATCGAGAAACAATCGATCCGAATCCGAACACTTGCCCTGGGGACATGGACTCACATGTCGCAGATGTGTGCGTTTATGCTCTCTCTCTCGAGAGAGTAGTTGAAAACACATTAACCGGGAAAAAGTGCGCGAACGATAGAGACACAGCCCTTTTTTGGGCAAACGGGGAAAGATGAATGCCTTTTTCTAGTTTTGGTTCGTCCCCCGGGGGGGTCCTTTTTGTGCACAAGGGCCCAATCTAATGATGTGTATCATCCGTTATGCTCCCGGGTCGAACCCCCGGATACCTGGACCCCCTGCCCTGGTTTGACATTGACGCAGTGAGACGTGCCCGGTAATGATGCTGCTGCCGCTGCTGCTGCTGCGGGTGACAAATGGAATGGAAAGCCGGTGGTGGTCGGTCGATCAGTTTCGATCGGGGTGGAGTTTGTCTTTCATTACCGTTGATTGGACCGCAGAGTGACAGAACGGCAGCAGTGTGCAGCACCTCGGGCTCGATTTGGGTTTATCGATTACCCATCCTGCGGTTCACCTAGTGCGTGTCGATAAAAACAGGGACACAACGCCCCAAACGAAAGAGAGCATTGGTGAAAGGTGGATGAGAAGAGCGGGCTCGAATCTCGGCTTCACTTCTGTCGCCACCTGCGTGACAAATTCTAATTACTACTACACAGCACTCGAATCGAGCAAATAAATATTTGTAAACATGCAATAGAAACTTTCACATTCGAAGTCCTCTTCGCGGGGGCACCAAGCAAAAGTCCTGCCTGTGTGCCTTTACCATTGCGCACCCTTTGTGTTGTGCTTTAGTTTCAGTCTCGGAATCGAAACTTTTCGGAAAGAAACATGCACTTTCCGTTGATCGTTCCCGTTTTCGCACAAGATCAAAGGCGCACGCTCCAGCCCGGGGGATAGAGTTTCTCTTTTGCTGCAAGTTTGCCGAAGCAGTGCGCTATAAGTGCGCTGCACGGCACAACTAGCAAACAAGAGCCCCCCTTACGGGTTCCTGTCATTACGCGACGGCCACCGTCGCCGGCGAACAGCTCCAACGAGAGAGAGAAGAACCCAAGTAATTACCGCTTCGGTCAAACAAAACTTTAGTTTATAATTTAATTGATGTTTGGCTAAGAAACTGAAACATTTCTTCCATTTGGGAGTTTAATTTCTATTTTTTGCCAGCCTTCGACAGTGTTCGACGCTGGCGCCACCAACCCAGCCCAGCCCAGCCCAGCCCAGCGTTGGCTAAGCTCCCGAGTAACCCGAGAAGAAAAGTGCTGCGCCGGCGGCCTCCAGGCGCTAGACGATGCCCGGGGCGTCCTTGCGGAGCAGCATTACCGAGAACGATGAAGCAATACCGGATGGCCCTGGTAGTCGGCCAGGCCCCAGGCCAGGCTGACAGAAAGAAGGAGCCAACTTTTCGGTTTTTCGTACAAACACGCCACGCACCATTAGCGGGATTTTCTTGTCAGCGCGTCCGGAGGGCCGGCAGCCAGCCTGACAAACGAACTCATAATTAGCTAGTAATTGGAGCAAAGTTGGGTAGCGCAGCGCCCGAGCACATGGTGGCAGATACAGCAAGGAACCGTTTTTTTTCTTGATCCGTTCGTTATTTCCTCGTTTTCGTCGCTCTTGGGCCTGTGTGTGTGTGTGTGTGTGTAGGGGCCAATGTGCGCATGTGATTATGCTAAGTTCGTTAGTAAAAGTTGCGCTCGCTAAACACACCCTGAGACAGCACCACAGTTTGGCGCAGCGACACAGAGCAAACGTCCTGGAAGCGGCTGCAGGCTCAGGACTTCTAGGTTCTTGCGCGTTTAAGAAAAACTTCCCAACTTGCCCCGACCCCGGAGATGCGCATGTTTTAAAACAGTTTACGGAGAAAGTTCGGTGCGCTATCGGGTGGGTAGCTTCGGAACCTGCCACAGTTCCTTCAAAATCGATACGGTCCTTTTTTTTGTGTTTCTTCTTTCCGCCTCGAACGGAGAATGAGGCAATGAGAATGCCAATGCGAGTTTTCTACCTCTGAATACTTTACGCTCTTTCGCTAGGAATTGGTACTTTTGCATTTAGCTCGGAAACGTGAATACTGATGGACGCGCATAAGAAAGCGCGTCGGGTTTGGTAACCAAGTTTTGTGGTCAAATGGCACTCCCTTCCGATGCGCACACGCACCTCACAATCTTAATTACTTTTCTGCACACTTTAGGGCGTTATTCATTCATGCAAATTAAGCATTCGTATGGCTTATCGGTGTGTCGAAATCCGAGTCGAACTTCAGATCAAGCTTCTACTGCCGACTGTCCGAAGTCCGTGCCCCTGGCGATGATTTCATCAATGGTTTGATCGATTTGATTTTACCATCACAATGGACCCTGGGACACTAATCAGCTTTTATTATGTCACAATTGACGTATTGGCCCAGATAATGTGACTTTGCCAAAGCAAAACATTTCAAACAGTAGATAAACTGGTCTGGTCCGGTTTTAATATGTCTACCACTTCATAAAAAGGCGTCTCCAAATATCTTATCACAAACACATAAACAGCGTGCCGCAAGAATTTTAATGGGAATCTTTTGGTGCTTTTATCTGGCTGGGTGTTAAAAAGTGATTCAATATTAATCATAACCAAGCAATAACTCTAATATGATACGTCGTCAGAGATGTAAACGGTTATAATTGATCCTTATCCACTGGTCTAGATAAAAGCATTAGCTATTTGGGACCCTATCAGAGGTCTATAAAAATCGGGGGCATGCTCTGATAGCAAGGCGCATGCTACCAAAGTTAATCACCGTTATGTCGCTTATAAATTATTACTGATTTTGTATTTTTCCTTCAATCTTTCTCTCCCCGTTTTTCCATTTTCGTCGTGCACCGCCACCCGGCGATGGTCTCTAATTAATACGTTCGTTTGGGCGCGTGCATCATCGATTGACGCGGGCGATCAAACGACAAACTGCAATCAACACCCGGGCAATGGGGACAACAACAAACCAAATCAAACAACGACGCGGAACCGGCGAAAAACGCAACCGACCGCACTGAACGCGCCCGTAGACACGGCAAAGGACGGAAGTTATGATGACGGAAAATTAATTATAGTCACCGATACGACCGTGCTGGCGATTAAATTACACCGCTGCAGCAGCGAGAAGATAACAAGCTGCAGGTAATTAATGGTTCATGCGGCGACAGTCTCGCCCACGGTCTGTGGGGCGACCGTGCCTAATGTGGGGTGCATCCTGGCCATTCGCGGGCCCCGTTTTAGAGTGAGCTTCGTGTGTCGTAAACATTTGCCTACATAATTACTGTTAACTAATGTTTGTAATTGTTAAATGTACCCCACAGTGTATTGTGAAACGGATACGGAAGAGGAGCACGCGGTTTGATGTTTTGTTTCCTTCTTTTTCCAGCGAGTGCGTGGCACTGCAGGACCCGTACTGCGCCTGGGACAAAATCGGAGGCAAGTGCCGGTCACACGGCGCCCCCCGGTGGTCGGAGGAGAACATGTTCTACCAGAGTGTGGCCACCGGCGACCACGCAGCGTGTCCGTCGGGCAAGATGGCAAAGGATCCCGGAAGCCCGGTCGAACGGCAAGGATACCGAGGAGGAGGTACGTGTAAACCGCGCCGCCGCGTGCGCACAGTCGCCGAGCCGAGAAGGAGCAACTTGTCACCGAAGCCTTAATTGGATTAGTGGCCGCCGCCCGGCGCGGTCGGGATGGGTGGGCACAGGACATAAGCGCACTTCCGGCTGGCTGCACTGCAGCTCTAGGGAGGTGGTGGACGGCCATTGGTGGACGTGGACGGTCACTTAACTCGCTTGTAAACGAGACACACACGATGCATTAACGGCGGGGACTCGATACATGCTGCTGGTTCGTTGTCCGGCTGCAACCGCCAACGGCGGGCGACAGCTAATCGAAGTTTTGTACAAGTTTCCGAGCTAAAACTGGAATCAGTGTCCTGCGGCTGAATCCCACACACTAGTAACCCTAAGTGACTGGAAGAAATCCCACCGGAAGCGGTTTCGGTTTCTCGTTTGTGGCCCGCCCTTTGTGTCTGGGCCTCTGGTTTTAGATTCAATTGCTTCACAATTACAATAAGAATAACATTTTCTAACTGGATTCGTACGAAAATGGCTCCTCCAGGCGGTCACGTGCCCGGTGTTCGCCGTGGTTCGATAATTGATTTACATTGGCTACACCACGGTTATCGTCCCTCGGGCTGAGCGGCAGTAAAACTAATGACGAAATAACGTTTCTTCCTAGATTTCGAGTACGATCCGCAACGACCGTACCGTGATCAGCCGGCCGATAAGATTCAGTTCAACTCGGAAAACTATAACGACAAGGGGCCCCAGATTACGCCCGATCTGATAAACGCCCAGTACACGGTGGAGACGCTCGTGATGGCCGTGCTGGCCGGGGCCATATTTGCGCTGCTAGTCGGCTTCATCACCGGCTACTTCTGTGGCCGCCGGTGCCACAAAGACGAGGACGACAATCTGCCCTATCCGGACACCGAGTACGAATACTTCGAACAGCGTCAGAATGTTAATCGGTATGTGGACACCCCGCGGGACAACGTGCGGCGGCGAAGAACTATACTTGACTCCCCGTTTCTTGCTTGCACATTCCAGAATACAAGCCGAACCGAAGCTGCTGCCGCAGGTCGAAGAAGTGACGTACGCCGAGCCGGTGCTATTACCTCAACCGTCTAGTCAGAACAAGATGCAGCATTCGCCAAAAAATACGCTAAGAAAGCCGATGGGCCACCACCACGGCGTCAACTCGGAAACCCTGTTCCAGGTGAGACGCCCCGCACCGGTCTGACCTCTGGCCAACGGTACTGACTGACTCTCGCACTTCTAGTTCCAGCCGGACAGCTACAACAACGCGCGGGATAATTATCGAGGCCGGGACAACTTCGGCACGCTACGATCGCACCAGGTAAGTCGGACGACGCGGACGGACCCCCCAGGGCACCCCTGCTACACGTTCCCCTGTCGTCAAGAATCGAAGCTCCATTCGAGAGGGTTCTTGCGCTCCGAAGGTAGCCCCAAACACCGCCGCACGCTCCGCTCGCTTCCGCGCCGCTAAAACTCACTCGTGCCCACTCCGCGCGTATCATCGTCCTTTCGTCCCGTTCCGTGGCGGTCTCTCTAGCGGGGGCCCTCTAGGGGCCTAGGGAACACGGTCTAGTGAAGCACGGCCAAGCCGAGCGACGCGATGCGGAGCGAAGCCAAAATGCAAAACAGTTCCACTTCCCGGGTTCCAGCCGAAAACAAGGACACGCAAACGAACAGACACACTGCTGCCGGCGCCGCCACCATCACCACCACCATTAGCATTAGATGCTGAACTTATCCTAACTTTTCTCTCTCTCTCTCTCTCTCTTCTCTCTCTCTTTCTCTCTCTTTCTCTCTTGATCACGCTCTACTTTCTGTTTTCCATCCGCCCACTTTCCACCCCACATCGGTGTGTCCTGCTTTCTCCTTGCGCGCGCCCGTCATCATTTCCAACAGGGTGATAATTATCGTCGCGGTGACGGATTTTCAACGACAAGAAGTGTCAAAAAAGTAGGTTCCAACGCGCCAACGAGTGGTTCCGTTGTTTTTCCACGTTTCACGTGCTCCTCGTGGCGTGTTCTCGAGCAAAACAAAGACAGACAGTTCCTTTTTTATATATCTTCATCATAAATCACCATCATCGTCATCGGCGTGTTCGCTCATCATTGCTTCCAGACGTGCTTGAACACTCGTGTCACTAACACTGGTTCTGCTTCTTGTTTCTTGAATTGCACCAAAACCACACACACACTCACAACTTCACTGTTCGTATCCCTTTTTGTGTGACGCAACCAATGGCGGAACGGAACCATTGCTTTGGTGGTTCTTTAACAACCTTCGATGGATTTGTCACCCTTTGTGTTGTTTCTAAGCTCTTGTTTCTCTGTTTTTCTCTTGTTATCTCTTTTTTCTATTCCTTATTTACTGTCGATAATTCGGGGAATGGCCAGAAGAAGAAGATGATTTCGTTTTGCGGCTTGATCGTTAGCTTCGTTTTTATCGCTTCATGCATGATTGTTTCATCACCTCCCAACATTCACTCTCACGTTCATTCGCTTCCGCACTTTATTGTCCGTCTTTGTCCGAATTTTGTGTTTTGTTCACTATAATCCGCCTCTTTGCCAATGGGAACTGTTCAAGTTCAGTTCGTGTTTCTTTCCGTGGCATTTGGACATTATAAAAATCATTACACAAGTCAAGATTCTATTTCATTTATCATTCTTTTTGAAAAACTTGTCAATGTGTTATTTTACGGTTTAAGAGTTTAGTTTGTTAAAGTGTCCAAATTCGTATTGTTTTTTATTTAAATTTCAATTTAAACTCATGTTTTGTTTTGCTGTTCAATGTACGTTTCTTCATTCTATTTGCTCTCCACACCATTTCGCTCACCAAGCCATAGCATCGCATATGAGCCGCATTCCCGCTCCCAGCGCCGCCAATCTCTGACAATGAAAACCCTGTGGCCTTCCTGTGCATATATGAGCTAAACCAAAATCGCCCAAACTATGCGTGTGCGGGTCTTTAGTTTTGGGCACGGACATACCAATGACACACACACGTTTCGCTTTACGCTCTTCGTTGCAGGTGTACCTTTGAGACGGAAACGGGGCGGCTGAGACCAGCCAGGGACTAATCAATCAAAATATGGTAAATATTTACTACCTTCCTGGGTCCGGTTCGAGTAGAAGTTGCACGATTGGCCACCAGTACCTCGAGCCTGAATGTGAAAAGATAATGAATGAGTAATTAAAAAATAGCATTTTTATATAGGTCCTTAACTCAAACACTCGTAACAGAAGTCTCGGTCGCATGAAACGGCAGCCGCCCCGACATGGCATGGGTAAAGTAGAGCAACCGGCGGTGGCCACCACTGGGTTTCAAACCGCAACAACTGAACCTTTTTCTTTCTCTGTTTTTTTTTTCAGTAACTCAACACCGTTCCGACAGTCCGCACCATTCCAGCTCCGGTTCTTCCCCTGTCATGTCCAACAGCAGCTCGAGTCCTGCGCCTCCATCCAGCAGTCCCAGCCCGCAGGAGAGCCCCAAGAACTGCAGCTACATCTACCGGGATTGATTAAGAAACAGGCCCCAGCAGCAGCAGCAACAGCAACAGCAGCAACAACACCCCGCTACGAGCGCATCTTATCCGGCGCTCGTCGACCGTGGCGCAGCAGCTGGTGGCGGCGATGGTGGTATACTACTACACACAGCAACTGGCAGCAGCAACTACGGCGGCCCGGACGCCTCCGGCCGCCCTGCCAATCAGCGACACAACTATACTCTCTGCTATCCTCCTAATCTCACCTCTTCGGGCGCTGGTAGCTCGCACGGTCCAGCAGGTGACCCGATCGTTTTACGTGCCCACCAACCAACCTCGGCCCTAGTGCCCCGTTCTGCGTCTCCGCTGGCCTACGGTGGTGGTCGCAGCCAGCCAACGCATCTGCTGCACAGCACCAATAGCAGTGGCAACGATACGACCCACAAACTGAACCGTCTGTCAACTTCGTCCTCGCTTTCAATCATTACACCACCGACGACACCGAAGCGGCCACCGTTCGCGGGAGGGCCGGCGAGTAGTAGTGGCGGCGGCAGTGGCTCAACCGGTCGGTTGAAGATGGCACTCGGCATCTCGTTGGCCCAGAACTTCAACCAGAAGCTGGCGAATCTGAACGACAAGTGGAACGATTTCAGCTTCCTTCTGCTCAAAACCGGCGGTGGCGCCACTGGTGCCGCCGGAAGCAGCAGCGGTGGTGGTGGCGGTGACACCGGCGGCACCAGTAGAGCCACCGGTGCGGCCTGCGGCGTACGGCCGAATGCACGTAACGATTCGTACCACTCGATCGAATCGGCCGTCACGTGCACGGCTGCCGATTTTGAGGCGGGCAATTTTTTACACCACGAAAGTGACACCGAGTGTCGCGATCGGGATGATGGGGGCCACGGGAACAACCGGCGCAGCAACCGAGGCTCGTCGTCGCACGCAAAATCGACCGATCGTCGGCGGCGGCAGCGACGTCAACTTTTGTCGTCCCGGCGTAACAGTGCCAGCGGCGACCCGAAGGAGTTCGATATGCTCGTTCTGAAAACGCTCGACACGGCGGAAGATGATAACGAGAGTTTCTAAAGCAAAATTGGCATTGGTTGGGTTGGGTTGGTGGATGCACCGATGTGGGGTGTGTGGACAAATGATGGTGGGGAAATGACTGGGTTAGATGCGGAATTGTACATAAAAGTTGCTTGCTAAGTGTTCCCGAAAGCCAACCGTAGGTTAGGATTAGTTCAATTTCCTTCAGCCAACCGCCAGACACTCATTCTATCATACTGGCGGTCTCTATCACACAAGGACACACTGTGTGCTTAATTTTACGATAAAGTACATGCACCCATCACGCACGATCAGGTTTAGTTCAATAGCCATTACTTTCTCCATGCGGGAAAATGCATTCTGGTGGACCCGGCTTTCACACCAGTTTCATCGCCAGAGATTAGCTTAATAGTTCAGCCCAACATACCAAATAACGGAGACTGACGTCGGCATACCTACAGCATACTCAATAGAATCGAGAAAGATTTCACATGGCTGCGCGTCGTTGCAGTTTTCGGGTTTTGTAAACGTTTCAGAGCTGAAATTCAGGTGATCCGTCCTCATACTGTGCTCTCACATTGGGCCATTGTTTGTACCTTTTTTCGTTTGTATTTACCGTAATGATTTCGAATATTGGCGCGCACGTTGGTGGAATGCTCCGCGTTCTAAAGAATCTCACAAATTGGTCCGCCGGGGTCCAGGCAAATATAAAAAGAGGAACAATTTAGGCATTATTGGTTAAAAAATATACAAAATCCGTGAGTTTGTTTTCGGATGTGATGTTTAGTGCGTTTATTTTCTTATTTTAATGCTTGTGTTAGTTAAAAATGGCTTTTCATAAGAGCCTTCTTTAGTTTATTTGGCGAATAGGTCAATGCCAGGCAGACGGAGGATGTTTTTAGGAATCATTTCAATTTATAAACCATTGGTTGAGTATATTATGGGAGGAATAAACATTACTTCATGCATTTTTTTATAAATCAGTCCTTTTTTATTGCCGCACTTTAGGAATAGTCTTTTGTTTTCTTAAATCTTTGCATTCAAATATTTCGTTTGGTTCTTTTCTGTTTATTTTCTTATTTGTTTTCAGATTACTAGTTTTTCTTTTGATCCAGCGCCGGGGGCCATTTGAGGAGAATTCCGTTACGGGGAAGGAACAAGCTCAACAACATCTGGACACCACACACAGTTAGGCGACTATAAGCTGATCGATGTACTTTTATGTAACGATATTAGTATAATAGATTAAGTTATGCAAAGTGTTCAATTTAGTTGTTTGTTTCCGCTAGCAGCGGTCCATCAGTATTCATCCATAAAGGTCAGTCATTTTCCCATCGTCATTGTCCCTTTCACCATTATCCGGAATATCCCTTCCATCGCGGGCTTCGTTGCAGTGTGGTGTATACTCACAAAACATGAAACAAAACAAAACATAAAGTCAATTCCTCAAACAAAAAGCACAAGTCTGTCACAATGACAGGGGTCCGACCGGGGTGCTGAACCCAGGTGCAATTCAGCAGTCCGTAGTTTGCAGTAAGTAGTAGCCTTGAAGGCTCGGGCTAGGGCGCAAAGGGCTAGGACTTGGACTAGGCAGGATGCGCACTGCATTTTCATTCTTCATCATTATACACATGCGCACACACACACTCACACAGGAAGTATAAACTCACGTTTACATACATATACGGATAGGTAGTTACTAGTAAATAGCCTCCATAGCTCTAGTCACATTCGAACGTTATATCTTTTGCTCGAGTAGAACAACTTCAATACAAAAACAGCATACAACAAATAGGTAGTGTGTAAATAAGTAAAAAGCAAAATCATAAACCTGACGGCCAAAGCGGAATGTGCGCGCAGGTTAGCGAACTTGGTCAACAGTAGACGGCGGCTCCAAAATTGAGGATCAACACTGAGACGATCTGTTGCTACCGGAAGAACCTGGTGGTGGAGCAACAGATCGACAGCAAAGTGTACATAGAAACTCACTTCCTTCCGGCGGTGCGCCCGCTGCTCGCCTCTGGCTCGGGGGACCGCAAAGCGTCATGCAATGTAACACGTTAAGCAAACACTACTCAACCTTAGACGCTGGATGAACGGAACGGTAAAGAAAAAGAACTATAAAAGACTGACATTATAAGCGAAACATGCTAATTATTATCAATATAAAGTGCAACCCACAACCACACACAAACCAAACAGGGCTGCAGAACAACGGAACGGTAGAGTTCGGGTTGTTGGCCAACTCGTATATCACCACCACCATTTCCATCACCTCCATCAGAAGTGGACACACGCCTCGGCCGATGTGGAGGCCGACGCCGAGCATTGTACATAGAATAGTTTCCGTTATACGCAGGCACATAAGTTATGGAACTGTCGGTGAGAGCCATCCCTGCGGACGTGTGTTACGAAGTATGAGACGGCACCACTCGAGGCGGGCCGACAGAGATGCGAGTTTGTATGTGAGATTTGAGTTTGCCATTCCAGTAACAGTGAGAAGACGTGGTCGCAGTTAGCACCGTTTTCGTGTCGGTGGGATCGCAAGAGTGGCGCAAGAGTCGCCAGGAAAGGAAAGCAAAGCGTTGAGCGACCACAAAGTGTGTATACCTTTGAAACATTACGAAAATCGATCCCTTCATTCGGGCGGCCAGTTTATTCCTTTAACACCATTGTTAGTGAAATCGTTTCGAATATCATCACCGGTGCTCCGGTGGGGCGCTGCCAGCAAAAAAACGGCTGCGAGGTGCGAGCGAAGCTGAGAAGTTGTAAAAAGTACAAAAATCAATCGTAAGACAAAACACTAAACATTTGAATTAGAGACTTTGCGCAGCGCAGCACGGCACAGTGGAAAGGCGGAAAAGGGAACGCTAAACGGAACCGAAACCAATTGACTTCCGTTTGACCCAAACAGTCTAAAATCTAGTTTAGTTTTAGTTGCCTTTCGAACGAATCTCTGTGGCAGGCTAGGACGATCGTCACTACTGAGCATCACCATTTTGTTTTCGGCACAGACGAGGATTGCTTTGATCGACACAGCCATTGGCACAGGTTTTGCTCTCGGATCGAAATGGTTCATTACGACAGTCTGCGTTGCTACCTAGCAACGGTTGCGTTTCTTTTGGAAATTCCAATGTACACTACGTGTGATGCGCCTCGAAAAAGCCTAAAATTGCTTCCGCTTGTGTTGGCCGTATGAAACTGCGCGCATTAAAAGGTTTGTACGAATTTGTTTGGAAGCTTGATACGTAGTTAACGTTTGCTTATGATAGATTTTTTATTTAAACCCTCGCTCCCTTTAAACGGCAGAGAATGGCTCAACGGGACTAACACACTATGCACTAGAAACAGGGTCGCCTGTGGACCGCTGTGGAGGACAAGCCAAACTTACACTTAGTTCGTGAACCAGAGAGACACAGAGGCAGAGACAGAGAGAGAGCAGCTTTCTTGATGCATATATTCATATACATAGGCAAATTACTTTAAGGGCCGGAGACAGACAAAATGGCAGGCGCTTTAGGGCACGTAGCACCACGAGGTGGCTACGTTTCAATCGACACTTCAGCAATATCTCCAGCTCCAACTTCTTCCGGCAACTCCCAAGAAAGCTGGCCCCTGTATTCCGCTTCAAAATCTTTCCGAAAATCTCGTGCGCAGTGCGCATAGTAACCATGTTTTAATGCCCCATCCGTTTACGGTGGTGGCATCGGGCGGCAGAACCGGTACGGAACGCGGAGAGAATACAAACAAATCTATTTACTACACTTGCTAACGAACTACTACTAACAAGCTACTGTACTCCTTAATAAACTACTATTTATATAATAGTACTATTGCTACTGCTAACAAGTCAACTAGAACAGGGAACCGAAGACCGTATCGGAATGTGAAAGAAGCAACACACAACAGAGTTCACCCACAGAGATGGGGGGCTCATGTTACGACGATCGATACCCCCGTATTGCGTTCGAATATTGATCCGTTCCGTTCCATTCCATTGTCACCTAGTGCTTAGTCATCTGTAGATTATATGATAATGATATTGTAAAAACAAATTGTAGGAGTGTGTGGCGAAGGATTCGGATGGACTAGAAAGCAGGATCTGCCAGCTACAATACAAATATCGCAATCATCCCGCGGGCAGCGTGAAGGGCAGAAGAAACACTTCGTCAAATACCAGTCTCAAGAAGCGTAAGCGTAGCGCAGTTACTTATTAGAAAGAATATAATAAACCACTGTAGAAAGTGTAGGAATTTACCTTAAACGAAACGACGGCCCACACGCGGTGCTGGTGCTGGGCACATTAGGGAGCTCTCATTAAGGACACAGAAATCATACTCGGTAAGGGCCACGGCCGGCCAGGGACAGATTGTGCTTACCCATATTAGGTTTTTCGGTTTGTTCGGGTGACCGTGTGAGAAAGTTCCAGGTGACCGGCAACTATTGCCACATCACGTAAAGGAGGAACGCTTTTTGGTGTGGCGGAGGATGTGGAACGGATACGAATTATGCAAAAAGCCTGGCTGCAAATATTAGCACATTCACGCACGCACAACCACCACACACTCCACTCAACAACACGTACAAGTCGTTAAATAGGCGGACGTTAAATTTTCTTCTTGTTTACGGGTGGGCGCGCGATACACGTGTACGTGTGTCACTCATCTGAGATGCGAGCCCGGGGCTGACAGATTGAAGTAGAGTTTTATGCTGACCAGTGGCAGGACAAGCAGACATATAATAAGAATAATAACAGTTTAAAATCAACTTCTCCAGTAGTAGCGTTATTGATCCTTAGATAAGTTGAACGGTAGAAGGAAGAGGAGCGGTAGCCCGCGGGGACAGAGCGCCCGCGAGAGAGAAGCTTAATTAATATTAAAGACAGAAATGCATGCACACGCCTCCAAGCCCTCCCTTCCCTCCTTTTCACACATACACGCACGCACATACCCACACGTCCTCACACACACACACACTTATTCCCTACGCCACACGCTACAAAGAGAAAATTATGAATAAAGTAAAAAAAAAAACAAGAAAAGAAAGTCTTATATACATTAACTTAGCATTTGACTAATGGTTACGAGACCAACAGAACAATTTAAGTTTTCGCTTTATTGCTTGTAAAGAGGATAAGTCGGAGAAGAAAAATACAAACCAGATAAGAAACGTAATAAAACCGAGGATAGGAGGCGGCACGACGAAAACGGGAAGGAACCGCGGAGAAATAGAGAGAGAGGAGGACGCTTTTGAACTGTGATCGCCGCCTTACACGCGGGGCCATTCGCTTTTTCCTCGGTCGTTGTTGTTGTGTTGTGTTGTGATTGGTTGGGTTTGTGAAATCCGACACACAGAGGCACACACCAACAGGAGGGCACAACCACACAACACTCAGCCAGTCGGCATCCACCAAAAACAGGAAGGAAACAATCGGGCTCCTCCGTCTCACAACGACGACAATGAAGCAAGAGCACATCACCACAAAACACACACATACGTAAAGCTGTTATAAAATTGTAGAAAAAGTTGAACAGTGCAGAGGGACAAGCGACACGCACACAAACAGCAGCAAAGAACGGTGCCCAAACCACAATCCATCAAACACTGAACACAGTAAGCTGTGCTACGCTTCGTTTATTGTTTCCTTACTTTGGTGGCTTTTGTGCTGATGCGGCGGCGGCGGCGCACATAAGCGGATGGATTGTACTAAAAGTAAGATAAGTGCTAACAAAACGCGCGTGTGATCGAGAGCTTCATTCGCTTCTCGCGATTTGTGTGAGGGTCTCGGCGCAACTCATTTTCCCAAAACGTTACGGTTCTCTCGTTTGCATGTTTCACGGATTAATTATTGGGGAAACATTCTGACACAAACAGCGCGATAGGGAAACAGAACAAAATGAAGGCAGAAGCAGAGTAAAACACAAGACAAAGCAGGAGTGACACGTGTTGTCGAACGTGTTCACGGAAACGCTAAGCATCCTACGCACAAAAACACTTGGAAAACACACCCAACCAAAACGGGCAACAGGCAGCAATCGGACGACGATCCATTCGCAAAGTCTCCGGCGAAGGATTCGTGCCCGTTCGTGTGTGTGGTGTGTAGGAAACGAAGCGAAGTAGGAGCGAAACAATATGTGAAAAGACAAAAAAAGTATCGCTACAAAGCAAAAAACAAGCAAACTAGAAAAATGTAAACATCTTTGAAATTTAGAAATAAAAGAAAAGAGAAATGAAAAATTAACCAAAAACTCGCTAAATCATTTTAAGAATCCGAAACGCAGCGAAAAGCGAAATCCGAAACAATTTTCGTCAAAATCCGCCACTCCGAGCTGGGCCGTCCGATACCAGCCATCGTAACAGGGATTCATGACGGACCGGAGGTAGCAGATCGGCGCTCGATCGGAGGAGAAAGTTCGTTTTCGATAAAATTGTTCCGAACCGGACCGTTCTGTTGCACCTCCGATCGTAACAGGGTCGCATGAAAGATCGCAGGTAGCCGGCTGGTGCCAATCGGAGGGGAAATGGGCACTATCGCCGAACACCATCCATCTCTCTCGATCTACGGAATCGAGATCATATCGTGGGCGGCGTCGATCGCCGCCAATTGGAGGGACAAATGAGCGTTATCGTAACGGCACTATCCATCCCGCTCGATCCAAAGCCAGCGTTATCAACGGACATCTGCCCGCCAGTGGTTCTTAAAAAGGTGTGATATGAAACTACGAACAATTTTTGCCAATTTAATTCGGTTTTAATTACTTTATTTTGATCGACGCGGGTTGACGAGAGTCTGCACCGACGATCGTAACAGGAACTCATACCGGATCAGAGGTAGCAGATCGGCGGGCCGATTAGAGGGGACTGTCGCAGAAAACCATCCATCTCTTTCGATCCACAGTGATTAGCAACACTCCGCAGCTTCGTTTCTGCTTTATTTATTTCAGTGCTTGTCGAGCATAAATGAAACGTTCGCATCACTGACAATGAGAAATCGAAAGAAAGTATAGTTAAATGGCGGCTGGAAAATTATATGTTCTGGGCAATCCTTTCCAACATTTTGTACCGTGTCCAAGAGCCAAGCAATATGTAGAAAATTCAACTCAAGTATTCTCGGTAGTTAATTTTGAACGGCGGTACCTAAACTTTCGGCAAGACTTTTTAGTGTGTAACTTTAGTGTATGGTTTCGAGACTACTTTACGAGAAGATCGAAGTAATAATACTGCTGTTATAGGATTATTCTGCCATCTGCCATGTCCGCTTCTCCGCCATATTGTAAGTTAGGAACAAGAAACACAAAACGCAAATAAACGCAGTGGAACATCCCCAAAATCCGAAGATTATTAAACGGCGTCTGTTTCGATTGACAAATGATCAAAACCTTATACACTGTGAATTTAGCAACGGTGGTGCTCCCTGGGAGGCAGTAGCGCACCAATCGTGGAGGCTGGAGATATTACGGTTGAAAATTATGGAAGAGACGCACGACGGGTGGAAGCACTCGTTTGGCCTCCTAACGCGGACAGCGCCGTTTCGCCATTCAGATCCGGCAGCGGTAAGCCTTCGAGCGTCGGGGGTTCTTCTCCGAGCTGTCGGTCGGTAGTATCGCCATCGTCCTGTTGCGGCGGCGACGCCTGCTCATGTTGCTCAGAATCTACCGTGGGTTGCTCTGATGTAATTTTAACGCTCCAAAGGCTCTGTAGATAACACTCAAAATCAATGTCGCCATAATCGCTATCGGTGTCGCCATCATCATCATCATCATCATCATCGCCATCGCTGTCGGAGTCATTTTCGGGTTGGCGCAACAGGCTGTATATCGTGCATGATTCACTAATTTTGCATTCGAAGAAGACGTCGTCGTCACTAGAAGAGTCCGGATTGTCCATCTTGCTACGGCTGTCTTTCACTCTAGTTCTGCGAAATTCGGCTACAAATCAACAACACACGGTTCCACACCTGAAAAAAGTGGAATTAGTTACACTGTAAGTTACGGCTTCTGATGGTTTGGCGAAATGGTTTTGTGTGGTAGTTTCACACCATTGTGAAGAGACAGCTGAAAACGGAACGAACCGCGTCGTAGTTTTCTTACCTCCCCAATTCCGTGGAGTAGCGTCCGGCGAATGAGCCTTTTAGCGGGAAAGATCGAGCAAGCAGCGCCACTCTTGAGTCCTGTCGAGTCCTGTGAAGTTAATATAAAGATAAATATATAAACATAAACATTTAAACGATTTTATGGTGACTTGGAGCGTTCTCTATCGCCGTTTTAGCAATATTTTTGTTAAAATGAAATTGAGAAGAGAGAACAGAGATCAACAAGTAGATAATTTTCGACGCAGAAGAAGAGAGTTATCATATGCCGATTTGAATCGAGCAACGTTTCGATACTATTGCAGCACTGATTCTTCTTCTTCTTTTGGCGCTACAACCGTTGAGCAGTCTTGGCCTGGCACCAGAGACAATGTTAATCTCTGATGCTCTTCTGTAACATTTAATTTTTACGGACGGGATTGTTAGCCCCGCGCCAACCCCCCTGTCACGCCGGTATCGGGAATCGAAACCATGGCCGATTGGGTGACAACCGATACCGGGATTCGAACCACGGCCAGCTGCGCTGACAGCGAAGAGCGTTACCGACTGCTCTATCAGCGGGGGTTACTGATTACTGCTTGCAAAATGCTGGAAAAATGCAACCAAATTTCTAACCAACCTAATGCGGCCAACCAACCTGCATCACCCGTGACCTGTCAAGCACGATCGACTGGAAGCATTCGGCGCTCCCCTCACAGGACATCATCACGCAGGGCAAGTGCCTTTGCGGCCAGTATAACCGCTGCCGGAAAAAGCGCTCTGGCGTGTCCAACCGGAAACTTGGCCTCCAGCGGATCCGAAGCATCGTCGGAATGCCCTTGATACAGGAGGAGATCACCTTTACGGGCCGCAGCCTGGTGGGGACCTGCTGTGTGATAGGACTATTCTTTGTAGGAGGAGTTAAGGAGAAACATTAAGACCCTCGGCTTGTATTTATTTTCAAGTCGTTAGAATTTTCTTTATTTGCTCTGGAGTTGGAAAGGCATTGTCCACCGAAAGAAATGATGGAGAAAAGTAAGGTAAGACTCGTAGCAATGCACGAAAGAAAATTAGTTTCCGTCGGAAGCTCCAGGGAAAACATTCGGGAAAACGCTATTCGCGCTTTTCTTCTCAACCTGTCGCAGAGGTTTTCGCATGCTCCGCCACTTTTTAGCCATTCCAGTGCCTTGGTCGGTTTCCGCAACACGCTGCCAGCGAGTGGAAAAGGTTTTTAATCGGAACCATCCGCTCCAAAAATTCGTCCAATAAAAAAGTTGAATATCGCAACTCAACCGGCGAACTGCCCAAATTTATCCGGCACGCACTGCATCCTCTTCCCTGCTATAATATCATCCTTGTTACAAACCACGTTTATAGCACAGGACTATTCTTGCAGTTTCTGCGTAACGTTACACTGTTCAAATAAATGTTTGTAACGGACTATTTCCCAAAGTGTTGCTTTTTTTGTTGGACAAGAAAGTCTGCTTCTTGCTCCCTTAGCTTTAAACGGTATCTCTATAGTTTGCTAAAGCTTGGCCCAGCGGCCACTTAGCGAGTTCTGAAGAATAACCACAGTTAATAAGGGGTTTCGATGTTAGGCGCTTGAAAGAGGTTTCAATTTACTACCTCCATTGTTTGCACTTGAAATGTGCACGACAAGTGTCTTTCAGGCAGAGCGCGATTACAAATATTAACCATACACTATGATGTCGGGTTATTGCCTTTTTGCTTTGCTATCAATTGCCACTAATGAAATTTTGATCCATTGGTAAACAACAAAAAAGCATTGAATTATGCCAACGGTTTTACCACGCAGTTTCCTACACACCCTAACTACCGTTGGAAGGATAATCAGTGCCGAGTGGCGAGATAGCCGAGATTATGCTTCGCGGATTTACCACAAAATTTATTAAACTCCCCGTCAAACACCACACGAAAACTATTTAAATCTAACCACCATCACCATCGGCCCACCACTGGACTCTCCCGCAACGCAATCGGCTGTTTAATCCTGTACTCCCCAACACTCGGCACCGCGCACTCGGGGCGCTTCGCAAATCGTGAGTTTTGCCGGAACGTACACATTGTTTGGCTGCCAGCCGAGGTGTAAGTGAAAATCGCATTATCCAATCAATTTGTTGATGATATGGTAGAGGTGCCCGGGGATGCCTTTGCGCCCCACGTGGCACGTGGGTCACCAGCAGGGTGACCGCCCGACGGAAGCGAAGGGTGGCGGTACGCTTGGCACAATAAAGCCACACGCGATATGGACCGCGAGCGCCACCGAAAGCATAAACACGATCAGCATATGTGAAGCGCAGCGTGGTGTGTGTGCTTTTCTACACAATTGACGCCAAACTGCGCGATTTTCAGTCCTTCGATCGGATGGTCGATCTGAACCGAGGGCTTGATGGTCGCTCCGGCCCCCACCACGGGGGAAAGTGTTTTCAGTTACAGTTAATGCGATTATAGTTTAGAGTAAATTATTCGTACATCCCGAGGCCTACTATTCAAATCCTGGGTGGGGTTGGGCGTTGCCATCACCGCGGTGATTTCTGCTAGATTTTCCATTTATTATTTAGGTTTGTTCGGAAGAGACACAAAAACCGGAGAAATAACAGAGGAACATGGTTTAGTACAAGTGCCGAAATATTCAGCTCTTTGGTGATATATTTCACGCGAAGTGACAGTTGTTCTGAAACATTTCAAAACATTCTTTGCTACGGTCTCCTTGTTTTTAAATGGCACAAAAATCAAGTTTAAAACAGTGATTCCGTGGGGCGCCATGCTTTTGCTCTGCTGATTCTTTTGCCCAAGCTATATTTACAAACAGAAAACAAGAGATTAACAGAATATGTTTTGCAACCCACCCCAAAGTATAGTGCCGGTGGTAATGGAAAGCGCTCACAATGTTCGTTCTGTTCAAAATTCGTTCACGTGTAAGGGAGCCAGCGCCAGAGCAAAGGGCAAAATTAAAGCCGAAACATAAAAATGAACACCCGCCCCCCGGGGGGTGTGACCGGAGCTCGAAACACCAAAACCGGCAGCCAAAAAGCGAACCGAAAAAATCCATATACCTATCGAAATCGGAAACATAAAATCGGCGTGCGTAATTTATGGTCATAAAAACGCACGCAAAAGAACGCGAACGCCCCGGACCGGACCGGACCGGGGGATTAAAAGCGGGAAGCGGAATTTTTCCCCGCTGGCCGCCAATGTTGACATCAGCACAGAAGGCACATTGACATCGGCCGTAAATAGCAGCCGAAAGTTGCATAAATTGTTCGTCCCCCTCCCCGGCCAGCCCGTTCCGCGGCGCAATCCGGCGGCCTGCATCGGGTCTCCAGCGGCTGGGCATGTTGGGTGGCGACCGAAAACGGACATTACGCGGCGCAGTTTTACAGCCTCGGCCCGACGGCATGTTGCAGATGTCCGATTAGATACGCTCAACGGCAGCAGCAGCAGCAGCAACAGATGTATGTAAATTATGGAAATGAATAAACACTTTGGGGCCCATGTTGTGTCCTGTTTGCCTACACGCATCATCGCAATTGCGGGCCACGGCACAGCGCGCCCCGTGTGCAGCGCCGTTGTTGTTGTCGCTTTTTTCTTTGGTTCCGGGTTTGGGTTTAACGGAAAACGCAACATGCACACGAGCACCGCAAAACCGTTCGTGATTGATTTATGATTTGATTTCTGTCGATAATGCCGGATGAAGTTGACTTGATAGGTCGCGGGCGACCAGCAACCGAGAGGCCGGGTAGCCGAGGTTCATCATCAGCCAGCGGGCGAGCCGTCGGTGCGACAATTGGTTTTTACATAATTTAGAGGCCCCCGCATTTGCCGAAGTAATTAAACCGAACGATGAAGCCCCAACAGAGGGAGCCGTTCGTTTGTTTTTGCTTCTGCAGAGTAAATAAATAAAAACGAACCACACTGCGTTGCGGATTGTTTTGTGTCCGATAAGCGTCCGATTTGCATGCAGCATTTTAATGAGCTGGCAAGTATGTAGTTATTAAAAATGGTGTGAGCGCAATCTCTGGTCATCGCAAAACACTGACTTATGGGTTGACAAATAAAAGGCTATTGGCGGAGGAACATTCGAAGCTCTAACTGGCCATTATGTCATTGCGCTGTGATCGGATAAACCCGTCAAACGGATGCTAGTTAATCACTAATTTGGAGACTTTATGGAGGACCATCGCAAGAAGCATATTCTTCGCATACAGAAGGGTTTCCCAGTCCAGCCAGCCAGCCAGCCAGCCAAGGAGTCAACTTTGGGTCGACCTCGATGGGCGCTTGCTTAATCACATTCAAATTGGCCATTCAAACAATTGTCCTTATGAATTTGACGCGCGGCAGGGACAAAGTTTGGTTACGACGCTGAGTGACATTTCTTGAACCGAAGCCAACCGAAGCCATGGAGCCAGCGTTTTCACGAGACGGAAAGTGGAACTCATCATCATCATCATCATCATAATCACAATTAATTTATTAGTGAACTTTGTAATGTCGTGACAGGTAATAGAAACGCAAACGCATTCGTCGACAGGCCGGGTCGGGCATTATGTTGGACCATTTTAGTGCTCGCCCATCTGGAGGCGCCCTTCTGGAGCCGGCCCACTGTTGAGAATTTCAAATTTATCGCATCTCTTGCCACACGTAGGAGTATTTGCGGACACGAAAATCGCTTGGTTCGAACAAATTAAAGAGATATGACACGAGCAAAATCGGCTGAGAGGGCTACGAATTGAAATAAATGTATGGCAAATGAATAATTATAGATGCCTTTAGTATGTTTAATTAACCAGAAAAGTACTCCATTAATTACTGTCCCCTACAACGGACTGTACACCAATCATAATGCACCACCGTTTCGGCCCGGAAAAAGGGCCTACCCACATCAAACGAACCCGCGCCCCGCTAAGTGGTTCTGGTTAGCTGGCTGACCAGAATCAGGTTGCGTGGGTTTTGCGTTTTCCAACGTCATTAACGCAACCGGTTGCCGCTTAAAGCACGATCTACCTTTTGGGCCATAATATCCCGTAGGCACAGGTGATTTAAAGGGCCCATGGACCGCCCTGGGGCCGGCACCTTTAATTTGACGCTTAAGCGGCCTAACCTTGAGCGTTTTTCGATTCGCAACTCGGTCGAAAGGTATTTGCATACCCAGCCAGACACCGAAGGAGACAACCCAGACCCGACTATGGCCACACACAGTGCAATGGGGCAGTAATTTATGGAACCGGTGCGCCGGTCTAGTTTAATCCCTTTCCTTTCCGTTGCTACATTGTCACGCAATTCCGTATCCCTACCAAGGCCACTGCGGGAGGTCCTTGTCTGCGGGCGGCGCACAAGAGTATAAAAATAAAGGATGGCACACACACGCACACACGCGGCTCTGTAAATGCGTAACGTTATCATCTTTTTTTATTACCATCTTATTATTACCCAGAGTTACGGGTGCGTTTCGGGAAGTTCCGTTTAGCAGTCCCGTCCCCTTGTTACCGAGTACCGGGCGTCTCCGTTTTTTTTTGACACGGTCACATGTGCGCGCTGCGTTGCGACTTGGGCGACGAAGACACAGTTACAGTTTTTCCTCCGTTTTTTTATGCTCATCCCGCGGCCGGCCCCCATTCCGGTCACATGTTGCTGGTCGTTTCGGCGCGAGATCCGTTTCTGGTCCGGCCATCGGAGGCGAGAAAGGAACACACTTTTCATCGCACTCGTCTCGTCATTGTCGTCTCATCATCGAAAGGGGGTTTTTGGTCAATTTCCCTTTTTTGCTGCCCGACCCGATCCCGGTCATGAACCCAGACTAAAACTGCACACAATATTCATAAAAGAGTCAATATAATGGAGCAACGGTTAATCCTCGAGCATAAATTCACTTGGCCGCCCCACCAGCTGGCAGGACCTCCGAGTGAGGCTCAGAAAAGCGCTCGGAACTGGACCGATGCCGTCCGGCAAGATACTAAAGGTTGGCCGTACGCCGTAAGATATATTTCCCCTCACGGCCGATCGGTTTCCGGTGGCATTCGGCTTTCCACCACCGGGGAGCGTTCGTGTCAGCGTTTCGGTAGCTGGAGGTCCGGAGGATGAAAGAAATCGGGTGGGGAAAGGACATTTCGTTTCTTGGCACGGCCTCGGGCTTCGCTCCGCTTGGAACGCCTACCGTTGGAAAAAGTGGCTCGTGCGGCAAACGCTGGCCCTCTCGCTGGCCAGCTGGCCGGGTTTAAAGGCGTTCGGTGTTGTCTCCAGCGGCACCGGCACGGAATTGATTTTTCTCTTATTTAATAACCTTATATTGGATCCTAAGTTAATGGCAACAACATGGACTATATGCAGAGCGAGGGTTTATTAGAAATCAAAGGTTTAATTAAACATTTGAAAATCGACATACAAGAGTTCTATTCGAATATCGGTTAGCTATTTTTATGAAGCTCGATCAAGAAATTTGATTCCTAAGCACCTTAATCATTCAAATGGAATCGCAAAGAACTCAATGCCTGGGCAAAAGACTAAAAAGACTCAAGATAGGGTTTGTTGGTTCCTAATCTTGAAACGTGACCATCCAAGGTACTTACATGAAAGTGCCTCCGTCGGTCCTGAAGGCTTAAAATTGAAACCGCCAAAATGACCGAATAGCCTTGGACAGTTCCTTACGAGTTTGGTATCTAATGCCTTCTAGACCTCGATCCGAACCGATCCACAGCAAGCAAACTGTTTACCAACAATGCGACGAATGGATTCCATTGCCATTTTCTCGCACGATCGCACATTCCGAGCTGCGAATTAGGGGCCCAAAAACTGCGGACTGCGATGTTGATTCCACTCATATTTTACCATTACAATTTCCCGTGTGGTCCCCCGAGTACAAGGCACTGGGCCGAGGCAAGAATTCCTTTGTTCTTCCAACGCTCCCGGGGCGCAGCCTCAGTAGTGGAAAATTGCCTTCAAATAGCTCAAAACTTTCCTCGCAACTACCGAAACGTCCCGAAAACTATTTATGCGGAATAAAATTAGTGCGCCACGGGGCCGGCCTCATGCCCGTGCACCGAAAAAGCACCGCCACCGTGTCCCGAGGCACTTTTTAACGAGATATTTTAGTTTGTCGTGCGCTCGCCGGGCGCCGGTTTCCGGTCTACTCCGGACGTTGGGCAGCGAAAGTCATTTTCGGCGAGGATTTCTGAGATTTTTTTCCCCTGCGAGTTCTTCACGGACCGGAAGTGCGAAGGGGTGTGCAATCGAAACAATTTCTTTTGCACTGTGCCGCCGTTCCGGTTCGTTTGAGCCCGATATTAGCATGAGGCTGATCCGGGGCGTCCGGGGAATGGTTAATCGTAAGCTGGCGCAAAAGAAACCATTCGCAGCTTGAGGTACGTATAATGAGGAACGCCAGTTTTTCCGCTGCTTTCGGAGAAGACCGAGTAAAACGCCTCACACAGTAAGTGGAAAACTTTCACGTAGCCGACGCGTGTGATTTAGTATTTTCAATTTCAGTACATCGCTTCTCACGTGATCAGTCCCAAACCCGCAGAGAATGTGCAGCGTGATAATGAGGACATCACAGCGCCGTGACATCGAGTGTCCTTGCTGGGCGCATGCAAAGGAGCCAACACCGCTCGAGCGCGCGCGATGGAAATGTGAAAAATATTTGATGCAAAGAAAACTTTCTACAACCCGCTCGGGGCTAGTGTGTGTGTGTGTGTGTGTGTGGGAAGGCGAAGGCGCGCATAGCTTCGCATTGCGCCGGAGGGCGGCCAGCGCGAGTAGTTGCGCGAGCGTTCGGGGAATGTTTTGGACCGGGAAAATTTGCGGCCGGCACGCGGAATGCAAGCCAAAATAGCACGATAATAATGCGCGAGCTTTCGTGATATGTGTCCGTGTGTGTTATAATTTTTGGGCTCCAAAATAGTTCTGACCACGCCGAGAGCCGATGCTCCGTGGGGAATGCACACAAAGCCGGGATGCGAAGAATTTCCGCTTCCCTAACTAATGTAATCCACTCTAACCTCATAGCCACACCCGGGGCCACACTGGTTGGGAAATGTAACATATCTGCGTAATTGTTTTACGCGGTAATGAATAGAATAATCTCGTAACGATGATTAACAAAGCGATTTGGGCCCAAGCGGTCCAAAAGTCACTAATTTTCGTCTGAAAATTCATTTTTTAGGTTTTCATGTAAAACGTTTCCATTGAAACGTTAAGGTTTGGTTGAAAGAGTGAGATGAAAGGCTTTTCCACCTGAAAATACTAAAAACTAATAAATATTTATAAATTTTTTGAATGGGACTCATTGAAATTGAATGTATTTTCCAGTCCAAACCCATTAGCCAAATATTGAAATATTTTTCAAAGGGTTCAGTATTAAATAAACCAAACATATTTTGCCAGTTGATGGGTCCTGTTAGTTGAGACAGTATTAAAGAAACTCAAAAAGAATGCAGCAATGCGTTACCTTCTTTCTGCGCGGGTTGTTTGGCGGTTTCGTTAACCCGCCAGGCGCCGATAAACTACCCAGTCAAACCAATTGACCAACTCGCCGGCGGGTGACACCGAAAGTTCATTAAAGTAATTGAATTTTTAAACACACATTTCACCCCCACTGATTACGGGTGGCGATTTGGGCAAACTGACGGCGCTGGTTTCGGCGGGGACGTTTCGAGCGGGTTGCGACACTGCGAAACCCGGCCCGGTCTCTCCGGTGGTGGATTATTCACAAATCACGAGCACGGTGTGAAATAAATTCACCATAACTAAACCAATTTCAGGCGGGCGACGGGTTTTTCGGTGGCTGAGTTTTGTTTCTTGACTCGGTTTCGGGCTTGGCGGCGGTGTGGCCTCACCGACCGACCGACCGCCGCTTGTCTAGATGCCAGTTAAGTCAAACAAATGAAACTCTTTGCTGTTTAGACCAACTCGCCCGGCCGCCTCGCCACGAGATATGCAGCATTCGGTGGCTCCGAACTTTTCGGCATTCGGTGTCGGTGAGCGCCCGGGGCTGCCTGCTATTGCCTGCCCCGAGATGTATGGTTCACCAGGACACACTGGGTGGCTTTTGTGGGTTCACGAATGGCCGTAAATTACACCCTGGACCCTCGCCCGGGGTGGGTGGCTCTCGGAGCGTTGCATAATCGAAAGTTTGCTAAAATTTCATGCTCTGCACGACGGGCCACGGGGTGGAACCGTCGCAAAACCACAGCAGCTTAACTATAATGTTAGTTGTTAGTCGTAATCTTATGGGAGATGAGGAGCCCGGCGAAGAAAAAAGTCCGCAGCCCTTCGAGAGCCATTCGATGTGTGTGCCAAGCCAACCAACAAAAAACCCTTTCTAATCGCTCTGGAAACTTTGCTCGGGTCGGAGTGAAGGATCGTACGGTCCAGGCGATTCGGTTGAAGAGGGATTTATGTCCGAAAAGAGTGAAACGAAGCCAAAGAACACACACACACACACTCTAATGATGATATCAGATTAACGAGCAATTATTAGACGAGAGATTTACTGATGAAAGTGGATTAGCAATAATGGGAGAGTCAATGATGCGGAGCCTCATAATTCAAATTAAATAGATAGAACTTTAATACACGCCCAAAAAATGGAAGGAGCAGCTTCCATGAACTGTTTTTTAGCCCCTGCAAAGCCAAAGGAGCCTTCCACCAAATAGACGGCGCCGGTTAATAAAATTCAAAATATGTGCACCGACGCCACTGGCCAGCGCAGGGACAGCGCAGCAGGACATGCTTCACTCTTGTCACTCAAACTGTCACGAGGACCAGTTTGCTTGTCGCGAAATTCCCAACCGTCGGGACGTCGGGGACAAGCAACTGCCGGTCGCTCCCAGCTATGCTGCTGCTGTTGCTGATGCTGCAGCGGAAGAAGAATGCGTTTGAAGATTTCGCCTGCGAAGAACATCGCCCGGATCGTGCGAATGTTTTGCAGCATTTTCGATTGCACCGCGAAGGCGCCCGGAACCGGGCATTGTTGTGGGTTCCCCGGTGGGTAAGGTGAAGAAATCTGTGGCCCTCTAGCGGCGGAGCTGCATTAGCTTAGATGAAAAATGGAAATAATGCTTTTCTTTATTAAATCCTTCGTCGAGCAATGTTGAACAAAGGAATAGAAGAAGGAGTACAGTACGAGTGACAACGAGGCTGGATAAAATTAGACAAGATAAAATAGGTACAATGAGCACAAAGAGGGCTATCAAAGGGTATCTGACTGATATGAATACTGTTTTCGAGCATTTTATCGAATGTTCTTAATAAATTTAATAAATACAAAATCCGTCCACTTATCCTGGAGCTACGAGGATATTGACACAAGTACTTCTGTTGCTGATTAAGCAATAAGTTCGTCTAAGTACGACCGAAATTGTCGCAAAAGTTTGATCGATTCGTATCACATTCGATGATCGCTTGCCGCGGATACAGTTTGATCGATCACGGAACATCCTTCATGCGCTTTTGGCGTGCCCTCTTTTTCAGCGTGAAAAGTGTTTCGCTTTCGAAACGGATTCTCACGGCAAACTGCTGGAAAACAATTAATGATTTTTACACAAATATATTAATCAGATTCAATTCCACTTTTGACCCGTTCTTTGTGCAAGAGACTTCCGAGCCGCGGGAACCGAACCGAAGGATTAGAAATAAAATATCTATCAATCTTCGCGGTTCGCGGCCGCTTCGGTGTTTCGGAGCAGCGTCGGGAGCAAGGCTTCCTCTGGCCGGATTGGTGTAACCTAACAATTTAACCGAATTACCGCTCCACCGAGCGGCGCCACGGCAGATTAGGCAGATGATGACGCCCACCGTTTGTCAATGATCTTGTTTGGAAAGTACCCCGGAAGTTGTGGGACCGCCCGCCGCCACTGTGGAACAATATTGGTGCGAAAAGTCAACAAGTGGGCGGGCAAGTGGGTCGTGGGAAATATGCAAACACCACCACGGTCCTCGTCCTGGCGGGCCTCTCGCGTCGCAAACAAGGAAGAAAAATCACTTCACTGGCGAAAAGTTAAAATCATGAATAATAATCCTCGTCCCGTCCGTTGCCTCCAAGATAGGCCGTTTTTCTTTCGCGTTTCGAGGGTGGCGCATTTGGAGGCGACGAAAGTGTGTGAAGAAAGTAAACGGCCGTGGAAGGAAGCGAGTGCAAAAGTAAGGAAAATGCGTATGGGATGCGGATGAGAATGGGATCGAAAGAGATTACTTACGTTCCGGTGGGGCCAGAAGCGAACAGTAATCCGATTTGATTGTTTTACACGCTTAGGCCGAAATAAGAGGACAATCCCGCTGTGAGGTTGCTTAAGTTATCGTTGTTTTCCTTTTGTAAATTTTTAAGATAATCCTTTCTTTTGTAACTCGGCAACTTCGAATGGCAACGTAATTTTAAATTTTGTCGCGTTACTCATATCTGTCAAGTCCACGAAAGCGTCCTCTTTTCTAGGAGCAGTATTTTGAATGAATTTTTAATTTTTCGTCGACTCTACAAGTCCCCTGAGAAATTACCAAAAATGAAATTATTATAATAAAACAAAAACCATTCCTTGATCAAGACACAGTCAGAGTGTCAACATTTTAAAAGACAATTTATCTAAAACAATTCCCGACAGAAGCCCAACTCCTCCCAACGATTATCTCTGCGAAGTGCGACGTTTGAGTATGATAAGGGGACCCTAAATTGTACTGTAAAAGCACGAGCAATTGTAATCTTTTGTAAAATATACTTTACACCCAAGTGAAACGGTGACATTCTTCTCGTACGTTGGCATATGATTCGGAAAATTTATACCGAAAGCCCACTTACCCCGGTCTGGGCGCGACACATCACTTTAACCCCCGGACCCTAGAAGAAACGCGAACCCGCTTGGGTAGGTACGCATTTCGGGCGCCAAATGCACTTACAAGAATTCGCTTGCTTGATAAATCCAACCTGATCCTTAAAGCACCCGCGTCTGCTCCGGCTCTGTCCTCCCCTCGCCCGTGAGCGCGCGATGTGCCATTTGGCGCAAAACTATGGAGCGGAGGGTTCCCGAACGGCTTTCCGTAGAAACGCTCCGCTCCGCAAATCCTGGCCCAAAACCCAGTTATGCCGTCTGGCTTATGTCGTGCCCGAATAGTATATCATCCTCAAAAATGTTTTTCCATTCGTGTCACATACTTTTCGCCTGAATGCGTCGTGAAAATCCAGATAATAGCGTCGCGTGAGAAATAGAGCGTGGCAAACGGGAAAGAACTGCACCTCGCGGAGAGTGAGTCGTCGTCGTCGTCGGTCGGTCCAAATGCCGGAAACGGTTGGACGCTTTTCGGGAAAAGGTTTTCACTCCGACTCCGGCCGATCGCGCTAAGTACCGCGCTGGTGGCGCTGTATCTCACCTTGCACTGTGCCAAACACGCGTACAAGAATAGTTTGGTTGCAGAACGCTCTCAAGCGAGAGTGAGAAAGAGAGTGAGGGAGCGGTTTCTATTGGTTTCCGGAATGCGAAGTGCAGTCAAGGGTGCACCATCACCTCGATTCCCGCCGCTCGGCGAAGCGTGCATGATCGAGCACGCGAGGCTACCGGGAGGAATGCCATCCAATAGCACCAGCGCAGGATTACGAACCAGTCGAAGACCGATCGACGGGGCCGGCGTCGCTGCATTGGGAGTGCCAAAATGTTAAGAAGATATTTCATTAAACGTATTGCCAATCACCCAAATCCTGCAGCACCGGCAGTCCGGCAGACGGTTGGGTTATTTAATCACGAAAGATTCTGAAGCTAATTAAGCTCCAATGCGCGAATACAAAATAAGCAAAAAGCCGTTCAGTCCGTCCGCCTAAATTAGAGAAGAATTGATAGTTGGGCCTCAAGCCCTCATCAGCTGAACATTTTTTAATAAAATTCGTACGATATTAATTCTCGTGATTCATTGATTAAGCCTGCGTAGATATTGCATTCAGTTACTTAAAAAAGTTGATTGAGATGTTACTTGCAAAAGAAGTTAAATATTTAATGTCTCTTACGGCAAAGGGTTGGTGAAATTTTTATGTTGTGAAGAAAAGTTGTGAGGCCGAAAACATCAATAATGTTCATGTGATAAAATTTATCAAAAGTCCACTTACTAGTAATCACATTATTTGTATTTTGGACAAACTTGTTTCAAATTGTAAGCCATGGAAAGGGCTGTTGAATAAAAGTTACTCCCTTTGGCGAAGGATCGATTTTCCGTTAACGCATTGAAGTTATGTTTAAAATATGCTCCAGAAACACGGGTAGCATTTTTAACATGATGCGTGTTGCGCGCGTGTGCCTCCCAAAAGCCGCATAATTCAATATTCTCCACTCGATTTGCGATTAGCATGCACCGGTGCAACCAGCGATGCACATGCCACGGAACGGAGCGATGGAAGGTGTTTCATATTGCTGAACAAGTCACAGTCAGCAAAACGGGCAAGGTGCATGGCGAAACCAACATGCGGTTGGCGTCATGCGTCACTATATTGAACTGCCGCTTCGTTCGATTCCCACGGCGAGTCCGGCGAAAGGCAGATGATAAGACGACGTCGTCACCGTCGTCGTCGCCGCCAAGGATCGCCGTGTCGGTTTCCGGTGGCTCCCGTTGAACGGAAATCTAATCTGTCGCTGGCTGCTGTTTCGGGCAAGAGTTATTCCCGGATGTAGGCGACCACCTTTCCACGGTTCGGCTCGCCCGTCCACACCGGGACGGGTGATGATATCGGTCGGAAGGATCAGAATCCCCCCGGTTGCCGGTGCAGAATGCAGGATAACTCTCTGTGGCCGGGTCGCTTCGCTTTAAAAAGCAACGTCGGCAACGAAACCAAGAAACTAACGTGCACACTACTACTGGTGAGCCGAAATCCGAAAAAAGAACTCTCGGGATCTGATCTCAGAATGTGATTTTGCGTTTTTGGATGTGACGCCAAAACCGGAACACGTATGTGGGGCTCGTTGGAATGCGGGAAGGCGGATCGGTTGCTGGATCGCACGGCGTTAAACATAACGTGTACTAAAATTATACTTAAACAATACAATAACCAAATCAATCCACTGCTATCTTGACAGTGTTTAATAAAAGAATTTTAAAACTCGTTCAAGGACCTTAGAATTGAACTCGCACACACACACACACACACACTGCGAACTTTTCTGTCTCCGTCTTCTGGCTTGTTGGCTCGTAAATAATCATTTAGCCACACGCCGGAAAGCCGGTGGCCGACAGAAGACGGTGCCCGGGAAGAAAGTTTCCTACTTTCCGCTTCAGCCGAACTTCGGCCGGCCAGCGTACGGTCCCGGCCGCGGCCGGGCCGGGCCGGGCGGTCCTACTTGAAGATAAGAGACTTTGCTTTATGATGACTCACCGCTTTTGTTCGAGCGCTCGAAAAGGGGGCGCTCCTTAATCGACGCTAAAATGCGACGTTTTCGATTTAATTTGGCTCAAGTGGCATAAATTAGCCCGGCCGCCGGCTCGGGCGAGCGGGTTGCTCCTCGAACAACGGTCCCAGGCGACAGTAACCTTCCCGACGTGGCTGAGTTCCCGACGCCTCGGCGCTCCACGGTTGGAGCTGGCCTTTGATAACAGTCGGAGGACGCTCGGTCTTCAGCAACTTTCGCCAGATATCCGCACGATTTATTGAACCCGCTGGATAGCGCTCGGAAGGCTGTCCAGGTGCTCGCCGGGTCCTGTGTGGAAAGTGCCAGCAGAAGAGCGAACTTCACGTTCCTGTGGAAGACCATCGCCTGGAGGTGCCACAAAACGTCTTCAAGAAAGTCCGTTTAGTGTAGTTTTGGTCCGGTTTTTTTGGTGAGTTTTCTCTGAATACCCAATAATTTAAGATACATGACCGTGCGCAAACCCCGTTGGGTTTGCACCGCTGGCAACACTTTTCGAGCACGTGGTTTAACAACAGCTTTCCACTGGTTTTCCGGCCAGTCTGCCGTTGGGAGGTCCTGCCTGCAAGCGGCCCCCGCGCGCCGGAGTGGTTAAAACACAATGCAAAATTATTTATGTATTCCCCGTACCATCTGCCCGGGTGTCAATCGTTTGTGAAAAATGAAAATGCTTTACAAGAAAAGCTTCCAGCCATTTTCCGTCACGCTCCGGACGGTGTTCGGGACGGTGAAACAACGGCAAAAACTACCGAAAATCTCGCTAAACAGTAACTGCCAACGTGGGCTGCCCGTCCCCGTCCCCGAGTGCAGCCCGTTATGTGTTGAAAAGTGCTTCTTTGCGAATTTTCTCACCCTCGGCAAATCGGGACACCAAACCGGGGTTCGGCGGAGGCACTACCGGCGGAGCCTGGCTACATCATTGGGTTCGGTTACGGGAACGCGAGAGAGCGACAATCCTGAAGGACTGCTGTTCGTGCGGTGGATAACGGCACCACCTCGTGCAACACGATGGGCGGCTGCTTTTCGGGCAGAATGCAGCTGTCTGCAGGGATGCCAGGACCGGTTTGAGCGCGCTGTGGCCATCGACGAACCATGCGGGGAAATACCGGGAAACGAAACTGGCAGCGTGTCCCCGTTCTGCCTCGGACGCTGGTGGAATAATAATAAACTGCAAGATGATTTGCATTCCGGTGGCTGAAGCGACAAGTAATATAGGATCGGAGCCCAGGGCCGTGACCTTCGGCTTTGATGTGCAACCGGGCGTTCGCTCGAATCGTCGAAACATTCTTGCGAACCGTTATTGAATGACAAAGGAAAACACATAACATTCAATGAACATTATTTCGGTGAGAATGTTTCAAACAATGCGCTTGCATCGGATTGGGGTTCTTATAGCGCGCACAAATTCACCGATCAGCGTACGATTGAACAGTTAAACTACACTTGAGGATTTCAATTAATACTGCATAATTTTATTTGTTTAAAAGATAAACACTCGAAGACTATAAATTGGGTGTTGGAAGTCACGTTGAGCGTGTCACTCTCATTCGGAATCGAAGTTTGGATTATCTCTAGACCTTGTTAAGCTGCTGTCTTAATCCCAGTTGGTACCAGCACATGCCGAGATGGGATTCCCGAAAACTTCCGATTGCCTAATTAGCAGCACGGAACTACGCCAGGACCCACGAACCCGGTCCGCAGCGGCAGTGAGGAATGGGGACATTATTAAAGCGCATATTGTGTTAGCATATTGCCATGCTTTCGACGTTACATGTTTGCTGTATTGTTTCAGTTGCTCTTATCAGCCACCAAACACACGCCACACCGCCCGAACGCTAGCTGCTGCCCGACGAGCAGCGATGTTTGTGAGAGGACCATCTTAGGACCTTCCGTACTCATTCACTCAGGGGGTGCAGTTCAACACAAGACACTAAAATCAACTTTGTATGACAGCATTACACAACAGCGCCATGAACAATAGAGTACGGAAGCCGAGGATAACGCAATTTGCATCGTTCGTCGTGGCTGCCACCATGCTGGTCTTTGGACACGCAAAAAGCGACACAAGTGCATCAAAGATGGAGGATGCAGTTTTTGAAACATCTAGTATTACTCAAAGAAATGAGACAGAGTTTTCTTACTTGTTGGCAACTTTCTACTTAAAGCATTTTTCCGTGAGTCCTACCAGTATTTCTGAGAGGCCAATTAACTTCCCTCTGTTATCGCTCTCGGCGGCTCTACAATGTTCTCAGAGGCAGTAAATCGCACTTCATCTGGTTTTAATGCCACTTTGAATTTAATTGGTACTTGAGTGGAGCAAATTCGAACTCCAAGAAATACTTGGGATCGCAAGAATCGATGCGCCACGCGAGCCGTTGCATTGGTAATCCTGGTTAAGATGATGCTGCCCAAATTCGTTCGGATGTTAAAATTAGCATTACATTGGGGTGACTAAGTGAGGCACTGGACGTCGTTGATTTTGTAGCAATTATTTCTTAAACAATCTTCGGATCTCTTACTTTTTGGAGTTTTTTCTTTAATAAATACTTAACAGAGTTCACGATCTTTACATTGTTGTAAGAAAACTATGAGCATGTACCTTCGGGCGTGGTGTTTACAATCGTTTTTCAACCGTTTTGTTTTATTTCCCAGTCTCACACCTTGCCGGTTGTAAGTCCGTTACCTGACTCGCGTGTCCAGGGCACAGTATCCGGCAAAAGATTTACTCTCGTTAGGGCGGATTAGCCCATAACGATGTTCATCCGTTTTGCTCAAGAGTTTGTGTCCGTGATTTTTTGTTTTACGATTTCTGCTTTGCACGTCGGGCGAACAAAAAATACCGTCCCGTAGACACTAAGTCAAAGGGATGCAGCAGCGTCCAGGACCAGTGCCAGTGGCCCTTCTTCTTCTTCTCCAGACAATTTATGTTCAACAGGCTGAGGGTTTTTTTCGGCTCGTTGCTGGTTGCCTCCCTCTTGATCGCCTCGTTTCACCCACAGACCGAGTCATCCCCGGTGGTCGGTGGAGGTTACAACAAATTATGAACTTTTCTTTGGGACCCAACAAGGAAAAAATACACACACACACACACACACACACGGCGTGCACCGTGCCAGACGAGCGGTATTGGGAGTCGGGCGGCTAGGATGCAGATAATATCCCTGTTTTAAACATGCTTTGCACTTTATGGCCACTATTTACACGTATCATGTTTCCCTTGGCCGAAGTATGCCCCTTTTGAGACTGTCCCCCGCACAGGCCACAATGTCCTGGGGCGGCAAAAAGTGATGATTGTTAATGGTGCTCTTAGACTGACAAACGACTCGCTTATGGTTTCTGATGGATTGGCATTTTTCAGCCAAGTGTCCTTACTGGCTGTCCCACTTCTTCTTGGCGCCGGGGTTCGGGGTCTGTTATGGATTATTGCTTTTTATTTACCGTCAACTGGGCGACCTTCGCCGGCCGAGATCACAAGATGTGGAGCACGGCCGTAGTTAAGTGAGAGAGTTTTTCCGCACACATTTTGCGACACTTGCACCCGGGGGCATATTTCATGGTGGCAACTTAGCACCGTGGGTCTGCCCCGTCCACGTATCGAAGTGATTGTTTGTCCGGGACTTTTAACGTTCGCATCATGAGATCAGTGTCTTTCAGAGCCAGGATGAAATTAACTAGAATCAGGGGCCAGCAGTGTTAAGAGTTATGTTACTACATTTAAAGGATATTCTACTCTGTTTAACTATTTGTTTATTTATGCTTCAATGAGCAGCGCCAATAAAAACCCAGATTTATCCTTAAATTAGCAGCATACTATTTTGACTTCTAAGCCCAGCATCAAAATCTACTCCATCGACAGCATCGTCAAATTCAATCGCATATTATGTAGAAAACAGGTTCTAGTTCTAAGACCTGACCGATTGTCAAGTTATGGACAATGTTCATACCAAGTTTCGTGCAATCTGATTGGTATAATCGTGAGAGGGGTGCAGACAGGCAGGGTTCTAATCATGCCTGTGCCCTCAAACGGCTCCAAAGAGTAGTTTCTGAGTTAAACCAGGACTCAGATAACAAACCATTTTCATATACCACGTAGACAAGGAATAGAGGTTTAAACAGCAAACTGTTTCTAAAGTAAAATGAATTAAATGGAAACACAGATTAGCGCCGTGTTTACAGTTGGAGAACCATAATCTCTTATTCATTGCCACACATATGAATGAATCATGTTCTCGCTCCGCATTCTCTCGACAAACACCTTGAAGTTTTCTGCACAAACGTCCAGTGTCTGCGCCAGGAGCGATACGCCTCAAATCCTTCCCAGCGCAGAGTTACAGCTTCCCGAGGCACAGCACGCTTGCGGAACGGTAAAAAAGCTTGCGGAACCTGGGCACAGCAAAACCCGTGGGCCGCGCGAGCAGCCGGAGCAGAACAGAATTCATGCACAATTTCAACATTCCACCGCGGAACCGGATGCGTACCGAACCAAAAAAACCAAAAAATAAAATAAAACTTTTGCTATAACAAAAAATCCACTTCCGGGGCAAACTTTCGGCTCCGCGGGGTTGCGAGCTCGAACTCCACGCTTCCATGGTCTGTGCATAATTTTAAATACTATTTTGCCAGAGCAAATGCCAGTCGGATGGTAAAACTTTCGTGCGCTTTCGCTCTCGCCTTTCAATGCCGGTGCCGTGGATTTTCCACGTCACGCGACCCACATTTCGGTGGCCCGGCGAGGCATTAAAGCTAAAGCGCTCATCGTCGAAGTCGTGTGCAGATTTTCAAGGTTGAGCTCCTTTAAATGTGTTTACCATTTCGCCAGACCACGTTGTATGCAAAAACCTAAAATGGAAAGCAAAAACTGGATGCCACCCCAACCATAAAACGGCAAAGATGGATGATTTAAAGAAAAAATCAACCCGTTTTACATTAACAAATGGAAAGAAACGCCGCCATTAATCGTTGCGGTGTTTATTATCCCATTTGAATATCGGTCACACACAAAGCTAACACATGAAACGGAAACCCCGAAGCTCCTTTTCCGGAAGTTACACCAGAGGTCCGTGTTTTCTTCATTATATCGAGCGAACCTTCGAGCCTTTGTTGCGGAACGTATTGCCCCACCAGCAGACGTAAAGCGAACGCGAAGGGCCAGAAGGCAGGAAAAACCGCGATAGATTAATAAAAATGGCACTTCCGCCTTTAATGCCCTTTTTATGCTCGACCAACAGACTTCGTTAGGATCGGGTAATCGCCGGCCTCCCGCCGTTCGGGTTTCGATTTCCACGCCACGCGAGACGCACGCCGACGGAACGTATGGATTTTCCAATCCCGGCCTCCGGAGGCACGAGATAGTGGGCCCCTCCCGTGACTCTATTCCCCTGGTGCCCTCGGGTTCCTAGGTTGATGGTTGGCGGGTATCGTCGTTCGCCCGTTGGTGTCAGCCGTGCGCGCGAAGCAATACAACAGCCTTCGGGGGACAACCTTCTCATAATCATCAGCATCTTCTTCTCGGCCCGAGCTGTAAGCATGCTCACGATGATGATGATGATGATGATCATCATCATAAAATAGCTTTCTCTGCCGTCGGTTGCCCTCGGAGCGTCCCGGAGCCCAAGTTCACGCCGAACGCCCCGAAAACCCCCAGTCTCGAAAATAATTGAATTGAACTTAATTAAATTCAAAAGTTTCAACTAAATAGCAGAGCGCCGGGAGCACCGAAGTGGCCATCGAAGTGATACAGTTTTCCCGGTTTCGCTACGCCCGATCATCGGGCGAACCACGGATTTCCGTTTTTCCGTTGCGGCCACGGCGCCCCCTGAGACAGGACATTCGTTACGCTGCGTTCCGCCGGCCCGGTTTATGACCATTTCATTAGCCCGTGCTATGCAGATTTTTGTCCCGTCTTGTTTCTTCGCAACCGACGCAATCTTCTCGGTGCTGCCGCGCGTCAATCCTACGCTGCGGAAGGGACATTCTCTGGCCGCCACCGTTCGAGTGTGCTTTCTTTGTTTTTCTTTGCGCCCCAATACAGGCCCCCTTTTTACAGTCAACGGGGGAGGGATTGTGGCACTTAGCGAACGGGGCGCTCGGCTGGTCGGTCGATCGTCAAGCGGAAAACATTGTAAAAACCCCTGGGCTGTCCTGGGGTGGCACGAGAAACGATAGTTTCTACCCGCCGCAAAGGGTCTCGAACTTTCGCGCAGTTTGCGTTGGAACCACTGGAAACGGATGATTTGACGTGACCTTGCTTCGGCGCGTAAGCTGGTGAAAATTTGCGGTCCCTAATTGACGCGCCGGGCTCCGATCAGCTTAGAAGGGACTGCCACGATGGCGTAGCTTTAATGAACCGCACTGTACCCAGGGACATAGTTTGGCTGTTGGCGGTGGTAGCTTTACATGACCCTAGTTGATTGTTCTAGGCAGTCATCGACAATATGATTTCATTACCCTTTAAAGGCTGCTTTGGTTATGGACGATGGTTTTACGGGCTACTTCTTAGTTCGAGGTTGCTTTAAAACTGCCAAGCCAAGAGAAACGTTTAGTATGTTTCTAATGTAAGGTAATCGATAATAACTATTCAACCATGTTCAACAAAAGAGCAACGATTGGATGTATTGAACATCATCTTTGAGCGGAACGAAATTCGTTTGATAGGATAGGATTCTGAGTAAAATTCAAACGCCCATCCGGCATAAATGACGCAAAAAGTCATAGCAATAGAGTTTGTGGATTGAAGACCTTGCTTCGATACGTACACCCTAAATGGTTCGCTCCTGAGAAATGGTTCGCTATTGGTTTGACCATACACATGTTCGTACTTAAGAACCGGTGGGTCGAATGGGGACTCGAGTTTGGTGCCATTCAATATGCACTTCTGTCAGTTAAGGTTCAATTAGACTTTCTTCTGACAAGCACGCTGCTGGTAGCTGTCGGAAATCAGAGCGAAACAGCGATGGGCTCCACTTCTGATAGTGCCAACTACTGATTCAATAATAAAAATCAATTCCACTTGTGCATCCTCAACATCCCGTTTGCTGGAACCACCGGTCACGCCGTAAAATAACAGATTGCAAACTCAATTACAGTTCATTGAAGGTAGGTTTCCCGTAATTGCTGTACAAAATCGTTCGTGTAACAAACATTCCGCTGGGGCAATATTTCCAGTTTCAGTCCGAAGGCTTTACATTTCTACCGTCGATGGTCGCCCGACCCGAGAACTAAACCCCTTTCTCTACAATGTGGACCAATTTGGGGGTTCGTTTGCCGAGTCCTGCGAAACAGCAACAAGTAGCTGTACCAGTGGCAAATTTAATTATTATGCTGCTGGCTGCCCGATTGCTGGAACCGGAGAGCTGAGTGTCTAGCTTGGTATCCCGGGTCTTCCGGCCTCGGTCGCCCCATCGCCGAACACGCCGAAAGCCAATTGGGAAATCGAGCATAACATTCGGCAGGCCGTAAATGGGCGATGTAAGCGGGTGAGCGCATAAACCGGAGTGTGCGATAGTAATTTTGTTCTGAAATACTGAAGTGTGCCCGGCTCGGCCTCGGCACACTGTGGAGAATATGGAAATCAAAAAGGCACCCACCAGGGAAAAAAGGACGCTGGCCAAGCGCGACCAGGAAGTGGAGCTGCCTTTTGCGCTGGAGTTCGCTTGCGTTCGCCAGCAGGCCGGTGGCCGGTTGGCATCATTATATTTTCTCTCATGTTGCAGATCACGTGGGTTTATTATGCGAGGATGGTCGTGGGGCCATTAGAGTGACTTGAGTTCCTTTTCATGAACCGTAATGCGGTGGCTTACAATAAACAGTCATTTGTTCGCTGGGCACATACTATTTTCTTCTAACACGAGCATGCAACGAATAAGTGCACACTTAGCGCGGAAAGAACCTGCCCATAATAATTCGATAAAACATAACGAGGGTTATTGTATGTAGGAGATATCAATAGCGTATCGTGGTGGTCCATTAGGCATAATTATATGCCAGCAATATTTTGCTGCTTCAAATTATTCTACTTTACTTGCATTCGTTTGATTACAACTTTCTCGTGTTTTGCTTCGTAATTTAATACTTTTTTACAAATAGCAAGTGGTTTCAAGCTTTCGTCATTTTTAACAACTCACACAACTGACCCGGTGCTACATAAAAATGGACTACATTTTTATCGACCCCACTCGGCTGACCCGGGTTCGGCCGATGAAGCCACTTTAAACGCTGGCAACGCTGAGCTACCGAATCCTCGTTCAGTTTCTTTGAAACTTCCTCCCAGAAGTGATCATAAAATCAAATCCCACCGCCATCCCGCTGAGAGATTTCAGGCGAAATCGAAACGGCCGAAACGAGCACAAGAAGCGCCCCGGCCCTTTTACACTGATTTTACACAAACTGTGCACTGTGCGATGGTTGCCCATTGTGTACTGGGCGGACTGGAAAGTGGCTACAGCGCCCCGCACGACGGGGAAGTGTAATAGAAATAATTCATCCATATTTTTATCTGCAGCCACTTTCGGTTCAAGTTCATTCTGAGCGCTTTTCTTTCGCTTCGTCCTGTTCGCCATTCGGCCGGGGAGCTTTTGAGCCAAGGCGAGGCTCAAGGAACAATTCTCGCTCCTTGTGCCCCCTCTTCTGCCACATACGTGCCACTCCAGAAAGGATTAAGATGCTAAAGTAAGTACTAGGTCGGAGTCTGAAATACGTTCACGGGCCACTAACTGGCACACTGGGGATGGGTGCTGGATAGTTTAAAGATGGACTCGTTAAGATTGACGCAATCTGGGTGCGCCAGCAACGGGCAACTTTCAAGTGCACCGAACAGTTCCTGCAAGGTGTTTCGGTGCAGGATACTGATTCGAGCGTGACCGAATAGTTTTAGTTTAAAACAGAAAGAATGGATAGTAGTGCAATGCTCTAAGGAATATTTAAAACAGTCCTATTCCTAAATATAGTTTATCTTAATTTTGTTGCGACTAAACTTTTAACATCATTCAATAAACCAAATACTCGAAAGCTCGATAATTAACCCCTACACTGTCGCAATGAACTTGTTGAAGAACAATTGCTCATTGGATTTGAAAAGACTAACGTAGGATAATATTAAACGGTGATGGCACAACAGCAAAGAGAAGATAAATCTATTAAATAGTAACGAAAAACACACCAAGATTCCTATAATTAAGCCAAACCAGTAATTGAAAGAGACAGGCGAAACACAAATAAACATCGGAGCGAAACATAAAACAGTCACCTAAAACGTGACCGACCGGCCAAAGAGAAGTGTGTTTGGTAAACGAATCGGATTGTTCTTACTGTCAATTGGGCTTAATCAAACAATGCCCATGGGAAGCCCGGGAAGAGGCGGACACCACCAACAACTAGCTGTCGGTGGTGGAGCAAACTTCAACACACGGCACTACAGCGCCGCCGGTGGTTGGGTGTCAAAGTTTTGTCGGTTTCCACGGGCGAGAAGGGTGGACAAAAGAAAGAGACAGCCAGAGGGAGAGAGTACTATTTATCATGGTACGAGCTCCCGTCCCGGCACGATACACGGAGAAAAGTTTAATTATTTGCGATGCTACAAACCGTGTGGCGGCCCCACACTCGGGCGATGTATGTACATACTCCGGGACGGCTCCGGGGGCTTTGGCTAACGAAAGATGATCCTGCAACATAGCCGTAGGACAAGCAAATCAATGGGAACACTTTATCTCACACTCCAACTCGCCGGCAGTAGAAGTAATAGTTTTGGCCACCACAAAACCGATGGAAAACTTTATCTCTCTCACTCTGCGGCCCGTGTTTGCTCCCGAATTTCCGAATCATTTGGCATCTGGTGACGAAGGGGGCGAGCCAGGGGCGGGTAGGCAGCTCTGCATTCCGAGTGCATCAAACAACACTCGGCACGGGATCGACTCGCCTCGGTCGATAGGACCTATTGTTCTTCGGTTTGCGCCCTAAAATGCTGGCCAGCGTTCCTTCGTATGCAGCATAAGAAGGCGCACCGGGCGGGAGATTAGACGAATTTAGTGCCTTCCGTTAAAACATTCAACGAATTAATTCCCGACAAACGGCGCCCATGCGCCCCCGATTACCGCCCGACGCGAAGGTCCTTTTGCTAATTGGTTTACGGGTCGCGCCCACGTGTGTGCACTAATGTTTCAATTTCAAGCTACCAAACCTGCTAAATACATTACGATATGCTTCATTTGCACGCCCGCACGCTGCACGCTCGCTAAGATTAGCCATGATTTGTCGGTGGGCGGGATGCGGGAGGATCGCAGTGTAGCGGGCGTGCATATGCTCGCACTGTTTCGCAATTAATTTTCGCTCGGTACATTAAACAACAGCCAGCCAACCAGCGGGCGGTCCTGTTCAAATTTAAACACTCCACGCTGCCCGTGTGAACCCCGGTGACTTAATAAAGTCCAAAAAACGGCACTTTCAAAATGGCATTAGCTTCGCCATCGTCGCCGGTTTGGTTTGGTGTTTTGTAATGGTATTGATTTCACTCAACTCCGACACCATAGAGTGGGCAGCATAATGGACGGTTCGGGAGTGCGGGTGCTGAAGTACTCGCCTGACCAGCTGACACTCGGCTCGCCAATCGATATTGGAAAAGTTGAACCGAAAGTGCTGACACGGTCGCAAAAATGCGTTGGTTCCAAAAATCCATGGCGAAAGCGACAAAAACCGAGGAACCGCTGCGACCGTGATGAGTTTTTGGTCAAGATGATCGAGCCACCGCACCAGAGGGCGGCCGAATGTAAACGAACGAATGATGTTTTGCTCACAAACGCACAACTCATTAAACAATGAGCGTAATCGAATCGAAGCCAGTGGAGTCATGGATTTTATCAAGATTGCGTGAGATACATTTTAAAGTGTTATCGGCGTTTTCTGCCAAAAACTTTAAAAATCATTCTTTAAAGTAATGCAACAAACCAGGAAGTAGTTTAATTCTTTTTTGCTTATGATAAACTTTTAGTTTTATTTTACGAATCCTTTGTGTTTAAAATAAACGATATTAATGTCAATATTGGCGCGCTCAACTGCACCTTTCGGCGGCGTGGTGCAGTGCTTGAAATCCTTTTGATTCGGGCTTCACTTTCACAAAGCATCGTCATGCAGTACATCGAAAGCTTTCAAAAGGACATAATCGACGCCAAACGATATAACATAACTAATTAAATTATAGCTGCCTACGAGGTACATCCTGCAGCCGACGACTGTGCCCGGTGGTGTGTACCCGGACCGAGTAATCGAGAATGCTTTAATTAAATTTAATACTATCCTGCCATTTTCGTCGTTCCAGCGTAAATCATAGTTTCCGAAGGACACAGCAAACTTTCAGCAAAACAATTTTCGCCAGTGATACAATCTATAACATCAAACAATTTCTCCACACCAGCCGCCCCGGCCCGGGAGGACGAGCGCTGTCGACCGGTGTTTCCGGTGAGACTGCACAAAGTTTTCGGGCATATCGTGTCGGGTCTTTGCGAGTCCAGTCCTTTCCGGGCGGTATCGGGTCAGTTGACAATAAGCCGTAATTTGAAAATTGATCATCTGTTTTATTTAATATGCATGTGCCCAGTGTCGGTATGTGGTTTTCATAAACCGATCGAGCCTTGAATGAGAGATTATGGAATAAAGAGTCGAAGGCCGTAGAAAAACTACTGACGAACGGTATTTAATCCGCGGAAAATTTTGGTAAAAACGTTTTTGAAAAACTGTTAGACATCTAAGAATTCAAGTTCTAGGCAGTTCAAATGTTCAATGAAGTTAGTTAGTTTGCGCAGTTAGTCGAGCAATTCGTGGTGATTAAAAAAACTTTGAGCACATCTTGTGAAACTTTTTTTGCCACTTAAATTATCAATTAAAAGCAAAACATTAAACATGATACAAACAACAAATACCATACAATAAAGAACCACAAAAGAATCTATTGTTGTGATGAAACTTTGCTAATGTTTCGTTGATTATGAGCATAAAATGGAGTTAAGAAAATGAACCACAAATAACCAATCGGACGCAAAAGCCGATGAGTGTGTTGGGTATTAGATGAATTCTATTGTGCAACCCTTTGCCGGAAATTGCTGAAACTCTTAAAGTGTGATTTATCAATCTTCTACGAAAATGTGTTGCAGTATTCGTCGCTCTTTTCGCGCTTTTATCATGCCAAAGCAAAGAAAAGACCACCGTGAAAGGCAATAAGCAAATGGATGTCCCAGGCCATTCGGTGGCCAATAAATTTCCACTCATCATCATAATCAAGCTAATTTATTGCAAAACTCTAACCCGCTCGCCGCAGCTCGGAGTTCAAGGACGCTATAATCGATGTCGACAAAGGAAAGTGTGATTTTATTTATTGTGAACCTAATTCAAACGCATGCCATAACATATTTTTCGATGTTTAAAGTCCGTACAGGATATTATTGTAATTTAGGCAAATAACTGACGGTTTAGAAACACACCATTTGGGAAAGTGGAAATATAAGAAGTGTTTCTTTTATATGAATTTTACACAGTGTCACTGTTACTGTTCGCATTGGACATGACGTAAATTGCGGTGTAATGTGATGTATAATTGAGAAATATAGTTAACTCTGCCGAAGTATCTTTATCATTTTTTTTATTTGGTGTGTGTTAAACATGACGAAAGGAAGTAAATGGTAATGAGCCTTGAATAAACCACCATGAGACCAACCACCGATGAATAATTTCTCTTTTTGCCTAGTACGGCAATCTTTTGAAAGCATTCCGGCCACTGTCTGGGACTTTACTGTGCTTCATTTCTGTGCAGTGCTTGGGATAATACCGTTATGATGCTGTTGAACGCAGCCTGAACATAGAACCAGTTTTTTTGCACAATCTATACACACACAAACGGTTTCACAGATTAATAAGGCTACAAACGAAAACTTTTTGCGATGTTCAACAAATTGGCGCTTTTGCAGCCAATTAAATGCAACTAGCCAATTAAATGCAACTAAAAAAGTTAGACCAAATAACTTGCAAATATTTCACATGCTGTTATCTTTTAATTATGTTGATGTGCATTATATGCTCTCCGGTTTCCAAGTACAGTGCAACTAATCGATTAGATTGTTAGACAAAAAAACCAAACGGTTAAAGTTTTAAGCCAAACCACCCATTTTTTCAAATTTTTCCAGCATTATAACCGTTGTTCAAGCTCTTCAGGCAGCCAGAACCGAGTGGGTAACGAAATTTCCCATTAACCGAAAGTGTCACGCCAAATCGGTGCAAACCATGTTTCACTCGCGTAATGGCACCCTCAAATCAGACACAAATGGTGACAGAAATCAGCTTACAATTCTGCTTGTCGCCGTAATAACATTATTGTGCATCCTTCGCCGTTTTTCACGAGATAGCCAACGTTGCGGCGACGACGGGGCGTGGGCTTCCTGGGTGCGTTTCGCTTCACCGGAAATGATCGCCGGAAGGCGCGAGGAAAGAGGCGCACATGGCGCACCGGCCCGTTAGAGTCTGTACGACGTCGGGCGTCGGCTTTGGTGGGCTAAAAATGGGAAATGGAATCTCGAGCGAAATTGCCCGATTATGACACCGAGAGGAAATAAGTGAAAAGGGGTGCGCGGAATCCATTTTCTTAGCCACAGCCGCCTGAAGCCGCGCACTACGACGACGGCAACGGTTGCCGGGACTTCGGCGCTACATGCTCGGAACGGACAGCGGCCTGAACTCGGACATTCCAATTTTCTGCTGCAAACCCAATGCTGCAGGGTGGCACACAATAAAGTGAAGAAAACATTTTCCACTCAGAGAAAAAGTGTAAAAACCGTTTATTCTGCCGTAAGTATTGCCAAAGGATGAATGCCACGAATTGCGTCTAAACTGGCCCTCGCTAGGCGTTCTTCGGTGGCGAAACGGATTCTACCGAGTCCCTACCTTGAAGGCGCAGTGGTGGCCACTATAAAGATCATAAAAGATTTCCCCGAGCCACGGCGCTCGCTTGTCCGGTCCAGAAATGTTACTCCATTTACTGGAGTTATTATTTACGACTATTGCCCGGGCGGATATAGCGCGCCAGGGTCTGGGAGAGCCATGCAGCATCCGGCCACCCGGGCGGCGAGGATATTCTAAGAAATTGTTATATTTTGAGCTAAGCGTACAATTTATGATCCCACAGTTCCCGCCGGCGTGAAGTAGCTGAGCCCCCGTTTAGGGGGAGGCAGCGATGCTGCATTCGAGGAGAAGGTGAGATACTATTACAATCGCCACCACCACGGGGGCCACCGAATCGATGACATTACATTTAAAGTAATCATTACAATTCCTTTACGTGCCACGATCATTTCGCTAACGGTAGATAATGACATTTCGGGTGTCTTGCACCCAGTGGCAATTCGATTGGGAGCTGAAAGAGGTTCATGGCGAGCAGACGAGCAACTCCTGGTGGCACGATTCCTCCTCAGCCATCTCAGGCATCTGCAAAACAAAAAACCAGAAACGGAAAACCCCTCTCCTAATGATGGGCCAATCAGAAGGAAAGTAACATTGACCGCCTTTAATTCTATTAGCAGCGATACAAACAACAACAAACGCCGGCTCTCGGCTGTGGTGGTGAGCGAGACGAAAGTTTTGAATTTAATTAAGTTTAATTCAATTATTCGTGAAAATCGGTCTCTCTTTTGCTCGGCTAATGGCGTGGCTGGGTAGTTCGCTGCGCTTAAAGTGCCACTGCTTGAGGAGAACGGAGAGAGGACAACCATTCCATTGCCATTTCCATGACGGTGATGATGATGATGATGGAGCTGGTGTGTGTGCCTGCCGATGGTGACTTCAATATGCTGCGCAAGCCGGACCAAAAGCTCACCCGTATGGGTAAAAGAAAAGTTTATCGAAAAAAAAGTCGGAAAATTATGTCTACATAGCCCGGCGGCAAGCAGAGCAGCAAAGTGCAAGAACCCACATTAAGATCAATGGATGGTCAACAATAAGCATTTGCTGTGCTAATAGCAGCAGCAACAAAATGCTAACATTAAAGGAGAGCTATTGTTATTTTTATGAACCTTTGGAAGCCACCTGCTCTACTTGGTACGGCCTTTACACTCTGGACAAATCCGGTGGGCCTTTCTTAGTTTGAACCTGCATTCACTTCTAGTCTGCTTTATTCGGAGGCTCTTTTTATCCTCCAATGCGCTACCCTAAAATACCTAAGAGTTACATGTTTGAATAATTGTTTTGATACGCAATACGCAATACATAAAGCAATACGACTAGTGAGGAATAGGGTCTAATGTCGTTGAGGGCCCTGCGCGCTTCCTTACATCAAAAATACTTTTTCTGACTCCTGACAGCCTCAAAACGGTAAAAAGCGCCGGCGTTTCGCACAAGAGCAGCTTCAAACAAGTGCCTTAGCATCCACGTTTGCTGCAAATGTTTTGCTTGTGGGCCAGCATCGAGAAACTTCCGGAAAATATGCAGCGTGCATTTGCACCGAACGAGTTTGCAAACGTTGAGAAAATTATTCGTTCCGCGCAAAAACTGACCGTAAGTGCGGCAGGGCTATGGAAAGAATTCATCAAGGCAATGCCTATGCCTAGAATGGAAACATTTCAGAAAGGGACCGGCGAAAGAACGCCGAAAAAGGGGGCAAACTGTCTAAAGACTTGCAGCAACGTTGTTATCGTGCGTTCGGTTTGTGGTGTTGCGGTTGCAAACGATAGAAGACAAACGTTTGCGTCGTTTGAGAAGAGTGTACATACTGACTGTCCTCTTTAAGTACTTGTTTGCAAACAAAAGTTCCAAAAAATGTAGAAAAAATAACAAAAACAGTAAAATGGCGAATAATTTCAATAATGGAGACGCCTGGTGTTTGGTGAAGGTTCTTGGTGCTCGTTAATTACAATGCATTCGGTGGGATGTGATGAATCAGGCTGATTTTGTTTTTAAATGCTTTTTCTCATACCAAAACCTATCGTTAAAGTCCTGGTCTTCCTGGCACCAAGTATGCAGTACGATATGAAGTGTGTTTGCTTGAGGTTCAACCGAGCTGCGTCTTGTGTGTAGTCTACAATAGTGTTCTGTAAGTAGACACACGCCATTATCTTGATACCGTCGTAGATTGATGGATTTGTTTCGAGCATCTTTCATCGAAACGGCATTACGTTCAAAACTCCGTGGAAATACCATAGGATGAAGCGTTGCAAGTATCTTTTCTTGTGTATTATGTTTCCGCGTGAGCAATTTTTCCGTTCAGTTACGTTACCTAAGCTACGCTTCTAACTATAAGAACATTTTGGATTGGCCTGCGGTACTCAATATCTCATTATCTACCCAATTTATCATCCACGCGATGAACAGTAAGTGTTCAGTAAACAATAAACATATTAAATTACTCAAACGTGCTTTCAGTTTAGTGCACTGTTTGTGGCTGACACATGTCAGAACAAAGAATGGTCGCCAATATAAATATTAAAACGATAAGTATTACACTTTTATAATTATAGTTATTGTTAAAAAAATCGATCGAAAATAAATATAAGGAAGTTAGGTAAGTTGCATCGCCTTTTGCAAGCAAAGTAATATCATTTTTGAAAAATCGGCCAGTCACGTTAAAAGTAAGACGCTTGCCGCCCGAACTTCCCCTATCGGTCCGAATCTCCGAAACCGTTTCGTGAGCGAAGCTTTCGCCAGTGTTTGGTATCGTGGAGGAGAACGTAACCGACGAAGTGCTCGAGTTTGCGTAAAAGGAAGGACCGCTATCGGCTGTTGTTACTGTCTAGACTGTTTAATCAGAATCTTCCAACTCAATTTCTAACTCCAAGCTCAGTTCGTTCCGATGTGGCACGACGGTTGAAGGTAAATTTTGTGTTGAGCCATACGAAATCGTTCTTGTGGTTCCTTCGTCACTCGGGCGGTACTTTGAACATTCCGAAAGTTGTATAAAAAATATTTAATTTCTCGCTTGGCGTTAATAAATCAAAACAGGCTGTCTTTAATGATGATGTTGAAGTTTTTAAAATACTATTGTCATTCTTGCATGTCACAGTTTGCTACATTCAAGCCAATAGCCGGTCAAATTTGAACCAAGTATGTCTCTAAATTTACGACAAACATCAGCCATTTTTAAATTATTAATTACATTTAATTACATTATTAAAATGCAGAAAATTGATTTTTCTATAGTTTTAGTGCATTATTAAACTTTTGAGTAATCATAAATTCTGAAGAGGAATTGTTGCTCCTTATAAAAAGAATATCTGCGCTATGGGGTTTCGGGGATAAACAATTTTGTCACATTCTGCCTGAGTTTGTTGTAGCCAAGTGAAACAAGAGTGTTTAGGAAACAGTGTTGTGTTTCTATCCAATTACACAACTCATTGCACCTCAATTAAGTGCCATAGTGGAGAGCCGAACGAAGAACCTCAAACATGGGAAGGAATTACATTTTTCATGACTGGACATTTCAGTTGCAGCGCTGTCGAGGAAATGCTCGAAAGAAAAGTACAACAAGCACTACACAGCAGCACGTCTTTGGCCGTTTTCTTCGAGTTTCGCCACGAAAATATTTTGGTCGCTGCATGAAACGAACGGCAAGAAGTCAATCTTAAACGAAGTCTGCAAATGAAGGCTTATTTAATGGTACGTCGCTAATGCGTGCAAGTGGTTCGATCTCGATGTGAGCCACAGATCGGGACGGTCAATGTTTTCGTTGGCTAATCTAATACGTTGGTTAGATTAACTCCATTTCTGTATTGTTGCCGTGCACAACTGTGTAACATGAGGTAAATGATAAATAACTTGAGAAAATAATTTCAGCATATCATGCTTTGCGTGAATGTCGCGAGTCACTTGCGAATTATCGTTGTCACATAATTATTAAATTGAATAAAAATGTTTGGGTCTTACCATATTTCTTGACCGAATTCAATTCATCAGTCGGTGTAGTTGAAAGATTAGAACGCCGCTGATTCAGAATGGTTGAAAAATCTTTGCCGTTTTGCACCCGCACAGAATATCAATATCTGAAAGAGACTGAATGTCGATTAGAATGGAATAGTGTTAAAATACTGAATAGTTAAATCTGGCAGCAGATACAGCCACTTACGGAGTTTGGGTCCGATTCAAATTCTACATAAGTAGGTTCAATAATCATGTCTGACAGAAGCGACTTCGCACCATTTAATACCCCAACTACCGATGCTTAGACATCACGATGAATCCCCAATCACTTCAGGCACCGAGTTCGGCCCCTGGCTCCTTGTGCCGAAAATGGCGAGCAAGGTAATTTTCTTCCGGTCTCATGACTTAATCTTTTCACACTTGCTCTCGCATTAAATCAGTGTAATTCATCCGGAGAAACAGGTTTCCCACGGCGTAACGGCTCCATCGCTCGCTCGCGCACACACACACACACACACACGGACACATCGTGTTAAACATCGGTCTTGCGTGGCGGTCGGGGTCTCGCTCGCAAGGCGTCAAATTATGGTAATTTTCAATACCTCCCGTGTCTGATCGGGGGCCGGCGACCGAGCCGCGACCGGCGTCGGTGGCATGTCGGAAACGCCCTTGGGCCATTTCCGATTCCTTTCCAGACGGCTCCTTAAGACGCCGAGCGCGCGCCCCAGCAGGAGGTTCTTGAGACGGTCCCACGTGGTGTGATGCGGAAAGGTTATGCCGGGGAGAAGCTGTGGAAAGGGCTCGTGATCGAAGCCAATAGATAAACCACGTTTGACTTCAGCCACCCTGAGCTCGGTGTAAGATGGCCGGATATTGGGGGTTTGATTTTCCGCTCGCCCGCAGCTCTCCGGGGGGTGGCTAAGGAGAGCCACGCGAAGGTCGGTTATGAGCCTTCAGGATGTGTGCTCTTTTGCGGAGGTGCCAAAGAAAGTTGGCAAATTATAACACGTGTTGATAGTGGAATCGTTGATCGATTGCTCATTTTATCAATATGATCATCATCACAACGCATGACAGGTTACGGCTTCCGTGGATGATGGGCTATTTATCTTAAACGTGCAACATTTTCTCCAATCCAATCTGCTATTTCACACAATCACGTTCCAAACATATCCAAATTAAGCTCTAAATTGTGGTGCAAGAGTTCTGATAATTTTCATTCAGCTAATACAGGGTCTAAAATGTTCAGTTCTAGTAGCTGCAACGTAAATGCCACTTCACCAGTAACTTAGCCACACGGGCCGAGCGCGACAGCCGTACAAAAAACCGATTTACCCGATTCTTTATTTATGCACATCCACTGGCGGGCGTTTGGCTTTGCTCGGATCGACGGTGCCTGCGCAGGGGTCCTTCTTCCTCCTTTTTGCGGTAAAACGCAAAATAAAATCTCGACAGTTACGCTTTGAGGAATCGTTAAATCGGAACGTTTATCCGGCCCGCCCAGTTCGGGCGCATAAAAGTGTTTGTAAATCGATTTTCTAACGTTCTCCATTTCCGCGTAAGTGGCACTTCCGGTGAGTTGATGTTGGCAGCCCCACACCGCACGGGGAGAGCGAATTTGTCGCGATACGCGATACGTACCCGCATCCCGTCATCTGCTTCTTTTTTATAAGCAATGGTTAGCGTAAACATTGAAAATGAGAAGAATTGGTAGTAAAATTGAAATTTATTTTACGCGACCACGGTGCGGCCCTCCGCGGCCATCGGAGGGTGTACAAAATTGTGTTACGGAAACACTGTTTACCGTGCGGGCTGAGACAGATAATCCATTGGCGGAGAGGCTCTGCCGTAAAGCCTTGTCAGAAATGAGCATGGACAGAAATATGGTCGACCACCGTGAAGCGTTCTCGTTCTAGGTTTGTAAATTTAACGGCGCAATTCGAATATAAGAGTGCCAAGCTACAGTTCATCCACAAAGTGGGGTAATAGATAAAGTTTAGCTTTATCAACGTCAACCGAGTCCTTCAAAAGGACCAATTTAAATATCCACATTTTACGCACATCCACTCTTTAAATCATTCTCTTAGTTTAAAGTCTGGCTGTCTGTGTTCGACCCACCAAGCTGCTACCAGTCAAGTGGGTTCTATTATTCTTTCCACCAACATGCATGCAAGAATTGCCCAAAAAAGCGAACAAATCACTTAAACAATGCGCTTCAACCGTTGTACCTTTTTGTATGCCCTCCGCTCTCTGTCTCTCGAGACAAACGGAACGATGTTTTGAGCATGTGTCCCTAAATGTGTTGTGAACATGGGTTCGCGTTGGGTTTTTTTGTGCTCCTCAACAATGCCGCCGCTCGGCTATCCTTCGGCCATCCTGTTGGTCACCGCAGCGTTCATGCCTTTTTTTAACGCTTCTTTGATCTAACCTCAAACCCAGATGGCTGATAAGCCCAAGGGAGGAGAACTGCGTAATTCTAGGCGAGCAAGTGTGCAGAAACCCCTGCGACGGGCCGAGAACCGTGACAGCCGAGACTGACTGACTGGCTGACAGACTGACTAGCGACGGTCCATTATTCGGAAAATGTGACCAATTTTAAAGGTTAAACAGCATAACTCAAGCTAAGGCAACCGCCGAGAACCGCCATTATCCAATTTAAGGGAGTCACAGTTTTTATCGGGCCAAACCAAAAAAAAAACAAACCGAAAAGGACATCATAAAACCACGGACTCATTTAATAGATTAAATTCGCCGACCCGGACCCCGAGAGGACGCGCGCCTCTACGCACGAGAGCGTTATCGATTATTTTAAATTTAGTGACCCCCGGTGAGCTGGCTGGGAGCTGTGTTAAATTTTATCGCTTTATTTAGTCTTTTGGGAGTGTGTAAGGACATCCGGGGGAATCGATTGGTGGTTTGGTTTGATGATTTGGAGAGCAAAAAAATGGTTTTATTTAATTCAATGCAAATCGCTGAATAGTGTTCTATGACCCACATGAAGTACATGAAGAAGGCACATTGAAGTTGTATTACAGTATTTAGCGATTTGTAAGCAACTCCGCTCAACTTTGCAATGAAAGTTAACGTCCAGAAGTCTAACTTTTTTTTATAATGAATAAGACATTAAAAAAACAAAAGCAACTTTTAATTAAATTATGTAACAAAGATCTAATCCTAAACATTAAAAATATGCATCTCATCAGCAGCAAATGGCCAAACATTCGATTATCATCCAAAGCACCTCGTTAAATGTGAGGTTGATCGTTTTTGATACTCTCACGCGGCCAATTGAATGTTGTACATTAAAGGATAGCTAACTGATGCCGAGTACGATCAATTTGGAATCAATTTAAAAAATAGCCGACCACCACATGCACACTGTAGGGGCGAAACTGTGACAAATCGCCCCAATAGGAGGGTGCACTTTTTATTGGCACAAGCCGAAACCAAACAAAAGCTGCAAGAATATGCTGACTACCGATGAAAGATGAGTGAGAAAAAACGGGGGTCGAGAAAGAGCGGCACACACATTTTGCTGCCGACACCATCATCATTGTGTGGCGGAAATTTATGACCCTGGCGCACAACACATGTTGCCAAGTGTCATATCCGCCGAGCGCGCGCGGCCCTCATCCCTTCGCTGGGCCGAACACACGGGCACATGACCTTACCATAGTACGCGGATCTAATAAACTAAATAAACTTGACCGCGAACCAGTCTGCGACGACACCACACGGGCTGCTGCTGTCGCTGTCCTTAGCACCCCCTTATCCGGCGCTTCCGGCGATGGCCGCACCCGGCTCCAGGGGAAAAGTATCGTAAAGTGGAATGGAAAATCGATAGCCTGGCGGTTGCGATGTAATATACGATAATGTGGTGTTGAAATGGTATCATCGTGCCGAGCGGCTGTTGTTGCTGTTGATGTTGCGGTTCGGTTGATTTTTGGCCAGCGGCCCTGCCACCACCACCACCCGAAGCCATGCGGTTTTTCTATGCGAACCACAAGAAAGTGACACTCGCTCACGCTTTCTCTCTCTCACACACACAGGATCTCGTTACGTTAGAGTTTACTCCCGACAAGTGTTGAGATGCTTTATGCCACTTCCGGTAACGTGTTGCGCGCGTCAAGAACTTGGGTAGCCTTAGGTAGCCGTCACCGAGCCCTGCTGTGGCCACACAAATATGACAACGAACTGGGGGCCGGGGAGGACCATCTTATCGCGCGGTAGACCTACCCATTACGTTGGCCACCGGTGGCTGTCAGTGGGCCTTGGACGGTCCTTCCCAGGCCTGCGATGTCGACCAGGACCGGGTGGTCTCGGCAAAGTGGCAAACGCATCCTGCAACGGCGTAACGTCCCATTCAGGGGGGAAATAATATCTTAAAGATAAAGTATAATAAATTCCTGTCATTCATCCTGCAAGCTCCTGCCAGAGCCGCTGGAGTCACTAACCTACCAGTCTGGAGTGGAGCTGTTGTTGAACCGGTGACGGCTCAATTCCGATGTCGGCTGCGAGTGTGTGTGTGTGTTCGGGATGGGCCGCTACGAGGTTTATTTTCCCTTTCATTTCATTCCCACACTGCCACCGGCTGCATCCTGGAAAATCTGGCATCAATCGGCTGGCTGAGTTGCGGACTCGCACGTCGCATGGCGTAGTTCCTGGAAGGCTCGGGGAACGTAACGCAAACGATGAATGGCAATGCTACGCAGTGCAAAGCTCATTAATCGGTTATGAATCGGTTTTCACCTTCAATCCACTTACGGGGACGCCATTATGTTGATGATTACTTGCAAACTGAACCATTCCTGCGGCTCCGATCGGTGATAAACGGAATGGGGGCCTGTGCCTGCAACGATCAGTAGCAACAAGCTGTCAACAATTTTGTATTGGTATTCTGTAGCACTTTGAATGTTCAAAACATTTACAGTAAATCAATCAATGTTGAAAAAGTCAATGATTGCACCGTCCCATTTCAACTCGAGGAATGTTAGCATTGGCATAAGGCATTCAATAACTATGTTTTCTCACAAAAATACATCAGTGAGAACGTGATAAATATACAGACCCATAAACTTACTAGTAGCAGCATTTTATCTACAGACTTTTCAATGACCCATTAAAATTGGACTGAAAAGTCTGAAAAAAAACGATAAAACTTTTTTGTAGTACACATTTACGAATATGGCTCCCCGATTGTCTGTATTCCGTAAAAGCATTGCGCCCTTCACACTTGGAACGCCGATACGTGCTCGAAGCCGACACCCGCCGACACAACTGCTGGCATCATTATCCTTCGCGGCAGGTTAAGGCATCCGTGTCTCGAAGCAAATTATGTTCGGAAGCTGCCTGCGCGCGGCACGGCGTGATCACCGAACCGCAGGCAGCAACATAAAGCCTCAACCCAGGTGTACCTCTCGAATGGCGTAGTCTGCTCTTGCACCCCCCCCCCGCGGCGGGAAGGATGAGAAAAGTTTCGTAATAAATTAATTTTGATTGTGATGATGAGTGCAAATTCATTATCCCTGTAATTGAGTTTCATTTGTTTATTACATTTATGCTCCCGAGAGTTTCAGACAACTCCGCCCGGACCGGTTCGGTGGCGTTTGGGGCGGATTTAGTGAAAACGATACGGCTGGCTCCGGGGAAGTGTCAGCCAAGGTGCCCCATGGCAATAGCGCGTTGGGTGGTGGGAAGATAGCAGGGCACCTCCGTCTCCGTAGTACTTTCCACCTCCATCAGAAGATTGAATGCGTACAAGCTAAAGACAACACTGACGAACTGCGATCGAGAAGTCACCACCGGAGCAGGTTAGTCTTATGTTCTGCCGGATCACGAGCCGCTTATGTTTAATTAGGCTAAGTAAAATAATTAAAATTCGCGTCGTTTATTGATCCTAACGGCTGGTGTTTGCTTTAATTGGTTAACGTATCCTGACGAGGAGTAACGTCGTTTGACAACTCAAGGTACAACTCGGAGTAAGCGAATAGCGAACATGGAGACAAGGAGTTCAAGATACAAAAAGCAACGACAAGAAAGCCAATCGTTCCATCATCCAACAATCATTTTGCCAACAAACAGCAGTAAATCGAATGGTTAAGCTCATTTTAGCATGCCACGGCAGACAAAGCTTGACTGTACGTAATTTGAACACTCAAGCCAGTTATCCGAACAACCGTAAACATAGTAAATTATGAATCTTCGATAATTCGTGGCTCTTCTTTAATTCCGTTGCGTGATTCCAGCGCGTATTGTTCGATAACCGCCGATGTCACCGAAAAAAGGGCCAACGGGCGAGTGTCTTCCCTATACACTACTCCCCGCTTTCGTTAAGCCACAATCAAGATTATCTAACCGCGCTCTCCAGTGTTACGTTATACAGGAGCACCGGTTCTCGGCGGGAAACGGAAGCTAATTCGTCCCATAAAATACCGGGACTAAATAACATCCCCGGCCGTCCCCAGGCGCAAACGAGCTCGGAAAAACGGAAAAAGGATCAGTTTTCGAGCGCCACCAGCAACCAGCCGCCGGCCGGAGCGGCTCCGTCTGGCGGCTGATTTGGAGCCAGTGGAGTGACTGGAAGCAGACGGTTTAAAATAATTAAAGATTACTATCGGGAAGATTATTTTCCACAATGAAAACGAAGCGAAAGGACTGCGCCGGAGGAGGACAAAAAAACCGACGACGACGACCCGACCGAATCGCGATTCGCGTTCTCTCGTTCGTTTGGCTCACTCCTTTTCGGAGGGAACACCTTTCGGAGGGAAAGGGCAGCCGAAACGGAATCCAGTCTGATTGTGCCCGGAAAACGGGGACGGTTCGCAAATCCCCGTACTTTGTTTTAGGATTAAGCGTTAATTTAAACTTTACGCGCTTCCGCGTTGTTGTCGTTCCGGGCTCTCGATGCTTATTATTATTTCCATTCATCGTTCGAACATGCAACATTATGCTCAAATGAGGTTCCGCAGTAGATTTGCGATTGACAGTTTTCTTTCTTATCAGATTCCGAGTGAGGGTGCATTTAGCAACCGAAGATGTTCGTTTTTATCGAACGACCAAATGGGCAAATATCACATCACTTCATTGTGTTATTATTCGGATATGGTTCAGATTGGAGGTAAACAATGCTCTGTTACCTAGCTTTATAAATTCAAAACCAGTGTTTAAGATACACTTTTTTTGTAAATAAAACAGATCACAAGGTTCAACACTAATGGGCGCCCAGTAATTGCATCAATTCGTCGTTGACAGAAAATCGTTTACGAAAAACGTTTTTTACTAATGCTCAACTACCTAGAGCTGAGCCTCCATCTAATGAGCTTTAATTAGTTGGAACCTGACCTACGGATACAGCCCCATCGCGGTAAGCTTTCCGCTCCTTAATTGATCGTATTTAAGGATTACATCTTTTTATGCTAATAGCGAACGTCATTAATTTTTCCCCAAGAGTACCAAATACCAATATCATACCGAGAAATCCAGGCCAGCGAGCCAAGCGACACTTATTGTTGGGATTCTGAATTTAAAAATACCAACCATTTTTCAGCATGTAGTTTGTGAAGCTTAGATTCAAAATTTTAAGTACTTCACGATCGGTTTTCAACTTGCTACCTCAACTTTAACACGGTATATTTCCTGTCTTGTAGTTAAGTTCAATCGACAAAACACTTTTGGAGGAAACATTACAGGTCAACATTTCAATGATGGTTTTTGGGTCTTATCACAGGATGAAAATCTCGTGAGAAGAGTGTGTGTGTCGAATGCAAATTTTTGCCACTAAATTTGATGGCAGTCATTTGTTGCAAATCTTTGTAAATAATGCTATCGATGCGCTCCTCCGGGACCACCAACTATCTCCAACTAAACGGGTAAGTAAACGAATGTTGATGATGCCAAACTTTTCCCTGCCATTCCCGGTCCACGCCAGGCGACGGTTGTTAACTCATGTTAAATGGTCCTGAAAGGGGAAAGTTTTTATCTACTCACTGTCATAGACCTCATATCGTGTCATTGTTAGCTTCGCTTCTAGACACCGTCGCCATGTTCCGAACTTTAAGTGGCTCTATTCTAAAGTGAACGATGCTTATGGCTCGGGTTTGGGTGATTGTTTTACTGAAAGTTCAAATCCAACTTTAAAGCACACAAATTAAATTGTAAATGATGTCGCTTGCGAACGAACGAAATAAATAGACCAACAAAATTAAAAGGATTTATTTTTCAGCGTGTATTATCCTAGGAACAAGTTCAACGAAGGCTTGAACACATCATCAAGTACAAAAAAATATAAAACTGACTGAGCGATCCAAGGTTAAAATGGTGTTAAATTATTCGGTTTAATATGATTGCGTTTCAGCAGGTACACCGCAAGTGGATATGTAAATTGGGGTTTAAGAAGGTGCGAACCGAAGATACGAACAGTACTAGGAAGCTGGATTAGGAGCCAAAACGGACAGTGCTCCGCCGAGAAACTATTCCTTTCGTTTTCATGAAAATCAAGAACTTACTCAACTTTTCATTCTTTCTGATCGTTTTAGCTTTTTCGTTTAACCTTTTTTTTCTCTTAGATCCCGAGTATAACAGATCCCCGTGGATTGGAGCCATCTTTGCCAACAAGAGTCGGAAGCGAAACAAAGATTGTATTGCTTTACTTTTGCATAAATGGTTCTCGTTTTCTGGTGTCTCGCCGACCGAGCATCCGACAGATCAAGAAGGATGGCGCTTCCTAATTGGTTTTAGCCATTCTATCTGGTGCGCCTTCGAAAATGGCAAAGGCGATACGCAAAGAGTCGCAAAAAGTCCATGTAAGTTTAAAAAGGAACCGATCCAGACTCGGCACAGTCGCACAGCAGGAGCAGGATAATTAAATAATTCATGCCAACCACTTGTTGATTTGGGGTATTGGGAGTATGCTCTGAGTCTGGCCGTTTCGATTCCCTCCTCTTTCTTCGCAGGTTAACGTGAATGATGATTTGATGATTTGAGTTCCGAAGACAATCCTCAGCGTACTTTAACCTGGAGCGAAGAGGAAAGTTTCAGAGAAAATCGGAAGCCTTCACAAGACAAACATATTTGATGTGTATTTATTGAAAATCGATACGACTACTTTTAAATTGCTCTGAAATATCGTTAGGAAGTTTGCAATACATGGCCACTGGAAAAATTGCCCAAAAAATGTGGAACCTATCGTGCACCACTAAAACCGATATTCTTTAAGGTGTTCTTATCAAACTCGGAAGTAGGTATCACCTCGCTATCTCAACAGTTTCGATGCTATTGAGCCAATAATATACGATGGTGACCATCATTTCGTTCATTATGTCGACGGTAAGTAAAACGATGGTGCGCTCGATACCGCCGTAGCAGACACCTCTAGTCCCGCCGGAGAAATGGCCACCACACGGTACGGCACACTCTGTTGGCAGACTGTTACTTATTTCCGTTTCCGGTCCGAGTTGGTTCCGTGCGAACGGCAATGGCCCGCCAGAGTTTGCCGTACGACTGTCGGGCATGCAACCTGGGACCACGGAGCGAGATAGAACCCGACGCTTGTGACGTCCTTTGGCCCAAATGTGTGAGGGACTTTTTTCCCGTTTGTGTTGGAACTCCTACCACCACATACGGTGCCCGGTTCATGGTTCATGGTTTGTTACCTTCTTTGTTTCGGACAAACAGCTACATATTAAAGTGTGGGCCAAGGCGTTACACGTCGCACAATGTAGAGTGACAGTGTCCGTAGCGCCTGGACACCGGAAATCAAATGCAATCAAGCGACCCTCCGAGTGGTGTTTGCAAGTTTAGAGGACGTAGGGTCTCTATCCGTACATTCCGTCAGCGTTGTCTGCAGTTTCAAGCAGTGGCTTTAAACGCACTCCACTCCGAGATGCGGTGAGTCAGTAACGATAGGAAGCGCACTCGAAGATGGTGTAATTTAACCAAAACAACCATCCAACGAAACCCGGGAAATGACTCTCCGGTCGGTGGGATTGCAGTTTAGTGGTCGTTATGAATGCAATCCACAAATAGGGTCCCCGGTTTCGCCCGGAAGCGCACGGAGACGGATTCACTTAGGGAAACTTTTCCCGGCCCGTCCTTTTCCGGTGCGAAAGCGCTCCCAAGACGTTCGCCTTAAAGGCTAATTTATGTGATAGTTTCCGCGTGCTAAATTATCTTCACTTCGCTTTGGCACACGCAAACCTCACGGCCAGGGTGGCGGGCGCGTGGCGCACGGATTCTGATGGGTTCTCCCGCTTTTGTGAGGGAAGAAAATTTAATTTCACTCTTCTCAACTCCCTCCAGACACACATACCGAGCCAGTGTGCCATTCCGGCATGGCAGGGCAGCGGACTGTCCCGTCCGCAGGCAGCAGACTCACTGACGGCAGTTTAAAATCATTACGTGACCACCGCACTATCGCCACGGCCGCCGGAGTGCCGCAGGGTCCGGATGACGGTGGCGCTGCCACCGGCAACTGGCATTATAACTAAGCCGCTTAGTTTGTCACACCGGGCGCAGCGGAGACCTGGGAGCTTCTGGCTTCTCGTAACCATAAGTCACTGCAATGTCGGCAATCCGGGCGGGACGCCTTCGTCGCCCTTTGGTTGCCCTGGGCCGGCCACGGTTTGAGTGATGCCGAGGCGACAGGATGAAGATAAGGCGTAAATCCTACCCCGACGCTCGACATGGACCGGTCCTCACCTTGGCCGGCACCGACACACACACACACACACAGCGGATCACGACCTCGGCAGTTAGCTGTGCTACCGTCGGCGATTTATCTCTATCTCTGCAGAACGATTCCGGAACGAAAACCGGAGTCTGGGTCGGGTTGGTCTGCAATCTGAATTTAGTCGGAATCTATGGCTGGCAAAGTTGCCGCCGCCAGCCCGTTCATATAGCGGGGTTGCCGCTTCCCCCGGTGGGGGTAGGAGATCCGGGAGCGGGTTTCTTTCTTTGCGGAAGAAAGTGAATCTGTTATATAAACGACAGATGATGAAATAGTGCCGTTGCCGGGTGGGACACATGCCTGACAGCGAAAGAGCGTGCGGTAGGCGTTTGCTCCGGCCCGGGGGGAGGGGGGCCGTGTCAGTCAGGCACACGTCAGTTGCCGTGCATCCCGCGCGGAACCGATCCGGAACCGACCGACCGGGTTCCGGAGCGTTGCCGCCGCTGGTGATGAGATTTTATTTGTAATGTGATTATTTATGAGACTTGCACAACTACCGAGGTGCCTGCCGCGTGCCGTGTGCGAACCACAAAGCTGGGGCTCTGTTTGCGTGATGCTAAGGTGGCCTGTTAAGGCTAGGGAGTATGGTGCATCGAGGCGACCGATTGCACGCAAATCTGAGTGCACCATGATTGCAGCTGAGTTATTGCGAACCGAGATACGCCTTTCCGAGTGTGAAGCCCTTTGGAGTCCCAAACCTGGAAGAGGTATTGCAATCAAAGCAAAAAGAAAACGCCAGCTTACGAGACATGATTAGTCCTTATTAGGTAGGCCACACAATTCTGGAAGCTAGCGAAACCAATTAAGCGAAATTAATTATTGTTTTCTTTTGGGCGATGCTTTCCCAAAATAAATATAAAAGAAAGGTACAAAAATCGTGACTCAAAGTACACCTACACTGAGTCAATGAAGTAACAGCACAGCCCAGCGGGCTAGTGAACTAATTTACTAGACTAATCAAATCAAAATCACTTAAGTTATCGGACACCGATCTCGCAACCGGCCCCATCCCGCCCATCACGCGCTCATCACTTGTCCGAAATAGCGATGCGGCACTGATGATGCTTTGCGGTGACCGTGCTAACCTCCGAACTTCCGGCCGGGGGATTACTGCCGCAAATGGGGCGGGCCAACCCTCCGAACATAAGATGGTTCGGTTTCGCTTCAGCCACTCGTCTTGCTATTGAAGAAATCCATTAATTATACTGCTCCGTCGGTCCATCGTCCATCGTGGTATCAGTGGCAAATCCTTAACAAAATCGAGCACCATCCCGATGGCAGAGTGACAGGATAAATTGTTTTGTTTCCACAGTAGGCCGCACGATCTTTGACATTCCGTGGAACACTTTTTTCTCTCGCTCTCTCTCACTTTTTCTCACTCTGTCTCTCCTCTCTTGCTTTAGGTGGGCGGCCCAATCAGGGAGCCTTTTCGGGGTCCGACCGTGCGCTTGGCTCGTGAAGACGAACCGGAGTGCGTCGATGCATATCGGAAGGTAAATCCCCGGCACCGACAATCGACTGTCATGGAAAAGAGCATCAGACGGAGCGGATGGGGCGGCCTCATCGGACCAGAAGATTACAAGATAATGGGCGCACAGCGGCACACAGGAGATCATTGGATACTAATCCTTGTTGAATTACTACCGTTCCCATCGTGCGTTTCAAACCAGCACGCTTTGCCCTGGGTTAAGGACGTTCGCATATTGGACGGCGGCCCGCCCGAGCCGTCTGCCAGTCGGGGCCTATCTCTCTAGCCTTAGGTGATTGATGATACTTGAGTGGAGCACTCAATTAAGTCGTGATACGGATCAAATGGTTCAAAGAAGTCAATGTGCCAGTGTTCCATGGGGCCGAGTTCTTAGATTTACCGGCCCGAGTCCTTCATACGATTGTACCCATCAGCAAGGCAGCAGCTTCACGAAACAAGGCCTGGCTAAATTAGCCTGGCTCCTTTTAACAGCCTTGAAACAGAACCGAACAAATATTGTGTTTTGCAAGCTTTTACGCAATTCTTAGGACCCGAAACAAGGCGAGTGTACAACGCACGCTAATTGCCCGAGGCGGGATTTTAAAATTGCATATTGTGGTTCCAGCAACCGGACCGGGGTACGACTCGTAGGACAATTCCTCAAACCTTGAGCTAATAAGCTCCAACAGTGATCCGTACAAATCTGCAACGCTTTCCCATTACCCGGAAGATATTGCCACTCGAGCAAGCACTGAGCACGGTAGATGGTAGAGCATTACGCTGAACTGGCAATTTTGCTGCAGTCTTTTTCGAGTAAAATTACTAGATATCTTCTTAGTGCCAAAGCGCCAGACCGGACAGAATTGGAACCGAGGTAAAAAGCCTCCCAAAACCGACCGGGAAGCATCTGGTGTTACGTTGCATCAACTAATCCAATAATGCTTTTACCAATGCTAATTCCGATGCTCGTACACGGAAGTCGTTCGGTTTTTGGAGGTAGGTTTCCTTGAACCACTGACCTCAGGTGGACGAGAATACTTAAAATTGCTGCACTACAAATGACGACTTTAAGCGATGTACGCTCCAAAAGGCGCCACGAATGCTGTTGATAACAGCATACGGATTGATATGTGTACTTTTTGAATCCCCTTTCGACGGAACCGAATGCAACTACTCAGCGCATAATGACGCCTGCCCCGACTGAGGTTCCCGACAAATCCCAATGAGTGGAAGCCAGCCCTGGGCCACCTCACGGGGACGATAATAATGGTGATAGGCGCGCCCAAAAACCGTGTACTCGAAGCCATCTTGCTGCAAAAACACTTCACCCTTAAGCCGGCCCGATTTAAGCAGCAATTTGTGTGCAGCAGCAGCAGCAAGGAGAGGTCTCAACGATCCTCAACCACGTTCGGGCCTGCGATGGGGCGCGAGTGGTCAGCCATTATCGGAGCAGCGTCTGACGATGCTCCAACGAGAACGCTGGACGGGACGGGACTGGTTGGTAACTTAATCCGAAAATCGATAAATTTACGTTCCGGCCTAAAGCACCTCAGCCCGGGAGTGCCCCCAAAGGGGGGGGAGGTTGTAAAACGTAAATCTGGACCAGGATTGTGGGATAATGGAGCGACGCCGAAGTGAAGTGGAGCATCTGCCAACAGCCGGCAACAGCCGTGTGCAGGTGACAGGAAGCAGCATGGTAAACAGCCGGAGCGCTGCGCGTGTGTGCTCCAAAAACAGAGTGTCTGTGACATACGGGTTAACCTAGATTTTGGCCTACACCCAGACCGGTCGGAACAACGCCCGAAAGGCCCACCAACGGCACGATGCGAGAAGGCACTACAAATTGCAACAAATATCGAGCCGATGCACCGGAATGCGCCGGCGAGGTTAAAGCCGTGCTCAAGTTGTCGACCGCAGCCATTTGTTCGCGCTACCGATGCCAGCCTTCGGGAGCGGGTGGCATCACCTCCGGAATCACGATTTCAGACGCCCGGAGTTTCCCGGAGCACCCCGAAATTCGTCAAGTTCATCGTCAGCGGCCGAGTGCCTGGCTGGCTGATGGGCTGGTGCGATGAGATTATCATTTTAATAAGTTATAGCTGGGACTCCGGGATGCTTCCGGGAGCGCGCATCCTTATAGTGCAGCAAGTCTTCCGACACCCACGGCGAGGTGTTAAACGAATGTCTGTGTGCGCGGACGAAGAACTACTTTAAAACCGCGCCCAATTCACTCCACGACACGTCGCTCGACACGCGGCACCATTCGGAGCGACTTATCAAAATTGAATATTGTTTATCTTAGCACACGGAACACTCGCTAGTGTTCCTTCGCCGAAATCTTCCAGCCGCGAGGTACCGCCGCTGCACCGCGGCAAAGGGACAACGACAGATCCACGCCCGGCTCGAATCGAGCTCAAGACAGTCTCTGCGTGTCACTGGACGAACACTGGAGTGAATCGTGCGAACTTCCGCAAAACTTTTGTCATTTTGTCAACGTCATCATCATTACGTGCGGGGCGTGTGTGTGAGAGCACGGATGGGGAAGGATTTAAAGAATTGTACTTATCTGGCCCTGACAGCGCGATGCGATGCGCCCATGTGCGCCGCCGCCGGGTGGCGATTGAATTAGTGTGAGGCCGGAATTAATGTCTAAACTTTGCACTGCTCCACAAGCTCAGCTGTCCACGTCGACGAAGCGACGCTCTTGACGTCTGCATTCGCAGAGGGTAAACCCGCCAAGAGTTTCGCCTCTTGTCCCGAGACTCTGTTTTCTCTTTTGAGTGCTTTGTATCAAGCATGTGTTTTCGAGGTGACTCATTGATTACAACAAGCGCAGACAAAGGATACTTTCTGGATACTTTGTTCACTCTCTATGTCATCCTTGTATACTTTTGAATTTTTACTAGAATTTTTGAATTTTTAGCTAGATACGATGTGTGAAGGTAGTTAAATGATTGCTTCTCAATATTGAGAGCGGAATATGACACGCTCATTTTTTTATACTAATATGATTATTTTATTTTATTTTCCTTTTTTATGTACTTGACACATGAATTTGTTTCTTAAGAATTATGTGAGGTTTTGTAATTGTAAACCTTTTTGAGATCAACCCATCAACCCAGCACCGTACGCGCCATTGGGCGTCGGAGAATTACAGCATCAGACCCGTAAGCTGGCAACCTCATTAACTTCAATTAATTGCTTACTAAAACCCGCCGCTATGTGGAGCGGATCTTAAACCCCGGAGGATAAACAGCTCAAGAAGTTCATTCGTCAGGCGCACGGTTTTGGGGTGCTTTCTGGAGAAAATGCATCCAAAACAGAAGTGCGATCGAACAGCGGCCCGTCGCTCTCGCTCGGCAGAAATGTAATAGCGGATGAACATTTTATGGCCGATTCTATTGCGAATGGCTTTTCAGGATTGCTCTGCACCGGGTAGGAGCATCGAACTAGTACGTAAGTCGTCATAAGAAACTCTTTGTCTTGGCACCGACACCGGCAGCACCCACAGCAGAAGTGGGACCATCGATCCCAGGGCTGCTGCCGACGAACAGACCACCACCGAATGTGCTCCGTAGTGCTCATAGGGTGCGCCCTTCGTAGGGCTATTAAGAGTTTCAAGTGGTGGTACACAGAACTAAAATTATGCGATCACACCGAGGAGAGCAGCACACACCAAAGGTCAGCTAGGTCGCCGGTACCCGAAGACCCGGAGCGCTCCGGATGGCGAGGTTGGTTGGCACCGTTGGTCCGATTGGTCTTGACAATTAAATAAATTAAGATTTAATGTACCAGAAAACAACACAAACGATTAGTTACTCTCAAGAGCAATCTCGGCCATCGGTTCGACCGAAAGGGACTTCGTTTCACACATGGCTGCGTTTTTTGCTGGCCCGGTAGAGCGCTGGCGATTTTAAAGCCATCCCGAAGCACCGGAGCCATTAGAAAACACTACCGAGGAATGTTATGCGCCATTCGTGAAATGAAATAGTGTAAAGGTAAAGGTCACCGAAATCCGAGGCAACCGAAAGGTAAGAAAGGTATAGTCTTCGCGCTGGCGGCGTCTTCAAACTATTTGCGAAATTTGGCGACATTTGAAATATTTTATTTTTATTATTTTTGAGAGGCTAGCAATGCTCTCTACTCTGACTTATCGTGTTTTGTCTTAAATTATTTTAATGTAAAACTTAGCTACCCAGTAAAATTGTTTTTTTTTCTACATGTAACAAGAGCTAATGGTGAAAAGGGTAATAATCATTACTGCTCTAATGCGAGGACTTGCTGTCTAATGACTCGATTTTAAAGCGATTGCCATTAGCAGCCTCATTCGATAAAAAGGAAGATAATACTACCCGTATAAGGTATCCTTTTCGTTTTGCAGATAACATCCGTGCTTCGTCAGCAACTTATTTTAAGTACCGGTTTCGGCGCAAAAACTTCCATCTAATTCCAATTTAAAAACACCACCAAAAACATTTGTAAGAAGTCAGTTCTGATAAGTTTCATACTGACATAGAGTTAAGATTTAAGTTTGTCAAGATGTCGTTTTTAAATAATCATACTCTGCTTATTGCATTACTATACAACACTATTTTAAAGTGCGTAGCGGCTTTTCCCGGCGGCACATTGTCGATTATCTCGTCGGGATTGTCGTACGGGGAGTAAACTGTGATAGGCAGCCAGCAACATCACTCCATCACGCCACCCTTCAAAACTAATACGCAGAAGGCATTCATGACCGACGAAAGTTGGAATTACCTAATGCCATTTTTACATTACTTCCTGCGCCGTGCCCCAGCTGGCGAGAAACTTCCTGCGAGAAAGGTGCCAATGCTTTGCAGGGACTGCAAGCACCACCGATTAGCGTACGCAGCCGCAACATCGCACAAAGGCTGCGAAAGTAAGCGAATGAATATGAAAATTTTATTATGAGATGAACATTCTTGTGAAATATTATTTTAAATTATGCCCGGCCACCGCTGCGCCACCAGCATACGGAAGCCGTCCTCCGTTTCGGTCGAAAAATAAAAACCGGAACGGAAGGAAAGTTTTCCAGAAGGGAATTGGAAAAATATTTTTATGGTTCAAGTTTTACACACTTCCGTTGCGGGTGGAATGTAATACCCTGCCCGTGTATTTAGAAGTATTTTTATTCGCATTCTCCCGTTCACGCCGTTCACGAGCGCGGGAAACAATTTGTAGTAACGTGTACCGATTGCTTTATGTGATAGTTGTTCCACTGGATGCTTAAATTAGAATTGTTCTTTGTTATGGGTATTCTTTCACACCGCAGATCCGAAGGCAGTGCGAAAATGCACGAATTACTGTATGATTTTATGTTTAGTAGACGCATCTTAAAGATGTCGAAGAGTTCAGAACAGAACAATTGCGTATGGTTTATCCATTTCGTTCCTTTGTTAGTCGATTAGAAAGTTTCTTTATCTAATTCCTTCTTTTAGACTTTTGAAATCTTTCTTCCGCGAATCATGTTGGTGTTGAAGCAGTTGATTTCTTTCTTCAAACAACGAACCATGACGCGCGGCCATTCCACGCTTGCGACAGATACTCCCAATTAACCCATTTTTGTTCGTCATTCCAACAAGCATTAGGATGATGCCTCACATACCGCGTGGGCCCTCCGGCCGCTTGCTCTGGTGTGCCGATTGGAGCGGTCACCTCGAAAAGTGGGGAGCACAAAAAATAATTATTCTTCGTCCACAACATCCGACGCGTACGCGGACGCCATTCGGTTTCAATTAATACCACGGCGCAGAACACGACGCTGGATGGCATAACGCTTAATTGGATATCCGCTTCACTATCATCAACATTATCCGTGCAGGCAGGCTGGCTGGCTGGAAGTGCTGAGTCCGGCCGGCCAAAGAACACCGGAACCGGAACAAGGAAATGAAGGCGTCGCTAAAACTGAGAGATGCCCGCCACCGAGCCACACTGTCACCGAGTCCAAGTGGGTACGAAAATGAAACACAAAATCAGCACCGAGTCGAAGTCGAAAAGAGAGAGGGAGGAGAGAGTCGAAACGAAGAAGAAATGGGCAAAAAAAACAGAATCTCAGGAACCGCGGTGATGCTTCCGGATCCGGGCACCGCCGGATATGACCGTGGTTGGTGAGGGGGATGAGATGGTCACCCGGCCCGTTCTCGAAAGACGGAAGCAGAATTTTGAGTGAAAAATATCACTTTTTTGCCTGCAACGGAGCCGAAACTGGTTTTTGCCGTCCGAAAGTTTTTGGCAAAAAGTTTCGCGAAGAAGCAAGATTTTAGTTTTTGAATATTCTTTTTATCTGCTGTTGCTTCCGGTAGTTTGTTGATCAGTTTGTCTAGGGCATTTCGAAGGCCTAATATGCTCAGAGCGTATTTTGTATAATTTATTCTCTTCACGCAACTGTTTGCTATAACAAACGTTCAAACATTCCAACTCCATTCAGTGGGGTTAAACGCTGATTGGAGCGAAGATTTGAGGAATAGAATCATTCAAATTCTGAGACAAAAGACGTCCCAGAAAAGTTATTAGATGCTATTTTAGTGTAGTGAGCGAATCGGTAAACAGGCAAAACCTAGTGCGAAAAGACAGAGAAATGTGAATGCATGTGAAGATACATGCGAAAAATAATCTCACTCGCTCATCTCAATTAAGAACTTCTGCAATCGAGTGGACAATTTTCTAGGAAACGCAAAAAGAAACGCTCTTTGAAAACAAAAAAAGCTAATCTCAAGACACGATGTGAGAATTGAAGTGCTACAAAGGCGAAAAGAAGTTGCCAAGGGATGGTAATTAGTTATTCTAAATATGAAACACTTTGGTAGAGCCAAATGTGGTGCGACGAGAGAAACGCCAGCAACAGCTGAAAGCGGACTATATTCCGATGAAGTAGGGCTGAAACTTTTCATTGAAAGGCATGCCAAATCGTACATGCTGCGTCACAAAATTCCGGGCGATCCTTTGCGCCTTTTAGCCCGTCCTTCGTGAGGCAGATACGAAGGACAAAACCTGGGCAATGAATGGATGTCGCCCGTAGTGCCAAAGTGTCCGTCCGGGAAGTATGTCCTGGATGTTGCTGTTTAATTTTATATTAGATACACGATAAACTAATTTACTTCAACAGAAATTAGAAATAGAAAAATGGTTGATGGAAAAAATTTAAATTAAGAAAAAAAATCAATTTGAACTTTGTTATATTTTCGAATCGAATATTTCGAATATTTTCGAACCACACTCTATCGCATTTACCATTCACTTAAAACACATCTTTTAACATACTGCAATTTGTGGAAAATTGTGTTTGTATCACATTACTTAATAAACCCTTTTAAATTCAACTTAATAAATAGATTTACACAGATTTGAAAAGTACCTTAATGTTTACATAAACGCTTTCATTTGACGATCTGTTCAGTTATCACCATTGTCGGAGTTCAGTGTTGAGACTGGAAAGCAGTTCCGGTCGAACCATCCTCCCGATACACGAGGTCGCTTGGTCGACGATGCAACAGGACATCCCGTGTTGACCGTGGCAACGTGCGCCTCCAAGAACCCAATCAAATCATTTCCCGCTATTGGCCAATAACCAACGCAAATTTATGTTTCCCAGATAATTGAAACGGATCGGATTTTAACTGACCCTTGCCGCCCCAAAGTGTGGTAAGTGTTGGGATCCTTTCTCGGACCGAAGGTAACTCTCCTTAGACCGAAAGGTACTAAAGCCGGACCTAAAGCCCGTGTGGCAGCAGTCCTTTTGTTGCTGCGATAGTGAAAGGAAAATGGCCAAGCGATGATTTTCGCATAAACTGGGTGTGGTAGTGTGAGTGCTCCTCTTCGGATGGTTGTGTGTGTGCGGGGATTATAATCCGAGGGATCGCACCCTTTGCCCGCCCAATATTGGTGCCCTCCGTGAACGTCGTAGGTCTGGAATTGATTTTTGGTTCGCAAGTCCGAAGGATGCAATTCGTGGTAGAGCCCGGAGAGAATCCCGGTCCCGGACCGTAAAATGTGGCACCCAATAGTGTGATTATAGCGACCTTAGTGAGAAGGTAGTTTAGGGTTAAAGTCTAATTCCAAGGTGATTTAAACATAGTTGACTTAAAAAATTCGATAAACCGTTCGCTGGTTCGTTATTGACCAAAAATGCTCCAACTGTTAATAACAACGGACCTATGACGTTCCATCTCTCACGCCAAATCGCCTCATTAAAAATGCTTTAGGTTTTGGCCAGCGAACTTAATCACTGTGGGCACGGCCACGACCGTTCGATCGGGCTACGGAACGGCAAATAACGTTCCCGGACGCTCCATGCAAGGAAAATAAATTAGTGTGCTTTATCTCCTAATGATTTTGTTATTTATTGCCGTTTGCAGGAGAATGGGCCCTTAGTTTCCGCTTTTCTGTGCAAACCCCATTGTAGCTCTCGACCGGAGTCTCCAGTGAATAGCAAGGGCCCAGGGCCCGGGGAAAGTGTGTGAACTGCACCGACAGTCCATATTGAGCTACGTAACGACATCCTTTGGCAGCAGCTGACCCCCGAGAGTGGGCAAGTGGGCAAGGGTGGAGTGGCTAATACCGACCGACTGCTCGAAAAATGGATGACAACAGAAACAGGGTTTGACGCATTCGGTTACGTTCGGTTCTCACGGCCACCGGGGGGTGTCCCACTGCAGCAGGACGATCTCTAGAGAGCACAGGACGACCACGGTGGACTATTATTACCGATCCATGCTTTGGCAAGGCATACGAAGTGGTCAGGTCGGGGTCCACTAGCGTCACGCTACCGACCAGGATGGTGACTTTAACTCGACAATATCCCACAATCAATCAGGGTGGTGTCTTTTCTGGCCGAAATGAAAATAACGAATGTTTACGGTCGTACATGGTGTAGGCTTAAATAAATAGAACACGCCCGGCAGGAGTGGCGAAAGATGCTGATAGGATGCTTACGGCGCATCAGTTTGTATGGACGGTTAAATGTTAAATGTGTTAGTTAAATAATTCATTGACACATTTTATTTCGTTTACAACTACCAAATTTTCATAGGATATGCAAAAGCTGTGTGATGAACTAAACAATATTTAACAAAATTGTATAAACATGCTACCTTCAAGGTTTTTTAATTTTCAAAACATACTCATACACATAAGCACGTTCTCGATATTACTAATTTAGACGTCCTTTAAGACCCCCGAGGATAGGCAGTACAACAAAACTGCGCATCATTTGCCCACAAGTTGGATAAAATTCGAAAATCCTGTCGAGCGTTTCACAAAACTCTACAAAGCTGTGTGCTTGATAATTGTTATCGGAGTGTGTCGGTTGTGTAAAAATGTCTATTTCGACGTGCTACTAACAACCCTAGTGGCACCGTTTTTATTTTCTATCGGAGCCCTTGACCCGGTCGGGTCGGGGCATGTTCGGATAAAGATAACGGTCCCCGGTCCGTCCGTCGCCAGGGGACTACGAAGCTCGTTTGGGATCAGGCCTCGGCCAGGATCAGGCCCCGGTGCCATTACCAGGGGAAATCAAATTGCGGTGATGTGGATTTTTTTCCGCTACCATTATCGTGAATACTCGATATTTTGACCGATGTGATCCCCCCGTCATGACATTGATCCCATTACGATTGGATTTCTGGGATCGTGTTTCGCCGTAGTGCTGAGACCGTTCGGAGTGGCTCACCGCACTCCGCCCTCGCTTGTAACCACCAGAAGAGGCCACAAGGACAGCGACAGCGGAATTCCCACCGGAGGCGCTCCGGCAACGCACGTTCGGTTACATCTTGCGCTGGAGCCCAAATTATCATCTGACAGATAAATAGCTGCCAGAGGAGCAGGATTTGTTTGCATTAGATTTCGGTTGACCAGTTTTGGTGTTGTTGTTTTTCTAAGAAACGCTAATCCAATCCACCCCCAAACACAAGCGACGTCACCGGCAGGCCTTTTCCAGGAGTATGCAAAAATGTTGTGCAAATTTGTTACATAAACTATGCGATCATGCTGTTTTGCCGGCCCCGACCTGCGAAACGACAAGGCGAAGCAAGAATGCATTATTTAACGGGCGCATAATTAACGGGACTGTTACAAATTGGCCACCGATTAGTTTCCGTCAGTAACCGAGTGAGCCCGGGATACAACGTTCAGTAGCCGACAGAACAAATTGCCATCGTCAGAAGAACCTGCCCCTTGAGATAATTTGTACGGAGGCATTGCAACCGAAGGCGGGCCACCGAGACTGGATAGTTGGAGCCGTTACACTGTGAGGTCGGAGGATAGTTTCTTGCTCGAATGTTCTCGGGATAGTATATTTGCAACTAAATTTTATCAACAAGCGTGGTAAGGTTTTCTGTTTTACCTTATCGTTCGTAATGAGACTTGAAATCAGTTTAAGAATTGAAGAACGATAGATTCAGCATAAATCATGTGAAGACGGTACATTAAGTATGTGACCATACGGTTTACGTTCTCAGCGAGCTGCATTCGCCTGCACTACTCTTTCGCCTCCGGAACATGGAATGTGCTAAATTGAATTGCCTGTCCGATCAAGCTCTTACCTATGCTCAGGGCGGTGAAAATACGCAGTGTACTACAAGAACTGAAACCTAGCTAGGCGGATATAGAAAAATAAACAATATTTTTAGTAATGCTCGGTATTAAAATTAACTTGATTTGAACTCTTTTTGTGAAATCTGAAATTTGTACTCTACTACAAAAAGAGTACATATAAAATGGAATGTTCCACAAAAATGTCCAACCCGCACCCAGCAGCTTATTTGAAACGTTTAAGATCGACTGGTCGTCAGCTCATGTAGTAGTTCAACAAAAAAAAAATTACAAAAACACTCCAACAAAAGGATCAGTAGCAGCAGTATCCTTCCCGAACGTGGTGCATCGAGTTCGAGTGTTCCGCGGTGCCGAAGAGGCACTATGCTGCAGGAATCAGGAGCACCGTGGTTGCGAAGCCGGCGTTTGAATGATTTATAGATGTATTTTTCTTTCGACCTAACCACCGACCCCGTAAAACCGTACGCCGGATGCTGCGCAAGATTTTGCGATGCCCGAAAAAATCGACAAAACAGCACAGTAACGAAACCCGAAATTGTTTCCCCGGCTCGGTGACTGCGAGCGCGGTGGGCGAACGAAATGCATTTGTCTAAATTGACTTTCTGTTTTGAAATTTTGGCAGCCCCGATCGACAACCGAAGAGAGCGATGCTGCTCCGGAAGGTTCCGGAAGGTTGCAGTGAACTCCTGGCACTCCCGGTTCGACCGGCCGGCCGGCCAGGGTCGGCTAGCGGTCTGAAAGCTGTAGAAAATTAATGATACGATTTCGGGGGCCCGAAAACTATGGTTAGAAAGTTAAACACGCCGTACGGCTTGGGAAAGCAGTGCGGGGAAACACCGCAACCGCGAACCCGGTTATGGAGGAGAGTTAAGTAAAATGGTAAGAACATGAGTTGAAATTTATTTCTTCTTTGGCCGCTCCTTCGGGGTTCCCGGCCCGACCAACGGGACGGGCCGGCCGCACAAGAACTTTCTCCACATCATTCCGGACAGTTTTATTGCAAAATTGAGTGGTGAGAAAGTTAAATTGAGTTAACAACATAACCCCCGATGCCCCGATGGGGAGGCGCAGCGTGGTAATCAGTCCCCGCTACCGTCAGTGCCTTGATTGAAACCAGGAATCCTGCGTGGTGCACCGTCAGGGAAAGCTGTAAACGAGCATGATTGAGTTCCGTTGTTTTTGTTTGCGTTCTCAATCCAATCTGCAAAGCGATTAGATTTAATGAAACGATCCCACTGATGTTACTGTACGGTTTGGTTGCAATATGAAGACAGGCGGAACCAGGGCGTTTTGTGTCGAAATGGAATTATTAATTAAGGTGTGCATCGTTTTGAAAATTCCCCAAACCTAGGACTTTTTGTTGCTGAGAAAAACTCTTACTTGTTCAAAATGCGCATCACTGACAGCTTCTACTTTGCCTTTCTATTATGTTAATTAATTTAAATGTGCAGAAGTAAATGAAGCTCTAGTCTTTCTCCCTTTTAAATGTTTGCTTTGAGCATATTGTTCTCTTTTTATGCTATGCTGTGTGTGTTATTTTATTGTTTTGATCTTTCGGTTTTCGATTTCGGATGGTGAATGGATCAGTTTACTTGTGTCACTGCTATCGTTTTAATATTTCATTCGAACGATTTTCGAATGACAAACCCATTTTTGAGACAGTTTTATGCGCCATCATTACAGTTAACACCTCAAATCATTATTGTACATCATCGTTTCATGATTAAAAATTTACGCACAAAAATGTTTGAACGAAATATTGTTATGCCCATCATAAAACCTTGCCGAAGACCATCTGGCCGTGCCAGGCCAGCTACTCTGCACCAGCAGGACATGAGCGAACAATAGAAAATATGCGACCACTACATGAGACTGATAAGCGCCAAACGCCATCGCACGTATGGTCCTTGACAAGAAAATTCCCCAAAGCATTCCTGATCGTACTCCAAATTTGCGTTACAGTGTGATGAGTACGCCTGCGGATGGCCCCATCATAACGATAATTGTCCGCACATACACCACACACACCCGTATAGCCACACTGTTGCGGAGGGTCATTGTGGTCGTCAGTGCCAGTAACGGTAACGGTGGTGTCTAATTAATGTCTTTATGGAGGCGCCCATCAAGTGCCGCCAACATAATGGCCAACAGTCGACCAGAAACCGAAACAAAAAAAAAGGCACAGAAAATGTGTTCCTGTCTGCCCACCAGTCAACGTGTCACCCAAGAAATGCATGTTCTCGGCCAGATAAGAACGTAACATACGGTGGTGGTGGCGGTGGCAGGACGAACAACAGCACTCCAGCTAGCCACAACCTAGCAGAAACCCCTGCCGTCCATGGTGCGGAGCAATAAGAAAAACTGCGGAACGGAACACGGACACAATGGACACCAGTGCGGTGGGTCGCCCATTGCCACCATAACCCCACTTCGTCGAAAGGTTAATTTTTATCGCATTGTTTCACATCGGTCAGCATCAAAAAGGGCACCACCACCACCACCACCCGGGTGTGGTTATGGCCCGGGCCCGGCCAGAGATAAACTGTTTGCTAAAAGTTCGACTTTTTTCGCTACCCTCTCTCGGGACAGCTGCAGGGAAATAGAATCCCAGACCCAGGCGGAGGAAAAAAGAAAACAGAATCACATAATCTGCTGTAGGTGAAAAAATGTACCGCCCGTGGTGCCGCACCGCTTCCCTAGCCACATCCGGAACGTCCCACAATCACGGGCCAACGATACGCCAACGGCAAACATATTGCATCACACCCGCTGCATCCAGCATCCGGTTCCACCCGGTCCGATGTCCGTGGGGTTCGGTCGGAATTCTATTGTTTACCTTCCATCATCGGAAGAATTTGCCATATCTTCAATCTCACGGACGCTCACGGGCGCGCTCACTTTTTAATCGCTCCCAGTGCCCGTGCACTATTTGCGCTCCCGTTCCCGGTCCGCCCGAGGTGTGTGCGTATCGGGTTGGAATGGTATTTGCCAACGCAAACTGATAAGCACGGCGCCGACTGCTGGCAGGGCTATGCAGGAGTCGCCCCGTGCGCTCCTGAGTCTGGGATGGAGCCACGGACGACACGGGATACTAACACGGAAACCTCGCCGCGGCTGCTTTTGGGCGTTTGGCCACACAGTGAGCGAAACGCGTCGAGCGCGAAGGACGAAAATTAATATTTTTCATTAACACAATACAATCACGGAAAGTGCAAAAGGAGTGATGAAGTCCAGGTCAAAGGTTTGGAACTAGGAAAATAAAATAAAATAAATAAAATAGATATGAAAATGGCTACTGGAAGTCGACAGACCTCACGAGGGCCGCGAAGTGAAAACATTTAAAACCTTTTTGCCCCAACTAATAATCAATAATTTGACAATTGCCGGGCATGAAATTCCACGTGCCAATCCATAAACTTGCATTAAAATCGGTCCACGACCGCGAATTACTTTCAATGATTATTGCGCCAAATCGGGAGCCAGCCACGTTTATTTAGTTTTCATTCGACCTAATCTCGACCTAATTACAGTTAAATAGTACAATCTGAGCAGTCAGCCAGCACCCGGCCATAGTTCCGTGCCGTGCCGGTCTCCAAATATTGTTCGTTCGTATCCAAACGTGGCAAGGATGTTTTCTCAGCTAAACCACGAAGAATGATTTTTTGACAACAGTTTGCCAACCCGGGTTTTGGGTCGGCTTCCGAGCGCTCGTTAGAGCTTGCACACCACGTTGAAACCTCGAAGGTGCGGAAGGCTTCCAGCTGACAAAAAATCCGGGCTCCCCCAGAACGAAACGGAAAGCCATGCCGCCAGCTTGCCGATACACAGCCCAGCTCGGGCACGTTGCTATTTGTACTGCGGAACGCTCCGGTAGTAGATTTTTCACATCACTGATAAAACCACGTGTTGGCGTTAGTGGTGGCCACGTTCCGGTGAGCGTCCCGCCTCGCCGCTGTGTGGCAACAATGCGCGATCCTGGCGGCGATCCCAGCAATCGTAACAAGCGCCGGAACGCCGGAAGCACTCTAGTCTCTCGCAGGGAAGCAACACAATCGTGTGCAAAACACGCCACTGGCACTGCTGCCGGTGCCGGTGTTGGTCCTGGTGCAAAAAGCACTTACCGTACGCGAGCTGTCACCACATAAATGGTCATTCGCGGGTGCCGGGCAGAGATTAGCGGTGGCGACGGTGGTGGCAGCAACCGGAGCCACGGAGCGGTGAATAAATGGTGGAAAAAAATGTTGCAAATCGGCACGGCAGTGCACGGTGCGCCTACGGGTGCATCGATATGCCCCCTGGGGGGCCACGGGTCGGGTGGACGAATTGCGTCACCGTTTCGCGGGAAACATGTGGCTTCCGTGTGATGGTCACCCGGTTTTTAAGTGGTCACGTGAAGTTTGGCGGTGCCACCGACGCCACCAACAAGTGTTGCACAGCGCGTCTGCGTTAACTTCCGTTACAGCTTCTCACGACCGCACGACCGGTCCAGGTGGAACTGAATCAAAGTGAGGCTCCATTTCGTTTGCATCGCACCGAATGACTATTTTGACAGTTATTAGGACATTTTTTTCTATTGACAAATGCTATATTTCAATAGAACTTCATAGATTCGTTGCACTAACGAACCGCTGGTAGGACTTTGATACGCTGCTAAGGCAAAAGGTCGGGATAAGGATGATGGGTTAGAACTACAACAATATCTAGCATTCGTTTCGCAGTCGCCGTCGTATGGCAGCATCGTTTAGTTTTAATTAATACCTGTAATTTTGTGCTCAGTTAAAAACTTTGAAACTTATTTCCAAAATGAGGTGAGTCTTCAACTCAAAAGGGTTGGAAATTTGAAAAGCTCATTTCATTGAAGCTCATTGCCACCTCGGTGATTATGTTAATAAGCAGAATTGTCGTCTTTGACGCTCGGAATACCCACACGTCGTGCAAGAGAAGCCAATGCACTCCCAACGAGTGCCTGTTTGGTGCGGAAAGCATTTAAAGCATTAAAAGCAGAAACCATTTAACTGGGGACGTGTATAATAACAATCAGAATAATTATAGCCCAAGGTCCTAAGGCAGAGGATTAAAGCTCTGCTATAAATCAAGTGATAAGCGAGCGAACGAGATGTGCTAGTTTGATTCTTACTTCCTGGGTATTTAATGGCCCATGGCAGATATTGCCTCAAGTCGACACTTATTGGCTAATTGTATTTCATGGCTGTTCCATTTTAAACACTAAAATGTAGGGTGCTTTAAGCATTCATTTCCTTCACTCGAACCAAAGGGTGGCACATTAGCCCGTTGGCAAGACGTAAACTTGGGCTGACATTGCTCCACCGGCCCGTCGTCGGTCCGGCAATGTGTTTCAATAAAGCAGACCAGTTTGAAAAATAAATGGACACATGATTTCACTGGAAACATGGTTTGACACTACTGTCCGGTGCCCGGTAGTCCGGGGTGAAAAGCACGTACGATTAGCCAACACCAGGGACTAGTGCTGGGACGGTGCTGCCGCAACCAAGCGACAGAATCTGGTAGGGCAGGCGACAGAATTGGCAACAAATAAGCGACGCCATGGGCTGCATCAATTATTTACCCAGATATGTCTGCGTGCGAAACGATTTGTTGCGATTGTCAGGAACAGGAGGTGTGGGTGATAAATTTTACATACAACATTGTGGCTGGGCCGGCGGGAAAGGGCAACGGCCGGTGCATGTATCGGCAAAATGGTCGATAATTTATGAGCAGCAGCGATGAAGAGATACCGAACAGTTTGAGCGATCAGATCAGACCCGGATGCTTTTCGCTTCGTATCCTGGACACGCCATTCAGATACTACCCACAGAGAGATGGTGATTAAATGATTGAAAGTTAAAATCCTGGAATTCAAATCGTGTGGATGCCAGGACTTCATATCCTCAACTTTGGTAGAACTTATTAAACGCCGCCTTGATAGCCGTACGGAAACAGTGGGTCGGGTCTTTCTGCGGACAGATGACCCATCTTTTACTCCCTAGTGTCAGCTTTAGCGTTCCAAATTGGACAAGGATCTTGTTCGTCTGACCGCACGTAGTTCCCACCAGCAGGCATTCCAAGACGATTGGCTGTAACTGATGAAATGAGAGCGCTGAAAGCTGAATTTTCCGATTACGACTGGCCACGAGGAAAAAAGCGGACAATCCTAGGAGCATTGCTCGCCGCCCACCAGTGCTCTGTGCCGGGTGTGTCGGAAAATTGAGTTGTAAAGTTGGGAATTAAAGGAGCCCTCTATTCGGGACCGATTTTCCCAAAGCTTTCCACTGTCGATGGCTTTTTTTCCCGTCTTCTGCTGGAATGTCTCGAACAGACCGCAATTTGAAGTGTCCATTTCTGGAGCAGTCAGAATCCAACACAATCTTTTTTTGGGGGGTGAAAAACAAGTTGATGAAACGCTCTGATGGCCATATACTGAACGAGCTTTCAAGCGATGACGGCTGTCGTAATGGTGCACGTGAACAAGACAGCTAAACTGATCCACATCAAGCAGATCCAGAAAAATATCCGTTGAAAGCCTGAGGGTAAACTCCGACAATCCTTTAACTAGGTGTCATTTCGGAACACTCGAAAGACGTTCTCCAATTTTTTGGCCGAACTTTAATCAATCTGGAAGACAGCGATATCATAAATCATCGCTGAATCAGCTCTGTTTTCTCAGCCATTATTGACACTCCTGTTTATGGGATACTTTTATCGCTTCGTCAAAATTGAGACCGGGTACGGGTAAAGGGGTCGTCTCTGGGCGCATACGAAGAAAATTTAGTGCACCCAAGAGACTTGGAAGGTGTCATCGGGCAAACAATTCTAGTCCACTGCGCTGGACCGGACAGCAGCACGGACTATCGTCGCCCGCAACAGCAAACATCGTGGTTGGCAAATATTTACCCCGAATGGCACGTAATTTCCTAAATACGCTCCATCGATAAAGATGAGCATACAAAGCACGCAGCACTCGGCACTCAACTCACTCAACGCTATTGTAGCGGTCCCGGATCGTGGTCAGCTAGGAGGGACCTAAATTGCGGCCGGTCAAGTTATGCTTCCCGCGTATCCTTGTGGGAATTGGTGTTGTAATAATGATGATTGAATGGCTCGGCTCAGTGTGTGACTTCTTTAAAGCACGCGTGGGAAGTATGGACAGGCTTACCAGCATGAAAGATTCGACGGTGTCAGAAATATAGGTCATCCCCGCTCAACAATATCTTAGACAACCGACATTCAACGTTTGTCTACAATTTTTAAAATATTGTAAAAATATTGAAAAAGTCACAAATATTAAAAGTTTCCGCTGTAGAAAAACGGAGGAGTCGGAGTTTCCGAAAAACATATAATTTATTTAAAATATCCTTCAATTTCATTGCGCACGACGCACAAGAGGCGCCTATCAGCGTAATGGCGCAAATTGTTTAATTTAACATCCCTTACAGGAAGAAGGTCACACAAAGGACACCCATCGAGAGCCGGCGGTGAAGCAAATGACTCTTCCTGTGCACACCCGAGAGACGCTGCAGCGGGTGCCATGAAAATTACCTAAATGTTTCTTAATTACACTGGAAGCAAAACTTAGACTCCATGTAAATTTTCAGCTTATGAGCTTTCGTGCGCTTTGGGCCGGGCCGCGACTGCGAGAGGGCGCATGTTTGGAGACCATTAAAATTCGTCGCCCGCTTCCGTCGCCGGCCGGAACGTCCCAACTATCGACGCCAGCAGGGAGCATCGAGGGTAATGTCGAAGCGCGAAGGACCCGCGAACCTCGGGTTCGAACGGTGAGTGGCTTTGAACCAGTTTCGAAACAATTTATAAACTCACTTTGCCCGACAATATGCAAATCCTTTATAATCACCTTTGGCGTTCATTTTAAAAAGAGTTGCCCCCGTTGGCCCTGGCACTGGAGTGCCCTTTCAAGGCGGAAAGCATCAGGCCCCCAAGAGCACATCACGAACATTCCAATGGGCAAAAAATGCATCATAATATGCAAGCAAGATGCTGTATATGACAAATGCAAAACAAGTTGAGGTTAATGCCATTCGCATCATACTTTGCCAAGGAGAGGGTCCCACAAATTAGGGAAACAGTTTCAACTTAGGCTTCAGTACAATAGGTCGGTAATTTGCAAAAGACTTTCGCAGTTTAAAGCTTCGCCATAATGTCGCCAGTGTGCAAGTGTAATCCAAAAAGGCTACTATCGGGTCGTTTAATGCTTCCTGCGAAAAGGAACCCCCTTACCTTATCTTACACGACATGGCTCTGTGCTAAGTTGCACCACCTTACACACACTTGCTGTCGCTCGGCAACCAGAAGAACCGCGCTGGAAGACCAAACGGGGCTCCAAAACGCCACCGCACAGACTCTGGAAGTCATCGAACAAGGAGTGAACACGTGTTAAACGGTATTGTTTTTCCGGTGGAAAGCATGGAAATTAGTTACCGGAAACTTACTTGGTACTCGGGCAAAACAATGAACCCGTCGCCGGCACCGGTCGCCGGAATGGGTAACGGTTCCGTCATGTTCCGGTTCCGGTAAGCCGGCCACCAGCAATGTGATCCGACGGTGTTGGTGGCGCTGTTCGGCTTACAATTAATAAATCATTCCTCAAACTTTATCCTCCCGTGTTTTCGGGACCAGTTTCTACTCTTTCGGGGCCATGGCGGCCCTTTAGAAGGAAAGTAGGTCCACCGAAACGTTGATGAATCCATGGCAACATTATCGCACGGGAATCGTGGAGAGGACATTTTATTCAAATAAATTGTCCAGCTTCATAGTTGAAATATCTGCCGGCAATGGTCTCAGTTCGAAAGTTTCAAAGAGCCGATAATGGGGCTCTCGTGATATTCAACAATTGGACAGGTTTTGCATCAAAAGTTGGCTCAATTATTGCTACTGATTAGTTGCAAAATTAGTTACAAAATTATTTCATCCAGAATTTTTCGTTTCGGATTAGTTTTTACGATTGTTTGCAAAGTGAGTACAAACCCAACCATGGGACCGCTTCTTGGTGCAAATGAACTCAGCTTCGGTACAGTTACTGCACCGAGCTTCATAAACTCTACACCCATCCGTGATGCTTTAATTGTCATGAAAATATTGCCATACGGGATAATTTAATTGTTTTGCTCCGTTTTTCTTTCGCTCGCGAAAACCCGCGAACCCTTCCGTACATAGAGGCAGGCGGGACTAACGGATGTCGCAAGTAGATGATAAATATCTTTCTGTCGCAAAAACTCGCAAAACAAAATAATAATAAGCAAACACATCAGGCTCGGCGAGCGGCTGGACTTTTTTCGATCCTTGGGTGCAGCAGCACAACAACAGCACGACGGTGCAACGTCTGCGGCGCGTCACTGGAAGTGCTTTATGCACATGACAGCCTGAAATGGGCCGTCGACAATAAAGTTTCGTTTGATAAACATTAAACTTGATTTGGAGAACATGCTGCCGCTGGCCCGGAGGGTTCCGGTTTGCTGGGAGCTCGGAACTCCCTTTACACACGAAACGTGTTAGGTAAAGGCTGGCAATGGCTGGCTTAAAATGTGCCATAATTTCATGGCAATTTAAGCCTGGGTGTATTTGATATCACATTACGCTTCTCCACACTTGGCCGAATGGTGCCGTCTAGTGCTTGTTTTGCGCAGGGCCATGAATCAAGCATGATTTCACCTCAGCTGAAAGTGACGCGTCAATTGTGCCACTCACAAAACGGGCCGGTTCCCAATTTAGTGACACTTTTTTCAGCCGCCGACACACGGCACGGCAATTGTCCTGGCACCGAGCATCGATAGCTTTCGATCGCATTCGGCACCGCATGCTGTTGGGCGCCATTTTGTAAGCGAAACAATACGAGACCGCGCTGTGGTTCCGTACTGCCACTGGACGGCGCTCGATGGTTCGTATTGTTTCACTGACAATCTGGGTTTTTTTTTTCGAACCCCTTGGTCTGTGGAGTTACATGCGTGGTCTTCAGTTCTACGGCGCACACTGCGGGTCGAAAGTATTTGAGCTGGATTGAGGCAGATTTTTAACCTTAGTACACATCTTAAAATACTGTTCAAAAGTTACAGACATTCTTCGAACACCGATAGCCGTTCTACCGAGAAAGTAGAGATGCTCTACATTTTTTCCTGAATTCAAATAAGTTTATGCATTATTTTTAAAATCCATTTCTAATTTCCCAAAACCGAAAAAAGGAGCATCGCTACAGATCGACCAAAGTGTAAAATGTACCACAATTTTTAGAGAAGCGATTAAGTACAAACAATGACCGCCCAATTGAACTGACAGTGCCTGCCCGATAGCTAAAACATTAAAAAGTGGAAAAAACAACACACTACTTCCTACGATTGCACAGCATTTCATGAGCTCCAAGCTTACAACCGCCACACAAGATTAATATGGGCCGCTGCTCCAATACTTTCGACTTCCGGGGTGCATGCCAAACGGTTTTCGCCCAAAACGCAGAATGACGCTTGTTTTTCGGCGCCTGTGACTGTGCTTTTCATTCGCCTAAATGCCATGCGAATGGCCCCAGCTGGTTCCGGAACACCAGCAGGGCAGGGGAGCTCTCGTTCGCTGCGTTTCGAGCAAATAAAATGGTTTATTATGTTTTACCGACGGTACACTTGTTTGTGCACTGCGCGTGGCAGTTGTCGAATGTTTTGCCACTTTTACAAATTGCCTGCCGGAGCCCGTCGGAAGAGGGCAGAGGGCCAAGCCGAGCAGGGCCCCATAGACCCACACTAATCGGGGCTAATCGCGGATGGCGCTTAAGCCGTTAAACCCACCGTGCGCGCCACCGGCCCATATTGCATACATTTTAATTACCACGCGGCCGGGCGAGCGCCTCACATTAATCCTTCAGGCCCCCCCCCGTCGGTGTGCTCGGTGGAACAATGAAAAATTCATTCGAACCAAAAAAAATGGCCGCCCTCCCGGGAGCCACCGCCCAAGCTCTGGAGTGTGCTCTCTATCAATTCGCATCATTAACGCCCCATTTGACTTCCGCTGGGGAGCATTCTGGCCGAGACTGTGATACGCAAAACAAACAGCGCACGGCGCGCGTGTGTGTGTGTGTGTTTGTGTTCCTAGTGTGGTTCCACCGGTTTCCTGTCTTCGCAGGAAGCGCTGTTCCACCGTACCGTTTTTCCACATCGGTTTTTTATTCTTTGCCTGCCCTAAACCTTTTTCTCTTACTTTCTTTGTGTCGAACGTCTTGCTCTCTCTCTCTCGCTCTGTCAGTCCCACATAACACCCTTCTGGCGAATGGTCCTAACCCAGCACAGGAAGCACCATAAAGCCCGTGAGCGCGTCATGATGCGAGTCACGGGTTCTCGGCCACCCCAGCCCACCCCCACCCCAGTGTTGGTCGAAATCGTTTCAAAAGTACGTCCAAATTGAATTAAAACTGTGCCGCCAAATAGTGGCGAGGCAGGCGAACGGCGAAAAAATCCTTGCCAGAACGAAGGCGCATAAAAAATAGGACAAAAGACTATTTCATGGGTGGCTCACTTCCGGTTTCCGGCCGCTGGGCGCCCCAGCGTCGTCCGAAATCGCTGGAACGCGAATGCGTGTCTCTTTGCTGCTGCCCTCTTTTGCGCCCGTTTCACCGCGCCCGAGCCTAGAGAATGTTTGCTTAATTTTCCTGATCCAATTTCACATCCGTCAATTTCTCGCTTTTCTTTCATTTGCCGTCGTGGTTCGCTCGCGCTCTCTCTCGCTCACATACACATGCAGCGCACTCGGCACGGACTCTGGGATTTGTCGTACCGGTGGCGGAGATTTTTTGCTCCCGCCGTACTACGATCGTCCTTAGACAGGAGCAGCGCGAGGACAACAATTGGCGCACGGCATTAGGCAGGGCCTTCAAGGATTCCGCCGGATGGAGCGGCTTTCCTAGCGCATCACGTGCACGGGCACCGTGTTAACCCTCCACATGCCGATCCGTTCGTTATCCCTTCGGCAGAACGCTCGAGTCCGGGCGAGGTCGGATATGGTCGGGCGTCTATGGACGGGAAATGAAGGCTCTACCGCGGGCAGTTTTGTAGCCGGCCTTAATTTCCTTTCCTCGCTAATGAGACGAGTGCGTTAATCAACCGCTAGTGTTTGCGGTGCGGCCGCGATTTCATGGGAATGAGATGATGTGGCGCCGCTTAATAAAATTGCATATTAACGGCTGCGGTCGCCGGGCAAACACTCGTGGCACAATTAAACGCCATTAGGAGCGGTGCGGTTTTTGCGGGTTGAATTTTCACAGGTTTCTTTTGAATTTTTGCTCCCCACCCCGCCGCCAGTACGAGTGGATCGACACGATCTGTTTGTGAGGTGAACCACAAGCTTCAACTTTGTCCACAATTCTAGGCAATAATTGTTATAGTAATAATTCTTTGCCAAGAATTCATCCCATTTTCAAGATCCTGCCGAAGGTGCTTCACATTTGGTTTAAAACTCTTCATTTGTCTAGTAAAGTTGATTCCTCTAGTGGAGAAAGTTTCAGCTCTCGTGCTCCCAATTTCTTGTCCAGACTTAATTCCACCAAAGGACACTTAATCAAATCAAGCCTGCCTGCTGCACTCTTAGTGTCACCGACAACGGCAGCATTTTACAACTTTTACGTCCGGGATAAAACATTTCATCCCCACTCCGGGAGCTCCACCCGTGGGTGGAACACGAAAAGTGTCTCAAAAACATAAACACCCAATCAAAGAAGTTATAACTCGATGAAATGGCGACTCGGGCGACAGCAGAAATCAGATAAACGAAATAAAAACTTCTCGCACACTTCATTTTTTTCTAGCCACGACACAACAATGCGATGCGAAATGCGAATCCAAATCCGTGCATATGGTTTCTGGGAGGAAGCGGTTGGCCTCGCAGCAGGAAAAAAACCCTTGCTGTTCTGTGCAATTTTCCGACCAGCTCCGTGCTTTCGAAAGTTTTCGGAGCTGTCGCTGTTGCCGCTGCACGTGATACCGTCGAAGAACCATATTTCTTGGCTCGCTCTCTCTGCCTCTCTCTATCTCTCGCTGCGAATCGCTGAATGCAAATCATTTCTGGGTTTATATTGTTATTCAAGCCGCGTTAGTCACGGTGCCCAATCATTCCGGTTTGCCGTTGAAGCGGCGCACTCAGCACCGCTGTACGCGGAATTTTCGGCCTGAGCATCGGTATTGCTGGCGCTGTTAAAATAACGAAACCGCGGACACAGCTGCAGCGCAGCGCAGCACCAAAAGATGCAGCACGTAAATAAGAAAAGGTGCAACCGGAGTATGCACGAGTTCATGCGCGAAAAATTGTGTTCAATGAGTGAGCGAAAAAAAAAAGGACGACGTAATCCCAAGGCTGCTCCCGGCTAGTCCTTTCGCCCAAGAGCAGGACTCGGTAAAAAGTGGCAGAGTCCGCTCGAAAGCATTTTGCACTGCACCACTGACTACAAGTGACATCGTTCATGTCGCGTCCTCACCAATCCGTCGGTGGAGAGCGGGTTGTTTCGTGCTGCGTTGCGATCTGTTTCTGCAAACCCACCACAAGTGGTTACAGGACCTCCGCCGCCGCCCGTCGGCTTGTACAGCATTTTCATTTTTCACACCCGATTGACCGACCCGGAGGCAGGCTGCACCTGGTGCAGCGTGCTTGCAATAGTAATTTCAAAAATGTTGCATAGTGCTGTGCCCACTCTATTCGCAGCTTAGAGGATCGCATTTTGTCAAAAGGCTTCGAAATACGGTAAGAAGAATTTTTTTTAAATTATTGCAATTATTTCCCACAAAAACGATTAGATTCTGTAGTCGAATGTTTACTTCAAATTTCAATACGTGCACTACTTTTATTAGGTAAAAGTATTGAAAGTTTCAAACATTTTCAACCAAATTTTAATTTGAGAGAGGAAAATTAAAGTGCCGTAAGCCTCAAGCCTCGGCAAAGGCTTTAACCAAAAAAGCCAAACATGGGTGTGTTAAGCAAGTTAAGCAATCGAGAATCTCGGTATAACGTTGTACCCTAAATGTTGTCAGTCGTAGTTTAGGAAAGTTTTGGGAAAAGTGGAATGTTTCCCGCGCAAAAGTTTGGTACACAATTCAGCTGTAACTTTTGTTTGCCAATTTGCCTGCATATATTACGCCGCAAAGGATGAGCTGCCTCATGTTTCCAGAATTAAATCCTGCCGTGGAGCGAATTTAGACCCTGCTCAAAAACTATTTGATGTCCTGGTGCACTCCGAAATGATCGCATAAGAAACCAACAACCACATCGTTCACATCCTTTATGATTGTTTTGGAAATCTCTTTTCGGGGGACAGTAAAACAGATTAAAATTATGGACTAAATCAAAAATACGTTTTTGTAAGTTGTGACTGCAGCACCTCTTTAGTATACAGCTAAGCACGGGTTAGAAATGTTTAGCGAAAGTATAAAGCCTTATTCGTCTAACGTACACAACTCCACTGATAAACATGGCGCGGCTCGTGAGCCGGCAAGTTCTTTGAAATCCTATCAAATGCAGCATGGAACCACATCAATTAGTTTAATGGAGATTTGATAAAATCTGCACCGCCGAGCGCTGCGCCGCGGAATGGTTTATTCAAATTTACTTTTCCCGCTAACTCTCGGGTGCTGCGCTATCCGGGGCGCTACGTTGTCATCGAATGTTTAGCCAATCTAAATTACCACTCAATCATGCGATGCCGGCGAAACCGAACAAGCCCATCCCTTGGGCTACCGGTCACACCTGCCGCGCCCCCGATGGTGCCGCCACGCAACATGCAACATACGAACTCGTTCGCATCGTCAGCGGCCGTGGCCTTAACCCGAGACTCCCGGGCCCCATGGTTAATACTTGCGGTCAGACGCTGTAGACCATCGGGTCCACCGGGTCCATTATGGAGCGCGATTGAAATGTGGATTTCCTAATCATTAGCACTAATTAATTGTGTGTACGGTGCTGCATATCTCTGGAAGCTTCAGCGACGTATCTGTACACAGCAATGGCGCAATTTCTAGAAATAGGATCATGTGGTGACACGCTGTGCACTTTGAAAACCGAAGCTTCTGTCCGCACTTCGGCCGTATCTAGCATCCGTTTCCTAAATGGATCTACGCAAAAGTTGGTTTGGTCGTTTGATAAAAGACCGAGAGTTGCGGAAAGTTGGGTCGTACGCAAAAACAAGGAATGATAATTATTTTCACGAAATGTGCGCTCCAAAACCGCTGCTAATTATTCAGTTGCACGTTTTCAAACACACTAAAAAACTGCACCGTGCACTTCACTTAAACTCGTTTTGCTGCATCACGTACCGGAAAGTATGAATAACACACAAAATTTGATAATTAAAAAAATTTGCATTAATCAGTTGCATTAAGGATTTGTTGGACTTAGTTAAACGCATAATGGAGCAAGTTATAGCTATTTGGCCAGGTTAGTTATTTAACCGAATCATTTTATTGTCCTTTCACCAATCAATCGCCCAAACGTTCTTGGCTTACTTTAAGCATTTCCATCTAAATCTGTTATTGAGTAAAGCTTTTATCAAAATAAATTAGACGTCATTTTATTGACAACAGGACACTGTAAAACGAATGCTCTAAAGAAATTGAGATCGCTGCCATGAGATAAAGATCCCTAAAAAGAGATGAGCTCAATTGAAAATGCTAAAAATACAATAAAATACACTGAATAACATAAACCACTGGGGCAGTATCTTTGGAGCGTTGTTTAGACTTCTTATTTCCATTCCCAGCCGGCATCTTCGTGTGGCTCCAAACCAATCCCTGCTGTAATTTTCTAATACACACTCCATCAGCCATATTGATAGCTTACAGTAAGCAGAACATAGTCCAAAATCGCATCGCCTCAACTTCGACGCGTCTACACGCGGTGCGGGTTTTTAGGGAAATTGAAAAACTTGGGGTGTCCTCCCAATTTACGGCTTAATGATTGCTTTTCTTTTATCCCCCGGCCTAGCCAAGGCCGAGCGTGACTTTACGCCACGCCGCACGACTCCATTAGCGATCGCACTCCGCCGTGAACCCGAAATCGATGGAAAGCATTTAAGAAAATCGCACAATCATTCGCCCGCAAAAGTGCCAAACGCTGTATCCTTGATTATTGTGTTGCCGTAACACACAATAACACCAAAATAAGGGATGAAACAAATTGGGTAAATTTTCAACGAAACGAAACTTGTTCAAACTGATCAACGAAAGGGGAAAGAATGCGCAGAGTATAAACAATAGTTTCTTTTTGGGATTTTGTGCTACCAATTATATGATAAAATTGTATTACGTTGCGCTTGTTCACCAGCACACGTCCCTGCTTACGCAACCGAAGGCACATGGAAAGTGGTGTGTGGTTGGACCTCAGACCGTGCAAAATTCTCTCTCGACGCCACGTTCACATTTAATCCCCGTGCCAGTTATTATGTGGATTTTTGGGAACCACTCGTGCGAAAAGTATGTGACACGAATAAACCTTATCCGAGAGGATTAAGCGGGGCAACATTTAAGCGCAACATTGCGAAGAGTGTAGAAATAAGCGGAATAATGCTAATGGAGGAAGCTTACGAGGATGAACCTAAAAAGTCCACAAACAAGAACACTCCTGGACTCAAGTTTTGAAGAACTTAAATCCGAACCTGCGGCATTTCGCGTCCAGATAGAATGGTTTCAGCACGTTAATTTAACTTCTCCTGTACAATTTCAGCTCCCAAAAGAACCTTCTCAATATATTAATCCAGTATAATTGTGTTTCATTTGGTTTTTTTTGTGGGAAGATGGGTTTCAAAATGATAATCAATTCCCCAAACCGAAGACACGATTGCACAGCAAAAGTAACTTTCTAAATTGTGCTCGTTGTTCCATTTCATCTACGTTGATTTGCAAAATCGTGCCCATTGAAGAGAGAAAATTCCCCAAAACATTCCTAGCATTGTCCTGCGTACCCAGAGGCTCGCAAGTTGTTGAGCGGCCGGAGGCTAACGCCGGACGGATGCGTAGTAAGTTGTCATCCTGGAAATCTCTATTGATCTCGGAAGTCGAACAATATTTGACTGCGTTCAATTAGGAAAAGCTGCTCCCCGGTGGGGGGAATAGACTTGGGAATCAGGCGTACATTTTAGCGCTGGATTCAATTCGATTGAATTGTTGGTCTCAATCTTGCAACATTCGATTTTCGGCGAGCATTACTCATCGGCCGGAAAGTGGAGACCATTTCAGGAACCATTCCAAGAGCGACACACGAGCCGCCGTTCAATCGTTCGAAATAATTCGTTGTCATTCAGCCGCTTGCTGGCGTTCGCATAATTATGTTTTGCTCACTGATCGAGCGGATGAGCCTCGATGATTTTTGAAGCCGATGTTTCCCTCCGAACGCGCCCTAGTTAATCCGAAAGCACACATCGATAGGGAAGACTGGTTTTTGGATCTTTTCATTCGCCATCATGCAATTGTAATTGAAATACTTTCAATTTCGACGGCAAATCTTATCGGTGTTTGGCCAGAAAAGATTCAAGCGCAAGAAGAATCATTTGTTCCATTTAGGTCCTTTTATTATCTGTTTCAGTTCGTTTGCCAATTTTGTTTTTTTTTTGTATAAATTGTTATCAAATTTAAGTTTGGCTGATAATGGTTTTATTTTTGAACGCTTATCCTGATAATTTAAAATTTAAAAATAAACATAAAAAAACACATACTGATGTAATTTTTGATGAACTTTTTTCTTTTCATAAAAAATAGAACGAAACTAGTTTTGGAAAATTATGCTTTTCGAATTGCAAATGCCATGTATTCCAAAGGGTGTCGCATATTGACGTTAATCATATCAATCGGTGCCAACACGAAGACCATTAAATGGAATCGATATTGGACCTCCGGGCATCTCGGGCTAGGGCTTTCCGTTGGGCCACATAGTGCGTTCCACTTTCCAGTTATCCTTCGAACGTGCTAATGACAGCAAACATTGCACTCCGAAAACCAAAGCTTGTCTTTGAAATTACGCCAAAAAAACAGACCAAACTGGCCGCTCCGTTGCGGCAGCCTATCAAGAGCATGTTTGTCAGCATGGGGGAGCTAGCTGCTGGTTTTGAATGTTAGCTGAAAGCCGATGTCTCCGGCGGGCTCCTTGCGCAAACCGACCCTTTTGCCGACCCTGGGCACGAAAGGACACGAAAGCCAAACGGGTGCCGCACACACATGTTGCGCTTGTTGGCTGTCAACTGGTTGTGCACGTCGTATGTTTCAGGGTGTCGAACCATAAGATACGCCCCGCAGCGGCGCCGCACAGCACAGCACCCGTAATCCCACCGGCTCACCGTGGCCCACCACACCTACTCGGGGGGGCTACGGGCTACGGATGTGTTTGATTATCGAAGGAAACCAACCGGATAATTTATCTATTTTGTATCGTCAGTTGTCAGTGGGAACCATTAATCTTGCCGTCCATTGCGGAATTTCACTAAACCCGACCCGATCCGATCGACCCGGGGCAAGCCGGGGCCCCGAAACTTCCGGCGGTCGTGTGTCGAGTCATGGGTTTTTTTTTTTTTTTTGGGAGGCTTCACATTACAAGCCGCACACGACACACGTGGAGATAATTTTTCAAAACTCGCTCCTCCGCAGAAGGGTCGGGAAGGGCAGGTCCATCCCGCTGACTTCCTGGCCCGTGCAAATAGAGTGACACAGAAACGAGCCGCCGAGCTGACGAGTGATCGAAGGTAAGCTTCTCCCCTGATATCTCTTTCTCTCTTCTGGTAGGATATTGGCAGCCGAGGGAAACCGTCAAACAATCTTCGCCTTCGACACACAATAGACCACAATTACTACCGGTACCGGTAGGATGCGATAATTTCTTCCCTTCTCGCTCTTCCTGCAGCCGCGGTTCGGCATCAGCGACAGGCTGGCCATGTAAATCTGTCAAGCGAAATGGCAATTGAAAACAATCCACCACGGATAATGCTGCCCATTCGGGAAGCCCGGGGACGAGACAGCAAACTGTCAGAACTGCGTCGACGGCGAGGCTTAAAATGAGCCGTTCTTACCTTTTGGCTGCCAAACAGCAGGAACGGTACGCGATTTCCTGCCGCTCTCTAGTGTTTGACGAGTGGTCCTCGACGGTGAAGGACGGCGGACGGACGACACGCGGTGCATTTTGGTAAAAATCCATCAGCCCGGCCATCGGAAAACAATATGTCGAGAGATTTACAAGTGGGCCCCGGGTGGGCACGCGAGACGCACTCAAGTGGCCCAACGGAAACGGTAAGGTAAGGAATTGAACAATTTTACATCGCACGGCTGACTTGTACTTTATCCGGTCGGTGAGCGCTTAGCACCGACATTTGCCATGCTTCACTTAATCCTTTTGTTTCACCACACATCCCTTCGGTGGTGGCACCAACCTAAGCCTGGGGACAATGGGTGTTTAAATGTACTATGCCAGCCACGCCACTTCCCGGACGTTTTACTGTGAATGATTTCTGAACCGGGTGCAACTCATACATTAAGCGTGACTTTGAACGTAACCAGAACTTGTAAGTTGCTTTGCAATCAGACAACAGTCTCTCATAGTGCAGCAGTTCTTGGCGGAGAGGACGATGCTACTTTCGTCGGAACAAAATAGGATTAGGTGAACCGTTTGGAATTGATTGGTCAGTATAAGTCGTCAAAGATAACAAACATAAAGCACAAAACAATATTTGAGTTGCCCAATGCAATGCTCTGTGTAATGTTGTAGCCATCCTTGGTTCCCATATCGATTGGAAGTGTCAAAGTGAAGTGTAAAATAGAGAAAGAAAGCTAGCAGAGGTATGATGGAGAGTGGACACAATGGTCAGTCCGATAGCATTGACCGCGCCCGGAAACGTTTCGTTCTTCGTCCAAATCCTTCGGCAACATAATACACACTTGGGTTTATCGTGGAAATAGGAAAATTTTGCTGGAAAATTCAATTATTCTAATGCAGTTTTCTGTTGCAAGGATCTCCCCAGCCCCAAGCAGTAACTCCACCGGAATGGAATGTCCAAGCAAAAAGGGTGCACAGCGATGGTTTTTCGTCGCCCGTTGTATAGCGTGGCATCTGGGTATAATAGCGGACTGGAAGGATCAGCTCGTCCGGTGGTCGTCCTGAGCGAGTTCTGATATATGTCCGTCCATTTGGGATAAAAGCAATGCACCGACGGATTCTGCATCTGCTGCCGCTGTCACACTATGGTTCTCCAGAAAATTGCTATCATTTGCGGATCCATTAAGCACTCGGACAAAAAGCAGTGTGTATGGGTGTCCCGGACCCTTCCCCCTGAGTAGAAGAGAGATTTGAGCTGAGCAGATTACAGCGCCCCCGACCCGTCTCGAAGACAGTGACGCCTCTCGAAAGCCCGAAGAAGACGCAACCAGCAACCGGCCAGGCCAGGCGGTCCAAACAGCTTGGATTGGTCGATGTTTTAGGTGTCGCTCGCAACAAACTGTCCACGGGCACAAAACGAGCACATAATGGACTTTCGGTCCCGTTGCGCCCCAGCGCCTACGAGTGTCGATCGCTGGATCCTTCCCCGGTTTACACCATCTTGCTTGATATGTACTATCCCTTACAAAAATGGTCACCAGATTGTTGCGTGTTTTGTGTAAGTAACTTATGGAAACCCTCCAAATTTATCGCGTTTTGAAATGGAGTGAACGAGTGCGCATATAAACGGGACGTGTGGGACACGAAATTGGATCACGAACGACGAGAGATTACCGCGTGGTCGATGGTACAAGGTGTTAAGCGATCGAAAAATGATTATGTGCAGTGGTACCCGGCCGGCCCGAGAGCCCTTTATCGATGGATTCTTCGTTGGTGAAGAATGCTCAAACTATTTGGCCACCGTTCGCTCCCGAACGCTGCGGTTATCCAACCGACGGCACAATATCGGGCGATGTCGCAACACTTGAATGGCACATTTTTGCTTGTTATTTGTACGAGCTGTTATGGAATTGCAAATGCTGGTGGAAGTATGCGCCGCGCCGCAGTATGGGGTGTGATGACATCGTCCAACATGGCGGCAACATATTGCCGCCCGGCCCAAGTGTGCTGTTCTTTCTGAGAATGCCCGACCCAGGCGGCGCGGGTGCGGTGGTGTCTTGAACCATAAACATCGTCTCCGATTGCGATATTGGATCTGGTTTGTGGTCCGATCGGTATTCGGTTGGCCAAGAAGCACGAGGCCAGGCGCAGAGTATTGTCACTCCAGCGCAGAGCCGTAGCACTCTAGCGGGGATCACAGTGCGTGGCATATTTCTGGCGGAGGGCCTCGCAAATATGTCCGGCTGCGATGAGGGGCCCCGTGCTCCACTTGGGGCTTAGGGGTTCTTCCACGGAATGCACTGATGTTGGACGAATATTGAATCACGTCTGCGTAATATTCCCCCGGATGGCCAATAAACGGCACCACCGAAGTGTAAGAATGCATTACCGAGAAAGCTGCAGAGAGAGAGAGAGATAGAGAGAGAGAGTTACATTCCTTGACAAACACTGCCTTGGTTTATTAGAGGGATCGAATCTGCCTTAATAAATGCCTAAACGTTGAATGAGATACTGATTTAGAAGTGTTTATAGCTCCATGATAGTTCCGAAAATGAGTACTTTTTGGTTTTACACAGCATAACTTTCAAATGTTTTAAATACTTTTTGCACTAATGTCTGATCCTGCAAAGTTCTAAATTATTTTTAAAAATGATTTTACCAACGTCAGACATACATTTCGCTTTCGGCCTTTAAAAAAACGAATCATTTTTTCAGGATTCAGTTGGAAAAGCCTTCTACAGCAACATAAGATTCAGATTAAGCTCATTCTGGCCAGCGCAATCAAATGCTGAACAACGGAAGTTTCTTACCCCACAATCTTGGCTGCAATTCCAATTTCTTACGGTTGAGGCAGAACCGAATGGCTGAAGATTATGTGATGTGGCTTTGTTTTGTGTCGCTGCCGCACGAATGACGGTAATTCGTCACAGGATGACAATTTCAGATCATGTTTCTTGTCGCAGTAAAAGTCTGCGCCAAATTCGAAGCTGCGGGCGAACTTTTGCATTTGCCATAATAATGGCGCCGTACAAAAGAGTTCATTGTTGCCTCAAAACGAGTGGAACACGGTTTCGGTGAATCTTTCCATCGGCGCAATAGAAATCTAACATCCTCCGCCAACGAGGGCACATGGGAGCAGCCAGCAGCGAGAGCATGCGAGCATACCGAGCCACGGAACTTGCAAGAAATTGTTTTGTTCGCATACTTTGCGCAGCCAAGGCGAGCATAACGGCATAGTTTCTCAAAACCACGTGATCGACGAGTCGGGCCGTTTGATGCTGCGAAGCTGAACGGGGCGAACGCAGATACGTACGGCGGGGGATACCCTCCGAGATGAGCTGTGGCTTGCTACCGAAGAATCCCGACCGTCCGGAAGATATGACAAACTATGGAATCTCGTTAAAAACAGCCGTCGGCTATGCACCACTTGCCGGTTACGTCGTGAGCTTCCACTGTACGGCGCACAAATAGTTTATGAAGTTGGAGGCATTTGGCGCACTTTTTTGGGGCCGCAGTAACCGAGTGAAAAGGCGCCTCGAAGGTGGTTTTCGAGACAACCGAGTGTCATCACCATAAGGCGGCGTTAAAGCGATCGTCAACCGGAATGACTGAACCACAAACAACCATTACAAAGTTAATTCAATAAGTGGGGAATTTAATATTTCCGCTTCACGAACTAAGGTCTTTTTTGGGTACAATATATTTGTAATAAGTAAACAATAAACTAAAGTCTAAACATAAAAGTTTGTAGACAAATGGTTATTTAAATTAAAACAACAAATACATAAATAAATGAAACTCTGTCAATAAACTATTGAAGTTTATCACTCAACAAACCACAAAAAGAATAACCCGCAAAAAAATCATCAATCAGCAAACTGACTGGAGAAAGTTTAATAGAATGTGTGTTGGCATAAAACGAAAAGTAAAAACTGGTGCACGATCTTAGCGATCACTTTCGATCGAATTGTTCAAACTTCGCACCAAAGAAACAAGGATAATAGCAGCACCACAGTAAGAAAAAAAGGTAAACGCCTCAAATCAATGTTACAATCCAAGACGCGGGCCACACACTTGTTCCGAGAATTAGAGTGAGATAAACGTATGAACCCGATACCCTCCAGACTTGTCGAAGACGTTCCGTGACCGTGTCCAACAACGACTAACACCGAAAGCTCCGAAGCTTCGCGGCAGGTTCGGCTTCGTTTTCGGAACGAGACCCCCCCTACGAAGTGCCCACCCGTGAACGGTCCAACACTGCCGGCACTGAATCCTTATTACTCCAGCGGGAGGACCAATTTCCCCTTTCGGCGGGATCGGCCGTTTTCGTCCTTTCGGGCCGAAGTTTTTTGTTCGGGCCCTTCGACGAACCCACTCAGTTCCGCTCTCAGTTCGCTCTGACGCTGCGATACGCGCGGATGTGTTACGACGTGTGGCGACTGACGCTCTGTAAGGCTCGGAATGTTTTTCGCGGATAAACCGGGAGCAGTAACAGAACCACGCCGTCCGTTCGGTTCGCAACGGTGCGTAATCGAGGGCTTATCGCGAGAAGCCCTCGAAGTTGGTTAGGCGGCTGGGTCCTTTTTTGTGCGTGTGTACGGTGCCACTTTTACGACCCCGCGCAGTAGATTGAATACTTCCGCGTGTCGGTTCGCGAATTTATGGGCCAGGATTAACTGTCTATCGTGGTGTGGTTGCCTGTGCCTGTGTCGCTAGTCGCGGTGGCCAACCGGTGCCGGCAAGTGCACGAACCGAATCGGAAGGTCAATCACAGGGGCATCCGTCTTGTCTTTGCCGGCATCGCCGGTGTGAAGTGTGCCTGTGTGTGTGCGTGTGTGGGGGCTAGCTTTGTACCAAATCGAATTCTAGGGGACACTGGCTCTGGGTGGTGATGCTGACCGAACTTCACTCCTTCAAAATGATGGAGTGAAAAGGGGTGATGATCGGTTCGTGTTATGGGCAAGAGGTAAACCCGAAACAGGGAACAGGATAGTCCGATTAACCCTTTCAGCCGGTTCAGGGGCTGTACGATTTCGTGAAGCGTGATTGCAGCAGCTCCAAACCGGCACCGGAATTAGAACAACACATACAGGCGGTGTTCCCCACTATGACTGCAATCTTCGTCCCCAAAAAGGCTCATTGTTGCGCGCGTGTGTGTGTGTGTATGTGTGTGTGTGCGGTGCCTTCGTTTGCTGCTGTGCTGTGGCGCACTATAGGAAACGAGAGGCGAGGGACGAGAAAAACATAAAATCATGCAAATAATCATTGTGAAAGCGTAAAGGAACAAGTGCACGGCAGCCGAGGCAAACGAACCGAGTGACCCCGATTCCTCGACCGTGGCCGGGTGGGCGACGGAGAGAAACATAAACCGGTGGGCACCACATTCCGGCGGTCGGTGGGTGGGTGATCATTTGCGTGTCACAATGTTCGAATCCGGAATTAAACCATCCTCCGAGCAGCAACCGTCCCGAGTCCTGATGCGCAACATAGAGAGTGTGTGCAGTTGTGTATTAATTTTATGTTCAAACAAAACGCACCCGACAATGGAGCAGAGGGTTAATTTCTTGCCTGCCGTAGCCTACGGCTTAGCATCGATACTGGCAATTATGAATAAAAGAAGAAAAAAAAACTCATCCACCCGGCTCGGCCATAGAAAACAGGTCAAATGCCAAGCATTAACCCGGTGCATTCATCATCATGGCAGCCAACCTGCTCATTATGCGAGCAAACAATGAATATTTGTTCGCTGTGTCATCAAACAATGCTTAGCAAAGGTGTAACCGAGTTCAGGGTTCACTCTGTGGGCGTGAGACCACCACCCATTACTATCGCCCATCGATCGCAGCTCCGGTAATTAATCGGCTAATGACTGATAAACGGGGTGCGTTACGGTTGCGTTACAACAATGATGATTGTTTGTTTTGTTTCGTTGCTGATAAAAGGCGCTTGGGAGGACATGTTGAGCTGCAAGATTGGAGACGGAGATAATAATCGTTAATCATAATCGGACAGGGAAGTGATACTTATCGTTCGGTGTGTGATCTGAACGTCTGGTGTTTGGTGCATTACCGCCAAAAATAGCAATTGATAGTGATTTTTATTTGAATTATTAGCTGCTAAAACTCCCTGAAGTTAGTAAAAAAAATAAAAAAGGTTCATTTACATTAAAAACAACAATAACAAAACTACGAATAATTTTGCCAAATTGTGGTTATGTTAAAAATGATGAGGGTTCGAATGAAGCAAAAAACATAAAGAATTTAAGATTGAAAAACAATGCTCTTTGTTATTCAAATCTTCATGGATCTCATTTACTTCTCTAAAATAGTTTTAGCGTTTCAATTGTTTTGTTTCAGATTTAAAAACAAGTAAAAGTCACAAAAAATTGTAGGAAATAAATGCACTAGAAAGCACTTAGAGTGTGATGGAGTAGTAAATAGAAATGCTTAAGCATCAAAGTTCACGTTCGTTTAATATTAAACAAATGCAGGTTCGTCTCTTTATTCCACCCATTCCATTTGCTTTTTATTGGACCAAGAATAGCCTTAATGTAGAAACTTAGATAACAAAGTAGATCTAAGCTGGCAGTAATTGGAAGCTTAGCATTTATTGAGAACACGAAATTTCAAACGAAGAAGTAGAACTTCCTCAAACAGTTGATTATCCAAATTAAATTGGTAACATTTCATTCCCCTAAGCAAGTCAATACATTATCTTAAAAGGGTTCGCTATGGCCCAAAACGGATCGACCATTTTTTCTCCGCAAAAAAGGAAAACATCCAGTTATGTTTTATGATTATTGGTAGCTTTTCTTTTCAAGTCCACTCATGCCCGCAGTTCGCAACACACGAAGAATTACATTACCGTTCGAGGTTAATCCTCGTACGTCAGTTCAGGATCGGGACACTCACTCTGCTGCCGGCCATAATAATCGCCTCCATCAATTCCTCGTAACCAATTCCCATTTTCCAAGTAACGTGTTGCATATAATCCCCTCCCAGCACCATAACAACCCCATTATCATTCGGGATCGATCCAGCGTGAAAGTTGCCAGCTTCGAAAAAAGGCAGACTAGGATCGACGGACCATTTTCCCTTTCGGCAAGGGTAGTACCAAAGTGACCAGCTAAGGAAGAAAAAAAGAAGTGGTTCGGAAAGTGCCTTTACACTCAATCAAACACAAGGCACACAGAAATGTGAGAAATAAACGACTTCCCGGTACTAAACGTTTGTGAATGATGAAGAATGAAGGTATTTGAGAGTGAAAAATATGTGTTGTCCTGTGGGGGGGAGCTCCTTCCTGGGAAAAGGTTGCTCGCCTTCCGCCCAACAAATTTCTCGTTCCGCCGGGTTGTCAAGCGTGTCACCGTATTTTATGTCGTTACTTCGCCATAGCTACATTACTATAATCGAATTGGCATCTAGCACCGCTGGCCAGCATAATAACCGCGGGCAAAAGGCCAATAAACCGCTCGCTGCCGCTGGTTCCGCTAATGCTTGGAGGTGGTAAAATTTCATAATGTGCCTCCGGGAAAAGTATACCAAACGATTGGCTTTATTCAATAAAAAAAGCCCTTGCAACTAATGAACCCCTTGAACGATCTAATTAAATGCACGCCGTCAGCTGCTGTCGCGATATAATGAAGCTCTTAGCATTCACAACATCACGCGGCTGTTGGGACCAGAATCCTGGTCGCGTTTTCGAACGCCACACGGACGTCTCCGGCAGATTTCACACACATATTCGTGCCCAATGTACCACCATCCATGGGTTTGCCTCCAAGTAGTGTAGTTTAGGAAACCATTTCGACAAACCGCAGTACGTGGGAACTAGTCTAGAATAATTGAAGACAGTTGTCGTGGTTGCGACCAGAATAATGTATCGACTGCTCAACGGCACCGCGTCACGCTCGATAACGCCCCGTGGTGCGCCGGATGCGTGGTACATAAATTAATGGGATGAAATTCGAATTCAATGCAATTACTGTTTAACGTGAAAATAGTACTGGCGCATATGGCACCAGCTGCCTCGGCATGAATGGAGACAGAAGTACAGACTTAATCCTAAGGACGTTGAGGTATCACGAAGTGACTGACTGTTATTTTAAAATTCATCCTCGATTCAAGATATTAAATTAACATTCAATTTTATATCCAGCATGAATATCTAGAGTCTTTCTAATAAAATGACTGAAATAAAAAACTTTCGATAATTTGATTAAAGATCTGCAATAATAACAAGCAGATAAAGGTAAAGCAAACAAAATTAAAAGAAGTGATCTAGAGTTAAAGCACAAGCGAAATGACATCGATCACATCGAGTTTGTAAACTTGTCTCAAACTCAAACAAGTGCACCGTAACCAAACGTTACAACTTATGTAAACTTTTCATTCCATCAGTTGTTAAAAATTCAAATGGCTTTAACTACGCTGCCTTGGCAAATCGCTAATCTACATACTAGTGCGTTCATACTACATGTATAAACATATACTGGTTTAGCACAAACGTGTGCTAAATCTGCTACGGGGGCCCACCACGACCAGACCCCTCGGGGTCTACAAATTTAAATTAAAACAATGTGCCATACTTAAAAATATAAATATGCTCCATTCCGATCTTCTAAAAGAGAAACAAGATGTACACTAATGCTTTTGATACATCTTGATTTAATGATTTATGGCGAGGGCTTTCAACGGCGCTGTTTCAATTAATTCACTCTACACTTTTTCCACACTCGCGCCAGGTTACCAACCAGGAAACTATTTTACGTTCCAGAATAATTACTCAGTGCAATGGCAGATGCAACGGTGTAAAAAACGGACTCGTTGAAAGCTATATTTCCTGAGCAATCAGCATTTTAATGTCCACTCCAAACCGATACGCCATCGCCGTATCCTTGGGCCGTATGTGACCACAAAGAGCGTTTGTTTCGGAGCATTACTCGGATGAATAAAACGCGCCACATTTCACGCATCACATCGCCTCCACAACCCTCCTAGTGGCCGCTGCCCCTGAGCACCACCATGCGGCCCTCGTACCTGCTGTAGAGGAAGGAGAGCGAGAGAAATTATACGGACAACATGGTGATGCTCGCTATGCTCGTTGGCTATGCAGCAGCAGCAGCAGCAGCTGTGGCTAGGGCTGAAAGCGAATTTCAGCGCAGTACCTTAACGCGAAAGTGAGCAATGCGAAACAATAGGGCAGCGATTGCTGAAAGCCACCAGCACCTCCACCAGCAGCGGCCGCTGAAGTGCATCATCGCGCGAATCGTGAAGTGTTTGGCTGCACGGAGGCCGCGCCTTGCATCCTTAGGCGCCGGACCAACTGCCCTGGCCTGACGGAACTGTGTGTGCCCTGTGTGTGTGTGTGTGTGAGCCCCGCGGAGAGGCTCGAAGCTCGGTTGGTTGCTGCAGTACCGTGAACAGTATTTCGAAACATTACGGGAGTGAAGTGCCGGCTTAAGCCAAAGTGGAAGTGACTCATCTCGGGCAAAAGGGGAAAAAGGCAGAGAGAGCCCGTTCGAGCAGTTTCGGGGCGATTACGGTGGCGACTGCCATCTGAAGAAGGAACCAAACTAAGATAGCGTTGGGCACGGGACGGCACAATCGGGCGATTACCCGGTCCCGGAAGTGTAGCAGTGAGGCGCGCTCGAGCATCGGATGCACCGGAACGGAACAGCGCCACAGCGATGGGATACATAAATCTGCTCGAGCTAAAGCTTTTGTTAAATATATCATTAGTCGTGCTGCTGGTAAACGGTGAGTTGGTGTGTTTTTTCGAGAAAATTTAATTTCTCGAATTAGTATGATTTATGCGCGACGGTAAATAATCATAATGGATGACATAAATGGCACCGCGCCCACCGGTGGGCCGCCGGTGGCGTGGCGTGTTCCGCCGTTGTTTCCTATTTCGTTTCGATTCCCGTTCCCGTTGTTTGTTGTTCAACACTCTTTTTTTTTTTGCTTTTGTTTTGGCTTTCCCCCCGTTAAATGATGGAAAAGCGCTTTTCGATGTTTTATTTGTTTCCTCGTCTGTGGGCGCACGGGCGGATTTCCTAGTGGTGCACGGGTTCTCACGCTTCTTCGATGCCTTTCGCTTCTTTCTCTGCTCCGGACCGCACAGGACATGGCACCCAGACGGAAGCACAGCCAGAGTTCCTGGCCGCGCTGGACAATCTCACGGTGACACAGGGCCGCGACGTTTCCTTCACTTGCGTTGTGAACAACTTGGGACAGTACAGGGTAGGTGGTTTGCTAATTATCGCTTGAACTCGCTGCGGCACTGATTGATGATGAGGTGTGCGTCGTTTCAATTATGCTGTTTATGATGGGCCCAAACAAACCAATGCAAATTTATGTGAACTAGTTCCGTAGTAAGCTGGCACATTGTTGCCAATTCAAAATGTCCTCCCAATAAACGAACTTCAAGGATATTGCAATCAAAAGGATCGCTGTTTTGTATCAATTTAAAAATCTCAGCCATCACGGGTTGAAATCACGTTACGCGCATTAAATAATCTATCGATGGAATTAAACATTGTCTACAGCTAAGCTAAATAACTGGAAAGGAGTTGCGTGCAGGAGCCGCTGGCTCAGGCAAAACTGTGAAACGAGTTCATACTAATGCTTGTCTCATCTACATTATATACCTTCAATTCTTCGCCAAAAAGCGGCAGCATGGCGTGCCGCTTGAGAGGCACCCTCCACTCCACACGGCGCCCGCGCCGTTATTAATGATCTCATTTACAAAATTTATCGAAAACAAAACCCAACTTTTATTGACACGCAGCTCCCCTAAATAACGCAACCGGCTTCGGCCGTAGCCGCCAGTACCAAGGCGGCACACGGAAGGCAGTCGTAAAAAATCGCTGCCTAATGAAACGGTGAACATAACGAGTGCATAAAAGATTGAAAGTAGCAAACAAAAAATCAATTGCCATCTTTTGGCTGGCTCTTTGGGCTTCTTGGGTTGAGTCGACATTTTCCGACGGCAAAATGGCCCATTTCAATCAACTCCAGACACGCTCTTGAGGTTCGTGTTTCGGGTCGCCAGGATCCGACAGAAGATCCGGCAGAGTAGAAGTGTTGTCTAGCTGAACTCAAGTTGGACCACGTCGTTAAAGTAGTGTTTTACTGCCACGCGATACATTGGCACGGAATCCGAACCGAACCGTGGTACTAGGATTTTGTCTGTAATTTTGTAATATTAATTGCCTGAGCCCCATTCCTAAAAATTAACTTTATAATCGGCTTCCCGATGCAGGATTTGTTCACGTGGCTACCGCGTACATCACAACGCTATACAGGGTTGAAACCTAAAAACCCAGAAAAATGCTCGACGGGATAACTTTAACATTGCATTCGAGGTAATAGTTCCGTTTTTCTCGTGAAATTCTCCATTCGTTCGGCTAAAGGTAGCATGGATCAAGTCGGACTCGAAGGCGATTCTCGCCATCCACACACACATGGTGGCCCTGAATCCACGGCTATCCGTCACCCACAATGGCCACAACACCTGGAAGCTGCATATCTCCCACGTTCAGCTGAACGATTCAGGAAGCTACATGTGCCAAGTGAACACGGATCCGATGAGACATCAGGTGAGTAATGTGCCCCGTAACGGAGCAGAGGAAAATGTCCCTTAGCTTCCTAGGGAGAGCATTTAGCAAATGAAAACGAAGCCATTGTGACCTTCTTTGAGTTGAATTTAAAATCGCCATTTATCGGATATTGCTCCGTGCAGCAATACGGAAAATCAAGATGATGCCTATTCCTCGTCAATTATGGAAGACGCACACTGACCGGCAGAAGAAAGTGTACACGCGCTGTGCTTCCCAGTGTTCTTGAAACACGAACTCGTGATTTAATTTGTCTAATCTAATAATGTTCCAAATCACAAAAGAAAGGATATGTTTTAAAAAAGGAAAGAATTAACTGCATTTCAGTTGCATTTTTTTAAATTGTTCACAACTACTGTGTGTTTTTTGTCATAGAGTGATTCTAAATCTGCCGCAAGAGCTAGGCAATTGAGAAGTTAACTCAACAATTTGGGCACAGAATACAATTTCAAATTTTTCTAGAAATGTTCCTAGCAACAATCGTACGCAATCTTATAGATTTAAGGATTTTCATGCTTCCGGCTTAGGCTAGGTTCTTAGGATCTTTAAAAAAAGATTAGAAAACTTTACTTGTGGTCAGTGTGGATCCGTCGCTTGGCGTAGCATCACCACCACGTTCGATTGGCCGGGCAATTGGCCATCGGTGTTTTTGCAGCCCGGAGTGTCTCCGGAGAGAAAAAGAATGCCCTCCCAGTCGCAGCTTCTCAAGCGTTTGACCATTGTAGTAATTGCTTCATGAATACATAAATTGCACCGAGGAATGGGAGCACAGAGCTGCGAAAGTAACTAAGAACCGTAATTACAGTCGGGCAACTTGGACGTCGTCGTTCCACCTGATATTTTAAACGAACACGAGCCCAACACCCTGGAGGGCGGCGTGGCCAACGAGGCCGGCAACGTGCAGCTGGTGTGCCAGGCGACCGGTGTCCCCGAGCCGACGGTCCAGTGGAGGCGTGAAAATGGCAAGGATATCGTCGTGCGAACGGAGGGCAGAGAAAAACAAGGTAATTTGTGGCTCCGGGGGATTGCGAAGTTTAATCTAGTGCTTTTCTTCGCTCGCATAGTTTGCTGTCATGGCGCTTGATTTACTAACAAATTCAACTGACCCGAAAGGCTCCGGCCCGCTTCCAGCGCCAGTTAATTATCCAACAATGCAGAGATTCAAGTCTTTTAATTTCTGTGTTTTTCTTTAATTTTAAAGTTATCTTTCGTCCCTGGGCGAGTGGGTGGACAAACACGCAAACTACCACACGATCACTTTTCTACGTTCACTTACCTAACAGTACCGATTGCCTAGCTAAGACCTTGTGGCCCAAGATGCCTTTCACTGGAAAGATATGAAAATGAAACAAAATTTTGCTAATTTCGGAACGATTTTACATTTGCATTCATAATTCAACATCCTTGTTCAGAAGTTGCAGTTTTTACGAAAATAAAATCTGTCTTTAGCACACTTCAGTGATGTCATTTTCCGTTGGAAAAAACGCGCAGGACAATCTTTCCAAAAATTGACTTAAATGAAATAAAAGAAACATCTTCAATGCATTTTATCTCAACAGACAGCTACCAAAAGAATCAAATGTTGTTTAATACTCCAGTAAACATTTTCGAGACCCCTTTTTCTGCCCCCGCCGCCGCATTGTGCATTGGTGAACGACGGAGCATAAAGATAGCATAACATTGTTGCATGTTCTGTTTTCTCGCTCTCTGCTTCATTCCGGCCAGTGGTGAAGTTCATCGAAGGCGAACGACTCGTCCTGAACCAAGTGCAGAGAACCGACATGGGAGGATATCTCTGCATCGCCTCGAATGGTGTTCCGCCCTCGGTTAGCAAACGGTTTGATGTCCAAGTGAACTGTAAGTCACTGCTGTCGCATACCTTAGTGGTTCGGTTGCAACTGAAACCGTAGTGTGAGATGTGTTGAAACTTTGGCCACTGCCATTTTTATGCTAACATCAAACATTGTCTTTCTATGTCACCGTTCTAACGCGTCCGCGGTGACCATTATCAGTTCCACCGAACGTGAAAGCCGGAAACCAATTAGTTGCCGCCCCGGTCGAGAGCCACGTGCTGCTGCAGTGCGTCGTCGAAGCATTCCCGACTCCGCTCAACGGATGGCACAAGCATGATGGTACGATCAGTTCGTTGTTTAAAATTAACAGTATTGATTTCACTAGATAAAGGGTTTCTTATCGTGCCATGTAATTTCAATCTTAGTCTCGTAAGCACAGGTGAGCTTTCCTTTAACCTCCAAAGAGATACAAGGGGTCTATGGTCGGTGTAAACTATAAACTTCTGACCATATATGTAATGCTTAAAATATGCGACGGCCCAAACAATGGCTAGTAACTCCTTTTCGATCGTATGATAACGGGTTTCGGGTCCATTCAATGACCTGCTGGCGAACGCTATAGGTCGGTCTACTGTTTTCTCATTTGAAAGCACCGCTCCAATGGCAAATTTACTGGCGTCGGTAGTCAATACAAATCTGTCTCGATGGTTTGGCCTCACTAATATTGGTTCTGAGATTAGAGCTTTCCGCAACGTGTTGAAAGCGTCATTGCAGTCGGACGACCAATTGAATTTAATGTCCTTCTTCAACAAATCGTTTAGAGGCTTACGGATCCTTGCGATACCTGGGATGAATTTCCCATAGAAGTTAGTCGCGCCTAAGAACGAACGTACTCCCTTGATGTTTGTTGGTGGGCTCATATTCTCAATGCTTTTGACATTGTCTTTAGCGGGCCTTACTCCCTGTTGGTTGATTATGTGGCCTAGGTATTTGATCTCTTCCTTCAGTATTTGGCATTTCTTTGGCTCAAGCTTTAAATTGTACTTGCGAAGCCCTCTGAGCACTTTCTCAAAATGTTCGTTATGTTCATTGATTGTCCTTCCAAAGATGACAATATCGTCTAAGTATACTACTGCTCTCACACCTTTGATTTCGTATAGAACGGTGTTCATTAAACGCTGGAATGTCGACGGACTGTTTCTTAAGCCCATCGGCATCGCGCGGAAGTGATAGTGACCGGTAGGCGTTGAGAAAGCTGTCTTCGCAGCATCCTTTGGGGATATCGGGATCTGGTAGAATCCTGATTTCAAATCTAACGTGGAGAAGTATTTGCTATCTCCCAACGTGTCTATGATTTCGTTAATTAACGGGATTGGGTAAACGAAGGGTTTCGTGACCTCATTCAAAGCTCGGAAGTCTACTACAATTCGATATCTTTTCTTCCCATTATCGTCCAGCTTCTTGGGTATGCATAGAACGGGGGCGTTGTACGGGCTTGTACTAGGTTCGATAATTCCTTGCTCCAACATTTCGTCTATTTGTTCTTGTAAATGAATTTTTGTTACCTTCCGGGAAACGATATTGCCTCTTATAGATAGGCACATTTGTTGATGTTTCGATCTCATGGACGGCTGCCTTAGTCTGAGTGAGTTTGTCTCCTTCCATAAAGAAAACATCATTAAACCTACGCAGTGTGTTGGCCAATTCGTTGTTAGCCGGTTCCAACTGCAAAATTTTAAGCAATTCCTTTTCCCTTTCGTAACCTTGTAGCCTTTTTATCTGCTTATATTCAACAATGTCGCAATCCAGGTCACTGTCTAAATCTGTTTTGCCCTGATAAGCGTCGTTCGGCATTTCTTCCAAATGTTCCATTCCTAACATTTCGTTATCAAATCTCCCCTCTCTTTCGTCTACTGCAATTCCGATGCGTTTGCTCTGATTCCTCTCTCCCAGAATTTTGCGCTGATCGCATCTAAATTGTCTCCTTGGCAAGCAAGTTATTTTCATTAACCCTTCCTTCAGGTTAATTTCCGCTCCTTGCTGCTGCAGGAACTCTAGACCTAAAATTCCTGGTATTAATAAATCCTTAATTACGTAAAACCTAACTAAGAAATTACTCCCTTCAATAATCAATTGAAGCTCGCACGATCCCATTGTAGTTATAGTATTATTGCCTATGCCTGTAATTTCTGCTTGATCGCGGCAGTCTATTACCGTACACCTATACTCTTGGCCTCGTCCCACCTAAGTAAATTAACTGTGGCGCCAGTATCAATGTAGTATCTCGTTTTTCTTCTAGTGTTTTCTTGCGTTGCTAATGTAACGTATACCATTTCATCCTGGCTGCTTTCTAACCGTACTAACTTTTCATTGATACCTCTTGCAGTTTGTTTCTCTTGCCTGCTTGTTTTATTAACCATGTATATTTTCGCTTGCGTTCTTTTTCCCGTACTGCGCGTCCTTGTTTCTACGGCCACAATTGCCTTCGTACCTGTGTCTATATCTCTCTTCACCGTCCATTTCGCGGTCATCATTTCTTGGGTTGTTTGAATTACTAGCGTTTCTTCGCCAGCCTTCGTTCCTTGGTGGGTATCCTTTTTCCCTTCCTTCGTGGGTTTCTTTTTGTGGCCTATAGCCTCTTTGCCTATCTATCAGTGCCCACCGATTTTGTAGATGTAGTCGAGGAGCATTACTTTTATCAAACATCTGTCGGCGATTACCTATATGCAGGGTTCTGAGCCTTTCTTCAATCTTTTCTTCCTGAATAATATTTCTGTAATCGTCTTCTAATTGTTTTAACATTTCTACTAGTTCTAACTCTTTGTAATTTCTGGCTAGTCGTTTAAGTATGCCACTGTTTAATCCTCCAGTAAAGTGGAGTCTCAAATGCTGTTGTGCGTACGATTTTCGGTCTCCATTGGTTCTTTCATATTCTTTAATGTAATTATAGAGATCGATTGTTCTCTTCCTGTAGCTTTGGAATGACTCATTTTTCCCTTGTTCGAGAATCTCAATTTCTAACATGACTTCGTCCAGTCGCATATCTCTACCGAATTCATGGGTTAAATTTTCCTTGACTTCCTGCCAGCTCTTCGCCTTTATTCTTGAGTAAGCTGTCGCCGCGGGTCCTCTCAATTTTGCTACTACTGTTCTAATTAGCGCGTCTTGCGAATCCTCCGGAATGAGAGATGCTATGTAGTTACCCTGATCTACTAAAATTTGCACCTCCTGATGATCTCCTGCGAACTCGGGTAGCAGGTTCATTGCCATTTTAATTATGTTTGTCGGAGTCATTTTAATTTCTTTATGCTCTTTTGGTTTCAATGTTATGTTAATATTTTTACCCGGAGGTTACTTTAAAAAGACTCGGTATTATATCAATGTTTTTCCTCAATTTCCTGAACACGTGTATGAGTACACAATAATTACTTTAAAAAAGTCTAACCATTCTTCACGCAATATTGCTTGTCTCGCATGTCACTTCATTATTCAAACTTTGGCACCTTACTCACAGGATTGCTGCCTCCAAACTGCGTTCTCCAAGATCGGTGGCTGGTCCTCTGTTGCACGATCGATGGCTGTTCTCAAACTGTAATTTCCAGATCGATAGCTGGTCCATGGTCGATGGCTGCTCCTATGATGCACGTGCCGAGCGAAACTTCCAAACTCCTTCCTCTGTTTAGGTGGCGTCGATCTCGTCGTTCTTCCTTCTAGGCTGCTTCGTTCGTCCTTCGTAGTTATTTCTTCGATCCACTGCGTTTCTCCATTCTACTGCTTCTCCACTATCACTGGATTAACTTCCACTATCACATTCACTATACTTGCACTGTCATTTTTGTCTTATGGACTTTGGGTTGCTTCCCACCGGGAATTTCCAAAATCCTGGGTATTCATAATCCGAACACCGCTGTCACCAGTTGCACGGACCTACCTTGCGGTCTAAGGATCCTGCAAAGCTTTCCAATGTGGAAAACACTTACTTCTTCTTCACGATCGGGCGGACTGACGAACCTAAGACTTAAATGATGTTACTCGTCGAAGGTTTCAGCTTAACAATCAGCACGCGACGACGTTCCGTCGACTTTATTAATATATATAGACTTACAATTTTTGGGTCGCCCCTCAGTTGACGCATTTCTTATTACTTCTATCCCACTCTCTCACGCTTTCTCAATGTTTTCCAACTTTCCCTTTGTAGTTTTTTGGGCTTCCGGCATTCCAAGTTGCGTTTCCGTGTGCTTACTCGGTTTACACTACAATCTACCTGCCGTCGAGGTCGCGTTCTCCGCTTCCGCGCCGTCATAGTAGGCGCGATCGCTGACCATTCCGATCTTCCTGTTTGGATGCGTGGTCCGGGTTCATTTCCCCGTTGCAAAGTTACGGTTGTTTTGTTGACCGTCGCTCGGCCAGTGCCGTCGCCAGTGCTACTTGTGCTGCGGTTGCAGTTTTCGGCATGTGGCTCGCTTGAGGTCGCGCGCCGCGTTGCGCCGCTGTCCGCTCGCCATACTTCCGTCTCACTCAGTCTCTCAGTCCGTCGCATGGGGCCGTTCTTGGTCATCGTAGCTGCGTTGTGTCAAGGTTGATGAGGTGTGCAAGGTTTCGGCTTCCTCGTTGCTGTGTCATCATATGTCGTCATTGTTGTGCTTAGCGGCTGCAAGCGTCCGCTGGTACACACATTGGGGTAGGTTTGCTCTGTGCTTCAGTCGTTCCGGGTTGGAGTTCCGAAGGCGGTGACGCATTTCGGTAACGGTGGTCTTGGCGATCGGTGATCGTTCTCGGGTTTGGGAGCTCCGTAGGCTCCTGGGCGTTGCATCCGCTGCTACTCTTCGAGCTGGAGGATACTATTGGCACAAGAGTATACTCCAGTGGATTGCCGGTATCACTTGGGTGCGCTAGTTTATTTTGGCACCTGCTGGATGAGATAATGGATTTGCACGGGGCTGGGCTCTGCATAATAATAGTACAGTGGAGCCAATTAGTTTGTAATTCAATTTGCAGGAATTGATAATTGCGTTGAATAAAATCACGCAGCAAATGGAAACCATTTTTGCAAAACAATCATACAAATTAGAGATTACTCAACCCATTTTCACATTTTGCCCTATTACATTTTTTGAATAATATAAATATGAAAACAGATCTGAATCACTGGTGTGTAGTTTTTGACGGAAACTTGTAATCGTACTTTGAACGCTGATGGTTGTTTTTTGAAAATGTTCCCAGCTTATAACAGTAATTTCCAATCGAATTCAAAAATGCCGCAAGTGAAAGCTTATAATTAACATAAAAACCGTGCCCCGGCAATTAGCTGTCATTAGGTGCCGATTTGATTTTATAGTTAAAAACTCGTTGGCGTTTAATGACCACCGCATGGGACCGCCCCGTCCACCGGAATGATCTCTGCGGCGACAGCAAAAAGCGCGAGGAGAGGTGGGCCGCATAAAATAAGCGGCCAACATTAGTGCGATGTTTTACCGGAACATAATTCCGCGTCACCTTCCGTGCCGGTGCCACAGGCATCGGCAAACGCAATATTTATTTCCTGCTCGCATCCTTCGCCATCGGCGCTTCTTCACGCGGCCATCAACTGCTCATAATTGAAAACGCGGGGCACAGGCAAAGGCTCAATTAATTTTTATTGCGTCACAATGAAACACCCCATAACAATAAATTAATTGATGTGATTATCAAGCGCGGCCGACGGTTGGCGCATTTGCTGTCGCTGATCGCGCTATCGATCGCGCAGGACGCGATGTTTTTCCGTCGCGCAAACTCTTTTGCGCTGTTGCATAAAATGGCATGCACTTCGGTATCGGATCGGAATATGCAGTATAGTTATTTTTTTTGTCTTCACCATCCGGTGTTATCATCCGGTTGCCCGTCCCGGTATGGCCCTTTTTCATGTTAAGCCACTATCGGCGAACAAATCGAGCCCCCGTTTCTGCCTTCTTGGACATCTTTGCATCGCGCCGCGTTTGTGGCGGGCCGCGGGATCATAAAAAGGATCGTCGCATAAATATATTTATTTTTAATGACATGAGCCTGCAGGGGCGCGCGCAGAGTGGTGTCATCACAGCGCAGGTCTTCGGGGAGGGCGTGTGAAAAAAGGCGAAACCCGTCCTCGAGGCGCACGGCGACCACTCAGATGCTTTGGTTATTAATTATTTGCGCCATTCGTGCCCAGCACGCACACGGGTTGTGCTTGTCCACCGATTTTGCGTATCCCGTTTTTTGTGTCCGCTGAGCTCGGACATCAGCTCGGCAGCTTCCGTGGCGGAGGGTGTCTTTGCGGTTGCAATAAAAAATCCCACCAGTGAGCGTGGCAGAAATTAACATTCCACAAATATGGTTGCGAATACACTGGCGAGCCGATGACCACCGGGCGTGTGAGTAGCACCGGTCGCAATTACTTGCAAACTGATGCTTGATGGTTGAAATTTTTCATTCTCCTAACGTTCGCACTGGATCTTTTGGAAAGTCATCAAAAAACTCAGTGACAATTAATCGGAATGTCTAAAATGCTTACTGCGCCCATACGATGTGTACGGTGTCATTTAGATTCGTAGGAGTGACTGTCAGCGGCCGAATACTTTTGGGTCGTCGTGTTTCGTTGCCTAGAGCCGGTCCACGTAAAAGGACTCCATAGTTTGGAACCACTCGGAATACTCTGTCCACGAACCACGCTTGGGGCAGGAATTTGATGGGAAATTTTATGCACTCAAGCGAGGGGCCGTGGCCCTGTCCGTAATGCGTTGCATCCCGATGCACTAACGCCATGCTCATCGTGCCCACTCGTCTAATATTGACCCGCCTTTGTCCAACCACATCACCCAGGAGGTAACGCTGGACACGGTGTTAATGGCGCCGCGAGCGGAAACGGCGGCATGGCCGGTGGAACCGGCACCGGCGGCACCGGAGGCAACGGGCTGGAGAAACCGAGGAACACGCAAATGCCGGCCCCAATACCATCGCGGCAGCCGCTCTGGATCCTGAACAACAAGTCGCCCGCGGCGAGCATCTTCGCCCATGGGCGGCCCTCCAGCACGGTCGCGTTTGTTAGTTGTTGTTTGCTGATGATTTATAGTCTGTTGATGTTGCCGACATTTACATGAAGTTATGCGTATGGGTGTTACCATTGCTGTTAGTGCGTACGTGTATGTATGTGTGTGCGTGTGTGTGTGTGTGTGTGTCTGTACATTACGATAAGTATGATCAAATTAGCCGCAACATCGCCCGCCCCCAAACATTAAGAGTTTACAGGCCCCACCAGGACACGGATAAATAGTGGGACAGAGGCAGTGTTTAGAACAGCTAAATAAAAACAATAAACCAGAGCTGCGTGATGGGCTACAATAGCATGATTAAGTTTAAACCCGAATTATGCATACACAACGCCAATAAGACCGAATATCAGCCAGTTTCAACACGAACAGTGGTTCTAAATCCCATGCTCACAGCAGTACGAATTAACAAGGGCACTAATCCCCGCAGTGTGGCATATTCCCAGTGGTCGAACAGCAACACTGGCCCGCAACAAATTGTTACAATTATAAGTGCACTTTATAAGACAACTCAACAAAAGAGGGGCAACAGAACAACAGAAAGAGGAGAGAAAGAGAGTGAAAGAAAGCTAAAGTAAAAAAAACGTGTAAAATGAATTTATAAAGAAGTGTCAAAATGATGAGAAATAAGCACTCGAGGAGCTTGTACAGAGATGAAGAAGAAACAAAACACATAATGTTGACCATTGTACATAGTGTTGAAACACGACAAAACTAAGGACGATACTTGAATACCTTACAGAAATACAGCGGAATGGTTTATGGCCAATCATTTCCGTATTGAGGGCAATTAGTTTCACAGTATTGCACGGAGCAGATTATTTACAAAATTGAAATAACGTTTGATGGCATGTTTCCAAAAGCTGGCAATTGGATTTCGTTTCCTTTGCATTTTTTATTTAAGGAAGACCTACTTGGTCACTCTTTTATAATTGTGCTATCTCAAGAGTCTCCCAAAAGTCTCCCAAAAATCTGTTGGGCTCAAGTTGGATCCAGACGGCGTGGCCGAAAGTATGTAACAAGAGTCCGTAGCACACGTCCTAACGTACTACACCAACGACAGTAATGAAGGTGAGTCCTGTCCCGCCAGCCTTTTGGTCGGCAATTTGATATGCGCCAAGCCCGCACGACACAGCAGGCCTCAGCGAGGCCGGGATTGGCAAAAGGATCGCTTCGGTTTCATCCGCTGTCGGTTTACGATATAATTTTAATTAATGTTCGTGCCTCAGTTTTCGCAACGCTAGTTGGCTTCCATTCTTTCGGCTGCTTCGGGACGGACCACTCTCGGCCGATACTTTAATACAGCTTTCAGCTAATTTACGTGTTCCGGAAACCAACCGGCTGCATAGGCCGGACTTTCGATAATAAGACTTCCATTTATCGCACAAAATATTAAAATTTGCATTCCCATCACGCGTACCCAGGATATGGATTCGTAATTACTTTCTTACGTTTTAACGGTGCTTAAGAGCTCAAAGCAGGAAAGAACCTGGTTTCTTGGAAAAAATGGTTGTCGCGCTCCGACATGGCTAACGTTAAAGGATCTGTTAAGTTTTGTCGTCGCCGTAGAACAAATAATCATGTTTGGCCAAAGGGACCTCCACACGCTCGGGTTTTTATTCCGTCAGCCCAAGCACGTGTATGTGTGTATGCCATGCATGGCGCCATGTTGTCAAGTAATTTGGAAGTTATTTTAGAACTTATTAAAACTCAATTAATCCCTTGACAGGTTCACGGGTCTAACTCAGTTCCCCGCTGCTGAGCCCGGCCCAGACTCAGCAGACACATGCCCTCTCAGACGCGTGTCTAGCAACTTTCGTTGAAAGATATCCCACGAAAGCCAGACCTGGCAAGGGCTTTAAATTTTACCAGCAACGCACATGCTACCGGGCAGTAGAAAATACTCTTCAAAAGCCCATTAGGTCGGTTTTAGTCGCTTAAAGTGACATGAAATTTCTGGAGCAAATACCACAATTTCGATATCGGCAATAAGCTCAAATGTTTTGAAATAAATGATGAAATATTTATTCCAGATCTTGCCACCAAATTCCACTCACGTTTACCGATCGTCACCGAGGAATTTCGGCAATGTTCCTTTCAAAATCCATTTTAAAAAGGTATTCAAGAGTCTCCTCATAGAATCGTACAAGTTAACTGCTGATCGTGTTATATTTCAAAAATCATACTAATCACACGGATTGAAGAATGCTAAGCAAATTCTCTACCATTAATCTACGGATGATCGTGACCAGTCATTAAAGATTATCTATAACAAAATCGTAAAATCAAACAGAAAAAGCGAAACGTCAAGAAGATGTCTTCCGTCAAGAATCATGAAATGACAAAAAAAGCGATGTTGGGGAAAGCAAACACCTCAAGAGCAAAGCGAAACCACTGCTTGGAGAAGCAGGCAAACCATATGGCTACATTTGTTAAACGGTTTATACTGAGCCAAGGGGTGCAAGCATTTTCGGACATTTTCAAGCGTGAAACCATTGGGTTAGCGGAGCTCAAAGGCGCACACTGAGAGACGTAAATCGTAATGCTAGGGAGTTTAAAATTCATACAGCAACAACGTCAGTCAAGAAGTAATCAGCCAAGAAATACCAAAGTTTTGAGTGTACATATATCCTGTAATTCAATGGTGAAATAATCGCATTCATTACTGAAACAGTCGGGAAGCTTTACTGGAGCAGACAAACTAATTGACATTTTTTAGGCAACCAGTACAGTCTTTTGGAGCATCAGGTCAAACATTTTTCCCTTCAGTTTTCCCCATTTTCCAATAGTTAGCGAACAACACAAATATAACAATCATTGATACGCTTAGAAACAAATAGTAATCACGGGCCACCTTTGTATTCGTTCAATCAGGTTATTGGACACCTTGTAATGGTCTAATTGCATCATCTATAAAACACTAAACTATGCAAATTATTACCCGTGACACCCTTAACCAACACAACAGTTATCGTATGATTTAAACATGTTCACAGTTTCTTGGTTTTGTATGGTTTTAACAAATTCACTACAATTTTAAACACAAACCCCTATGACTAATAATGTCTCTGTAAAGGAATAATCAGCTAACGCCACGCGAATTGAAAGCGTGAAAACTTAACACGCACGGCAGTTGGCAACTCTGAGGAGCGCCGAAAGCTACGCTTTATGGAAACACAATGTTTCGGTGAGCTCCTCGAGAACCGGAATAATACGGGCGACCCACACAGAAATCTATCTACCATCTCATTGCGTAATAAAATACAAGACAATAAATAATTTAATGCTAGATACAATATAACGCGGAGTAGTTGTCGAAGAGGTACACTGGATGTGGGAACGATGCATGGGAACGCAATGTGCAGTACAGGTGAAACACAGGCGAGCAGAGAGATAGTTAATTGAAAATACCTAAACGATCTATATAGCCTACCGATTAAATAAAAGTATTCATAAGAAAATGAAATCTTACGCCTGATTCACTATTTTAAGAGAACGTCTTTCGCCGTGAGAATGCATAGCACAGCGATCTGCGGTAAGTATGTGCAAGATTATGTAGTATATTTTTATATCCAGATTTATACGCCAATCCAGATTTACGACGGCTGTATGAGCATTTACAAATTCAAACGTAGTGCTTAATATTTTATTTCTCTAGAAATAATTCACCAGCAGCAGCTAAACCTCCAATCCTATGCTTCAGCGGTTCAATCAAGCGAATAGAAAATATAATGTAAATGGCGATTTCGCAATAGTCTGCATTATTAATTCAATCCAATTACAGCAAACCGAACTAAAAAGGAATTTTGTTTCTTCATTCTTGGTTTATTGAAACTATTGGTTTGACTTTCAATATCTTCTTTGAATATGAAAAAAACCAATTGTGTGGTGCCAGTTGGCGAAATAATTAAATATACAGTCAAACATTCCCGTTATGGAAATGCATCTCGTTCAGAGAACTGTCCACAGAACACAGAAGAACCGGAAAAGCAAAGCAATCATTAATTTTGTTTTTCCTATTTTTCTTTGAACTAGCCCTAACATCTCGGTCAGTTCGATAGGATTAAGTCTTTTTTAATTTAAATAAAAGTAAAAATTTGTTTGCTGATTTTTTTACTCAGATAGTTAAAGCTGAGTTCGATGATATTTAATTTATTATTATTTTGGACAACTTCAGATTCATTTTTAGAACAAAAATAGTAATTTAAACATGTTTCTAAACGATTAATGCCCAGTTTCTATCAGAAGGCTAATGAATACATTCGTTATTAAGTGGCGTAACTCAATGCTAAGCTAGTCACACCGAGTTACAGAAAGCTCTCAGCGAGCTGAAAGGATTTCCTTTGCATTGAGCCTTGCAAGTCAAACTTGTTACTGAATGTTACGGTCTGATACGTGCGCTCTTGTAGCTTGTAACAAAAGAATCGTACATTACTCCCTTCGACGATACGCCTTACGAGGGACGATTCGAAGCATACTACCTAGCACCTACTACATAAAATGAAATGCGTCCCACAAAGGACGGGTTCTACGCTGACTGGTTTCAACTTAGCTTCACTCATCCATGCGAAACTCTCGTAAAGGATTCCCCAGCTCCCCCAAGGATTCCCCAAAGGGCTACAGGGCTTATTGTAAAATTTTGACTCCACTTACTTCCTACATTCCAGGACATGAAAATCAAACTATCGTCTAACACAGATGCTGTTGATTACATTATACCATCCTTATTATTATATTTTGCTATTTACTGGGTTCTGGGCATGGACAATAGTTTTATCAAAAGATCTGAAAATCCTTTGAACCGCTGACAAATGTGCTTGCATGCGTGAATTTGTAAAACTTAAGCAAACGCAATTGAACATATTTGGGCGCGGTTTGGTTTGATCTGTCGTTCCAAAAGTTAGAGAGAAGCATTGGTTTTTATTCGCGAATAAATCTGCCCAAAAACCTTTCTTTTTCACTTCCTTCCAAAGCAACAGAAAATAATTTGAATCAATCGGTTCCACTGCAACATTCCAACTACGGCTGCGTGCGTACTAACCTCACAGGCCTTGCGTCAGCGATTACCATTTTCGCCGATCACCGCCCTCGGTCAGCCATGTTCCGAGCAAATAAACTCAAATGGCCGCCGGGCATCGTCTGCCAGACATTCCACTGAACTTCAGCGACATGTTGTGCTAGCACTGCAAAGACCACAGCAAACAGCGCAGCCACCACAATCAATAGAACAACTCGACGGTGGAGCGGCGCCCACTGTTTTGTGTTGTGCTTTGCCGGCTTTGGGCAACTGCTCCAAATTCGCCAATTCCCATGCACTTTGAACGCCTTCACCACAGTCGAAAACCCGAAAATGATGTACCACTAAACCGCAACGACCCGCGTGGGATAAATCTGAGCCGCAGCTAGTTTGCATACGGCAAATCTTACGCGAAGAACATCAGGATTGATGAGGCAGATTTGTCCTTTTAGATTCCCGAGTTTAAAATCGGAATGTGTCGTTCGGAATCGATTGAGAACCACGAAAGAGCCTGAAAACAGTAGATTCCAGAAGGGGAAATGAATTGGTATAGATTTGATCGGGAACGTAATATTCAGTTTGTAGTCGCTTGTTAAGGAAAATAGTATTAAATCAACAACAAAGATCAACAAAAACATGAAAACATCGGTTGCAATCGCTATCGTCGAAATTGTGATAACATAAAATGTAAGTTTTATGCTATACATAAAATTTATAATTAAACTAGTTTACCAGTAAAATCTTCTATTAACAATTGAATATCTCCTGCGCTGTTCACCCTTACCGTCTGAAGAATTCAGACAGGATTTAATTGTTCCGAAGCGATTGGCGTCATCAACCTATTTTGCTCTGTACTTTCTTCGCACAGTATAGGTGGTTACGAACGACGGACGGACTCTAATGTTGGTCTGTGTAAACATCTTAAGACGAGCAAATATTGGATGTTTATTTTACAATTTACCAAATTTGTCGAGCAACTGGACGGTGGTGCAGTATCATGAGGCAGGAGATCGATACGCTGTTCGATGAAGACATGTGCCAACAATGATGCTGCCACCGCCGCACATGCACAAACATCGCCACATAGTGGTGTAGAGTTCACGCGCTACTCCGGGTGTCCTCACGACAGCTTGCGTGGGTAAGAAAGAGCCCGTGGCCGAAGTGCTTACTTCGACGATGATTTACCAGTTTTTCGCCATCCCCCGCCACCCAGCAGGGCCGAAGAGCTTGGCCCAAATTGACGAGGGTGCGTGCGTGATTTATTGTTTGAAGGGCTAATGGGAGCTGTCAATAAATTAGACATGTTCTTTCCGATTCTTTGCGCGAGATGCTCTTAACTTCCCGTAAACTGTTCGCGCTCAAGGAGTGAGTCAGGCGAACAGAGTTTCTTTCACGGCGCTTGGTCCTTCATTCAATCGGTTGACCACGGCCAAAAGATAAGTCAAGCAGCATTGTCAACGATTGCCAGCTTTTTTTGCCAACGTAATTTTTATTCAATTGAATAAGTTTGTTACAATACCTTATTTTTACATTTTAAATTTCGTAAAATGACAAAACAATAACAAACTTAGCATATGAATACCCTAAAACGAGTTCCTCAATGGCACAAATACAGTGACGATCATTGAGCATTCAATCAACACACATGATAACCCCAACCGATGACACTGGGGAATTCCGAGTCCACCGCAATCACGGTTCGACCGGTTCATTTCAGTCTTCATCGCGCAGTGTACCCGTTTGGACCAAAATGTATTTAAGTGTTTTCGGTAGCTCTCTGTTGCTAGTTTTTCTGAACGCGGCCCCAGCATCCGGGTACATATCGTTCCGCCTTATGGACTGTGCTCTCTACCAAATCACTAACCCTGCGTATCTTCTCCAGAGATTACTTTGCTGTCCTGCCATCGAACGTAAACCCAGGCCAGGAACTGAACGTGTTGCTTACAAACTTTGACACACCAGACGGTAGTTACTTTGCGATCGAAAATGTAGGTTCCGAGAATGTGCGTGCGATTACAACCTCCGTGGATGGCGGGCAATCGAAGAGCGTGCCTATTCCTGCCGAATGGAGCGCTGATAATGCAAACGTGATGGAACTAGATATTGTAACGTCTGACGAATCGCGACTCGCTGGGCAGATCCAAATGAAGTACCAGCCCAAAGTGTCGATCCAGCTGAGCCAATCCATCTACAGCCCGGGAGATTTTATGAAGTTTCGTGTTCTACTAACAAACGAGCAGTACCAACCCGTTCCTGGAGCAGAACGATCGTACAATGCGACCGTGTATCTCGAAGACGATGTCGGCTTTAACGTACTATCGTGGAGCGTTCCCATTACACCGGGCGAGATCTATTCCAGTGGGTATCTGTTCAGCGATCATCTAAATCTGGGCACCTGGACTCTGGGTGTCACTATTGACGATGCAACGACGTCCAAACCGTTCCAAGTGATACACTACTCAGCTCCCATCCACAAAATAGCGATCGAAACCGACGGCATCGTCACCATCCAGGACAAGCGACTCATGTTGAACGTGTCGGCTATGTACAGTTTTGGCAAACCTTTGAAGGGTATGCTTACGCTGACGGTTACAGGCGATCGCTCGACGATCGAGTCGAGCATTAACATCGTTGGCGAGGCCCGGGTCACACTTCCTCTGGGAAAGTTGATTGCCGTAAACGATAGAAGTGCAGCTGTTCGGGAGATCAGCGTGAGAGCGACGGTGTTGACAACGAACCACATCACTAACCGTACCTATCAGTACGCCAGGACAATACCAATCTACAGCTTCCGCCACAGGCTAACCCTGCAGAAGATGGTAGGTTACGAACCGGGACAAAATGCCACCATTCTTGTGCAGCTCACGAACGCCATTGGAGAACCTCAGCATGGAACATCGTCGCGCAAAGTGTCCATAACGGGGTGGTCGGAAGATGAAGAATATGTTACTTTTGAACAACCACTGGACAACAAGGGCACTGCCGTAGTGTCCATCGTAACGCCGGAGCTAGCTGATCATGTAACGTTTGACGCTTCCTATGAAGGCGCAACAGCATCGCTGACCGTCGATATGGTCAGTTTGCCCGAAATTCGTATACATTTGATACCCAATTCCGACGGCACTCAACTGGCTGTTGCTTCTTCGTTTGCGCTGAGTGAAGTGATTGTGGTGATTTGCAGGCAGAAGGGCAACGAAATCTCGTCCCGTAGAAGTGAAACACTAGAAAATTACTTGCCAATAACAGACCTCTCTCTGGACGGTAGCGTGAATAGCGTTTATGTGTTTGCTAAATCCTACGACACTCTCGTGCAGGCATCAGCCCCTTTCACGAAGCAGCTTGTAGTGTCGAATCAGGTGAGAGCTGCCACAGATTAATGACCAAATTGAAAACCAAATAACTGATCATAACATCCGCTTTTCTGACGTGATAGCTACATATTGATTCCGTGAAACGAGATCGGTTGAAGTACAACGTAAAAGTACACGCCAATCACGATTTGCTTGTTGGGATAGCCATTTACGAGGGGGTACTGGATGTGAAACAGATCGCTACATATCTGGATCTCTCTTATAACTCCACAACTGATAAGCAGGTAACGCAAGGTTTTACTGACTGTTAGTCCCCATGCAAGTAATAATCTGCTTTGCGAACCCATTTCAGCGTGATTATGTATCAGTGATTTCGAGATATGATCTGCTGAAAATGCCACCATTGATCACCAACACTTCCAGTACTCCCAGTGAGAGTGCAAACGATCTAAGATCATTGCTGCTATGGGAGAGCCGCCATACTAGGTCAGAAAAGGGTACTGTGTGAGTTTCAAGAAGGTAAAACTTGTGTACTTTTTAGCAATGGGACGGCAAACTTTGCGGTAAAAGTCCCAACGTACGTAAGATCCTGGACAGTAACTGCCTTAGCCTACAGTCCGACAGAGGGCCTTCTAGTAGCCCCGCCGAGAACGTATCATCGCGAGGACTCGCTCGAGATTCATCTGCATGTTCCCTACTCGGTAACCCGGCTGGAAGTGGTACCTGTGGATGTATACGTGGTCAATAACGACGATAGACCGCTCGACTTGGTATTCATAGAGCTGTCGAACGAAGCTAATGAATTTAGTTTCATGAACAATGCGGGCCGAACTGATGGTAAGTGTCGTGTAACTCGTATCGTTAAACATTTCTAAAATGCTGCCCTCCTTTAACAGCAATATTCAAAACCGTTCGAGGACGTCTCGAGCCAAACTCAGTTCAACGGGCAGAATTTCTCATTAGGCCCAAAAAGTTGGGTTCCATCACTCTTAAAGCCAACGCGTACGCCAGTAGCGGGACAAACTTCTCCGCTGAGACGATCCTACGAGCAGTGCCGGAAAGCGTGCAGCGATCTGGTCATATAGTGCGGTACTTTAACCTCGAAAACTCGGACACAGTGTTCAAGAAGCTCAAAATACCGATTCCGCGCACTGCAGAGCCGGGAACGGAGAGGATTATCGTTTCTCTGCAGCGCGAACAGAATCAGATTGTTTCGTTATCCGTTGCCATGCTGCTGGATACGCTCGACGAAGCGGATCCATTCACGATGGCCACGAAAGCTGCGTTAATGCAGGACGTGCTACTCGAGGGGCACGTCCAATGGACCGAAAGGTGGGCGAACGCAAGTGAAATGATCCGCAAGTCTGTTCCGAAGATCGAGGCACTTGCCAGTCAGGACGGTTCTTTCGCCATTCCGGACATTCATAGACCCCAGTCAACATGTTGGGACACAATAATCGCTACCCAGGCATTGGTATTAGCGGCTCGCAAGCAGCACAGCGCTGCCCGAGAAGAGGTCCTAGTAAGAGCTTTGAATTGGCTAAAATCACAACAGGCATCGGATGGTTCATTTTGCAAAGATAGTACCGGAGATGTAGCATCAATCGCCGAACTAACGGCTCATACTCTACTACTGTTGGCTAGCATGGAAAGCTTATCCTGGCGTTACGTGTCATCGATTGACCGCGGTAGAAGCTATTTAATTTCCACCTCCTACAACCTAGTAGATCCGTACCAGCTGGCATTGGTAGGGTACGCACTACAGCTCACAAAAACGCAAGGTAGCGACGAAGAGAAGGACAGTGGTCAATCGTTGGGCTTCATCATAAACCAATTGCTGGCTCAGAAAAAGAGCAGCCCTTCGCAAACGAAGCACTGGTGGCGCTCCAGCGTGAGCACGGACCTGACCGCAACATCCTACGCGCTGTTGGTTTTCACCCACAAAGGACTCCTCATCGATGCCGGCCCGATCGTGAACTGGATCAAACAGCAACCGTACCGAGCGGCGATACCTGCCATCAAACCAAACTCTCACATTGCTCTGCGTGCGTTGATTGCCTACGCGAAAAGGACCATATTTCTTACTCCAACATTCGTCGGGAAAGTGACTGCAGAGGGCACAAATATGGAGCCCTTGGAAATCCCTTTCGATCATCAGTCCGACAAACGGAGCATTACCCTACCGCCAGCGACAAGATCCGTGAGCTTCGCCATTAACGGCACCGTAGCCGGTTCATTTGAAGTGGGCTATAGCTACGCGGAAAACATTGTAGAACACGCGACGAAGTTCGACATAAAAGTGACCAGGCTCAGTACCTCGTCCGACGACTACACGGACTGGAATGTTTGCCTACGCTTCCTGCCGACAGGATTCACCGAAAAAACCAATATGGTTACGTGTGAAATATCCTTTCCCACCGGCTACATTGCGCTAGATGATAGTGTCGCCGAACTCCAACAACTGGCCAACATTGTCGTAAGTCTTTGGGAAGTGGTCGCATTGGGCCAATTTTAACACATTCTTTGGCTGGCTTTCCACAGACAACTACATTAAAAAATGATGAGACCGTTCTCCTCTTAATCTTCGAGTTGATCGGATTGAACTGGGAGTGTTTCAACGTGACAGGGTTCCGTCAAACGGTCGCCCCTCGACAGCTGCCCGGGACGATCAAGGTGTACGATATTACGGATACTAGTAAGTGTGATCTTATGTTCTTTCTAATGCTCAAGAAGATTGCAAAACACATTTATAACCTTTCTTTTTAACGATTTTAGGTAAGGTTGCGTTCCAAAACTTTGATACCGTTAGTTAAGCAACACACTCAAATAACAAGGAGCACAAGGGAGCTGCATTTCAAGATCTGAATTCGATATGGTGTAAGACACTGCTTTGGGAAAGTAGTTTATCAAACTAAAAGGAAAAGCAGAAAACTTACATCGTGTGATGACTCATCTCGTCCTAGTGGTTGGAAGGTCCTCTCCGGTATCCGATGGAATTCAGCGTATTCAGATCGACTAAATATATTGTAACACTGATCGTCTCTTGGCACTTTGGAGTATAAGCATTTTATATAACTCTCGCTGCACTCTCAAACTCATTAAAGAACAATAAAAGTTCGTTTATCACCACCATTCTGATCAAGATTTCTCTGTCACTTTTCTCCGAGCGCATCACTCCACAGGTTTTGCAAATCAAAATTTGTTTATTCGCAAATTAAAAAATCAGAGAATGCCACGAAACATTCGCAGGCAGTGCAGATGCGAACTGTAGCCAGTCGTGACGGTGTGGCCGTACCTCGTAATGGCTTGCCTAAAACTGAGATCATCGGCAGGAAGCCATTCAATACTCTCGATCGTTTTTTACTTTCTGCTGAACGCAAGGTAGACCGTCAAGGGTCAATGACTTCTACCTGTCGCCGTTTCAGACTCGAGTCGACTTAATATGGTCCAAGCAAAACGTAATTCTGCGTCGGTGGATTCATAGCACAAATACTTATCTTAGTTTTCATAACCCGTTAATCTAATATCAGGCAGCCATTTATACTTTTCTCGTTTCTTCGTACAGTTCGTATGAAAATGCGCTATTTTCACAAACAAATGGAGATTTGTCAACTGTTCACCCACTTCAAATACTTATTGTAAATTTAATCGAAAATGATTTGTCTTTCGGATATCACCATCCCATCGAGAACTGAACATCCACTACCAGCCTTTCGGGCGACATTCATAAAAGATTCACTGAAACAAAACACTACCGCTTTATGCCATTGGCAGACATGTGTATTTACTGTCGGTTCCGGTTGCTTCTAACACTTATTTACAATCATCTCCTTACAGACTGTTTGAGACAATTTTAGTTCGACTGCGGTTTTTTGGGATCCCATGCCTCAACTTTCGGGCGCGTTGTTGAATACGGCATGTAGGCCTCTGTAAGAAAACAAAATCGAGATTGGAATTGAGCAATTGCTTATTGCACATTATAACATCTTTGGCCTGGATTGATGCTTTTACAATCCAGCTTAAATCAGTCTTCACTTTAAATACTAGCCCTGCCTTCAAAACGAGAGTTTCGTCGGTTTCATACCTTTCCTTCCCGACATGTTTTCGCTGTGATCCAGCATCCAGGCATACTTGGGACGATTGCCGTCCCGATTCGGTGGAAGATCGGTCTAAGACGAAGCAAAGATAATTAATTTCTTACGACCAACAATGCGCAACACCACCATTGGCCTCCGTACCTTGTAGTGCATCCATCCGAACCATTCAGCCGGGATTTGCGAACCGTCGTACTCCATGTTGAAATGCGGCGCATACTCCACCCAGCGGTTTCTGCCGTAGAATTGCGACGGATCCTCGTAGTATTTGTTCCCGTACTTGTCCTCGCCAACCATTCGTCCCGATTTCATTTCGTCCATCCTGCGAGATAAACAATCTAGTTTGTTAGCTTCATGCCACACGCAAGGATATTGTTACATAAGTTTGTTATCGACAGCGTACAGACCTGTAAAGTTTGTACAAACTGGCCCGGATACCTCCATTATCGCGGAGATAGGTGTACAGCTTGTTGAGTTTGTCCAAACCAAGGTAGCGGGTCATAATTAGTAGAAAACCGGAACCGAAAGATACGGATTCGAGCAATCACTAAATTCTTCACCGAGAGCCGATTTTCGCGACGATATTTTGACTTTGCATCGGATGAGAAACGTCAGTTTGACAGTGGAATGTTATTGTTTCTGTAAGGGTGTTTTCTACTAGATTCTCTAAGGGTTCTCACTCGTTTCCTGTTTTCCAGTAAAGCAGAAAAGCACAAAAGCCTTGCTTGCCACAATATCATGGATTTATTCTTAAGTTATCTTCTACTAAAGTTCTGTACGATTGTGTTAACCGATGTTTTTTGTTTCCGTGCATGTTTGTGTGCATGCTGAACGCACACATTTATCACATTCCATCTCCGCTGCTAAATTTCGGTGGGGGTGGTATTGAAGGTCCCGACGACGTACCGTGCCTCGGAATCATGCCCAACCTGGGATTCGGAAGGACGGTGCCCGGTTTAACCGGATCCAGCGTAAGAATAGAACCAAAGAATACGTGCTGGATAACGGGAAATTTCGACAGTACCTCCTTCTGGTACATCTTTAGCAGACCGGTACAAATTTTCGACCACTGCGGAACCGCACTGATGCTCCACAGCTGATTGGAGTGCTCGGCAAAATGGCCAGTTTTCACCTGCCGTATGTAATCGATACAACCGACAAACATAAACTCCTTCCTGTACTTGTCGATCGATTTATCCTCCACAAACTGCGGCGGTTCAATCGGACTGTTGACGGCCAGTTGTGCGCTACCCCATATGAAGGGAACGAACTGAAAGTCGTCCAAACTCCAAACGCCATGGCTACCGGCCGGTTCCATCCGGTACGTGACCTGCAGTTTCCGGACCAGAACGATGTACTTGTCGAATAACTACGAAGACAAATCATTCTGTTAATAGGCCCAGTGTTCCTGCTCAAACCTGCTGCTCTACCTTCAAGCCCACAGCAACTTCATCTTTCCGTTCGATCGCTCCAGTTTTGAACAGACACATAAGGAACATTACGAAAGCCAGCTCGTGACCGGTGCCGTAATCGATACGCGTCGAATTACCGAACGATTCTTCGAAGTACACCTGGAGCTCCTTTGCCGCGTCCTGGAGCGTATCTGGCAACGCGTCCTTAATCAATTGCAAACTTTCGGTACGCATCTTTTGAAACCAGCTCTTGAATGCTGCGTTTCCGAACCGAGCCGGCTGATCGATCGGCGGAGTCTCTATAGCCAGCTGCTCCAAGCGATCTATCGCTTTCAGCAGTTTCTCAATTACAGGGCTAATTTCGACACTTTGGCTAGCTCGTGTTCCCTGCAACGCTACGGACATGCTACTTATAAAACCCATCAAGTCGTAATACGCTGCAGACTTCTCCCATGTCGCCATATCCATAGCAGACTTGATTTGCTTCTCCGGCACGACGAAGGTCCGTTTCGGCGGGCTTTCTGCGTCTAAAACGATTCCAATGAAAAGTACAAAACTGTTAACGCGTTCCACAACGCCAATGAACCTTAACGGACCTGCGTCAGACATTCTTAAGCAATTAATAATGAGTTATTAAACACAAAAAGCTGTTTCTCGTCCTCGCGCGTCTGTAAAAATAAACTTTTTCTGCTCTGTTTTGGTTTGGATGTGTCAAAGTGTATTTGGTGGGTTATTTGCTATAATGTTTTATGGATTGTGACGTCCTATGTTGGTGCTTTGCGAACGTACTCCATTTTGTTTTGATTCGCGCAGGGTTTTTTAGGCACATTTCATTGCTTGGTTCAAATTGCGTTGTGTGGCCAGAAGAGTGGTTTGTTTAGGTTTTACAATGGCAAAAAAGGAAACGATTATTCACTGGTTCCGCAAAGGATTACGGGTGCACGATAATCCAGCATTGTACCTCGCAATGGATAAGGTGAGACAAAGTCCACATAAATATTGTCTTCGACCGATATTCGTACTGGATCCAGCCATTCGCAAATGGTTACGCGTGGGACCTAACCGATGGCGCTTCCTAACCGAAACCCTGTTTAATTTGGACGAAAACTTAAGATCACTTAACTCTCGGTAAGCGTAAATGCACTTGTGTAGGATGGATTAATTTCAACTCAATAAAGTTTCGTCTTCATTTTTTAGATTGTACGTCGTTCGAGGAAATCCAGTGGAACTGTTTCCCGTTCTTTTTGACCGGTGGAACGTATCAATGCTGACCTACGAGCATGATATCGAACCCTACGCCGTAAAGCGTGATAAAACCGTCCAGGAGCAAGCCAAACAATTCAACGTGACGGTTCATTTCGAAAAAACGCACATCGTTTTCGACCCAGACACGATTGTCAAGCGAAACGGAGGAAAGCCTCCGCTTACGTATCAAAAGTACGGCACGCTTGCTTCAGCATGTACAATTCCGGCCCCTGTATCAGTACCTCACAAGCTGCCCACTGAAGGAGTGGAACCGGAAACAGATACGCAGGAACGCAAATGCGCTTCATGTTACGATCCCCCAACGCTGCAGGAACTGGGAGTAGATGAGGGGTTGCTGGAAGAGTGTAAATTTCCGGGCGGAGAAACAGAAGCTCTGCGGAGAATGGAGGAGTGCCTAAGACGAAAGGCGTGGATTTGTAGCTTTGAGAAGCCAAACACTTCTCCCAACTCACTGGAACCGTCGACCACCGTACTGAGTCCGTACCTAAAGTTCGGTTGCCTCAGCGCGCGCCTATTCTACAGTCGCCTCCAGGACACTATCAGAGGGCAGAAGCACTCGCAACCTCCCGTGTCGTTGATTGGTCAGATGATGTGGCGCGAATTTTACTACTGCGTTGGGGCCGTCACACCAAACTACGATAAAATGGTTGGAAATGGCATCTGCCTACAGGTAGATTGGGACACAAACGATGCGTATCTGGAGGCGTGGGCCCACGGCAGAACGGGATATCCTTTCATAGATGCCATCATGCGGCAGTTACGGCAGGAAGGATGGATCCACCATCTTGCTCGACACGCGGTGGCCTGCTTTCTGACTCGCGGAGACCTGTGGATATCGTGGGAAGAGGGTCAGGCCGTGTTCGAAGAGCTGCTGCTTGACGCCGATTGGGCACTGAACGCCGGCAACTGGATGTGGCTGTCCGCGTCCGCTTTTTTCCATCAGTACTTTCGCGTGTACAGCCCGGTTGCGTTCGGCAAGAAGACAGATCCGGAGGGAAAGTACATAAAAAAATACGTTCCAGAGCTGGCGCGGTTTCCTGCCGGTATCATCTACGAACCGTGGAAGGCGAGTCTGGAGACACAGAAAAAGTTGGGGTGCGTAATCGGAAAGGATTATCCAAAGCGGATCGTGGTGCATGAGGAAATTTCCAAAACCAACATCCAGCGCATGACGGCTGCGTATCGAAGGAGCAAAGCTCTAAAGGAAGCTGGCCATTCGGACACAAGTGTAAACGAAGGCCCGCAGCCCAGTTCAAGTAAAACAGTCGGCAAACGGCCCGGTTCGGGGGTTTCTAGCAAAACAAAACCTTCGCCTAAAAAGCAAAAACTTGAAAACACGATCAAAAGGTTTCTCACGAAGAAGTAACTAACTAGTAGCTTATTGTTTGGTCAAACCATGAATTAAACTTGTCTCAGCAATTAAAAGACCGCAGCATTACTGTCACTGTAATAGGTACACAATATTTATTCTGAATTAGATAACATCTATTAAATACATATCTCTCTTTGGTTGTTGTATAAATACTTATACGTTATGGTTCCTGCCTTACTTTTGATGATTATCCTTTCCTCCCTCTTTTGATAGTCCGCTTTACAGTGTTACATATAAATCTGATGTATATCTGATATATTTTGTCCTTCAGAAGGCGTAAAAGTAGCATCTGACACTAACTGGCCAGGCCATGCTTAGGATATAATTGGGGTTTATAAATCTTTGTAGATACAGCCTATTAACATGGTAAGACTGGAGCTTTCCCTCTCTCTCTGTCTGGTGGGATAACGCTATACAAAGGAAACCTAAAGTATTTGTAATATGTAAAATGTAAACTCGCTGGACGTTGCAAATTCAGTTCACTCTTACTTCAGGGTTGAACCAACTTTTCTGAATTATTATCCTGTTCGTAAATCAGCGAACGAATTGTTTCCTTTAAAGTGCAACACGTTACATAAACTACGTCACACTGATTGAAAATATACGGTTTGTTGTATAAGAAACATTTGTTTTACGTGCATGACTTGTCTTTTGGAATAGTGACCGTGCTTTCAAAATAGTAAATCCTCCCGCCAGGAACTCCTGCAACTTTCGTTTTCATCTTTCTTTTTCATGTCTTTTGACTTATAATGTAATACGATGTTTGCTTAAGTTGGCTTACATTACTTGCACAAAAATTAGGATAAAGAAATACACGAAGAAGTAGACTTACAGAATATGTTCGGTTAGGGTCCGGTGTGGTTACCGTAAACTTCTTTAATGTGCACGTGACTATTTGAGCATCGCTTATTACTTGGTCGTATCCGATTTCAGCTTCAGCTCGGACAACGCAATCCACTGCGCCGTGGCGGCGCGCGTTCGAAATAGTTCGTCGAAGAACTTCCGGTTCTCCTCCCGAAATTCCGGTCCGGCACCCACCATCGCTCGGCCAATGGTTTCGTTCCGGCCCAGCAGATTATCGTGCAGAACCTGAAACTCAATCGAGCAGTCTTTCAACGTTTCACGGCTAATGTCGAACGAGAGGGCCTCATTGTAGACAGGAGCGGTCGTGTTGCGGGCCACGGTGGTCTTGCGCTTCTTGATACGCCTCCCGTCGGCATTGTAGAGGCATACCTTCACGTACGGATCGGACGAATTTCGCGTCCCGTCCATCACACGTAGATTACGGGCTTTAATGATGACGACCGTCAGCTTCTCGCACGGCGGCTGGTACGACAGTGACACCATCAGATCGCCCAGATCTTGCTTGTTATCCTGAAACGTACGTACGCATAGCCAATCACTTTAAATCCATGTAACGGGCGTTTGCTAACTACTTGCCACTCACCTGCTCGGTGTAGGGTAGCAGCGGTCGCCAAACGTCTATCTTCTCCGCCAGACATACTTGGCCCAGAGGAAATTGAACACCACCGATGCAGACATGCCGCGAGTAGGCGTCGAAGTCGAACAGCAAAATTTCCAGCGTGCGTCTGCCGATGGTTGCCGAGCGCACCTCAAACACAAAATCTTCGTCAAATACTGTGGCGGAAGAGACATTAAAAGGATTGTGAAGCCAAACTGGAAGAGCTTAGTGGGTGGGACATATTGAAACCCCGTTCGATTGGTGACATAAGCTAGGCGTTACATCGAACCGTTTTCTAACCACGCTGAATGAAATGGTAATACAGATGTAAACTCCTTCATGACTCTAACTTGAGAACAGTACTTTGCGGTCTGCGAATATGTCGACGTTGCTAGGCAACAATTGAATTCGTAATGCGAAACCCGTCCCTAACCCCCGTCTGTTGGCTTGTGGTCCGAAATCCTTCCTCGAACTTACCCGGGTTAAGTGTCTTTTTATGAATTCTCGTTTGCCACATATTGTTTCGATCCGGCAGCAGTCGTATCTTGGCGTACGGATCCGCCGTTCCGCTGAAGTCCTGTGGCTGCAAATCCTGGGCCTGCGGAAAACACACCACACATGAATGTGCCAATGAATCGGGTGCGAGTAGTTTAACGAATAACTGCGCCTCGAGCGGCGGATTACCTCTGCGAGCCGTACGTTCAGGATGCCGGCGCCTGGGTCGTAGCTCAGCGTCAGGCGAATGGCACCGCGGGCGTCCTCACCACCCAAATCGCCCCGACTGAGCGTGCTGCAAGTGCTGGCGGAGTCCACCATATCTGATCCGCTGCCTTGCCCTTTCGAAGCCACCATCGAGGTTGTGGGTTTGGCCGGGCTGGACGTTACGAGCACGACGTGCCGGCTAGTGCTGGCGATGGCGACAGCTCCACTGGGTGCCGCTATAACTGACCTACTGCTGCTGCACGCCGAGTCTCCACTGTCGCCGGTTGTCTCCTCTGGTGGCCACGGGGACGGAGGGTAAATATTATACTCTTGTCAAATTCGGGCTCGCCACTGTACCCACCATCGGACGTGTCAATCAACTGGCCCCGACTGTCGCTCTTCCGGTACAGGCCCTGGGACGCCCAGAATGGTGGATTTTCTGCCTTCGCCTGTGGACTCCCGTGGGGCCGATTGAGATACCGTGAGGTTCCGGCGACCGCGTCAACGTTGTACGCAATCGGGCAGGTTATTGGTCCTCCGTGGCTGGTAAAGGAAATCGGTGAGCGCAGTAAAACCATTAGTTATTGCTCGCGCGTGAAGCATAATCGGTGGGTCCCGGGCTCACCTGTGCTGCAGGGCGGCCTCACGTTCGTTGGCCGATTCGAGGAGATTCTTCTCGAACCAATTGAGGCGGTAGCGTTTGGAGCAGGTGATGTAGATCAGCAGACCCAGCAGCGAAACAATCAGGAACGATATCGATCCATAGATAGCCACCTGGGCGGGGTTGAAGGTCTCCGGTTGGCCGAACCAGCCCAGTACCGACTTCATCCTTAGTTATGTGATTTTTTTGTGCGGTGTGTCTACTATCTACGAGGGTGAGTGTAACTAACGAATCTGAAACACAAATAAAGTTAAAGGCGGGCTTACACGATTGAATCGGACGTTTAGATGCGCGACTTGGGAATTCTTTTAAATGTTTTTCTTCAGTCCCATTGTGGCCACTTCTTTTCACAGCCATTGAGAGGTAGTCCCTTTTATGGTCGCTCATTGAGCATCATTACGTTTTTATGAGCTAACTCGTCATTACATCGCACTTTTCGGACGGAAAACCTCCCAACGCGAATTACGGTGGGTGAAGTGATTGAAATTCAATTTGTAATGGATTATTTTCTTTGTTGGGAGCTCGGCAGAAGGCAGCCCAAATGTCCTTATGCTTCGCCTATTTCAATCAACTGACAGCCAAGACGTGTCCTATTATTATCGTTTTTTTTAGTACTCGTGGCCGGGACTTGGGTATGTAGGAGTATAATACCAAATAATTATCCTTTGGCCTCGGAGTATCCAAATTCACTAGAACAGAACAGAACAGAAATGTGGGTTGAAATGTACCAATTGTAGCTAGAAACAGGATGTTTTTAGTCGTTTGTATTTTCCTGTATAGAGGCTTCCTGTTTAGAGCAAAATTTGGACGACCTTTCCGCGATGCTGACGGCAGTCGAGTTTCATATTTTATCCCTCTTAAGAGGTATAATTGAATCATAAAACCATTTCTGACGTGATCCGAATAGCAAATTAATTTCGCTCAGCCATCGTCCCAGTGTTCCACGGGAAAAGCGCCGAGGAATGTCCAACGATGCTTTGCGAAGTTTTTCGACAAAAAACTAAACCGCCGTCGTCTTTAAGGGGCACTTTCTTTGGAGCAAGCGGAAAGAACTTCTTCACTTCATTAATAGCGTCCTTTGGTGACCGGCGACCGCAAAGTGATGTCGTGTGATGGCTGCAAAGTTCCGGCAGTTCCGTTATTCATCCTTTCAACTTCCTCCGCGTTCCTTCGCTTGTTCCATCATTATTGCATGTTACGCGTTAATACATGACCACACGACATCGGGTGGCACGCCATGCTATTCCAAGTGTGGTGCTGGAAGGAGCAAGGGACAAATGTTTCGGCGGATCAACGATAGTACGCGATCCAACATTCTGTGAACAGCTAGCGACCCTGCGCTGCCGAACAGCTAGAGTTTTGGGCAATTTTGCGAACAAAGTTGATGAATAAAGAAAACAAAAAAGAGGTAAAAAATAGTTCAGAAAATATATAAAATGATTAAAATAAATGACAAAAATAATAGATAAATGAATAAAAAATGTAAGTTCAGGTAAACGGTTTCACCAAATATTGATCCCAAAATGGTAGTCTGTTCGTCACTCGATGCTATTTGAATTATGACTCAAAAAAGTTAAATAGGCATTACGCGTGCAGAACGCGAAGCAGCAGCGGTACATCAGCGTGCCTGCAACTTGCGGAGCAATATTCGCACCGCATTCTTTCCCCGCTCTCCGGGACAACTTTTCCTTTGCGTCATCAAACATCGATTTAAGTCCTGAATGGGGTTTAAATTCCTTGCGTGCCGTTGGCGCCGGGAAACCACGGGCCGGTGGTAAACTTTTCCCGCCATTCGTCGAGGGGTCTGATTTTTTCTGCACCCCTTTTTTCCAAGACACTCTCTGCTGCAGTCGGCCGGCCGCAGCTCGACCGCCACGGGGTGAGTTGCTGTCAGCTTGGCACCGGTTCCCTTTCAGCGCCAATATCAGCTGCCGTTGTTGAACGAACCGAAAAAAGCTCCCGATGTAGGGTTGGAAGAAAGCATATTTATTCTCGCGGGATGATGGAATGTGGAAAAAGTATAATTGAAAGAAGAAAGGGAAAAATAACGATCATGAATAATACTGTACAGTTAAGGATCATTGATTAATGATGAAGATGAATGATGTGAACCAAACGATTTCAATGAGTTTTTCATAACCAAACGAAATGATAATTAATTAATGTGCAAAAAACATGGAAAACGTACTAGGCGATAAAAGTAACGACTTAATTAAGGCATTCTTGGAGGGTTTCATTCTTAATTATGTCGCCATCTATATTATACCCATTTTCAACGTCATTTCGGTTTTGTATGCATCATATTTGATAAAAACTTATTGCTTGAAATGAGAAAAACGGTTTTTAACTCTATGCCGTTAACCAAATCCTTTTGATCACATAATTCGCCAAAATCCAAACCAAAATACAATGGGACGCTTGTTTGATGTTGATGCCCACAGTTCTCACCTCTAGCACGTGGCCATAAATTGTGATTTACGCTCTTCTGCCCATGAGTTATGATGCTCCGAATCTACTTCGGCCAGCGGATCCGTTTGACCCGGAAACCTGATATATTTATTTTCCCCCAAAGGATTTACCATTTTTGTTACGCCAACACAGGGGAGGATCAAATACGAAAATACTCCATTATACTGCACAATATTCTGGCGTTACCATTAGTTGACTCGGACCATTCGGAGTGTTCTGAACATAAAAGATACAATACGCGGTTATTTTTTGCCACCGTCCAGAAGGATTTTTGTAGGATTTACTAGATCACGGCCTCCAATCTGGCTGTGGTGAAATGGAACGTCTTTCCGAAGGCAACAACCACCACAGCGCAGCGTGTGCTACGTGACCCGAGCAGCTCCCGGAAGGTCACTTGAAGCAGACTTTAATCTTGAGAGCCGTGACAGCGGCTCGGTTCCCATCTCCCGGGCGGGCCCATCTCAAGGCGCGCACTGTAGCCGAAGACGAGCAGAGTATCGTCAAGGGCCTGCATGTGCCACAATTCTTATTCTTCCCAGTGCTAGGAAAACTTTCGCCAGACTATTAACGAGGCGCCGAGCCATACGGTGTTTCAATTGCAGTCACTGTAAGTGGGACGTTTCGGTGCGGTGGAGTTTGGACAAACAGCACGATAGAAACTATGGTTTTGGCATTCATTCATCTACCGTAAAGATTCTATTGAAGAACAAGCGTGGCAAGTATTTGTTCTTCAAACAATTCTTCAGCCTTCTGTTGCAGTTGAAAGTTAAACAAATCGTCATAAATCTTTCACTTATTAACAATATCACGGGCTCTAGAAAAACAGCAGAGTAAATGTCACGAGCGAATCCCTGGCATAATTAAAGAACATTGAGTACCTACTTCGTTTTGCTGATCAACTCGGACATTCAATTAAGGCATGCCGTCAAAGCGCCTCACATAAGAAGAAAGTAACTTGATTAAACTTTGACCAAACACCCTACTGGCCGGACCAAGTGTTTCAGTGGCATCAAAGAAGAAAGGAACGTCGTTACATGGCGCCTTGTAGGGACGAGAAACTTCATCTCAAACGGGCGAGAGGAATTGGTCGGCGTGTCAACATGTGGGCTGCCTCTTTTTTATTTGCCCCACACTGCCAAGAAGTGAAGTCGGTGCTGGCCATTAATGTTTAATTGGTACTTTCGTTTTAGTGTAGCGTGCCTTACCTTGGGCATGTTGGCTGACCTAATCCAGATGATCAATCGCACCACAGAAGCACCACAGTCCTCAAGCGATCCTCAGACCGTGCGCCGGACGAAACGGAGCCATATTACACCCCACCCGGCGTTAAAATATCCGACCTTCGTCCTTTGGCCAATCAAATTTTGCACTTTGTCGGTGGTTCCAGGCAGTAAACGGGCTGCAAGTTTGTAGCCCGGCACGCACAGTCCAGTGCACAGAATTTTATACGATGCACACGATTTTTATATCCCCTCATATCGCCGACATTGATCGCTGGATGCCATCGTCACCGAGGAGCGACTAGGTTACTGGGCACAAATGGTGATGATGATGATGATGACCCGCACCCGACGGAGTGCATATGTTGCACAGGAGCACATTAATGTAGATGAAAATCGATCGAAACGGAAGTGGTCACTTCGTGGGGTACGCGACCACCTGAATCCTACTAGGTTGCTAGGTTGCTGGCACTTCCACTCAAACTTCGACCAGGATTACACTGACCCCACAACTTCACTAACAACGTCCTGGGCAACGTGTCTGCTTGCCAACTGTTGGAAATTGAATGCCACTCAAGCAACGGGAACGACGACCTGGCACTTGTTGCCACGGTTCGTACCGAAATGACGAACCTCTGTAAGGTTAGAAGGCGCGCCTCGTGCCAATTACGCCAAATTCCCCGCCAGCCACTCAGCACGAGAGTGACTTCCAGCGCTGGAGCATGCGTGGAACTCGGCGCTGGGGCGAACCCTTCGTACGAGCCAGCAGGCCAGCAGCAGACTCGAAAGTTTCGCCACCATCAAGTGGCAGCCTAAACAAAAACAAACCTCGCAGGACTTTCACGCACCCAGGCTCCACCACGGTGACGATGCCTCCCGGCGGCTTGGGGCCCGGCCTGTGCCAAGTATCCGTTTTGTGAAATGAAGATTAAAGTTCCATTCCGCGGAGCGAAAGTCAAACAGCGGTGTTGTTTACCGTTGGTACCCTCCGCTGGCGAAGCTTTGCCGGGCCAATTGGGAAATTTAAGCGCAATTGTGCCCACAAGGGGGGGTACCTCACCCGGGCCCAGGCACCGAGTGATGCTGGGACCAGCACTTCCCTCTTCTGAGGCTAATAGGTTTCACTCGTACAGAGTCCGTGCGTGTGTGTGCCCGGTGCCGGAGGTTTGTTTGTCGGACTACCGTCTACCTCTTGAGCTTTTTCAGCTACTTCATCGTTCAGGGTGACTCACGCTGAAACCTCACAATGGCTGGCATATGGTTCACCTGCGCTATCGTTGGAATTTTTAAAATTGCCAAGATTATTGTTAAATTGTGTTCGTTAGGTAAATATAATTGCTCAACTGTAAAAGGCCTTGAAGGTCTTAAAAAATCGCGCCAAGAAGACATTTTGTAGCAAGCTTTTATACCTACTTTTAAACTTGATTTCAAACAAATCTATGAAACATAGTAAAAATATTATGTCCAAAGCATCATGCACTGTGCTCCACAACTATCATTTGCAAACATCATCTGGAAGCTTTGTTCATCTGGATGTTCCGTTTTGTTCCAACCTAATTTTTCGGTTATACATTACAACAGCAATATTTTGGGCAAAAATTTTACACAAGACGTCAAATGAGCGCCACATTCACCAGTTAGTACGGTCACCAGTTTCGTTTTCCTACAGCCATAAATGGTACTTCGAGGACCACATGTTGTGTCAATTAGAGGAAATTAGAGTCAATAAATCTGAAGAGGAGAGTAAGCCGATAACTCCCGAGCTTATAAAAAATGTTTGGTTGATTAGAAAAATCGTTGCCTCGTGAACGTGAACGTGAAATTCACGGCAAAAGAGAGTTTTGATGATGAATTTGAATTAGATTTTTTGTTTAGATGCTCCTATTACTTCATTGTCAGAATCTAGTACAATTGGCAATAGAAATCGATACGATACGATTAACTTCACTGTCTTTTTTGGCATGGCAACGATGGTACCTAACGGAGCTACGGCTCTGGTACCAGGCTGCAGATAATATCCTTCAACTTGGTCTTTATCATGGAGATTCGGACGCATTAATTGTACACGGGCTTAATTGTTCCGTGTTGAGGTATTTATTCGAATGATGGCCCCCGCCTCAACTCGGCGCCCCAGCCTCTGCAGCACGGCCGTGGCCGCAACCCCATTCTCTAATAGCCGCACGTGCCATCGATTGGTTCAGTCACACCAGCACGCCCCTCGACTGCGGGCCCGGATCCAGCCGGTGAACCGGGTCACCCGAGCATACACCCCCGGATAGTTGCGCTGGGCACACTCGTTCCCCCAGGACACCACGCCGACTATCTGCTGCTTGCCGGTCGGGCCCACCGGCAGCTGGAGCGGCCCCCCACTGTCGCCCTGGCAGGAATCCCGGCCACCCTCCAGATACCCGGCGCACAGCATTTTGCTGGTGATCTGAAATCGATAGTAACCGGACCGCCTGCACTGCTGGTTGGTCATTACCGGGACGGTCAGTTGCTGCAGGGTCTCGGAGAGCTCCCCGGCGGCCGTCGTTCCCCAGCCCGTCACGGTGGCTTCCCGCCCATCGAAGGTGTCGCTCCCCGGCGGCAGACAAATCGGTACGCCACCGTCACCGGGAGTCACGGGAATCTGCAGGAGCAGCAGCGCCACATCGTTATTAGATCGCAGCTCCTGGTAGCGGTTCATGACGATGCGCGCAACGCGCCGCTCGATGGCGTCCTCGTTCAAGGTGACGATGTTGGGGCGCCGCAGATACACCACGAATCCGGCCGCGCTCAACCGGGCCACACAGTGGGCCGCGGTGAGGATGTAGCGATCGTTTATCAAACTGCCGCCGCAGGTGAACTTTCCCCGGTAGAACAGGGCCGCCATCCACGGGTACAGCCCGATGTCGGATGCGTTCCCACCGATCACGCGCAACGTGTTCGAAGACGTTGTCCCGCAAGCTGTGGGAGCGGGGGGGGCAAACAGTGGAGGTAAGGTAAGGTGAGCACACATACACACACGCAAGCGTTAAGTCCACAAACACCGGGCACACTAACCACAAACAGGGCATCCACCAGGGTTCTGTTGGTCCTGGGTATCCTGTTTGGCCTTTGCGGAACGCTCCACGGCCAGAACCAATGGCAGGCAGCAGCAATAGCAGCCAAGCACTAGCACCGCAAACACCCGATGCCTTGAGAGCAACATTATGCGCTTCCTTCCCGTGCACATGCACCGCCGGTGCAGTTGCAGTTCCGACTGGCCGCTGCAATTTCTCCCTCGTCAACTTCGACCCCGGGTGTCTGCGAATGCCCTGGACGATGTATAGGGCTACCACCGACGCGCCCGCGGAATGTGAGATTATAACACGTTCCACACTGGCCAAAAGCGGAGTTGCTCCAATGTAGAGCACTTTTTGAAGATTGGTTAAACTCCAAATTCACGGCTTTGGACAACATGAAGAGCAGTCAGGATTTCACTTCAGAAACAGGACCATTTACGACCGATAGTGAATGTTGAATATTCCGAATGCTTCCATGTTTAGCAACGATAACTCGGTACCCAGGGCTGGCCCATAGTTGGGCAGGAACCAGTTTGCTCGCATTAACGGAAAGGCGATACGAAAAATGTGTGTTACGGTTGCAGTTCGGTGTGGCGCCCCCGCCGAGGACACGGGTGGCGCATAAAAATTTCTCTCACTGCAGTGCATTTTTGTTGGTTTTTATCGTACGCTTTGTTGGCGACCACTCTGCAGCATCACAACGATGCGCTAAATGTGCTCGCGGAAAAGTTCTGCTCTGCTTCAGGGACAAAGTGGCCACCTACTTATGCTTCGGTATTTGATTTCAGAAGTGTAAGTAAATTTTAAACAAAGTTATAAAAACACTGAAACAGTCGCACATTGTGGTGTTTTAGATTGGTGTACTTTAATGTGCTCATTTGGAGAAACAAAACCATGCGCATTGAAATGGAAGTGAACGACAGTTGCGTATTATAACTATAGATAAGTTGTGTTATCTTAATCAAGTTTTGAGATATTTAAAATACGATGCAAGTGTGTTATAGGAGTTTTACATAGGTGTAGTTTGAAAAACGGGTGGCTGTCAGTTGATAAATTTAATATCTAAATTAGTTATCTGAACTGAAATGTTGTCGAAAGTACAAGGTCGTGCCACGATTAGTTCGTACAAACAATTAAGACGACCAATACGGAAAACTGTACAAATAGTTTATTTCAAACAGCCTGAATCCAGAGATTTTAACAACAGAAACAACAACCATCGTAATTTTGAACGATGCTAGCAAAATGGCCAACGTATGCAAAGTTTATGCTTTCGAACGAATGTGACGTTCGAGTTTTGTTTTCGTAAACTATTCGCTTTTTTCACATTTGCATCTGTAAATGCAGATGTCTAGGAACAAACTGATAGCAGGCCAAACCTGATGTCAAAAGATAGATTTACAATTTAGATCCACAAATTGGCTTTAGGATTAAAATATACAAAAACCAATTCCCGTCACTGATGCGTTACCGTACCGTTAGCTTCGTTGAATAAAAGTCCCAGATGGATAGAACATCTTTCTTCTGGCTTTCATGAAATGCCTCATTAGCATCAAATGCCGGTAGGGTCTTATCGAAGAGACTCTCTCGAGATAAGCCCAGCAGCATCAGCATTGAATTTGTAGCAAGAGCACTTTATTGGCATTCACGTGTCATGGCAGCCCAGAATCCCATCTAATCTTCTTGTGGCACAAGCCTGTCCCATCGGAGAGAGGAAGCCCGTTTTGAATTCATCCACGCACACATCTTACGACAGTCAACGTCAGGCAACGGGCATCACAACAATTTAAAACAGACGACCAGAATGTCCATAGAATGTCTCCAAACCGTCATCGTCGTCGTCAAAAGGTTTTGATCTATATATAAACCATCCTTTTCTTTCCTCTCAACAGCCCACAAAACATTTTGTGGGTGCGGGCATTTGGGGTTTTCTCGTTGTCAGGTAATTTCGGTCACCACCGGCACCGGCAGCTCTATGTCGTCGTCTTACCGAAAGCGGAAAGCTCGTTCCGGCCGCAGGCCCGCATATAAATCATCGGCAACGCCTCGACATTTTGGGGACCGAGAAAATTGAGCGCCCGCCTAAAAGGCAGGAAAATAAATTAAATTCTGGGCGGAAAGGCGGATCCTCATCCGGTTGCGACCGTGCGACCATAATCAATATGAATATCACTTTCAGGCTGGCGAGTAAAGGTCCGGTAACAGCGGCCAGCGGCAACCACCGTCCACAGAAAATGCGGCCAGTTTCGGTGTAACGATCTAATAATGTCATTCGCTGTTTTTTCGTCAGAAAACGAAGAATGTAGCCATCATGTTTGCAAGATGGCCTTTTTTGCCAGTGCCTGGAGCACAACCGATTCGTCATAATAGTTAACTTGGCGCTTGATTGATATGGACTGGACTTCCGGCCGGAACGTGCCTTAAAACATCCCCTTACTTCAACGGCAAAGTTAATTTTCACAACTTCTGCGAAGTGCCCCAGTTTCTCCGAACGTAACTCTAATCTACTACATCACGAGGCCGAGCGACGGAAAACTTTCCCGATACGTCCCGAAACGAAGCGGAACCCCGAAGGAAATTATAACATTACTTTCTCTGTTGTTTTGCCGTCGCGTCTAGCAGCATTTGGTCTTGGCCAGGTTTGGTTTTTCGCCGCTTCCACCCCGGGCCACCGGGAGCGTGGAAATCTGATCAACAGCTTATGATGGGAAGAAACATGCGGTGAATCTTAATGTCCTTGGCCACCGGAAAATGGTGCCGGCGGGTATCAAATATCGTGTTGCCGGTGGCGCAGCTGTGTCAGTTTCATGGGACAGCGCGCGGCTTCGGGCACGGGACCAACGAGCGAGCGCTTATAACTTTCTCTGCATGACCAGAAATATTTATTCGGTATCATTGCAGCGCGCGTGTTGTATCTAAATTGTGTTGAAAATCGGTTTTCAAATCGGTGGCCAACAATGGCCGACGGAAGCGCGTTCCTGCCGCGTCGAACCGAAGAGTCTGCTGATTTGATAAATGAAGGTACCATCGCTGTGCGAAAAACGAACCTTATCTTTGAATTTCCAGGCCGGTAATCTGCACGAAAGAAGGTCTCCAAAATATGCATATCATCTTGACAGGAGTGCGCATATATCGGTGTTATGATTTACGAACAACTCTGGCGGAAAAAGGCCCATAAAAAGTTTGATGTTTGTCATGCATCATGTATACGCACACACATTGTGGGAATATCGTGAAAATCACCTTAGGTATCGCCGCTGGTGTTTATTGATTTTTCAAAAAAGAAACCCATAAAGACACGTATGCAAATGAAATGCAAATACACCGTTGGCTACGAGCAAACTTATTGGCCTCCACGGGGTGCCGATAGCCATTCGTCGAGGATTTTCACTCTATTCGTCTCACCCAACGGCGGGACACTTTATTATGCAAGCTATAAATAAGGGCCCACGACATATCGTCCTGTTATGATGCTTTCGCCTACTGTGACAGCATTCCCCGGCCTGGTAATGCCGCCATATGTGGCGAACCCTCCGCTGACGAGGGTTGCATATTCGGCATTGGAAAGAAAATTTTAAATCATGCATAATTTTACAAATTGGCGACCGCTAATTGCGGTCACAGCAACAATCATTAGTTGTCGAATGTATTCGAGCAATGCAAATTGAAGTTCACTCTTTGTCAGTTAGCTTTAACCGAATTAATATAACATTCGTGTAATAAACTTTGCAAACTGTGTGCCAAGGGACTTCCGAGTTTGTTTCGCCTAAGGAAGTACGCAGTTTTTCTCTTAAATCTGTTACAATTCCAATAAAAGGCAATAATTGGTACAAAAAATTCAGCACATTTACCCCCCTATCGTAGAACACTACTAGAACCCTAGAACACTACTTTTTCTTTACTCTGCACATCACAGTAACCTATGGAAACTCTATCTCGCCATGAGACTTGAGTTTTCCAGGTTATCTCGTCTCCAGTGGTTTTCGCTGTCAAACAAAACTTTTTCGTTTTCCGTTCCTCGATTAACTGGCGAAAAAAAAAATTAACGTTGTAAGAGAATATTATTATCTGGCATCATCCACCATCAGATGGCTTGGACATCAAAGGGCATCAACAACGCCGACCTTGTGCGGCAGCTGCAAGACTGCAACATAATTAAAAGCGGTTCAGTGGGACAGGCGATACTGGCGACTGACCGTCGGCACTATGTGCCACCGAATTTGGATCCTTACGTAGACTCGCCCCAGAGCATCGGCCATGGAGCAACCATCAGTGCACCGCACTTGCACGCCTATGCACTGGAGCTGTTGGAAAAGCACCTGAAGCCGGGCAGCAAGGTGCTGGATGTGGGCTCCGGATCGGGCTACCTCACGGCTTGCCTCGCACGGTACATCCATCAGCAGCCGAACGCCACCGGAGTTGTGGTCGGAATCGAGCACCAGCCCCGTTTGGTGGAGCTGGGCCGCAGGAACGTCGGAGCGGACGACCAAACGTTGATCGACACGGGCAAAGTGATTCTCATCGAGGGCGATGGGCGGCTGGGATGCAAGGACTATGCACCGTACGATTGTATCCACGTGGGAGCCGCTGCTCCGGGAATCCCCAAAAAACTCATCAATCAGCTGAAACCGGGCGGCAGGCTGGTGGTTCCCGTTGGTCCCGTCGGTGGCATGCAGCACTTGGAGCAGATTGATAAACGGCTGGACGGGACGGTACGCCGGAAGCAGCTGATGTACGTGGCGTGCGTACCGCTCACGGACCTCCAGGTGTGATCGGGTGTCAGAATGCTAATTTATCGGCTCCGAAAATTGTTAGTTATACCGTCTCCTCGCTGGCAGCAAAGTGCTGGGGTTTCTCTCGGCGCTAGCGTCGGAAGGGAATAACGTCGTGAAGAATTGTACAACTGAAGTGAGTTAAAACCGAATAAATTCCCCAAACGTTATCTACCTTTGCTTCGGGCTGCCTTTAAGGGCGTGGCGTGTGTACCAGGTATTCCTGACCTTCAAAACAAACAGACCTTCGACAGAATATTTTAACAGTTAATAAAACAACTCAGATTCCCTCAGTCTACTGGCGATTTGTTGGAGAACGTCGTTATCGCATGGAAAATGGAGACCATCAATCTAGATTAATAGTACGCCGTTCCATATTTCCCAGGGTACACAAATGGCGATGTCGGCGATTGAATTTTGTAACCATCAACGTCCACCGTTCCGTCATCCTGCCATTACTGCCAACAACCATTACTTTAATTGGACGCAATGTATCTCTGAGGCAGGTCACTGTGATGCGTGTCGATGAATACCTATTTCCGGCCTAGAAGCGGTCATTTGTTTTCCTCTTCCTTCAACAAGTGTCCGAACAAGTGGTTGGTCCTGTCGCCAGTGAAGAACCAATGGAAATTCCCGGCCTTACCTCTGATGGATGGAAAGCGTCGGTGCCGTCACAATGCTATCCCTATATTTCACGCTTCATAGCGAAGCTCACTTTCTGCGCTTCCGTCGCAATTACGGCCGAACAGGTCTGGCCGACACACCAAAAAAGAACTCGTGCCTTTTTTATCACCTGCCCGTTGTTTTGCAACCCTCGGGCATCACACAGACGCGGCGGCCCTAACAACGATTGTCCCATCTATTCCCATTTCCGAAACGAGGCCCACATTTTGCGCTCATTTATGACCGTTGGGTGATGGCGACGCGTGGCACCTCCGGAAGCAGCAGCAGCAGCATGTGTGAACGCGCGTCACCAACGGTTAAGCAGCTCTTTTTGTTTGTTGCGAAAATCGATATTTTTACGCACTCACGCACCTTCCAACACCTTCTTTCACGATTCACCGATCTCGGGCTAATGCTAGTCCGACACCGACACCGACCCAAGATCAGCACGCTACTGATAGCAACGGTCGTATCCGACCGTGTCATCAAGCTAATGGAAAAGCCGAGCTGCCCCGGGGAACTCAGGGAAATGGGTGCCGCTTTATCGGTGTCACTCCCAGATGGCGGTTCTCACTGGACGCGGGCCGGAAAAACGTTTCTGTGAATATTTGCTCTCCGCCTGGGGAGGTCGAAGCGAAAACGTTATCAATATTTTATGTTCCTACTCGTTACACGAGTGCCGGCCCGGCGCTGAACCAAATCGTTCATGCATACGGCCCGCTGCACTGAAATACCGCGGTGCGTGATAAAAACCTAAAAAAGAATTGAGCAGATGAAATCCCAGAAGGTGCTTCCCGCTCGATGGCACGCGACGTTCGGTGCGGCCCGTGCCACGACGCTGCTGTCAATTAGATTTTAACCATCTCTCACTTTGTGATGCTATTAAATTGAAGTAATTTGCCCTCCCCGTTGGGTGTACGTTTTTAAGAACAATTTAAGTCTATTTGGCCAATTTCCAAGGGTTCCCCCAGTCCTTCACGAGCATACTCTTACTGCTCCGGTTTGTAGCAAATTGACTAAACAGTTGAATCCAATCGCTGGAACAGCTGGAACAGAGTAAAATTTAAATTCTGCACTGGCGCGTGCGTGCACTTTATAGCACGCTGCACCATAAAAAGCTCATTCGAATAAGCTTTCGTTGGCGATACGGGATTTTACGGGAGTTGACAGGTTGCGGGAATTTGCTTAAATTTTCCCATCGTTCGCAGAATCGTGTTCGAACAATTTGAGCCATTTGAGTGCCATTTTCCTAGAAATAGAGAGATATTTGAGCATTTATGGTAACCAACAACAAAACAAACAACCAACCATGCACCGAAACCATCGCACTATGGGGAAAAGGCAGTCATAAACCAACCTGAAAAACGTATATTTTTCCTAAAACAGATAAGCTGGCTATGTGCGATCCAAATTTTTAACCTTCCTTTTGGCGTAGATTCCGAATATGTATACGTAAAAGTCGAAGGACTAATAAAAATTATTCTGTAAAACCCACTTTCATCAGCTACTTTAACGCAATCGTTAGCGCAGTTCTGCAACGACAATGTACCTCTATCATTCGAAAGGCAATGGATCCTTCTTGGACATAAAAAGATCAAATATCCACGTTGCTTGTACATTTTTATCGGGAATGGGTATAGATCTTCCAGACCGTGTCCGCTAGGCTTATTTTAAGAAAACACTTCCTGATGCATAAGGAGGCGCCTGGTCTCTGTGCATTTTTTTTAATTGCCATACAAAACATATTGTCTTTATGAACTTTGTGCCTTTCATATAATTTAGGTAAACCCTAGTTTAAAGATATGCAAAGAAAACAAAAAAGTTGAAAAAAGTTCGAAGATTCTTCCTAAAACCAAATATGTCCGCCTGTCTCATACAAATTCCCCACAGTGCGTTGGCATCGCGTGGCTTCGTTGGCATCGTTGCTCGCTTCGGCGGAACAGAAATCTCTCGACAGTTGACTCGAACGGACGCACGCCACGGGACTTCCTGCTCGCGGACGCCGGTACTCCCGCCTGCCACCAACGTATACGGGCAAACCAAACAGGAACCAGTGCGGCCACATCCAACGTGTGCGTTTGCGTGTGTCTGTGTGTGTGCAGCGCTTCCCGCTCTCGGGCGCGCTCTCCGCCGCGGCTCTCTCGCTCGCGTCGTGACGGGTTGGAGCTGATTATTGTTGTTATTTGTTGATTGCGTCCCATCAAATCCCGGCGCACGTGCGATCGCGTTGCACTTCCTCCGGTCACGCCGTTGCATTGAAACTGTGTCAAAGGTGATAGGTACGGTGGGCCAACAAGTGCAAACCACCTGTTGCCCGGTTTCCAGTGGTGTCTGTGTTTTGTGATATAGATTGTTAAGTGTGTGCGTGTGTGACCCAAAATCAAAATCCGGCACCAGCAGGAGGAGATCTGGTCGAGGTTGCGGTTACGCTGGGTGAGAAGGAAAACCGTGGAAAATCCCTGAATTGCTGATGCAGAGTGTCGCCGGGTGCCGGGATGAACCATTATTTTGACAGTTAGCAAGTGTTTTGGCCCCTCCGTGGCTCCCCCGTAGTGGGTCGCAGAAACAGATGCGAAACTGTTTGCCAACCCCAACCTTCAAATATCGCGCAGCCCGCCGTTGGCTCGAAGTCCGACGCCACCGTTCGAACCCGAGATCGTATCAGCCGCCTGCTTGGCCATACCAAGCGATCGTCGAAAGATAGAAAAAAAGAAACCCTCCGGGAGTGGGACACGGAAAGAGAGAAAAAAACTGCAAACAACGAACCGAACCACCCAAAAAAAAAACGACGCCACGAGACGGCTCATTAACTCTTTCCGCGCAAAGGCTTTCTATTGTGACGCAAAGCGTTGCCAAACAAAACCGACACGAAGAGAAACAATCACACGGCCGCAGAGAGGCCACGGCTTTGTTAGGAGCGTGATCCTCCCGGAGCGTCCTAGGGTAGGGTAAAGGACCGGAGCTTTCGGTGACAGGCCCCAAAGCTGACACTCGCGCCAAATCGGGAGAACCCTCACGCGCCGTCACGGCCAAAGTCAAAGGTAATGAAATTAATGGCGCTATTGTTTGATGGCCGGGCCGGGGCTTATCGTGCAGCCGACCGGCGTTGAAAGTGTTGGAAAATTGTAGAAACGTGGAACGTGATGACATGTTTTTTTCGGGCCCCATCAACGGCGGTTGTTATCAACCGAAATGCGTCACCTGGGGCCCATTTAAAACACACACACACACCCGCGGGCCGCCAAGAAGGTGTGGGCTGCCGGCGAGGGTGACAATTTGAATGCGAAGTGAGCAACAATTGGCAGTGGTCACGGCATGCGTCACTCTGTGTACGCGACGCAGAAGTGCAAATTTGTACTCCGGACGACGATGATCGGCCACCGCATGGTGGGATTTCCACCTTTTTGTCCGCATTGCTCCGTCTCCCTTTCGATGTTACTTGTTGCTGACGCGCATCGGTACATTTGGATCGTTTCCGACCATCTTCTGCCAAAAACGGACTTCTCCAGACGTTCGGAAGGGTTCTGAAGGCAGTGCGTCGACAGCAACCTGCAGCCTGCACACCCGGGAATCCGCCGGCAATTCGCTTATCGCCGGAGTCGAGCCCACTGTGTTTTATTGCGCCCACTGATAGTGCGTTGATAATGCCGTGGATGTGTTTTCCAACGTCCCACGTTCCTATCTCGCTGCCATCTTGGCGTCGCGTGCAAGGCAATCGGTTTGTTGAACAATATTGGAACGCATCGCTGCTACTGCACCGCCCTGGTACAGCTTCCAGGGAGCGCCCTCCAAGAGATTATTGTTCAGTTCTTTATATCTGCTCTGCCTTCTGTCGCTGCCATACACAGTCGTCGAGGTCAACGAGAGCCACCACTCCCCGAGGAGGCACGGATTGTGCTCGGAGATGACCGAACTGTGCAAGTCACGGTCCACGGCGGACCACCGTTTTCCAACCGTTTATAACAGTTTGTTTGACCATCCTTCCTATCGTCAGCCGCCATTTGGCGCGAGTGCGAAATCACGACGTCACGGCGTAAATATTATCGAGTTGCGCATGTTTTGTGACCTCATCGGTCCCCGGGTTTGGCGCTGTGACGCGCAGAGCAGACCACGCAAAGAGCTCTGTCTAGTGGCACGAAATAGTGCAACTTTCACCAGCCCACCAAAAAAAAACATATAAATCTTGACCTTCATCAACGCCACGCCGGCGACGTTGACCGTACCGTGTGTGTGGGGACGGTCGTGTCGAGAACGGTCACAATCTCCGTCGACCGGTGCGCCGGAGTTTTTCGGCAATGACCTTCGCGGCACCGTTCCGCGGCCCTTTTTCTAAACGCGGCCCTTCCAATGTTTTGAAGTACAAAAATGGCTGCCAGAGGCCGCTGTGCAGAAAGGGTGGCTTTCGGTCCGACGCGCTTCGTCTGCCCGAAATCCGCTCCGAGTCGCGGCGTTCCGAGAGCGGCGCAAACAGGTTTCTTGAGGTTCTTGAGGTGATTGTCGCCGGTTCCGTCGCAACAATTTATATTTTATTTCATTTCAACCGCAGCCGTCGTCGTCTTGCGCTTCAAGGATAGGCACCCGGCCGAACCGCGAGAGCTGACCGTCTTGAGGGGCACACGTGTGTGGCCTCTTCCGCTGAGGACGCGCGTCCGAGGCCGAGCGCCGCGCTCTTATGTCATCGCGCTTCGCCTTGCGCTTCGATGCTGATCCCGGTGATCGGTTATGAATTCTATTATATTTTTATGCAAATCGCAGCGCGCACGAACCGCGGTACCTTGCCGCCGTACCTGATACCCGCTACCCGGTATTCCGCAAAACTTCTGTATTTCTGGGCGAGGTTGCCGAAATCGTCGCGCTGACCCATTTTCGCGCCCAATCACCAGGCACCGTATCTTCGTGGACGTTCCGTGCCACACCGGTTCCCGTTCTAAATTGTCCCAACTGGTTCGCAAAAAACAAAGAGCAGAATCCAAACCGGCAACGTAGCCGTAGCTTGACTTGACTCGGCTCGGCTACCTCGCACACGGCGATCAGGTCCGCGGATTGCGCTGTGGCCGAGGAGTCTGTCTTTTATGTAACTTTACTTGACGCATTAGCAGTGCCCCGCTAATTGCGGCGGTCCAGTTTAGTGCGGTGCGATTGCCCTGGCTCCGGGTGTCTCCGGGAGACGGCATTCTAAGCAGAGCGTTCGCCCGAGTCCGCGGTCGGGTCTGGCAAACTCCGCAGTTTCGTACGTTTCGAGACACTTTGGAGTGCTCGTTGCCACCGTTTCATTATTCGGCATGGGACGGGACAACACCGATCCAGAACCGATCCAACGAAACATCCAGATGGGATAGGTCGGGGCATTTGTTGCAGGAGAACATTGTGTCCCTGAGAGACCAAGTTGGCTACTCAGAAGTATGTTACTTATCACACCAAAGTGTGACTCGGGTGACAAACTTTGTTTCAGTTAAGTTCCGACATCTCCCTCTCCAGGGAATTCCCTTTTCGGCCACGGCTCCTGTTGCTAGCCTGTCCGTTATTCATTCCGTGGAGGGAAACTAGGCATCAGAGTGGATTTTTAGTGGATTTATATTGCCCTCTCACCGCCATACAAAAATTATTAACATGTTAATCAACGCTTAATGCAATATCAGTGAAAGCCGATTGCACTTCAAACATGGCTCGGGAGTCTTTCCGGACGGCTGAAATCCTTTCGCCAAAAATCGTTAAATTCATAAGCAGCCGATCCAAGCGCCCCTTTGCGTGCTTCCGAGAAGATTGCAATAAAGTCTGATACCGTCCTCCAAGAAGAACACTCGAGGGTGAATGGGTTCCGGGGGTTGGTTGTATCTTTCTCCGACGGCGGACGACCGCTCGAGGAAACCCTTTCTAAACGACCATAATCCGTTCCGTGAAATTGGAGGGTTTTTTCGTAAAATACCTGAAAAAAATTACTTGCTAATCCTATTTTTCGGCTCATTCAACCGGTTTTTAATGCAACATGTTTTTCTCTTTCTTTTACTCTCGCAGCGGCAAACGACTACGCAGTCAGTCCATCTTAATCGTCGACCGGAGATCGCCAAGGCGCGCAGGCGCACGCCCTATAGGGCGTGTGTGTGTGTGTTTGTGTGGTTGGGTGTGCGTTTAGCATCTTCGCGGCTTATCGCCCCCAAAACGCCAACCGCTGCTGCTGCTGCTGCTGCCGCTCCAGGACCGCCGGGTGATTGATTTATTTGCGAGGTAATAATGATTGTTTACTAACGCTCGCGCGGCTACGCCTTCCCGGCGGAACTGACCAACACTTTCGGTTCGCTGTGTGTGGGTGTGCGGACTTCATTAATCTAATTGCATTTGCGCTCTGCAAGCTCATCAACCACGCGACCAACAGAAACAAAAAAAAACAAGCGACAGACGGCCCAGTGGATGACCAGCCTGATAATGGCTATCAACCGAAGCCATCGACCAAGGTTGCTTCACATTTTTATTGTGCCCAGCATTACAAACTGCACCCCCCCGGCTCTATTGCGACGCTCAATCGCGTGTTCCGCGAGCACAAACCGGGTTTGCGCGGGGGCATCGGCGTTCGTTGCGCCGCACCGTTGCGTTGCAAGTGCATTCATCCGGGACGCTTTCCGATGCGCGCCATTGTCTTGTGTCGTGTCCGCTTCTCGGTTTCCTGATGCTGTGCAATAAACAGTGACAAGCCCCACGGGAGTCGTCAACCCGAATGGCCACTCCATGGCCGGCAGCAGATCAGTGGATCCTACTTTTCTAAGCCACGACGACGCCAGAAAACCGACCGCTTCTTCTTCTGCATTCCTTGTGCTGTTCGCTTGTGTGTTTCTAACACACACACACACAGACTGGCCACAGGGCACTCAAAGATGGGCGGTTCGTTTTTCTTACGGAATTGAAGTGGAAATCGCCCGGCCAGCTAGGCTAGGCGGTGTGGTGGTCTATAGATTTTACGACCTTCTCCGCTTGATCTCACGGGCCTGGCCGAGCGGGTTTCCGGAAGATCTGCAGCACCACCACCAGCACCCAAAACTAGTGCCCCACTCCCCCTTTTCCGGGAGCATCCCGTGACACAGATATAATGGACCAAAACATACGTTCAAGTGGACCGCGCCACCGAATGGTGCGAAATACGTTGCGATGAGACGTGTACTAAATAGAGTTTTCCGCGCCACGGCACGCCATTGACGTCACTCTGGCCTCTGGCCCTATTTTTCCGACTCATTCCTCCAGCATCGCATCGTGGACGGGAGAGGGCGAAATTTGCCAGACGCCTTCCAAACATCTCTCGGCCACCCGGTTTTGGCCAACACTCGCGGCGGGCTGCCAGCTGTGGAGTTGTAGTTTTAGTACAACTTTCACGACCCTTTTTCATTGTGGTCTGTTGTGACGAAAATCGTCGGTCACTTCCTTAGCCGCGATGAGAAGTGGACCGGGAGATGAGGTTTTATTTGTTGTCTGTTTGTGTTTTGTGAGAGGCTGTGTGTTTGTGTGTCTATATGGCAGGGTATATTGCGCCGTAGCTCCAGTTACAGTTATTGTTGTGCATCGGCTTGATTGCACAACGGGGAAAATGATGGTCAATAATGGGAAACATCATTTCTCGGAAACGGTGCCGAGATTGTTCAGCTTTCCTAATAAAAGTTACTCAGGTAAATAGAGTAGAGTCAAATGGATATCCTTGAGGAACGTCTGGGACGATAGTGGGAAGAAGTGGGATTTTCAACACAACCATAAAAAATGGCCCAGAAATTGTAAAAAATCCAACAGTTGCCAAAACATATTTTTGGCCACCCTTCCGTGCGCAGTTGCCCCAATGTGTAACGACTACAATCGACTCATGAGTTTGCGTCGGAGATCACTCCAAATTAGTGCTGTGGTAACGAAGCCACCCTTAGGCACATCGAACCACAGACCGAGCACATTCGATACTGACAACGGAGAAATGATCGAACATTATTAGACGAGTGCACCGCGTAATCGAAACCGGAATTTAATGAATCGCGGCGCGTCATCACCGGTCTCAGGTGATCGGCGTTCTTCGCCCGCCCGACGCTTAGATATTAATAGACGCGCTGTTTTCCCGGCTTTCCTCTCGAAAACACGCACATATTGTGTTTCGCAGGGCGCGGAAAACGACACAAAATAATGGATGGGCGCGAAGTGTATGTTAAAACGTGGCGTCAATTCGGGCGCTGAACACAGTTATGATCTGCCCGATCCAACAGGGTTTGATTGCTTTAGCAGGCAGCGGGCATAAAGCTCTAACTCCGATAGTCCGAACTCGCAACGTATTAAATCGTACCATCGAGCGTGTCAGACTCGTCGACGCCCTTCCGTGGGCGAAATGTCGTTCGCTTTATTTCACTTTCTGCCATTTGGCAGCTCATTTAAGGACCCGGTGTCACTTCAGCGCGCGCGCCCGGTCATGATTGTTGGCTCGATGGGCCAGTTCCGGACCGGACAAATATTCATGGAACTTTCATCGCCATAACTTCTTGCGCGCGTCATAATCTACGCTGCGCCACCGGAAGTGATGACCCGGCAGGGGCTAGGCAACCGGAATTAATCCTTCACATCGTGGCCCACATTTTTGTGTAACGTCCTTCGCAGGGAAATATAGTTTTGCCCCGTTCGAAGGAAAAAGCCCTATCAATACCGCGCCACGTTGGCCGGTGTGCGCAATGTTGACAGCGTTTTCTTCCGCCCTACGCAGAAAAGAGTGAGAGAGAGAGAGACCTAAACCGTTATCTATGGTTTTATGTTATGCCTGCAACATAACGAGGAGTAGGTTGAGGCGGAATAGGAGGATGTTGGAAAAAATTAGATTCCCTGCCGGTTATTTTTAGCCCAAAGGACGACGCATCGCACACAATCACGGCGACGGCGATGATGATGACGTTGATTGATACTTTTGATGCGTTCGCCGGAAGGATCCGTTCGCTCCGATGGGCCAAACAATGGAGTGTAAAATGCACTCCACGACCCACCGTCCAGTAAACTACGGGCTGCGAGTGGGTGGAGTTTTCCAGGACCCACTCCCTGGCAGTGCTGTGTAGTCATAACTTATTTTTATGCAATCACACAAGCGTCGTAGCGTACGGACAATGGTGTGTAATCCGCTTGGTGTTTGTAGGCGGGTCGAGGTTCACTAGAGTAGATTGAATTATGGGACGGATTCTACCGATGTCCTTAAATCAATAAACGCACTCCATAGCCAGCCGGTAACCAGGTTTTGCCAGGAACAACAGTTTCCGATGGCGCACTATATCTAAATTCAATTTTGAGTGTGTTATAAAAATATAGCAAACTGCGTTAGCAACAATGGATGGTAGAAAAAATAAAAACCGGTTCTAAAAGAAGCGCCAAACTCGCGAAACCTGCCTTTTGTGCACCCGATTTTCTCCGAATTCTCTATCCGAGGATTAATTTTTCATATTTCAGGGCTGTCAACATCAGCCGTGCGAAACGTGCCAACGCCTCAGCGGCCTTCAGTTAATTTTATTTAACTATTTTTTTGTTGTTTTATTTCTGAGCTTCACAATTCATTTTATAGACCATCAAAGGCGACGCGGCTGTCAGAAATGAATTGAAACAAAAGCCGCCACCGTAAGTCCTTCGCCGGTTTAAACCATGCACGAGATTGCACGGTGGGCGCGTGCGATTGCGTCCGTCTAGCGGCCGGTAACAGGTGGAGCAATAAGTGGCTAAGCTACCAGTGGAGAAATGTTAATGTTATCTGTTGGATGTTTATATCGGACCAACCACGCACAGAACTCAGATTTCGATCGTAGGGGAAATTTGATTCGCTTTGCCTGGGGAAAGTATCCTGAAAAACATCCAAATCAACGGCCTATGTTTTCGGAACATTTAGTGCGCTGAGAATTGAGTTCTAAAATCGTAGGGTGATTAAGGTGATACGAGGTATGAGTGTAAGTCGAAGAGACCCAAGATTTTATTTAATTTGGCGTGACTGCTTTCTGCCCGACCGGCCCTAAAACGATTCCGTCGAAGCTTTACTTTCACGATCATCTTCGCCCATTATTGGCCCACCGACACCGACCGCCGTGGTTGGCGGTGCGATGTTTATTAACTGTTTTAGAAACATTGCACGTCCAGTCGCAGGGCCGTAACCTTGACAGCGCTTCGATGTCTTCGATTGAATTAAACATGAACGGCGACGGCTAACCACCGCCGCCGATACAAAAGAAACGTAAAATAAAACGTTTGCCAAATGATTTGAAAAGACGCGATTGTTCCTTTGAGCGGCATACCGCAGAACAGCCATCGTCGCTGTAGTGTCCTTCGGCGGAGGTGAACTGTGTCGTCCTTCCGCCACCCGATTGATCCGTTTGCGTACCACGTCCTGAGAATTTTCTTCGGCAAAATACGTCCCCCGGGAAGGATGTCGGTCCAATGCTAACCATTGTTTCAGGTGGCATTGCAATAGAAGACGATAGAAGCAATCAACCTGGTCCGCTGGCGTCGTATCTAAATGGCTTTATTTTGCAACAAACCACAACGCGCTCCAATGTCAAATGAAAACGGCGCGTGGGTGCAAGGAATTGTGGTTAGACTGACGGTTGAAGGAATGTGCAACCGTTGCCAATGGCTTAAGGAACAAGCGATCCTTAAGATTGAATGAAGTTGTTTGCAGATGTTAAATGTATTTCTAGTTTTGTGCTTTTAATGTAAAATAAAATCGTTTATTAGGTTTTTCTATTTTAACGATGTTTTCACGCTAATCATTTGGGGAATGTGCGAATGTTCTAAGCCGCTGCAACCAAAAACCATAAACCTAATTTTAAATGAAAAAATTTAGTTTACTCTGATTTATTTAACTTTGACGAATAAGAAATGCTTCCACGTTCCAAAACATGAGAGACACATAAAACTACTACTTCACACGTGTTCATGTCAAAGGCCGCACCATATGCCACTAAAACTAAAGAGATCAAATCTCGCCAACCGAAGACTCACATCCGTTTCCGTTGCACTGTCGTCCGGTGGGGCAAATCGAAACATAAAACATACAGCACATATTCTGCGCTGCAAACTGCGTCAAATCGGATTTAGCGAGGAACGGACAAAGATGGGTTGAGGACAAAAAAAGGCGAAATAGATTGCCCCGGGATCAAGGTTTGGGTTTCAAATTTCATGTTCAACACAATCGGAAAGAAGGCGGCAACAAGAGAAAGAGAGAGAGAGACAGGAGGAGAGCGCACAAAATGGGTACCGAGTCGCGTCAGGGTGTGTAATCTGACCGGAAGCGATAGACTCTTCAGGAGTGCACTCACGTTTTCCAGCTGACCAACCTTCCCAACCCACCACGGTGGTCAGCAAGCATTGTTGCGAAGGCGCAAGGTGTAAGCTATCAGTATTCAAATGAGTGCGATCAAGCGCAGTACCATGCTGGTCTGGCCACCGTGCCACCTAGAACAAGACATGCAATAAAAACTCTATCCCGGTGGCTTTAAAGAGTTTGTACCACGCCGCTAGAAACACCCGATGGGACATCCCGAGAGTCGGGTGAAAATAAAACTGTTGGCGCAAACATATGATTTACACACACAGTACACACAACATTGTTTCTGGGCCAACGCATTCAACTAACTTTTTAATCAACGTCGAAAGCAGCTCGCGAGAAGCGAAAAACCGGAACCGGCACCCGGAAACACCAACAGCACCCAGGGTGGGTGCGACGAACACGAAAGCGCACGGCGCGTTAGCTAATGAAATCCGCCGGACTTTGGATTGTCCGTATCTTTTTGCGGTGTCTGCAGACTGCTGGCCGGATTTCCAATTCATTTAGCTTTTCTATCTCACCAGAGACGGGGCGCCCTTTAATTTCAAGGCCATCACTGTGTGAGGTGGGTATACGGTTCCATTCCATTTCCTATCTCTCGCACCCGGCAATCTGCGTCTGATGTCCTTTTAATTGTCTTTTGCACGCTAGCCGCGCACATTCGTCGCTTCGTTTTTCATCCCGCGAGTGCCCCGCATTTTCCGTCTATATCGAAAGTCCGGCTAGCAGTTTCGAAAGGACACGAAGCGAGCTTTTCACCCATTGTTGTTGAAAAGCCAACCACTAGAATAAATAAATTTTCTACCCGTTGGCGTAAGCTTGTTTAGCAAGCTCGTCCTCCGGCCGCAACACTGTTCTAAGAAACGCCAGAAAAAGTTGAAATTTGTAGACGTTTCTTGGAAGTTGGTGTTGCTCTTGAAGAATGATTTATACATACCGGGCCAGCATGGCCTTTTCAGGATGGCATAAGGATGCAAAACGATGATCATCGCGCGTGCCATATTTCGGGGAATCAAGTCAAGCGAAAGCTTGCGAAATCGCACCGTTAAAAAGCGATTAGAAAGCCACGCGTCGCGACGACGCTTTTCGAAACAAAAAAGCACCACGCTGCCGGCTGTGACCGTGCTGACATCTTTATGCAAACGCACGAACGTTCCGTAAGCGCTTCGCAGCGCGTTGAAAAAAAAACGGTTAGACTTTTCGTGGGGTTGCGCTAGGACTTTTTGGATTTCGCTATTAGATAGTATAAAAAAATGGGCAAAGCAATTATCATACCCGAAATGTGATCGTCGGTACCGCGAAATATTTGATCGCGGTCGTTGTGTGAACAGCGTGCCCTACCGAAACGCTGTTTAGTGCCTTATCAATCGATAACCTACCTGCTGAGAACGGTTTTCGGTTTTCCGCAACGACAGGCGACGAGCTCGTTTGCGATCGGAATCGATTCCTTATCACCCCCCCAACAGGGCGTGCGCTGTTTCGGAAGTGTGCGTTTTCTGGCCACACTTCTGCGGTCGATGGTGTAGATAAGCGCTCGGACAGGTTTTTCGGTCTCCAGAGCAATTGTCGCCGCTTGTATCCGGTCCGCACCCACGGGCACCGGGAACATTCCGGATGCCGCGTCGTCCCGCGACGCACCATTGACGCAACCGTTGGCGCATGATTCGTTTTGTCAGTCTGACGTAACCTTCGGACATCGGAGTCCGCTTCTAGTTGGACCGCAATTCTGTTCGCCAAATCAAAACATTGCGACTACCGGGTGGCGGCCACCCACCCTCGGCCATCCAGGCCCCGTCTAGGTGCGACTGAAAAGGAAAGAGAAGAAAAAACAATACAATGCACAATGTGTCCGGCACGCATACTTACGGCCACTGCGTGTGGTTGTGTGTGCGGTTTATTTGGTTTGGCCGCCCGCGCGCACTCGTGTGAGTAGGTCAGCTGCCCAGGAAGCGGCTACGGCGCCTGCGCCTGCGCCACAACCCGTTAGCGCCGCGCTGAACGCGAATTTGCCGCTGTGTTGTCGTCGTTGCCATTGTGCACGTGTGTGTGTGTGTGTTTGTTGGGTTGAAGGTGGGGGGATGATTTAAGGCTATGTAATCTGCAACGCAACGGCAAGCAGTGAAGGTGATCCAAGCAATCCCCAAAACAACAAACCGCTCCACGATCGAGCGTACTTTTTGACACTTTCCTGGCAACTGGCTGCGCTGGTGTGCGTGAGAGAACGGCTCGCGGCGCAGTGACAGTTCTTCTCTGGTGCTGCTGCTGCTGCGAAAGGGGTCGGATCGTGTTCCCGTTCTTCTTCCATCACCTGTCAGATGGTGTTTGTGAGGTGCTGTGTGTGATGATGGTGCATACTTGTTGTTGATGGTGTTGCCCGGCCGCGGAGAGTGTTTCGCGCAGTCCACGGAACTGTATCGGTCAGCGATCGCGGGATTATTGTGCCCCGTCCGCTTTGTGTGAGATTTGTGCGTTCTGCGTGGTGGCCAAGATTTGAGCCCCGCGAGGCTACGCATTGTTGTGTCCTTTCTTGCGAGCGAAACGAAGTAAAAGTGTCTCCCCGTTTGAGGAGTGGCGCACGGGAAAAGTCGAAAGTAGCCCGGTTACCGTTCCCGCGGCAGCGATCATAATGTTCGTCCAGCAGCGCACCCTGGTCCGGAGATCCGCCACGATCCAGTAAACAAACGCGAGAGCGTCCGAAAACTCGCTGCGCATTGGATGATGGTGTTACCAACGGCGGCGAGCGACGAACAACGCGGAGCACCGTGTTTCAACAGAATCTTTCACGCGACCACGTCGCGTAGGATCTAAAAAAAACCTAGCGGGAAACAGATTTCACCACCAACGGCCGGCGGTGTTGTATCGGATTTGATACACCCGGGTCCGGACGGAGCGGCGGCCGGTGTGTTACCGTTAGATAGGCAAGAAAGTGAAAATCTCCTACCGTGCGTGCCCGATCGATGCGGTTTTATCGGTCTTCTAAAAGTAGTGCGATCAGGAGGAGTAAAAGGTTCTTCTGGCCGTAACGTGTTCTCGCCGGCGGTGGAATTCGTGAATTTGCGGTCCCTTCTATCGTCGTGACTGTGGCTCGGTTGTTTTGCTTCTTCGCACCCAAAGTGCCATGTAAGTTATGCGCCAATCTACATTTGTTTTGGTTTGCAAAATTACCCTCGTCTGGCCGTAGGGACAGCAGCAGCGGCAATTGACTGCCAGCGATCGTGTACCGGCGGCAAGGCACGCGAGATCGTATCTTGAAATCCCCTTTTAATGTGTGATTGAAGCACATTCAAGTCATAGTCAAGATGGATTAAAGTAAACACACCATGGCACAGGCGCGGTCATAGGCCACAAATTTTAGAATAGAAATCAACGGTAAGGGCCCTTGTCGATTGTTTGAACCCAACGTTATGCCGGACCCGGCGGCTCTTTATCATCGTTGTGCGTAAAAAGTGGTTAAATTATTCGTTTTGCGTCAAGCGAACAGAACTGCGCGATCGATTGGAATCAATTTGTCGAATCGCCGATCGCCGATCTTGCGCCGATCGTTTCGCGGTTCACGGTGGGCTGGGCTGGGAGATGGTCAAGGAGAAACGGAATTCACAGAGCCTTTTGGGTGCGGGCACGCGGGCGGGCGTATGCCCGCCGAAGGGTGGTGGCCAGGCCACCGGGTGGTGTGATCGACAGACGGCGGCAGCGATCGTCGGCGATGCTTTGTTATTCAGGTCACCGCTTCAATCGTTGGTTTATTGCCATTCGCTTTCGCGATATTGAGTGTCGGGTTTCGGTTTTAATTTTCTTCCTTTTTGGCCGTTTAACAGCCCGCCGTTGGCCATGTTGCGCGGCATGCCGAGAGGCATTCGCGCAACCGGGACAACTTAACGGCAGCATAAAAATGTAATGCTGCACGTTGCGCCTTTGCCGATGCTCAACTTGTTGAATATTAATTCGCACGCCGATTGCCGCCCAATTACGCGTAAAGATACGCGGTTTTTGGCAATCAAAATTTGATTCAGCTCCGGCGTGCGCTTTTTTTATGTAACCAATTTTGATACATTTTTCGTCCAATGCACAATAGTGCTCTCGTTATGTTTACAACGTGAATGTTCGTAAGCAAAGGAAACTAAAACCACGAAAAGGAGTAAGAGTTCGAGTTTTTGGTTGTGTTTTTGCACGCTTTACATGCGCCGATCCTTTCACACTGTCCATTCATACTGTTGCCCACAGCACGTTGTATCGTGCGCAATACGATGTCCCAAATGTTACGCAATCGAACGCCGATACCGCGATACCGGCAGGGAAACGAAGCTTAACATCGGCAGCGAACGGCTTTTGTACGCCTTTAAAAAAATATTATTTTTATTATTGTAGTTTCAAAACAGATTTCACGAACCGAACCAGCGGGCCAAGCTGTTTTCGCTCGTAACGATCACAATCGCCTTAATAAGAAGATTAAGGTACCATATTTAAAGTTCGAAGGCGTTTTTATTTTTAACTCATTTCTTGGGAGCTCAGACCGGCTTAGGTACCGGCCGGTTATTGCCTTACTGTAACGGGAGTTAATTCCATGGCCTCGAATTTTTTTCTTTTCTTTTTCGGTGGCAGCATTTTTGAACACATTTTTGCGCCAGGAGGAATTTAATTTGTGTGCACCAAAACCGCCTTATGCAGCGCTACTATCAGTGGTTTGGTATTTGGGTGCCATTGAATGGATGGATATGGATCCAATTGCTGTGCCTTAGTTAAAACCGGGAGCCTTACTTATGTTTGTGCAATTCGACGTTCACGTGGCGTGAAGTGCACTTTCGCTGCACTGAAACCCTGTGCTGTTTAATCGTTGCACACGAGGGCTCGCTTTTAACTTGCTTCCCTTTTGATGTTGGTGGTGGGCAGTGTTAATAGCTGTCGGTGGAGATAGTAAGTGCTTTATAGGTTCAAAACGTTTACGCCATAAAGCGGGAAAATGAATGAGCGCTGTAAAAGGCGCGTCAAAACAAGTGTCAATGAAATACACCGTAGCTCCAGTGCATCGCAGTGCATTCCGTCAACAAATCAATAAAATATGAGGAGCAAAAAAAGAAACCCAGCAGCACTAGGCACCGCCGCCGGGTAGCCGCTCAATTAGCTAAGGGTGGCGCTTCGTCGATTAATCGACTTTCAACATGTCAATGCTTTGAGATCAATCATCCGCGTGTGGCCCAAGAGCGTACGTGAGCTGGGCGTTGGAGAGAGCACCACCCCGCGGAACCCCGGAGGCTCTGGCCGGCCGGCTCTGAAACTGGTTTAACGATTGGTTCCGCCGCTGCTGCTCTAGTGTTGGTGAAATAATTTGCGAAATGATCGCGCGGCGCCTCGTGCGATCCCGCGACTGATGCGTGACCCTGAGAGCCACACGGTAGTGGATCGTGACACATTCCGATAGTTTCTAATTGACACAACCTAGCTCCAACCTAGCTACCAGATTCGGTTTCGGAACTTCCACTCCTGAGCCACTTGTTGCCCATTAATCACGGGTTTCACCCGTTTTTCCCACGTGTGGATGAGCGGCTTGCAGCAATAGATTTTGCCTAATAATGTTGTGTAACTGATTGTTTTCTTTCTCTCTTACTCTCTCGAAGGAATCTTTTGAAAGACTGTCACACTGGCCTCCCCGGGTGAAACGGTACCGCCCGTCCTGTGGCGTTCCCGTCGAAAAGCCGGTAAGTAATGCAAGAACGTAGTGCATGCCTTCATCATGCTTTCAGATGTTTACTTATCGGAGAACACGAAAATAAAACTCCTTTCGATGTCTACTCACCGAGTAACTGAATCGTGCACAATAACCATCAATGTTCTGTAACTAGAAGATCCATCAGTGTTATTGACGAGCTTGAATGTTTTCATTTGCTTCACAAAATTTATAATTTCTGTAACAATTTATTATGACCCCTCATGTAACTTTATTTCCGTTTTTTGCATTGTTTTCATCTAAGTGTGTGGCTGTATTTAAAAAAATGGTCCGGTATCGTTTTTCTTTCATGTGACTTGACAATCCTTCCGATAACTGACCTTTTTCGTGCCTATATTATGCAATGGCAGCGGTCTTGGCCATCATCGGTTATTGCAACTGTAAAACAAACCAAATGCACCAACCATGAACCCCCCGGCGGTGTGGCTTACGTTGCAGTCGGCTCAGCGAAAACAAAACTGATTTGTCAACCCATTGTTTATAACTTTGGTGTCAGAAATGTGTAGTGCTTTATCGCGCCACGCTCACCGTTACCTTCCAGCGTGTAACTGGATACTGATTTGCTGGTTTTGTTAGCTTAAGCAGTTATTTGCATTTGTGCCAGTTTGTTGATGTGTACGAGCTGAAACGGACTTCAACCTCCGGTTGAATGGCTCGCTTCACGGTTTGAAGACCTCACTTGGCTTCCCGTTTTTTTTTTCTGCAAAGTGTAACGACAATACTGTCTCCACGCTCTCCATATGCAGACCATAACGATGGAATCGTCTAATTTAAAAAGCATTTGATTTTTGCTTTCTAACCAGATTGGTGCATTAGTTCATCGACACTTCACGATTAAATGACAAACCCTATCATTTAGAATCAGGTAAACGTAGACACCTCAGACTTCTCATCCGATTTTTGCACACGTCGCGCCCAATGGAGTCGCCTTGTACTGGTGGGCATGGAAAATGGTAATAAAAACTGACCGAAAATAGCCCAAAAATGGTAGTTCCAATTTCGTTACCGACCAAAAATGTGGCGGTCAATTCTAACCAAAAACTGTCTCTCCAAACAGCGCATTGTTTCTGGTGCTCCATTTTCACACTGCGTGAGATGCGTGCTGGGGATGGTGAGAAAAGCTTCTCCGCCGCGAGCGCGTGAGTTCACTCACCACCCAACGCACCCGGTGAGCTGGTTCACTCACCCCGTTTCGCATTAACGGATGAACGCAACGGATGCGCCAACGCAAAGCTTTGTATGGTGGGTGGGTGGGTGGTAGTGGGTTGGGTTGTTGCTGGCGGTCGACAGAATCGCGATTCGCTTTTTGCCATTCGTTGTCCGAGCTCAGTTTCGTTCGGTCCTCCAAGAAAAGTAGTCGCTCTCTGCGCGCGCGGTAGCTCCTGTCGATGTTCCGCGGTCGCGTTTTGTCGCTCGCCCAGTGACGGGATCGGTTTCGGTGGCCCGTTGTGTTCCGGTCGGGGTCACAAGGAAGAACAATAGATATAAGCTGCGATCGCGTATGTGCCGGTTCGTATTGACCTTCTTCGAGCTGGTCTCTAGGTTAATGGCGGAATAAGTGAGAAAACCGGTCCGGTGCAGTGAAGAGATGCAGTTCCGATGCAGTGCGTGTCCAATGTTGCCATCAAGATGGTAGTCGGCAAACACTGGTGCTTCAAAACGTACAGTCAGACGAAGCAGTGAACCGAGTTGAGGGGTGGCTTTCAAGCGGAAAAGCCAAGTGGTGGCGGCCACGGTGCTGAGCAACAAACGTGGAGCGGCGGTTCGAAAAGGGAAAACCCCGAACCGCTCGCGCGAATCAACATTCCGCCGTTGGGTCGAAGATTGTGCCCCCGAGCGGCCAGCCGGCCTTTGTTTTGTTTACTCTCTGCGTCGTTCGAAGTGTCTCGACGGCGGCGGGCCCGTCGGCGTCGACGGTCAAATCGCATCGGCTTTCGGCGATTTTCCCGTTTTCACCGGAAGTGGCGTTGATCGCCATGCTGTTTGCCCGAGCCGGCCCGGCGCGCAATCGTTCGCCGCATGCACTGTCACCGGGACACGCACATCATGGGCGAGGGAGAGAGAGACAGTGAGCAAGACACACACACAGCGAGAAATCGAGGAGATCGAGTGGGAGCGACTACGCGCACTTGGCCGTGCAGCGGTGTTGTGATGTTTATTTATAATTTTCCTCACCTTTATGCGATTGTTTCGCCGCTTTCGGTGCCGGTCCCGACCTCGTCTCTCTCTCTCTCTCTCTCTCTCTCGGGGGAACCGCGTGTGGTCACCGGGAGTCTGAGGGCCCAAAATATCGAGCAAGTGATTCAAACACGGACAGCCGCCATCTCTCGAACGAGCTCATCTCTTCGGCAGCCGAACAAAATTTGAATCCATTGGGTAGCGGCGAAAGTAATGTGGTCTTGCTGGGTGGCTAACACTCCCCGAATTTCGCTGGGAACTTCCCTTCGGCACCCAAAAATGCTTCGTTAAGGCCAGCTCATAGTGAGTTGACATATGGTCAATTCACAATTAATCGGTTCCCTCCTGAATTGGTGTTGAGTTGGTGAAAAAATGCCTCATTACTTTCGGATCGATCCCCAACCCATCAGCATCAGCGCGGGTGCGGATTTATCTTTCAAAGAGATTTTCCATGTTTTTGTAGTAAGGCCACAGAGCACACCCCGAAGTCGAGCTCAAAACGCAAAACTTTGTTCCATTCTTCAACCACAAAATGCGCCAAACGAGCTGGGAAATGTTTGGAGGATAAACTTGGCCAATGGAAACGCATGAACGGCAGGAAGAGGTAGCTCTATAATTGATCGACCGTTGAGAAAGGTTCGTGGCAGGCACACCGGCTGGAAGATGCGCACCGCTGGCCCCCCGCCGGGGGGTTGCTGCAGTTGCTCCATCAGCATCGCCGTTGGCCATCGCATCGCCATCAGCGGCGCTGTGTGCTGTTTCCATCAACGGCGGTGAGCTAATTTGAGGACGAGCGTGTGCGGGACCGTTTGAATGCACTTCCTGCACGCGGACCGGGGCGGGTTGGGTTGGGTTGGGTTGATAACGAAAATAAGTTTCGACGGATAAACATTTGCGCAGTCCCGCGCCGTCGTGGCAATTATCTATCAAAGCCACACACGCACGCCAGGGTCGCCAGGTCGTCGCGAGAAGGTCGCGTTCCTGTTCGGAATGGGGTGGAATTTTCAAAATAAATTAATTGTTCTTGAAATATTATAAGTGAAGCGAATCGATGCCAGGGCTCGCTGGCGCAGAGCGCGCTCTTTGGGTCGGCGCTAGAGAAAATTCAGCCAGCCTTGCCCCAGCCAGAGCCGCGGTAGGGTTCACTTCTTCATATGGTGCCTGTGTCGCACCGTCAACATTAGCGATGCCACGAACGGCACGAACTGGCTACAAATAAGCTCTAATTACGCTGAACTCGCGGAGCGTGTGCCGGTGTGACAGCCACACGGCCAGGGGGTCGAAAGGAGGCACGGTTATTGATTAGTTCACCGGGCGGGGGGACACCAAACATTTCCCCAGCCAGCCCAGCGCTGTTTAGTGCAGGTGCAGTCCGGCGCCAAATATGGCGTCCGCAAACGCGTGGCTGCCGCCACGATCGGCGTCAGGACACACAGACAGGACCCGGGCAAAGCTGATCGAAAAATGCATAGGTTTGTTCGAAAAAAAATAAGCAAATTGATTTCCAAAAAAAAATCGCTGCATTATCCTCGCCACTTCCAACGGGGTTCAAAAGGACGGGGTGGTCTCTCGAACGCCACAAATGGCCCATTTTGATGCCACAAAGTGTGCCTTCCAGTGAGGGTGCTATTTTTGGAACGAGGCTAAAAATGGCAGCCCGTTTTGGTCTCCTATCAAGGGCGATCGAAAGTGGGCGCTAGAATTAGAACTGATTTTTGGCATCGACCGCGAAGCTTTTAAGTCGGTCCTCGCACATCACCCACGCCAGCCGACCGATGCCGATTCACCCTTCCGGACCCATCAAGTGCAGTGTCAAAGGTCACCCCGAAAACCGCTAAAAGCCCTCAGACAGTGGACCTGTTTGGTCAGCCCTCAAACGTTTCAGGCGCACCCTGGCTCCTTGGCCCCGCGGGCCAACCAGCTGGCAGCCTGGCTGGCTGGCTCGTCGCCCAGCGCGAAATCTTGGTGCGTCGCGTCGTGTAAACGTCAAGAGTGTCCTGGTCCGCGTCACGGATCAATTCGTCACCCGCGCGCTGACAGGGCACGTGCGGAGAGCGCATCGCTAGCGGGCAACGAGGGGCGCTTCGAGAGGGTGGCCCGGCTCTCTACATATTCATCAAGACGCGGAGCGCGTTGGAAAATTATCATTTTCAACTCGTGCTGTCCGTTGCCCCGTGGACTCGGGACGTCGTTGGGGCCATGTTGGGGACGGCTTTCGGTTCGGTGGTTGTTGCCGCTGTCATCGTCGTCGGTCGCTGGTCGCCGGTCGTCGTGCCTCGTGGCCACTCTTGACCCTCGCCCCCCTCGAGATGAGGAAACCGAAGCTGGTCCACCGATGGCGCTCGTGTCCGCGTCCGGCCATTGATGGTTGTGTGCAATCAATTGACACGTTTGTGGCTGGTGGCCGTTGGTGTGGACGAGGGCGGTTTTCATACCTACGTTTTTATTTGCACCGCCCGGCTTGACCAGCCCCGTCCCACCGTCGTCTCGGCCCGGTGCATACTGTTGTCACCCGGCACTGCACTTCCTGCCGCCCGGCACGGTGTTATCGCTGCTGTGAATTTTTAATTGGATTACTGAACCGATCCCCCCGACGCGCTGATGGGATTAAAATAATAAATAATTCGAAGAAAGTCCCCGTGCACTTGTCGGGAGACGGCACACACACACACACACACACACACACACACACACACACACACACTGTTTGGTGGCCGACCTCATGCCTCGTGGCTCGATGATTCATGGCACTCGGTTTATTGCTCCACTGATAGTGCGACAGCGGTGGGCGAAGGCCCAACCACTGCACTGCGAATTGCACAAGAGAGTTGCATCCAAAGTGGGTGACTTGCGGCGAACGCCCTCTACCTTCGTCCGGCCGTTCGAGTGCTGTGCAAACGTCACGGAACCGACCTACACGTGGTTCGATCCGGGTCGGGTTCCGGTAAATATTGGGGACCTTTTGCGTGACATTTCCGTAATTTGAGTTGCGGGTAGTTTTTTAAACATTCCAAGTGGGCGAAATTATGAATCACGTGCGTCTCCTTGTTTGCTCTTGAACAACATCAGAAACGTTACCAACACCAGGAGCCTCCGTCCTATCATCGCCCTTAGGTTGTTGCGCTGAAGTTTATTCACTGTGTCACTGCGTTGGAACTGCCGCGTCTCGATCGCACTGGAAACCCATTACCTGGCGCGTCGTAGACGGTCGGGGACCAAATTCCCACAAATTACCCCGCCTTGGCCACTACTACTAGTTGCTCCAATTCATGTGCCTGCCTGCAGAAAGCTATGCGAGAAAAGCGGGCCGGAAAAAAGAAAATCAATTGTTCCCATTTTCGGGTGAGCGACCAGCACCGACCCCGTTCCGGTGTGGCTGGCGCGTGTGTCCCGTGCCCGTAAATTCTGTACCGCTTTAATTTATGCGGTTTTTCCTCTCACCCGGGCCCGCCAGAGGCTAACGTCGAAAAGCGTAAACACAGCGCCTGATTCCGTGACCAATGACCTCGTTAGTCGTGGAACGGAGACGGAGCAGCAGCAAGCGATGGTCTATCGATCGTTTCTGTGCCGTCCGGCAGGACGATTGCCGGTTAGCAGAAGAAATTCTTCCTTCCTTGTGTTCTGGGCCCCAGTTCCCTTTTTGCGACCCCCCACATTACGCTAAGCCAGTGATGGATCCTTGCGCCACTTGATGGGATTAGTTTAGTCGGACAGCAGCACAGTCCTTTTGATGTGGAACCTTATCCCGCCGCACGCCGTAACAATATTGTTGTTTGTTGCCCAGAATTCCCAGTTACAAGTAATCCCCGATGCACCTATGGACCGACAAATTGAATCCGTCCGATGTTTATTAGACCCCTGTGTGCGGCATCTTACGGCATCTGCATCTTGTGTCGGCTTTGCGGCTTCGAATGAAGCAATTGAGTACGCCACCGACACAATTATCTGGCGTATGCTGCATGTGGTGTGTCCTTACCCTTACTGTTGGTCGGCCTGTGGTGCAGTGGAAATCGTGTGTCATTCATCTCTCATCATTGCTTGTCCGCACTAATTCCTTGCCGCAGCTCACAAAACTCGGTGTCATTACTGTTACGGTGCTCTGACCTGAGGGCGTGTTTCGGTGTACCATGTATCGCTGTCCTTTCGATGTTTCATCCTCATCCTGTTCTGTGTACCACACACACACACTCTCTCCCACATATAGACACCATGAGGAAGCCGAGGCCGGTTCCTTCGGTATCTGATTCCGATATCTTTTCTTTCAGATATCCACAAACTTTGGAGACCGAATGACGCTGTCCGTCTGCTGGGTACCAATTGGACCCTTGCACGAAAACTAGGTAAAGTCATTTCGCATGCGTCCGTTCAACCCCGCAGCGGGATTTGGTTAATGTGTGTGATTCGTTTCTGTTGATCGTTCCGTCCGTGGTGGCGGGATCCCCTGAAGGATTAGATTTTTTGACTTCCGCTACCTGAAAGGTGCTCGGACGCTCTAGAGATTTTTTCCATGCAATGTTAGCTCTCAACAGCTTCCGCCGCGAACGAACATCCTGGTCGGATACTCCACAGGATGCACACTGCACAGGCGGCATCCAAATACGGCCCTTACCCCTTCTGGGGGTCGTCACATATGCTTTCGCGGTGCTGCTGCAGCCACCGGTATCCGGGGGATGTGCCCGCCGTATGGCGAAAAGTTAAATAATCGCATTGAGATTCAAATTCGAATCTTGCTTATTCAATTTGAGCAGCTCGCTTACAAAGTCGTTTCTCGCAAACGAACGCCCCCTTCGTTCGGGGAGGTTCACTTGTAATTCTGCTTCTAATTACATTACTTTTCTGCGAGCGTGTCGTGCGGCCACCGGCAGCAAAGCGGGTATTTGCTTTTTACACAGTACACTTAGTGTCACTTTGATTGCCCGCAAGACCGCAAAGTGGGAAACCTCCAGCAGCAGTCCAGCCGCTCCATCTTAATGTGTACCAAGTCGCTAATGTCTTGTGACACCGTCGCAGTCCTGAGAAAGGTACCCGATAGTGGGACGATCTTCGCCGGTGTAAAATTTGGACACATCCCCCTACACAGTTGGGGTCCCAACTGCTCTCCGGAGCAAACGGTAGCGCAAAGGGGTTTGCACAATAAATTTGATGTCCCGCTTTTTACACTGCCGGCAAATGAAGTTGTTCACGTCCTTGCCCTGGCACTTTGTTTTCGTGTCCTTTCGCGTTTCCTTTGCGCTTCATTTGCGGAGAGGGAATTTGAACGCGTAAGCCAAGCTTCTGGGTAGCTCGCAGGAACGGTGCACCTTTTTTTAAGGGGCCCAGTGATGAATTAATTTCCTTCGCAACACAGATACCAGGGCATTAGAAACCAATTTGGCGGGGAAAACTCGGTCTTCCTGCAATGGCCGAACCTTGGCCCTTGGCAACCAACGCACCGGCGGCGGCGGCGGCGACGACGACGACGACGTCGGCTCCGTCGTCGGTGAAGTTTGGGAAAAACATTCACGCGGGAAAGGGCGAGTCTTGGCGGGCGGAACCAAGAAACCAGTGAATGAAACCCTTGGCGCGGTTTGGGCGGGCGCGCTAAACGGCGCTGGAAAGTTGAGCGAACTTCGTGCGACATTTTTGCTTCTAATTTTAGACTACATCGGCGATCAATGGCACACGCGATAGCGATAGCGTAGGTTCTTGCGGACGGGCGCACGATTCGAGACTTTGTTACGTCAATCGATGCAAAAAATGGAAGTTTTGCCATGCCCGGGACCCGGGGCCTGTGCCCGGATGGTAAGTTGGCTTTTTGCCACCTCGCGGCGATGCTCTGGCAAGAACGTAAAGTGTATAAAGTTGAACGCGATAATAGTTTGATCGGCCCTTCGGGCTTGCGTCGGGCATTTTTATGAGAGAAAATACGAAATGTATAAATGTATCTTTTGATTGATCAGAAATACGGTGTGGAAATCGTTGTTTTGGGATGCTCAATGCAATTTTGTCCACAAAATTTATTGTAGAAACAACAACACCATGATAAGGTTCAATGAACGGTTCGATTCAGCTCTCAACCATAAAACTGCGAACGAAGCAACGATTAGCAGTATGATTGGTTGTTGCAGACTGAAATTTCTTCCTTAGAAGGGACGACGAAAACAACCGCCGTATCCTTCGTGGAAGCTGGATAGTAATTCTGTTGAATGTTTATACAAAGTTGTTACCTAGGCGTTGAGCACTTCTTCTTGGAAACACTTGGCCCACAGCACCACCTGTCTATTTTTAACATGCGTTCAGTTCGGTCGATACGACAATCCATTTGAAATAATCCCTCGGAATGCAACGTTATGATGCGCCAGAGACCTAGCCCGCAGACACTTGGCCTTGGTTCGAAGCTCGTCATGACGTCGCCCGAAGAACACCCCTGGAAGTGCCCATTTATTAAAGTGCATTTCGGATTAAAGCCCGGACACTTTCACAGGCGGCACTAATTGTCTCGGATTATGCGCCAAGCCGGAAGGAAGGCTACAAAACGGTGCACCAACCTCCGGGCAGCTAATAGATAGTACTAAAAGTGCCCAATTTACGCTCGGTACTTCCGGGACAGCAAGTATGCTTTTTCCAGAGGCTTCCCCCTCTCGTCATTAAATTCGGTTTTGTCGTTCCATTTTCGAATATTTCATGCCCTTTGCCAAACAGCACCCCTGCGGACTGTCACCCTGCATCCTCATAGGGCTTAGCGCAACGATGTAGAAAGTTGTAAATGCGGTTCACTTTTTCAACAACATTAGCCCGAATGTCGCACACAAATGTGCCGCAATTACTCAACCTAACTCGACAGATATCCATCCCAAGCCGGAGCGAACGTCGGCCGGTGTGCTTTTGCCGGACAAATGGAAGCTCCGGTGCCGGTGCTTTGGGTTTTTCTTGGCCCAAAATCCTAGGCAATGATGCTGACAGCCAAAAGTTAGTCCTCTCCCCTCCGGGTGGCGGCGTAGAGATTTGCCCAAATGTGTCACAGCTGTTTTCACGATTTTTCACCCTGATTAGGTGATGCCCTTTCGCATCGATGCCGCCCTTTTTATCATCCGCCATCGTCAGGGCCGGCGACCGTGTTGGGCTTTATGAAGATGCTGTTGTTAGGCTTATCGGATCTAACCAAATTGGCGACGACACAATTAGGGACTGAAATCCTGCGTTTCATTCGAAGCATTTCAATTCATTCAGTATTATTTCGGAATAAAATCTGCGTTCCAGTAAATCTTTGGCATCGGTTACTTTGAACGAAAAGTATGTAAAAAGCAAGGAAAAAGGAAAAAGTGTTTGACAGCTACTGTCATGTGAAAATGTTGAATTTTGTTCCTGGTAAAGTGTTTTTGTGTGGCGTTCTTCTTTAGTGCGAAGAAAAGTGCCAACGAAAGTCTTCGTATTTTAATGGATGTTTAAGGTGAACATGCTCTGGCTGAGAGAACGTGTGAGGCACTACTTTCCGGTGCACCCAATTCAGACCTGCCGCCGCCGGAGAAAGTTTATCTATTGCGAATACACTACAAATCGGATGTGGCTCTCATCGAGTTTAGATTGAAAAAGTTTGCTATTTCGGTCCACGCTCTGTTTCTGGCGCTCGAGCAGCTCCACGTGCCACTGACAGGAGCGGTTGAAGTTTCTTTACTATGGTTGACACAACAACCGCATCCGTGTGGTGTGGCCGCGAATGGGTTATGGGTGGCCGATGCACACCGAAGGCGCAGTCATCTGCGTTGGCAGCAACATTATCCCTTTAAAATCAACCTCTTTGGCGGCGAATTTGCGATCATCGCAATGGCCAAGATGCTTACGTTCTGGGAAAAAAAGACAAGACGACAAGAATAACATTAGCCAAGATGATGACGATTATGCTGCCGATGATGGTGATGATGCTGCCGCTCCGATATACACTGCTTAGTGAGGCGTCTTTGGCGCTGTTATTCAATTACCTCCATCATAAATCAAACCGTCCATCGTTGGCCACCGGACTTCGCCGGAAGGGCTAAGGAGCGCGCATTTGATGGAAGACGAGCTGCAAACGAGAGATTGAATTTTCGTCGGAAAACTAATGGCCACCCAGTTGACAGCCATTGTACAAACTGCTTAAGACGTTTCACGGCCCTGCAAACAGCAATTTGTACCTCTTTTATGTCAACGTACTTTTACCCAACGTGCCAAAGCTGTGGCCACTGTTCCGCTGGATTCACTATTTCCCTTTCGCGATATGTTTAATCCGTAATGCGTTCGTCCGTTTTATCGCTGGCTCCAATATTCTAGCAAATTAACCCACCCGTGCCCCGCTAGCTGCCTTTCGATCCGAGCCGAGGGCGATTTCGTAAGAATCCTAAACGGATTGCTTCCAGGTCATTGTGATTGACGATTTTCCCCGGCCAGGCGACAACAGTTGCTGGGTGGCCGTTCGTGGAAGCTGCGCGTAACGTCACAGAACCAGATAAACTTTTGCTCGACAATAATTTATCACCCATCTTGGCAGATGCGGGAGTGAGATGCGCCTCATACGCTGATGCCGTCCGGGTGTCCGCTCGATGGTTGCGTTGTTTGGTTGCCACCAGAAATGGCCCGGCTCATGTCTTCCGGAGCCGCCAATTCGTCGCGGAACAGCAGCAGGACACGACAACGACGACGACGACGACGACGACGACGGTGACGACTTTTGCCGTGGAAGACATCATCATTCGAAGATTAATTATCCGCTAGTGCGCTCGGCTCGGGGTCGATCCCGGGACGAGTGTGTTTGCCGAAGAATTGCTTCCAAGAAGCCCTACCGACTCCCGTCCGACCGTTTTCATGCACAGGGAGCGTTCACATTTTCTTGCACGCGCCAAAGCTTCCCCGGCGGAACGCGCTTGTTGTGCTGTGGCTCGCCGGAAGCGGTTTCCACTGTACGGTTGGTGTGCATTAAGCTTTCAGGAAATGCTCAAGCGCCGTCGGGCCCGAGTGTCTACTGTTTTCGATGCTCGCCGCCGCCGCTGACCGGGGACCGTTGTTCAAAAGCCTTAGCCTTAGTCGCCTGACACGCTAAGACCCAATGGAGCGTGCGAGACCAAATGATTGATTTATCGGTTCACTATAAATAATCCTCCAAAGTATTATATGCAACGCAGCTTCGGGGCTCCGAACAGTGCCGTTGACGACGTTGTTTCAGAGGATAAAGCTGTTGCAAGTACACCATTTATTGGTCTCTTTTATATCATAAAAAATGTTTCATCCTATCTTTTAGGTCTTTAGCTACTTATAATAATATCGAAATAATAGAAGAAAGTATGCATCAAATTGTCATTTGGCTATCTGTTCCCTTTTCATCATATATTATTTGCAAAACTACATAAAACTCTGTGCATTATTAGTTGATTGTATCCATAGGAAACTCGGGAGAAGATATGAATGTTCGTTGGTTGGATTCAACCTTGCCCAATTTAGAAACATGAATTGAATCGTGAATTGTGTTGTTCTAAGAATTGATCATATGTTGTTGATTCAAGTGCAAACATTAGCGGTTACTGGTTATTGCTCGGTTATTGCTCGTTTACTCTCAAAGACTTGGTTCAAATATAACCTTCATGTCCTCTAAATAACAGCCATTCAATAATCTCTCTTTAATTGGACGCTTAATGTATTGATGTAAGAAACCATCAATATGCCGGCGATCTCGTCGGAAAGCACCTTATCGATGCAATTAGTTTGATTGCCGTTATTTCATCGCACGGCAGCCAAACCCCGTAATATGACCCATTATCGGGCGCATAATCCGATATCAGTATGCGGTATAAATCAGCTGAAGCATAAATCGTTGCGCTTCTTCTCCCCAAGGCCGAACTCTCCACACTTTCCGAGATTGATGAAACTATCTCGGCCGCCTCTTGGCACACAAACACACACTTGGCACACACATTGCCCTGCATCGTCCGATCGGGGGGCGAAACTGACACCGGCATCGACATTTCGAACCCTGAGGTCAACCGTGACATCTGTTTCTGGGATCAAGAGAAAATAAAACTGAAGTGAAGCAAAACACTGGCGCCCCGAAATCGTATCGCATAGTTGGACCTTTCCCTTGGCCAGCAACCGGGCCCTGCATTCCGATCTACGTACGCGATCACATCTGTATCAGATTGGGGACCGGCGGTCCGGATAAGGTCTTGATTTTCGCTTTGTTCCGAGCATTTATGCTTCGAGCAGCGCGCGATTTGCTTGTTTTTTTTTTTCGCCGCCCCGTTCCGGCTTTGCATGGCACACGACGGCAACGGCACCAACCATCCGTATCCAGTTTCGGTTGGCAGCAGCAAAAGCCAATGCTGCCAGCGGCGGAGAGCGCTCTTGACGGTCCTTTATTTTGCGACCGGATTCTCCATCGTTGTCGCCTTTTTTGTGTGCTGCTGGAGCATCATCGGCTGCTGGCCCGGGAGCTCGGCGACCGTTCCGTTTGGCTCGTAAAGTTCTAACACGACACGCATCTCCACTTCATGGCATGATGCTCGGGCGGCCCCGTGCTCGATGTCCTTGCGTTCGTGTGGAACCGAGCGGTCGCTTCCGGATCATTGTTTCTCGCAATAATTGTGATTTAGGGCGGTAGACCGGAGCCGAACCGCGCGCGCGCTGATGAGTGAGCAGTCGGCGGTCTGCGGTCATCGCGGCTGTCGTTGTCGTGCAAATGAAAATAAAATGCGTTGGCGTGTGTGTGTTTTTATTTTCCTTTCACTTGTCGCCACTCGGTGAGCTATGTGTCGGAATGAAGAAAAATGTGGCCGATGGTGCACTTCATCCCGCCATGCTGCGTGGCCTTGAAATCCTCGACGGATGTTGAGCCTCGCTCGCGGATGTTGAGAGTAGATTTAGCGAGGCCCCCTGACGGCTCGCTGGTCGATTTATTTCGTTGGCTATTAGCATAAATGATGGCATCGCGCAGCGAAAGGAAGTAATCAGTATAATGTGAGGCTTCAGCTGCCGCATGTGCCGAATGACACGGGAAAAGTTACACAAAGATGTGCCGAATGTGAAGGGTTTCCTGGTTCTGTATTATCCTGTGTTAATGAAAGAAGGGTCTCTAGACCGGTTTCTCGCAGACCCTTAATGATTAATGAATATGCTTCATCAGCTGTAAAAGCCCATTTCCAATGGGAGTTCTAAATGTTGAAAATAAAACCAGCAATGAAAGTACATTGCTCGCGGGACTTCCAATCAATGAGCCAGGGATTCGAATTCGAGGCACTTGGGTGTCTGTTGTTTGAAGCCTTGGAGTCATCACGCACTTGCCATTGGTTATCCAAAACTACCATCCAAAAATCCTTTTCTATGTTCGAGAGTTGGACTAACTTGTTCATAATTCAATATACTATTTACAACAGTTCGACAGTGATTCTAACGTTGCGCATGGATTGTATTGTTTATGTAAATAGGTTTCATAGCGCGTGTCGCAATGTCAGAAATTCCTTTCTCATGTCAGAAATTCCTCCACATGGCTCCTTTCGACTTCATTGTCACGTGGAAGCGGAATAGGCGGTGGACGATTTAATTGTCCTTTTCCAACTACTAACACATCGTTCATACTATTCAAACAACTAAGATCGATAGCTTAACAATAATTAACAAATTCGAGAAGGATCGATCTACTTTATTTTAGTGGGTTTTTTTTGCGAAACTTTCAGATTGCTTTAGAATGACCCCTAGCTTGAAATCTACAAGCCTCAAACGAACGTCGCTGTTCGCTTCGTTCTTAGAACCTTCTCGTCCGAATGCTTTCGACCGTCAGTGTTTCGACTCTGCTGCTCATGCTTCGAAACCATCCCAACGGTGGCAAAATCTGGTCGAAAATTGTCGAACCCCGCGGCCACAGCATGAGCTTAGTGGCGCATGTTTTTTGTTTGATCTTCTGTATTTGACTTGCTCTGTTTGAATCAAGCGGCTGGCGTGCGTGCACGACTCTCGATGATTGAATGACTCTTCGTCGGCCAAGGCGTTCGTTTCCATTCGTCATGTCATCGTCGGCTGCAGCCGCACGGACATTAAATCACTTCACGGACCGCGGACCACCCGCGGTTCAATCGATTCCCATTTTTGTGTCGGCCCTAATCACTTGGAGAGTTTCACTTTCAAAGCGCGAAACTCTCGATAGCCGAGCCCGATGGCGCTGCCGATGCCGCTGACCGGAATACTAATGTGACTACTCTGAGATCATCGCGCTGCACCGCGCGCCGCGTCGTTGCAGATTGGCATAAAAGGCCACCGCGAATGGGCTGCCCATTTGGTCCGCGCGAACATTAAAAGTGTTTCTTATGCTTTTAACGTGTGTTTTTTTCGGCCACCGGCCCAACCGCCATCTTGTCCCGGTCAATAATCATTCCCGGGCCATCATAAATTGGAAATTTAAGTACTCGCCCGAAAGGACGGACGGACGAAACGGAACGGGTAGGTAATGCTGTTTGAGTAATGACTGGGTGAAATGAAACGCGGGGCGCGCAATTTATGTTCTCCAATAACCGGTGGCCGGTTTTGGGAAAAGTTTGTCACTTCGCTCCCGCTTAAGAAGTAACCGCACGCTGCGGAGTGTGGCCGCAACCAGGCGCCTCCATTAAGGCGTTCCATTAACATCGCGTGCCACCGAACTATCCACTCATTGGTGTTGTTATTGTTTTCTTTACCTCACCGTTGGAAAAGGAAACGAAACTACACTGGCCACAGTGGCCGCCGATATTGGTCGGAAATTGCTATTCGGTCGTTCTTCGGGCGGGGCCAATAAATAACGGCCCGAGAGGAAGCGAGCGTAATGTGCAATGGAACCTTGACAGAAAAGTGTTACAGTTAATTACATTTATAGACCATTCGACCAAGCAGCAGTAACGCGGCGGGCAAGGAAAGCGAGGCTGCTCGTGCCTTCCGTTTTGACTAAATTATGAGTGTCAATCATGGTGCTTTTTCTTTTAAATTTAACTTTAAGCTTTTTAAAAGCAATGACAGCCATTTCTACCGCCAAGCCAGTCGGCCTCCCCACAAGTCGTACCTAATCGTCTACATTGCTCGCTCCTAAGTGCTTCTCCTCCACTGTGTGTGTCTGTGAAGGACCCAGGTTTGCCGGGGCCTGCTTGGAAAAAGTTGATTAAAATTTGCTGCCTCTTTACTGGCGCCCTAGGCAGCTCGGAGCGCAGGGACCCGCGCAGTAGTAGCTTCCAAGACGTTCGTGCACAACAAACGCCATCGCGCTTCTGATGACTGTCGTGTGCTCGCCCAGCAAAAAAAAAGTGTGTTGTCTGTGAGGCAAAATATTTTCGAAATTAAGAAAAAGTAATCGACCGCTCAAAGCATATGCGGGTGATGCGGGTGTATCGGGGTTATGTGTCTTTCTGCCGTCTGCAGCTCCGTCTCGGGCGGTCCAGCTGAGTAAAGCTAATTTAAGATTACGCTCGATTTATGCAGCTGGTCGTGCCGGGAACAGCAAAGCAAAGATTGTGGTGTGTAAAATCCGCAGCCCCGAACAACGCAAGTTGCGCACGGGTGCGCTCTACCGTCTAGGCCACCGTCGTCCAAACCTATCCATGACCCGCCACGGTCGAATGTAAGTAAAATGAAGTGCTATTGCTTCCGCGCGGCGCTTCCGAAATGTGTACCGACCGACCGCGAAAGTGCCTCCGAAAGTGGTAGTAGTAGTAGTAGTAGTCGTAGTAGCGGCCCCGGCGTTTGTGACGTTCTGTTGCGAAAATCAAACTGTGAGCCCTGCGCGGGCAACGGCGCCCAACGGCGACGACGAAGACGGGTCGCAGCGACTGCGACCGCGAGGCCACGACGCGAGGCGTCGCCGTCTTGCGTTTTGTGGTGATCGGAAAATAGTAGTGTGCCCATCGGAAACACCGCGATTTTCTGCCCGGCGACGCAATAGAAGGCCCCTGATGGGCCAGACCGGTAGCATGTGTCGCTTCAATGGTTGTCGTTACAAGCGAAACAAGCAAGGTAACTAATTTCCGCTAATCTGTAAGCTCTCTCTCTCTCTCTCTCTGTCGCTCCCCTCTAGTGGTACCACCAACACCACTCGGGGGTCTTACGCTTCACCCAACAAAGCGTTCGAGCGAGTCCTTGACAGGTTATCAAGTTTCGCAGCAAATGATAATAAATTATAGCTTAGGGGCCGCCACCCTAAGACTAATTTCTCAGCTTACGGCCGCGAAGCCGCGAGCCGTTGTCGCCCGGGAATGTGGAAACATATTTTTCTGAGGCCACCTCCCTCCGTAAACCGGGGCTCGGAAGCTCCGGCAACGCGCGGGTTTCTGGTGGTCTGTTTGTCGAAAGTTCTCCAGCGAAAATAGGGAAAAGGACGACAGAGCGATCGGTTCGAGCTTTTGAGGGTGGAGTAATTTAAACCATCCTGTTACGTTTTAAGGGGTGCGCAAGGCGCCGGCATTGATTAAATATTATCGTCCTTTTTTTGGCTAAATAACGAGATTTCACTTAGCCCACTCGGTACAGAGAAGCCGGTCAAACAAAGAACTGCCCTTAACTAGAGCACTTTCAATGTGAAACTGCCATGAATTTATTTGGTTGACAATTTACGTAACAGTAAACAGTATTACTTGAATATTAGTAATTTTGTTTGCAAATATTGCAAATATGCTTGGAAAATCAGAAATAAAACAGAAGCGGCGTTTTTATCCTGAATCTGTTCTAAATATTTAAATTGTTTTTCACAAGCTTCATGAAATTATATCCATTCCAATATGGCAGAAGCATTCAATGCCCGCTTCGGAACTGACCGTATGCGCCAATTATTGATTCATCGCCCAAATACACAATACTTCAATTAGCGCTGTGGATGAATGATAAACGAAGCAACCCCTCGCCCCATAGCAACCCAAAAAAAAGCGAAGTACAAGTAATCAACCGGCGTTAGCAACGCGGCTTAAAATAGAAACTTTGTGCGAAAAACGCAAACACGGAAAATTATTTGAAGGAAATAGAAGAACATTAAATTAATAAAGATTCGAAAGATAATTTGATTAAATAAACAAACCTACATTGACTCCTGGATCGGAATCACACGAGGCAGCGGATCGTCTAGTTGCGAATTGGCACTTGATTGGGTACCGAATCAACCGAAATTGATTCCCTCAATTGTCGTAGGCTTTTTAAGGGCTCCTGGTTTTTTTTTCTTCATACTTTCTCGCTTTTATTTTTAGACCAACGTTCCGGCGGCAACCATTCATCATGTCCTTAACACATGGCTGGATTCCGAGTGCTCTCGGGGTCGCACTTTCTGGGCAATGTTTTGGTGGTTTCCAGTTTTAACAAATCGATTTATCATTTGTCGAGCTCGTCGTAGTTTTAATGCGGTTTCAATTATCCTCGACACGACGTTACATTACGCCTCAACCCTGATGTCCGGTTTTGTTCTCCCTTCCTCTCCCCCAGGACTGCACCTGCGCAGCATAGAGGAGCCCCAAAACAGGATGCCCACCGAGCAGGGGGGCACAGCGGGGGGCCTCGATACTACGTTGGGCTCCCGTTCTGGTGTCCCCCTGCCGCTACCACCGCACACCACACACCACTACCATGGCCACCACAACCACCACCATCTCTACCACGGCTCTACCGGCGTGGCCAGCGGCAACGGGTCCGTCGGCGCCAGCGGGACCTACGATGCGGAGTTCGCGCGGATGGAGTCGTGGCTCGACGAGAACCCCGAGTTCGTCCAGGATTACTTCATCCGCAAGGCGACGCGCAACATGGTCGACGGGTGGCTAGTGTCCCACGCCACGCCGGTCACCACGGCCGCCAACGCTGTCGACTCGCCCACCCACGGCGTCGGCGGCGGCGGCGGCGGCTGCTCCAACCAACCGAGCTCGTCACGCGGTGGCTCCGGTGCAACAACCCCCGTCAGGTACGACCCGCCTGGACACGCGTGAAGCGGCCACCCAGTAAAGCAGCCCACCCATCGGGAAACGTTTGTTGCAGTATGTTTATCAAACTCGTTAGCCGCCCCCTGACCGTGACCTTCTTCCTCCGGTCGGCCGGTTGTTCGCGGCTCCACAGCGCTGAGGCCTCCGTTCGGGTGCTCCCAAAAGGGTGGTGGTCCACGCCTTTGGTCGGGTGGTTGCCGCCCACTCTTTATGAATATTCATCAGCCATCATTCGGCGTAACGCAGGATACGCCGCTTCGCCGAGAGCGGAAGGGTGCGAACCACGGCTGTAACTACACAGCCGTAACACACCTGGCCTATGGTGGCCGTAACACTGATTTTCAGCCAATGATTGCCGACATTGGCGGACGGGCCCGGGTTGTTGAATGCCACGGCCGAAGAATGCCTAATTTGAATTGGCCGATGAAATGGGCGAGATATGATGGGGCCCGGAGGCTAAATAATATTTGTGTTTTTGACCGCGCGCCGCACAACCTCACAAACAGTGTGCGCGACCACGGTGCGCCATACGGCGCTCGCCCCCGTCGACGACAACAAGGATTAGTCCCGCATTGTGGCACCAATTACTTTATGGACACCGATTACCACCAACACCAGTACCCTTCATGCAGGCCGCGTACGGGATGCTCATATCTACGATATGGGCGGACACTCTGGGACATATTACGGGTGTTACAGCCGCAATGGGCCCATCAAAAGTGCTCACAACAGTGCTTCACGCACTTACAACGTTTCGGGCTTTAGAACAGAGTTCATACTGTTCACAGGAGAGATTGGACTACCGGATCCTTGGCTAAAATGGCACCTTGGGCCGGCTTTGCTTAACGATTGATGGAGTGCACAAACTCACGGGCTTTAAGGGGTTTCCGTTTCGTCCAATTAATTAACCTGCCCGCCTCTGGGTGCTGCTCATCGTTGCAGGAAAATATCGGCTCACGAGTTCGAGCGCGGCGGTCTGCTGAAGCCCATCGTCAACACCATCGACGGGACACCGACGTTTCTCAGTATCAACCCACAGAACGACTCGTCGGCGTCGGGCAGCACGCAATGCTGCCCGCACGGTGTGCCCAACTGTGGTGCCGCCAGCCTGCGGCCGCTCCGTCTGTCACGCAACGAGCTGAAGCAGCTTGACGAGCGGGAGCTTATTTTCGAGCTGGTAAGTTGGTCGCCGCGGCGAGTCGCCTGACCCCGCCTGGCCCGTGTCCCGTGAGTAAAACGTTTCACTGTCCCGCCGCTTTCGTTCCAGGTAAAGGACATCTGCAACGATCTGGATGTGCGGTCGCTGTGTCACAAAATTCTTCAAAACGTGTCAATTCTGCTGAACGCGGATCGTGGGTCGTTATTTTTGGTGCAGGGCAAAAGTACCTGCGGTGGCGACAATACCAAAAAGTAAGTAATACCGTCCCCGGCGGCGGCGGCTGCCAAACGAGCAATGCGTGGTGTCGGCTTGAATAGGATAGCAAAAAATCCGGCGCAGAAAAATGACACCATGATTGCGGATTTGTAAGAATGTTGCAGTACACAGAGTCCACACCGTCACGTGAACTCCAAAATAGGGATCAAAAATCACCGTTCCCCCCCGCCGGAATGGTAAAACAATCACCGATCAGATTCATACAACAACAATCAGCGTACAAAGTGCTTTTTCCGCGCCGAGGAAGACACTCTAGACGAGTGAAACTCGGGTCCCACCGGAAACGCCACATTGCTGCCAGGCTGCATATAATTGTGGAATTTCTATTTCGGATAGACCCTTGTAAGCTCATCATAACACATACCCATTTTCGACGGGCTACAAGTGAATCCCGTTTCCAATTAGCGACTGGATTATGTTTCATTATAACAATCTCGGGGAGTCCTCGGGGCTGTGCACCAAACCACACGCAATGCCGCCCCAGTGAATGGAAGTTAAAAATAGGAACCCATATAGCTTTCACTGCAACTTTTCTGAATTATTCCTGTTCTACGAAAATCAAACCTCTGTTGCCCTTTTTGGGAACAAAGAACGGGAACAACGCACGAGATGTTCTAGTCAGTTTGCGTGTTAAATTTAGTTCTTTGTCGTGTTAAACTTTTCGTAATGTCTGTTCCCAAAAGGTCGTAAGCTGGCACTCGATATTACCAAACTGTGCCGCTTAACACTTGCCTTCCTTTTTTGAACTGACGAACACTAATCACCTCACACGAGCCCACAGTGCCCGCAATGGGACGTAGTGCTAATGAATCGAAATTCTTAACTATTTTTGCCTAATACCAACAACCGGTTGATTGCCGTGTACATTGCACGCCCAGGCACTCCATCTGGTGGATGTGTTGTGCCTTAGGCGGATCATGCTGGAATATTTCCGTTCTGTAGGCTTTCTCCGTCGCCCGGTGGTGCCGTATAGTGACACTGACTTGATGGCAGCTTGTCAACGACACGCTGTAGCAGAGCAACACCGACACTCGCTACAGATGCAGTCTGCGAGCATTGTTCATTATAATTAATGAGATACTCGCAGCATAAGTAATCAATTTCCATGTGAAAACCCTCATCTCGAGTCAGTCTCGGCCTATCGGTGTGGATACAGTCGGAGGATTCCATTAGAGCATCGCAAACCGTGGGTCCTAATTGAATGGTCTGGCGTGTCTGCTTGTACATCAATCCGGCGCCGGGATTAAAAGTAACATATCAAACACTCAGGAATTCAAAGTAGTTGCCACAAAGCAGAGGTTACGTTCGTGTGTCGCAATCGTTGCAGGTGATACGTTATTCATTACGCCCACGGAGCTTGATGGCACCTACGCTAACACTTTGCGAACCTTGGCACAGATTTTCCTCCCAACTAGGCCACACAGTTCAGCCGCACGATGGGTGAGTCCCATTCCCACCATCGAACTCCGATCTTACCTCTGGTGCGGTGGCGTCTTACCGTGGTGCGGTGGCGATGATGATAGGCCTGACGAATACTTTATTAGGACGCATCCCCGTACTCACACCTCCGAGACACGTACCGATAAATCAAACGGTTGCTGCATGACAATGCAGCAGCCGAAGGATGTCAGGTCCACCGCGCTAGTTGAATTAAATAAATCATCCAGCTGATTCCGGTTACTCTTACGCTAACTCCTATCGCACGCACCGTTGGTTACCCTATCGGTGCTCTGTTTTCCGCTTGCAGATGCTTAGTATCGAAACTGTTCGACGTGTGCTCCAACAGCACGCTGGAGGAAATGGAGCAGCAGGACGAGGTCAAGGTGGCCTGGGGCACGGGTATCGCGGGGCACGTGGCCGAAAGTGGTGAACCAGTAAACATACCGGATGCTTACCAGGTGAGTCGCTGCAGCACACTGTTTATTATGTCGTCCGTTGAATAATTGATCGACCGGGGCCGGGAAACCATTCATCGCCCTGCCGGCAGTAGCAGCAACCTGTTGATTCCAACCCATTCCGTGGGCCGTGTTTGCCATTGGAAAAACTTTTTGGGCTTTCTGGGCTTTGCGTTGGCGGCGGCGGCAGTGACGGCACCTGGGATTTGGTTCGATTCAGCGAAAAGGCAGCAATCATGGAAAATTTATTACCTATGCAGAATCCAATTAGAACGAAGTCAATGAGGATTACAACTACTCCTGGCCGTAGCAGAAAGGCCAGGCCAATGGGATGGATGTGCTGTAAGAAACGGTACTTTATTTATTGTGACATTTGTGGGGTTGTCAGTTGTCAAATCCACTGGTAATTACGAATTCATGTCCCGTGGTACTTCTTTTCTCGGTCTTCTAATTGGTAATTAGATTCGGAAGTCCGAAAGTAATTCGACGTGAAACTCGACTCGTTTGCTACAACCTCTTTACTTTGCGCCTTAATTCATTCGGCGTCAGATTTCGCAAACATGACACCGTGAACAGCGCTGGACAGCATAAAAGTTATAGCTTCTATAACATCACATTTATTTCAAGTAATAATGAAATACTACATTCCGTACGATTAAGCCATACTGATCGAAGCCACACGCCGGCCATCGCAAAAGATTCCACCATTCTAGTGCGCCTTAATTAACACTGGGGCTGGTGGGCAAATACTTGTCCGGGTCAACGTTCTCTTCGGACTTCTCCATCCCGGTGTACTGCGGATCCATGGTTTTGGTCATTATGCCCAGACTTTGCTGCAGATGCCAGCGACGGGTGGCCCGCAGCGTTTTGGTGCGCCGGATGGCTCGGGCCAACATGAACGCGCATATGGCCCCCAGTATCTGCACGAACGCGACCGCCGTTGCACCGGTAGCAATCAGCACGGACCCTTGGGAAATGATCCATGCCAGGCGCGAGTAGCACCCGTACGGGCGCGGCGTGCATAGTCCATCGACTGGAGCGGACGAGCAACACGTTTCCGGGTACTCGACCATCGTAAGATCGTCGTACGGTTGGTACGTGGCTGTCGTCGTCTCAATCGGTCTCCCTGTCATCCTCGGTAGGAAGTTAGCCCAGTCGGTGTACCCATCGACCCCGCAGCACTCGAGCTAGAAAGAAGGCAGCACTTCAGAATGATCACTCCCTGTAGGAGAGGGTCCCACCAACAAGCTAACCTACCATATTTTGAAGCGCATCAATGGAATTATGATATCCCGGGATGTCCTTGTATTCGGCCATGGAGCTGAAAATCTTCTGGCGCACCATATACTCCACTTGGCCCCGGAGCACGAACGCCGTAATGGCCGCCGCCAGTTGCAGGATGAACACGGCGACCAGCAGCACTCCGTACTGGCGGGCGGAAATGAGGAGAAGAAATCGATAAGACAAATTACCAACTTTCAGCGGCATAAACAAGCCACCGGGTGTTAGTGTGGGCCACACGCGCGCGCACGCGGCAACTTACAATGTTGATCATAACCGTACACTCCTTGAGTGCTCCGACGCACCCGAACAGGGCAATGACGAGCAGGATGATGCCAATCGCAATCAGCAGGTTCGGCGGCACGAAGAAGTGCGAGTCGATGAAGCTTTTGAAATCGTCAAACAGGTTACCGATGGCGATAGCCATCGAGAGGAGCATCGCAGCGACGACCTGGTTTTTTGGGGCGCGACGATAAAATGTACGGAAAAGTGGACATTATTCATGGGCTGGTGGTAGTGTGCCGTGACTCATTCTGTGCGCCCCGAAGACAACGCAATAGAGCTCACAAGATAAAAAGGTACAACACGAACGTCCTCAACGGGTGATAGGAAAAGGAAGGCACCCCACCGGAGGGAATACCCTTGACATGTGAGGGCGCACTTTCATCGCAATTGCACCTCCGGTTACTTACTGCGAACGTTATGCTGATGACGAAGATCATGTACTTGACGCACTTCATGCTCATGTTGAGCTCGTACCGTTCCGCCGCCATGTTTCTATCACCGTGCAACGTATGCACTACTCGAACGTGACGCACAGTTGCCCTCTAGCCTCAAACGTCACTCCTGCAACGGTTGCACTCTACGAATGGTTTGATTGAAAATTAATTTTCGTCACAATTGTACAATTCCCTAGCCTTCTGGTCTGGTTTTCTCACCAAATTCTGCCGTTCCGAGTGCTCAACAAGTAGCCGTGTGGCCGTGTAAAGTGTTCCGATCCGACCCGTGAGGCCCGACAACTTGCTCGCAAATAGCAACTATCTCCCAGCAGAAAGCCCCGGCCGTACCTCTGCTATCTTATCAGCGAGTATTAAAACCTACTTTTTCCCGATAGTACGCAGCAACAAATACCACGAGCACAAGGTAGCATCTTGGCCTGCCCGTAAGGGTAGTGTTTATCTTTACAACACCTGGCCATTTCCACTGTGGTGGTGTGCTTTACACGGTTTGTCACTCAAATCACACGATACACGCCGTGGTGTGTGGGTTTTGGTCGGGTAGAAAATCAATATGACATTTGAATTCTTGCTTTGAGTAGTTTGATGAAGGACTACCATTTGGAATATGCTCAAATCCCGAAGCCACCCAGGACTATGAATTGAGCCTTAACAAGCGCAAGACTAAAAGCATTAGTCTTGACCTACAAGGAAGCTATTTTTAGGAATCTTGTGACGTTTTGAGGCAGGGAAACAAAGCGTCGACAATGTTGCAATGCCGTAAATCCCCGAAATGGCTAAAGCTCTAAACATCTCACATGAGTCACAATTGACTTCGATCGTTCATATGTCTATTGTTAGTAAGTGATTCCGCTCACAAACAAACACACTGACATCTACGAGCACACCATTTGCCGGTGCAAAAGTGAGCCCCCCGCGTTTTGTAATAATTTTCATTTAAAAGCCCCTCGTTAAATGATAAAACCGTTGTTGAAGTGGCCGTTGTTCGCCACATATTGCCTGTTGTGAAGCAATGTGCAATGTTCTGTCGTCATACGGACGAGAGTATTTATAAAAAGTGGCTCAGTAGAAAGTGGCATTAAAATGTATTGAGTGAGACACTCCGCACTCAGCTGCGCATTCGTTGAAACATATAAACATAACCAACTGTGTACTGGATGAGCAATGCAATGACCAGCACCGATTACTCATCGAACTTATTCTCAACATATCTACTACAGGATGACCGTTTCAACCGGGAAATCGATGTACAAACTGGCTATCGTACAAAGGCTCTACTATGCATGCCTATCAAGGATGCGTCCGGTGACGTCGTTGGAGTGGCACAAGTGATAAACAAACAGGGTGATCAATGTTTTACGTCAGCAGATGAAAAGGTAAGCACACACGCGCCCCGAACAAGGATTGCTATTTATTGTGGCCACGCTGAACATCCAGCATTTTGTCTTCATGTTTCGTGATAAATGAAAGCATATTTTCCACCAATTATACCTATGATGGCGTTGGTTCCGGGAACGGCTGTAGCACAGCATTTAATTATAATATCCATCCATCACACGGAGAACCGATCGAACCCGCAAAGAAACACCCAAACTTCAAAATCAATTAAAATTGAATAACGAAAAGCACGAATTGATTCAGATGACACCGCGACACCCAAAATTATAAGCCATCGTCGCTATTCGCGGTCGAAACCTTTTTTTTTGTTTCACTTATTCGTCAAACGAACGAAACGTAATAGCGAAAATTGACGAATTTTAAATTCAACTGTGTCGCAACAAATGACATTACCGGTCACTTAATCGTACCGTTACGCTATTCAAGCTTCATCTGGTGGTAAATATCGAAAAACAACGTAATTTTGAAGCAAAAAGTTCTTTTCAAAGAAGCAAAGTAGTGAAAAAATGTGTGTTATCCATATTCAAATCTCTATAACCTTTATCATTATCGTTAATGATTGAATTTGTTTCACATATCCTTTTTGGTTAGTATGGTATCCTTTGCGTTGGCTATGGTATTCATATCTTTCCAACGTACATGGGTCGCATGGTTCTACACTGTCACGCGTACAACTGTCGCCCTGTGGTCTTCAATGCCTCTTTCCTTTGTATCCTTTGACAGCAGCAATGAAAAGTTGGTAGCAATACCATTAAATTATTTGCCCAACCGCAAATTCTCTCGTGTCACAACGAAAGCGGACACCGGAGGCGGAAGAAATAAAAATACGTGAATTGGCACTTTTACATTGCATCCTCATTTTACCGCCCCAAACCTGATGGCATTCGAAACATTCGGGTATTTTGTGTCCAGGAAAGGGGGACACGAAAATGAGATTGATGATGGACGTCGAACAATGTGCGGAGATGCACATAAAACCATGATAGTTGCTGTTATGCGGTACCCATAAAAGCAATTTGGCCATTGTTTCGTCACGTGGCAAAAACAACGCAGTTGCCGCGATATTTGAATTGTTTTGGGCCGCACCCATCGCCAGCGGCATCGCACCAAATTATGGCCTGCAATCGAAGTAAATATCGAGTGCAGTTAACATTTTAAGCGCTCGTTTTCACCACCAAATGCATCAAGTGTATTCACTTGTTTTGGCACTGTGACCAAATTGATTTTTTATGCTGGTTTAAGTATGCAAAATGAATAAAGTGGAAACTCGGCGAATCATAATTATTTTATCCATAAAGCTTGCGTTTATCGATTTCTCTATTTTGCAGATATTTTCATCGTACCTACAGTTCTGCGGCATCGGACTTCGGAATGCTCAGTTGTATGAAAAGTCTCAGCTCGAAGTGAAGCGCAACCAAGTACTGCTGGACCTCGCCCGTATGATTTTCGAAGAACAGAGCACAATCGAGCACATGGTGTTTCGAATTTTGACCCACATGCAAAGCTTAATACAATGCCAAAGAGTTCAAGTGAGTGTCGAATGTTAATACTAAGTGCGGAATGTACTTCTTACCATCCACCCTATTCTTTTCTATTACAGATCCTATTGGTACACGAGGCGTCGAAAGGGAGCTTTTCGCGCGTTTTCGATTTCGAAGCCAACGATCTCAGCGGCGAGGACGGCGATGCTCGGACCAGCCCGTTCGAGTCCCGTTTTCCGATCAACATTGGAATTACCGGCTACGTGGCGACCACCGGAGAAGTAATAGGCCTCGCTTTGTTCATATGTTTCGCCGTTACTAATTACGCTTTGTCTTCCTCTTCAAGACTGTAAATATTGGCAACGCGTACGACGACGATCGCTTCGATTCCAGCGTCGACGATGGGCTTAACTTCCGTCACAAAACCATACTCTGCATGGCTATCAAAAATTCCTTAAGTCAAATTATAGGTGTAATACAACTGATCAACAAGTTTGATGCACTTGTAAGTATGGAGAAAAGGGAAAACGTGTTTCGATTACGACCTAACGCGGTAATGCTGTAACATCCGCAGACTTTTACCAAAAATGATGAAAACTTTGTGGAAGCATTCGCCATCTTCTGCGGGATGGGTATTTACAACACGAACATGTACGAGAAAGCGATCATTGCGATGGCCAAACAGAGCGTCACGCTGGAAGTGCTCAGCTACCATGCGTCGGCCACCATGGACGATGCGTACCGGTTACGGGTGAGTGTTGTGTGTCCGTTTCGTGTTTTGTAGAGAAAAACCACACTCCAACTGACCAGACACTTTCCGTTGCTCCGTGGTGCAGCAATTAAAAGTGCCATCGTCGGCGTTCTTCAAGCTTTACGACTTCAAGTTCGATGATCTGATGCTGGACGACGATCACACACTGAAGGCCTGCATACGCATGTTCCTGGATCTCGATCTGGTGGAGCGGTTTCACATCGAGTACGAGGTGCTCTGCCGCTGGCTGCTGAGCGTGAAGAAAAACTATCGTAACGTCACGTACCACAACTGGCGGCATGCGTTTAACGTGACGCAGATGATGTTTGCCATCCTGACGTCGACCCAGTGGTGGAAGATCTTTGGCGAGATTGAGTGCCTTGGATTGATCATAGCCTGCCTGTGTCACGATTTGGACCACCGTGGGACCAACAACTCGTTTCAGATCAAGTGCGTTTATTGGTGGTGATTATGATGCTATTATTTTGCTTTTTATAACATTTGGGTTCCCCAAAAAAAATCAATCAGAGCCTCGTCGCCGTTGGCACAACTGTACTCCACGTCGACGATGGAGCACCACCACTTCGATCAGTGTCTGATGATCATCAACAGCCCCGGGAATCAGATTCTCTCCAATATGTCCTCGGAGGATTACAGTCGCGTGATCAGAGTGCTAGAAGATGCCATACTGTCCACCGATTTGGCCGTGTACTTTAGGTAACAGGGGTGGAAATGCGCCAGTCTCACTTTTCGCATCCACACGAATAAAATGCCTCTTTGACGTTGCAGAAAGCGTGGAGCCTTTCTGGAGCTGATCGAGCCGAATGCTGAGATGAGCGTTTGGCAAGCGGACGAGCCACGATCGCTCCTGCGTGCCATGAGTATGACCGTGTGTGACTTGTCGGCCATTACGAAGCCATGGGAGATAGAAAAGCGTGTCGCCGATCTGGTAACCTCCGAGTTCTTCGAGCAGGGTGATATGGAACGACAGGAACTAAACATCACACCGATTGTAAGTGCCTTCGCACGGTGCTGTACTGTAAACTCATTCTGATTGACCCTCGATTTTGTCCACTTTCGTAGGATATCATGAATCGGGAGAAGGAAGATCAATTACCTATGATGCAAGTCGGTTTCATTGACTCGATATGTATTCCCATATACGAGGTACGTAAGGGCTCTGTTTTGCTCTAACGAATAACTGTTTGAAATAATATAATCATTTTTTTTTACATTACTATTCAGGCCTTTGGTACGCTGTCGGATAAACTTACGCCATTGATAGATGGAGTGCTGGAGAATAAGAAGCACTGGATAGAGCTTGCACAAAATGCAAAAGATGTCTACGCCAATAACAATAACACGAGCGAAACGACCAACAACAACAACAACCACTGTACGAATCACGACGAAGCGAAGGAAAACGAGGACAAGCCGGGCAGCCATCTTGGATCCCCCACAAGTAATGGCACCGAGAGTAAGATTACACAAGATCTCGATTGTACTGATAATGGTCACCATAGTATAGGTAGTCAAGAGACCAATAATAGTTGTAGCAACATTACGGAGAAGATCGTTGGACGGCTGGGCGTGGATCTGGCCACCCCGCCGTACGGCGAGAAGCTGTCCTATCTGGTCGCACAGAAGACAAACGGATGGGTAAATGGAGATAAGGTGCGCTTGCTGCGAGTTGCGTCCTCCGATGGTAAAACGAACGAGCTTCTCCTGCAGGACGAACAGAACAAGCCACACCAACCGCCCCTGGACGAACCCGAGCTGCTGGAATAGTGAGGCAACGAGGCGGTTTCAAGGTCACTGCTTCCACTGAACACCAACATTCGCTCCATTTGTCCGAAATGATTCCACTTTGACTTTCCCGTTCCAGTAGAATGTCCTAGACACTCTTTTGCATTATCGTGCTCTCTTACCGTTGTTCAAGAATGGGGCAATGATAATATTCGTGTAGCACTGAACACATACTAGTGAGCCACAGTGGCCATAATCACCTCTCAGTCTGCACCGACATGATTTCCTTAACGCCGTGACCATGTACTTTTAAATCCCATATTTATCATCCTCGCGTGTGGCACTGCGAGGGGCTATTTAACAATCTAGACTTTCCCTGTACATATTTAGAGCAATTGTTTGTTAAGTGTTAAAACTGTACAATCTGTGCTAAGAAAAACAAACTCATCAATCAAACACACACACATTCACGCACATATGAACACTGATTTCAAGCATTTTACTTAATTAACAACACTTTCCTACACCGCGGCTCCGGGCTGCAAATACGTGTGTTGAAAATAGAGAAAGGATCCTATTAATACAAAAACCCCATCAGCACTAGTCAGCAGAATTGTGTAATGTTTAGTATTGCGAGGGAGGGTGCCTGCATTCTCATTAAGTACGCTAAAATTTAACTCGACTCAAACTTATAATAAAACCAACTACAGTTAGAAAACGCACATACACTACTGGTGTACGGTAACGTTGCATTATTTGATGGACCATTATAAGTATGTTTGTGTAACAGTAACGGAACGCGCACCTTTTGGTAATCGTTATGATAAAAGCTGTATAGCTCGTTGTCACCTCCGGTGTAATGTTCCATGTGTTACAGTAATCGTGTCATAGTTGGAAATTTAAATTCGTAGCGGTAGATGGCGTAATGCGTGATAAAGTTGGCCATTCAGCCATTTTCGCCCCTTCTGCAGATTAAATTCACGTTCGTCCCAGAAAGTCGCGTTCGTTCGTAGCACAAGGTAGTAAATTATTGTACAAATCGATCATAAATGATTGACGTTAACTTTCAAAGTGTCTTCAATTTACGTTTAGCCTCGTGTGCGAATACCATATCAAAACTGATTTCTCTTGCGACTTTACTATTGTTGACGGACATTTTTTGGACTCCAGAGAGTATAAGTGTTTGTTAGCTGTTACTTTCACTCGACACTGCACTTGCTTAGAACCTACCGTATCTTCAGTGCCGTATGCGCAATACGCAATACTATCTGCAAATTAGCTTTTAATAAAGTGTACTATTTTCTGAACACGGTTACTTCTTCTTCGGTTTTAAACAAACCTAGTAATATCCGAAAATAGCAAACAATCTGTGAGATAATCAGTTTATCGTGCTGGATTTAGTAATCTTAAACATTTCATTGGGCTTTGGGTGAACAAACAATCTATTCTTCCGTTGGTAGACCGTTGCAAAACCAAACCAACGTATGAATAAATTTTCCTCTAACACGCGCACGCCATCTGAAGGGAAACTGTGGCAACAGTCGGCCACGAAAACTTTCCCGCTAACAAAGCTGGCACTGCATTGCACGTACAGCGCGCCGATACCCGTTGCTACTCCATCGAGACGCGCAGGATCCGATGAAAGACATCAGGTTATTAACTTGTTGATCAAGTTGTCATGGAGCTCGGGACTCCGGGTTGTTTTTGGCAAACTGTTGGTTCTCTCGTCCGTGTCCTCGTTATTATGGCTCTCTCCCGCACTCTCTCAATTTGCACGATATACCTTCAAGCTGAATTGTGTCATCTCGACCTTAGGTACAACCGGTGGCTGCTTGGCAACAGTGCAGGAGCAAGTATGTGTTCCGAATACACCAGGGACGAAGCAGTCCCACGCATCACTCTCTGTTAAACACATACTGTCTCTCGCAAGGGTTCGGTCTACATGACGGCGATGTAACGTGGAGTCCTTTCTCATAGCAATGGCCGTACGCAAACATTATCACATGGTCACATCCGGCGAACGGAACGGTGAGTGTGTTCTCAACGCTCGCGCAATGTTCTGCTACGCTCTCACCGGATGCCGACTCTCGCCGTATCCTGCTCGCGTCGATCGGATACTCTTTTCGGACCGTCTCCTACGCGTAAGAAAAGGATCCCCCGAAGGACACACATCTGCTCGCAGCCTTCAGTCGAGTTTTGGTCGTTCCGGGCGTCGGAAAGCCGGACCGCGGTGTTGGTCGCTCCGGCAACTCCGTTGCTCGCATTGCTAGCTTCCTCTAGGCGGTAAGGAAAAGTTACTGTGGTCTGGTACGCTTGTCCAACCCTTGGGAATTGCAGCTCGAGCTCTCGTGTGGCTTCAGTAGTCCACCGTGCGCTGGTGATGAGATTGCAGATTACCAAGGGTGTGGATCCTGTGTGACGTTTTGTTTTGCGTTTCGCTTTACTGCCCCAACTCGTGCTCGTTACGGTGACCTCGTGATACTGCATCCTTGCGCCGTGCGTTAGCAAATCCCACACCTTCCGGTGCACCGCTCTGGCAACTGGTATGGACTGGAGTGAAGGTGCTACTCTCTCTCGTGGGTATGCGTATCGCTTTGCATCGTCCCCGCTCTTGATGGGTGCGCCGTGGCTTCGGAGTGATAGCGCAGTGTCGCCAAGTGTGGGTCCTTTGTGAAGGCAACGAAACGGCGAAAAAGGAAGCCACCCTGCGAGAAAGTACGTTTGCTTCCCGGCAAGCCCTCGTTTATTGTGTAACACCGTACCTTGTGCCAGAGTTAATGCTTCAAGGCTAGGAAATTCAACTATCAGAAGTTTCTATTGCGTGAAATGGCTTAGAAGGTGCCTTACCTTTCTTACCATCAGCTTCTGTGGTTAGGTGCTAGTGAAACCAAGGACGGATTTATGAACTCACCTGGAAAGGATTATCCTGAACCGCTGGTACGATGCAGCAGGTCCGTGCTTCGTGGGATTTGGCCAGGTAAGACCCAGTTGAGCTGTATTATCGAGAAGCGTGTATACACTCCTCACCATTTTGCAAGGATCTAGTTAATAGACAATAAGCACACATTTCTACTGGTTGCCAGCACCAGGTTTTTGTGTCCTTGGGACCGATAAAAATCTACAAGACACCCCGAACCCGGACTAGCCGGGAAAGTATGTATCCAAGCTTCTACATCGAGCCTTCGAACCGCTCCGAACGATCCCAAAGTAATGAGTCTTCGACTCGTCTGTTACTCATTGTCCGCTTTCAAGACAATCACCAAGATCAAATCGAGTTTAATCAAATTTCATGCAGGCGAAGCACGAAGTTTCAAATTGTTAGTAGATGGGGAATTCTCGAAAGCCTTGCAAGACCTCACAGAACCAAGAGAAGAGCAAAATCGTGACATCAATTCTAGACACGTACCAAGAGTGATTTTTTGTTACAGATCCGGTTAAAATGCCCTATCTTTACAAAATGTTGAGTAAAGTTGATATAATCTATCGTTTTACTACGAAAAACGTTGAATTTGGTCATTGTCGGAACTGAACAAGTGAAATCAATTCAACAGTATCCGTGGAAAATCTACAATCTCTTGAACTTTTTGTTCGATAAAAATCCAATCATCAACCATTTTGAGGCTTCCAATGTCAACTGAAACAGATTTCAAGAATCAACAGCCTACTAGCGTAATTTACTCAAATTCACTCTTCTTCCTATGTAGACTTCGGCATCACTCATTCGAGTGGAAAAGCCAAGGTTGGCATGGTTACGAGAGAAATTTCAAATCAAATGTGGAATGCACGAAGAATTCTAATTAAAACGCTCCGTTATTTCCTAAAATCCGGGTCAACTTTGTCGATGCACGTCCTGCGGGGTTCGCTCGCAAATCTTGGCAACAGGTCAGGGCGGATATTCAACAGGATAGTCTCGTAGTAAAAACCGTAAAGCCTACTGGATGCCACTCCGATTCAATGAGTGGTTCATGTCTGTATCTTAGACACATATAGCCCGTCCTTTGGACCGATGCCAAATAGTGCAGCCCTGTATGTTCCTGGCCGTATCGTGTGCCGTTTGCCTCGTACATACGTGCTCCTTCGGGACAGTAAATACAATAGTTTACTTCCGTTCCATCCTTCGGTCAATTTGCTCGACAAAAACTCGTTTGCCTTTAAAAAAAACCTACGAAGGTATGGGACAAAAAACAGTGAGCCCTACGTGACGCATCGTGTAGATGAAGATTTACAATTTAAAACATCTCTACATCCCCGAGGCGGCAATTAAAATCTCTTATTAATTATTTCAATTTCCCGCGCGGCACGGAAATGGCTTGCCGGATAAACAATGGCGCGAAGCTAGAGAGAGAGAGCTTCCTTTCCGGTTTCTTGGTCATAATTATAAGTATATACGAAAGCGAGTCCTGAGGCCGTGTATGGCGTTCGCTCTGCAGCCGAGCGCTTTGCGGACTACGGCGCTTCGGGGAAAAGGAAAGGAGTGGTGCGAGCGTATTTGATTTGTCTTCCAATTTGTCAACGTCAGTCCTGAGTGCTGTGCCGATCTGAACCGCGCCTTTAAACGCCGGAACACCCGGTGGTAGATTTTCATGGATAATTGACGATCACACCCTGGCTGCGTTACTCAAACCATTTAAGAGCTTTACCATTCTTCTTTCGAATCACACTTATTACCATCACGTTTATTTTTTGTAATAATCCACATTGTCCCAACAAACTGCTTGACAACATTACATCCGACTTCTGCATTAAGGCTGGTTCCCAGAAAACTTCCACAACGAACAATTGAAATAAAGTTGTCATCTTTGGAAAAAGAATAGCGATGCTGTTGAACGCTAGGATTAACCTTTGGACAGCTGCTAGAGAACTGAGTAAATCAGATCGAAAACAATGGTGCTGCTCTTAAAAACGTAAAACAATGAATAGTCTCTCCAACAGCCGATGAAACACTCCGCCAGCTCGCCCAATGACCCCCCAAAGAAGCCGGTGACAGTAAACTTCATCTGTAGTACCGCCATTAATCGATTGCGCTCGAAACGATAGCGTCAACCGTTGGAATGCCAGCACTTTTGGCGACCCTGTGAACCGCCTGATTGAAACGTTTTCTTTCCCACTTTTTCCGTTCACTTTTCCCACTCGATTGCTAGCATCTTCATGTGGCTCCCCGTTGGGGGCGGTGCGCCCGTAGCATATTGGCCGCCACATACCAGCAGTGTCCTTGCCGCAACGCTCGGCTTTCTCCCCACTCTCCTGTCGCGAGTCCTTGCGCGAGCGCGCTATTGTCTCAATTCGATCGTGCCGTTACGAGATGAAAGTGGGAATCCTTTCGAAGCGGTAGCCACTCACACTATCGTCGCCTGATAGCGAGGACGACCATTTTCGTGCCCAAGCCCGCTCGAATGCCCTGTGTCAACACTTGGTAAGCTCCAATTTGCGAACCGAGGGCCGAGCTGCCGAGAGGGCTTAGTGCTGGGTGTACGGTTTTGCGCCGGGCGGTTCTTTGGCGCACCAACGTTTCACTATCCTCGCTGTCGCTAAGCCGCGAAGGGATTCACAAAATGTGCCCGACCCAACGCGGAACTAATCTGATGGTAAAAGCCTTCGATCAGCACGCGTGATCGGGAGATTGTTAGCAATCCGTCCAGTCCCGCGGTGGCCATCCTGCATCCGGTGGTGCGCGAGTTGATTTATCATTTCCAACCAACTGCCATCTAGCGATTGAAACGATAGCACTAGTGGACCGGCCCCAGCTTATCTACCAGCCCCTCCCACCTGGATTATGCCATTGACAGATGCCGGGCTGGGCCGGCTTCATATCACGCGCCACATTCAGCGCGTCATTAGCCAGCACAGATTGGACGTTATTCAGATTCACTAACGCGTTTGATTTCGTAATCAGGATCAAACGCTCTCGACCCTTTCTGGTCCTTCCAAGTAAACGCCACAGCATTTAGCAAATGGGCCATTGGCCCGATAACTTCATTTGCAACTTCCTGCTACAAAGTTGCTGATTCTGACACTGGCAAGCTTGGGCCTTTTGCGCGTGCCGCTGCTGCAGTGGGCCGGCCTAGCGACTTGGTACGCGACACAGTGGTTTATTTTGTGAATATAATAATTAATGTGAAGAACGCGTTTTCATTAGCACACGAACCAGCCATCAACGGTACGTTCAATCACTTCCTACTACCAGGCGACTATTACTTTTTGCTCCTAATAATCACGCTCTCGACGCTCAAACGCTCGTAAACCACGGGTGGGAGTAATTTTTAGCAATTTGTTGAATTACTTCAATTAAAGGAGGGAGAACCAGGCCTTGGGCACGGCTGCCATTTTGCAATTGTTAATGGACATGGCGACGGCTTGCGTCGGCCACAGTGGTTAACGTTCTGACCGCCCGCCCGCCCGCCGAAGGTCGGTATTCAGTCAAAATCATTAAAACACCATCAGCGTTCAGGGCGGAACACTCGCGGCTCAGCACTCTCTGGGGAGAAAATTCAAATTTATTTTGCTCCTGATTTATTGCCGCAATAAAAAATGAGAGCCTTTCATTACGCTAATTGATCTTTGGCCACGGGCTTCATTTATCTCACCCACGCGTACGGAAGCGAGAGAAAGAGAAATGGAAAAATTCATACTAACAAATTCGTCCATTGCATGCGAAACCGTGTTTTTTTTTCGAATCGTCTTTAAATTTTTCCTTTCTTTACTTGCAGGATGCGCGTGACCACGGAAAGGTGGTGTCTGTGGTTCACAAACTTTGGCGCCGCCAACGGTTAGAGGTTGTTCATAAATTGTCCTAAAATCTAATACCAATGACACTACCGCCTTGCCGAAGTGGGCGCTTGCCCTTTAGCTGGTGGCCAATCCTTTGATAGAGTGAACCCATTGCAGAGTATCAAGCCCACCGATTTTATGGCATCGGAAAATAGTAGCCACCAGCCCAGTCGGATCCTATCCGGTCAACACGTGATTTTTGTATCCCTTTCTCGAATGGAGCCATTATCATAAATAGTGTGTGAGGGTTTGTGTGCATGTGTGTGTGTTTATATTTGTAGGCGTACGTGAGCCGTCGTCGTGTCAGCGTTTCCAAACAGTCACAGTGGTTGCGTATAACGGAGAGCAAGAGAGTCAACAATTACTTGTCACGTGGTTAAGCTGCGGCACACACATGAGTGTTTGTGATGCTGCGTGTCAGCGGTTTTTGTCAAGCAAAGCCGCGACACCCCAGTAGCGCCACCGGCACGACGCTGGTAAGGTTGACGGGAGATAAAAATTATGCTACGTGCAGGTGCGCCAGCAGATGGACCAGCGATACTGGGCCAGCGACAGCGTGAAAGCGCTGCCCGGAAAAGCAAAACGACGTAATACCGTTACGTTCATTAAACGGCTGGTCAACGCGGCATGCCTTCAACAGGATCGCTACATCAACTCCCAGTCGTTCCGTGGACATGAGTGTAAGTATCGCTCGTACCGTAAACCCTTTCCATTGCCTGTATTTTAGCTTTGTCAGCCAATCTTGCATAGCAATTATCATTCTTAAGCCAGACGGTTAGGATGTTTTCATTCTTGAATCCTCCAGACTCCAGACCTTTGCTGTGGCTCAATTACCCGCGCGACTGTTTACGTTTAACCTCCATCCCGATTGTTGCCGATCCCCAACTTTTCTCATTTATCTGCGGCACTCTTCCCAAAATTGACAATTAACCTTAAACAGCGCCGCCAAATGGGAGTGCAAAATCGGCCGAGAGTCATAAAAACAAGTATGACGGCGCATTTATCGTCCGGCTCACGAGTGTAAGCAACCGTGAATCGCGGCTGCAAAAGTTACGAGATTTCTATCGAAAAACTTTTTACCCACCGTAAGCAATAGACAACGGGGCCCGGGCCACTCGGTCGATATAAGTTGTGGGATCCACAACAATAACCAGTCCCACGGTGTTGAACCCCCGTTCGAGGATGCGTCATCTTTAATGTCTCCCTCGGCGCATGATAATGATAAATTGTATTGAGTGTTGCCATTTGAACTTTTACATCCAAATAACTCACCACGGGGGCGGCTGGAATTTTGTCAATATCATTAAAATGGCTTCGAATCGCGCCGTCTCGAAGATTACCTCACCAGCGCTTCTCGCGTAAGTGGCTTTCCTCGATCCGTGCCGGGTGGAGGGATGCAAAATTCCGGAAACACTCGCGACATGATCGATGTTTGATGTAGACATAATTGCCACATTCCACAGCTTAACATTCCGTAGCTTCGTTCCGGAGCACCCGGAGCTCGCTGCGTGTCCCGTGCCAAAGATAATAACCTTAACGGCACCGATAAGTGACAAAAACCTTTAACTTTGAGGTAAAGCGAAGCAAGCCACCGGCTGTTTTTTGCCGCTTCCGGTTTGAAAGGATATACTTTGCCAGCGGCAGCGGAGTAACGGGCTGAAAGTAAAATTAAAAAACTTTCCAACTTCCGGCGCGAAGCGACATGAAATTACTTATCGCGCAAAACGCGAGGTGTATCGGCCGGGCCGGAATCGCCGAAGCTCGGGACAGCAAGGGCTCGGGACGGAAAGTCGGTACATTTTTCCGTTCTTTCCGTTCGCCCATCACGGGGATCCGCGGACTGCGCGTACTAGGTGAGGTCCTAATCGGATTCTCTGTTTCTATGCTACCAAGTCAGAGGCAAAAACATTGCGTTGACTGTAAAAAAAACGCATTCCACACGACGACAACGGGTATGGTGTGCATAATTTAGGCATAAATCTTACTTACGCACGGCTCGAGGTTAATAATGTAGCCTTAGCCGAAGTGCTTTTTGCTGTAAAAATCGGCAAATTCGGCAAAGGCGATTCCGGGCGGACTAAGTCCGGATGAGGTCACCGCAAGCCGGCTCCCAGCAGGTGTAGGCATTAGGATTACAAATCCAAGCTCCTAAGGTTTACGAAATCGATCATATGGTTGGCCAACTTTTTCATTACCAAGCGAAAGTACTGTTGCTGTGAGTTTGTGGATGAATGCTCACGCATCAACTACAGCCCGTTGTAGCAAGATCAACTACATCGTTGTTCATTAGCTCCACTGCTCGCCGTTCCCACCCACGGGGCAACACGGGCCATCGGGCAATAATAGGCTCACTTTCGCTGAAATGTTCGGTCCCAAGCTGAGCCCGTGTAAACAAAATCATCCGGATTACAGTTTCTTGACAAATTCTCTGTCCGCATGCTGCGCGGATGCTGCGGATTTCGTGTTACAACCCGGAACCCTGCTCCAGGCCATTCGGGCCGTTCCTCGTCATTGCTTAGGCCTTTCGACCGTAAAACAAAGCCCCTTTCGTCGAGAAGTTCTTTTGTATGTTTTTAAGCGAAACATGTAGCCGATTTACGTCACGGATTGGGTTTTCGTTGTCGCTGCTGTTGCAGAGTACAAAGTCGACGGAGGCCGTACAAGACTTAATTAACGGCTCCTGAATTGAAGGAAAACAATTACACTTTGCTGGATGTAAAGGGTTGCCAAAGGTGGGGTAGTCGAAGCGCCTTTGTTGACCCTTTCCCATGTTACATAATTTAAAACGTTTCGGGTCGGTTTGGTGCTGTTACATCATGCATCGCATTGTTTTTTTTTCCTTTCAGCAATGTAAATGCCATTATGGTAACGTTTAACTTGCCAGGCTTTTAAGAAAACAATTTTCAAACAAACCCGACCGGAGCGTCGGGGCCAGGGCCTACACTTCAGGGTAATTCATCTTCTTCAACTTCTGCTGTAGCGCATAAAAAGAACACAAACGAAAGCGAAATCAAAAATCAAACAAACCAATATCGTAAACAATACGGGGAGCTTCTGGCGACGTCAAGGACACGTGTCTTCGGAAGCGAGCTGGAAGTGTGCGTCGTCGGCATTTCCGTTGCCGCGATGCCGCAACATAAATCACCGCGCGCGCGCCAAGCAAAGAGGATTAGCCCCGGCAAGGAGCAGAGAGGGCATTAGGAAGGAATACCACCACCGAAGCAAGAAAAACAGCATCCTTCGGTCGTGGTTGTTGTTGTTCTTTTTGCTGGCCATAAAACGCGTCAGCACGACGTCAGTTTTCGTTGTAGATTTTGCATTTCGATGGCCGCATTTTGGCAGGCCGCGGTGTGATGGCCACCTGACACCCCGGGCCCGGGCCAGGTAATAATAATATTCCGTAGCAACATCGGTGAGCGGAAAGCCAACATCGCATGAAAATGCGCATCGCTGCCCCCGATTAACCATCGCATAAACCTGTCGGCATGGTGCCGGCGTATGTGTGTTCCCGACCCCGACGAACGAAATCCCTATACGCTGCCGAGTCCTCGGCCAAATTGAATAAAGAGATTTATGCCTAGCTGCCGCCTATCACCGGCGGTGCGTGAAACAGGTGCAAAACCTATTGATCCTTTCGTGTGCGTGGGTCTGCCTGGGTGTACCGATTTTTTGTAAACCGTCATCACCTCGAGTGGGCGGTACATTGGATTGGCCTTCATCTCCAGATCGGGATCAGATCGGGCAACCCTTTATCGATTAAAACTCAGGCATGGCACGAACACTTGAGGCGAGCTGTGCAGAGTTGAGAACGACAAATTAGAGTGGGATTCAATCGAGTGGATTAACATCAAAGAGCATTCCGATAGTCAAGGATAATCGACCACTGTTGACGTGGGGTGTTTAACGGAATTGTTTTGATGGCATCTCTCAAAGCTTCATGCAAGGAGAGGGACCAATGTAAATAAAACGTTGATTTTAGAACATCAGCACAATGAAGTAGATTTGTTGGAAACTATGGTTTACACAAGCCCGTCTTTTTAACATTTATCCAAGACCTTGGTTATCACATAGAGCTAACGCTATACATCAATAGTTCGATTGTTGCAGGAGTTTATCATCAAATATTTACTTTCTGGCCACTCTCCGCGTAAGATGTGCTGCCACGAACTGCTTTTCGAGAACGCATGAAGCTAATAGGCTTTATTTACCGAGGGCTATCTTTTTCCCCTTTTCGGATACGAGCCCAGCTTTGGACCACATGGGATTGTAGTGACCACTCCTCCGACCGACATTCCCGTGCAGGGAAACCACATGAAACAATCCTCGAGAGCGCGAAATGGTGGTTAACCTTGAAGAGTTCGTTCGATCCGGGAGTCCGAGTCCGACAACCCAGGACCCAGCAACCACAAACACGAGGGCATGGCCCGGCAAAGACTTATACTTTTTTGTGTGGCCTTTGGGTTTCGGGAGGGTGGCCAGAGGGCGGTACGTTCGTACGGTCTTAACCATCATCTTTGGGCATTACGGCAGATTTGTTCGACGCTGCTGTCGTCCTTCACCGTCGCTTCCTGCGGTGGACGGTTCTGGTGTGGTGTCGTCTGTGGCCATACTTTCGACACTTACCCTTAAATGGGAGCCCTTCGGCCGGCAGATAACGGCCAAATCAGCCGGTGCCGCCGGTAAAGTTTTGGACCAGCCCTTGGCACCCGTATCTCTGTCGCAGCGCGGTCTTACGGGGGCGGACGCAGCACTCAGTCTGTCAATTTGGGGATCTTAAGTCCGGGAGGTTGCGTTTTTTTCTGTTCACTACCCCGCCGTAGTTGAGACCGATGCGCTGCGCTCGATCGAATCGATACGTTAAACCTCCATACTCAGCACGGTTTTCGGTGGCCCGGAACCGGAAACAGGATTCGCAGGCCCACGAAACAATAAGGACAGTTTTTTTGTCCGGCTTTCTTTTAATACCCCTCCCGGGGAGGGACACACGTCTGCCAACCGGTCCCGGGACGGCCACATGATATTACTTTCTGGAGGGCGGAGAAGTGGCCATTCAGAGAAGTGGCTCGGGCGCTCCGACGATGCTCCCGGGACGCAGTGTTGTAGCGCGCGCGATGGCAAAAACCATCAACGACTGAAGTGGCAATTATGCAACGTACGTCCATCTGCAAAGGAATGCCACACACACACACACACACTTGGACTTTTATCTTCACTTTCGAGCCTCGGCTACTGACGGGGACTCCCGGCGCGCCATTGCAAAGCCATCCGGCCATAAAACTTGCCGGCGGGATGTGGGCGGGCTGCTGCTTCGGCAGCCCCCTTTATCCCTCGGGTTGTCTGCCTCGTGTTGGCGAACTCTTCCGACATGGATTAACGGTGTAAATGAACATTTCATTCCCCCGCACGTTTCGCCCCAGACATTTAATGACCTTTCCAGCGCGCCAAGAACGTTTCGTTTTGACAAACATTTGTTAGCGGCAAGTGGCGGTATCGTGCCGTCACCATCAGGCGAACCGTGGCCGTGGGGGATGGATTCTCGCACTTCAAGTGGCGCTGGCGGGCGCCCGTTGTGGGCGATTGGTCCTTAATTAGATTTAAAGTGAGCAGATTAAGTGTATTCGTGATTTTAAACGGCGTGTGCGGGCCAAGATTGAGGGCAGGTTTAATGTTTATTTGTTTTTTGTCTTTCGCTAACATACAAGAGATAAATTGTCGGTGTCTTTCTTTTGCAAACCCGGGCAGCTCCAGACTTCGAGCCTTTGGAATACTTTTTCTAAAAAAGCTTGTGATTTACGATCAGTCAGCCATCGATTCCAAGTATCATGTGCGCTGACACGGCGCCCATTTTGAAGGAACATTGGCCAGTCATATTTACGGCCCCCAGATCGATCATAAAAAGCACTCCGTTATTTTGGACTCGACGCAACGTTTGCCAAACCTCTTACAGTCCGCACAGCTTTTTATCCTGGTCTGGTGGAGAAAGAAAAAAAAGATTCGTTATCCAACGATTTTGTTTTGCACGAATCATCCGAATAGTGTTACCTGTCCGATGCAAGAAATTCCCTTACTACTGACAGTGCCATAGACACAGTAATTTGCGCCGAAACTTTTACACAGGGAACAGGCTGGGGCCTGAAACAAAAGTCGTCAATTACACTGTGTATTGTCTCAACCCTTTCTCCACCCTGGCGGTCACTTACATATACATACACAATGGCGTCAGCCACGGCAGCCGTGCATAAAACGATGGCAAACAGGATACACACACTGGTCGGCTTCATGTTCGCTCTCATGAAACGTTGCAAGAAATGATTAACCGAAGCCATTGGGCCCGGTTCTTTTATATGGCTGACCAGGGGAATCACACTAAACGAGTTGATTCATCTTTCGACGAACGCATTCGTTTATTGTGCGTAAAAACGGGCTTTTTCGCACAAGAAAACAGATACCGGTCTGTGGCCCTAGATAAGGCCCTGTTCAGCATCGCCAATCATGTAGAACAACTCATTTCGATTATGATGCCTGACCTTCACCTGAGTAAAATAAACTCAAACAAAAGATAACAAGATAATTTTGTATCGAACATGCACCTTTGCAACAATGAGCAACGTTTCAAAAAAGTAGAAAACATGTAAACAACTGCCAATCAAAAACAGAGGAAAACTTTGGCCTAGATATCCAGAGGGCCCTAAACTCGCTGAGGCTAGAAAATAACGGTCGAGCATCCGTTATGAATGAGTCTTTAAATACGGGTTACAATCGATCCGCTTGATTGAACTCACAGTTCACGCAGCTCTGTTTGTTAAAGCAAGTTCGTCAACCGGGGCTGTAAGAGCGACACAGTTTAAGATCCCGAAGGTTCGCTGACAATCGAAAGATTCGCGTAGATAATAAAGTACTTTCCATTGCTGTGCTTAACAACATCTTTGATTGATGGAGTCAGATCGAACGCTTTCCCATTGAGTAAACATCGGGACAAAAAAGAAAGGTCCACCGCTCCATTGGTGAGGAAAGTAATCGATACGTCCCATTTTTTGTGCTACTAACCTACCTAAAATCCCAACCACCCAAAGCAGACCCAAAAACCTTTAGACCCGAAGCACAGAACTCGCAATAAAATTGCTTCGAACGTAATCGACTGGGAACGACTCTTGCATACATTTTGGCGTGAGCTTCTCGGTAAACTTCAACGCCGTTTGGAAAACGGGTCTTCGACTCAATCAGCTTCACACGCAGCATGATTATTTCCTCTCTCGGGATCGCCCGGTTTGCAAGTGTGTTTTGAAGAGCATCAATAAACTATTTTCATGATAACGGAGGGCTGTACACACTATCATGTCGTCTGCCCGGTCGTACCATTACGGCCCTCGGTACTCGATCTACTCGCGACCTTTCGAGAGTACACTGTGTAGTAACACACCACCGGAGCCAGGGCCCGGACCGGGTCATTCGTTTGCCTCCCGGAGGATTCCAGATAAAACGACCTGGCCCGGCGTAGGTCAGCACACACGCAGCAGGAAACGTAACGTGCCCGTCTGCAATGGACACGAGCGAGCTAATGAACACTCCGGGTCATGCACTTCACCGGCAGCTCCTGGCAGTGGCGGCGGTTGACGGCAATGGCACACTTACAACCAGACACACACACACAGGAGTTGTCCTGCCATTAAACGGGGGTAGCAAGTGACAGAGTGTATGTCTATAAATATCAAACGACAACTGGACGACGGACCACCCTATCCACGGTGCCAAGCGATGGTGCGCTCTGGCACGTAAGCTGGTAGTCTTCGGACACGCGAAAAGAAAGTTCCACTGTGTCCACCGGAGGGGTGATTTGGTGAATAAGCAGGCTCAATTAATAACGGCCCAAGACTGGCCCAGCCATCGCTATGCCACGACGATGCTCTATGCCAATTCCAGCTGAAAGGCCACCACCTCGATACAGGCTAATGGTGGCCTCATTTTTTCTCAACCCGCCGTCGAAACACTATGAAGTCGAATCGTTTGGCCCGTGCCATAAGCCAGAGCCAGCTTAAGCATTTTGCTGCTACCTGGAGTCTGCTGCTGCTGGAGCTTATTTGTTCAACTGCAGCCATGGCAGCTTCAACGGCGGGTCTTCAAACAAATGGACGAATTCGCCTACATTCTGCTGATTTTGTTGAAACCACACGCTTCGGCAGGCGGTTCCTCCTCGAAGGGGAACCACGAGTAACAACGTAAGCCGTTCAACCGATGCACAATACCTACATCGCTACATCAAACAAGTGATATCGAGTGTACTTCAGCCTGTTGTGATTTCACAAATTACAGCGTTTTATTTGTCATTTTCTAGACCATAAAGCAACCCACCACCGGCGTAGTTATGTAGACTCCCGAACGGCGCGTGCACGTGGTTTGTGAGTCGAAGAACTGAAACGATCACCAAAAAACACCCCACCGAAGGGCACACGCATTACAAATGGATTCGTCCTCACGAAGCGATGGAAAGGGACTTACCAAACCGATGCATTTGATGTAGGTCTTCGAGTACACAGAGCATGACTTCGGCGTTCCGTAGATACGACACAGCGAACAAGACCGCGCCTACGGGAAACGGCAAGAGATTCACAGTTAAGCAATCGTCAAAGAAAGTCGCTATTTGGTCGAATGAATTGATCTCACGTAGATAGAAATCGAGGAGGGCGCAACCGCAGTGCAGCTGCAGGCGGCTACGAAGGCGAACAAAATCAGAACCGTCAAATGCCTCATGCTGTCGAATCCGAGGTCGTTTTCGTACTAAACCGCAAACTGGGGATTCTGGTGCCGCTGCAATGTCATCCGGCCGTACGCGTGTTGACTCAACTGTTTAAGCTTCGCTACTGTGCTGAGGTTTTCATTGTCGGATGAAGAGTATTAATTCCCAACCCGACCCGTTGATGTACCAACGTACTAGTCAGCTGGATGTCCTTGATGATGTCCATGAAGCTATTACTGTTTTGGCAGTTCTATTGATTCTGTACTAGGAAAAGATGCAGTACAGTGAAGTCTGAACACTCTACACGAATTATTCTACTAATGAAAGTCTCAGCAATTGGCTATCAAACCGTAGAACTATATTCCCTTGAATTTTTAAATTTCAATCCAACAATCATGCAAGATTAATTTGAAAAGATGGTTTACAAAGATACCTTCAACTCACAGCTCAAGGTCTGGAAAATGATCGCACGAACAACTCCACTGAGCGGAATAGCATGGAGCTAATTTATTGTGTGCCCGAGAACTAAATTATGTACCGCGTCCGTGGACGATTGAAAAGAACCGAGAACGGAAGTCGGAGCCCGCAGCGGGCGGCCTTGTGAGCAAAGCGCTCAGTAGTCAACTACAAAAGAATAACTTTTTTCGGCGTACAGTTCGGTGTCGTTTCGCGTCGTCATTTGTTCGGAAGAAAGTCCAGACCAACAAAACGGTGGAACCGGTGGAAGGCTCAATGGTCCACGAAATTGAATTCCCAATTCCCGCGCCACGCTGGCGGAATGTCCAGGAATGTCAATAGCGCCACCGCCGAACGGCACTTTCACGCCCATTCCAGCATGCGCCACAAAGTTTTACTTGAGGCAAAAATCTAATACCTATCCCGGGGGGAAGTCGATGATCGGTGTACGGATTGATTTCGTGCCAGCCATGATAAATGTGGTGGCGCGTCCTTGGAACAAACTAAAACTAGAACTCATTAGAACGTTCACTACGTACCGCAACCGGGCCAAGCCTTCGAACATTCGAGCTGCTGGTTCGCAGTATACCGATCGGCATCCGGCAGTTCGTTTATTGTCAGGCTCCCGATCGGTTCGGTTCGGAGTCGGCTCATCAACCGGCTTTCGGAAGGTGACGAGATGGCGGGAACAGCTCATCGACAGCCCGGCCGGCCGCAATCAGTGTGACAGGCGCCCCCCCGCAGCCGTAGTAACGGGCAATTTGTCGACCGATGAAGATAATATATTTCTTTCGTCGAGCGTCGAGAGATTGGTGCGCCATCCGAAATCGCTGAGGGGCGCTGCTTCAACGCGAAGATTTTCTTCGCTGGGTTCTTTTGATTCGTCAAACTAATGAAATCGCTTGAACGATAACACGCCAACAGACAGCAGACCCGAACCGGACCTGCTCGACACGTCTGCGAAGTGTCTGCTCCGAAAGATAGCAGCCACCAGCGCCATAATGCAACAAATTCTATTACTGAGCCGCCGGCAACGAGGAAGCCTTCCTTCGGCGCCCGACACATCTTCGTGGTCCTACGCCACCGAGGTCCTACGCCTTGAAGTCGGAACTTGGAGCCCGGAAGTGGAACCTGGAGTTTGCCGATGGCACATTTAGCTTTTATGCGCCGACCATAAGAGATGCCGTAAAACTGTGTTCTCACGCTAATGATGGCACCCTGTTTTCGTGGCGCACTTTTATTCCTCATCAACTTTCCCCGGAGATTTGCGTAAGCTGTTGTAGAGAAAAGTGTAGAGTCTCCTAAAAATGAATACACTTATTAAATATGGCGACGCCGGTGGTAGTGGACGCCATCAGCGTGCGCTCCACGAAGCTAGTGCAGGGAACTAAATCTAGAAACGTTCGCATAAACTGCATTAGCGAGCAAATGTTGTTTCATCCTCCCGCGTAGTACCCGTTTCCGACTCCGACTCTCATCTGTTTTTCTTCCGTTTTCTTTATTCCATTTCTCTATTCCGCAGGTCACATGACTCATCGCGATGCATAAAATTGCGTTATGGCCCTGGTTAGCCATAGCTTGGAGATGGAGAACCGTCATTATATTGAATTTGTTAGCACAAAACTTGTGCGCCGGCTCTGTCCTGTCAAGTGGTTCAAAAACAAACGATGGAAGCAGCAGCAGCAGTGCGGAAATTGACGGGGCCACGGCCATCTACGGTGACCCGCACGCGCCGATGGGCCAAGGACCGTCCGCGGAGGTAAGTGAGTACGTGGTCCGGGTCCGGGTGGAGGCCACCCGCCACCAACCGTCATCAATCAGGACGTTGCTGGTGTTTTATCATTCATTGTTGGGATCGGCAAAAAATGGCTTTACTATGCTGAACGTGCTTCGCTAGAATTTTTACATGGGTTGCCATTTACTGTGTTTTCCAGTTCGAATTAGCAAAAAGGTTATTAGAATGCCCCAGCTTTATTGATGAACAGACGAAAATTCAGTAAGAGAAAGTAATTCAGGATAATTCGAAACTTAAAGAGATTCAGGAACAGTATAGGATGTTGGTCTACGTCGTCGCACAGTTTATAATCAGCTGGGATACCATTTCGCCATAAAACCACAAGGATTACAGAGGACGACTCATAAAGCAAAGAAACATCGAGCTCTCAGCTGACGTTATTCTCTTTCCAAAGCACGGGACTCCCCAAATTATGGGGCAACCCAAATAAAAAGTCATTCAACTAAGACACGGCACTCGCGACGTGTTAAGACCACACCAGAAAAGACTCTTTAAAAGAACATCTTCTTTATTCGTTTATTGTACGGTAAACCCAGATGTCCCCAGAAAAGTCACGCTGTGCACTCGCTGGGTAGTCACTTGTCGGAACCAGAATTGATGGATCTCCGAGCGCGGTTTCGCTCGACACAAATCGTCCATTAGTCAACATTTACGTTTGACAGCTGTCAAAATACCGCCCCTTTGCGTCGGTGCAGCGTTTTTGCAGCGCTTCCAGTTAGCAGTTTCCAGCTCCGTTCCACTCGGGACCGGAAGCTCCATTCCACGAGTCGCACCGGACGCACTGTTCGCACCCTCGGGAAGCCTTTTTTGCCGGCACAGGCGACACAGTTTCACCACCGTCCGACGAAGACGACGGGATGGTTCGATGAGCTGCGCCATGTAACCAACCGCCCAGGGTTCGCTGGCCGCGGCTGAAAGCTATTTCAAACAATTGAGCCACTTTCTATTTGCATTGTAAATACCGTACCGGCAAAGGCACGGGCACGGGGAAAAAGCACATAAAGCACGCCAGCGGCGACGGGACCGGCCACCCCTCCGCGAACGGGCCGCTACATCAAAGATCGGGCGCCCAGGGAAACGGGAAGAAGATATTTATGCAGTCGTGCCCGGATTGGCGCATAAAATATTTAAAACACCTCACGAATGTGTCAGTGTGTGTGTGCCGGGGAGGATGTGGGACACCATTGAATGGAATGGCCCGGCCGAAAGGACGAAAGAGGGCGAGAGAGTGGCCGTGCTTCAAAAATCGTTTCCCTCTTGGCCACTTAAAGGAGGGCGCTCGGGCCCCTTAAATACCGATGAAGGAGACGCAGCAGCGCATCTACAAGCCAAAGGACACACAACCCGTACCTCACGCACACACACACACGTGGGCTCACGTGGGTAGCATTAAGCGGTTTTACACGCGCCGCGCCGGATGAAGACCGTTAACCGCATCCGCATCCCGAAAAGACTGAAGATGAAATCTCGTCCGAGCCAATTTCGTGGACAATCTGCGGTGCTTTATTAGCACAGCGTGCCAATCTTGTGTCACGTTTCTGCTGTCGCCTTTTTTCCCCTTCCCGTTTGCTCCGCCCGACAGTAAGCCCCGCCCGGGCAGAAGGAATCGGAAACGGATGCTAATCGATTCCGCTGCCTGATTCGCGAATGCCCCCGACCGGCGGCCGACGGTGACGACCGATATCTGCGGGCCGTTTTTCCCATCGACACACAGGCCCACAAGGAAAGAGCTCACTCACCCTCGATTCTCGAACCGGAACAACCGGGTGGCCCGGCCCGTTCCTTGCCGACTCGATTAATATTTCATTCGACGCGTTGATTAGTTTCCTTAGCAGCAAAAGGCGAGTACGAGAGAGAGAGAGAGAAAGGCCTGCGGGGCATTTCAATAAACGTGTCCTCCGGGGAGGCCACGACGACGAACGGAGCACCATCATCATCATCAACCAAGACGCGACCCAAAAGCCTGGTGCCGCGTGAATAAATCAAGCCCAGCGTTGGGCTGTCGGACATCTCGGACCAGAAAGAAGGAGGCCTGGCTGGCTGGTAGGGCCAAGAACTGGTTGAAGACTGTACCGTCAGCGAGTTGCTTTCTTAATCCTGTGGTGGTGGTGTGGGTCGGATACCCTGGTGTGGCATGCTGATTGAGTTGACTCAGCCTCGCGTCGTCCGCCGCCCGAATCGGGGACACACGACCAGAACAGTTCAACTACTAATACATCAACCCCGTTTCGGGGTGTCTGGCAGGGAAGTTGAGATGAACGAGCGACATAAACCAGAGAGCGAGGTGGTGCGAAACCTAAACAGCTCTTGCCGCAGGCCGCAGGTAGCTCAACTTACAACCCGAGCCTCGTAAGATAAGCTTCTGCGAAACGGCCCGGCCCCGATTACATGGCTCGGGATGGCTTTGTGTTTTGCTTGCCGCCTGTGAGGTCTGGTGAAATACAAACTCTCGGTACTGATAGTATTACATATCGAGTTGTTGGTAAACTAAAAACCCAATAAGTGCCCCCGGGCGGAGGCGCTATGTATCTGAGACAGAGAGTTTTCGCGTATTAACCCGTTAAACCATTCCACCTCCATTGTTCGCCCGAACTCCCAGGAAGCCATCGAAGACTCGCTGCAAACCATCCACGATATAGCGACGGAAAACCTGGGCGCACTCTGCCTGACGAAGCTGTACCGGCCGCTCAAGATCACCCTCAACCCGGAGCGCTACACCGGAGCCCGCCAGAAGGCCGACCTGGCGGCGGTCGTCCTGCAGGATGTTGGGGTCTCGCGCCACAATGGTAAGTGCTTCCGCCACCGCCAGCACCACCAGCACCGGCGGCATCGATAATTAACATATCTCCGGTAACGTCCGGCTCGGCAGTCTCGGAACTGGGGCGCGCCCTAACCGTGTTAAGAGCAGCACTTTTCACCTAACAGCCCTTGACGATTGTTTAAGATGAATGATTAATGAACCACCCCACCACCGGTGCCGACGTTGCCGTGGCCAAGGAGCTAGTGCGTCACGCGTATGTAAAGGGAAGTTGGCACTGGCGTTCTGCGAACCACTCAGCCAGACTTGCTGGAGTGGACTGCCGAGGAACCCAGCCGAGAATGGACGGGACCACTTACGGAAGAAGCTTACGCACCACCCCGACGGCACTAGTAATCTTGTTAGGAAAATAGTTGAATTTAATGAGTCCGGTACCTAGCCTTTGCGTGCTCGATTTCTCCGCGAACTCCGCGATTTAATGAACTGCTACTGAACATCTTGAACTATAGGCCCCGGCGCAGTTCTATGAACTGTCCTTCAGGGTGTTGAAGTTTGTAGTATTAGAAAGCTGTGAAGTAGAGTAATTTTTCTTCACAGCAGAATGGTCAGAACGGGAATAGAAACCGTAACCGCCGTGAGCATACCAACAGTTACAATAGTTCGCCGAACAATTCCTTCTTTTCAGTTATGAGACCGACCTACTGTATAAGTAAACTCTAAGTTTCCTTAAAGGACAACAAAACCGAACCATGACGCTGTTTGGCAAAGAATCCTAAAAAAAATAACCTTCAAAAAGCTTCGGGGTGACTTTATTGAATAAGTATATACGAGGTGTGTTGAAAAAGTAATGATAACTTTGTATTTACGATTTCCGATTTTTTTTGTTGCGTTAGGTTGCTACTCGTGTCATTTGTGGTGTTCGGCCATTTTGAGTAATCAGCCAATTTTTGACAGATCTCTCAGTGATGGGCAAATTGCCTGAACTATAATAAGATCATTCCTCGAAACAGTTTCGGCCTCGGTAGTATAAATTGCTCATGTTTTGTCTAACGTAGAACAAGTATCGCTGATCTCATTGTTCACTGTTTTTACATACTATTTTAACATTTAGGTTCAGAACTTTTATGATGCCTCAGAAGAATACAAGTTTACAAATGTCAAGTGAGGACGAATTTTGGCTCATCGTCGATTTTTGTCTGCTCCAAAAAATGGAGGGGCAAAGAATCTGTATCAAATGAGCTTAAATGAAATCCCCGAAATCACCCTATATAATCGAACGCTTCCAAGAAACACTGTTTTCGATCTCCAATGAACTCATGCGGTCCTCAGCGGTTATGAAGTCTTTGGCGTCAAATTGCTACTGACAACTGCTATGGACAAATCTTAATAACATCTCAATCATTCGTTAGACTTCGTCGAAGCCACAGATAGATCGAAAATATTCAGTCTTAACAAAAAACGATGCGAATGTTCCCTTGACATTGGATTGATGGAAACTGGAATTCCACCACAATCAACTCAATAGGTTACTAATTTGAACCACGGCATCCCCTGAACCATCGTTACTATTGCCCAACGGTCGAGCCACTTTGAATAAAGGAATGGAATGGAATCCAGGGTTTTGGTCCAAAGCCCAATGGTCCAAGATGCAATTCCAAAATTTGTCTTTTATAACTTAAACTACCTACTGCTGCACAACGGTCTTTACCGAATATCCACCTTCACCGAATATCCTCCGAGGCAAGTCGATTCCATAGTAAATCGCCCTTCTTACACTTCCTGCCCAGGTCTGCTCGACGCCCTTGCGAAGGGTCTGCTTTCCGACGCCCACGTCACCAGCGCCCGGATACTCTCGATCAACGTGAGCGACGGCATGCTAACGAACTCCGTCTGGTGGAACAAGGAACCGGGCGGGATGGGAACGCCGCTGCGGATCGAGGCGGACGGGATCGCCATCGGGACGAAGCCCGATCCCACCTACCCTTGGTACGTGACCGCCCCCTCGTGCATACCTCGGCTCAGTAATTAACCTCAACTCTGGTCCTACGCTCCGATTGTAGGTTTGAAGATGAGACGTCCTTCCCCGGATTGCGGTCGCCCAAGTTTACGCCACCGCCGCCCGACATCTCGTACCGTGGCTGGTGGACCTACCCGTACTACTCGTGCGCGCAGAAGAAGTGGATCCTGTCCTACAGCGTAGCTATCCCACCGATGGGCCGACACGGGTAACTAACCTCACGGGTACTTCAGCCACCACACACACGAAACTTACATTGTTTCTGTCTCAGGATTCGCGGTTTCCTCAGTATCGACATCAACATCAACGATCTGCAGGTGAACCAGTGCAACAACCCGAACCGGTTCGAGATCCTTAGCTACAACCAGCACCTGCGCCAGTACTACCCGTTCGTGCGCAACCTACGGCTGGGCGAGGACGAGCAGCTGCGCCAGATCGAGGCGTTCCACGGTTCGCACAAGTGCCACGTGCACAGCATGCGCTGCGAGTACCGACCGGTGGTGACGAGCGTCGTCAGCTCCTCCCAGCAGGGCTTCAACGGGTCGTTCGCCAGCGCGAACGGAACGTCCGGCCTGGTGTTGGCGGCGGCCACCAACCCATACCAGACCGTCATCAGCGGGTGGACCCGGGGAGCGTACCAGTGCAAGTGCAAGGACGGGTTCTACTCCTTTCGCCACCCGGACGGCTTCAACGGGAGCATCATGGAGGTGGCGTACCAGGAGTACCGTGACAACGTCAGCTACTACTACAAGGAGGTGTTCGTGTGCGTGCGCTGTGCACCCGGGTGCGCCACCTGCACCGGACCCGAACCGTGCCTGGCCAGCTACAACTGGGCTTTTAGGTGAGTCTCCGTAACCGCTCTCCGATCCGTAGCTGAAGGCGGTAAATTCGAGAGCAGGAAAGACAATCAGAACTCTCATTAAGTTAGTTAAGTTTTATAGCTTGTGCCAGGATCGGTTCAAGTTTGTCGAAACAGTTGATTAATTGCATCAGACCAAAACAATTATTTTACTTCTGTTCCGTCGGAGTCAAGGAAATGCTAGCAGAGAATATTAGAAGAGCGTCAAAATGTTGGTTCAATCGACCACTCTTGCATTCGTCCTCGGTATCTCTCACACTCTCACTGACGTTTCGGCTTCTGAACGGGAAGCTTGTCCATCGTTCCGTTATCCGAACACAAATTCCACAATCATTAAACCGACCGAACGATGCATCTCTTCCGTTTCCCACAGGACGACGCTACTCACCTTCTCCGTGATGTGCGCCGGGTTTACCGTCGTGCTCGCCCTCTACATGTACCAGCACCGCAAGGTGAAGGTGTTCAAGGTGGCCAGCCCGATCTTCCTCACCATCACGCTGCTCGGTTGTGCCTTCATGTATCTGGAGATGGCAGCCATCTTTCCGATTCTCGATACGTACTCGTGCATCGCCACCAAGTGGACGCGCCACATGGGCTTCTGCGTGACGTACACGGCGCTGCTGATGAAGACCTGGCGCGTCTCGCTCACCTACCGCGTCAAGTCGGCCCACAAGGTGAAGCTCACCGACAAGCAGCTGCTCCAGTGGATGGTCCCGATACTGCTGGTGATGTTCATCTACCTCGGCACCTGGACACTCTCGGCACCCCCGACGGCCGAGAAGGTAAGCCACGGCTGCACACACACACACGCAACCGAGTTGATCAACGTTTAATTCACCTCCGGTGACGAGCGGTCGAGAAATCATTAAGCGGAACCCCTGCTCCGGCCGGGTCACCTGTCACATTCCGGGCGTGAGCTCAAATTATGAAGGGTTCCCGAGTGGACCCAGGGCACCGCTTAGTGAAGGATGTCGTGACACTGGCTGTCTCTCTCTCTCGCTCTCTGTAATCGCCATCATAACAAATGGATTACAAATGCATTTTTTATAATCCGCCTAATTAGTCCACGGGGTGGCCATAAAATTATTACCACCAAACGTGTGTACCACGTCTTTTCCTGGTGCCATCGCTAGCCAATGACCAGCCATCAGCTCAGCAATAATAGTGTATAATTTAATTCTATGATTTTGGCCCATTCTCGAACAAATTTATGGAATTGAAGCCCTCGGTCGATTAGATATAAGTATTATGTGAACCGTGAGCCCAATTTCTCGTAACTTCTTGACTCTTGTATCGATTTAAAGCATTGCAGAGAAATACGATAACTAAAAGGTGTACCAATAGCACCGTGTGTGTAAAATGCTGACTTATTTCTTCTTTTACAAAGGGATACGCTATAATATCCACAAATTTATAAGTTTTAGTAAAGGTAATGTTGCTAATAAAATCTTCTTAGGATGCAAATATAATTGAGAACTTCCCAAAAATCTATCTCGCGGATTCTCGCAGTTCAAAAGTGAGCCATTTACCCAGCCATCGTGTTCGCCTTTCGACTGAAAAATCGTTATTATATTAGTTAGAGAGATTTATATTAATTATATCACTCAAAAACTAACAGCCCATTTGCACCGAAACATCCGCTCCATCTGTGTCGGTGATCGGTTTCCACTTTAATGGCCGTAAAAATAATGGTCGAATAATGGATTCTTTGCCACTACCCACTCAAAAGGTCAAACAATCATCAAGCGAAAGCCCGGCTTCGGCTCCCGCGAGATAATAAAGTTTGGGCCGGAGTTCGGGCGTAATTGGAAATTAATTTGCGTCGATTCGTTCACACGCTTTCTCTCTCTCTCCCTCTCTCTCTCACCCAACAGATCGAAGACCAGCACGGATTGATATTCAAGCAGTGCTCGTACAACTGGTGGGATCACAGTCTGGCGATCGGCGAGGTGCTGTTCCTGGCCTGGGGCATCCGCGTCTGCTACAACGTGCGCAACGCCGAGTCGCTCTACAACGAGGCGAAGCTCATCTCGTACGCCATCTACAACATAGCGCTGGTCAACACGACGATGGTGGCATTCCAGTGAGTAAGAGGGCCGCCGGTTGGGGCGGTTAACCCAAAACCCGGGACCGATATCGATTATAGCCCCTTCCCCTTGGAGTGGGATTTGGGTCCGGTCCGGTTGAGTTGTGGGAATTCATTTCCTCGGATTTTCAGCAACCGCCGCCAGCCCCGGCCAGCCACCGGTGCCGGCTTTTCACACGGAAAAATTAATCTTCGCCCCCCGTGTAATCTCTGTGTCCATTGCAGCCTGTTCATTTTCCCCCAGGCGGGACCGGATATTAAATACTTGCTCGGCTTTATACGGACGCAGCTCTCCACCTCGGTCACGATCGCGCTGGTGTTCGGACCGAAGGTGCTCCGGATACTGCGCGGCCAGGGCGACCAGTGGGACCAGCGGGCGCGGAAGCGCGGCATCACCGCGTCCTTCTCGCTCAACGGCATCGGCCTGGTGCCGGAGGAGACCGCCGACCTGTACCAGGAAAACGAAGAGCTCAAGGTAAGCGAAGGGCGACGTGACGCGCCGCGCGGTCCTTCAAACCGCAAATGGGACGGCAATGACCTTTCAATCCGCCACCCTTCTCGGCTCGGGGCTGGGGTTGAGTTTTCACCGTTTCACGTAACATTTGCATCTTTTTCTCGCACACCCTCACCCTATTTTATCCAACCGCTTTTCATCGGTCGGCTGCACAATTACGCTGGCAATCCGCTTTGTCGTCCCGTCGGGCGCTACGGTCCGGTCCGGTACCCGAACCCAACCCAACCCGCAATCAAACCCCGCCCCTCGGACTGGGTGGTTGTTTTCCCGAAGGAAGAAATTCAGAAACTCGCTGCTCAAATTGAATTCATGAAAATTGTTCACATGGAAATGAACAATCGCCATCTGAAGCCGAAACCGGGCGGCTACTTCACGATGAAGAGCCCGCTCGGCAAGTCGTTCGGTGGTGGCAGTGGCGGCCTCACCGGCAGCGGTGGCTCACACAAACACAAGCAACAGCAGCAGCAGCAGCCGAAGGACGACTCGCTGAAGGAACACAGTGGCGTCACGGAGGACGGCCACAGTGGCGGCACCAACAGCTGCTACTCCGGGACGGCCAACTCCGTCGGGTAAGTTTCGGCCACACACACGCACCCTTTCCTGTTGGGACCTGTCGATCAAGATTGGCCCACACCATTAGTCGAAGCGAAACCGTCAATTGATTTTGCTGGCAAGGAGGAACCGGAAGCTCGTTAAAAGTTTGGCGGAACCGAGGCATTAACGGCGACCGCGACCGCTGCACAGGCGAGCGAGTGAGTCGCTCGTCAAACTTCGCCAGGAATTAACTGTGCGAATGGCCAGGTGTCGTACACGTGCCCAGCACGAATTTGAGCGCCATTTTTTTACCAACCCCCCACATTATTGCTAATTATTGTAATGATTTTTGACATATCTTTTCGGTTGGTTGCAACCAGGACCAGGCGTCTCCATCGAACTGCACGAACCACCAGCCGCCTCCATTGAACTCGAAACCAACCAGGCGCCTCCATTGGAATAGTAAATTGGCTCAATAATACTTACTTTGTACTTACTTTGTTTTCATGTTCAGTTTGGCAGCACTGTTGGGACAGAGAGAACCATAAGGAAGACCCAAAAATGGCGTGCTGAACGCATGGTAAAAATAAAAATATCAAATCTCACTTTACGGATGCACCTCAAAACGGGTTCGCTTTTACTAAACCCGCCAGCCGCTTCACTTGGCCTCGGTAGAGCTGCCGTACGCTAATTGGAAATGTGAATACGGTACGGCGTGCTGGCTGCGCCTGCCGGATACAACGGGGAGGTCCCGTTTTGATTACGAAAGTTGAACGGTGGAAGACAAGGGTTTTTTTTTACCCTAGCTAACTAGCTCCAGCCGTGCCACCGTCTGGCGGCACTGGCGATGGTTTTTTACCCTATGTGGTCGCAAAGCGCAAACTGAAAACGATGCCTTGCAACGCGGCGCAAAAAAAATATGGAAAACACAGCTTTGAACATCGAGTGAGAACTTTTACATTTACACATGTAACCTCCGCCATTTCACTTTTTGCTCTCTCTCTCTCTCCCGCTCTTCCTCTCACACACTTGATGGGCAATCCGTAAAAAAACGCGGTCACACCAACAGCTACACACCGCAGCCACCAGCCAACAGCAACAGTGGCTCCGAGAAGGTATGACATGCTCACCGAGATGGACAGGATGGTCGGACAGCGAGCGGCGAGGCGAGCAGAACGCCCAACTCCGGCTCGTCCGCCACGTACACGGCAACCGACAGCACCAACGCCGGCCAGCGCTACGGCATCAACTACAGCATCAACCTCACAGCGCAACCAACCGCAGCCGGCTCGGCGAAGACCGTGACGCTCAGCCAGCAGCTCACCGCCCACGGCCAGAAACGTCCCAAACGGAGCCTTAACAACGGGAGCAGCGGCCTGCCCGTCACTGGCAGCGATCACGATAACTGTAATAATAATAATCAAAGTAAGCCATCGACGTCTAGCAGCAGCAGCAGCAGGAGCGGCTCCTTCAGTTCGGCCCCCGCCGACCGGATGTGGATGGTCGGGACACGGAAGGGCCTCTCGCCGGCCACCAGCGTGGAGGATCTGGCGGACCGTAATCGGATAAACAACAATCACCTGCCCCCCGGCGCCCCGCCGGAAACGGTTAACGAGCCCGTCGGCGAACAGCAAACACGCTCGGCGCTTCCATTTCCGCTGTCCGGTGACCCAGGCGAGGATGGCAGCGTCACCGACAACGAGACCGTGGCAGACTTCACGCTCACCACCACGACGACGGCCAGCGACACCCTCGATCAGCGGTTGCCGGTGTACGTTTGATCGGAATCCGAAGGCTCCGAAGGCTCCGGGATGCGCAGGTTGCACGAGAGAGAGAGAGTTGCTAAAAGAGGGGTCATTGGCATTTAATCATACCCCAACGCAACCGCTACCCAGTCTCGATTCGGGTTCATCATCGGTGGTGAGCGTTTGTTTTGCTTGCAGCAAAACGTGTACGGACCGCTGTTTATTCGGTACTTGATCGCACACTCCAGCGCCGCACCGCCGCACCGCCACCACCGCCGTGGACCGGAATGCTCGAACAGGGCATAAATCTTGCAGTGCCCTCGGCAGCGCCCGGCGGACGATAAAAGGACGGCGCAACGAGCCGAGCCGGGAATAAACCGAAGCACGTGATAATGAAGCGAAATAAACAGCGAGCGTTGAGTTGTCGAGCGAATTACATTACCAACCCCGACGGACCCCACTCGCCGGCAGAGCGCCGAACGTCTTACGATGGCCACGTTCTTCTTCTTCCGCCCCTCTTTTCATTTCTGTCGCCGACTATCTCTTTCCAAAAACACGTCACGGTGGGATGTTGTTGCGTGTGCAGAAGGGGCGCGGCCCTTGTTGTCGTTGTTGTCTCACCAAACAATGCGGCGGTCCAACCCTTAAGGCTTGAGACCACCAACCACACGCCAGTCACCGCGCCGCCATGTTTGTTGCGGTGGTGCGTCCATAGTCCGGGGGCGAAGCTGAGCAGAGCAAAAAAAAAAGTGACTCCGACCCGGAAATGATTTATGCTGCTGCGTGTCGGTGGCAGCGGACCCGCGGCCCGGGAATGGTCCAGTTTTGCATGTCCGACGTGCCAACGGAACAGCAGCAGCAGCAGTGGCAACAGGACCAACCAGCGCCCAGTGTAAACACCTCCGAGCACGGTTCCAGAACCTGGCACACGTACGGCGACGCAGCATCGTGCAATGTAAGTAGCCTGTTAGTTTTGCTGTTTTTCTTCCGGAGAAAATGCTAAACATTCGACGCTCTTCAGCCATGGCCCCTCGAGAGCCCTGGACTTTGCGCTACAAGTTGATTATTCTAGAGGACAAAAAGCTTCACTGTGACCATGCAGATTTGCCAAACTTAATTGTTAAGAAAAGTAACAGATCGGTTGAAAAGTCACGAGCCTAGGGAAAAACGCGTTATTTTCGTTCAAACCGCATCGCTCTAACATTTCGATACCGCTTTTGGAGAAAGATTTATCTTTTGTTGCAAAATAGACCTCAGTTTCAGCGATAAGCTCTTCATTCGAGCGAAATTTCCTACCGGTTAGCATTTCTTGAGCAGCATGCGAATAGCCAGTAGTCGCTGGGGGCTACATCTGGCGAATACGGAGGATGTGGGAGCAATTCGAAGTTGACTTCATGCAGCCATTGTCTTGTTGACACGGTGCGTTGTCGATGAAACTTTTTTTTTCTTTGCCATATGCGACCTTTTCTTTGCAATGTCGGCTTTCAAATGCTCCCTTCTCAAGACAGTTGATTACACCATGCACATCCCAAAATACCGAGGCCATAACCTTTCTAGCTGATTGTTGTGCTTTCGGGCGCTTCGGACAAGGTTCACCAGTTGCTTTACTTCTAGATGACGATCATTTTGATTCCGGTGAAATGATGAATGCATGTTTCATCCATTGTCACATATCGACGCAAAAATTCCGGCTTGTTACGTTTAAACATAGCCAAACACTGCTCAGAATCATCAACACGTTCTTGTCATGTCAGTTAACTAACGCAACTTCACTTTTCGAAAACGTTCAAAACAACTTTGTGAATTTTTTCAATGTTTTTAAATCCAGGATCTGTTTAAAAATTCATCAAATAAGATCCTGCAAGCTCTAGGCGGGTGTCAGGTCAATCCGGAGTTATGCTTAATTCCGTTCCGAAAGGTTGGGCGCTGATGTTTCAATTTAACCATTTTCTATCTAACCTTTTATCGATCCTTTGCCATTGATCCACATGATCCATTGCCAGTGAAACAATGATCTAGAAAACCCAATAAACGATACTCAGAATCAATGTTCTATGACCATCGGGCTCGCGCGGCTCTAGACCAAGGTTGAACCATAACCAACTCCTTTCAAGGCCACTTCAGCCCCTTTAAGCCCCTTCGATTCAAACAAAGGCTGTGTTATTTGGCCGACCACAACGTAGCGTATTAGAACTTTGAGGGCTTCCACTTCCTAAGACGTGACACTCGCCAGCTGACAATTCATGCAGTTCTTCAAACAAACTTTTTCTTTGCGCTATTTTTGCGCACACGATTGTGAACCGCTCCTCCGGTGGTGTGTATCACTTGGCCAGCCACACGAGCGTGCCGAGGAACGGCCTTGAAACAATTTAAGTAATTACCATAACACGCCTCGACGCACCGCTCACCTCTCAAGCGTGGCGCCTTGGCCGAGGGTTGTGCAAATATTGTTTCCTCGCTCGAGGAAAATGCCAGGAAACGGGAAACGAGGCAACGAAACGCCAAGCTAAACCTTTTTTCCGGAAGTGAACGACGACGAGCGTCGACGCCACGGGCAGCTTGGGCAACGGTCAGCAGCTAGCAGCGGCGACAGATAAGAGATTAAAGGATTTTCCACCCCGGCGTGCTGTTGTAGCTGGGCGCCGGGCGCGTATGTGTGGACAGCTTGTTACTTCCGACGGGGTTAGGAAGGACGGGATTGAAGGGCCGGCGTTACGGTTGAATTTATTTGTCCTCGGCCGACTGCAATTCTCCTCCCGGTAGCAACGGTTGATGAAGCAATATGTGGAGTTGTCCAGCTGCTGGAACCACTTGTCGGATACGCGCGGCGAGACCCGGAAGCCCGGCCATGCTAATGAGCCGGACGGGATTCTATTTTTATTTGCCATGTATCGGCATGCACGTACAAGAGCTGGCTGGAACAATAGCCCTGTAAGCACGGAGAGCGCAAACAATAGATGTGGTACAGAACAGTAAAATTATAGACAATTTGCAGCTACAGGAATAGTGTTCCGAGGAATCACATATTGCATACAGCAATGGCGCACCGTGTGTGGGTTTCAAACATTTTAATTGGGCTCGTGTTCGCACGATCGACGCATTTCCTGTTTTACGGGAACATAAAGCTTCCCGGATGACTTCGAAACGGACTCCCACATCAAACGTCCCAACGTCGATGCGTTGTAATTCAATGGTTTTCAACGCCCGTGGTGTCCGTGTTGACTCACCACGCGCTGAAGCCGACTGCACGGTTCCGGGCCAGCCATAAATTTCCCAGCCTCGTTTATGAATCGCACGGTAATAAATTTCGACGACAGTAGACACTAAAAACTACCCCACTCTCGAACTAGTGTCCCCGGGTTTTGTTGTTGTGTTGCCCCGGGTACTGCACGGGAAGCCCAATCGCAGCTGCAAATCAGTACCATCGGCCATCGGCGTAAGGTTTTTATTGGGAGAGGTTGGTTCCTACGACCAGCGATAATAATTGATGATTATGCGTGTTGTGTAGGCCTTGTTGAATGGCGGATCACTACCGACGACTGACTGGCTCTGTCTGTGTTCGCCATTTGAATGAATTTCGATGTGGGAAGATGGATTTTATCACGTGAAATACGTTTGCACACCAAACGGTTCATTCGGAAAATTTAAACGAAAACATTAAACGGGCAAACAAAACTTGCAATTGAAAATGACTCAAGTGGTGTCTTTTTGACGCTCAGCCAGTGTTTTCAATTATAAAGTTCAGTAATAATATCAGCGAATGCATGGCCACATCCGCAAAACCCGCAAACTGTAGTGAAATGTAGGGAAAATTTGTTTTCCATCCTCCGAGCACGGCTCTCCATTTTCTTTTATCTCCACTGTACACTCAACGCTCTCTGGGCGAGTTAGGAGACCCCCCGAAAGGGCCGCGGTGCCACTGACGTGACACTGAGAATGGGTATAAATTCATCACTACCGGCTCGACCGGTCGGCAGTCCCGAAAAAGTTTTCCCTGTGTTTGATAAACAATATTCCACAACTCGCGGCGGGTGGCCGATAACTCACTCGACTCAACTTTGTCCTCCGGTTATGATTTGCAGGCACTACTCGGAGGTCCCCGGGGCCGAAATATGATGTGGGTTGACCAGCAAAAAAACGTTCGTTCGGCCGAAATCATTCACCGTTCGCCCCGATGAAGTGGAAGGCCAGAGTGTTGGGCACGAAACTGCAAAGTGTCGAGAGTGTCATCGAGAACCGGCACCTTGTCAATCGGGCCGGCACCGAAGGGCAGGGCGGGAGCGAAAAAAGGCTGACCACCATTAGTAGGTACGTTCGATGCATGCGAATGAATAAATCTGATTAACAGACTACAGGGCGCACGGGATGCCGAAGACGGTACAATGTCGGGCAATAAGTGGGCAAGTAATTGAAGGACTCTCTCTCGCTCGCCGCCATCATTGACGTTTCGTGTGGTGAATGTCACCATCAATCAAACAAATTAAAATTAAATTTACCAAACCTGGTCACATGACTGGCCCGGCCGTGGCAACTTGAAGTACAACCGTTGAGCCTATTTCGGAGGCCCAAAGCAAAAATGCTGTCAGTAGATGGTTTACTATACTACTTTTTGAATGAGATTTAAGTTTCAACATCTGGAGAGTGTTTCAAGTGTTAATCGAAAAGTAGGGTGAATGGTTCCATTGAAAAATACCACAATATTTGATCGTTCTTATAAAAGTATTCTTGCCAAACCACCTTGGTCAATAACACACACAACTAATAAAAGGGCTTCTTATTTAAATCATCACATTTTTATTGGAAACATTTCTATAGAAATTTTCAATAGAAACTAGAAAAAGAGATTGAAACGAATACGAAAAGAACCGTTTTAAAGTCTTTCAAAATAGGCGGATCGGAACCGAATAGGGACTGCAATCAGCGATGCAATTATCTGAGGCTGTGGTCCAGCCCTTCTGGATCTGGCAAGCTGTGCAATTCTTGGGCAAGTGTTCAAACAGTCCACCATCTACTTCTTCTGGTTCTGAATTGCTTACACTACTCGCAAATGGGATCCTTTTTCATGAGAATGAAGGCTGCTCTTTGAAAATTCGAACAAAAATCTTGAAATGAAATTAAAAAAAGTTTCACTTTCTGGAACTCGGCCATCGACTACAAAGACCTGTGAAGCGAAATGCTGAAAACGGCACAAAACGCCAGGTGATTCGCTAAACCATCGAAAGCTGTTCAACGCTTCGCTTGTATCACAACCTCCATAAGTTTCCAATAAATATCAGGTTGGGGAAAAAGTAATCGACGTTTTTCACAACAGCTGTCTTTTGTGATCGATATCTCGTGAAGTATCGATCGTACAGCTTCAAGTTTAGGCTCGTTTTAAAGCTGATACTTTACACTAAAAAAACTGCTTTCACTGTTTATTGTTTGTTCCATTCGTTTGTGAGTTGCAGGGTGTAAACAATGGAGGTCAACTAAGAGTAAATTCGGTACATGTTACAGTTTTTCTTAGAAAACGGTGTAAATTCAAGCTAGACCGCTGAAATTGTGCATGGTGTTTGTGATGCCGATACTTTATAAGCTAGCTAGGTCAAATTTTGGTTTCATTGACCCGTTTCAGCTATTTTTTTATGTTTAAGTTGCACCTCGCACAGGCAGACCCGCCATCGAAAATGTCGATAAAATCACAGAAATAACCAAAGTTCATCAGCAGTTTAGTAATCGGAGCATCGTCCAGGAGCTAAAGATTAACTATCAAACAGTTTTAAGCCATTTGCGTAAACCTGGGTTCACAAAGAAGCTCAATGTTTTGGTGCCGACCTATTTACATAAAAAAACATGATGGCTCGAATTTCGATCTTCGCAATTTTGGCCAAACGGAATGAAATCGACCCATTTCCTAAACGGATGGGTACTGGGGATGAGAAATGGGTCACTTACGACAATATTGTGTGAAATCGGTCGGGGTCTAAGCGTGGTAAAGCTGCTTAACCGGTGGCTAAACCAGGAAAAACGGGTAGGAAGGTTCTACTAGGTATATGGTGGGACTTGGCAGAAATCGTTTATTATGAGTTGTTTCCGTTTAGCCAAACACTGAATTCAGATCTCTACTGTCAATTACTGCACCGTTCGAAGCTAGCAATTCACCAGAAATTACCAGAATCGGCCAACGGAAGAGGTTATGTGTTCCACCAGGACAACGAAATGTTACGCACGGCTTCAGTGACTCGCCAGAAAGTTCAGGAGCTTGGATGGAAAGTTTTAATGCATCTACCGTATAGTCCGGACCTTCCACTAAGCGATTGATACCCTTTTTGCACATTACAAAATTTCTTGAGTGATGAAAAACTGAGATCAAAAAAGGATTGTGAAAATGGATTGCTCGAGTTTTTCGCCAATAACAACTAAGCCTTCTACGAAAGAGGCATTTTGGAGGTAGTTTTAAAGAGGCAACAAATTTTCCAACAAAATGGTGCATATTTGATGCAAATCGGACAATTGAAAGTGTGTTAAATAATGCTTTAAAGTTCGCGCAAAAAACGTCGATTACTTTTTCCCCAACCTGATACATAATAAATCTACGTCCGATGGACCATGCACTGAACCTGCTCCGGTCGTCCCCAATTTAATTCCCTCCCACGTTACTTTCTTTCGCACTTCGCAGGAGATCGAAGCCACCGAAAGGAAAAAAGAACGGAACCTTCCGACCGGATCAGGGTGGTGACATCAAATTCAGTTAACAACGGCCGCCACGGTGCACCAGCAACAGTTGCTACGCCAGAAGCAGGTGGGCGGGGACGGGGATGTAAAATCGTCCCCAAGAAATGGATCGAAAAAGAAAAATAAAATAAAATAATTCGCCATGATGCTATGCGTGCGATGCCACCCAGCACGCCACCCATCCTGCAGCATCATGACGGCGAATCGATTTGCTGTACAACGACACACACGTGGGCTGCCGGTCTGTGGCTGTGACGCTGTGTGTGTGTATGTCTGTGAGTGTGGGCGAGCTTTTTACGATCGTGACACCGATAGCTGCGTCCGGCAACACAACACGCGTCCCTAATCCAAGGTGATACTTGAGCCACGGCCAAGCATCTTCTCGCTTCTCGCCACCAAAGAGCCATCAAGGATATGGAAAATGATTTTCCTTTTGAAGCGCACTCGAATGCGCCCGGTTTGGACCTGGTTTGCTATCTTTCGATCGGTTGCGGGAATTATGAGCCGGAGCCGCTTTGCTTTGCTGACGGCGGATGATGCCGTGATTGATCCTATTAATTTTCCTGTCCATCTCGGTACTCGGTCCATGACTGCTCGGTGCAGGCTGTTCTTGGTCTTGGAATCGGCCGAAGAAAGTAGGAAGCTTTTGTAGCGAAAAGTAGAAGTAGGCTATTTAGCGGAGCATCGGATGGATCGTGTTTGTTTCGCTACCTTCGAGAGCAGCAAGTTTCGCCTTCCTTTTTCCACTGCGCTTAGCGTGTAGCAACGTAGCAGGCTGATCAGTCAGCGTAGACTCTAAATTCTCAATACAATACAAACAAACGTCGTTGCTGTAAGCCAGCGTTGGTTAGTCAATTACTGGATGATGCGTCTCAAGACTCCGTACCGGTCCGTGCCGCGCCTTGGTTCGGCCACTGGAACGCCTACGAAAAGACGCTACAAGTTAACGCAAAACTAGCAAGAACAACAAAAAAGACTAACACACTCTACACACACTCTGCTCCCCGAGCAAAGGACGGGACGATTGAAAACCATACCGTAATGCCCTTTTAAATACAAAACTAAACTTAAAAACTAGTTACAGCCTGGTGGCCGAAGGCTCTTGATGATCCTGACTTATCGTACTGAAGCCTGAACCACCACCGCGCGCGTCTCAACACGCGCTGCACGTGCGATGTTGACGATGGCTATTTGGTGGGTGATGCATTAAACGAAAGTATTTAACCGAACCGAGCACCCCTCGAACCATTCGAGGGCCACGGTATAACAATACATAAACAGAAGAAAAAATAATAACAATAAAAATAATAATAATAACGATAATAATAACTAAAATATGAATAACAATAATGCTGTATTAGAAATCTGAAATCCATAGCACGTGTTAATATACAATGTTCATGTCTGTTAGGGGAATCTGTTAAAAAAATGCGACAAACAAAACACGGAAAACATCCAAGATGTGACGGGGAGGGCGTTATTAAAGCAAAGTAAAACTAATGATAATTAAATAATCCCTATGAGCAGCGATGTAAGTTAAACATAACACACGTTCCACGTGGTTAATGTAACTCCGCAACAAGCTCCCGTGTCCGGCATTGGGTCCGAGCTGCTCATCATCACATCATCCACCAACTGGCTCCGGAAAGCAACCACACCCACTGCGGGCAAAAAAAAGTGGAAGAAGCAAAAACAAGTAAGCCGCTTCGAAAGGTTAGCTCCAGCGTGCGACCCTCGTGACCATTAGTTAATTTCCGTCGTCGTCGTGACGGCCACTCCACGGGCCACTCCACTGGCCGCCAGCCAGCCAGTCGCACGTTCTATCGCACATTTTGAGCCAGCTTAGCTTCTCTGCGGAGATGTGGGGATTTTTAAATTTTAATAACTCTCCCCACCCGCCGGGCGGGTAGCAACACCCCTCTACAAAGCCCCAAGGGGTTTGCGCTAGGCCACTGCGCGACGAAGGGGACACCGACGAGAGCGCCCCCCGATTCGACCGCTTCCGAAAAAAGTACCTCTCGGTTGACATTCGTTGTTGCTTTCCGTGTGAGTGGGCCGAATGGAACCAACATTTGGCACACTCTCCGGCCGTCCCGGAACATTGACGAGGCTTTGAGTTTGTTGTCCAAGTATTTGCCGTGGGAATTTGGCTACCATTTTCACCACCCGTTATCCTCCAGGTTTTCAGCAACCCGTGTCGATGGTTCGACGATTTCTTCTTCGCCAATGGCGACTGTCTTGATTTTCCTTTTCACTGCCCTGGCACCGGCATCGTCCGGTGGAGCTTAAGAAAATGTTGGAAATTCCTTTGCTTGGCCATCGTTCTGAGAAATTCGCTCGCGAGCCAACCGCGAGCCAACGGGTCTCCGTGGAAAGCAACAACAACAAACAGTGGCCTCCCGGCGGGAAAGTGAGATTGAAAATTTAAAAGTCCACATTTTAGGCTAAGCACGTGTGATGCAACCTGACTGTGGCTGGCTGGCGTGGCCGATCGTAGCGGGAAAAATCTTCACCGCGCCCGGATGGCAAATGGCTTTCACCATCATATAAATGAAGCGCAGCGTTTTGGAAGAGTTTAAACTAAAACCAAAAGCCCAAGAAGCTGACATAACAAAACATTACCATAAACCTATAAACACTGACGTTGAGAGAAGATAAAACTCAAAAAAGAATGTTACAAAAGGACGCCCAGCGGGCCCAACCATGTTTGTGTAGTGTGTACTTTTCCTAATGCAGTATTTTAATCTTGCGTGTGTAAGTGTGCGTACGAACGGTTCATTTTTAAAGCTATATTTTAGAGGGCAGATCAATGACTAAATAGGTGAGCAAAATTATACATGGATATTTATAAAGCGTAAAACCCGAGACGTATAAACTGTTAAGAACTGTTTATATACAAACCTTACGGCTCTTTGAGAGCATGTTAACCGCAGCACAGTTGAGGTCGATTACAGCTATATACAACCGCAAATGTATCGATTTGTAATGTATCCTTGTTTTTCATACCAACTTACTAAATTCGCTACGCCACGCGGTAAAGAGCCACAGAAACCAACAAAGCACGATGTACGGTGCAAACTACAATACTAACTATCACTGCAGACATTACCAAAACCCAAACGATGGTGGAAACAAAATCAGTGCTTCGTCGAAAACAGAAACGTTAGCTGCGGCCGTGTGAGTCTTTCTTATCTTGCCAAACTATTTCATAGTACGACCGTTATAACGAAGCAGAAAACGGAGGCGAAGAAGTGTTAGCAGTTAGCGAAAAGAAGTAAGCCCTATTCTGTATTGCTGTAGAAACCCATACTTTATGGATCACTGTTGAAAACTCAAAAAATACAATAAAAACCGAAAAACAAATGTGTAAACTATATTTGTACAATAAATCTAAAACCAGTAACCAAACCAGCCATTCGTAACGTTATGCCCTGCTTTTAGCGACAATAGATGCCGGAGTGTCGTCTATTTCATCCATCATCCGGTAGCAAATAATAAAATAATCCACATTCATATTTAATTTCCAACGCTGGGTGAATTTGGATTATTACACCCTTCATAAGCTTGGACAACCACGAAGTAGTGGTTCCTTATTTAAGGAATAGGTCAACCAAAGTACGGTTTAGAATGGTTCTCCTACGATGGACAGGGAACTAATCGTCTATCGGAAACTAATCGACTAACTTAACAAGTATCCGTTTTTTGTCTTCATATTCAAATTATAACTGCGATGGTCCGTTCATTGTACCGAGGCTTACGCTGTCAGCTTTACAGTCGGCCTACAGGAAGAAACCAAACAACGAACTGTCATTCCCCGAGGCAAGCGACTTGTCATTTGTAAACATCCACCGCTCGGAATTATCTCATCCTTTATCCTCTTTTATTTGATTTCTATCGTTTTATTGCGACAATTGTTTATACCCTAAGGCACTATGACGAATCTCATTAAAGTTCTCCTACTTTCAAGCAGTATTAGCTGTGGTAAGTCCGTTATACGCGCCAACAATGTGGAACTATCCCATTAGCCCACGCCAATGGGAGTGGCACTTTGGTGGCGACGCACCTGTGGGATCGTGATCGCGTAAACTGAAATTTACTTTCCTTTCAGCATTTGCAATCCGCTGCTACCAATGCTCGTCACAAACCGATCCAATCGGATCCGACAACTGCGGCGCTTACAAAGGATTTAACAAAACCCAAAACATTGCCATCGAGTGCAACAGCGACGAGTCGCACATGCCCGGGTCGTTCTGCATGAAAATGGTTCAGCAAAGTCCTAGGGGATTTATTTGTAGGCATCGATACACCCTCATTCCCGTAACCTTCATCCACTGAATGCAGCATTTCTTTTGCAGGGGATGGACGATGGCGCCAAGTGATCCGACAGTGTGCTTCGGTGTCGGAAACCGGAGTCACGGGCATCTGCAACTGGGGTGTGTTCGAGAATGGCGTCTACTGGGAGGAGTGCTACTGTGTCGATGATGAATGTAACGATGCACCGCGGACGGTGTCCGCAACCTTCGGTGTGCTGCTTGCAGCAATCCTGCCACTATTGTTCGCTGTTAAAGTTGTTGTATAAGCGGCCTCAGTAGGCTGTGGAGCCAACGGTTCAGCCGTTCTCATCCTGAATCCGTCCATTTCACGTCTATTGCTACAGGGCGTTGGAAGAACAACCTCAAACATTCTCGAAGTATTATCAAAATGAAAGATCTTTTATACGAGTTAAGCAGCATTCCACAACGACGTTATGCGGTGCAAGAAACGCGAAATAAAGTGACAGTCTTTTTTACACATTTCCCTCCAATTCATTAGCGATGCAACCTTAATCTGGTAGGTTTAAATAATGCCTTAACACCCCTAAGCTCTTTCGTTTAGTTAAAAAGTTCGTCTTTATTACGTTTCGTAAGGTACAAAAATGCAATTGTAGAGGAAAATATGTACCCTAAGTGGACAAGAGATTCATACTTGAGTGTGGACGGAATGTTTCCTTTTGTCTATAGAATACTGCAAAAAGCTTTCGGCTCTCTTCTATATCTTAAGTTCCGCTCTCGATCCGAGAGGAATTTGTTGAACTCCCGTTCGCACCTCTCGTTGCGCTGCTCTTGCGCCGGGCACGAACCGAGGTCAATGGAATGGCAGCGTTTACAGACGACGGAAAATAGTCAAGCCCGACAGCAAAGCTATTAGCGCACCAGCAATGAGCAGTCTCGCCGGCGTACGGTACGATCCCGTATTGCAACCGTCCTTGCTGTTGCAGGTACAGTACTCCATGAAGATGTTGTAGGTGCCGCTGCGCATCAGACAGAATCGTTCGTCCCCTTCGATTCCGGGTTCGCCCATAAAAGCACAGCTGCGAAAGTATCGCCATTCGCCATGTACCTTTTGCCTTATTTTGCGGCACATCGTCGCCTTCGCCCCAGGTAAATGGGATTTCGAATCTACCTGGTGGCAATCGGTGATGGACAGGGTGCTGTTATCGAACGGGTCGGCACATTTCGGGTCCGAGTCTGAGCGACACTCCCAGCACTTGATCCCAAAGCCTGCAAACAGAATGGCACATCAACATTAGCATAGCTGTTTTCCTTCGATTCAATGATGAACGAAGAATCTTTTTTAACGCAGCAAAAGTGTCTAGCTTTGCGAATCACGCGCATCAACGCTAAACACGTTTTAAATCTTAAGGAGAAAAGATTATTCATTCATCATTCAATCAATACTCGAGACGGTAAACACACCCATTTGGACGCCAAATGCCAGCACCACCAGACCGCACACCACAAAACAGGCGCTCCCGGACCGCATCTTTATTGTTGTTCGCCCAAATTCACTACGAGATTGTTGCTGCGATGTGCTGGAACAATTACTGATGAATATACTGTGGCAAAGCCACCAAAGTAACGTTGCTACTTAAAAAAGAAATATAACTAAAGATAAGGCACAAGTCGGTTCGCGTTCGCTTGACTAATTTCTGGATCGAATTTATGATGCGATCGTTCAACTGACATTGCAGCACGTTTATATTCCGCGTCGAGAAGTTTGCTATGAAATATCGTATGTCTATTCTCGGACATGTGACGCAAGCGTGTCAGTTGAACAATGACGTTTTAAGCTGGGCCCCGACAGCCGTCACTCGGCTTTAGACTCAACAGGTACTACAAACAGGGAAAACACATAGAAAAACATCGCAAGACCCCGCCCATGTGGTTTGGCTAAAATACATTTGACGTGTAGATGGCGCGACGGTAGAGAAAATTGCATGTCCTTGAAATGTGTAAAATTATAATTTAAACTAATATAACATATTTGGATTGATGTAACACGCGAACAATAACTGAATTCAGTATTTTGAACCACGGCGAAAAAGAGTTTTGAGATTTCATTTTCTTTCGGTCTACGGTGAGCTTCTATTCGCGGTGACAAAGAAGCCAACAAAACAGTCATTTCGGTGGATCTTTATTACCATTTATTATTTTAAGTTATGTACATTCGAGATATCAAATCGTCCAGAACAAATACGCAGGCATCTTCTATTTCATTGATATGTCCAATTGCTGGATTGAAACGTTCGACAAGTACTTCTCAGGGAAATTGAGAACTGGTTTTAAACTGTATATCATACTTTCAACAGAACGGTAACATGGAATATGGACATATGGACCACGTGAGAAAGGTGAGCAGAAAAACTTTAACATATCATTTTGTTTAAACACTAAACTGTGAACTTCTGTTTCAAAAAGGCTCATAATACCGTTGAGTACGAAAAAACAAAACGCTATTTTTTATGGTCGCCGATCGATCGTCACCATCGGAACCAATAATGTTGAACGTCTGAGTTGGGCTATGTGGTTTTGAACTGTATCATTACCGTTTTCTGGTGCGTTTCCGCAGCGTTTTACTGCTAATGGGTATGGTAATTTGTACATTGTTCGTTATCGATTTGACGGCTTATCCAGTTACGCTAATCCTAGTGTATGTAGTCGTAATTACTAAACCAATTGCCACCGAACACTGCCAACCTAGCACTTAAGCTTGTGATGTTCTGTTTTGCAATGAAACATTTGCGTTTGTGTTTTAATTTTTTTTTACCCAAAATACTTCTTTTCCTCTTATCTGACGCTTACAGCGTCGCAAAGCATGATCTGGTGAGAGAACCGGTGCGATATGAGATTCTATAGAGGTGTTGCTGGAGATTGGTGCAGATTTAACGATAACATTCCACTCTGTGATTACCAGGCCAGCAGCTTCGCTACCAAGGCACTGACGAGAACGACCAAGGCAGCCGGACCGTATTCAGCCGCTCCGTTGCAACCGTCGGTAGTACAGGTTTCGCAGAACTCCGTCCGGATGTACGATGGGGTCTGGGCGTTCAGACAAGAGTTCGGCGGTGAGTTGACGTCCTCAAAAGCGCACGAACGCGACACCACGACACGATCGTTGACTGGAAAGATACGACGGGATGAATTAGAGGTACATATTGTAATTGCAGTTGTTCTTGAGACAGATGTTCGAGAGCATTCGACACGCATCAGCGAGCAACAGTAGCTGGTCAAGGTCAGCGGAGAACCTTCAAGGTGGGGCTTCAAATGCAAATGCGTATCAGAAATGAAGCTATATGCACCGTACTGTGGCCGTCTATTGTTTGATGAAGGATGGGCTGCGGGCAGCGAGGTACATGTGCAAAATTGCTTAATGATGATAAAAATCACTCCGACAGCGCGAACGACATTGAGCTACACAAAATCCATGCGCCGCGCGCGATCGTTTGCATGTGCATTTCAATGTCAATGTAAAGGTTGTTACGTTTTGATTATTCACTGAGCGGTTAGAATTAACCCCACTTCCAGACTACTGACTGACAACTGAGACTCGAGTGAGTATTCAATGGAAAGCAAGTTCAAAAATACGCCATCCATAATGCTCCAAAAGGGACACAGTATTAGTACCCCACAAATATCGGGAAACGCTACAAATTTAAAAGAAACTCCTAACGGATGTTTTCCCAACATTGTCGAAATTTACGCCATCCTCGCCAGCAACATTTTTGCCGAATCGAAACAACTCATCCCTCGTAATTTTGGACCACCGCGGAGCGTCCACAATTTAAGCCAACCTGGCCACCACGTGTAGCTCCCGAAAAGTATCGTAAAATAGTGAGAAAAGTTTGCGAAGCGTTTGAAACGCAGCCAGTAGCACGACCGTTAATTATCTGCCAGCAATGTGGGCGCACCGGGAAAGCCACGGCGTGTTGTGTCGTTTGGCACAATTAACAGTAATTCCACTGCTTGTGCACTTGCACCGGCGCAGCGGCAATCACGTGGTAACTAATTGATATCAAGCGATCCCCATCTGGGCCGGCCGTTAGTCATGTGTGCAGGGTAACTCCACGACTCTTCGCTGTCGCAGAGCACGTGCAAACAGTAGCCAAAGCACCCGCAGGAGGTCTTAAAGAATGAGTAAATATGAGTTTCGATCGATCGTAGCTTTTCGAGCATTCCGCAGCGAGCTAACCGCAACGTGCGCACCCCGCTCCGTTGCGGCCACAGCTGTGTGAGAGTTCAGAACGACGGCGGGAAGGCGGTTTGTTTTACAGATCTATTTCCATGTTGCATCGAATCAACACCCGCCGGCCCAACGCAAGTGCAATTGTAGAGACGCGCTGCTAGGGAAATCTTCTACCCAATGTCAATAGCAGCCAAGGCTTCGACTTCGAGACGATGATCGAACGGATGGGGCCCGCGGTGCCCTTCGTCTCGAGTAGTTGCGTAACGGAGCGGTGTTACTATGCACACCGTGTGCATACCGCGGTGTGCCTGACCGACAAGCCCTGTACATACCACCCGCAACCATGTTATGTGCCGCTTTCGGGCCGACACGAGTGAACCTCGATCGACCTGGTTGTTTCTAAAATAGTTCATGTGAAATTACAAAACTCAAACGGATCAACACCGGCCAAACCGGTAGCGGAAGTCGTTCACGATCACAACCCCCGGGAGGGTCTTGCGCTGAACCTAATGATGACAGGCGGACGATGAGAACCACACGAATGTGGGTGTTCCCCGTAGGCCCGTTCATCACCTGTTTACGACCCAACGAGCGCGCCCAACTGATTGACATGGGCTATGGAAGTAGTTCCGGTGGAACGTCAGCAGGTTGCCCATTTTCGCACCGCACCGGTCGGTTTGGGTCGAACGAAAGGCAAGAAAACCAGCACGTTTTGTCTGGCCAAATGATTTTCCATCGTTCGGGTCTAGACAATTGCCATATTTGTCCGCGCTTGCGAGGCAAAAATGAGCAAAATATGCAAATGCAAACATGTACAATTGAAGGTGGTACTGTCTGCAGTGTGTCAATTTTACCGTTAGCCGTTTACGGTGCGGTTAGATAAGCACTCTAATTGAAGTGCACGCAGGAACACGCAGCGCGGTGCAGTGCAAAAAAGTACAGTTCTAGATTGTTGTATCGAACAATGGCACCTATCTCGTGCCCAAAGTGCTTCATCGCTGGCCTATTTTCCTTTTGCAACCCATTTTCTTGTAATGAAAAATCATGTCCACAATCTGCCCATGTTTTCTTATTTCATTGCCACCTGTGTCTTTTTTATTACCAACACCAAACATCAAATTGAACTCCGATTGAGTTGTCGAACCCGCTAAGCGCTTCGTGCCGTTGGTAAACAAATATTGGGTTTCCAATTCACACCTCGCGGGCAAATGGCAAGCAAATTGGCAACGTTTTTGAGGGGAGCAAACTATCGTTTAATGGCTAACTAGTGAGCGACACGTTGGTCACGCTAGCGGGACACGCGTGCCCTGCAGTATCTGTGTTCCTAAATGAGCTCCGATAAAAACTCACTAATGCGACTAATCCCCATGTGCACTAATTAAATTAAGGCATAAATCTTTTTGACACACCCAGCAGGACCCTGGCGTGGCCATCACGCGGCCCAGAGAGACACGGATCCGTGTGAACGATGCGTTAACATTAGCTGATTAACGTGTGGCCGCCGTCAGAGTTCCATTAGTTGTTCGTCTGATGGCGTGTCGTCCGGTCGACCGCAGGGGCACTACTTACTGATTTGCCTCATCTTTTTGCAGACCGCTCGCGTCGGTTGGTTCTGCTGATTGAAAGGATTCGTCTGCGGCGGGTAGCTGCAGTCGACGTAGCTCCACCGCCGCTGCTGGTCCGTGATGATGTCCTGCGTGAACGGATCGTCGCAGAACGCCGCCGTCGAGGCATCCGACGAGCACCGCCAGCAGCGCAGCGCATCGGCTGTAATTGGGAAAGAATAGAAACCGGAGAGATCGTCATTAAATTTTCATAAACAATACTGTCGCGCCCACTTCCGCCGTTCCGAACGTTCCGAATAGCAGAACCCGCGGATGGGCCGCGGTTACCGATCTGTCTGGCTGAAAGGAGAGGCCTAAGTAATGCGAACGTTGAAGTGCTCTCTTCCATCAACGTTAAGGTGGCCATTAAGACGCCGGGGCGGAGTTGAAAGTTATTTTTATTACATCAATACAACGCCAAAAGGGTCCCGGCTCACCAAACGGGGCTCAAATTAATACTTTTGCTGACACATAATGGCTGTGTGGCAATGTACGAAATTAGACCGAGGATTTTGTGACGTATTTTGCTTAAAGAAATTCAATCGCACGCCGGTGATGGCCGCAACCAAAATAAAATACTCTGCTCTTCACTCTTCACCTGCCGAACGTACAAATCATCGCTCTCGCGGGGTGATAATCGGTCAAACTAGTGCCCAGCACGATCACTGTTTATTTACCCCACATTTTACACTATAAACACCGGTTCGCTTGGCTTGGGTGGGTAATCCGCGATCGCCGAGGCACTGTTTACATCAATTAGTCCATCATCTGCTGGGTGAAATCATAATTAAATTCCGCCCATCAAAGCAGTTCAATCATCGTCAAGGCTTCGGGCATGGCCAAGTACTTGTTGGTCACCGTTTCGACGGTTCAACAGTTACAGGACCCTTTTTACGGTACTGTACCAAGGACTCCTAATTAAAAGGACTTTCACCCGCGTGAAGGTAGTACAATGACCGTGCACTACAATGAATAAAATATTATTATTTATTTTGTGTAGTCCTGTGCTTTCCCTGCGGAAACCGCGGGTTCACGAACCCCGAATGAATACTTTATCAGCACTTCCCTTCAGCAAGTGTCATGTTGTCCCCAATTTTTCTTCAATCGACTGACATATTTGGCAGGACTCGGACAGCAAAAGCTCGGCCACTTCCGGCAATAGACTCCTGTCGGCACTCATTTATTCATCGGCTTAACGAAAGGAAAATATAAATTTCCTAATCGAACCCCCTGGGGCATAGTGGCAACTCATGTGAGTTGTTCGTTACTTATTCAGCGCCGAGCCCCCTGTGCTTAGACCTGTCAAAATGTAGCCGGACGTTATAAGTGCATTAATCAAAAACGGCCCGCGGGCCCTCTGATTGACAAATGATAGTAATTTCGAGCTTGAAAGCAAATGTGCAACGGGCATGTGAAAAAGTTCTCATCCGCGAGCAGCGCACCGCGCGAGGTTCAAGTGGACACACCACAGCTTAGCTTCACACCGCTGGGGCTCAGAACTTGAGATCGCGCAATGGAGCGATGACTCAAAACACTAGTCTCCCCGCATTGCCGAGCCCCTGGGGGAGAAGACCTGCCAATAGCCTAGACTGTTGGCGCGCAATTTACTATACGGTCCGGCTGAGCGGTTGCGTCACGTGGACGTCACCTTCGCGCAGCGTGGAAAAGTTTTCCCGAGAATAAATCAAAGCTAAATACACCTATTATACGGTGAGCTGGCAGGGGCCAGTGTTGGGCCGCTCCGGTCCGGAGTAGATCGAGTCGAGAGAACCAACGAAATGGAACCCCGCGAACCAGCCGACGCGGCGAGAGTTTATAATTTAACGATACTATTTGACACACATTCCAATCGAGCCCGCGTTTTGAAATGCGCGAGATACGATCGCGCGATGAGTCAAACGTTCAACGTTCAATCGATGCCAATCCTTCTACGATCGTCAATAACGGTTCTGATTCAACATATTCCGCACCCGAGGAACAGAACTCTAATTGAGCACTAGCTTCCAAATTACTCACCGCATGAGCCACCCGAACTAATCAGCGGTGATCACTGGGGGTTCAGCTTCTTATCTACGATCGGTTTTTCAAACCAACAAACTTACTTCACCCGCAACTAGCGGCCATGAGGTAGCGTTTGCCAATCCCGGTCACGTTTTTCGAATTAATCACATCAAACACCACGCCAGAACCGGTGAGCCGCCATGTGCTCGAACACACAGACACTTCGATCGGCAACTCAACTCAAATTCAAACACGCACCGATCGTTCCAAGACATCGATTTTTTCCCCTAAAAGAGTGCTTCAAACCGTGCTCTTTGTCCCGACGAACCGGGGTGCTTCCCGGGCGGTCCGACGCAAGAATCAGAAACCCAACGCTGTGAGCCAAGAATTTGGCTCCAACTTTCGACCATCAACCCGAGTCGCTAACCTCTCTCGATGGTTCAGCATATATTTTTTTCATCGATCAACGCTCGTTCCTATGGCAACCTGGGGCGTCCGGTTCTGGGCGTCCGCGCTGAGAGGCCCTTCACGGCAAGGCAAGGCAAAGCAAGATGTGCCAGTTTCGCAAAACAGATGTTGCGTTTGCGACTTAAAATATTATGATTTAAAAATAAAAACCAACCAACACGCGGCGGCCAGGATCCGGTGATCGTTGCTCGGTGGGAGGTGTCTGGCGGCGATCCTTGTCATCGCGGACCTATGCGAAATCGACGCGCGGTGCGTGGCTAGTGAAGTGTTTGTAGTACATACACGAAAGATACGATGGTCAACGATCGCGCACGCTCCTCTGTGCTGACGCACAGATTCCTGTTAGTGCCGATTTTCGACGGGCCGATCACATCATCGTTCCACTAGATTCCACCATCGAACGGTCCCTGGCGAACGGTGGTATTAGCTTGGACGGGTAATGTTTTTTTCAACTCAAGGACAACCCCGCCCTGAGAGAGGGGACCAACCACCGCTCAGGCATCCCTGTACAACGGTACCACGCCCGTGCCCGTGGCTTTGTGAGGGTGAGGGCAAATATTGACACAATATGTTCAAGGCTTTTACAACCCACCCGAGGGGACCGGGGTTGTCGTTCCATCCACAAAACGGCACGCACATCAAAAAAATTCCCGTTTGATATGCGCGCCGGAAACTAAAATCTGAGGCAACAGATCGACATTAAACACAAACACACACACTACGAGCGTCTCCGTCCGCAACTGACGGTCCTGCAGGAGAGAAACAAATAATTTGAAATCATCACCACCGGGATCCGGGAAAGAAATTGTGTCACGTGGAGTTGGAGTTTTCATCCAACATCCCCCGCGTTCGGGTCTTAAAACCAACATTTTACGAATTACAACGCGTGTGCGCGCGCCTCTCGCGCGAACAACTCCGGCGCCATCGGCAATGCTTTCACAGTACATTAGGAAAACCAGCTGATGTAACCCCGAGCTCGGGATCTGTGGTTCGCTCCCAGAAACATTCCTCCACATATCCGAATTCACGCGACCATCGTCACCACGCGGCACGCGGAAGCATAAACATACGCCATCGCCACCCAACAAACCCCCCCCCCCCCTCGGTTGTGGTTGTGTTCCAGAAAGCAATTCTGCCCGGCCGTGGTTGGCTGGCCCCCGAACCGAACGACGGACAGCTAAATCATTTAATTTTACCCACCGACCATTAAAACCGTTTGGCCATTACCAGGCACCAGGTTCGTCAGAAAGGAAGCCTGGCGAAGGGGAAAATAAACCCATCCTGATGGCAGCAGGCCCGTTGCCGTGCCGTGGACAGCTTTCGAGGTGTGTCTTGATAGTGCGCACCTAGAAGTCGAAGGCCCGCTTCGGTGTGCCTGTGGTGCTTGAAGGCAAGAAATCGAAACCTCGTCATTACACCGACCTAGATTGGTGCCCCTAAGGATGGTGGTGAACAATTTTGTTGATTGCCAGCGAACCCGCGCCCTGACCGGAGTCCTGCCCTGGCGATTGGGAAGCGCGAAGGAAAATTCCTCGCGCTAATTGTGCCGTTCATAATCAATTCCAACCGATGGACACAGCGCCGATGGCGTCCTACATTCCACACGGTGGCCACAAACCCTCCGTTTCATTCACGTCGACGACAGGTGGTGCTCCGGCTGCACAATAGACGCCCGGCCCGTGCTACATAATGCATCATCAAGCATCGGTCACACATTGGCCACATTAATCATACATATGTGGCCACATTCCACGCCGGACGATGTCACGCGGTGTGCGTGCGTGCGTGCGTAATCGAATCGCAAATCGAAGATCGCCAGTCGGTGTGTGATCGGCGGCAGTCCCTGATCGATGAGATCATCCCTCAGTGCGTTCGTCGTTCCGAGCGGCCTTCAATGGCGTTCCGATGGACGCACAGTGATAATGCGCAAACAAGTTTAACCCTTTTTATGCTTCGCAGTAATAAACAATCGCATCGTGTGCGTGTGTGGTGTGTTTTTGAAGCTGGCCCATCTCGGTTAGGGAGGGTTGGTACTAATGACAACCGTATGGCAAACAAAAACAGTGGCCACTAATTCCCTATTGTTTGTGGCTGGAAGACTTCTTGAAGGTTGCGCTGCCCAATTTCCGATTCCCGACGCGTCCGCCCCCCGCGCGGGGTGACAATTTCACGCCTTGCGGCGTCACCATCATAGCCATTGTTGTGCGGAATGCTCAAGATGAAACTAAAAGCACGAATCATGTCACTTTAAGGCCGGAAATCATCAGCGGCCAATTTGTTTACCGGAGAATGATAAGAAGGTTTTTTTCCCATTTAATAGCTGCGTTCTGCCTTATTTTGGGTGTAATTTTATGAAACAACTGTAGGACAACTACGTCTTTCTCTCGAGAGAAGGAGACGATGATGGCACACACTACCGCCGCACGTGACACGGGGTTTGTAGTGACATCATCGACTCGACGCCACCGTCACACACAGCACACCCCCATCGGTCTTTCTCGGTGGTCTCGGGGCCAAGGCCTCTAGTGTGTATAGTGTCACTCTCATGGTGCGGATCATGGTGCCCTTCAGCGCCAAGGCCCAGTACACCTCGGTGAGCAGCCGTTTGTGAAAAACTAATGGAAATTTTACATCGCCGCTGTCAAGCTGCAACATGGTCGTGTGAGATATTGCGCCACCCTGAGGCCGTCAAACCGAGCGTGGGTCGCACCCTGACTGGCAGCTAAGTGATGCTGCCCTACGCTGGAGCAAGGGTTCTGCTAAACGCCGCAGTAACCGTTACACTTCCGCAACAAACCATTATCGAGCTTGTAGCTGGATCATCATAAATTTGTTTCTTTAAAACAACAAAACAAATTATTTATTAGCCACCGCGGCGTGAGATGCTACCGTGGACCTGTAAGAGATTATGTTAATGGTCGAATTGACCCATTAGCGATCAGACAGATTGTTTGAAAGTCCTCCGGGATTCAGTTTGTTGATGAATTCAGTAATCGCTGCCAATGATCAACAAAAGAGAACTACAGGGTTTAGAGGACTAAATTACCATAGAGTCGTACTCGATCATCAATTTACGGAATCCGAGAGGTATCAAAACGCTCCAATGTCCTATTTGGAACTAGATGAAACTATTTGAATGAGAGCTGCCAAGAGTTGTAACGAAAGCCACGCAAAGTCTATCGTATGGCCCAGGTTGTCTACTACAAGTATGCGGGCAGTACCGCGCCCAGTGACTTATAGACTGACTGATTCCTAAAGGCGCTTCCGTAAGACCGACCACACCCTCCACGAACGATCGTCGTAATTGCATTACCTTGCCCCGCAATTAATGCGCCGTGCACCGTGTGGCCCAGCTCGGGATCACGCTTTGAATACTAAACGCGCGTAAACGCGGTGCGCAGCACGGTCGGTGCCGTCGAAAATGGGTCCACTCTAGGCGGCCGATTGGCCTGTTTGGCCATGTCCGTGTTTTATGCTTTTCTCCCCGGGAACTGCAGACTAATTCCGTTCCGTCCGGTACCAGCAAGTGGTGATCTTTTGATCTTGAATTTTAGCTAATTGAATTCATAAATACTCATCAATAAACGGGCTGGGGTCCAGTTCCGGGCCCAGGCCGTCGATCACGTCGTAGCTCACTGTGGTCCAAAACAACGCGACGGCCCGCAACAATATTCAAAATCATCGCGGCTGCTCGTTGCTCTCAACAACCATTGGCCACTGGAATGCCTGCAGCGGCGGCAGTGAAATAGATTAAATTTATCGTTAATTAATGTCATGCTCTCGTGACATATAATCCGCGTTTGCTGGTGCGCCCGGCGAGTGTACACGGACCCTCGAGCATCTTCTTCGCGGCTTCCCGTTGCGCCGTGCAGCGGACGACCTTTGACACGCCATCGGCAGCGGCATCTTCCCGGAAGCCGAGGGCGACAAGGGTGCGCACGCACTTATCTGGCAGCCGCGCGCTCATCTGGCGCTCCCACTTCCAGCGCGGGAGATGCGTTTTTAATTGAACGGCCACATAGACAGTACTTGCCTTCCTGGGTCCCCTTGGCTTTTCGGTTCGAGTGCCCCGAAAAAACGGCGGCGGTTGAGTAACACCGATACAGAAGGATGGCAGAAGTGGCTCGGGCCGAAAAATGGCATCACTTCTGGAGCCACGTCGGGTGGAAGTTGTGCGTGAAACCAAACAAGTAAACACAAACCGCCGAGCACACAATGAATTGTTGTTAATGAGCTGTCAAACACTGTTTCTCGCCACGTCGATCGCGAGAGGGTGGCTGATCGCTTCCCGCTCGCATTGTCGCCTGAGGGAAGGAGTAAGTGTTCCAGGCGAACAAGACAAACATCCCCACAGACTGCGGCGGGCTGGTGGCTGCTAAATTGGATTGGGCCACTGCCACTTAGAATCGGGGCACTGTGAAGGGGTTCACATTCCAACGGCCCCAGCCATTCGAACGCCATTGGATTGCCCCTTCTTGGTGGTTTAATAATTTATTTAAGAATTCGTAAAACAAAACTGAAGGCGACACGGGTCTTGTTTCACCTTGCGACGTTCCTCCGTTTCAATAACGGTCAGAAAGGTTGCGCATTTCAAAAACCACGAGACGATGCGATGATGCGTAACCACACCATCCGCCCAATTATTCGGCCCCGCTTTGAAAAGCTGTGGATATTTCTAATGGATGGGCAATTAATTGATGTGATTAAGGAGACGAAACGTATGTGACCGGGCAAAATCACATCCGTGTTTCACCACACGTTCCGACCGACCTCGGACAACCTCGGTCGGTCGGTGGCTATTGTTTCCGTTTTTGCCGCCCAACACTTACCTGATTCGAAATCAACCAACAGCAGAACGAGCGACGAAAGCAGCAACGCTGACACGAATTTGACCGCCATGGTGTGTGTTGGGCGTAATTTCACTTTTTCTTAATGCTGCTTTGGTCCAACTACAAACGATCGGAGGCTGGCCGTCTGACTCGTCGATGGGATCGTTAGGACGCGGATTATTTCTCTCTCTCTCTGTCTCTCTGAAGCACAACCACCTCGGAAGGGTGGACGTAGCAAAGCACCTTTACGCCGGCAACGAACAACACACGAGCAACGCGAACGCACACGATCGCGCCCAGAGAAGGGATCAGAAAAAGAGGCGAATTGCACAACAGTTAGAAAAGGCGCGAGCGCGAAGTTTATTGAAAACACGTTCGAACACGTTCGCGTCTGGGGCGAGACTAACGAACGCGCGCGCAACGCTTCTCGCGCGAAGTGGTGGGGCATTGTTGTTATGACGCCGTGTGGAGTTTACAATCCCCCATTTCTTGCGCCGCCGTGCCTACCTTCGCCACACGAACACGCACCGCAAACACACACACACACGAACCAAGGCGCGTTACGATCGATCGTAACGAACACACGAACCCGCCACGCAACGTGCGCGAACAGGTTTGGCGAGGATATCAAAAGCTAAATATATTAACCCAAAGCAAAACAAGAAATAACTAGATGAGTTTGCCATTCGCCAACAACAAACATTCATCAGACAAGGGGTTCCAGTTCCACACCTGGGCTAGGCAGGGTGTGTGTGTATGGGCACAAAACTAATGGGCTAACGCATTTGTGCCCCTTGTTTGAAATGGCTCATTGTTTGGTTACTTTCTTACGATTAAAACGAACAGATCCATTTGGAAAGTCTATTTCCAAATCCATTACAGCTTAGCTAATATATTTTTTAATAATTTATTTTTGAAATAAATTGGTATACACGAGGTACTAAATCAAAATCACAAATCCAATTCGTCCCAATCCGTAAGTTCTTGGAGAATAAACGAGGTTTCACCAAATGCTCGCCGCCATGGTTCATTTCGCAATCACACATTCCGCGGAACCGCTTAGATCCTAAATCATAAAAATCCTTACACTGCGTTCCGTTCCCAGAACGCCAATCATAGGAATTGTGGAGCTGTTGATGGATGTCTGCGTAGCTTAAAATACGCACGACACATCGCCAATTCATGCGTTCCGCGCTTCCGCGCTAGTGTTGGTCCTGGTTGCTGACGATGATGATGTAATTTCCCGCCGACCACGCGTCGCGTAGTTTACACACACACACACATTTGGACAACGTTTCAAGCCAAACAAAGAGCCCTCGAATACGCGAGTGAAAGAAACCGAAACCGCAGATTTGCGCCAGAGCTCAAAATGTTGCACTGGGCACGTTGCCAACACCGTGGTGCTGTCGATTTTTGTGGCCACCGAAGGTCAAACTAAACCGAATAAGTGGCAACCACCGAACACACTAACTGTAAATAATACTAACAAAATAACTGTACTGTAAAATGGTCCCAATTCGGATCCAATGCAGGCGATCATTAGTCAAGCTTCGAACTCCACATTGAAACAGATTTTCAGGTCGGCCACGAATCCGGGTAGCGTGAATACGGACACGATTCGGAACGGTTCATTGCGAGCCGGCCCTAGCATTCTCTTGACCGACTAACGGCATGACCGTGACAGAAATCCAAGTGCCCTAGACTAAGGGCGCTCCAAACACTGCACTCTACGAAGCACCGTTGCGTTTCAATGGCAAGGACGATCGAAGCGCCCACCGAATCCGATCATGCACGATCCCGAAAATGACCATGCTGGCGAATCCAATCATTCCGTGAATCCTCCGTCCTCTGATCGTGTAACATTCACTGTTCCGTGCACCTTCCGTTCTCGTATGTGATATTGGCCCCTGGCGGCTTGTGGTGCGTGCATCTTGTTTGTGCATCTTTCCGTGCTCCGGACTTTATTTGTTTCACATTATGTTTTCTCACAGCATCACGTTCTTCTCCGACCGGACTAGACTGACCGAGTTTTCCAGACCGCTCTAGCTAGAAGACGGTGGCCCTTCGACCCCGTTTTGTGCTCCTCCCCTGGGAAAGAAATGGAAAATATAGCACTCGCAAGTGTGTTTTCTAGTAAAAAAGTTTCCCTTATATTCGTATGCGGTAGCGAATGCAGATTGTTAATACTGGGCGCGCCGTGTCGCCATACACTTACGTGCGCTAAACCTTCTGCACTCTGTCTTGGTTCCGCCTGGTTCCGCTCTACCGTCTACCTCACAGCCCGATCGGTGCGTGATCGGTTTCATTTTAAAGATAATACTCATTTTTCCCACCGAACCATCGCACGGGTGGCCACGATTTTCATAAGTACACTGCACGCTATGGATTGAACATCAACTTACTCACGAACGTAGGGAGGACTACTATCTGCTTTCTGACTGACGCCGGGGCGAATGTAAAGGAGTTTCTAATAAAATCTTACACTTTACGTAAATCATAACTCACATAAGCTTCTGTTCAATGGTTCTGTTCCTGCGATGCAGCTCAGCAGCCGGCTTCGAGCCAGCGTTCGAAAGCGCATCCTATCTCTCGCTGGACTGACTGACTGGTCAGCAACTTAATTAATTCGATGGCCGTTGGATCACAATCGTTATCGGTAAAGTATCTTCTAAAGCGTGCCTTACATGTGCGCATTGGGAATGGAATTGTTTCGAATCAAAAATTGGTCACCGTCGTCTTGACAAAACTCAAAAACCAAACAGTAAATGGATGAGAAACGGTGAATTAAATGTAAATCACTGCAAGCTGATAGGAACGTATTGTAAGATAAGACTCTCTCAGACTAGCGATCGGTAGCACCAACAGGAACGCCGGAACGGAACGCCCTGTTCCTGCTGTTCCGTTCCTAAGCCTTTATGCGTCGCCCAAGGCGCGTGACCCCGTACTTCGGGTGTCCTCCTCCTGCTCCGGTACCGTTCCGTAGTTCTCCGTTGGGCAAGCCACCGTTGGCCGACCGTCCGACGGGCAGCAGACCGTTATGCCGTGAGCGGCTCTCGAAAAGCACATCCGAGTCGGAGTCGGTGTCCGACAGGTTTGTTCCCGCACGGTTAACTACAACAAACGAAACACAATTAGGCAATTTTATTTAATAAAAGAATGAAAGTATTTGCAAAAATTAAACAAATAAGGGCTACGCTTTACGACTTTCGAAAGCAATCAGTCGTACCCGGTCAATGCCAGAGAGGACCGGCTAGTCGGTTTAACCCTCTGAGGCACGGGTTGGAGCGAATTGCTTGCCACCATTCGCTGTCAGGAGAGCGCGCTGCCGCTTTTGGTTGGATGATGGCTCGACTCTTTGCAGAATCGAGACGACAAAAATTTTCTTTAGACTCCTTAGAGTATCCCTCTCCACGGAAATCTTTAGTAAAAGGCGAAAGATTTATTCGACATTTGAAGAGAGATCAGAGTGACTACCGACGCTCCGAGCTGGCCACGACACCAGCGGCGTTCGTGTTGCTCTAGCGATTTTTAAACTCGCCGCATTCTCTTCGGCTCACTCGGGACACAATGCTATCGCATTTAAAACATATAAATACACTTTCCGCACGTTCAAATCACCGCAGGTCGGTAGATCTTTACAAAAGCTTCGTTTTGTCACCACGATGTGTTTCATTCCGTCGGGCGCTCGACGTAAATTTACTTTACAAAAATACATTTCTATCATACGGCCGGCGTGTAAGCATTTTTTCCTTCCGTGTGTGTACCTGACGTTCGTAGCGGTGACGTTTTGCCGACATGACATTTATAACGTTCCGTGTTGTAAGGTTCTAAACAACGCGTCAAGTATCCCATGCACTGTGGTGATTCGTAACAATGAACAAAAATTATTTTTGCTCGAGTGAACATATAAAATTAACCAGGAGCTCGATAGCATTATACTGATTTTTTTTGGAATGTAACGAAGGAAAAAAGACAATGTAAAAAGATGTTTGAAATAGGTTTACGCATGCTATTGTTTCATGTCCATAGGGAAGCAAATTCATTCAGTTAATGATAATGGGAAATATTATTTTAATGTTATTTCATTTTAACGCAATGAAAAATTATATTTGTGAAGTAATTGCAATTAGATATAAGTTTAATCGATTTTGAAATTTTCAAATAATATTCATAAAAGCTAACAATGCAATTTGCGACAAAAAAACATGGCAAATCCAAATACGTTTTTGTTGAACTCTTTACCCAACACAGCCAATTTAATGAACACACACAAGTAAGTGAAGTTTGGTGCTCCTTCATTATCAAAACGCCGCTCACCGCGATTGATAAACATGAAAAAATTTCATTTTACCTCACACTTTTAGTTAACGGTGATGGCTCGACTCTTTACAGAATCGAGACGACAAAAATTCTCTTTACACTCCTTAGAGTATCCCTGGAGAGGGCTCCCCAAGAGAGAAATCTTTAGCACAAGGCGAAAGATTTATTCGACATTCGAAGAAAGATCAAATGTCGTTACTAATGCTATAGAGACTTTGAGAGCTCAGGGCTGCATTTGTCTCTAGAAGAGATCATACCATTACTATTGGAGACTTTAGGCTCGGGGCTTTATTCGTCACAAGAAAAGCGATGCTCTGGCTCGGTCAGGATACTCTCCCTATTCCTGTTGTTATAGCGATACATAAGCTTTCTGAACCGTGTGATCCTTTGCTTATTCCCTTCGTAAACACCAACACTCACATCATAACCACCAACACGCTCTTTTAAACCCACAGAAACGTAGAATCCGAAATGAATCCGTAGGAAAACTGCAGAATTATTGCAGATTTCAGAATAGATATATCGTTTTTATCATACCATGTGAACACAAAATAGCCGGCATAATTTCATCAGAGTAAACATTGTACCAATGAGCGTTTTGACAGCCAAGGACTGCGACATTTATACCGTTCCAAACATTAGCATGTTTTTTCCAAATCACTGCGAATCGTGGTACAATTTATGCAATTTTACCGCAAATATTTAACCACGGCTATGGTCATATCACACAGACAGAAAGTCACAGTGAACTTTGCTCGGTATCACCAAGTCTTATTGAAATTCTAATTACAGCCCTTAGAAGTTTGTGGATAAGCGTCATGGGAATCAAAAAAAAGGATGTAAACAAAAATGCAAATATCTAAAACCTTTACTCACATGAAGGCAATTCCTCGTCATTCGTCTGTAGCAACGAGTATTTCTGCGGTTTGGGCCTTGTGCGTGGTTTCGGCGTTCTCCGACAAAGGCATGTGATTCCCCAGCAAATGCCGGACAGCACGAAGAAAACTATCAGCACACCAACAATCACGTACAGTATGGACCAATCTGTAACGAATCGGAGGGCAGGAAACGATAAAAATGTTTCAGCAATCTGCTACGCCCATTACAATCCAGTTCCTGCATACCACAATTGGCTTCAGCGATCCCCCAGAAGTAAAAAATATCCGGCATCCAGAAGCTCTGACAAATGCATTCGCGAGTTTCTGCATTACACACACCGTGCCCGGAACAATCGTTCTGGCAAACGGTGGTACGAATGCCGACGACCGAGGTGCCAAGTATGGTGTAATCTCGCCAAAACTTTTCCTTCAATATTCGTTCCACCTCCAGCGCCGGTATCACTACCACTTTGTCCTTGTCCTGCAATCCAATGGGTTAGGGTTGCCGTTTGACATTCTACTGCAACGATCGGTTACTTACCTCGAGGCCGGTTTTCTTTTCCACGTAAAAAACAATCACCACCTGACCCGTTCTGGGCTCCACCTTGAGTTCTCGGACGTGCAGTTTGGCCATATTGTCGCCGATGAGTAGCGTCAGCTTTTGTTCGATCGAGTCCAGCTCGGTCGCCGTCAGCACCGTCGCTTCGGTGGTAATGGTTACCTCCACCAAACTCATCAGCAGCGGATCGGGATGCACGATGATGCTAACGGTGTCCGACGCCGAAAGACCTTGCCCATCGTGCACGGTCAGTTTGAAAACGTATCGGCCAGTGACAATGTTTGTAAGCTAAAACGAAAATCCGTTACCGTTCAATCGAACAACCCCGATTGATGTTCCATCGCCGTAACGCACCATCAGCACCGGTTTCTTGTCACTATCGTCAATGATGGTCCCAATCGCTAAGCTGCTCGGTTCCCGGGTCCAACTGTAACGCACGATTCCCAGATCATCACTCGATCGGCTCCCGTTCATCACGAGAATGTTGGTGGGAAGTGTCACCGTTTGATCACCCCCGGCATTCGCGACGGGCGCTGTGTTCTTTTCCTGCACAATCGTTACCTTTACACGGGCCCGAGCATCGTTTTTCGCCTCGTCCGACACGACCAGCTCAAACACGTATTCCCCAACCGTTAGAGACGTCGCATTGGCGATCTTAAAAAAACGAAAAAATCATTAACTGAGTGCTCCGCATCTTTCGATCTCGACCACTTACAGATGCATTGGCATTCATTATCACCGCAGCATTCGGCCCGGACACCTGCTCCCAGCGGAAGGTCGAAATTTTAATGTCATCACTCGACTCGCTCCCATTGAGCGTTGCCCAGTTCTGCGGCAGAGAGATCGTCCCGCTCTGACCGGCCTTTGCCTCCGGTGGCCGGTTAGTCGGTGGTTTCACGAACACGTGCACCCTCGAAGTACTGCTCTGATTCTTAGCGTCCGTGACCTTCAGTTCGAACGCGTACACGCCCTCCTCGAGGTTCGAAAGCTGCAGAAAGGGTGTCCGGGTGTTTTGCATATCGACCGCTTTCGACTGGTTTGTGCTGGCCTTTGTCCACTCCCAGGCCACGATTCCGTTGTCGTCCTTGCTCATGGAACCATTCAGCGTGACGTTATTGTTCGGCAGGTAGAGTATCACATTCTGACCCGCGTTCGCTTCCGGTGGATAGTCGATCTCCTTCAGCACCTGGATCACGGCGGACGCACTGGTGCTCAGTCCCTGCTCGTCTTCTACCGTCAGCTTGAAGGTATAGTTTCCGGCGATGGTCAGATTCTTCAGCTGCAACGTGCTCACCTCCGGCAGATCGGGCTGATAGCCAAGTGGACCCTGCTCCAGCACCCACAGCCAGTGCACTATTTTGACATCGTCTCCCGAACCACTGCCGTCGAGGATCGCTTCGTGGTTCGGTAGGCGAACCGTTTGATTCACCGGCGTTATGACCACGCGCGGTGGTTGGTTGATTTTCTGCTCCGGCAGCACGGTGATGTTCATAAACGCTTCGCCGTACGAGCCGTTCTGGCCGCTCACGGTCACTTTGAACTGATACAAACCCTCCGCCAGGCCGGACAGCTTCGCCACCGATTTCGTCTGGTCGGCAATCGTGCTGTTGTTGTCCCCCTTTGGCTGCGACACCAGTGTCCACAGGTAACTGTACCGATCGCCGCTGGTCGTTTCGTCCGGTATCACGTACGCGGAAAGTGTGGCTTCGTTCGTCGGTAGACGTACATCCTTCGAGACCACCGATACAGTCAAATCCTTTGCCACGCTGGATCGCATCGGCGATGGCAACGGTTCTTCCACCGGCATCGACTGCTTTTGTGCCGCCGAAAGCATTTGCGGGACGGCTATCGTATCGCTGGCCAGTTGCTGCTTCGGTAAGCACAACTTCTTCTCGTTTCTCTCGAATCCTTCCACGCAGGCGCAAATGCCTTTCCGTTGGCCCGGTACGACCCGCGCGCACAGCTCATTACGCGGACAGGCAGCATCGGTTTGACACGGACGTATCGATCCGAGGACCAGGGTGTCCGTATAGAGCTTACTCTCTTCCGCTTCCTCGTCGTATTGGTCGCGCAGGAAGTTGCTGTCATACTTTTCGAAATCACCCGTACCGTAGTCGAGCGATTTGTACGACCCGCCGTACAGATTACCCGGTTGCGAGAGGTCGAACTTGTCCTCCCTATCACGCACCCGCTGCACACCGTTCGCTAGGTTGTAGAACTCCGCCAGCTTGTCCAGCAAGTTATCGTCCCGTACTTCATCCCCAACCACGGGCGACCCACTGGCAAGCAGGCGCTTCTCTTGTGCTTTCTTTAACAGTTCCCACCACGTACTGGCGGCCGTACCGTCTTCGACCGGGTTCACCAGAACCATTCGGGGCATCGAGGAGAGATTTTCTTTCTTCGCCGGAAGGCACAGCTCGTTACTGATGCATTTCACGTGGTAGCAAGTGTGGTTGAATATGAAGGCCGTGTTGCAGCTGGGTCCTTTCGCGCAACAGTCCCTTACACACGGTTCCAGCGTGACTCCTTTGGAATTCTCCGTGTAGTTTCCCGCATTGGTATTTCCTTTAAAAAGAGAGGTGTACTAGCACTCGCAGGAGCCCCACCGTAAGAACCACTTACCGATCGGCGCGTAACCGTCGAAAACGTAACGCATTATACCGGGGCACTTCTCAATACCGGATAGCTCCGCCGCCACCGGAACCCGGTGATCATCGTTCACGTCTTCATCGCGGCGACAGTCAGCCGTTCCGATTCCGATGGTTATCAGCAGCGCGTAGACACAAGGCCACATCGGTCCCATTGCCAGCTGTTTCGCTCGAGACTTTTCCGACACAAAGCTTCGCACCGTCCTCCTTTGCCTTCCGGATTCGTTTCAAATTATGCCCCTTTTCACCGTCACTGCGATGCCATTCGTTGGTTCGACTATCAACCGTTGTCACTCATGAAGCTTCGTTACGTACATTTTAGCTTAAAGACGAAAGTGTGGCTGTGTTTCCGTTTTGTGGTCAACTCCGAGAGACGATCTGAATAAAGTTTTATTTATTGATGAAAGATGTTATGAAAAATTTTGCACAACTGACAATCTCCTCAGAACGTCATCGTATTTGTTTTGCTTTCGATAGAAGGCCTGATTATCATTCTCTAATTGACTACTCAAGCGGTCATCTGAGTTCACTTTGGTATTACCCGAACAAAATGGTAACTCAGTTTCTCCATACTGAGAAGAAAAATTTCACGGCGAATTGTTTTCTCGCCAAGGGGCAGAAAGAGAACGCGACAGTGAGCAGTATTTTCTCTCTCTGTCACGCTAATATAGCGTCCAGTCCGCCACTCAAACTGTTAGAAAATTTTTCAACAGTTCATTGCCGAAGCGTCCAAGATACGACGTATAAACAAATCGACATCGCATCATCGACGTGAAAATAGTGTTTAATAGTTAATTTTCAGCAGTTGCTTATTTCGGTAAGTAAATTTAAGCATCGGGAAGCATTTCTCGATAAGTATTTACTTATAAATAGTGAAGTGAAGAAATTGTTTACATTTTTAGCCGAGCAGTGTCATCGTGCCATTGGATGCCAGCGACGCAGCGAAGCCAGCGAACGATGCAATGACGATACAGCGGATACATGAAATGCTGTGGCGTAGTGCTAAACATACACGTAGAGCGTAGTGAAAAGTGCATGGTGGAAACAAAAAAGTTAAACAAGTGCAGAAATATTGTTAATATTATACTGAATAAATGAAACATTTTGTTTACAACAGCGAACGATTTGACAGTTCAATGTGTGGGAGAGGAGAGAAAGAAAGAAAACATAGAAATATGTAGGGGAAAATCGCTCACGGGCTCTCAAATCTTTTTGCGTTAAGAGCAGCGGTTTTTACGTTAAGAGGCGAGTTCTCAGTATGCGGATTACGTTAAGCGGGGACCATTTCAGTCTCTTAACGCAATCCGGGCCATAGTGAGAGGGGTGGTCTCACGGGTTGAGATCTGCGGCTAGAAAAATGAAAAATTGAGTGATTTTTTCGTTCGGGTGGGTCAAACGCAAACTGGATGAACGCTCTCTGTGGAAAGCTTTCGGCTGGATGAACTTGTTCACTCGATTAATCGAGTTGTCACGGCATTATGGTTTTCAAACGGAGACTCGAATTTGACAATCGAGTTTCCGTCAACTTTTTGTAACGGAAAGTGCCGTTCTGTTAGGATGTCTTTGATTTTATCAATTATTTTGCATTGTTTATGCTGCGCCGTGCAAAGATAGTGATACTTTCAAAGATAGTTTGTATTTTGGTGATGAAAAATTCAATTTGTCAAATTTACATTTAGCGAAGAATCTTAGTATTTTCAGTTCCTTTACTGCCACTGTCGCTAGTCCAAAGTAGGTCTGCCTAACTAAGAGCCTGCTTTACAGCAAATAGGATAAGTGATAGGGAACTCAGGGTCCTAACCCAGTCCCAAGAAAACAAAATTAATGCCTTTGAGAGAAAGATCCTCAGAAGGATACTAGGCCCAGTGAAGGATGGAGAGCACTGGAGGATCAGGCATAATAGTGTAATCTATGCAGTGTTCGATGACCCAGAGGTCTCCACCATGATAAAGAAACAAAAATTGCAATGGGCGGGCCACATTATACGGATGAACGAAACAAGGCTACCAAAGAAAACGCTATTGGGAACGGTACACGGCAGGAGACCAGTCGGTAGGCCAAGAGCCCGATGGGAGGTCAGCGTCCGTAAGGCCAGCGAGGACCTGCTCGGTGTAGCAGACTGGAGAGGCAGGGCAGTAGGCCGAGACAGCTGGAGGGTCTCGATACAAGCGGCCATAGCCCGAATCGGGCGTTCGCGCCACCAATAGATAGATAGATAGATAGATAGGGAACTCAGTAGCTCACACATTGGTGAAATCATGAATCATGAGAACAAATAATCATGTACACCGAGAACGCGTAATTGTAAACGCGTAAACGTTGAACCAACAACTGTCTCGTTATTATGGCCGGCGACAGAGCCGCACCGAATCCGAACGTTGCTTGCCGATCACCGATCACTTTCATCGCGTTGGAAAACGGGACCAGCTAGCAGCCGAACTCGCTGTGCGACCCGGGACTAACCGCACAGGCCGTCGCGCGTTTCGTTCGTTATTTCGTGCGCGAACTTGGCCTCATGATCTCGGTGATCCGCCAGCTTACAATATTTCGAGTTACAACCTTTTAACATCTAAAAATTTGAGAAATATAATAGCAAAAATCGCACGCACAGCTGAACTGCTACCTGTGTATGTGTATCTGTGTGTGCAATGTTTACAAAAATACACCAGAAATGACAGTTCGTACCCAAAGAGCTTGAAAAGCTTTCACATTTAAGCTTTTTAGCACATTTTAGCACATTTAGCACTCGGAGCTTCTCTAATTGAAAACCGTAATGCCGACACTTGAGTTTGCCATTTGAGATTGACAACTCAAGTACTTGAAAACCGTAATCGGGGGGAGAATGTCCATTTTGCACAGGGTGCTTCGATGGAGACGAAACGAAATAAACGTACCGCAATAATTATTTCATACGTTATTTGCTGGTATTAAGAAAATATAATGTGAGGCAAGAAGGAAAAACTATTGCTATGCGACGTAGAAATAAACAATGCAACGTTCGGCTCAAGTGGAAATTTGGAAAACATGTCTCGGGACACAGAGGCTGCACTGTATTTCTTATCTTGACGTCACGTGGTCTAAAATGAAACATCACCATCGTTTGCCAACTTTAGGTTTATAACTCGATAGTTCACAACTTCAAATGTACTGTGCAGTGTGTCAATTTACGGTCAGTGTTGCTGACGCAGTAATTCGTTTCACGCACATTGCGGTTACAAAAGACGCACGCTACCCGAGACCAACGTGTTTGCCATTTAGCGAACGAGTTGCTGTCAGTGTGCAAATCAATACACCATTAAAACCTCATTAAAAATACGACCATTTGGTGTGAATTTTTCGGGGTAAATCAGTTCAGTTGTGGGTGCAATGCACCTTTTCTGAATAATTTAAGGTGCAATTGTTAGAACGCAGCAGAAGTTCACTGATTTGAGGGTGAGTCTCTGTGAGCAAACTCCGTATCCCTCCGTGGTTCCTCAACATGGGGATCTCGGGCACAAGGCACGATGGATTTATTTCGGGAAAACTATTTTCGCTCTTCTCACCAGCCCGGTCCAACCATGAGGTTCCTGCTTCCACTGCTCGCGGTGGCAGTGGTTTTGCTGGTACCGCAAGCCATAATCGCCCAAGGCTCGGACAATTTTGAGGAGAGCGATTTTGCCGAATTCGAAGACTTTGACGAAGACGAGTTTGTAGTTGACGAACCACAGCAAGGGCCGGGTGCCCCGCAGCCATCCGGTGGCCAAAGCGATGGCCGAGCTGGAAATGGCCAGCCAAAGCATCAGCCAAAACCTGCCGCAGGTCCGGTCCCAACGCAGGACCATGAGGACTTTATGGAAATCGAGGACGATCAGGACGATTTAGACGAAGCGATCGTGGAGAACGAAGACAACGAGTTTGAGCATTTCCAGGACGAGGAGGAGTTTGAGGGTTTCTCGAGCACAATCGGCGATCAGGATGAACTGCGACCGGGTGACACGGTAGGCAAACAGACGGAACCGAAGCTAACGATTCCGAAAGTGCCGATCCACTTTCGAACGCACTGGGACTCGTACTGGATGGAGATGCTCATGCTAGCCGGTCTGCTGGCGTACTTCGCCAACTATCTGGTAGGGAACAAGAAAAACTCTGCCATCGCTAACCAGTGGCTGTCGATACATCGCACCCTGCTGGAAGACAACTTTGTGCTGGTCGGTGACGATGGCAAGAAAGAAACGGAGGGATCGACCTTTAGCTTTAACAAAGAGAGCGAAAGTGTGTACACCCTGTGGTGCAGTGGACGGACTTGCTGCGAGGGTATGTTGGTTGAGCTTAAAATGATCAAACGGCAGGATCTGGTATCGTTGATTGCGGGCATCATGAAACCGGTACAGGATCAGCTGCATATCAAAGTTGAACTGTCGGCTGATGCGTCGGATAATTTTGTATTTTGCGTCGCAACCCGCAAACAGGCCACGAAGATGTTCAAAGAGTTGAACGATTTGGTAAGTGGAGATGCTGTTCACTTCGACGACACGTGAATCAACTGATCGTTATTCGCTTTCTCCTCTTTCACCAGAGTAAGTACTGTTGTCTAGTCAGTAAGGCCGAGGACAAGTACGGCGTTCCCGGGTTTTCACTGTTATCGGAGATTCCCGAAGCATCCGCTAGTGTATTAGATGGTAGGGTAGTGGCAGCACTCAACAAGTACTCGCACCTGATCGATTATGTTCACGTTTCGGACCAGTTCAGTGGTCCGATCCAGCAAGAGGATCCGAACCAACTGAAGCGCCCGGATGTGAAGCGCATCCTGCACTGCGGCTTTAACGTGCCAGTTAAAGGCGATTTGGAAGAGATGAAACCGCTATTGATACTCGTTTTCTACCTGATGGATCGTTTGCGAAGATTCAAACTGTCCAAGGAGGTACCATAGTTACCGTTGTTCTAGTCGCTTAACACGTAATAACTCATTCTTTCTCTTTGCGCCCGTGTAGGGAAAAGCCAAATCGGACAAAAACCGAGCGATGGTGGAGGAAGAGTTCATGAAGAACACCCATCAGGCCCGCGCCGAAGCAGCGGCCTTGCGTCGCGAAGAGAAACGTAAGGCTGAAAAGGAGAAGATGCTGGCCGAGGAGGACCCGGAAAAGCAGCGGCGTTGGGAGAAAAAGGAGCAGAAGCGTCAACTCAAAAAACAAGCCCCCAAGATGAAGCAGCTTTCGATCAAAGCTCTGTAGTAAAGGGCGTATGACCGAGCGTTCGAGAAAGTGGCGACCTTCTGTTGCTGGAAACATTTAACATCGTTCGAAACATAGTCCCGCCATTGACTCCGTGCAACCGAAGCCTCTGTTTACCGTGTTTCAATTCGCTCGCACTTTGGGGAATAAAATTCGAACACAACGCAGCCAGTCAAAACGTATATTTTCCTTCTCTGGTGGGTCGGCATTGGGATGCCGCCAAAGATTCGCACAAAGATTTTAATAACATCACAAACAGAGTTTAACATATTTGTATCTCACACTATTACCTGCATCGTTTGTACGAGAAAAAACCGCGGTTCGATTTTTGAGCGTTTTGTATAACCTACACACTATCCAAATCCTCTCTGACTACCAAGATAAGACAATACACTGCATCTCCCTAACCATCCGTTTTGAACGATTCGGTTTGAATAATAATCATGATACAAAAGTCCACCCTAATGTTTTCATGGTGCCAAATATTTGATTGGTGGGGTAGTGTAACCTTATTTTTACTATTCTGTGTGTGTAACGTGCGCCAGCTACGTACCGGGTCTACATTTGATTTCAGTCAGCGCTGTGGTTTTTCCAAGAACATCCGAAACGTGCGTAATCAGTCATGTAACTCTAGCTACACAATATCCAATAATACCTACAGTAGTAATAACAATCATAAAGTGTATCTTACTGGATACATGTTAAGTGCTTGTTGCTCGCGCGCTGCTATGACCGTGTGCCGTGTCGCTCATCCTTTTCGACCAAAAGAGTCGCTACAGTAGAATCGGACGGGAAGAGTTTGATTGAGTTTGGAAATTAGCGCTTGAAAACATCTTCTCCGCACAGTAGAGCCTTGTTTAGAGCCGAATATGTTACTGGTTTTGAGTAATAAGATTCACAGCTGGTTAAGAAGTTTTGTCCTTTAGAGAAACAAGCTGTAAGTACAAAGTTGCTCGCACCGAATCAGCACACGCTTGCTCATTGTCTACACCCATTAAAATTAATTTTTTCTCTCCCTGTTTTGAGATGAAATATATTTGGCCGACCCCTGTTCCGTGTCACGTACACGTTGTCATTTAGATGTGTTTAGGCAAACATGATATCCTACTTCTAATCTCTCCTTAAGATGATACTTTGCCAAATTTGGTTTTCCTGACCCCCTGCTACAACATGGAGAAATTGTCAGAATGTTAGGGAAAGTGTTGTGTTAGAATATGTTCTTGTTAGTACAACGGGAAATTGAAACCAGCCGCTCATTATCAGCTATCGGCCGCGCTAGGTACTGAAACAAGAAAATAAACAACAACATTTAAATATATATTTGTATATCTTTATGCTACAAATTCGTCCCTGCTTCAACGTGCAACGTTAAAAGTGTTCCTCTTGCTCCTCTGGCGTCGAATTCTGCCACGTGAAGATCACCCATCAAGGAGAGATGATTAAATATATAAGTATTTTATATATAATCCGGGTAATGTGTGCAGTATTGTATAATTTGCTGGCGATTGTCTCTAGCGGTTGTGTGAGGAATGTATGTATAGTTTAAACACTCAAACAGTGATCCGTTTGTCAAAAAAAAAAAATTAGAATTATAGAAAATTTAAATATCAAACGTTTAGACAAACTATAAATCGATTACAGCACTAGGTGCTACTTAAGTGTCTAGGAGCAAAAAATAAATCACAGAGCGAAAGTAATTGTGCGTTGACTAATGTTTGAGCGTTAATTGCCAAAATAGCATTTTTCAAATGTCCATTTAAACCATAGCCGCGAAAAGATGATATCCCTTTTTGTCTTAATTGTACGCCAAAGAGGCATTGAGAGAGAGCCTGTGTGTCCTCCTTAAAATGTGACAGATTTTTCCTTTTTCTAATCTACTAAAGTTCATATATCAAGTTGAGAGACCAAGTCTGGCCTTCCTTCCTTCCATTTACAGACTCTTTTTCGACGGTGAGCTCTGCGCACTGTTGCTCTCCTTGTCTAAAAGCTTCCTGTTCAATCCTATCACCACTCGGCAGAACTGGTTGTCCGCGATGTCGACAAAGTCTGCCAAAAATACGTTCGTCCGCGGTTTGTCCTCTCCCTCGAATGAGCCCGGCGTTTGTAGTTTGATCCACTCCATCAGCTGTTTGTCGACCGTTTTGGCGCACGTGGCACGCAGTGACGACATGAACCGGGGCACGATGTAGCGAACGGAGGGCGTCAGGACGCACTGCGATACGAACCCGGTGTCGGAAGTACGTTGCGCCAGCGATTCGTCCAAATACTGCTGCAGCTTTTTTACGTTGATCTCGTTTGGCCACGGGGTCGGCCAGTCTTGACTGAGCCAGAAGCGATCGTTAACGCACGCATCGCTACGGTAAACGATCAGCACCTGCTTGCCCGAAGCCGTGGCCGACGCCAGCGTGCAGTCCTTCAGCTGGTTAACATTGCGAGAATAGATTTTCTTGTCAAAGAAACGGTTCAGCTCTGCCGACAGCATACAGTGGTCGGTCGGGTTGAACAGATAAAAGTGTTGGCAGTCCAGCACGACGAACTCCTTCGGATGCGTACGGAGAAAATCCTTCAGCTGCTCCAGTGGGTCCATAATTTCTTCGCAAAACAGACCATGCACGAAGTAAAACTTGTTTTCGGGCCGCTTCATGCAAATTCGCAAATCGAAATATCTACAAGCAAAATGGTTGGCAGCAGAGGATTAGCAGGATATAGGGAAATTCGCGTAAAGTTGACGAGCCCGCCGGCGTACCTCACTCCGCACTTGAGCTGCTCGACAATGGTGTACCGTTGCGTTACAGCCCACCGTCGAACTACGCAGGGGATGAATTTGTTCAACGTTTCTACCGCCGGATCCGCGTCCGGCGCGACCGCTGCCTGGTTCTTTATGCCGTACGACATAGTATCGTGTGAGCCAGGAATGGCCAGGTTGATAATCGGTACATCTTTCAATTCCGCCGGCAACCTTCCCATCCAGTTTTCCAAATCGTCGGTGAAATCCGCCATTTTAGTAGCTTTATCAGTTACAACCTGTCCAGATTGTGCTTCGGAGTGGTCCACGGTGTGCAGGGTCCAGTTTTCAGATTAAAATTAAGCAAATCTAGAAAATACAAATAGGAGAAATATATAAGGTTTGAAGAGTCCGCAGGCGCAATAGTAACAATTTCGTTGAAAAAAAAACAAGGCTTAGAACAAACATAGTCCTACAAAACAAGACAGGATGAAAGTCACATGTCGGCCACAGTTCAGAACAGCACCCTGAAAAGGGTATAGTATACAGCGGCCTAACAAAGCAAAGCTATACGGTAAAGTTATAATTAGGTAGCCGTGAGCTTTTCACAAGCGAGCAATTGGCAGCGGTCGCGCAACGTTACCATGAAAAAATGATGTGCGCCTCGTTGACGAACCTCATTCAAAACAAAGGCCCATCTTTCCGTGTATTGACCTGCATCATTCTCGGAGCGGAAGCTAAATTGGATTTGCAGCATCGAAACGGGCAAGGATATACTAATTAAGCTAAACCGCCGCTTGGGTTGTAGCAAAACAACAACCGCCTAACCTTTCACTCGTATTAACAACTCCCATATGCCGCCGGTCGGTCGGTCGTCAACGACGGAGGAGCGTAGGTAACGACATTAAAGTTGCATGGAAACGCTCGGCAATCCAGCATGAATTTTAAATGCTGCTTTACACTCAAATTTCATCAAAACATATCCACTACGAAGGGATGAAAAACAAGCACTTATTAATAAAATTAGTTTTTACAGTACACGATACTTTCTCCCTCAATAATGTACTCTGAAAGGTTAACCTTATTTCGCATATTGAACTAATATAAAAACCTTCTAGGGTTGGCTGCTGCCGTTTCATCTCATCAAAATAATCCTACTGGTACAATTTGTACAAAACATTGCCTATAATCTCAGATGTCTAATAAACATAATCTAATGCCATGTCTTTTGACGTTACATCCTCTTTATTTGCCATTCGTAGCTTCAATTTAAATAAGGTCCATATTTCCTGCAACCCGTTATCGACTTTACTTCATTTATGAAGTTGCCAATAATAAAACAGTTACTAAAGAACATAATGCTTACAAAAATTTGCAATTTCGAGTTTTAGGAAGAAAACCATGTTGTCGTCAATGCCCAGAGTTTTAACGTTCAAAAAGACACTGCACTTTTCTCGAAATCTGTTCCTAAAATGTTATAGCAAACTGTACTGACGATATTCTTCTCTTGCCTAACTAGTATCGATCAGAAAAGTTTATCGCTAAATACTCAAACAACAGATGTTTTCGGGGCGTCGAAAAAGTTTCTTCTATATCAATCAATGTGATATTTTCTCCGAAGCGATACCCTTCACGGAAGGTTGGTAGGTTGTTTGACGAGGAAATATTTGCACAACATCAAACTGTTGCCACAGTTAGTCGCCTTCAGGAAAAGGTTAAGCTAATGTTATCTTTTCACCCGTTCGTTACACGCACTTTACACCACGCTCGGGTATCCACCAAATCCCATTTATGTTGGTCTTGCTGGAAAAGCGTATTTTCTGCTGCCGCTCGCTCTTTTCATGGTTCAACTCTTCCCATCGGCCGCTGTTCCAACTGCTGCCAGCATGCAGCGGACATGTGAAACAATGCCTGTTGAGACAGTGTCAATTGTTGGGAGTTTAACCCGAGATCGAAACATGATGCCGCCCCGGGTCAGGATGTTGTACCACGAAGGATTTGACAAAAATAGCACATCGCAGGGAAGCGGCGCTGCTGTGCCGCAACGAAGCAACATGCTTTTCCCGTCCCCGTCACGTTGGGGAAGCCACAATGGCGCGGTCAACCCAGGCAAACAGCCACACACTAATCAGTGGTTTCAAGTCACAATCATTCTGGCGACAAATTCTGTTTACACAAGGACCACTTCGGCACAACCATCAGTCGCTACAAGCCCGAAAAATGGAATTAACATAAATTTCACACGTGAACGGACGCTCTGGCAGAGGGAACGTGACTCATCCAGAGACAGAGAATAAGGATGCATTGGACGTTGGAGGAAATTTCATATTCCTTTGGAGTACTTTTCAATAACAGCAATTGACCGATTTGGACGATTTAACCAGCAACTAACTCACTACTTCATTTATTTCTCGTTCTTATTTCTGTCACTAAGCTGTTTCCTGTATATTGAGCAATAATTTTTCTATTTTACTACTGAAACTACTGAATAACAGACCTGGTTTAAACCAGGCCAACCATTAAAACCCTCCGCAGAATTTAAAAACAATCACAGCTGTTCTAGTCTATGCGATCCTGGCTCGGTTCACAACGGTTCGTAATTGAATTTCCTATCCACGACCCAATTAACCGGTGAAAGCACAACAGTGACGTCGGGCCCTTATGTAGTCGGTCCAGCAGCCAGCGAGTGTGTCTCTGCTGGAAACTATCGCGCACCCCCGATAGGTAATTTTCTCAACGACTAGTCGCACGGCCAATCTCGCACGCACAACGCACGAAAGTGAGAGGAGTTCGTGGAATCAAACTTTGCTATTTTCGGCTTCGCCGCCATGTTTTGCAATCGCGACCCGCGCGCGGTAGGTACGGTTTTCGCAAACTGTTCACTTTATTCGCGGCGCTCCTGACCTCCGGGGTGTCTCTACGTGAAATTGAGTTATCCAATCATCAACTTGTTCGGCGTGTTGCGGCCGTGTGTTTTCTGGTACGCGTACCACATCGCAAGGATGTCGATTGGGTAACTTGGGGCCATTGTAGTGCAACTATTAAAGGCCAATCGGTGTACTAGACATCCACTATCGAGTACCTCACAGGTCAGGTCAGAGTTTCACAACAAACTGGGGCTCATTCAGCTCGAATCGTGGATTTAAATCAGTTTACTAAGGACAGTCTTTGTATTTGGAGCGCTCTAAAATGGAAAAAAATAATGTAAAAAATATAAAACGTACATTTCCATTGACCCATACCAGGTAAGGACATGGCATTGGCATTTCGTTCAAAATGGGCTTCAGTTGTTTCAGTCGCGTACACCGTAGACCGAAAACAGATACAAATGAAGAAGCTCTTCACGAACGAAAAACTTCTCAGTGACGCATCGCCCAAAGCAGAAGAAAAATCGAAAAGGCGCGCCTTCAGGATTCGCACCTGGGGGAGCAACCAACAAAACCTAACTTGAAATTCCGTCTCCATCGTTCCACCGCCAGAGGTGCAGAGAAAAGCCCTGCTTCGCATATCCTTTGATCATTCCCTTTACACGGACACGGACGCGGACACGGAATAACATAGCCCGGGGGAAACTCGCATGGGAAATGGATTTTCGCATCGATTAGCCGAACTGATTGGTGGGGACAGCTGCCCCACAAAAGTCACGGGTACATTTTTAATTACTTTGTGCTTCGCAAAGGAAAAACAAAGACAAGCGAACCGTCTGTCCAGAGCAAACTAATCGATAACAGTGTCTGCTGTATCTGTTGGCACACGGTTCCGTTGTTCTTGTTCGCTTCTGTGGTTAATCGTGCAGAAAGTAACATACATCAGTTGCAGATATGGCTCTGTCTCATCGGCAGCTTAATTCTTGTGCCACGATGGACGCTTTTTTGTTGTGGGTGGCCAGTCCACCCTTGCCACCACATCCGTTCGTAAACAAAGCTCTTCTCTCACAAATGCTCTTACCTCTAGCGCTCTTTGTCGCACGCAGGATTACGCGCTTAGCAGTTCACGGAAGCTGGCCAAAGCTTTCTTTGAGTCAGCCGCAGGATAATGGTTTGGAAAGGCAGTTAGTTTTTTGCCATTCGTAGAATGGTGCACCGTTTCCTTGATCCGTTTACGAAGAAGTTTAACCGAATTCCCGGTGGTTTCCTCGCCCGGCCGAATTTCAGTTTTTTCGTATGCAGCGTTTGGTCGTTGTCAGCGGCAGCGTACTATGGCAAAGTTTTCTCCCGAAGCGGGTGCTTGCCAGTCAAACGACACTTTTCCTGCAATGCGACGGTTCTTTGCGTTACACGACGAAGCGGCCAGGTGGCGGGACTCGCTAAGCTGCATATTTCTTTTTCACTCGCAACACAAACCAAACACTCAACTCGACTCCCCACTTACGGGAGTTTAATTATTCACTCATTCCTCTGAACGGCGGCAGCATCGGGGATGTACGCAACGCACTCAAAGGATCGCACTAAACACTGGCGTGCCTTGCGTCTGCTCGCGCGAACCTTGAGATATCGACTGGCTCTCTGATAAGACTCGCAGGAAGAGCGCGATTCCCATTGTTACATCTCGCGAACGAATTCGCGATTTTCTGCTTTCCTCTGTCGTATGCGCACTTCTTTGTTTAGCCACTGTTCGCGTTTCCCTTTCGGTTTGCGTGCTGGTTTTTGGCGCAACGCATTGATTTTTAGTCCCTTTCCTATCCATTTTTATGATGGAAACATACTCACCCTGAATCGTTGAGCGATAGTGAGTTAAAAATGGAAAATTCTGTACTTTTCAAATTGTTCTCCAACATATTAAATTTTAAAACAAGAGCAGTAAGTTTGATAAATTGCTAAACGATGAGGGAAAACTAATTCCCGGTGTTGTTGCTCATGTTATGATTCCTACACCTGTAGCCATCTGACAGCTATTTTGACAGCGCCAATATTGTGCATAAAAAAGCTTGGTTCTTGTGTTTTATTTTCGTGCCTTATTTTGTTTTGTGTTGTAATTGCTGTTTACTACTGAATATAGCGAATTTTTAAGTTCAAACGCAGATCGATAACTGTTCTGCACAATAAATAAGTGTTAAAAATGTGTCAGTCAGCCATCATCAGCATAACGTTGTCTTTGCTGCATTCCGGAAAAATGTCCCACCGTTGAAAATGTCCTTAATATCTAGCGCTTGTTTGTCTCCACAAACATGGACCAAGTAAACAATCACGATGCGGGATTGCAGAAGGGGCTGCTGCGCAACGGTATCGCTCCGATCGAGAACGGTTCGCTTCACTTCATAACATCCGCGCCAATCAGCAGCAATGCACGGGAACAGGAGTACATAGAATCGACGCTGCTCGGCACAGATCTGCTGTCCAGCCAGTTGCCGACGAATTTGCTGACCGACTACATCACGCCTGTTCCCTGTAGCAGTGGAAGTACAATCGGAGGCATTCAATCAACGTTACTAGAGCACCACTATCGGACGTTCACATCGGACGAATTGCAATCGCTTGTAGATGGCAGCGCAATTCAGGCAATAAACGGTAACGACGTTACGCACAGAAAGTTATTTCAACAGATCCCCAATAAAGCACCTGCCATCCCGTTAGCGTCAAGCAATGAAGCGGCAGTGATTGTGACCAGCAGTTCGAGGGTAGGGGTAAAGAAAGTCTAGCTCTGTTACTATACCTTTATTGGAATTCGTTTCTATGTATCTACCCAGGATATACCCAGCTTTGGCACGATCACCTCGTATGACAAAATGTTGGATGTTGCCCAGCCTAGTTCCCCCCTAACTGGCGGGTTAGCTCAAATTGCCGGTGCAATCGATGGTTACGTTCATTTCTCGCTGTCGGCACAATTACACGCAACCGGCTCGGGATGTGAAGCGTATGATATGGTGGGAAACTCTCTCGGGACGACCCATCACCATCAAAGCCAGCAGCAACATCAGCAACACTATGGCCTTCAACATCTTCATCATCATAATCAACACCACTCTCATCACCAGCAACAGCACCTCGGTCAGCACCCGGCGAATCATAAGACCATTACCGACCTAGTAAACTGCCCACCGCAAGAAGCTGCAGCGCAACAGTCTCAAAATGTACGGTCCTTTGAACAGCCGCATACCTCACTTTTACCGTCCGAAGCTGCTCCGTTAAAGGACTTTAACAATGCCATCATTCCCGTCACCGCAGCTGAGCCGAGTAGTTTGCACAATGTAAGAGACGTACAACTTATAAATTGAGGGAAAATATCAATCCTTTTTTCGTTTAATTTTAGATTGCAGCAATGACCATTCCACCGTTGCGACCAAGCGAATCTTCTAAACGGTATTATTTGTGCCCACAACCTGCACCGCTTAAAGAACGGTCGAACGGTCAGACGGTGAACGGAGTGGCGGTCATAAAAGACACTGGAGCTTCCGTAATCGAGTGCGAACCACGTACCGACGAGGAAGAAGATACCGACAGCTTACAGACCGCTACAAATGCGTTGCCCGAAAACATTAACCTTCCACATAAGAAACGATTATCGAAAAAAATGGGCGATCCTAAGGAAAATGTGAGTTCAGAAGTTAATCATCATCTTGTGCACGAACCACCACGCGGAACAGTGATCGCGAATGAAGCGGTGAAAAACGAGCGAATGATACAACGTCGACCACCCGTTTTATCGCAGGCTGAAAACGTGAAGCACAGTGCAGAAGACTCTGTTGAAACGGTGCCCTTGCAGGATCTTCCAGGCAACACTTGCTTTAGGTGTCAACTGTGTGGGCAAATCGTACGGGATCAGTTGTTGTTCTTTAACCATCTAAAGGAACACTACGAGCCGGAGGGATTCGGGCACGATAGTAAGCTAGAGAGCGATCATGAAAAGAGTGCACCGACTAATCACCTGGCCATCAGGTGTACAGGAGAGCAGCTGATTGCCGAGAGCAAAAAACCCAAACCGAAGCTGCCCCGCGTGAAGCACACGAAAAAACTAAAAAACGATCGTACGTTTGAACAATCCGAAATGGAAGTGCCGCAAAAGCCGCAGTATGATGACGCAACGGAAATATCGATTCGCGAGCAACCAAAACGGCAAAGTGCACCAGAATTTTCGAATATGGCACAAAATCTGTATGGAAATGCAAATACTGGTACGGTGCCGATAGAAAATGGAGGAGAGTTTAGCGAAACGGAAGACATGCTCGAAGGCATACGAAGTGTGGTTCAGGAAACCGTCGAGAGAGCCGCCAGCGAAGACATGAATCTTAATGTTGGCGTGAAACAGTGGTTTACATCTGACGGTGCCGGACAGGGCGTACAAAATGTCAGTAGGGCAGCAATGGTAACAGAACAAATTGTCGAGAAGGAAATGATGACGTTCGTTGACGCAAGTATAACCGGACATGGCATTCAAATTCAAAACGAGAACGAGAACTTTGTGCTGTTCCTCAACAAGTCACAGTTCAACGACAGCGGTAAGTACAAACTATCATAAGGTGGTCTCAGTCCGTGAATGTTGGATTGGTGTTTGTTTTATTTTCAAAATGCCCCTTTATGGTTCACATTTTTTTTAGATCTCCTTGATCCTCTAACATCTGCCAATCACGGTTCAATGTCAGCATCCAGAATGGCAGAAAGACCTGTTCAACTGGCTCAAGTTCATTTGGGGATGAATGAAAGTAATCGGCACTATGCATCACCACCGCCACCGCAACTGGATGTTGATTGCAATCGAGCTGCTGCTCTCCCGGCCGTATCGTTTGCAACCGATCCGAACGCTGCTCGAGCACTTGACCATCCAGCCGAATCGTTGATGATTCCTTCCATGCTGCAAATTCCATCAAATCGCGACGAAACGCTGCTACCAACCGATCCGTTCCACAATTCCACACCCTGTAAACCTGTTTCACCGGATGTGAAGAAGGCCAAGCTACTTAATGACGAACAGAAGTCCGATAACGATATCGATAGCGCGAACGAAGGTTTACAATACTCGCGTCACGAGTTTGCAGACCATGATCATGAGGTGCTCGAAAGTATGCGAAAACCCATGGGCGATGTGCAACAGGAAAAGGCCGAGTCTGGAAATGATCTTCTAGATGAAGAGTATGATTTTAGCAGCGATGAAGTGGAGGAGTCAGAAATCGAAACCAATCATAGCAAAGGAATGGATGCGCCCAAAAAAAGCCATGATCGCGTTGTGCATGCGACGGACCGCAATGAGCAGTATATAATCGGCAAAAAAGTCACAACGGATTCGAAAAACGGCAAACAAAAGTACCTTTGCGAGGTGGAGGGGTGCGACAGACAGTTCAAATCGAGTACGGCTTTTCAGTACCACCGCTTACAGCACACCGGCGTCCGACCGCACAAGTGCGAGTCGTGTGGAAAGTCTTTCTTTACGTGCAGCGCACTAAAGGTCCACGAACGGCTACACTCGGGCGAAAAGCCCTACAAATGTGAGCAGTGCGGCCATAGCTTCCGGCAGTGGGGCGACCTCAAGTATCATCGCATTTCGATTCACACCGACGAGAAAAGCCACAAGTGCGAGTTTTGCGGCAAAGAGTTTTCCCGTCGCTATTCGCTCGTGGTGCATCGAAGGATTCACACCAATGAGCGAAACTTTATCTGCGATTACTGCAACAAGGGTTTCCGGGCGAGCACCTACCTGCAGGCCCACCGGAAGATACATACGGGCGAAAAGCCTCACCAGTGTAAAGTTTGTGATAAAAAGTTCCGCAGTCACGGCGACATAAACAGGCACATGAAAACGCACAGCCGTGCCAGGGGTCGTGGGAAGGCTCAAACAGCAGTAGCAGACACGGACGGCATAACGCAGAAAATTGTCTCCGCTTCCGATGGCCAGCAACATGCGGGTGACTGTAAAGCAAATGTGATTGACCTGACGAAGAGTAAACCGAAAAGGGCACTAAAAGTCCGGGCATCGATCATGAACCATGTCGAGTAAGGAAGGAATACATTTCTCCTTCTCCGCAGTAAGGGTAGCACATGTTTCTGTTGATCGCAGTGTTCAGGACCGCGTTTGAAACACCTTGTATAGGTTTTGTAATAAATCCGATTGTAGAATTGGGAAGAAAATATAGTTGGCATCGAACATGAACGACGGAGATGTATTTCACACTTGCGCCTCATTGGCTCTAGGCTTTCACCGCGTGCAGTCCATAGTTGATACGATCATCGTCCACGAAGGTCCAGCTATTATCGAATCGATCATAGAAGTATCCCTTCACGCGAATGGTTTTACAGTCAAATGTTGATAGCATACTGGATATTTTGGCCGGGCTGATGAACTTTTCGTAGAAGTGGCACAGTCGTGGGATAAAGTTGAGAACATATTCCGGCACAATTATATACACGAACCATGCCACCAGGGTTTGATTTTCCGTCGTTACAAACATAGAACCGCAAGCCTGAAAGAGGGGTGCGTATTTTAAATGTGTCCAAAGTAGTATTTCGTTAGAGCAATACCTTCAAAGACTTAGCACACGCTTCGAGGATGGGAACTTTTTCGTCAACATGCTCCATCACCTCAGAGCAAACGATTGCGTCGTAAATCGCGCCATGAACTTTAACGTGCTCTTCTACCGTTTCTATGTGGTACTGAATTCGATCGGCCAGTTCGGGAGATTCCGTTTCGAGATGCTTTCTAGCGAGCAGTATCAACTCTTCGCACGGATCAATGCCTACCACCGTGGCTCCCAGTTTGGCCAAGTCTTCGACCATGATACCACCACCACAGCCGACGTCCAGTATGCGCACTCCTTTCAGCACATCCGACCGGCCACGTTTGGTGTTTTCGATTCGACCGGTCTCTATCAGACCATCCACCACAAGAGGAATTCTGCGAATTATTGATACTTAAATATGTGACCACGATGACGCACCGTTTTAGACCAAGACCCGTAGGCGAATTAAAACTTACCGAACTTGTTTGAAAGTGTGCAACATTTTTGCTATCCCATCGACGTTCCACCAGAGGTCTACCAATTTGGCCATATAATCAACCTCCGCCCTATTCACGCTATCATTACTGTTGCACTGCTTTTCGCGAGGATCCAATCTATTTTGGAGCCAACCAGATTCATCGTTATCGAACCATACGTTTCAGCAGAAGCGCAGCAGAATAAAACAAACGATATGAACTCATCGTAACGACACGATTTGTTTCACCAAAATCCAACGAAGAAATAAATCTTCCTCAGCAAAACGGTTAATTTAACTGTCGTTATCACGTACGGAACAATGGTATACAGGGTGACAATGAAGTACTTGGTGCAAACAATCGGTAACCTATTTATTGCTTTGTTTGCAACCGTTTGGTTTCATTTTTAACTCTAGTATGTCTGTAATTTGTTTTAAAATAACCTGTAAATACATGTACAAAGTACAACAAGAATTGTACTAATTGGAAGACAAACGAAACAATAACTTTGAAATAATTCGAACCCACCTTGTAAGTTACACCCGCCAGACTAATCATCAAGGTTATCAGCAAAGATAGCTACAGCCAGTACAAACTAGTTCGAACACTCTTCGTATGTTCACCTATGTGCAGTTCTTTTTATTTATTTGTTTTCTTCGATACGGGATAGCCTCCTTCTCCGGCGTTGCTCTCTTGGTCTGGCCAGTTAGACGCCCTTAACATAGTTCTCAGGCTCCAAAATGCTCTTATTTGGAAAAATTCTGTGTTGAAAGTTAAACAAATAAATGTGGCTTCATGTCATAGCTAGGATTTTTATTTCCTCCCATTTTGTGTATTGGTACAATGACATTGCTTTACGTGCTCCACGTTCATTCCACTGGAATGGTCATTCGTCTGCACTTTATTTGTTCGTATTACACTTGAAGTTTTTACTTTTGAACGAATTTCTTGCAACATTATGCAGATATAGATGTTTTCTTAGTTTCACCTCTGCTCTCCAATTTTTAAAGTCCAATTTTCAGCTTCTGTTGTTTGGTGGTGCCCTTCTAGGCGCAAATCACGTTTCGGAGGACGTATTCGAACTGTGAAAACTCTGCATTTCCCTAGGCCTACTTGAAGAGGAAGCTGAAAGTAGTTCAAATGTATGTTAATGTCAGTTGAAATCATGTTTCAATTTATTGTAAGCACAAAGTTTCGGCTTATCAGTTACCTGTACGGATATCCTTGTGCCTTCGAACGGAATATCGATAGAATTAACGAGAAGAAGATGACCACCAAAAAGAGACCTACGATAGCGGTAACTTTGCTCTTGCGGTTATCGTTCTGCCATCCAGCCTCCGTCAGCAGTACCATGCCCAAAACAATCATTGCATCTGCAAAGAAATGTTTGTTACCACACTGATTCAAGCATAATGCTTGGTCGGACGTATACTTACTCAAAAACATTACAATATATGTTTCGATTACCAGCTGACCCTGTGATGAGCCATGAATGTACGCAATGCCACCGTTCTGACTTTTGTGCACAAACGGTGGACTGCGAATGTGGTTCCACATTTGTCCGGATACCATCGCGAAGCAAAAGATGACCGCAAGCAGAGCCCACATTTGCTTATTGTACAGAAAGTCGAGATTATTCCGACGTAGGTAAAGGAAACCACCGACAAAGAGGGACAGCATTAAGACCGCCACCGTAGCGGAATAGTTCGGTGGACGGAAGATTCTTATCTGGATGTCGGTGCGCTCTTGGATCCATTTGCCGATCACTTCTGCCGATACTCCCACTCGCTGAATGTCCATGGTATCCGCTGGTTTGGGTTTTCCCTTCGGGGGGAAATGGATAAAGACTGGCGCCGTGTTTAGGCGCAGCATTTGGAACACGTCGGATCCTTCGTCAAAGTCGACCATTGCAAAGAACAACTTGTTCGAGTATGTTTGCGAGTAGCGGTACGAGTTGGCCACAATCGTGTACTCATCATGCGCATGACGACAGATTACGCACTGCCGTGCCGGAGCCATTGCCGTGAACATTACGATAACCGAGTAGTTACGAGGAGCCGACTTCACAAAGTCCCGGAACTTGTTGCCGTTGAATCGCAGTACCGGGCGTTTGGTATTCATATCCAGCAGCTGCTGTACTTTATCAGACAAGGATTGCTGTCCCTGGTTGGTAGAGGATATAGGAAGAGCAAATGTAAACATCAACGTCACCTCCTCGAACCGGCATTCCGTTCACACCGCGATGCTTACACTTCGGGCATTTTTGGATGTTTGGCTGTTCACGAGTTGAAATAAGCAAAATGCCACCGCCACCAGTGCGGCTAGTTTTATGAGAATCTTCATTTCGAAAGCACGGAAAATCGAGGAAACAAATTTTCCTCGTCTGATGATCTTTCCACTCTGTGGCAGACACAAATCGACACGTTTGACAGTTTCAGTGACGTGTACTTTTTTTTTTTTTTTAATATTTTCCCGATGCGGGAACAACATCAACATAACTCATAAGACTATTGAAACGTCTGATGTCAGACATTAGAGGTACTCTTTCCGAAAATTGTGTGGCTTAAAATACAAAATAATCTTTTAAATTTCGCCAAGGATCAGATTTCAACGGGGATTCACTATTGATTTTAAATATTATGAATAAATTGAGAGATTTTTCCTTTCTTTCCTGAACCAGGTCAAGTGCGAGACGTTGTAGAATTCGTACAAGACCAAGTCCTTTCCTCCAAAATGTAAAATTTGGTGGTGATTTACCTTAGCTCTTTCGCAATCTAGTAAGGCTCGTCAGTATGAATAAACACTAGCGATCTTGTGGAAACGTCTCAGATCTCTAACGTAGCGTGGATGCTAATGTAAAGGGCCGTAACTCGCTTTTCTACGTCGTCGTTGTACACTCTAAGACTTCCGGTTCAAGAACCACTAGTATTAAGTTTCTTTTTCTTGTTACCATCTTTATTCAAAATCAAACGAGAATGAGAGAATCTTATGTTTATCTAAAAATAAGTCTTAAGCTCGAACAAATGTACGAATAAAAAAAATGATTCATATTCCGCCAAACCGTTGATCAGTTGTGTGTTGTTCCTCTTTGTTCTTCGAATGCATTAAAAATTGAACTCTTGAAACACGAAGTGAATGCAGCCCTTCGTTTCCCTCTCCTAGCCGGACACATAATGAAGAAAAGCGCTAAGAAAACATTCTACTATATTTATGCGGGTGCGAACCTGCGGTTGCGCTTCAACGCTTCGTTATGGAGGAACGGACGCTCACTCAAAAATCAACGACCCGGAGGCATAGCTAACGCTGGAGTCTTTCTTATCACAGCACTGATTGCTTTGGTCGTACTTCAGGAATTTGAAGCTCATGCGGTAACCACGGCGTTTCAGTTCTTCCACGGACTGCATCATCACACCGATCGGATGGCGACCGCATATGCTATTGTTGTACTTTCGTAGATACTCACTAAAGCTGTCCGCGTTAAGCGTTTCGATCAGATCCATCCCCATCTTATCGAGCGTCTCGATCCACTTGTAGATCGGACCGGAACCCTCCGGGTAGTAGCTGTAGCGAAACCGTTGACCCCAGTGGCAAAAGTCGGAAGAAATGACAAAAAGGTTCTGCGGATCGGCCAGGTACGGGGCGAAGATTTTACCGTACGTTTCCTCCCATTCATTGCTGATAGAGCCCACCATCACGGGCACGATGGTGAACTGATCCCTGAAACTGAACGGCACGCAAATCGGTTACAAAGGCAAACGTTCGGCAACCAACGAACGACAGAGCACATACTTTTCCATTACTTTGGCCACGTAAGGAAGGTGCATTTCGATGCTGTGCTCATCTTCGTCCGTCTTTTGATCCATCCATTTAAAGTGACCGGTCGCTTCGAGCTCGGCGTTAATGCTTTGATCGACCTTCAGATCGTACAGTGGGGTACGGCAATACTGGGCGGCAGAAAGGGCGCAGCTGGAGAGGCGCACATGGTGCGACGGTCCGAGAATGAACACTCGCTTGCTGGAAAATGCATTGCCGTATTAGTGGAGGCTCATTCTGGAACCCGAGTTACCTCAACTCTACGGTAGTTTTCGGGTCTCCACTTACACTACGGCAGGACTGATCTGTCGGTATGCCCACGCACCGCAAGCACCGCAATAACGGTAGCCGGCGTGCGGAGCGATGATGGCACGGGCGGGACCGTATGTTAGATCAGCGTCATCTAACCATTTACTAAGTTGGCGGTTCAGTTCGGCTCCTGAAGAATGACGAAAAGGACGAATTGAACGTTTCGCCCGCAGGGCTTTCCAATCAATCCACAGACCCATCGCTTACCCGACTGAGTATACCAGCTACCAGCGTGCGCTGCTTCGCGATACATCATTTCCGTCCGGACTTTGAACGGTGCTGAGTAAAGTAGGTTCAAGTAGGGCTGACTTTGGTGAAAGTGTCACCGCGGGGCGTTTGATGGTTGAGGATCAATTAATTCACTCTCGGCACACCGATTGTCTTCCGGAAGGGGGCACGAGGGGCAATATGACGATTGCGGTAAGCGTAAATGAACGACTGCAACGAGAAAGGCTCATGTTATGCTCAGCTTTTTGTCTGACACCACGGAAGAACCATTTGGCTTCCGCACTTCCGCGACGAGTTTCACCCACTTGAATGGCAACTTCACCCAAGGGCTCTAGGTGGACAGATTCAATGCTGGCAGAAGTTGAGTTGGATTTTGCTTTTTCTACCTGATGTAGCTCCAAATAAGTACCTAGGCGTTGTGCAAAGTTGCCGTTCCCACTGCTAGCCCCAAGCACACAAAGCAGAAAGGGGTGTGGAAGGAAAACATATGCGCGAGACACACACACACAGAACATACACAAAACGTCAGGTATGCCCAGTTGTTACAATTTTCACCGGGCTGCCAACCGCGTCAGGTTCGGCATTTGGTCAGGTTCACAGTTTCAAAGTAAGGTTCAAAATTCGGATTCGGATTCATAAAACAACCTGAGCAGCCAGAAAAAAAATTATTTTGACGTTTCGTGTTTAGGGAGAGGTTAGTTGAGCTAGAATATATTTTTCTTACAGATAATAGTGGTTAGTTTAGTGTATAAAAGAGACGAATGTGAGGCTATACAGCTCAAAATCTCTATAATACACGAAAAACAAAAAAAGTATAATTGCGAACCGTTGTGTAGTGGATTGAATATTTCCGCTTGGCTTTCTCTCCGGTACTCCGGTGCCCAGCTCTCTTGCAACGCAAGTGCATTTTGTTGTTCTTTCTTCTACCATCTCGTTCTTGGCTGGCTAGCAAAGAACGTGCGGCAGGTGAAGCGCGAGGGGGGACCATTGAGACCGAAGTCCGTTACCTGAAGGGGTCCGCGGCGGCGGCAACGGCACAGCATACACGCCCACGGATGAGAAATCGAAACGAGGATTGAACTTTGTGCCAGGAGTTTGTGCAATGGGAGTGAATATAGGAAAAATCCCGCTTCCGATGGTTAGTGGATGAAAGTGAATTTTCCAGTGCCCTCTTCCTGTGGGAGCGTCCCGTTAACGATGGCACAGGTGCCAGAGCGCCCTGTTTCTCTCGTCGGAGTGACTATAAGAACGAGGAAAATTCGGCCACATTTCCGGGCGGCCGGCCAGGTTCGATAAAGGTGCGCGACATTGTGTGGCCTCCTTGCTGGCTGAGAGATGCTGCGAAGCAGGTTCTTCACTATCTCTCTCGCCTACCTAGATCGACGTTCTGTGCCGAAAAGTCGGTCCTGCGTTGCCCTGGCAACGATAATGGAACGGTTGAAACCCAACACCACCGTCACCACCGTACATTAAGCGGCCATCGGATCGAACCCGTGCGGAGGGGTGAAAAATAGGCAAATATAGGTGAATGTTTCTTTTTTTTCTAGCGCCGCGCAGAGAGAAAGAGTGTGTGTGTGTGATGAGCGCGTGAAGAAGAAGCGACGTTGAACGACGGAGAAGTGTGTGGTAAAGTGTTATTTCCGGGTGTCGGCGGGCGGGCTGGACGGGACGCGGAGCGTGGCCATCTGTGGAAAACGCCAATCGTCGTCGACGGACACGCGTGTCGCGGAGTGAGCTCCCGGCGGTGATCGGCGTGAACCCAGAAATATGGCCGTCGCTGCCTGTCTGAAAGCTTCCCAGTCAACTGTCGTTGGGTACGCGGGACACGCTCAGCCACTGCATCTGGGAGTCATGAACGGCATGGGAAGCGGCGGGCCTGGGGGTGGTCTCCTGCAGAGTCAGCTGACCCGGTCGCTGGAGCGCATCCTGGAAGACGCCCATCTTAGTGGCGAGCTGAAGCTGAGTGGCCGCAAGCTGAAGGACTTTCCGAAGGCGGCTGGCAAATACAACCTCAGCGACACCGTGATTGCAGGTGAGTCACAAAGGGCCAGCAAAACGCAGGTCCCTTTTTGTGTCCTTCTCCATCCTAACCTTACTGAGTTCTAGCGCTGTGAGCCATTAGGCCATCGAATAGCTCTAAATCTATAAATTCACTCTACCGAGCTACCGTGCTGCCATTCACACAACGATCTACGGTCGCCCATCGTTCCCAAGTACACGCACTTCGTACTGTTGGTGGCCAATTTTAAATACCAAAACCCGAAAAGATGTGGACGCCAACCACCGGGGGGGGGGGAAGCAAATGGAGACGACTTGTGTCCCTGATTAATTCGAACGCAGAAAATACAGAGACTTGTGACGGGGTTTTGCAAACAACCTGCCGCCGCAATCAACAGGAGTAACGAGTGAAATCGGTAAAAATAAATACACTCCCCGGACCCGGACCGGATCGGCGGCCAGACGCTATTACGCTATTGGCAAACAACCTGAACCGGGTTGGCATTTTTTTTTTGGGTACTAAAAGAGACTGACGCTCGGAGGGCCGTGAGTTTTCATTTACTATTAAAAAGTTATGTTAAATTACTAAATCGAACTCTCCACAGTACTCTTTTCGTTGCGTTTACACAATTACACTTGTGCCTCGAAAGAGACTACAATTTCATAACGAAACGTTTTAGTATTGATTATTTCGATTGATGTTATGCTGGCGTATAGATTTTCGCGTCGGCGAACGTTAACGGAAACCCCCGTGGCCACCGTAGCCAGCGCGCGTGCGGGAGAGTGCGCGGTGTATGAAATCGATTTGAGAAAAATGGCCTTTTCTTCGGCCGGGCCTTCCTTCGGCGCACCGGTCCGGTTTGCCGGTTTTGCGAAAAATGAGGACACACAAAATGAGGCGGGCCACAGGGCCCGCTTACGTAAATCACTCCGGCCGAAGCTCTTGGGGTGCCAGTCGGTTGATGGCGATGGGCAGGACCGACCACACTCTACTGTCGGCGCAGGACACCGGTCTTTCGGACACCGCGAGATGGAAAGCAATGTTTATTTAGCACGTTTATGCCGGTTTCTTTTCCCACTCAAACATCACGTGCGCGCGCTGGTCAACCTCGTTCGTGAGGATATTGATGTGTGGCCGAGCCATTTCATAGTTAACTGGCCGTCGGTGCGAAAATTATGCTCCCTACCGATCCGACCGTTATGGAAAGGGTCAACAGCAATAAAGACGCAGACACACACACACTTGCGGTTTATGAATGTGCGCTGTTGGCCGCCGCCCGATGGGTATCAAAAGATGACCCAGAAACGCATGGCCGTAACACCATCGACGAGCGGAACGTGTGACCAGAAGGAAATTATTCACTTTCTTGCCTCTTTGTAGGAGACGAGATTAAGAAAGCAAACATAAAACACCGGCCAGTGGACGCCAGCGATGGACGAGTGCCGAGTGGTGAAAGGATGCAGTGACAAGAAAACGCATTTTGTACGTATCAGAAAGCTCATCAAGCTGGATTGTGTATAAATTGTATCATTTCTTTTTGCGAAATGACAGCTGCGAAGAACAAAACTTACGTTACAAGAGCAGCCACGAAGAAGCACGTTACAATCGCGAAAGGGTCCAAGGTACACAGGAAAGCAACCTTTCCCGCTTCGGGATATGACCCGCGAGTGCTCGTTCACGCAGTATTAACATTGTTGTTAGTAACGGCCACGCACACCATCAGGGGCTCAAGCGTGCGCTATCGCCCAACGCGGCTCTTATCAGCGTGGCGTGGTTTCAATGTGACCCGCAAATTCAAAATTAGTTTGATTTGCAACGCCCCTACACATAGCCGCCGAGGCCGACAATCCGTTAGGCCGAACGTAGTTCGCTTTCATTGACGAAATCAAATTGGAAACGCTTCGCTCTGTGTCGCTATCAATTGCCGAAACGAAAGCATAGCCCGGCCGAAATGGCGAAATGGGGTCCCGGGAGGTTCCCACTTTTCTTCCGGAAATTGGACGCTTTTTATGCTGCGGTCGAACGAATTCAAAACATCTGTCGAATGGTGCGGTCGGTCGAGTGTTTAGGTGTGAAGGTTAAACCCACAACCCGGGGAGGGCAAATGATTTAAATTTATAAATGACATCACCGAGGCACCAGTAGAGGGTCGAGTTTTGCAAAACGCTGCTTGGAGTTGGAACACATGGAAGCCTACCAGCAGTGGTGATAAGAAACAGTGGCAAAGGCGGCCGTCGCCGGTGCACACAGCGAGCGTTTTGTAGCTAATTCTTGGTCAGGCCATCTTGGGCTTATTTTAAGGATTAATGTTTTGGTGATTGGTTTTTGAACGAAAGGCTTATATTATCATTCAAAATCAGATAACCTTATCAGAGCATTTTAAGCCTTGCATTGTCCTGGAATGGCTTATTTCTTAATCAGCTCTACTTAGTGCATAAAGCCATTATTCAAAGTAAACGACCCAGCTTGGCAATACGGTTAGTCACTCGTTAAAATAACCGATGTTTTATTTGTCTATCATTTGGCCTTGATCTGGGATTAGTTCTCTAGCTCCCTCTACGGATCCGCTGTTTTACGCGCCACAGTCGATTAATCACGCTCCTACTCGCTAATCAAAACTCATTCGATACAGCAACGCGACCCGTTGGCGTTGGCTGTGTGTATTTATTAATTTCGCGCGTTTTAAATACGCAAACAATGCTTAATCAGCTAAATCTTGTTTAAAAAACAATCGAGCAAGGAGTCAGGAATCGAATCGCAGCTTCGAGTGCTTCGCCAAAGGGGGGGCTTCCACGCACAGAAGAAGCAGCAAAGTTCAATACCTACTCCAGGCGAGTGCCTTAAAACCACTTAGCCTGGCGCTAAAGACCACCGCCACCACCCTTCGGTAGAAAATCGTAATGGCGCGCTAATGTATGCGCTTCATTCATCTTGCTGGGTTTTGTGAATCGGACGCCGGGTCGTCTCGGAACCTTGCAGTGAGTGAGCTCTCGAGTGGTATTTATCGATCAACGTTCGGTCGGCGCTGAATCAACGGCATCGTCGAATCGAGGAACGTTATGCGTGTAATAGAGTCATCACATCCTGCGTACACCGAGCCGTGGTCCGCTGAGAACGCCAAAACAAAACCCACCGTGTTCGAATCGAGCGTGGAAGAAAGCTTGTAACTTGCGAAACACGCACCACGCAGAAGGTGGCATTTTCCGAAACCGTTCCAAACACACGCCTCATCGGCCCGCTGGTTCCCGATCCCGTCCTGGAAAATTTCACTCACTTTCGCTAACCGGACTCTGGGTGCCGATTAATTGAGCCATAAAACCCATTCAGCTGCATCGAACGGTCCGGGTGTGTTGGTCGGTTCGGTTGGTCCGAAACAGAAATAGATCTCCCGGTGGAAAAGTGGCTAAAAGGGGGCCCGATCATCATTACAACCAGCAGCAGGCAGAGCCCTAGAAGAGAGTGCTGTGTACCCCAAGATTGCGCGCATGATTGCGCGCGTTTCGCGTTTTGTTGTGTAGTTGCCTTTTTTTTACCGTTTATACTTTCAATTTTGTTGTACAGTTGTGTCAAGCACCGCACGCGCATTAAAATCAGGCGCATATCTTGTTTCGATTTTCTTTACGATTACACAAACCACGGCCAAGTAACGCACGCACGCAGCGCAACCCACCGAAAGGCGGAAGTGACTAGCGGACGCTGTTGATTCGGCTCACGGACACGCCGGTGCCGTTACTGGAGGGAAATGCGTGCAAAAGCTACTCATTACCATAGCAAAACCGAATCAAGCCAAGTTTCGTCAACGATTGGTCCGCACGGTCCGATTGTTTGCCTTTTTACGTCTTTATCTTTCCACAGTGATCGGATCGGTGTGCGATTTCTGATCTTTCCTTCAACAATCGATTCACAATTCCGAGTCAAGCATTATTTGTACGTACGCCGCACCCCGACACACGTGTGATGCAATCGGTTCGCCGGACGAAGCAAATGCAACTTCGCTACAAATTCCGCCTAGAGGCCTGCTCGGAGCAAGGGCTGAGGTCGCGGCTGGCGACGTTCTCCCGTTCGCAATGAGTCATCGCAGTGCCGTGGAGTCACTCGATCGTGGAGTCATGGCCGCGATCGCGTCGCTTTTCGCGTTGCGTTATGTTTTCGTTCGACGACGTCGTAGCATCAGACGTAGCATGTCTTGCCGGCGATGGGGGGACTGCTTTTTACCCGGGGTGGAGTCGTCGTCATGCCTTGCGTACTGAGACTTTGTTTGGGTTTGTTTGGTTCATTGACAAGCACAAATTGTCTCGACGTCGGAACAATGTTATATGGAGCGTTGGGCGCCGTCTATTGACCCTCAACGAATCGCGACAAAATACTCTGATTTTTCTTTTATTTGCAAGACGATGCATAAGGACCCCCGACACTTTATGTAACAATTTTATTTGGAGTCATTATTGTATCTTAAAGTTATCCTGTCGAAGCCGGCGGTTCAAACGGCGGTGAACTGAAAGCGACAATGTTCGGTGCGCACGTCACCGCGCGAGTCAGTTTTCAAGGGTACTAAGCGCGAGGGTTGTGGTGTGTCTTGGAAACATAATCGGCCCGGCATTTATCATCAACGCAATCGGGGCATTTCGTGCCGTCACAGTGATGTGAAGGGCCACACGATGGCAATGATGGGCCCGCCGTCCGTTCTTGTTGGCATCAGGACAGGGTCTTTTAGGAGAAACCACACGTTCGTACTTGACATTCATGGCGGCACTGCCGGCGGCCGGGTAGGGGCATGGCGGAGTTTTGAATCACAATAACGTGCATCACATTCGCGCGAACATTGGCGCAGCCGTTATTGTGTTACAAGAGCGCCCAGATACGTCGCGGAACGCATTCTCGTTCGTAATGCGATATTTACAGCACGGTGATCTCATCACGGTTCCAAAATGGGCCTTACTATTTGTTAGTTGCGCTATTGCCCTTTTGGTTAAGCAATTTCGTTTCACTGCTGGTCGTGCCTTTATCACGGGTTTTTTTTAGTTATCACCGTGCACAAGGCGCATGGTAGCCATAAAGGAGTCAGGAGGGTGACGTGCGCCACCGACGACGACGTTGATTAGTGTGCCACTCTATACGCTTCTAATGGATGCATGCACGGGCTTCGCATTTGCATACGGAAATTGTTGTGCAGAAAACAAAGAAGGGACCGGCCGCCCGCCAGTGTTCTCGGTCTCGGAATAGCACAAAGCCGCCCAGAAGCAATAGTCAGTTTATGGTTTTGTTTTGATGCAAAAATAAACGACCCCAGAAACATGTGTTTCGCTGCAAAAATGCATCCCCGATGTGTGCGTGCTCGTGGCTCCGTTCGAAATGGTGCGAGGGTGCAGAGGTTAAAAATAAATTAATCGCCCCTACGGGAAGACACTTCCATCAAAACTTGGTCTCCGATTGGTGGATCTCAGATTGGTTGGTCGGTCGTTCGGCGTTGGCATTGACATTTTGTACCGTTTGCTGTGCGAGCCGCGAGGACAACCTGGCCGGGATCGCGAGAGAGGCATAAATATGCGCCGAATACGCCGTCGGAATAAACAATAAACGAGAGTATCGCGTTTTGTGATGACACGTACGAAATGCCAGAATGCGATGAAATCCAAGCGAGAAGCACTTCCTGGGAAGGAAAGGAAAACCGGCGAAATCGTTCTAACGAACGACACTGGAAAAGAGTATCGACCGCGCGGAATCTAATATGTCCGCCCCGAGGAGAGTTGTATGTACAGCTTCATCCGATTCGCTGAATTCAGAATGCTGCCTGCTGCCAAGAATAAACATCAGAAATATGTTTATACCCATTTGATACGCGATGTTTGTGGCACGCAAGAGCACGGAGCTCCTTCTTAGAAAGTGGACCTTGTTTTTGACTTTGTAGCAATTTGCGTGCCCATACTTTTGGCCCCGGTATAGTCCGGTCGCTGTGCGTTTGAGTTTTGAACGTAAATCGATTGGAGCGGAAGTCTTTGCCGAGCGGCGGCGGAATCACGAACATAAACCAGGCGCATCGGAGCAAACAAATCGGCTGCGGATGAGGCGGCTGGCGGAAATAAAAATCGTGAAGTTTGGGCGCCATAGACGCCCGAGAGCCGAGGCATATAAACTGCGTTGTTTGCCTTGTCTTTGCCGCCGCCGCGGTGGAAGCAGCACAACGGACGACGCTGATTAGTTTCCTTGACGCTTGGCAACTTTCGAATGGCACGCATGGCGGCGGCGGCTGCTGAGGACATTGTAGGCGCGTCGCCCCCCTTTTATCGGGAAAGCTTCGACAGATGGAAAATGAGTTCGGTCATAAAAGGGGCTGGAAGAGAAATAATTAACATCGAAGCATCAAAGATTGGGGGCAAATGTGTCGTCAGCCCGCGTGGCATCCGCATCGATGCGTAATTTTTCAGGCCATCACCATGACGATCATTGAAGTCATCATCGGGGACGACACATAAAAATGCCCACAGCTCTTCCTCTTTAAAGACAGGAATGTACCGAGTGCCGGAAGGATGTTTTTGCCAACTCGTTCGTCCTGGTGGGCGGCTGATGGGAGCAATGCGAAAGAAAAGCTTTACAGTTCCGCTTTTCTTCCGCTAGCAGCGCCAGACAACAATGGCACATTCGCCGTCGGGTGCAGACCCCACCAGACGGTGTCTGCCGGTGGTGGTGCCACCAGGACCAGGATGGTGATGGCGCAACGCAACGCTTGTGGTTCAATGCTCGTGCCGTCGTACCTTGTCCGCGGTATGAATACTTCCGGTAGAGAATCCCACTATCTCGTTCATCCCGATTCAGGGCGCGGTCGCTCCGGACGCGTCTACAGTAAACCCGTCACGATGTCAATGCCGTCCAAAGCGATTCCACACATTTATTATGCATACCCCGTCATGCCGGTTCCAGTACGAGAAGCTGTTAATGTTCACTCCTGCCGCTGGGGTTCCTGTATCGGTACGTCGCCGGCGTGACACCACCGGAAAACTGCAACGGCGCCAGCCACTTTGTGTGTGTGCGATGATGTATTATTTTGTTGGGCAATATTTTATAAAAGTGCCATCAACACATCTCAATAGAGCTATGAGTTGGCGAGAACTTTGAACCCTTCGAATCGAAACGGTTGCTCGAAAATGTGGCTCTCACTTCTATGCTGCGCATGCACCGAACATCGCCTCATGCGGTCGAACCGTCTCGTACCCATAAGTCGCCCGGCAACTCTAGCCGGCAATGCTTCTTGCGGGACCCTTGCGAGAACGAGGAAAAATGCAAGCAACAAACGCTGTCTGGCCCACCCGCGGGGGGCATCTCATAACCACGGTCGGAAGTTTTCGCAATGCGACGTGAATTTTTTAATCTCATTATTCAATCCTTGCTGGTCCGGTCTTTTATCGGAGCAAATGTTTATTGTGACGTGGGAAGACATTAGCCAAATTGGGTTCGACGGAAAGAATCATCGACCGGCGGCTGGCGACCGGTAGCCGGGGCACACCCACCACCCGGCACCAAGATGGCCGTTGTAACGCCACGTCGGAAGTTAATCAAATTAGCAATAAGCCATTCAGGGGGTTGTTCTTCGTAATTCGATTTCTAAATTCGTGCGCTTCGTAAACGGCGTGTTTGACAAGTTTGTTTTACGAGGTGATAGACAGGTTGACAACGCGGGCCTTTCTCGGTCCGCGCCCTTTGGGATACTTTTGCATAACTGATTACCTTCGCTTACTAATGATTGATTTTGTTTTCGGGGTACCCATTTTAGGTTTTAATTGCAATGTCAATAAAAGACTCAAACTCCAACGGAGCCCGAGAAAAGGTTAAAGAGCTGTGGTGCCGAGGTGAAACCCAAAACCCCCGTTGCCGTGTGACCTTCAATCCGTCCCACCAAAAAGGTTGACATTCGAAAGCCCCCAAAAACGGTTGACGAAATGGTTCGATTCGAAACCGTCGGAATGTGCCAATCTGTGGAGCGAACCGTGGAAAGTGCTGGAAACGATTCGGGAAAAAGGGTGATCCCTATCCACGCCGGCCGGGGCGGTGCATCGAAAATCAGGGCGCGTATGCTGATGAGGAAAACGGTTTATTTATAGAGCACATCATCGTGAGGTTTCGTTTTTTTTTTTTAAATTCCGTGAGTGAAAACCTTTCTGGGCCATCACCGCCGCCGTCGCTGTTGGGCCCCTGCGGGCTAGTTCGATGTTGTTGCACATTGGAGCGTTTCACTCTCTGGCCCGCCGATCGTCGTGTGGATGTTGTGCCGCATGTTTCGAATCGGATCGCGGGCCCCGGTTCGTAGGCGGCATAAGTGCATTGGCCTGGAAAAGCATAAACAAACTCTCGGATCCAACCAACACGCGCTCCAGTTTTTCGGGCAACGGCGCAGCGCGCCAATGTGTGTAGGAGAAGAATCCGCGGTCGCTATGCTGTGTCACAACAACATTGGCTGCAACATTGAAAGCGAACACCTTCCGGCCGGCCGGTGGCCGCACCGAACGAACGTGTGTCGGCGGCTACGATATGTTGGTGGCGGCTTATCGTCGGTGGCGTTGGGTGTTTGATTAGCTTATCTTTCCCGAGCCACCATTGGAAAGCCTCTCTCGGATATCGACCGTAATTTTCACGACCCGCATCGTCCACAGGTGTGGCCAACAAGAAGGCTACCACAGCAGCATATGTTGCGGCAACACTTTCGACGTTGTTCCATTTTACGACCGCAAAACACCAGCTTTCGGTGGTGGACGAAAACAAATGTTCGTGAAAGTCACACGTTGCTATACATTGAATGTATACATTCTGGCCATAGCTAGTAGGTCGGGATAGAGTCTGCTTTATTTCACTTCCTTCTGAATGCTCGACCATGCTTGCTCACACTTACACTCAAGTGGATGAGAAAAAGAAACCAACCACGACTAGAAAGCAGATCGCGGAAGCAGGATCGGGAACGATCACACATTATTCAATCAATAGTTTCGTTCCACCCAAGGTAGTCCACAAATTACGATAAGAATTTATTTATCCAATAGAGCCAATGTTCACTAGGTTGTGCAGCATTACGGCAGTGATATCGGAATGGCCCCAATTCGAATCGAAAGCTCCGGTTTAAATGGCGCGGTACAGTTAGGCGTTGCTGTGGTGTTGAATGAATCGATGGAATTCATGTTTCGAGATTAGTTCGTTAACGGTTACCGTGAAACAATGCTACAGCAGTGAACAGGAATCGACCCCGAATTCGTAGGTTAAAAATGGTATTCCACGAAAACCCCGACTCAGCGACTGCGGGTTATGCTCCGTCGCCATCGGGGATGATGGGGAGCAGCGTATCTACGGCCATCGGTTAAATCGCCGTCCGGCAGCGGCACTAGGATCGGTCTAAAGTGGATGGCGTCATGCGCAGTACTATAATTAGATCATAAATTAATCATAATGAAACTGTGTGATTACGTTCACTCGTCCACCACTGGAGCATAATAGTATCTGGCGAGCGCCGCGAGGCGTCTGGACATTTCGCCATTTCTTCACACATCCCTCTGCAGAGTGTGAGCGGCGTTCGTGAGCGAGGCGCAATCATGCACAATTAATATGTAATGGCTTCACTCTTGTAATGGTACTGTGTGATTTCCACGGAGCGTCCGTGAAAGCGCCCTCTTTGGAAAGGGTTTATTACCGTCGGTGGCCTCAAGTGGTCGGCGGCGCGCAAAAGTTGGGTTGATGCTCGCAACAAGTAACCAAATTTGACCTCCAAGGTCTGTGGCAGGGTTGTGAAATGTTTATAGCCCTCCACTTTCGTGTGTGTGTTCGAAAACGACCCGTGGGAAGACTCACATCTGGAGTCACATCGACAGATACGCCATTTATAAAGGCCTTTTTTATTGGACCGAATATTAGATTGCACACCAAAACTTACCTCTTCTACGTCGCTAATTTCCTGGCTTAGAATGGAATGTGAAGAGAGGGTGAAGCAGGTACTTAAATTATTACAAGCAAGGAATAATTTATGCTAACAAATGCAAACCATTCCGGAAGCCAGGTTTTCCGAATCGTTTCCCGTACGCCAACAGCGGTCGCGTCTGTGGCTCGTGAGGGAAGGTATCATAAATTTTCCATCGCAACATTTTACCAACGTCAGATGCAGGCCTTAACGTCGCGCCGCGGCTCCGCAGGGACATTTTGGCCAGTTTATCGTTGCCGCATTGCACTTGATTACCCTCGGCGTTGGGTGGTGAAAATGGACTCTCTTCCCCTATTGTGGGCATTTCCACTTGCCGGTCGCTCTGTTGGAACAACAATTTGTTCACGATGAGGGTTTGCGAAGCGCGTCTCCCATTGGTCGAGATCGAGACCTCCGGGCGTGTGTGTGGCGCGTTCGGTGCCATGTGCCGTACAATTGTGCTTCTATATTAGTAGAACCTTGACTGTCCTGGCCGCCTGCTTGGTCCTGTCCTGGCCGCCTGTTTGGCAACGTCTTTTGGTGCCTTGCCTAGGGGGCAGGATATTGGATTTTTCCCGGTTCCACACGGCCGCAGGAAAAACATTTTCCCTGAACTTGACCCTCCCTTCATTTCATCCCTTCACACGCGGCGTCTGTGGCGGTGGGCACTCCCCTGGTAATCTTTGATCGAAAAAACGGCGCATGTGAAGAGTACGAATGTTTGGCCACGCCATGGCCGAAAAGGTTGCTTTCCCGACGCGGCTCCGGGAATGAATTTGTGGAAAAAGCGATGTCCGCGTTTTGCATGAGTTTAGTTTTATCTTTGAAAGAATGCGCTTGCCAAGGGAACATCGTCGTACCACTTCGATGCACCATGGCAGCCATTCTGTGTCGCGTGACGTAACGTGGAACGTAGAGCGCAAGCGACACAGATTAATTTGTTCCATGCAAATTCGCTTCATCACGCGAACGCAACAGTTGATTATTTAAATCATTCGCGTAGGATGGTCTGCAGATCGCGAACGGACGATGCGCATCTCATTTGCTGAACCTTTCTTCGCGCGAATATGGAGAAGAGAAATTCATTGCCATCCGGCGTCGGCAGAATTTGCATTCAATGTCCACGTGGGAGTTCCGTCCCGCCATATGCGGTCACTACGTTGGGCGTATTGACTAAGCCCAAAGAAGATATACGTATTATGCTGATTTAATGTTTATTTAAATCTCTTACCATACATACACACAGTTCATTCGGTACATATAATAATACAGTTTTTGATAGCTATTCGGCAGGGTATCTCTTGTTCTATCCTAATCCTAAGTCTATATTCGCAGGTTATCACTTTACTTATCTAAAATAGTAGGTGTGCCGTGTGTCTGTCGTGTCCTGCGATCTCTCTCCCCCCGAGCGGATAAATGCATCGTTGCGATTTGTGTGCACGATCGCAAAAGTAGCGTAAAGTAGTAGCGGTTTCACAAAAATCAGTCATTCAAAAGGGTGCCGCTTTTGATTTCGAGAGGATTAAGCACTAAATAGGGGACGGTTCTCTGCTCTGCTAAAAATTAACGCTCACCAGCGTTCGTTGTCCGCGGCAGAGACCGCTGATTGATGGAATGCACGGTTCGTTGGTCATTCGCACACACACGCCCGTGCGATCGTGAGGACAGATCGCGTCACAGCTCCCGGTTTGTCGTCCCGCGCTCATATGTTGCTGATGCCCGTGTCGTTGCTTCGCGTCGATGTGGTCGATTTGGAGCAGCAGTGATCGAGCTTCTCGAACTCGGTTGACCGGGTGGACGGGGTCGCGGTGGTGGCCGACGACATGTTCAGCATCATGTTGTAGTTGCGCTCCTTCTTGCAGAAGAACGGATAGCAGATGAAGCCCCAGTACGCGCCGGCCCCGATCAGTATGACGAACGTCACAATCGTAATGATTCCCCAGGCCGACAGCCGGTGGTGGCTCGATTTGGCCCCCGGCCCCGCAGTCTGGGCCTGGGCCGAGCTTCCTGGGGCCGCCGCATACCGCGGTGCAATATCATGCGGGTTTCCAAGGCCAACGGGGCCGTACACGCCACGGCGCATACCGCCGCCGCCGCCACCGAGCCCACTGATGCTGCCACCTGCCACTCCGGTGCCGTAATTGTACGGGCCGGATCCTCGGCCTCCGCCGCCGGTGACGCCGCTCGCTCCACCGCCACCGACACTTCCACTGGCTGCCGCACCAGCATCACCGAGCAGCGAGCATAGTACGATGGCCACTGGAGCGCGTGTGTAAAGACCGAGAAAAAAAAGCAAAACATCGTAAAAACAGGTTTTTACTACAATACTCCGGCGTCCGGCGGTTCCTCCGCGTTGACCACCTTCGCGGGCGATCTCGAGAACTCAACCAAACAAAGGATCGGAGGCTGGCTGGCTGCCTTGCGGAGCGCAGGGTGTAAGGAAAGCTGTAGAAGAAGAACAGGCGGCTAAAAAGAAGCCCGAGGCCCACCAATACATGTGTGACCGGCCGTGGGTCCTAATACAACGCGACCCGAGCGCGAGGGACCTTGTGGGTTGGTCTGGTCGGGGCTTATCGCTTCGGTTCTCAAGGTGTGCAAGCCGCGGATTGATCGAGCTACGAAAGGAGTGCTGCCGATCAGCGTTTTTTTTGCTACTTACATCCTGCGAAGAACACGAGGTAATGCTGTGGGTTAAAGTGCACCGCCGAGGTCATGATGGTCGGTGGGTGATATGCACACGATGCTTCCGCTTCTCCGTGTTTCGGAACGTTCCAGTGCAAATCGGGTGGGTAGAACACGAGCAAACACACACACGCGGTCGCGCTGCTCAATCTTTCGGTTTCGGGTCTTTTTCAAGTTCAACCTGATACCGCGGAACGGAGCTCGTGAGTCGCGATAGACAGACCCCAATTTGTATTCCGGGAACGTTTGCACAGTTTTTCAAAATTCAAAATTCAAACATATACACGACACGACGGGGACGCGCACGGTGCGGATATGTGGTCGAGGTTCTAACGTTCTTGAATCGCGCGACGCCTGCTTGGTGACGACCAGCGAAAGGCACGCGTTTCCTGGCCGCGGCCCACGGCAAATGATGAATGGAGCGAATACGGTACCCGTTTCCGGTCACTAGCTTGGGTTGGGGCTCCTCCTCGGCACAACACACGCTCCGGTTGATTCACACACCGCCGTTCAGGCCGAAAAACGCATGCTAACCGCAGCGGAATCTACGCTGACTGTCGCGCCGGGGCTTGTGTGGCACCAATACCTTATTCTGCGGCGCTGCTCTCGGGAGGAGGGTAAAAGGAATCCGAGCACCGTTCGTACGCACACACTCTCGGCCGGGACCGTGACGGCGACAGAACGCAGCGAGACGACCGTGAGCCGCGCGTTGTGTGCGACACATGCGGCAATCCATTACAATGGCCACAGCACCATTCGGGTGTGTGTGTGTGTGTGGTGCAGCGCCAACAGCGAAGGAAGACGGTGCGAAAGCGAGGCAAGACAACATAAACTTGTTTGTCTCACAGCACGCCTGAGCATGATGTTTGCTTAAGCCATGCTGTGGGTTCTTTTCCCCTTCTTGAGATGCACTGCGGACGGGCGATGCTGCATCGAAGCGAGATTGTCCGATGGTGCACGATGCCGCCGGGCTAGTGTGGGTGCAATTGTTTGGGGCCCTGCGAGTGCATCGCACGGACGTGTGTTGCTCTTTATGCTGTGCGTTTGCTGATGCTGTCAGTTGGCGGAGCGCATTCTTTGATTGAATTGTTTACCGAAACGAAACGTCGGGTGGTGTTCTTCGAGATGATCGCAGTTACCACGTCCCGTAGATGTCATGCGTGTTGGAGCAAGTCGGCGTAAATATTTGTCCATGCCTCCTAGGCTGCTTGTAATCGAGAAATATGATGAACAATATGAAGTCTAACGGCGAAAGTTCCTCGCGTTACCTTTCTGTTATCTGTTAAACAAACTTAAAGAGGCCGCTAGATCTTTTGTATTTGAATTGGAAGACGAACGATTGTGAAATTAGGAGTTTGAACTGCAAACCATATTGAATTGAACCCAACAGAGAGTGAGCTTGTTAGTCGACTCGCCTCGGAAACCGTTCTACATGATGGCGCAATGTCAAATCAATCGCTTTCGTTCTCGATCTGAATCGATGAAGCAAGCCACTTGAAATAGAATGAATCTTATGCCTAGCGTGACGGAATACCTCTCATTCCGCGATCCCTCATACCGCGATCCTTCATTTTAAACACACATAATTCATACTGTTTCATTTTTTCTCCCGCAGATCTCTCACGCAATCGATTTTGTGAGCTACCGGAAGACGTCACGTGCCTGGCGTTTCTGGAGCGCCTGCTCGTCTACCACAACACCATCCGCTCCGTGCCGGAAACAATCCGTGGGCTACATTCGCTAACGTACTTAGATTTAAGGTAAGCTCCTGCGGACTGGGGACGTGCGCGTAAGATGAATGCACCCGTTTGTCCACCGTCGTCATGGGAGACCGCCACGGTTGCGTGTGTTTGGTTTCTAGTCAGCGGCCGTTTGCTAATCGAATTAACCGGTCCCATTTCCGCTTCGTTTGCAGAAACAATCAGCTAGCTGTGTTGCCGCGTGAAGTATGCACCCTCCCGCTGCAAGTTCTGTTGGTGTCGAACAATCGGCTTGCGACACTGCCCGACGAACTGGGCCGCATGGAGAAGCTGACGGAGCTCGATGCGGCTTGCAATCAAATTACACATCTGCCAGCGCGAATGGGCGATCTGCGCAGCCTGCGCTCGCTGAACCTGCGCAGCAATCAGCTCGTTTACTTACCTCGCGACCTCACCTGCCTGCAGCTGACATTTCTGGACATAAGCGGCAACAAGATCGCTACCCTTCCGGTGGAGCTCCGGCTAATGAGTTCGCTGGTCGACTTGGAGCTGTCGAACAATCCGCTCACTTCGCCACCGGCCAGTGTAGGTTGAATGCCCTTGTACACCCAATAAATTGTGCTCACTATTTTCACTTTCGTCCTGTTATCGCGCCCCCCAACAGCTTTGTGTCCGTGGGTTGGTGCACGTTTTCAAGTATTTGGAAACGATGGCCGCACGCGAAGAAAAGTCCAAAACCGGCGCCGATGGGCACGCCACACTGCGGCGAACGGCTCTGTCTGCGAAAGGTTCTGGCAACTTTTTGCTGGACAGCCAGCAGCGAAACCGTAGGGCCCACGTCGATTCGGGCTACTGCACCAGCGACGGTGGCTACGACGGTAAGCGATGGCTGAACGACGAAGATGCACACAACTTCATCACCTCATCGCCCAAATGGTCCCCCATTCCTCTGCACTCGAGCTTCGGCGGTATGGCGCGCGGTGGGTGTAGTAACCAAAGCAATGCTTCTACTCTGTCCCCAGGTGCACACCCATCCGCACTGGCAGCTACGAATCTCACAGCACCGAACGAAGCCTCTTCGCTGGCGAATGGCCCCGGTGCTACTGCTGCCGGTGATGGTGGTGGTGTAATTTGTTGGGAAGAAGAGTTCCGGAAGAACGCTGCCCTGCAGGATTCGCATCCGGATCGGAAGCAACTGTCGAACAACAACAGGTAGGGGCTAGTTCCGGTCCATGTGGCCGTTTCGTGACCCGTTAATGTGGCTCATTTGGTGTTCTATATTTACAGCAACGATATGTCCCCCGAGGGTGACTTTACACCCGATGGTACGAAGACGGACGATAAAAGCCGCACCTTCGCCAACTATCAGACGTACCGCGAGTACAAGGAAGCGCTCAGGCAGCAGCGAAACCTCGACTCCGTGTACCGCAGCAAAGATCAGCCCCAGACGCCCGACAGCGGCGGATCGGCGACCGATTCGCCACTCAGCAACGTGTCACCGCACACGAAGTCGGTCTCGTCGTCTTCCGTTTACAGTAGCAGCAACCAAAGCTCTCCCGTGTCACCGCTCCATGCCGGGGCCGGTGGTGCCGGCAATGTGAACAAGTTGAACCAAATCAATGCGAATGGCAACTTTACTACGTTCGGAGGAAACTCGTTGCCGTCAGCGAATCGTAATGGCGGTCAATCGTCGCTCGTCGATGAAACCCTAGCGGGTCCGAGCAGTGCAACGGGAACACCCAACAAGCGACCGGTGCAGAAGGTCATACCGTCTCGAAACATAAGCTCTTCCTACCAAAACCAATCGCCGACGCACTTGAACGGAAACCATCATCCAGTGGTTGGGCCGACCGGCAATGGCACCGGTGCGCAGGGTAAAATCCCTGTAGCGAATGGCGGCACGTCAAAAGTGGCACTAACCTCACCGAACGGTGGTGCCACTGGCGAATACGCGTACGTCAAACCAAACAGTCCCTCGAAGGTGACCGGGGGTATACTGATCCACAATAATGTTCCTCCATCGTCGATACCGAAACCGGCCGCACCAAACGGTGGTGGTGGTTTGGGTTCGCCCGTGCTGGCGGGCCAGAAGCCACTCACCGCAACCGTGGGCTACGTGAATAACGCGAAACCGGGACAGAAAACGAATAAGTAAGTGATCGCGGTCGGAAATGGCCTAATGGCCTCCGGGCCTCCGGAAATGGCCTCCGGGTCGGAAATGGCCTAAGCTGAAGTGCCTATACGAAAATACTTGATCTTTAGTAGAATATTCCTAGAACTATAGTTTACGTTAGACTTAAATTTCGCGCCTAACCACGAATAAATTGATCTATCATAGTTCCGTCCAATAAAGAAGAGTGTCTTATGAATTTCCGACGCCATTCGTCGGAACGGTAATGTTAACGGTGGACCCTGTTTTCTGTTTCAGAACTGTCTCCTGGAACCGTGATGTACCCACGGAAAAGCTGAGCTTCACGATGCGCCGTGAGTTTGATAAGCAGAAAGAGGAAACCGAGTTGATCGAACAGTTGCGCCACATCATAGAAGCCCGTTTGAAAATGACTCTCCCTGAAGATGTGGCCCCGGCCCTGATGGATGGTGTAGTGCTTTGCCACCTGGCGAACCATGTACGCCCGCGTTCGGTAGGAAGCATTCACGTTCCCTCTTCGGCTGTGGTAAGTGCGCTTAGCCATTGGCACTGTGAACTCAAATTTAGAATGTTTCTGTTTTGCATTCCTCTCCGCAACCCAGCCGAAGCTAACGATGGCCAGGTGCCGCCGGAATGTAGACTACTTCCTAGACGCATGTCGCAGAATCGGTGTTGACGAGGTGAGTGACCGTTCTTTTCCTCGTTACTTTTCACGTTGCATCAAATTACACCACTCTTTAGTTGTTTAGTTCGCGGGATTATTTTTTTAGCAACAAAATGTATAACTTTTCTTTCTTTGGTGTTGGTGTTCTGCGGGTTGTTCTAGTTGAAACGTTTTTCTTCTTTCTAAATTATGTTCATGTGTTAAGGAGTACTTTGTAGCGTAGTCAATCAAATTACTGCACTATGCCTCACGAGAACTCGCGTCACGGTGCTAAAATCGGTTGCATTTTTTATATGGAATTCGGCTCCCACAGTGGCGTAATAATAGGAACCTATCGGCCTTTGCCGTTTGTGCCTTCTACTTTTAGGTGATATATTTTTACAGCGGGCCAACGGATTAAATGTTGAAACATTCGCATTATGAAGTCAAATAATTCCCAAATTGTTCCCATGTACTTTCCCTTGATTCTGTTAGAGTATCGGCTTACATCATGTACATGTTAGCATTGATCTTGACCCAAGTTAATGAAAAAAAACACTACCTTAGTGGATTCGTAACGAAACATCTGGAGCATACATTCCGCGCGGTGCGTAGAGTAACAATTGTGGAACTAATAATTGTCAACTGTCCAAAGAACGTCTTGTGCTAACTTCCTAACCGAAACTGGTGATCAAGGCAATTCGCGAAACAAACTCCACCGATAGGTTGTAAGGCGCGCTCTTAGACATGTAAGGTGCCTTGTGCTGTGCATAGCTTTACCTTTTAGCGCTCGTTAGCTTAGAAGAGCTGACAGAGATAGTTTGATGCCCGAGAAGGGAACCGTCTATAATAAGGTAAAGCTGCTCCGTTATGTGCTGTTTATGTTGGCTTTGTCTGTAAATAATAATAGCTGTAAATAGTGGTATTGAGATAGCAGATTGGAGGAGAAAAAGGGCTGAGTAAAAGCGAACGAAGCAATTTGTATTGGTTTGTTGGTGTGCGAACCCGACGAGCGAAACCATTTTAGAACCATAGCAATTAGCAACTATGCTCCAAAGCAGTAAAAGCAGAACAGGCGGTCTACATCGGGCACTAACTCTTTTCTCTCTCTATCCTGTTGCTATTGGTGTTGGTTGCAGGAGTTGATTTGCTCCTGTCAGGACATCGTTCCATCAACCACCGCGGATTCGACGTTAACAGCGTTGGAGGACCGTGATCGAACTGAGGCAGACGATCGACAGGGATCGGAGGAGCGTACGCTCAGTCCAAGACCTCCTAACCCGAATGCAATGTACCGTACAATAATGGCCTTATTGAACCAATCCGGTGCCGTGCCAGTGTCGCCACCTTCACCGCCGGCCCATGGTCACGTTCGTCGCCCACGGTCACCACCCCCACCGCCTCCGCCATCGGTGCAAGGCACGGCACCCATTTTCCCGGCTGCTGCAACCAACACCAACAGCGCAACAGTCCCAGAGAAGAGTGTCGATAACGGCACAGCAGCCACTTACACCCAGATAAGCCTATTTCCAGCAGGAAAACAGGACGAGCAAAGTGTCACTGCAAGTTGGTCCGCGTGTCAGGAACAGCCGCTGAACGCTGGGACGCGAGGCACCGAAGAACGTCGCAACGTGCCGGTTACGCTAGATCTTCACAAATCTGGCGTAAAACCAGGCCGGAAACGAAAGTTTCCCTCGACGCGAAACGCCCGGCGCAATCAGCAGATGGTCGGCAGTACGAACGATGTACAGTCGAATCTGAATGAAATTATCGAAGAATGTGAATACGATAGCGACATCGGAAAGTTCCGTTGCCGTACCGGGGGCAGCGATGGCACGGGAAGCTACGAAGGCGGCGAATACGATGATTCCGAGGCGAGCCTTACATCTTGCGACGACGATCGTGAAGGTGGTACCGATGGTCCGGAGGAGGGTGGAGATTTGTTTACCCCAGTCAATGCCCAACCCCCGCTGGTTGGTTCGATCGTTCAGGTCCAACCGTCGTGCAACGACCTGGACACACCGACGTCTGATCCGTTTTCGGTGAAAGCGTTGGGATCGGGTGGTAATGAAAATTTTAACATCATCCCGGGAATCGAGGATGAGCAGACAGCGGGCAAAAAGGTGGTAACGAAACGAATTGAATTTTTCGAAAATGCTGCCTCGAAAGAAGGCCGGAAGATACTGAACAGTGAACAGGCCCACGGTGCGCTGGGCTCGCCACTGAAGCCAACGTGCGCTTCGGAGGGGGAAGTTTGCGAAAAGGACAATTGTACCGATCGGAAAGACGGATACGCCGGATTGGAGAATCGTTCGAGCGAGTCCAATCACTCGCTGGTTTCGACGGTACTATGTTTGGGAACGTTCTTGTTCACCGTCGTCTACCTGTATCTTTACCCTTTGTCCCCGTAATTGTCAAATGTTTGTGCCTGTTGAAGGTTTTTGTACTTGATTTGTAGTCCGTTTTGGCATCTTAACTCTGTTGTTTTTTTAATTGGTTGAAGAAGAAACGTGGTGGCTTATTTTTTATTACATTGAAAGTCTTAATATTTTATTTTTCCTTATTTAATTAATAATAAAACAATTTATAATCGCATCCTTTTCAAAATTATCGTACCGGAAAGAGTCGAAAATTTAAAAGAAAACATTTAGAGCGAAATTGGCAATACAATTGGAGTAATGGAATGTGACAAACATGAAAGATGTGGTAAGTGTTCACAAGAAGTTATGTTGTGGTGAACATGACGTTTGCTAGCTTATCGTTTTTGTTTTGCAAATCATTGAAATTTGCATTTTTAAACGGACCATAGAGAAGAAAACCAATCTAAACCGATTGTGCTGGGGTCACACAGCTCTTCGTTTGGGAGGAAAAAAGTCATCCTTCATTTGGTGCAACATTTTCACTTCATCGCGTACCCAACGATCATCGAGTGAAATGCTATAAAGTGCAAAAGATAGGAAACAGTAACTACAGAGGCTAGCGACAGTTTCCATTTTCATATTTCATTCTTGCTTCCATTTATTTATTTATTACAGAGTGTGTTTTTATTGATACGAATACTTTAATTTATTCACTGGCCTTCTCGGCGGTCGATAGTTTAGTGTTTATGTTTAAGCATTATTTTAAAGTTAAGTACATTCACATTAGCAGTACATTCCCTCACGTAATACCCTAGTCTATTCACTTTCTTCATTTCATCATATAATTTGGCAAAGGATTTCTACTTTTTGTGATTAAAAAGTTCCGTGAACAATGAGCTAATCCTATGCGATATAGGCTTCCTCAACGTTATTGTACCACAGAACAGGTTCATCTTCTGCTCGAAATACGTGTGTGTTTGTTTAATCCGACGTTGAGGACGCATCATCTGGAGTCACTGGAAAAAATCTCAAATCAAAATCACAAGAGTTACTATTACATAAGCATACAGAGAGTGGAAGCACATGTACAACATGCAGCATCACATTAAAAAGTGCTCCTTCATCGAGACTTTGTAGCTGATAGAGCAAGAATATTAAAAGAAACAAGAAAGTTGCCTTAAAATGAACAGAATATAAAACAGAAACAGAAAGCTTAGACCCACCACTAGTGCTGGTCCAGATGCATCTCATTCATTACCAGTGAATGGAAGCCAACGAACCTCAGTGAAACAGCAAATAGGGAACATGTGCAGTTGGTTGAAGTAATTGTAGAGCAGGGATACTAGAGCTGATAATGGGCAATAATGAAACAGACGGTATGGCGGGTTACTTAAAACACAACAATCATATATTACGAATTTCACACTACAGCTCCCTCTGTTCTACTTGAAAACCCGCTCCTAGTTAGTACTTTACATTCCAGTGTAGTGCTGGCCCTTTGAGTCTACGAAATTTCGGTCAAGAACAAGCTATCTATCAATTCACCAAATATCGATAGTTCAAATAATTTTACCCTGAACGTAACATTATTTTAAGTCTATACTTTGTAAGTTATTAATCGAGGCTTTTCATATTTTGCGGACTTAGTACACTTATTTATGTTGATCATTGTCCATGGGGTACCGATTTACGGTTGCCGTTAGATGCCTACGTCATACGCTTTTGCGCGAGATACCAATCGTTTTAGTTTAGGTAATTTTGGTACTGTTCAATTGGAAGGACTGATGATCGATGATCGGGATTAATGTTCAGTGGACTGCTTATTTTATTATCTATTTACGTATCTTATAATCGTTAGACTCTAAATATCGATCCTATGTATTTATCTGAAGGGCGTCTGCCAAACAAGGCCGCTGAACTAGGATTTATTTTCTATCGACATTGCTTGCATGATTCCCTGCACTGTGTAATGAGCATGTGTTGTGTTGAAACAATTGTAACACAGGTTCACAATGGTAGCAGCTACAGAGATGTTCTCTCCACAGTTGGTCACTCTCAACCGGTGCAGATGAAATAAAGCGTATGAATGAGGAGTGCACTCGCAACCAGTGAAAGAAGCAAATGCAATCCAACCAAACAATACGAACAAGCTCAGGGTGAACATAGACGGGAATGCAATGGTTCAAGCAGTTTGATAACATCCATTTTCATCAGCAGCTAGAGGATGATTATAAATTATATAGTATACTTTCCACTATTGCGCGGATCTCTTTTTTTCGTGACATTTTTGTCTCCTTTATCTTAACTGTTTTATAAATCGATTCCATGACAACTACAAATATAATTAGTTTCGAGTGGAACTACTTACTGTAAGAGAGCACTTTTGCAGCAGGATAACTCCTGTAAGCGCGCACGACAATATTCCGGTACGGCATAGCAGCTGTGACATGGACATACACTAAGTTCATTAGGCTCATGGTTAGGTTACCATATCAGAAACCGTTAGACTGTGTTCGATCAGCGACAGAAAATGCTTCATCACAATGCTTTGCAAACCCCAAACGCCCAGTTTGTTGACATAGGTTAAAAGCTTCCACTAATCAATAGGGGTTGTGTCAGACTAATGCGCGACGGCAAGTGATTAATGTAAGGTTGATAAAGGCGCTTTTTTGCTTAAAATACATTTAAAAACAAAAAAAACATCTTACAAACGATGCGAACGATCTTTTGACTGACGGTAAAGGTTAAGTTTCACGAAGCGGTAATAAAGCTGCAGCGCCAAGTTGAGTTCCGGCACACGTTCTGCAATCATGTTTGAAGTTATGTTTTCTAAGTGCGTTATCATCATCGGCGTCGGTTTGAATGCACTTACCAATCAGTCATACTGGCTATATGTGTGTTTTGCTATGTGTCTATCATTATAGAATCTACTGTGCTGTGCTGCGGATGTCCTTGAAGGGCGCGGTACCGTGCAGGTGGCGATCACGGTAGTAGAACTGCTCAAATTTCACAATCCTGCTTCGAACGTTCGCTCACCAACGCGCGGCCTGTACAGTGTCGGCAGCAGTAGTTTCAATGGTGGCAGCAGCAGCAACATCAACAGCGGTGGGCCCAAGTCTAGTCCTTCTTCTTCGTCCTCACTTTCGTCTTCGACCAGTGGCAACGGTACATGAGATTCGGACAATAATAATTCTCCGCCGGCCGATGGGTCACCATCTAGGCGGAGTTTTGCAGGCTCAATGATGACCATCGCTGGAGGAAAGCTATCGGCGGTGGATGACGAGGTTTGGAGAATTTAAGTTCCGCATTCGTAATGGAACCAACCTCTCCATGACTCTTTAGGTTAGTTGTGTTCTCCCACCTCGGCATTTACCTAACCAAAAGTGAATAGATCTCAGTCGAGGGCTTTGCGCTGTTGGCTAGGTAAATGTGTAAGCAAATACTCTCCCACGTAGGTTCCGTACCATTTGTACATAATTTGATCATATCGACGGGTTTTAGATTCGTTTCACACAAAAAAGTAACATCCCATTATTAGATGGTTGTTTTTGACAATATTTAAACTTATTAAACCTATTTATTCACAAGGTAGTTCACCTAGCCCAGTTTCTGCAAACGATAGCTCTGGGCTGGATCAAAGACATAATCGTATTTATGAGATCTAGCAGTTGATTCCGGTTTTTAGCAGTCCACAGTACACGATAGAAATGAATGCCAATGAAAGTAAGAGAACTCAGTGGAAAAGTTTTGTATTTGATGTAATCTCTTTCAATGAAAACATATTTTCGGAACGATACAAACAGCAACTCAAACACGATAGTGTCCCTGTAAAGCAAGCAGAAAGTTAAGGCACAGGCGGTGGACCTTCCGTAGTTTTTATAATTCACACACAACAAAGCTAGGCCATTCTATGAATGGCATACCGTGTATCGGATCGGTTTAAAGTCCGGTTAACTGTACGTTGAACGACAAAACAAAGTGTTGCAAGCAATACGGAAAAGTGCTCGATACAATCACGTGGTGGGCAAAGTGGTTGTAGAAAGGCGCTGAAGACTAACAATTGATGCAGGTTTCTAGGAATGCAAAATAAGTATAGATTTCCTTGTGGTCAAAGCTAGAGAGAGAGAGGCGTGAATGCGCGATTCGAGGTCGAGCGTGTAAACCCGACTATACTATACCTCAACTGAACAGGATTCGTATCGGGGTTTGGCCAAGCTCAATCAGAGTCCTCCAGCAGTAAGAAAATCGCAACGAACGCTCCCAAGTGACGACGACGATAGCTCGGAATTGGTTAAATGATAAATTGTGTTTTGTGCATGTGAGTCATGGAAAAGTATTAAAAAAACTGATTTTATCCAACTTCTCAAATTCGAATTGCAATAAATATAAACAGTTTAGCAAACTACGTTGCAATAAAATTCGTATCATAAACAGAATACTGCAGTGTTTCTTAATTTGGGCGTTGTGTAAGACGGACAGCGGTAAGTATACACACTTCAGTACGTTTCACTGTACAAGGTACGATCTGAATAGTATTCTTACTTATTGTTCCTTGATGCGGGCAAGGAAATGCGTTCTAATCAGAATAAATCCGAGATGCGGAAGCTCTGCTTTGTCACCGCACGCTCTAGGAAATTAAATTTCCTGACTTGTAATTATGAAAAGCTAAGCATAAATGCGAGAAATCGTAAAACGTTTGGTGATGATGGCTCATTACGAAATAATTCCAAATCCGTTGCATTACGGTTGTAATCTTTGCCGTTTGCGGGCGCTGTTGAAACGTGCACACAGTATTGTGTCTAAAGGCCAAAATGATGCTCACCGTAATGGCAACATTATTAACCGAAGAAAATCTGAATGTTTTCAAGCATTTACAGTGAACCATTTTTTAGTAAGCGATTAATCAAAAAGCTAAATAGCCGAAGCTTTTGCTTGAAGCTTTAAGCTACGGGTAGGTTTAAATTTGTAGCGTTAAAGTTTAACAATCACTTAAACCGATTTCGGACTTTGATTTGAATCTTTTAGAAACTATTGACAAATATCGATATCTTTTGGTTTGGCAATGTTTTGGATTTTCAATTTCTTCGAGCACATTTTCAGAGCACATTCCTACTCCAAATCTGCAAGGAAACTGTTTGCCACTCTTTGGCGTGCTGCACGTGCCATCCGGAACACTACCTCCAGCAATGGTTCGAATCGAAACCGCTACAACGAATCGTTTCAGAAAGACATTTGACTTCAGTTGAGACATTTTTCACACTGACCACTAAGCCGTCCGCCCATCTGCATTCCACTTGCGTTGGCACCGAACTCACATACAAATCGAACGTAGCGAAGAAAGAGTGTGGTGAAAAATTTATTGAATCGGTCAGAAGGTCTCTTCGCCACGGCAAGTCTTTGCGTTTGCTGCTTCGCAACAGCCCCGTCAGGATGTCTCTGGGAATGTGTGGACTCGTTCACCAGACGCCTGAACGTTGGGTGGACAGGACACTTGGAAAACCTACATTCAGCCGCGCGGATAGAATGCTGGATTTTATGTTTCTCCTACCGAAAGGCTGTATCTTAACTTATAACTCAACCGATATTTCTCGAACCAGTTCCGCCCTATCGTACCAAAGGTCCCTGTGCCTGGCCCGATGTGAGACGGTGATGTGCAATAAACTTCAGCCAAATAACATGCATGCATTCTTGCCGACAGCAAGAGTGAAATGGCGGTCAAAATGAAACCGACTCCGGAATGTCGTAATTTCGTTTGACCGTAGCGCCTTTCATGGAAACCAATGCGTACATTAGCCAGCCGTATCCGTATCCTGGGACGAACTGGTGCGCCCGGCTTCGTGAGTTTCGCAGTGGTCTCTTCCCAGGAATGTGTTACTATTCTACAGATTATTATCCGTACGCTGCATACCATCGGACATAACTCAGACGTTGTGTGTTAGATTAGAAGATGTCGCTTTCATTTACATTCCAAATCAGGCACCACTTTATGCGTATCGGCCAGGACATTGATAAAGTTGATTCGAAGTATGCAGGGATTTCTCAAACAAAAAGGCAACTTTTCGAAGCAAACTAAACTTTTTTGTGAGGAAATTGTTTAAGACTTTAAATAACAATTTTGATTTAATTTAGAGCTTTAAAATAAAAATAAAAATGTTGAAGAAACCACGACCGTGCATGAGTTAAGCATGAAAAGAAATACATACAATCAAAGGCAAAAACTGTCAAATAGTAACCAAACGGATATTGTGGATAAGGATCTTTACGTGCCATTTTCCTGCGCCTGCGAAAAGACAGAGTGAAACTTTTGCGCAACGAATCGAGATTACTGAGCAAAACGAAATTCTCTTTAAACGGTCCCAGGATCATGACCATCAATGAAAACATTGTTACAGAGTTTCATTAGTGCAGGCTGGTTCCGTTTTTTGTTCCTCCCAATCGAGTCGAGTGGATGAGAGATGTATTTAAACTTTCGGATTCAAACAACTGAGACCCTGGGCCTTGCCAAGTGAATCTCGTTCGGAAAGATAAAGCGACGCGAAATGCAAAAACTTCAATGCAGAAAGTTTTGCGTACAAACCACGCGATGGTTCAGTTGTCCTGCTTCTTTTTTATGCTTCCCAGTACAAGCGGATTGTACGTGTATTCATTTTATCTCGATCCCTTTGTATGGTTGGGAAACTATGCCTCCTTCTTCAAGAGTTAAATCAGATTCACAAGCTTAAGGAGTTTTATCCTAGTTTTATACTAAATATAAATATTCTACATTTATACTAGCTTTCTGCATATAGTTTTTTGTATTTGTTTAAGGTTTTGGCTGAACATCGTTGAATGTTCTATGAAAGGGAGTTTAAATAAAATATTAAATTTTAAAATTTATTGTGAATACGAACCTATGGTTCGTTAAACCTGAGCGGCGTAATAACTCCCGAACGAATATTTCGAAATCGAAAACAGGAACAAAACTAATTGCTAGTCTTTTAAACACTGACAGTTATCGTTTGATCGGATAGTTTTAAACCAACGAAGCAAGGTGCCTAGGAACTCATACTGCGACCGCAAGGTGCGAAAGCTTAAACCACTGTTTCTACTATTAAACTATTAATGAACGGAGAGTCAATTCCTATCCAGGGCCAAGTCAGTAAAGCCCAGATGCTCACTTTTATCCTTTGGCTTCTGCGAGAAGATTACGTCGAACTTCTCGCAGAACGGAAAAGCTGCTTTATGTGCCATGGTTTCCAGTGTTTCGGCCGGGTCGGCACTCTGGCAGCTGCTACTGCTGCGAACTCGACCTACATACACAGTTCGTTTCACGGTCGATCGTTTGCGCGCGGAAAAACGATTTTTCCGAAAGTGCGCTTAATTCGATATAAAAATCCTACCCCGGGCCCGGTCCTTGTGCATCTTAATCTTCCGCCGGCCCTCGGGAAAAACGTGTCAATGAAAAAAAAAACACAAGAAAACCGAGTCTGTGTACCGGTAACCAGTGGCTCAATCGTGGCTTCCGCTTGCAAAGTGTAACCGATGGTGAGCCACCGGCTAAAGAACCGTGGCGAGCGAGTACGGCGAACTGTTCCGAGATAAAAGTACGGATGAATTATTTCTATTACACTACTTGGGAGTCTAGCCAACGCCCCGGCCCCGTACGGCACTCGGGGCCACGGGAAAATGCAACGGAAGCATTTTCAAATCACCGTTAGTCAATATATAGTATATCCCCTTTTTGCGTTTCCCGTTGGCTCACTCGAGACTTAGACACCGTTTATACGGCTCGGCGAAGAGGCTATAAAATTTATTTCTCCCTTTCGTCGGCGCGTTGCGACTTGAAGCCGGGATGAGCTGGATTCTCGATACTTTAAGGTACCGTTTCAATTTGAACTGCGTTCTTATATTTTACTCCCTGTGACCGTGTCAGTTTGAATTTTTATGTTAAATTTAACTTGATAAGCCTTGGCTTTAAGCATTACCGCATATCAACAAAAACTGGCTCACTTTGAAGCGACGACGCGACCACTTGCAGTCGGGGCGTGTTTTTCTGCACCCAATGGAGGAAATCAATTGAGAAGATCTAATCATTCAGAAGCCTCGACGGCAGCAGCGTCACCTAGCCAGGAAGTGCCACGAATCAGTCAGGCCCAAACTTTGCTTTCTCGAGCAAAAAAAGGACGATCGCCTTCATTGCAATCAACGGTTGCCGACCGTTGACCGACCCTGGGCCGGGGTGCTAGTCTTTCGACAAAATGGCCAATGGGTTTTTGCGCGCTGGTGCAATTTTTTCGCGCGCTGCACTTTTGCTAGTTAGCGTCACTGGAAAGTCGAGTCCTTTCTGGTCGGCTCACTCTTCGTCGCCGTCGCCACGAACGAAATTGGCAGTTTTGAATGAAGTGGTTTTAGTTTCACTTTTTGTGTTGCGACACTATTCAAATTCTTTTCGAAAAACTTGCCCTAAGAAGAGGCTACGCCGGGATGAAGTCGCCGATAGGTCGGTCGAAGTGGACGCTAAATCGATTGCAAGCGAAATGAGCGAAGCGAAAGTCAAGCCCAAAAACCAAGAGGATGGATCCATCGTCAAAGGATTAAATTGGGCACACTATGAGCGTTCGCTAGGATACTAAAGTAGAACACAAATTCGCCGCATTAAAGTGATATAAATAGGGTTAGATTAATCGTTTAATTTAATATCTTCTCTTTAAATTTTATACTTGTTCCAAAACTAACCTATCAATATGTCAGTTACAACGAAAAAACCTCTCTTTAAACTACCTCGCAATGTAACCCGTTGCAGGTTTGCACATAATTCTCTAAATACTCGCCCACCGTCGCCTTTGTCGATGTTCGTTGGTCACAGTTTGCAAAGGGTCAGCGGTCTCCGACAGTGAAACCCAGGCTGTAACTTATGTATCTCCACCACAGCGCGGTTTTGTCGGTGGTGTGGCAACCGAGCAAAGGTAGAGCATAAATCTCGTCACTTTCCAGTTGTCGCTAAGCTTAATTGTCCGTTCGCTTTAAAAGTCGGGTTTTCGTTGTTACCGCAACTTGGGCACTATGTCATTCTAACTACTAAACTCTGGAAAATCTTGCATCCTAGAATTGGTCATTTTTCCATTTCTAACTACCTATTTTATTTTATATAATTAAATAAATTAAAATTATGCTTACTAAAGAAAAAAAGGAACATGCACCAATGCTGGTCATACTTGATCATACCTGTTGTCTGCATTTGGACCACTAAAAGGGAAAGTGCTTTGAAAAACGTTTTCCATTTACTTAGACGTCAGTTGTTAAAACGACATCCTTGAGTACCTATGTTGATAACAATGTCCTACGAATGGAATCTATTCCATCAAAGCAAATATGTCTCGCTGGTGCGAATCCATCATCCCAGATGTCAGAAATGGCATAGGTTCTGGCACAGCTTTCCGCGATGTGTGTGCGATAACCTGAGCGCATGATTTGAATGTGAGCCGGAATTATGGAACCGCTGCACCCTCAGGGTTAGGCCAAGGCACCGTCTGTTGCCGTGTCTAATCAGTGCAACCTTAGCACGTAGCCCGAAACCAGCCGCTCGTTCAAAAGTGGAAAATAATCACCACCAAAAGCAGCTAAAATTAATATGCATGGCAATGTTTGCCCATGATAGGTTCGGGTTTTCCGGAAACAGGTCCCAGTGTTTGTTATCATTCATTCAGTTAGCGCTTCGCGGTTGTTGCGTTGTTGCATGTATAAAGCAGAAACACAGCGCCGAAAGTGAATGAAATCTGTTACCATTTTGATTGTGGTGAAATGCAATTAAACGCCCTAATTGTTTGTGAATGTGTAAATGTTTTAAATTGTGGACTTAGTTGTAAAGTTAAACAGTGAAATATTGTTCAAGTTAATTATGCTGAGAGCATTTCGCCGAAACTTGCTTGTTAAATGAAGTTTGCTAGGTAATTTGCTCGGTCCATTCACCAAGTATATCAAAGCGTTACATTTTGCCCTTTTATTGCAAATCAAGAGAAGAATATGTTCCGTATGGTCTTCTCGGAACAGCTTCTTTGAATTCCATGTCTTTGATGGTGCACACCGCACTCATCATTGGCTTGAAGGGCTCCTTTTCGAGAAGCCGAGAATGGATTACAAATTGGCTAGCACTAATCCATGAACTGTTTCTTCGGACGTTTTACGTAATCAAATCGTCACTCATAATATTCTGGGGTTAGTTTGACCACACAAGTCGTTGTTTCGTCGGAAAGCGTGAGATGTAGTTGGAGGCAGCATTACAGGACCAGACGGTGCACTGCTTACGTCCAATAGAAACTTTACTTGGCAAAGCATAGTTTATTAGCATTTTGACTGCATTCTGATTTAAACCGATATGTGTAGGGTGCGCTTTGCTCCACACAACCTAAAGTAATTGAATATTAAGACGATATTGCCCTTTTCGAATACGATGTTGCCCTTAAAAGGGCCAACAAAAATCCAATTCACTCTGGACGATCGTTTTTCTATTATTTGTTAAAAGCTTTTCTTATGATTAAAATCTTATTATGAGTGCCCAATGATGGACTCTGCAAAGTGTTTGACAACAAACATAATCTAATAATAAGACCCGCTCTTAGGGCCAAAGTATGAACGAACCAACTTGTTCCGACGACAGAATCCACTTTATAACTCATAGGTGATTGAAAATTTTCCCATTAAGCTGATTTCTAAGGTGTGCCAAACCCGGAACCGTCACAGGACCATCGTTTTGTCACCGGTCAACTCACCTGGTAACCCCGATTATGGTCGCAAATCCCGCCATTATTTTTTGGACATTATTTTGCAGTCAGCGCTTATCCAAGCTTCAAGCCATGGTTTGAGCAGCCTCTTCCTCTGGGGCGGCCATCGGGAGTTCGCAACGGAGAGGTCGAAACCATCGAGGTGAGCCGCTACTACGGACCGGAAATATTCAGTTACGACCGGCAATGACTCAATCGAGTTTATGAGACACCTAGATTGCGGTTACGTCCACCGGTGCGCTAAGAGCATCGGTGTTAAACGAATGGAACCGGAAAAAGGTTTTCGGATAAGCATCGGATGCACACAGTACGAAGAACATCGACACCGGGCACCTTCCGGCCAAGCCCAGAAGGCAACCCCCGGTTGCCAGGATGTGGGATGTGTTTTTGGGGTGAACAACAACAGGGTCAACAATGAAAGGTACTAAAAGATACGGAGAACGTGCTGGGATTTCATATGTGACTTTAAAAAGGAGAAGAAAACATTCTTTCACGCATCGCTATGCTGGCCGTGGCCATTTTTCTTTCTTCTCAGGTTATCGGATATTGCGGGGTTGCGGAGATTGCAAATATTCAGCGCAAGACAACACACGAGTCAGTTGTCGTATGATCTTTGAATGAAAAGGTGAAACGCAGACTGAAGAGATTGGCTGGCTTAAAAACAAAAGAGCACCGTTATAATGATAACGAAATGAAAAACTAATGTTTAAATGCAAACATTATTAGCATTATTAGCAAATAAGAAAAATAGAAGGGTGTTTTGTTTATTTGTTATCCCGTTTTGGTTCAAAATAAAAAAAATTAATGTATCCAATTAAACAGCAATTTAACATCAAATTAGCGTAATTTTTCACATAATTCTGGCCACACGACGCGGGCGCTTGACTAATGACGACGGAGTGGCTAATTTCGGGCCCATCCTAAGGCGCGCACGATAGAGCGCGGCAAAGTAACGCGATTATTTTGTAATTACTCCAACTGTTTAAAGTCAATAATCGGATCACAAATTTATTGCACAACATTATGCTCAGCCCCGACTCAGCACGCCCGGGGCACTCTTCGGAGGCCGCGTACGCGCCGAAGGCGCCTCGGCGCGGAGACAAATTAATGTACTTTATCTCTTAATGAATTTGTTATTTATAGCCCGGTTCGGCACGGGTTTGTTGTTGTTGTTGTTTTGCCTGATCTGGCTGGGGATCCGCCACCAGCAGTCGATGGGGGATCGAATCATTTTTCGTCCGACACGGCCACGCCACACGTCCACTGGGCTATACTATACAGGACAATGCGTTGCCAACAACAGGCCCAGCAGCAGCGTGCAGCACACAGGACATACAGGGTTGGCCGTCGATGCTCTTTCGAATGGATGGCGCGAGAAACAGAAGCTGACATTTTCCGGGGCCACCACCACCGGGCCGTTGCGAATAATGGAAAACGGTTGTCGCTGTGCCGGGAAGCCGGAATGCAAGGGGACGCTCACTGCTGCTTTCTGCTGCGGCGCATAAGTCTGCCAAAGACTGCCAGACCGTGTCGGTCCGGCCAAACAACAAAGGTCCTGCCTGGGATCAAAAGGCCCGAAGGGGGTGCCTGTGGTGCCCAAACATAAACATGCGAGCATCCCACAATCAATCAGTGTGCTCCTTTCATAGGCACAGGTCGGCGATCGTTGCAGGCCGCCGGCAGGCCAGAGAACTGCACGGACCATAGCGTGTTTTAGTTCAATTTTGCACTCATTTTGGTTAAGTTTCGATTACGGATGATGGTGGAATTTTTATATTTTGCAAAAAACAATAGGCAATAGACTTTTTAATATTAGTTCGCCATGGGACTTTTTGTAAAGTGCAAGGACCCTAACCTTCGTTTAGAAGGCCCTTTAGTGTACTGTTTCCTATACCCGGCACATCCGTAATTGGACGTCTCCATCGTCCACCAATAACCATGCGTCTCCATCATTGTTTAACGCTGCGAAACGCATTTTTGCATACGCTCCGTACGGTTTTGTATTGCGGCAAGGTTTAAATGATTTATTGATGATTTTTTTCTCTCTCCGACACCATGGGTCAGGTTTTACGCAATATTTCTTCCGAAATCGAATCCTCTCCTCTGTTGCTGGCACTTCTGGGACGGATGAAAAATGATGTCGAAATGAAGGTGACTTGCGTGTCCGCTGCGAAACGGGTCAAGGGGTTGGCCGCGGTCCGCCGACAAGAAGCCACTTTCTGGCGTCCTTTCGAATCGTGTCCGATATTTTTTAGAATAAATTCCAACACTTGACTGCTTAATGGGATTTTTTGCATACAATTGATCATTAAAATATTGGAAGGAGCTACCATCTGTATTTCTCATTAGAATCCATAGTTTTTCCAATGTTTTTTTACGCAAACCGCGAGGAAAGAACAGTTGAGTGTCTGGAATACAAACATTGATCCTGTGATGATCATGAGTACATGTGACCTGTTTCGAAAATGGCAGGTGAAATTCTGAAGCGGGTGAAACAAGGGGCAGAAATAGACGAAAAACTTTTACGAAACATCACTGCCCGTGCACGGGGCCAAACAAATGGACCTTCCCGGGGCATGGATACTGCTGTACGCCACCAGCACACTGAGCGGAGCCCGGAATGGAAATTGTACCGCCAAAAGTTGCATACTCTCTGTTTATGACTCACGGCGGACGCACCGACCAGACACGGCGGACTCGCGGAATAGGGTGATAATGTGCGATCTGCCCGGCGGGTTGAGTTCGTCACGGTGCCCACGGTGTGTTTGTGTTTCCCGTGGTTGGTGCGGTCACTCGTGTCTCGCCCGGACAGTTATTAGGTTTTTAAGTGTAAATGCACTGGCGGATCATAACCCGCGTTGCATCCATTTTCGCGACAGACTCCGACCTCAGGCTGTGGCACCTCCACTCGTGGGCGGCGGGGTGGCGCATAAATCAGGCACGTTTACAACGCGCACGTAGCACCACCGGGCACCGGGGCCGTGTATGCTAAAAGCATAAGAATTGGACGCGAGAAGGACAATGCAATGGGCGATAAGTATTTATTTATAGCCCGGTTGCGGTGGCCGGGTGCTCAATACGCGGAGTGGTTTTCTGTCCGTTCCGGGCACCAAACTGTGACCAGTCGCTGGAAGGTGCAATCCGCAGCTGGCTGGCCCGGCTTAGATTGCTGCCACCAGATACACGACACTTTATGGGCGGGTAAGGAGTTACTTTGTGTTACGTGATAGTCCGACACTGTCCGAGGCACTGCACGCGTATCACACTCCAAAGCGAACAGCCTGGGCACCATTAGCGTTGTCATAAAAATAGTGTTGATTGATTGGAAGAAGGGTGTTTTTTTTTATAAATGTTAGGGCAGATCAGTAGAGCTTTAAAGTGCAACACTCAAATAGCTTGCCGCTTGGAGTAGCATAATTTATGTGTCGCTTTTGGCAACCCATCCCTGAAGATCATCCGTTAATGGCATTGCCTTGAGTAAGAAAAGCTTGTTGGGGAAATTAATAATTCACAATGAAACTGGCAGGGAACCAGAAGGGCTTCAGTTGGGGTGAATGTAGTATATACGAGGCGTTCACTCGTGCAAAACGATTATTTTAAAAAGGACTTACTACTAAACTCATGAACACTCTACATTTTTAATGAAACTGAATAAATTAGTGAAAGAAAAACGTTCTACTTGTTTAATCAATGGTATCATCACTGCAAGACACACCTAACATCAGGCTAAATGTTAGGAAGTAAGCTTCTTCTTTACCACTTTCGTTTAAGTAAGATTAATTTATTCATATCTTTTTTAAAACATCGCCATGCTGAGGCTCTTTCCTTCGTAAGACCCACGGCTTACGAACGGCTCATCTGTCGATGCGGAAGTTGGGCGAAAAGGATTAGACAGCAAGGGCACCCGGTCGCCACTAAAATAACATTGGCAAAAATTTATGACACCATAGGTCAATCTCATCTGGCGGAGCCCTAGACGGGCGCGTCCGACGGGGCCGAGTGTAAGTGAAAAAAGTGAGGCATTTAACATAATGACGTAAAATGTATCTTAATTAGGCTGCTTGAAAACTTATACTTTATGCAAATTTCCAGCATTTTAAGCTTCAGCTGCCGTCAGCCGGCTGCACGGCTGCAGGATGGAGCCGGCATATTTCCGGGCTATTAAAAGTCGCACCTGGGACCGCTGCCAAGGTTGCGCGGTATTCACGGCACGGCGAGAGTCCCTGATGCCCGGTGCCCGGAGTGACGGATGGTGGCGACGGCGGTGCTACCACCGGTGGCAACTGCTTCAACTGGGCTAGTTTCAAAAACAATTTATAAACTCTCTTTATTTGACAAAATGCAAATCTCGTTTAATACCCTTTTAGCGCTCATTGACGGCGGTTCTCGACGGCGGATGCGCCCAAGTAACTTCGTGAGAGCGAACGCGCAGTGGAATCCTATTAGCGCCAACGGTGCCAAAGCTTGGACGCCGCTCGTTGGTTCTTGGAGGAAAGCCAAAAAAAAAACTCCATGAAGAAGACTTGACACACACACCTTGAAATTCCCAAGATGACTGCTCTGGCTGCCAAGGGTGCACCGGTAGCATCCGGTATCGGGCGCTGGCCAAGGCACCGGGCTGGGCCGAGAAAACTTGTTGAACAAAATCTTCCGGGCTGGCAGGATTTACTTGCTAAAAGATTCGGTACGTGAGTGTTATAAAAATTCCAGCTTCCTTCTCCATTGCTGCACGCTTGCTCCATGGCCACCGTGGGTTCAGACATACACTGCGCATTGGAGGTAAACTGGCCATCAGGTTCTCACTTCGGGATGATGGTAGCTTTTAGTCAAATGTGTGCAAATTGATTATACAAATATAGTGCATTCATTATAACAGCTTCTCAACAGTCTTATTGAGTCAATCGTTGGGCAAATAACGCAAAACGAGTTCCATTAGTTTCCGATTCTGTTTTTCTTAAGTTAATCGTTCCCCATAAATCGAACCGTCCAAATGTCTAAATTTGGATTCTGCATCGTTAAGTTAAGTAACTAATCATTACCGTTTTTCATCTATTTTAAATCAGCATAAATTAAAACATAACCATGAGCGATCGCTAAATTTATTTTCCAAGCCACCTCACAATAAAAGACGATGTTGGCATATGAATAAATTCTTGCTGACAGTTTAATTTGCGATGGTAGCGAGTGAGGCCTTAGGCGCGTAAATTAAAATTGAACATCTATTATAAGCTTCGTACTAACAACTAACTCCTACGTTAATAAATTGTTTTGATAAAACAATAATTCAAAAGTGAAGCATAAAGTAGGAAAAAAATGAAGACTGAAACTTTATTTATGAATGACATGAAGGAAAACCCATTGTCGAGTGAAATAACAAATTTTCATTTCCTCCGAAAAATCGTTTATGAAAGTTTGTGAAAAAGACCGTTCCCCGACCGAAATGACCTGGCATGTGCGGCCGGGCAATCATACCCGTATAAAGAAAATACATCAACAGCACAAGAACCCCAGAAACTTCCTAATATTGCGGTAAACCTTGAGCGGTCTAAGTTAATTTGATAAGATTGCTTCCTTGCCTTTGGTCGGGTTTTCGCCTCCCGATCGCTTGTTCGCTAGGCCGGGCAATCCGGGTCCGGGGGAACGGCGGCGGTGAGTTTGGCAAAATGTCCTAAATGAAGTTGAATTGATACTTGATGATGATGCTAATGAAGTTTGTCCTTGATCCGTACCGAGATCGTGTCCACGTGACCCACAGACCAGGACCACGCCCGGGGAGCAAAAACAAACGCCGGCCGGAGAATGAGGAGAGCGCATGAAAAAAGGAAACTGCAGGACGACCGATAAGTCCAGGCGCTCGAACAAGCTTAGTCATCAGCCGCAATTGTGCGTGGTGAATTGAGTTTAAGGTGATTTCGGGCTCCTTGGGGATTTCGGGCTCCGAAGACCCGGAGTGACGTGTGCGGTTCCGGGAGCGGCTGTGGCTAAGCCCGAACCGTGCTCGGCCGGAGCGAAGCCGCAGTACCCCGTCGTGGGAATTTAATTTAGAAAGTATCCAACGCAATGATCCTGAAGAACGGATTTTTCGCGCAGATTTTTCGGAATGTCGAAGAATTGAGAAACGTTTTACAGTCGAGTCAATTTTATCAATCTCCGTACGGAACCGATACGGTAGCTGAGTGATTGGTTTAATCTCATTCAGTGGGGAAAAACGACCTCAAACATAGAAATAGTTTTCCGAAGATAAAATCTGTCCACAGTCACTATTAGCGGCCGCTATTTTGTTCCTCGTTGTTTCATCCAAAATGGTACAAAAGTGCCTAATGTGTGTGTAGTGCGTATTCGGAGTTGGGAACAAAGTTGCCAGCATCGAAGAGGAAAATGATATAAATTATTGCTTACAAATGATAGGTTTCGATTGCCGTCTTTTGTTTGAAACTTTTAAAGCCCTCTCTCGGTTCTCGGTTCTCGGTTTTGGATGTTTTGCAACAAACCAGAACGCTCGGAACAAGAACGCTTTGGGCCGGGCCGAGCATTCCTTTGCAGCGTGGCAGCCATTCTATTGAAAACCACTTTCGAAATATGCGCCCCGCGCCAAACCAACTTCCAGTTACGAGAAAGTCTTGTCAATGCCAGAGCGGATGACGAGGTTCACTGGACGTTGCCGGAAGGACACGGGAATGCAAATGGCTGGCTGGCTGGTGGTTGCGCGTGCCATTGAGCGAGCGAACTCGAATGCAAAGTTTGGGGAAGGAAGTCGTTCCTCGACGGTGGCACGAAACCGACAGCTCCGGAACGGACACTACGTTCCGGGGCGGTGGGATTTTACTTATTCTTGGAGTGTAAAATTTTTGCGGATCGTTCCAATGGCCATGATGCCCGTGATTTCCGGGATAACTCCGGGAACTTCACCGAAGCTCACTCGTACGAAGAAATCGTAGCCATTTTAAGGTTTTTGCGTGTGAGCCTTAGTCGGAGTCAAATGGCAATGTATCCTTTTACACTGGGAATAAAACATGTTTGAGATTCATGGACTTTCATCATGATAGATAGCGGTATTCTTATAAAATCACAAATAATTGTTAGCCTAACGGACAAGGCCGTCATTACACGGTTCCTGGAAAAGATTTCTTTTTCATTGCGGTGCGGTGGTGTTTGCACGTGTTTGCAGCACGATGGCTTAGGGCTTATCTCCACCGGCCAACTCCCTCGGGAAGAGCAAATATTTAAAAAACGGTTCGCTGGAACTCCGCTTGCTGACAATATCCTCTTAAGCGGATCGCCACCCGGGAATTGTCGGATTTTCCTGTCTTCTCGACCTGAGTCATCTTGTCCAACAGTTTGTTACACGGAAACCGATGTTAGAACATAAAGCAACAAAAAATCCTGCTTTGGGCAGCTCAGGATGGGTGGACTGAAAAGATGTTTGATTTCTCATGCCGTTTCTAATCGTTTAACCGAACATTGAGAGTTTGTTTTATTTGTTTAAATAATTGTTTATAAATCCGCATCGTTGATCCGTGTCGTTGAAGAATGTCAGAAATAGATTATTGTGTTGTGGCCAAAACAACAGCGACGCACGGCTCAATCACACAATACCGGAACCCGATACGTGTCTCACGTGACACGTCCCAAAGAACCCGTGCCGGAACTGTGGTCCCCCATTACAGGACACACCAGGACCCGAATGGTGCATTAAAACAACAATCACGATCATGATCACCGAGCACCGAGAACATTGACTGCCACTGCGACAGGGCAATCAGGAAAGGGTCAACATAAAACAACGACGACGCGGTCGACGGGGAGCGCAAAAAAGGCGAAACAAAACAATGACCAAAAACCCCCGGTGCCGGTGTGGGCCGCTGAAAAACAAGTTTGATAAAGCTGCAATATATCCAGGCGCTGTCAAGTGCAGAAATTGAAACGCACTTGAAGCATAACCCTCGGCGCTCTGCCGTCCAATCTCGGCTCGAGACGGAACGGGAGATGGAAAAACCTACAGAGTCGTGAAATTAGGAACACCGAACCCGGACGGGCTGTAAAAAGCAACGACTCACCTCGCCGAATGACTCCGGCTGGCTGAATGTTTGGCCACCGGGTTGCCGTTTTGGGATCGGTTTGTTATTTTTTCTCTCCCCTTGTTTATGGTTTGATAAATGTTGGTACGCGTTATGTACACGTATGTTGGATTGGAGAAAAAAAAACATCACGCTTGATGAACAACGCGAAATCGGGTAACTGGCACCCTGGGCCCTGTTGGAGATTGCCATCGAAGGTTCGATAATGACTTTCCACAAACATCATAAAATAAATTCATTTTTATCAATAGAAAATGGTTAAGCATAAATTTGCCAAGAAAATACACAAAGGATGGTTTCTACATATTTTTTTCATAATTGTTCTAAGCTTACCGGCTTCGGAATTTCTTCGAAAGTTTTAGGCTACCAGTCGCATGTAATTGCATCACTTGGATGAAAACAATGAGGACACGCCACAAAACCAGACCACACTAGAAAACATCGTTTGCTGGCCCGGGACGAACCCAACGACCAGGCTCTCGATTGCCGGGACGAAAAACGTGCCAGAACGTGGGTTTGATCATTTGACACGGCTGCTGCTGCTGCTGGTCCACGCCCAGGATAGGGGTCACATGACGACGACGACGACGACATAACACACCAGAAACATGTTGCAAGTTGTGTTGTGTCTGTCAAACGGCCACAGCCGTCGGTTGCTGCGTGAATGCTCCAAGTTTTGCATGCTGCTCCCGCGTTGTGCGTTTGATTATCGAAAGAAACGGGCCGGATAATTTATCGTTTGATATCGTCTGTTGTCAGCGTTACCATTAATCTTGTGCTCACGCACCGGAATTCCGGTTCCGGTATGGGCAATCGAGTGGAGCCGAAGCCACACAGACCGCGCTCTGGTTTCTTACAAACACCCATTTGAGTCGACCATTCCGATTTCGTATGTAAATTTTCTCAAACTGCATTCACAGCATCGTTGGCATTCCAATACTGATTAAGAAGGTGAGATAAATGCTAAAAAAAAATCGTCATTAAGGTTACAGTTTATTACAGGAAATTCGAAATATGTTTTTAATCGTTCCTTTGTGCAAAGCCAGTGAGCAGTTGCCGCTGATTAACTGCAACTCCCAACGGTGTGATGAACAGATCAACGCCCATTCACAATATGTTGCGTGTGATTTTCGAAGAAAAAACAACCTGCGATCGCCACACACATCGGGGTGGCATTAAAAAACGCCGGAAATGCATTCACCCGGTGGGCGTCTTGCATGTACCGAGCCATATGCTCCCATCCGGCACACTGTTCACCGGCATGATGCGGCCATTCCCTCCCCCCACGGATACATTATGCTACGCGCCATGCCATCACGGACGGCTGATTATCAGTTTTAATCCGTATCAGCGATGCCCGGTGACGGATGGGGCACGTGACGCCGGACCACCGGAGTTCGTTGGGTCAAAATTTAAAATTTAAAAGTGCACTCGCCGTGGCGTCAGTTATTAATCCTCGGTACGCGCGGCGTTCCCAAGCCCCACCCGGAGCGTGTGTGCCAATATTCTCACATTTGAGGCTTCGCACTCTCTGCCGGTGGAGTGATTCATGATTCTGCAAAGTCCAATTTTTATGCTTATTTCGCTCCCTCTGTTCCTTTAGTGTGAACACTAAAGAATTATCACGATTCTGTGTGGTACATCCAGAAGGTTGTTGGATTACAAGACCTTTAAATAATGAGCAATTAGCAATTGATTCATTTCCAAGTCGTATTGTTAAATTAAAGGACCTATTATTAAATGCGGAAGTAATTAGGACCTCGCGACATTCCCGGACTAACGTCAAACGAGCATTGCCAACATGGAAACGTAAGAGCTTGGTATTAGTTAGTGTTACAATGTTAAAGATGTTATTACTGAGGGAGACAAGACTAGGAGGTCTCCCTCAGTAATAAGTCATATTAGTAAACTGTAGGTGATACAAGTCTACCTTTACATTTTTGATTAACTTTCATCCATTGCATCCCTTTTTAATGTTTGATTCATTTCATCCATAGTGCTCGAAAAATACAAAATCAGCTCAATCGTAAATCAATTGTTAGGGACTACTTTCGACGAACGCTTACTTTTTTCAATTAACCACAATTAAACAAGTGTTTCAACAATTCAATTTGGTAGTGTTTCTGTTCGACAATTGTATAGCTACTCTGTAACCGCCTCACTTTGGCGGTGTTTACAACTTTAGTGGCAAAGTGCTGTTCACGTGCTCCATCGAAAAAGTGAACAGGGCCGCTGCTGCTGCGTCCTCGCGTGCTGTCTCTCTCTGATTGCCGAGGTCCTCTCCCCCACAAGTTCCGATAGGGGAAGGACACGAACCACAGGACGAACGTGAAAGCTCCGAAACCAGCGGCTTCCCCTACGCGGTTCGGGTGCCGAAACCGAAGAAGGTCCGAAGGAAATCTCCGAAGGACATTCAATGCGAGGAGAAAATCGGGCCTTCGTGAGTTTATTGCGCTTCGTTCGGTGGTCGACATATTTCAGTTTACTCCGAAAGTTAGGCCGGGGTTGATGTACTTCACGCGGGGCGGCATTGCGAGTTCAGTGGGACATCCTTTGCGGCCGACATCCTGGATCGTAATCGTTATCAGCCCTAAGGAAAGCACGCCATTCGAGCACAGCGGGTAGGGGATTTATGCACGAGGATTAACCATTGATAGGCTCGAGTGTGTGTGTGTGTGGCAGCCGGCTGCCAATCACGCCACACATTCTGCGCCCTAATCCTCTCTCATCCGGCTGGCGGTACCGGAAAAATGTGCCATCGATAAGAGCAACACGAATCGAAAAAGAGTCGGACGCAGGGCCTGGAAAGAGGAGTCTGACCCGAGATACCTTTTGTGCCACGACCCGCCGTAAGGATGTGTTAATCATCTTCGCAGTGTGTCCGGCTGGGTCCAGCGTTGGAATGGTGTCGAAGTATGATTAGCTCGCCGCCTGCGGGTTCCGCAACTGGTGAAGTGATTTTTCGTGAATGATGGAACGTCTTCCGGCACGATATAATCAGCGCACACAAATGTTGTGCCGGAAAGGGTGCTGGCCTGGTCGGTTCTCGTTAATAGGCGCCCGATACGCCACTTCCTGTATCGGTTTTGTGCTCCGCAGTATTTGCTGCATTGGAACGGTCTCCGCAGGAAAATTAGCCAACGATATCATCGTCCTGGCGCAATTCTTCCGAGGATGGGCCGATCCGCTCCATGCACAAGACAGTTTCTCAAACCAGGCTCCAGCAGAGAACCGTACTGCTAGTCGATGGGGCTTCAAAGTTGGGCCGACATCATGCTGTGAGCCGGTTAATAACTGGATCCCTTAGAGGACCTCTTGGAGTGCGATTCGCTTGTTGTGAGCTTAGGACTGCCTGCAGGACAAATTGTTATGAAAGACTAAATTATTACCCCAAAAATTTTACCAAACCAGTATTATGACTTCATAGTGTGTCGCTAACTTTCTTCTCACGCATCGCACACACTAATGCAGAACAATGGCTGAATTCAATTAACATTCTAAAAGTTCGGTCCTTCTAATCATTAGCGTGCCTCGCCGATGGGACGCTCTATGCGCCCCAAGCGTTGCAAAGCTTTATGCACCGAAATGCAAACCCGACAGCAAACAGAAGCAGAAAAAGTGGCACTCCGAACCGCAGCCAGAAAACAGTTACTTTCTGTCCAGTGCACGTCGAAGTGGAAGCCTGGGGCTGACCTTTGATTGCACCACTGTCGCCCGGGGCAACAGAAAGTGCTCTTATTTATGGCCCCTTCAACGGGTTCTCATGGTGCGCTCATTAAAGGGCATATTGTTCGGGTTTAAACTTTGCAACACGTTGCAGCTACTTCGAATGCACTTCGCCACCGATCTGCCGGAAGGCACTGGCACTGCTAGGCGCTGCCCTTTCAAAAAGCTCCAGGACTTGGGCCACTTTCTGCTTCATTTCGTAGGTCTTTGTTTCGGACCGAGGCCGTACCGTCCGGTGACGGGCGGAACTTTGTCCGGGCCGGTCCATTTTCCCGATCCCCAGCATCTCCAGCATCGCGCGGCGGATGTGTTTTGCTGTCCCATGAAACAGTGCGGACCCGATTATTACTAACGGAAAGCTGTATGTTTCATTTGAGCTGGGCTTTTCTGTTTTTTTTGCTCTCTCCGCTGCTGCACCGGATGTTCCACGGCATTCGGAAGCGGCTATGCTGTGCCGGCCTGAGCACGGGTCGAGTCAACATATGGGTTCGACCGGACTAACGTGGCTGACGGCTGGCGGATGCAAAAAGTTAGTTAACGAATCGGCATCCCGGCAGGTTTGTTTGGCTTTTTTTTTTTTGGGCCATTTTTAACGGCCAAGAAGCGGACCGCGGAAAATGCCACGCCGGGGAAAGCACGCACGTGGCACACTGCGCGGCACGTGATAAATGGCACGACAACTCGGTGGAGCTTTTGGTGGCGTGGCGCCCATTTGTGAACGAAACGAATGCATTGTAAATAGTATTTTAAAATGTGTAAAAAGCGTAAATAATAAAGCGAAGCATTAATAAAAACGATCGAAAACGATAACTGGAGCCATTGTGTGATTAACTTTGTTCTATTGATGTCACAAAGGCAGGACTTTATCCTGTGTTTCCAGGTGGTCATGGAGTCGATTTCGGTCCCAGAGCTTGAGAAGGCCTTGACATTACTGGGTTGATTTCAAAAAATTTAAAATCGTTTCTCATAGTAATAGCTATTGTCTTAATTTTTCGTTGTAATAATTATTATCCCATTTTTACTCTGAGAATGAGATTGCGTTTAAACAACTCAGCACGGACCTCAAACCAATATTTTTATTAGAAAAATTTAAATTGCAAACTTTTTCAAAATTTAATCCTTTATTTATGAACAATCCAATAAATTGAAGTAATAATCTAATAATAATAAATGTATTATGGGTCGCCAAGGCATGAGATCCTTATTACCTAATCTGGCGCAGGGCTGAGCGATCCTTAAGGTACTGTAATATTATTCATACCTAGTAGAAGAAGCTTTGCCGATCTTTTTTGGGATTCCTGAGAACGTAAACGCAACAGAGGCAAAAGGGTGGGTTTTGGATCGTTTGATTAAATAGCTGCCTTCATCGTTTCGTAATGTTTCATTCAATCCTTTTTCAATTTATCTAACATGTGACCGTCAAAAGCTTAAAAACGTTTTAAGAAATTGAATCGTCGTTTCGAACGTTGTCGAGAAGGTAATTTCTAAGAAAACCTAAAACTTGAAAATGCATTTATTTACCGACTTATTTACCAACGATGCTAGTGAATAAGCAAAAGAATCCTTTGGAATGTTGGTTTTTACGACTCCCTGACACACTTATTGGACGAAGCAAAGTTCATATTCCTCGCCCGAGTATCGCAGTTACTCCAGTAACGACTAAAACGTAGAGTCAATATTTAGCCTCAAATATCCTTTTCCCCACGCGAGCCAAAGATCCTGGTGCAAGTCGTCACCTTCATCCGTTTACGACTTTACGAAAATCTCCAGTCCCCGCCACGATACGCAAATCAATATTGACACCGAATGAAGTGCGCCATCGCCGGGGAGCCGTTCGAGAAAGCGTGGTTGGCCCATAAAACAAGGCATCCTTGTGCCAAATCCAGCACACGGAACTCGTAACCCACACGGGTGTTATTGCCATCGCACACGTTAACGCGGGGCGCATACGTTTAATATTTACACTCGAAAAAGCTTAATGGCCGGTGCCGTGCAAGCAATAGAAGAGCAATCAATTCCACGATCTAATTAAAATGCCGCTGTCAGCTGGAGGAAATAATAATCGGCGCCGCTTTTCGATCGCATTCGGCCCGAGAGACGTGCTCGGAAAGGACTGCGCCTGGTGGGGCAAGCAGATTTCCGCCAGAGTAATGCACCAGACCACCAGCAACAGCAGCGGAGAAAGTCCTTACTGAGACTGCAGAAGGACTGGGTTGCTGGGTGCTGGATTGAATTTAATATTCATAATCGAGCAGAGTCCTGGCACTTGCCACCCCGGCCCAGGAGGGTTTAAAGCATTGCAGACACACACACACACAAACAAGAGCACCACACATATTGCATTGCAAAACTATTTGAATAATTCTGCTTGCTCCGTGGCGTACGTTGCAGTGCGCCAAACGATGCCGTTGACGGTCCCCTCCGGTGGAACAATAAACCCCGGTTTGCTGGGTGGCCCCAACAACCGCCCCGAAATGGTCCCGTAATGGAGTTATAAGGTAATACATAAATTAATGAAATAGAAATTTGGCCAACGACGGGTCTTTAGGAGTTCGCCGAATGCAGTCTCCCTTTCGACCCGCTCGGAAAGTCGCTTGCGGGAAGGCAATTTATTTTTACGGTCCGTTGTTTTAAGGAGTGTGACAGTCGCTCCAACTGGTGACTGATGCACAGGACTGGGACAGCACTGCAGATGTGCCTTATGCCTCCACTTATCCACTTTTGTTACAAACATTGTTGGCTCGAAAGGTATCCAAAAAGTTGCGAAAAAAGATATATTTGATGCAGAACGCAGCAGCGTGCTAAGACCAGGAGAAGGCCATCGCGCGATGATCAGACGAAACTAATGAAAAATTCTTCTCCCGGTACCGCCATATGCAAACAAAACTGCATTTATTTCGGTACATTAAGCGAAAGCATTTAATGCTCCGCTCAAATCACTTCCAACGGAACGGTGTGCTCCTTGCGCTGTGTTCAAGTGCCACATCGGGGTCGATAGCGTCGTCTCAAGAAACACAAACACGTTGTAACGACATCAATGCGGCAACAAGCAACGCCAGAGCGTCGATTGTTTCAACGACACAAGGTGCACAAGGGAAAGAGAGTACACGAAACTCGCGTCGAACAATTCCCTCACGGCGAAGAACTTTTGTTCGTGGGCTCGCTGTGCCGGCCGGAGCGGTGGCGGAAGTGCACTTATGGGAAGCACCTCCAAGTGCCGGAGCGATATCCAGTCAACGGAACACTTCTACACTTCTTCTCGGTTACAATGTTGAAGGCAGAATAGTAAGAACCACGAAGCGATCAATTGCTGACGAGGAAAATAATACGCTCCCAATGGGTAAACGAGAGATTTACGAAAACACGATTAGGAAAGGAAAAAAAAGATCGTATCAAAACGACACCATGATGAGATTTGTGATGTTAGAGATCTGTTTAATGCGCCCCTATCATACTTGTGCTAATCACCCTTATCCGTTTTCGCTGAACGAATCATAATCCGTACAAGATTCATTTGCTCTCACTTTTCCAACGCAAAGTTAGTTAACATTACATTAACAATCCACTTCCATTAAAATCGAAACACAATTCTGCTTCGTGTCCATTTTGAAGTGTGTCCTGCACGAGGGATGCGTTACGAAATCTGCAAGAAAACTTCTTCCGGTGCGCTATAAAGAAAATCCTTAGCCTTTCCCAGAACCATGTCCTGGCGTTATCCTGGAAAATGCCAAAATGCTTCAAACGAGTAACACGAGGTTCGTTTTGTCGTTGGCGTTAGATAAGGGAAGCGGACCGGAAGATGGCCCAAACGCGATTTTGTTCATTGGAGCACCAATGGAGCGGTTGTCCTCCCTTTTTTGTCCCAATGTTTACTCAACGGGAAAGCGTTCGATCTGACTCCATCAATCAAAGATGTTAAGCACAGCAATGGTAAGTACTTTACTATCTACGCGAATCTCTCGATTATCAGCCGTAGCCAACCTTCGGGATCTTAAACCGTGTCGCTCTCTCAGCTTCGATTGACGAGCTTGCTTTAACAAACAAAGCTGCGGGAACTGTAAATTCAATCGAGCGGCTCGATTGTAGCCCGTATTTAGAGACTCATTCATAACGGATGGTCGACCGTTCTTTTCTAGCCTCAGCGAGTTTAGGCCGCTCTGGATATCTAGGTCAAAAGCCTTCCTCTTTTTTTGAATTTGTAGTTGTTTACATGTTTCCTACCTTTTTAAAAAGTTGCTTATTGTTGCAAAGGTGCATGTTCGATACAACATTATCTTGTTATCTTTTGTTTGAATTTATTTTACTCAGGTGAAGGTCAAGCACCATAATCGAAACGAGTTGTTCTACATGCTTGGTGTTGAGCTTTATCTAGGTCACCGGCCGGTATCTGCTTTCTTGTGCGAAAAAGCCCCTTTCTACCCACAATAAACGAATGCGTTCATCGAAAGATGAATCAACTCGTTTTGTGTGAATCCCCTGGTCAACCGGCGGCCCAGGCCCAGGTGCATAGGGGCCGTATAAAAGTACCGGGCCCAATGGCTTCGGTTCATCATTTCTTGCAACGTTTCCGAGCGAATATGAAGCCGACCAGTGTGTGTATCCTATTTGCCATCGTTTTATGCACGGCTGCCGTGGCGGACGCTGCAGTGTATGCATATGTAAGTGACCGCCAGGGTGGAGAAAGGGGTGAAACAATAGACAGTGTAATTGACAACTTTTGTTGCAGGCCTCAACCTGTTCCCGGTGCAAGAGTGTCGGCGCAAAATACTGTGGCTATGGCACTGTCAGTAGTAAGGGAGTTTCTTGCGACGGACAGGTAACACAGTATTCGGATGATTCCTGCAAACCAAAATCGTTGGATAACGAATCCTATTTTAATCTTTCTCCACCAGACCATGATAAAAAGCTGCGCGGACTGCAAAAGCCGGTTGGGACGGTGCGTCGAGTCCTATATAACGGAGTGTTATTTATGATCGATCTGGGAGCCGTAAATATGACTCTCAAAAAGGGGCACTGTCAGCGGCACGTCGAACGATGGCTGACTGATCGTAAATCACAAGCTTATTTAGAAAAAAGTATTCCTGAGCGAGACGCAAGACTAACACTGCTGAATCGAAATTGAAAATCGAAAAAGAATCGCTAAAATACTAGATGTTTTTAATTTATCCTAATCCTAATAAATAAAAAAATGAGCTCGATAAAATCCAAAATCCCCCTCTAGGGCGGAACAAAGTTCACCGGGTCTGCTAGTCTATTCTAAAACGGAACAAAAGTTGAGCAGAGCTGACATTTCGTTTAAATTAATCCGTCGTTTGAGAGACGAACTATGCCGGATCGATTTATTAACAAGAGTAGAGTAAAACTATCAGCTGAATCAGTTAGTGAAGGTTTAGCGAGAAAATGCACAAAATTAAAATAAATAAATAAATGCCCTCTACGAAAGCCTTGGACTCACGCATCACTCTTCTGCTCGTCGACGAACCGTTGCAAAAGTCCGTGGTCGAGCGGAATCTGTAGGCTTTCGGCCCCGTCTGCGGTGCGCTTGGTGCGCAGCAACTTGTGATCGGTGAACTCGGTCAGCTGGGCGCGCAATGCGGCATCGCTGCTGACCAGGAACGCTTCACGGCACGCCCAGTACAGTTCCTTCAGTAGCATGCCAGAGTACTGTTGATTACCCGGACCGCCGTTAGCCAGCTGATGGTTCACGATCATCATGAAGATACCGCGAGCGTTCGATGTCAGCGAAGCGACGACGCTTCTCATAGAGGCCAGGGCCGGTGCGCCCGAGTTTTGCACCAGCAGCGAGTTCTCGAACGCCGTTTCGACGCTGTACGGCAGCAGGGTCGTAGTGTCCCACCAGCAGAAGTTGTAGTGGCTGAGCTTCGACATGTCCCACATGAGCGGCGCATTGATGTGGTCGATCGTAGCGACGAGATGAACGTTGGCCATGCTAGCCAATCGACATAGCACGGCCTGCATGCGCTCGTTTCGCATTGCCACTCCGTCGATGTTGTGTACGAGCAGGAACAGGTGCGTGGTGGGCAGGTAAGAGAGCTCGCGCTCGATGCCGTCGAGCGTTTCGTTGTGGTTGCTTGTTTGGAGCTGCAGGTCCAGGAGATCCCCAGCGACCGCATCCAGCACGTCTTTGGCGGTCAGCGCTGGAAAGAAACCGTTCACCACCAGCACGGGACGATCGGCGAGCGCCTGGCGGTGGAAGGTCTGCAGTAGCGTCCGTTTCGATCCGAGCCCGTACAGCAGCACGTTGAAGCCTTCGTTGAGCAGGAACAGCCAACGGGAGAAGTTCTGACCGTACTCGTCCAGCAGCTCCTGTATGCCGGACTGATGGCGAGCGGTGGTCGATCCTTTCGTTTCCTCCAGCAACCGGAACAACACGTCCTGCGTCAGACGCGGTGTGTTCAGCCGGTCGAGTGTGTGATCGGATGTGACGCTTTTCGAGGAGCCGGCATGTGTCGAAAAGTACTCGTCACTGCACGGAACGTACTTCAGATCCGGTTTCTTTACCGCTCTGGGGCGACCACGACGTCCCGCTGCCGGAGCCGAAGGACCAGTGGTGGCAGCAGGAATAGGCACCGGAACGGGTACGGCTGGCTGGACCGTTTTCGGCGGGCGCCCTACCCTCGGCTTAGTTGCTTTCGGTTCAACAGGTTTCTCATCCGATTCATCACCGTCCGATTCTGCATCCGAGCCCGCCGACGGTGACTCGCTCGATTCCGACTCTGAAGCTCCGGGCGAGTAATCGCTTTCGTCGGGTGAGAAATCTGAATGCTCGTCCGCCTGAAGGATCTTCTTGATCGCTACAACAGACCAATTTGTGAAATCGATATAGAAAATCAATCACAGGTTACTCTCCTCCGTGTACGTTACCTTTCTTCGCCCTACTGCGGACATGAGCCGGTGTCTTGGTGACGGAAGCGGACGACCACGTCTGCGCTCGACCACCGGTTGCCGGTGTGCGTGGTGTGCGAGGCATACGGGCGGCTAGCGCACCCGGAGTACGCGGTGTTTGTGGTGTCCGCTGGACGCTTGCCAACGCAGCCACCGCGCTCATCGACTGACGCTTCCGCGGGGTGCGAAAGCCGAAGATGTGTTGTCCCGCCACATCCGTCCGTTCTTCGAATAGCGTAGTGGCCGACACTTTACGACCCAGCTCTTCGAGGGCGTCCTCCTCGTCCGACCGTAGCTCGAGATCCTCGTCCGACTCCTGGCTGCCACTTGCTTCACTTTCATCACTGTCAGAAACTGTGTAGACTGGCGCCACCGATTTACGTGCCTGGCGAGGACTTCTGTTGCTCGAGACAAAGTCCTGCGAGTACCTCTTACTGGCCGACCGTGGACGCTGTGAGCGACGCGGCGTGTCGGTTTTGCCGATCGGGGAAACACGTTCAGATCCGGAGCTTGGCTCTTCACCGGCTTTGTGTGAGTCGTCATCCTCGTAGGCGACTCTTTCGTCGGCGATATCCTTCCGCAGGGCGATTTTCGATTTGCGTCGAGACATTTTCGTTGAAGATGTTTTGGGAAACGAATCTGAGCGAGGAACTGTCACTTCGTAGTTTTGGCGCGCAATGAATGTCAACAATCCGCTTGCCAAACAGCTGTTTGACAGTTTGACAGTTTTCCCCGACAGCACGATACTAATCGTCCGCTAGGTGGCGCTAGCTCGTAGAACACAAATTCAAAAATTCAAAAAATCAAAACGAGAAAACGAGAAAACGAAACGTGCGAGATGAAACGTGTTAATTCAAGAGAACAGTCCATTTCCATTGCTAGAGCTAGTATTTACCCAATGGTGAATGTTGATGTGCGTAATTCGTACAACAACCTATCAAGAGCAGCAATTTTTTTCGTTTTCAGTTTGCTTATGCAAAATCAACATTGGAGACGCAACGTATTTGCAAAACAATTGAGCGTGCCGAACGAAATTAAACGCAAACACTGCAAACGATAGATGGATAAAACAAGTAAACACGCTGAATAAATTTTAAGTACAATTTATATCTACTAATGGCCAATTTTTATGATGACTGTTTTGGACGGCAGAAAATAAAAGTCGATCACACGTACTTTGAACAGTGCTATAATTCTTTCAGAAGCCAGTTTTGTTTTATAATTTGTGTGGTTGTGTTTCTATGTTTGATGTAATACTTTCGCTTCGTTTCCTTTTGTTTGCTTGCAGCCGCAGGGCAGAGTGATGGGCTGCCATCATCGACACGGACACGTTTTATCGGTGCTCAGAGTAGTTAGAGAGTAGATAACGACAGAACGCAAAGTATGTTCCAATAATACTGCTCCGTTGGCACTACTGCTACCACTTCCACCACGCCCGGCACTGATAATGATGACCACGATGATATGTTTAACAGCAGATGCTCGACCAGTAGACGATAATTAGGAGATTATTGATACGCTGACAGTATTTGCATTTTCCATCGATTTTTCGTTCCCTTTTTGCGATCTTTGCAGTTGCCATTTCCTGTACCGGAAAGCCTATTTAACAACAGTCCTGGGAAATGATATGGAAAACCGTGACTAGAGAGATAGGGCCTAGTACTTCGGCAGCAACAGTACTAACCTTTTTTCCTCGAAGTCCCATAAATCCGTTGGGAACTCGTTTCGGAGGCGCTGGGTTAATGTGCAGCGAGGGTCCCAGCGTTGGGTCTAGTATCAAATAGCTGGGGTATTCCTTCGGTGGATCGTTGGCAAACTACAAAACTTATATGTTAGACAACGTGTGAGATGGCTTCTAAATATCGAACTTACCAGATCGTCCATTCTCCATCGCTGATCCTGCGCCATGTCGAAGCTCTTTTTACCACGCATTCCTGTTGTGGTAAAGAACCGTATCGGTGGATTAGAAAAATCGCCCTCCAGCGATTGCTACTCACCGAAAACGGTACCTAGAAAACCCGACGGTGCCCGTTTGCCATCCTTGTACGAGTTTTGGCTGCCCGGGATCGAGTGGCTTCTCCAGCTGTAGAAGGACTTCTTACCACGGACACCTGAAAGCGTAGGAAAGGAACCCACTGATCAGACCGCTGATCGACTCCCGAACGCTGATCGGCGTACCATTGAATCCGGAAGGAATCCTCCGACCTCGCATCCCGGTGAATCCTGTCGGTGCCCGCTTCGGGTACGAGTTTCGCATCGAATCGTACCCTTCGAAGAATCCCTCGTCCTTGGCATGATGACCCTGATCGAGCCCCACAGAAAGAAAATGCAAAGTGAGCATTGTGGGCATTTCTTTCTTCGAGTCAACCTACCGAAAGGACATCGTCCGGTTGATCGATCATATTATCCTGCTCGTTGATCAACTCGCCATCGGATGCCAAGGCGGCGCTAAAAATGCGTAAAATGACTTCGGTTTAAAATGTGTTTTTCCGTAATTCCCTCGTGGCGGTTCACCCATCACCTCAGACTGTCAAGCAAATCCGGGTTCCTACGCAGCAACCGTGGCAGCAGATCCTTCGCCTCGGCCGTGGAAGTCCACCGGAGGAGCCCCTGCGTTAATCCGTCGCCAGCATCGCCGATCGGCGAGGCCGACGAAACCGAAGGCAGATCGCTATCGGTGTATCCGTTTCCAGTGAGCGAAATGTAATTTATTCTTCCATCATCGGCTGTTTCGATGGGAAGGTCCTTCCGAATGGCGAATGCGAATGGATAATGCAGTTAATGCAATTAACAGCAAGCCGGGGTGAAATTCACCGGAACCACTTACCTGGGCCGCTACGCACACTTTGAAGAGACAGGTGAGAGTGAGCACGGCAATCGATGCGTTCATTTCCGGTGAGCTGATCCTGGGCTGAGCGCTAAGTGCTAATTATCCTTATCGCGCTCGGTACCGGTATGAACCCGTGAACCCGTGATGTTTTTTATTGGCTTTCTGCGTCCGGCGGAATCTGACCGATGTCGGCGAAGTGACAATAGTGAAACGAAACAAGCGAAACTAATGAACAGCTCAAACAAACTTTGCAATCGAATCGGTTCTGCAAACATGACGAATCGATTCGCGAGCGTGCGAATTTTTTACGGTTGGGCCATTCCGATTTTTTGTTGCGCCCGCCACTCAGGAGTAACGAAGCAGAAAAAAGGGACAAACATTCCCAGAAGACTACTCACGCAAACGTATGTTGATAGTACACAAATTGATTACGTGCCGATAGCGGCGATAAGGATTCAAACGTAAATGCCGCGGCCAGACTTTTCGGCAGTCTCATGCAAAATTAGCATGGGCATGTAATCATTTTCGGTGGGCGTCTCACCGTGAAGGGAAGGCCCCGTTTTTGCCCCGTAACGGTCGCAAGTGTGAATGTGGAAAAGATAATGCTGGCTGAGCTGGTAGTGTTTGCATAAATTGTACACGTCATCTGTCCCAGCTACTCTGGGGAACTTCGGAATCGGCTGTACTCAAACTTTCAAACTGCATTTAGAGAATACACGTATGCGAATGAAATAATACGATGCATGAGTAATCGAAAAAAAACATAATAGAAGTAAGTAGTGAGCGTGAGTAGTCAATCTCTTCGACATTATAGTTCAATTTCGAGTGCCAATCAATGTATGATAAATTGACACGCATTTTCACCCTTTGCCGTAACGAAGTTTCCAAAAGGAAAATTCAGATCAATTACTCGTACATGAAAGTGGGCTATGTAGTTCAAAGCTTTTTTCTTGGGTCGGCTATGAAAATTGACATGAACGGGCTTTTAAGTGAAAATGCATAATTGATTTTAATTTTTGCCACCGAACTTAAAAGTTAAAATAAACAGATGAAGTGATGGTGAAGAAGACTTTAAATGTATGCATATTATATAGCCCTATCTTATTAAAGTTACATTTGAAGAATAATTAAACGAAAGAATCGCCAACGAGTTAACGGTCATTTTCGACTTCGGTGAGGCTCCGGTAAAGTTCCGGCGAAAACCTACTCTCCGTAGGCACAACCTTTGCCGGATGAACATTTTGAAGGTAAATTATTTTAATGCGCTTCGTTAAAGGTCGCTTCGGTTTTCCAATTAACCTTGACACGCGTATCACAGCAACTTTTCTAAAATTGGCCTACCGGGTACCTGCGAATGTATCGATGCTAACTTTTGCTATAATTCAATTCCGATCGGTCCAGTAAAACTATTCAAACCCATCTGTATATGGCACTGGTAACTGGCCGCACCGCTAATGAAGAATAATTGCTATTTAATATTATTTCCTTTCCGCTATCGGCGCCTAATGGAACAGGAAAAGGTATCGAAGGAAAAGGGATATCGAAAGGATGCCAGCGCACAAGGCGAGTACACATCGTCCCCATAAACGACACTTATGGTCACGTCAACAACGATTCTGCGATCAGCTAACCTCAATAGTGCTGCATCTTCGGCACACAACGAAACGGAATAATTGTGTTACCGTGTGCCACCTTTGGTCCTTTTGCGGACATTGTGGTCCTTAATGCGTGTTATGTCCAGGTTCTTTACATACATTTAGTTTTAGTGCTTTTTTCTGCTTAAGATATGGGGTCTTTGGTCTTCGGAGGGCCTCGTTTAATTTGTTGTACTAAAACGATTATCAGTCCTTGTTACTCACGAACCCACATATTTTCTAAAAGCTTTCAAAAGATTTGAATAGTTTATGTCTTAGCCATTTCAAACCACTGCTTTTGCAGTGTTGTATCGAAAAGCCATACTGTTCTTTTCCAAACCGAGCTCTCGTCGTCCATTTTTCATACTTAGCATAGACAACCGCTGCTCATCAATTATGTTTAGGTACACTTGCCGTTTACAGCAGAGTCAGTGGCAGCTGGTGTTGTATTCTTTTTAAATTGTGTTTCTCTATTTGCTTTCTACACAGCAGCAAAAGCTGCTCATCGTGGAGTTAAATCATAAAATTCGCGAAAGGATGAGGTACAAAAATGTGAAACTCGGGCGAATGAGTCCGGGACCGGGCATAATGTGATTTCCGGTCCCGGTCCCGTCCTTGCCAGAAACTAGGCCGGTGGCGCTTCAGTGAATGGAAACTGGGTGGAAAACGGAGTAACAAACGGACGGACTCCGAGCGCTCCCGAACCGCCTCGGCCTCGATAGTTGTTTCCGATTTATTTAACACAACTACTGCCGGCAGAACGATTAAATTGGACTCTCTTTCTCTCTCTCTCACTCTCTCTCGGGTTCGGGGAGTTTGTGGTAAATTTAATTCCATCGCGCCACTTTGCCTCACGCAGCGTGATGGCGTGAGAAAAATAGCACCAACGGACCGGGAAACCGGCAAAAAACCTGAAGGAGGATGCGGTTTTAGAGAACTCAAGGACGTGCACCGCGGATTGCGTCTACATTTATAGTGATATATTAATACATAAGCATCCTTGTTCCTTGTTCTTCCCGTCGTCACGTATTCTAGCATGAATATTAATATGGGCCAGATGGTCAGAGTGGCAAAACAGACCAGGTAATGCACGGCGATCCTGCGCGCCATAAGGATTATCCTCACGTACGCACGGACACGAAGCGTAAAGCTGGTTAGTTAGTGAAAAAAACAACCACGAAACGAGTATCCTTTTTCTTCTGCGGTGATGGTGTTCAAAAAGAGTGGCCGGCAAACAATACACCGCCCGTGGACATCATCTTTCGTGATCTTTCGAAGGACGCACTTGGCACCGGAAAACTTGGTAACGCAAAATCAGTGATGCAAACCCAGGAAGGTCCTCCGGTGTACATTTGCCTTTGCGAAAGGGTCCATTTGCACGTGATCTTAAATCTGACATCTGAGAAAAGGTCAACGACAATATCCGTTCTCGTGGGTCATTAACGTGCGGCGAGCAGTACGTGTGCGGGTTTTGGGCGATCATGATTCGGTCACCGTCCTTTCGTATCAAGGTTGAAACTAACCAGTTTGCCTGAGGGCTAGCCAGTAGGCCGTGAACCGTTTAATGCATCATTATTGAAACACATCTACAACAAATTCTGTTGAGCGTGTCAATTTCAGCGTGTCAATCAGCGTGTCAACAACAGATCGTCATCGGCTTGCTGCCCGAAGCATCTCTATCTGTAAGAAGCAGCAACGACAGTGCTTCATCGCCTCGAACTATATTAAGTTTCAATGGTTGGTTTCTGTCTTGAACGAAACACAAGTAGTTCACTAGAAATTCTATTGACACATTGGAGGTTGTATAAAATGTATCTCATGTACAGTTGACGGCTGAAAAGGGTCTCAAGATCATAAATCATTTTTAATGAAGACTTGTGTCATTTACGAAACACAACAAATTGTTGGGCGTTCTCTTTCATATCTCAGTATTTAGAACAGGCCATAATGTATTGTTCTCTACAAACTACTTTCGTTTGAACAAATAGCGAATCGTACGCGTTTCCTTTGTAATTTAAACCTGTAATGTGAAAAAGTTATAATAACAGACTGCTTGTCGCTATCGTTAGGATGATTGGTGAATACCAACAAGTTGACGTTGGCATAACATAGATTATAAAACAAACTCCATCGTACAACTAACACGCTGTTTTTTTATGACAAAACAGTAATACCATGATGCACATACTATATTCCACGAAATGTAGCGTCAAACAAACACTCTCGGCATGTTTATTCAGTTGTGGTTTGCATTTAGTGTCCTGTCACGTTGGGGCGTCATAAAGCTCAACTCAGAAACCCTCAGGGCACCCAGCGACTGGCCATGTCAATTTAAATTAGAATTTAAATCATTCGCACCACTCATTAGCCACGTAGCAGAAGCAACGCTTTTCATCTTTCGCAACTCATAATTCACGAATCCCTGGCCACTACACCAAACAGCATCCAAGCGCACACACAAACACCGGGCGTTTCTAATGGTTCCTGTTTCGCTTATCCTTCCGCTATTATCACTTTGACTCACAAACAACATTAAAAATTCAGATGCCCTTCGGTGGCCCATCAGCTGCGTTGCGAGCAAACGGAACAGAATGCCTTGCCTCTGGCCCGGGGTGGCTCAGAGTTTCGAACGGTCGCCAAAGTCGTGCGGTGCAGTAATAATTACGAACTCACCTGTTGGCCCGGGATTGGCTTCGTGACGGGCACAACTCCGGAAGGGCACCCGGAAGCCGAAGGATCGGAACAAACCCAAGATCAACTGAAGGCCGACGGAACTCTGCGGAAAGGGCCCGCGTCTTTTTGGTTTAGTAAAGAACGCGAAGGATGGCACAAAATGGCGCTACGAAACTCACTAAAAAATCGGGCTCTCTTCACAAAGTGGTGCCAACTAGTGCAGCAGTCGCTGGGGGCCGCAGTTGGTCGATCGATCGGGTAGTCCACGTGTGGCGGGCCGGTTGCAGGTGCTACGACACCAGGTCGTGTGAAAAACCCGGTTATGAGTGATCCGCTGCCCGCGATACTGGCCACCTTTTATAGAACCACTCGGAAAACTCCGCCAAGCCGAACGCATGCGTTGGGCGTTCGCGGGCTTTCAAAGCAGTTACGGCACGGGACGATCGTTTTAACACGTTGCTGCTGCCACTGCTCGGGTCCTGAGTTCGGAAAATGCGCGGGTTTTCTCCGCGATTTTCGGATCTCGGTGGTACAATCGAATCAACTTCAACGGGTACCGCAATTAGCACATTAGTGCTGTTTTTAAAGGACGCTACTTGAGAGGTGTTTATTGCCGCCCAGCATCCGTTTCAGTTCTTGTCTGCTCAGAGGCGCGTATCGTTCTGGGTAATGTTAGTACATAAGTATCATTTTAAGATTTTACCAGTAAACAAATAGTTTTCTTAACGGGCACAGCCCGATTTCTCCTCAAAAACCAACCCCCAGTTTGGTCCTTCGAAACGTGGAAAAAAAAAATTTATGCAGAAATCTGCAGGTTTATTTGTCTGAAGAAAGCATAACGCATGATTTAAATAATTTCTTAACACAAAACTAATTCCAATTATACCAATTGGTAGTTTGTCGACTATTGTTTATTGCCAGCCTTTTAGACCAATTGTTTTTGGGTGGATATACCGATTGATATAAGGTATTCCAATGTGACAATGTCATTGCTGTTCATCGTACAAGGAAGGTCGGTAGTCCCATTTTACTCCGAAACCCCATTTCAGCCAGAATTGGTCCTCAATAAGGTTCTACACGATCTAATAATAATATATAAATAAATCATTACTGACGGACAAAGACTTCTATTTGTCCAAACGTGCGGTCGAACGTAACTTTTTTTGTGCACCTAACGGCCTGTTTTAAACGATACAAAAACTCCGTATGGTTGCTGTTTGTGTTGTGTTGTGTATGTTTTGTTTTTGTTTGTGTAAGGAATTGCGTTTTGCAGGGTTTTGTTTTGTTTAACTGCGGAATACGATGTTAACTTATTGGCGTGTGTCCATCCAAGAAATAGACATCAGGAGGCCAGGAGCAGATATCGTGTGCAAAATATGAACTTGGCGGTGTTATCTTTGAAATCATAATTGACCCTCAATTTGGGTTAATTTAGTTACAAGAGATTACTGGATATGTCGGTCAATAAAATTAACTATCAATAAGTAAAAATAAAGAATAAAACCCATCAATAAATTAGTTGAAAATGTTTCAATGTGTCCCTGAACTGAATGGGTTTTTGTTCATCTCGCCACTCTCAGTCGAGAAGTCATGATCAAAATAAACTGGGAGAGAGTTTTCAATCAATTTCGCTTGCAGATTAATTTATTACATAGGACTCAATGTGAAATATACGAAATATTGTCAGTTTTTGTCAGTGTTTTCACCAGTCACCAAAATTGTGAGCGTTTTAATTTATTTCGAACTAATCAATCGATCGAATTCAATTTAATTCCATAACGAGCGAACCGCGCTGCAATGTTTCAAACACGTGTGGCCAGCGGTCACTGATCCTGGCGAATTCGGATTTATTTAGGATTCCAGTTCACTCGAACTGCAACGTGGTGCACCATCTGAGTGCTATATCTGCACCTGTTGCCAGCGAGTTCAGTAAATTGGCCCATAATTGAGTCATTATTCGATCGGATTACAGTCACGCTTGCGCCAAACGGCCGCACAGGGCGAGCAGATATAAATCGCAACACATCACCTCTCTTTCATCCTTTTCCGGAAAAACCGTGCGCTGATTTTTCGAAATCAATAATCGGCCATTTTAGTAGCACGCACGCCGGATGGTCTCGTCGAGAAGTCGTGAGCCAGCAACCCATGTTTCACAATGTTGGCGGCCGCCAGCGGTAAAGTCAATGTCAACCATATGGCACCCAATGCAAACCACTCTTCGCCGTCAGTGTCGTCGCTGATCCACTTATCAGGCCCCGTTAAGCGCCAAACGTTATCTTAAGGCCTGCCCACCGACGTATTAGGTAGGTGAAGCGTTATCATGATGTCGTGGCCGTTACACGCTCTGTCCATTAATTAAACGAACGGCGGCGGCGGTTCGATTTTGTCGGCGGCACGTTGTTCGCCGGAAGTAGTATCGGGCCATTTCGCTGTTGCGTGTGCGCCGCCCGATTTGAAAGTCAAATATTGCACACGAGCGGTTTGCTCGTCATCTGCTCGTGTCCTTCAAATCGCAAGTGACTCACGGCAAGGATCTTCCGGAGGCCCCGATTTCGAGTATAAATGGAAAAGTTCTGTCCGCGCTGATGATGAGCTGTCCCGTTTTGTTGTGTTTCGTCGAACTTCTACAAGTTTCACCTGGACAGGACGATATCGCTGACGATGATGTATGCCTAGGCCATGTCATGTCCAACAATCGTCTCGCCGAAGGCGCCCAACTTCCCTAAACTCCGGTTGTGGACATTCAAATCTCAGCTTCCGTGGAACCGGCCCCGGGGCGCACGTCCGCGTGCTCGTTATCGTTTTGTTTTCTCTAGTATTTGAAACAGTAAAAATGGCGTCCTGTAGAAAAAAGCACAAAAGATAGGCACCTTATTTATTATTGAAACCAGCTCCTGGGTCCGCGACACAGGAGCGGACGGCGGCGACGACGGTGGATGTCCATCACGATAACGGGCTGTTCATCTTCATCGTCGTCGTCGTTCGGCGCTGACTTCTTTTCGCGTCACTTTTCTCAGGTGCCGAGGCACAAGGATGGGGGCTGAAATGTGAATCTAACTGTTACATGTCTCCAGCTTCTAGCCGCCAGACCGACAGCCGATGTATGATTTTAAGGCAGTTGAAAAGGCGCTCAGACCCATCCATTGTGCTTTTCTGCTTCCAGAACTACCGTAGTCCAGTGTGTTCGGTCGTACAGTCCTGGGTCGCATCCTGTGCCGGCCCGGAGCCTGGACAAAGGATATTTCAGAATTGGTTTTGAATGCTGCATTTCGCCACCAGCGTATGGAACGTGAGTTTAAATTTAAACATTGAAGCTGGAGTTCCCGGTCATTCATTAGGGCCCTACCACTAATTCACTTCTCTGAGTGCATAAACGGAGATGGACAGCGGACCGATAGTTTCGCTTTTATCTGCAGATTTAACTTTCAGAGCATTTACTTTAATTGACAACGGTTGACCATATCTCTATTGTATACAGTATGGCAATGGTGGGATACTTAAAAGGGCAAACCAAATTTTAAAAACTCGCGGGACCAAAAAATTACATAAAAACGACGTTAAACCCTACGTTGACCCATATAGTGGAACCTACTACCTCAAAAGCCAAGTAAATACTAGTCTTTGGTGTGTTGGTCATGTTTCCCTCCCTTAAGGCACGTGCCAAACACTTTAAACAACGCTGCGGTTCGAAAATAAATTAAATTAGTGTTCTGGGCCTCATACGGTTTTATCTTTGATTCGCCACTTATCAATAGTAATGTTTAATATAATGTAAATAATTTTCTAAGCCCGTTTCAACAATGCATCCATTCTAAGCAACGCACAAGGCGCTTCATTCAAGTTTTGAAATGTTTATGGTACTCATATTAAAAGGAATAATCATCTATAGCCGATGGCAGTTGCACTAACCTCGCTTTGTTTCATTCTTAAAAAGCGGTCTGAGCAGCCGTACTCTTTAACTTTAAAAATTGTAACTTTTACATCCATTAAACTATTCAACTGGTCTTTAATGGACCAATTATTCTACTGTCGGTCGATTGATGGTCTGTTGCTGATATTTTGTGACTCTTGTTAGAAAACCAGTTAGCACGAATTAGCAGACATGAGCTTTTACTGTAAAGGCAGTTTGGCCTTAAAATTAACTTCACCGCCACTTTTCTTGGGCCTCAAGCGGTACTGGGTTCCTTTTCCAAAACCGATTATATGACCCGACAAACAACAGGTTGTTACATCGTATCATCCTTGATGGTCAAGGTTTCAAAATATCCCCGACAGCTTGTGCCACAAGATGGGATTGATGCTGTAAAGTTTGCACATTATCGAAAGGAACTTATCGTACAGCCGTCGCACGTGCTACTCCCTTTTTGTGACTCTTGCGCTAACATTTGTTAAATGCTCGTATGGGAGAAGCATTAAAATAGGTTCTTCTACTTACAGAGGCTTAGAATAGGTGCTCCTACTTACACTGGGTCACATACCGGCAGCGACCTTCCGCTGGCAGCCAGTATGCCAATCTCAGCACACTCTAGCCCCGGCAAGAGGCGTGTTCCGGTGGTGCGTCGTGCATAAAAAACTCCCTCCCCGAGTGGGCGCCGTGCGTAAGCACACACACACACACACACACGCGCGTGTAGCAAAAGTGCACTTTCGGTACACGTCCCGACCACCGGCGACGACGACGGAGCCTGCACAGCTCGTGGAGCGCAATCGCACGAGAGACACGCACGGCCGGAGAGGGAGCCCCCGCCGTCCTCGACGCCGTCCGCGAGTGTGGTGCGAAGGGAGAAAAAAAAAGTACTCGGTACCTCCGGGGTGGCTGGTACCACCGCGTAATTGAAGATTTCTCCTGTGGCCCTGTTACCTCGCTGTACATTGTAGTACTCTCCGTGCGAGAGTGTGTGGTGAGATTTTTTCACCCACCACCGGCTCGTGAGGCGTGTGCTTTTTTTGGCTTTTTCTCGCCACACCACACCACGACGGTGGTAGGCAAATCACGCGGAACGAAAAGATACAAGAGGAAGCCGAAAAAAAACCCGCGCACGCACCGGCGCGGCACGCGAAAGAAGCAACACCCCGCGGGAGCGCGCCCCAGGTGTCCCGCTACGAACCATGGAAAGAGACTCGCCGTAATACATTTCTTAAAGAAGGCACGAACTGTTACGTATGTTAAACTGGCAACAAGTCTTTTTAGCTTCCGCTGGCAACACGGGATCCGGTGTGCAGTCAGCAACGAACCGCCGAGAAGTCAACGCCGAATCCGCGCAAATAAGCACAGCAGCACGTGCCAGGCGCTCGTCGTCGGCTGCGTCGTGCGCCAAAAAATCTGTCGTATAGCCAACCAGGAGCACAGCCCAACGAGGAGCTAGCGCATCTACCGTCCGTGAGAGATTGGCGCTTACGGTGCACTGTGTGTTTGTCTCACTTGCCCTTTCAGGTCGGTGCTAGCCTGTGTACTCTTTCTACGGCACAAGAAATTCCTCTGTGCACTATGAGCCCATACTGTTACGCGCTGTGGTCAAAATATATACTCGAAACAAGCGTGTCGGAAATGGGCTCTGTTACAATTTAATTTAAACTTGTTAAATTGCTGCGTTTAAAGGCGTGTTCTCGTAACACGTTTTTGCTGTAATTTATTTGGGCAAATCGCAACACGAAAGTGTCGCTTTCGTCGTGGATGTTGTGTTCCTGTGCGACGTCTGACGAAGTTCCGTGCACTTCCCGCGGTTGCTGTGATATTGATAAATTTTTTTACAAACTCCATCACCGGGATCGCAGGCCAGGCGCAGGAGGTCGCACGACGGCACATCATGACGGAAGTCCGACCCTCCTAGCGCGGGGAAACCCCCTCGTCTTTCCAGCCACGGGGTGTGTGTGGTGATGACACCCCAGGCCCGCGGGCCGATTCCAATCGCTGATGGCTGCTGTGTGTGGCACGCTATTAAAAATGGCATTAAACTGCAATAGAGCCGGCAGCCGGCTTCGTTAATGATTACAATAATCATAGTGATGATGAAGAAAATTGACCATTCGCCCTAATAGGCTCGCAGCCCGGCGCACAGGACGCCGGCAAGCGAGAGCTCGACACTCGCAGAGGCCAGCGCAATTTGGATATTAGAACAAACACCAAATGCTTCGCTTGTATCTAAATGCGACTAGGAGCCCATCCCGTCGGACGGGTAGCCCAGAACCGTCATCTGCTCGATTTGGTGTCTCACACACGTGCACCATTCGGGGGCGCAGTACGAAAGGTGCTTTTTTTCCAGTTTTAAGAGATGTTGAACAAATTTAAACTATAACTACAACAATCGGCCGGACGAATGGGCAACAAATTGTCGCGCATGGTAGCAATAAAATAACACATTATTGTTATTATTGTGTTTTGCTTATTTAATTGGAATAGGCTGCCAGGACAGAAGCATCTGTGTGCATCCCGAGCGGCGGGCTTGTCGGGGTTCAGCTTTTTTGCCGTAAAGGGCAACGCGTGGCCCGGCGATTGCGCGCTTGCGGGATGCGGCTACGAAGGGCCCCCGAATGGGGAAGCTGCAAGTTCTAACTGCACCGAGGGTGGTGAAGGGAAGATAGCCGATATGAGCTACGATCCACATCCATCAGCTCCTATGAATTTGGGCCATTTTTATGGTTTGCCATTTAGTGACTGCCATAAAGGGACAGTTTTTATATTAATGCGTTTGAAATTTCCGTTTGTTCGCGCTTTTGGTGATGCTAATTTAATATGGAGGTTCTGTTCTTCTTCTCCAAGGTCGTTCGGGTACAACGAGGAAACTAGCACCAACTACGCGTGCCAAGCGTTGTCACACGGTTCTCGTGGGGAGGTACCGCGAGTCGGAGTGCGCAGCAAACCGCACCAACGAGATATAAAATGGCGTTGAGACTTGCACACTTTAAGTGAAATTTATTACCAGGAGCCCAGTGCTGCAAGGGTAGCCGTCGCCGTCGATTGCCTTGCTCTTTTACCCCTTTCAGCTTCTACGGACAGTAGCTGTCTCTGTCTCGCAATGCGCACGCACGAAAACGAGATAGCGCCATCTCGTGGAGCGTGAAGCAAATTGCATACGTTCGGGGGCTTTTCAAAATTGGATTCAAAAAACGGAAAGTTCGTTGGAAGAAGTTATGAAAATCTTAAAATAGACATAAACTACCCATCGCATTCCAAGTCAACAGATGTTTTTTTGTCTTATACCTCAGCTGGCCATACATTTCACAATAAATAAGTGTCACATCCAAGAAAATGAACGCGTTTTGGAATATTGACCGATCAACATCTACATTACCTCTCCAGATAAGCGTGACGCCACGAAAAACAGCACACACCCAACACATGGAGGACAAAATTATGTTTTCAAACATACAAAAAATCGTTGCGTCCTGGCCTGGCCACGACCATAGCGCGGCTAATGATTGAGCTAACCTACGGCGATAAGCATCATCGCCTCATCGTATGAAAGCCTTTTCGTCGTCCCGTAAATTAATGGCTCACGTCGGATAAACAGGCCAACTGCCGGTGGGATGATGCCGTCTGCCGCTCGTCTCAAGGATGTGCCGCCGTAGGATGTGTCCTCCATTTAGCAGCAGCCGCGACTTGCTGCAGCATGATCACAAGCCCGCCGCCGGAGAATACGAAGAACACCGAAACCCAATGAACAAGAAAACATGCAGCTGTCGCGTGCCGATTTATGCTCCTTTTTGTTTTGTTTTCTGGGACGCACACATACAGAAACGCACGTGTAAACGGCGTCGTCGGGGATGCGTGGATTTGTTTGGTTTGGTTGCCTACCCCAAAATTCGATCGGCTCTGTCCCTGTCCTTCGCATCAGGAGGTATACTGGTGTTGTTGCTGTTCAATCTTTCCTTATCCTTTATCCGCCCTTCGGTGTGTCCTGATGATTTTGTTACGGAAAAAATGTTTGTTGTACAGAAAGTGATCGGCTTTGGCGCATCGTCAGCAAACATGGTTCCTGATTTGCCGTTGCACCGTTTAAAAATAGTCAGACGTTCGGAGTTGAAAATATACTGACAATAAAGGTAATTACAACATCATGTTAAAGCCATCTAGGGAGAGTATTCGTTCGACATGAACTAATAATTTAAATTTTAGAAACAATATTACTCACACAATGTTTAAAATAATAAAACATCTTTTTATTCATTCTAAATTTAAGTAAGTTACATAGTAGCAATATTTGTCCCTAACAAATTCATGCCCATTCTTGCTGTCCGTTAGAAAAATCACGAAGGGACACGAAGCAAACCCCTCACTGGTGTCCAGCTACTAGGCGGATGCATGGGTGCGGTCGATACGATCACGATCGGAGCTCTCCTTCGCCATCGCCGAGTGCGGCAGATGTTTTCACTCCAAATGTATGCTCCGTACGAAGCTGTGCTGCCGCTGGAAGCACCCGCAGGATAGGTTTCACAATCAATGTCTCTCCCGTGGCCACAGTGAGTCCGGCGTGTGGCAACGGTTCACTGTTGGTTCCTTTCGTTGGCTCGCTTACGGTTGGACATTGGCAACGGTGAAAAAGAAGGGACGGAAAAGGAACAGTTTAAAGAAATCGAAATGCTGGGCGAACCACCTGGCGCCGATCTGGCAGCAGGCCACCTTGTTTAATGAAGGATGCCCGACACGGAGCACCCGGCTTTCTGTGGTGCATGCTGCGTGGCGGGTGCTGGGCATTTGTCTCTCCTTATTGGTGGATCGGCCAAGGATCAGCCGTCAGGATTCGTCTGTGCCTAATTTTGATCCACGCGTGACAGGCCCTTTTCAACAATGAATCGCTTCGCTCCGTTCGATCAGCCATCCACCATCTGACCGCATTTTTGTGTTGTGCACCGAACGTTATTGGTTTGAAAAAATTGTCCTAGATAAAATGTATTGACTCATGTCTCAATAGCATAAAAAATATATCACATGAGTGAATATTTCGAATAAACAAATAGTTTTAAGAGTTGTTTTCAATGTATTGCTAATCGTCTTTAAGCTTATAACTGAAGTTACTGCAGTGTGAAGTCTTTTTAATTTTTTATAGATTCGAAATTAAAGAATTCTAATCTTATTGTCAATCTTGTCAGTCTGAAATGCAGCTTTCCTATGTAAAGTTCTCCGTCCCGGATGCTACTGCCCGAGTATGCTGTCTCCAAATCACCGTCGACGGTTGCTCCAATTGAATTGGTGCCACTTTCATCCCTCATCAGTGCCCCCGGGGACCATTATTCACACCGAATTAATTGAGCACTCTTCTCCACAATCTAACAAATTGCAGCCGCATTCCGCGGCGCTGGTAGAGCTTTCAAGAAACGCGGCTGATCACCGGGACGCCGGGCATTTTTCATCGGTCATCTTTGGGCCATCTCGGGCCCATAAATTAGGAGCGCGAAAAAGTAAACAAAGACCGCGACCGGATGGCTCATCAAACATTTAGCTACCGGTCTGGAAAAAAAACCATTGGGCGCCGTCGCTCCCCAGTGCCAACAGTTGCCGGAACCGGGCGGCCTACACATTCCAGCCGCACGCATTTAAAGACGATGGGCCAAGCAGCATAAACATAAACACTGGGTGGCTGCGCCACGCCACCATGCCAGGTGAACCAACACCTGAACTCTGGTCCCATTTTTTGTTTCCTATTCGCCCCACCTGGGCTGGGGTGAAGGTTGTCTGGAGCGTTGACGGAATGGGTGGAAAGCGGGTCTTTGGAAAAATTTCAAGAATTTCTATTATATTGTAATTTGTTTTTTCTGCTTTTGTTCGCTCCATTGTAGACTCCCACCGGCCCGGCTGTTTGTGGCCATTAGAGCTTTGCGATGCGAAAGCATCAACTTTCTGGGCTGCTGGTCACTCATTTCACTTCCTCTTCGCGCGGTTTACTCACCGGTTGGGTTCCGTTTCCCGGAGAAAGAACCCGTATCATCATCGCCGCGATCAACAGACGCACCGTCATCGTCGTCGTCGTTGTCGTCATCGGGGGGTGAGATGTAAAAGATCCAAATGATCGGCAGCGTGCCAAAGTCCTCGGCGAAGAATCCATTACCTTGAAGTGTTTTGTCGAGCCGAAGTTTTCCCTTTTCGGTGCCCTGCAAGTAGCATTAGCCGAATAGACCAAGGAGAAGGACCACACCGAAACTGGACTTACGCGACGCAGATCCCTTCGCCACTCGTACTGGTGCGCACCGTCGTTGTAACGTTCCGCGTACTTCTGACGAACCACGGCCACGGTATCTTCGCAACAAACGACCATTTCCGTGGCGTGGAATGTTAGTGTGTTGATGATTTTGACCGGGCACGCGAAGCGGGTTACGCGTCCGATCGCCAGGGACGGATCACGCCACCAGCGACGACCGGTGACCGGATTGCGCTCCAAACTGGGCAGAAATATGGGAACCCGTTTGCCGTGGCAGTTGGTCCGCTCGGTCGGTGCGATCGGATTCTCGGTGAAGAACGAACTCAGATCTTTGCCCGCGAAGGCCAGCAACCACCGCAAGCGCTGCAATGGGGTAGGATGTCCCGACGGCGGGCAGCATTAAGATTCCAACACTCTAATTTGGCGATAAGCCGAGCGGTTCGGAGAATTAGTTTGGGACTTGGGCGGAGTATACACAACAGCTGCCAAACGGGTGGCGGGGCAAGTCTGCCAAGTGGCTGGGAACTTTGTTGAATAAGTCTACTAAAGCCACACTCTACTTGCACTCTAGTCCCATGCATTTCAAGCTACCGAGGATGGGATGCTCCTGCGTACTCCTTTGGTGCCAATTTTGCAAACCTTCTCGAGTGTCGGTTGCTTCTCCAGAGCCACCGTGAAGAGCGGAGTGATATCGAGGACCAACCCATAAAAGCTAACCCAAGCACTGGTTGCTTCATTATGAATGACCACTTCATCCGGTAGGTAATACTTGATAATTTGCGACTCCATACAAGGGAGGGGATTGAAAGCGCCAAGTTGAGGAACACCACCAAACCACAGAAACAGAACGTTACGAGGCTTACTTCGATCACAGCGGTTACTTCGTTCGAACCGGTTCGGTCATCGCCTTCGTTGACGTTTCTCCCGATGACACAGACGGCGTCCAGCAATCAATCACATTCAGTTTTCGTTTCATTTCCATATCGTCACACACGACGCCGTGGGGTCCGGTCGAAGGGAGCGCGAGCGCGTCGAAGGGTGTCAAAATTAACACCAGACCTCCCCATCGTTCCGAGGGTTGACCGTAGAAGAAAAAAACCGAATGAGGAATGCGTACACAGCGCGCTTGCACCAAATATCCGGTGACGGGCGAAGTAATCAATCAGCTCCGAAGATGAATTTAATACCCCACAGCGACGGGCGGTTGGACTGGTTTCATGATGGGTAACCAATTTACACGTGCCACGAACGTTGGCCGCGTTGGAGCGCGTTGGTGGGCTCACCCGGCCCGGTCAGGCATGGTTGACGCAGGGCCCGCGCCGGGGTTATGCTGGTTGGAGAAAACGGAACCCATACGGAACGGAAGAGATAGAACTGATCGCGTGCGGACCCTGGCCCCTGGCCAGAACGCCGCAGGAAGTAAGGGTTACAATTTCATCAGTATGCTACGCCACCATCATCATGCTCGCCAGCTGATGTGCGGTATGCTTCCGTTGGTCTACGCCTTTCGAGGTGGAGTCCCGGATCCTCTGCTCGACGGCTGAACCTGGCTAAACAATGGCTAGTTGTTGAAAACCGATCGCTTCAGATACACACGCCCGATAACAATGGTCGAAGGTCCGTTTAGTTCATTTGCTGGATTGAAGTCGTCGAGTCGGACCCATCGATAAGTCACGACTTCGTGATTGATGATCCCATTTCGGAGTTCCCTGAAGCGAAAGTCGCGTAAGATACCGGGAATCGAGTTTAAGTTCTCCAAACAGCAACACGCAGCCCGAAACCCGGAATACCTGATTAGGTTTGAGGTTTGTCGATCAGCGTCTTATCAGCAGTAGCTGGGACGCCACGGGTGACACGTAGCCTGCCTCTGGGGCGAGCGGGCTACGCAACGGCGTCCAAACATTCAAGCAGTTCCACATCGCCACACGCTTCCCACGTTCCCGTACGCGACGGAGGTTAAATTTGAATACTGCGCCGTGGCTGATTGCACCGTTACTCACACACGCTTCGCGGTGAAGAAGGAACCAGCCGGACCACCGCAACGCCTGCCGCCGACAACAATTAGACCCACCCAAGATGGGAGATAATGGTTGTAATATCAAAACGGGCACATCAAACCGCCTGGCGGCTGGGGCGGTGGATAGAACGTAACGATCTTCGCATAGTAAAAGCAGATTTCCGACCGGTGTCTGTTTGGTGGGCCGCGCATGTAGGGCTGCCATTTCCGTTTTCCTGGTCCTGGTCATTAACATCGGTCTCTGGAAGCTCGGAACCACCACCGGGTATCCAAATGCCGAATTTATGCGAGCAGGCAACAGGCGAGCACACTGGAAACTGGGAAATTGTTGTTCGGAGCCCCCCAATCGGACCCCGAACCCAGCCGCCAGGTGTCTAATTGGAGTATTTGTTCTCAATTTGGGTCTCGATTCCCGTAAGGTGCTTAGGCTTTTGGCATTGCAAGCTGTTTGTGGGCTAGATTTTAGTTTGCAAGCATGGGACGCAGCATGTTCAATCAGTGAGACCTCTCCTGATTTCATATGGGGCTGATCAAGGAGAGTATTTAGTGCAAAAAGAAAGGAGTGTTTTTCTATCAAAGGGCCGAGCTCTAGAGCGATCGATCTTCTTCATTTGGTCGTAGTGTCCGAAATGCCATCTATTGAAATCTGTTTTTTTCTGTAATCTTGATATTGTTTGTTAGGAAGCTAAAAGAGGCGATATGATTGACAAATATAAACTAAACTCAAATATAATTGAAACTCAAGTAAATCAATTAAACTTTAATAAGCTGTATTGCTTCGAATTCAATTGATCCAATACATGAGACATCAGACATGCACAAGGACTTCCGGTCAAATTTAATCAATTTAATCATTCTGTAAGCATACGCATAGAAATGGACCATATACGCAGATCTCTCAGCCCTACACACACACACAGGGCGTTGCTTGTTGCCAAAACAAGCGTCCGCCACTTGTTTGTTTTATGATTCCTGTTCATTTAAACATAATCCGGCATTTGGTTAGGCGTTTTATTTTCCGGAATGGTTAATACGGGCGCCATTTTTTCCCTTCGCTTTACGCTGAGCATAAAACCCGAATGGGACCGCCGAAATCGACCGACGGCCGGTTCCGGGATGGAATGTTCTTTCGGTGGGAGCCGACCGGCCCGGCCCGGAAAGCGGATGCGGATCGTTTCGAAGCGAAGCGGGATTTCCGTGCGCGCGGCCGCCGACGCTTGAGTTTGGGATTTCAATCACGTGCCAACTTCCTTACACGGAAGTTGCTGCGGTGGCTTAATGCTTTTCGCACGCCCCTATTGTTTTGCTCACCGCATCGAGCGGTCGGGATGCGGCCGGAGCGGGTTTTGGTGCTGCGCCCGCCGGGCGCGCAGGATTATAATGGTATGCGGCCGCCCGGGCGACTAAACACAATTAAGTTGGGTGGTGGACATCAAATGTCCAGCCCCCGGGGGTTTCAGCCGGGTGAGAACTACCGCAGGCTGCGAAGGCTGCTAAAAGGGGCCGAGCCGAGGCGATTAGGGCGGTGGCGGTGTCGAGTGTGTGTGGTGCTCAGAGATGCCGTGGTGGCATTAAACGCGCCGTGTAAAGTGTGTCGAACCGCTTCGTACGGCTGTTCTTTGCATAGCGCCTCCCGATCTTCGCGATCGAATGCAGAAACGGGCCCAGGCAGGCAGATCGTCCACAACTGGTTTGGATGCAGTTGGCAGGCCGAGTCCCGGTTGACACAAAGAACGACGGCTGCGGCGGCTGCGATTCTGCGTGTGTGCGCAAGCACACATACGCACGCGAAGCCGCAGGTCGTCGTCGTCATCCCCAACCGGCTAGTAATTAGCGGGAGTGAACGAAGAAGCATAAACACAGCATAATAACGCTTGGGACATGGGAATTATTATTACCCGTCGTGGTCGTGTGGCTATCCGACGGCCCGGAGGATGTGCGATGCGCCGCCGCCGTTGATGGCCCACGGATGGATGGATCGTCGGATGGATGGATGAACATTGTCTCCGGGCCGCCGCCGGGTCCCCGGGAATCGGGACAGAACAGGTATTCGAACGGGCGACAAATGCATACGCATCAGCACAATGTGCAGTTTATCTACAGTGCCGCGCAGATGTTTGGCCCAAGAACTGGTAGGATCTGCAGGTCGCGTGACGGTACAGTAATCGACACTAGATCATTGTGAAGATTAATCGTGGATAAAAAGAACATTGCCTTCGCAACATACTACGCGAAGAGTCAACCTCTATAAGTTTCTTTTACTTAATTGAAATTATCCACTTTTCTGGAGCCACCTGTACTACTTAAGCCTGCCCTTACTCATATGACATTCTTCGGAGCCGCTGCAACTGCAACTTGTTGTTGTCTGGCAGGTTGCAGCCCGCGACGTGCCTGCTACTTTCTGCAACGGTAATCGCACACACCGCTTGGCCACAGACACACACACACACACACACCCGTGGGCCACTCGGGCTCCCCGCTGCCGATCTGAACCCGTGAACCCGCTCCGCTGCCGGAGCCTTGGCGCATTTGCACAACAACCGTATTACTTCGCGTGCGGTGCAGTGCCACACGATCAGTTGTTTACTATTCCTCACGATCGACTGATGTGTGCGCAGAGCGTGTCCTGCGCAGCAGCAGCAGCAGCACCTTTGGTCAAACAGCAAGCCGCCGCGTGATTCGAGAAGGTGAAACTGTGTCTGTTTCTGTGCAGTTTTTTTTTTCTTTCGCTCTCTCTGGCCGAAGTAGAACAAACGGTGCGGTGGTGCCCAGTGGATTCGTAGTAGCCCGTGCACTCTGGTTGGCTGGCCGCGGGGAGGAGTCTGACTTTTGGAAAGTGCAGTGTGCCCAGTGCAGCGGCGTGGGGCGACAGCGTGCAAAATGTCAGCGATCGGCAACGTTTCCAGTGCGGCCCGAATCCGGACCGAGCTGCTGCAGATCATTAGGTAAGCCACAACCCTATGGGTGGAACCCTCAGGGCCCACAGGCAAATGTTAGACGCAAAGGTAAAGGCAAAGAATGTGATAGATGGGATAGGCGGATTTGATCGCGGAGATTCAGTGGCTTTTGATTATAACTTATTGCTTAAGCAACTTGATCGGTATCTTTTTGCGCAAATCTGTATCGGATTAATGATTCTGGTCGTTAGGGTTATGCTAAACGCATGGATCTAGTGTTGGTAAAGCCATTCTTGTTCTTGTGAATTATACTTGGTAAAATTGGGAATATTGTACAATTATCAGAAGTGTGGCATTTTGAAAGTTTATTTTTTATTTTTAAAGCTCTGTTTTTCGTAGATTAAAATATTCATTAATTATAGCGCTAAGCCTATGTTATGGTTTTAAATAAATCATATTACTTTTGGCACAAATAAAATTCAGCATATTGAAGCATATTCCTAGAAGATTTGTAGCACTTCTGCTGCTATACTTTTAATAGCTCATTCCACTAATAAGCAACGTTCATTAGCAAGGATAGGTTAGAGTTTAGTGGTTATTGATGAACCTCATGAAATGAAAATCAACTCAATTTAAAAACAATCTTTGAAAGATACTAAAAGGCTTCACAATGTCTAAGCTCTTTCTCCTTCTCGCTCACGAATAACACGCCATAGCGCACCTGGTAACCTGCTGCATTCTGCCCATCAACCTGCCAGCCATTTCGCCATGTTCACTCATTAGGCTTGATTAAATATTCAACTCGATCGCCCCACGGCTCAAGATTTGAAGATTTGAATATTTTCACCTCGCACCCGGTCGGAATCTCGGTCGCGTTTAATTCACCGGCCTTAATTTAGCAACAGACGACCGCTAAGGAAGTATCACTCCCCCTCAACTAGCCGTGTGGGAGTCCGGAATTCGGTACAGTGGAACTAGTAGAACAGCTCCGTTTTAACGAAGTCCCGGGTTTTGTTCTGAAAATGGACCAACTTTTGCGCGCTGGTGCTACTAATAGTCCGGTGCGCTTCTATCGATCGGCCTGTAGGGCCCCAAAGCACAGCCCGATCGAAAGCGTAGCACCGATCGCCGGAACCTTGAATTCGCGGCGTGTTGATAAATATGTGAAGATAATTCTCCGGTTTACATCATACCTCCCATATATGAACCATTTTGGCGTGGGCTACCTACCTTTAAGGCACGGTTTAAGCAGCAACTCCAACCCGAACAGTTTCCTTCTTCCAACTTGTCCGCCGGTCACCCATTAGACGTTAGGCGCTGGACACGGCAGCTTAAGAGTCGTGAACGAACAAAAAAAACCTACATAAATGAATTTCCATTCATCTTCTTTTCCGCTGCCACGGTTCCGTCGCTCTGCCGCTGCTGCTGCCCTGTCGACCCTGCAATCCGCCGGCACCACGCGATCGTCGGATCAATCCGGGGGGGGGTTCACCTACGCACGCCACGCTCGGGCCACTTTGGGCAGAGAGAATAATTTAATCGTGAGCCAGCCGGTGCCAAATATGGTGACATCGCAGAAGGACTACGCGACGGTAAGTTCTTTATTATTACTATTGGCACTTTTGGGCCCGCTTCGCAGCTTGTTGCCCAAGTTTCATCATTAAGGCTGCTCGAACTCCGGGAGACAAATCGCCGAGCCGAGCCGAGCCGGGCGGGACTTGAAAGTTTGTCCGTTTTTCCCACCGAAAAACAAACGTTCGCAAATTGACACTCGAAAGTGCGAACGACGGTCACTTCCATTAAGCTCAAGAAGCGCTTCGTGAGTGTTGGAACTTCCGAGGGATTTCGGATGCGTTCGGAGTGCAAAATATGGCCGCTCCAAGTCGGTTCTGTAAGCTTAGCGACAGCTTCGGTGGCCCAACAAGGTCACATTGAGTTAATTACCGGACCATCACCGGAAGACGTCGGAAGCCCACCGAGTCCGCCAGACATCCTCGGTTTTGGCCGTTGTTTATTTTTTTTCGTGGGGCCTGTTTTGCCGTGCGTTTCGTTATCCCCTCGTGTAATTTATTCATAAACACATTCCGCGCTGCAACCGCCGCGTATCTGTAGCATCGGTGCGCCACGGTGACATGTGAACATAAAGACATTAACCGTCGCAGTGACTGATGGGAGCAGCGAGCCGGTGGTGAAAAAGGCGAAACAACATTGTGGCTCTCGACGTCGCCGCGGCTGACCGCAAACAAGCCGGCCGGGCTGCCCAACCCACCGGCCGACAATGGAAATTCCTTTCCTAATTATTTCCCACGGTGTGCCGACGCTTTTGGCAGCAAAACCCGGGGGAGTTTTGCTCCCGATGACGGACGCCATGGACGACGCGGTGCGTAGGATTACTACGAACCGAGGAACACGAAGGTGTGCAACATTCGGTACAAATCCCCTCCGCCATGTCACGCTGAATTTGGCCTCCGCATCACATGATTTGAATGTAAATTAATTTTTTTAATTGATATTTAAATCTAATTTGTAAAATATTCAATGTTTGACAACGCCCGGAGCCCACGCTCTGTAGAGTTTTGCGACGTATTTCGGTCATTTCGGTTCTAAAGCATCCTTGGACGTCTACCCAAAAATAAATAAAATGGTCAAAATTTAGATGGATTGTTAAAAAAGTGAAGTTTAGCTCAACTTAAGATCGCCATGAACGAAACCCCTCCGATAATTCCTTCCGACTACCGCGTGGGGTGAATCTTTTGCCCCTCAGTGCCAGACTCTGTCAGACTCGGGCCTTTATTCTGAGTCCACCACATTCTCCGTCGCGGTGACCATTTTTCACATTTAATTTAAATGATTCAAAATTATTAAATGCATGGGCCCGGGTACGCCTACGGTGCCGTAGCCTCTCGCTGGCCTGTCCGTCTGTTGCCGGAAGAAACTTGACCAGAACCTGGTGAGGGCTTGTGATGGGTGAGTGATTTCAAGGCGACGCCATTGTCGAGGAGAATTGGTTGGAGACCACAGATTCAGGAAGACCTTCAGGTGTTCGGGGGAAACCCACGTCGGCCTGAGAGTGGCCCATCTGATCAAACTCATCCCTTAAAGCCGGGCCATAGGGTCGAGAGGGGTTTGAAATGCACCACCAACGCCTGAGCCGTTGGTGTTTGCGCTGAAATAAATATCCTACGCCGGGATTGATGCATCGCGTGCGATTGTTGGCGGCTTTAACTTATTATCCTTACGTTGAATTAGTGAGGATGGAGGATCCGGAGGATTTTCCTGTTCCGAACCTAAGCCTTTCGTTGGTGGAAAGCCATTACGTAGAGTAAACATGAGTTCTCCTTTGGAACGAACGCTCGATATGATTTACGTTGAAAGCCCCGGAACCGTAACAAATCCTGGCAGCCGGCCCTGTCACAGGATGGGTCGCTCGATAAACAACAGTATCCAATTACATTCGCCGCGCCCGGTGTGTGTGTACAAACGTAAGCAGATGCGCGTGTCTCGCGCAACACGGAACGCTGACGGTTTTCCCAACGATCCTTGCAAGGGGCCGGGACCGTTCAGCACGGAATTGTGAGGATAATATCTGGAATCTCATACTGCCACGATTGAATTTCTATATTACGAATTAAATATCCTTTTTCAACCATCGCACCCCGCAATATCCCTAATTATTGTACGATCGAAATGGGCGAGAAAAAAAGCCAATGAAACTGTGTTTGGGGTCTGTTTTGGTACGAGGCTCAAACACTGGTTCGTTGATTGAACACGTGTTGCACCGGAAATGAACGGCCCGAGCCAGTCCCAGGCACTCCTGCCAAGAGCCCGCCCAAGCCCGGGAACCTCGAGTACCGTGTTCAAGTCGTTCTCTTTCGCCTCGTTTCAATTAGAACCCATCGGAATACGGAGGGAGGGCGGCCCGTTGGAAAACATGATGCATGTTGAGGTCCATGTATCGCGCATTAGTTCCTTACGCAATGCTCATTTCCTTTTCTGATAAGCGATCGCTACGCTTAGGGTTCAAGTATCGGACCACTCTGTTGCAATCGAGTTGGGGGTTCCACTTGGGGTTTATTGAGTTCCGTTCTACTCGTTCCTTAAAACGGTCGCAAAGGATGCCAGTTCACAGAACGTGTTTACTGCTTTTTTTAATAAATTTTGTACCAAATAATTATCGCAATAATTAATGAGGAAAGTAATCCAGAAAGAGTTTTGGTTTCGGTACGGCACGCTGCAGGTCGCAGCGGATGTCAACCAGAAAGAAGTAAGTTACACAGCTGGTCAATGAAATAGGTAATTGTGTGAAGCTGATACAATTTGAACTGTACTCAAGCCATTACTAAACCAATGATCACCAAACTACTACTGTACTTAGATATACTAGTTTATGTCATTTTTTTGCTATGTTGGTGATACTTATGTCAAAAGTGACAGGTGTGTTACAACTTATTTTGACAGCGGTCTGATTTGGCCTGGTCAATAAAATAGGTAATTCTGCGTACAGGGCAAATTTTAATGAATTTACATGGTTTAATCTTTTTTTATTATCAAAAGTCAATGTTTTATTTCAAAATTAATCAGTACCGCGTATATCCACCATTGTTTTGGAGCACTTCATGCATTCTTCTTGGCAGTGAATCAACCAAACCCTGACAAGTTTTTACTGGAATGGAATATCAGTCCTGCCGCAATTTTTGCCTTGCTGTGTATGTAAAGAGCGGGCCCAAGCGGCCAAAACGGCACTCAACCGGCAACGGATAAACAACGATAACATTACACGGGCACAGGCCCCTCGGTTCCAGTTGAACAACTTCATCCAGACACCAGAACGCCTTAACTGCGGAGTTCGAGTTTGATTTCTGCCTTCTCCGGCGCGAGGCTAGGCGTTGCAAGTTGCAATTATGCTGGTGGTGGTGGTGGTGCTCGCAACCGCACAACAACAACTGTTTGGCCAAGTTCATGAACCCTCGCGGTTTGCGGTAAAGAACCCGGCGGTAAACCTGGTGCTGGTCGCTGGTGTTGCAATTTATTTCGCTCCTCAGCCACAGCTCGGCTCGGCAACAACAACTTCAACCTAATCGTGCATTTCTGCGGTCTGGTGGATATTACCGGCCCCATGCCTAGTTACGCTTCGATCCGCCCGGTCGCGACGACTCTCCGGTGCATGAAGCCATTATGGCACGGCCTCGCAGAGGAACCGAACGCATCGAAACACAGAGAGAGAGCAGATGGTCCGTGTTCCCGCAGGGTGCCCAGATGCTGGATGCCATACCGTTCGCTTTCCCATTTAAGGACGCCTGCCGTCGCGGTTGCTAGGGTCCTTTCGATGGGTCCTAAAAGCCCAACGAACGAACGCGTCACCCCTGAATGAGCTCTAAAAGGCGACCAATTAAATGCTGTTGATTGTTGGCACCGAAAGCGGACGGAGCGAGCGAACCGATCGACTCGGGGACGGCCTGAAATTGCCCATAATTTCGATACACACGCGCCTGCGTGTGCTCCGGTGGACGGGAGATTTTCATACACGGTCTGTGGCCCCTCCGCAACACCCTGTTGATTAGCGCACACATTCTGACGAAGCAGTGTTTCCCCTTTATCCGCCGCAGGACATTCGTTCGGTCCTTTCTGTCAATGCTGGCGACAAATAACGGCCTAATGCACCGACCATATGTCATCGTGGGTACTTGGAATCCTAGTCACATGGGGTTGATTTTGTGGAAGAATGTAAATTACGGGGGTGAAACACTTCCGGTCCACACAAACACGGGCACGCACCGCACCGGAAACACTTGAGGGGTGACTTCGTGGTCTACTGGAAATAGAACTTTCCAGGAGCGCACTAGGGGAGCGGATTTCAGCACGCGTTCAGGACCCACGTAGACACACATACCGAAGGATACGCCATCGGACCCTGGGTTTTAGTTTGGGAACAATGCAGGACAGCTGCTGAGCGCGGCCAGTTGGAAACATTTGAATAAAGGGTAGGGTCCACTTCGAAGGGGTAATGCGTCGTATCAAGCTCAACCGCTTCCATAGCGTATTCGGCACTTCTACGCTTATGACCGCATAGAAACCGGATAGATATTACAGGATTTTGTCAATTGCGTTCAAATTAAAATCTCCTAATAAGAAGGGCCCTTTGCTTGGATCCTTCGCTATCATTATGGGTATGATGTTTAATTTAGGACAATTTTCACATTAAATTCAGAATTTAGAAAAAATGTTTTTGGGCGGAAGTGTACATTAGGGCGATCTCAAGGGTCTAGGAATACTGCCAACCCAGAGCCGTGTCCCTACACATACACAGAAAGTCTATATATCATGGTTAGACTGTACCTTATTCAATTCCATTGGTATTCCATAGGACTTTTTGGATAACAGTGTCCTGTACTTGATATCCGTATGGACTATTCGCTCCTCAGCCCCCACAAGTGGTCTTAGCAGTGCAATAGCATTAATAACTATGAAAGGGCCTGTCCCTCAAAATGGCCGACTCAAAAAGCCTCAGGCTGAGAGAGATTACTTCGTAAACATCATTTTTATCGTCTATAACTTTCCAACACTGAGTCGTTTTCCGCTCTGGGACTCTGCGTGAATGGACCACAGATCGTAAAATAATGTAGCGCACGGCCGTGCGTTAGTTAACCAGCACACATTTGAGACTATAAAACTAATTATTCCTTTACGTTCTTGGGATCAGCTTTACGGCCCGCACGATGATGGTCCCCGGCGTCCCTTGGCGACCAGCAAGCGACCACGATTAAGACAGTTCTAATTTTACGAAATGATGTGGCGAGAATTTACTTCACGCCCGGACTCCACCCGGATCCGGACGGATCGTTCACACTCGCCTCCAGATGGGAACATCGTCAGGTTTATATTTGATGACGGTGCACCCAGGGCGTTGATGGGCTGTGCTGCAGCTTAAGCGTTGCACCATGTGCAGACCGTTCAAGCAGCGGCTCTGGGACAAATTTCTGGCCGCAGCGGGAGACGATCCTACGGCAATCGATGCCCACGGTTTTTATGATCCCTCGAATGGTGTTCGAAATTAAAATGTGAATAGTTTCTCAAGGTGGTCAGCGCGGCAACACGTGGTGCCGCTAGCGCCACTTCACGTCCACCTAGCGCCGTGTGATGGGAAGCTTTTTATTGCCGTATTTTCCGTGCAGGATTGCAAAGGGAAAACCACACATGTTTCGCACCCCGCAAGGTATTTCTTCGCCAAAGGCGAAAGATGAATCGGGGAAAAATCGGACCTCAAATACACCACGCCACTGGTATCGCCACTTATCATACGACGCCGCTGGCCTGACCCCTATAAAGCCCTCACCAAAATCCCTTAATTGTTATCCTCTTTACGGATCTCGTGCCGCGCCGGGGAGGGTGTTTCTCCTGGGCATTGGCGTCGTAAAATTTTTCCAACATATGGCGCGTGAAAAGCCACACAACTGACGCACACATTCCCAAAAAAAAGAAGCAACAACCCAAAATTGGTGGGAGGATTGCATTGTCACGAAGCACGGGTGGCTGGAGCGTTGTAAATTATGCTGCTTCACACTTTTCACGGCGTTCGGCGATCGAAATGCGGGATCTGCACAGCACATGTTGGCCAGCCGCGCCGCCGAGCCGAGTGATTGCTGGAAACTGTACAGTGTTTATCTCGTCTTTTCAGGTTTTGGGCGCCGATAATGAGAAGGAAAGGCGAGGGTACGTTTTACTCCTCAAGTACGGGGTAGCTGTGGACGGAACGGCCAAACATTCGATGGAAACAAATTGCAAATGAAATGCAAATTGTAATCGTTGACCACTTCCTGCTCCGTTGAAACAACATGTGGTTTCGGTTTAGGGCGCTGCTTCGCGGCTCAAAAGCGAATGACAAATAGAAACCTTTTGTAAAAAGATTTTCGCCCTAACTAAACAAACTTTCAACACATTTCAAGGCTAGGGAAATCGTTCGTAATTAGATGCTTAGGCAAATTACTGGCCTTCAAGCCTTTATGGACAGTTTTAAACAGCAGAAGTGCTAGGCCGACACTTCTGCAGGACCTATTCAAGCATGGAATTGGCCATCTATTTAGTTGTTGCACTCAGCTTGCAATTTGGTTTTTTTGCCGGAACTTCCTGAACCGCTATGGGTGCATTATGACGAGGGCTTCAGAAAAAAATCGGAACCGAGTTTGGTCGATCAAAAAGCAGGAAGTAAACTTCAGCGGTGCCCGCTTTTTCCCGATCGAGTTACGGCTCTGTCGGTTCCGAACTCCATAAACACCACAGGAACAACAAAAAAAGCCGAGAGAAAAGACCTGAAAAGAACACAACCCAAAAGCCCGAAAATCTGTGTGGCACGTTTCGCGCGCCCCGTCGACAGGATGTTTCGCCCGGAAGAGATGCTGGAATGCGTGCCCCGGGCGCTACGCCGCTATCCTTTTTCCCCTCGGGCCATCGGGAGCACCCGAGAGGATACTACGGACAGGATGGGCTCCGAAAGGAATCTTCAATGGCGACCAAAACGAAAAAAAAATGGAACGAAAAATGCGATCATGTTGCAGGCCGACAGATGTTATCCACACCACACCATCGCCACTGCTGTGTGCCGTGTGTGGTTTCCTGTGGCTGCCAGTGTGTGTGTGTAGAAATGGTGTCCTGTTCCGATGGCAGGAAGCATCTTCAGCCGGAGTGATCGGATGCTCAGATTGCACCCAATCCTGAGCCGCCTAGAGAGCCACAGCACATAGTAAGAAAGCAGCATACCGAGGGCAAAGGAAAACGGGGACAGCAAAAGCAGTCCTAAATCAAAGTGCAACCGACGCGATCGGTTCTCCGCGTTGGTCCACTTCTTCGACAACATCTGCTTTTTGTGAGCGTAAAATGTGAGGACGCCTGAGTAATGAAGCGAACAGAGACTCCGAACGAAATCCCTCCGTTTCGACACGGAAGGAGCTGTTTCAGTTTGAGAAGGATGAAATCAGTTAAAGTTTGGTGACTGAGTCATCCAATGCCGGGCAATGTAGTGCGTCAAATCAAACGCTGGAGCCACGATCCATCACATAATGATTAACATAAGTCCAGTTCCTAAGCCATGGCAATTCACCCTTTCTATGCACACCGAACAGCGCTATACCGCCGCAATTGTGAAATGTCCGTATCAAACTAGTCCGTCGAGCTATATGAGTATCACATTGTATGCCCTACGATAATTCCGATCCGTGAAGGGATCAAGAAATCCCTTCGAATGCCCTCATTTAATCCTATTAGCACCGACCGTGTGTGTTGATTCCTCAGGTCACTCCATATCTCAACGCCGACCTCCTCTGGACGCCACGGCCGTCGGCCGATCAATGACCTCCATTAATCCTTCCAGCGAATGCATCGGTATGGAACCTCCGGATCTCCTTTTTACGTTTGGGAACGAAACGAAAAAAGCGATGTTACGCCACAATGCACAAGATTATTAATATTCAACGGTTTTTTTTCTCGTCCTACAATGACTGATTGCTCACCGAACGTTCGTTGAACTTTGCTGCTGCGGGTGAACCTCTGGTTGCTCTGGCCTCTGTCACCCTTTCGTCGTCGTGCGTCATGCTTTATGAGATAAGTCGAGAGCAATGGAAGGAAGGAAGATGGTCCATCACTTGCCGCTCGACAGTGAATGCACAAAACATAGAGCTTCTTCTCCGTGGCCCAGCACAACTGCGATGCTGTAGTTCATTTGCATCTGCATTCATTTGAACTATTCTGTTTTCTATGAGAAAATGTTCCATAAGTTGCAGACCCTGTTGGTAATTCAATTCTTGAAACAAAAAGCAACGATGTTTACCTTTTATAAATTTCTTATTCTGGATCACTTTCTTGGTTCTCAAACAAGAATTGTGGAATTCTTGTGGCGGAAATAAATAGATTTTGAAAAGATGGTTTTATTAATCTTATTCTTACAAAGGTTTCTTGAAGGGTGCTGTAAACAATATATTCTTGAAATGGCTTCTATTATTTTTAAGACAAAAGCGATCGTCCTTTTTTGGGATCTTTGTTTAGTGTGTGTTATCTGGAATGTAGAACCTTACCAATATAATTTTCAATATCAGTCTTCTCTGAGGACTTCTACGACCGCCGATTTATTTTCGGAGCCTCAAACGTCAGAAACTATACCGATCGGTTGGGAACTGGAACTGCTAAAGTTAGTAAACGACCCTATTTTAACCCTTCTGACGGTTCCGAGCCCTCACAGAATGGCACAGTTTACACCACCAAACAAAACGAGTTCCTGGCATCGCGGCCGCCAAACATTCTTTCGCAAGCACACGTCGTCGACAATCGGGTCCTAGGATGCACCTGCGCGGTGAAAATGGCACAGACCGCAGGCGTTGCAGTGGCGTCACGTTCGACGGCGCTCGAAGCGAAACAACGCGCCTCAGCTGGCGGCGATCGTCCATTTTTTCGCGTTACTTTGAGAGCCTGAAAAACTGAATTCTGACCACCGTTAATGCACCGAGACGCGCTGCTCGCTGGCCAAAAGGTCGTTCGGTAAGGTTGTGCGTTGTGCGAAGCAAAAAACAAAAACATAACCTAGATGAGTGTGTGTGCTGCAAAAGCAAGCAAATGACAGAAAATGGCGTGTCCGTGGCGAAAAAAAACCCAAGACAACTCGCGTTGTTCTCACCCTGCGTAACGGTCACCGGTGTTCGGAAGGGGGGCCTCCGTTGCACCGTGCAGTGTAACCGACCCAAAAGGGTGTCTCCGGGTCTTGAGGACACTCTGCATTGTCGGAACGGACCAGGTTTTTATTGTTGATGTCTTGTCTAGCCATTGGAAACTATCGTCCGGTATTTAATTGTCGGTCAAATCGGCTTCATCTAAATCTATCAACAATTCGCATTCTCTGTATAGTTGTACTTTGCAAAATAGGATTTTTCTTTCATACATTACTTTGTCTTTGATACTTTGTCACAACGCGTCCGAAGTTTTCCTTGAGTCTGACGCAAAACAAGGAAACCCCTGCAAGGCTCGCCGAAACTGATCGACAGCTGCTGCTGCTGCTGCTGCCTGACGGTGGCCTTGCGACTTCCTTGCGTGAGGCGACGCTAAGCGATTCCGGCGATGAGTGACTTTTTTTTCTGTGGTCACTGGCAACCGCAACCACACGCCATGCAACGCGGGCAGACAGGAAAGAAAGCCGGCGACTAGTGCGCCAACTTGCTTTTCCCGTTTTGCAATGGCGGAATGGCGGTGTCCAAGTCCGTTTCTGGTTTTTCTTTCTTCTGCCCCGTTTTGGTCGCCCATTTTCCACTCCGCTCGCGGAGTGCAGAAGAGAGTGTAAGAACCGAATCGGCAGACGGCAGAAAGGGGGAGATAAAACGCAGCCGGCAGTTCCTAACCTCAAAACTGGTCGACATTGCAAGGCCTTTCGGTGCTTCGGACACGCAAGCAACGCAGGCCACGGTTCTCTCGCGCGCTCTGTCGATCACCACACACACTTTCACTGCGGATTGTGGCCAGCTTTGGTCGCTCGCAAATGGTCCACTTCCGTCCGGCGGGTGGGTCCGGTTTTCGGGCGAAGAACCGGGTTTTGCCAATTTTTTTCGCCAGAAGCGTCTTCTTGGAGATCATTACGCAAAACGCACCGTCGGAGCGGGCCCCGGTAATGAGACTGGTTCACTTGCTCCGTCCCGGGGTCAATTATCGTTCGTAAGTCGTAAGAATGCGGACGTTCTGTGGCCGCACGGTGGGAAAAGCCGAATTCCTTGCGCTTCCACAGGAAATTGCTGTCTCACGACTTGGCCGGGCGCGCGCGCGCGATCGCGGGTCTTCCGTCAATCTCTGGTCCTATCCGGTAGGTCGGGTGTTGTTTTTTCTATGCGGTTCAGGTTCTGGTTGGCCCTCGTGGTCTTGTGGGGCTTCGGAAGCGCTGTGGACGTGCCGGTTATGGGTTTTCCCGCGCTAGAACGCGAGAGATCATCCAACAGAGATCTGATGGCCGCCAGAACACACGAACCCGAAAGAAAGAAATACCAATAATCAAACACAAATCGTCCGTCATGCGGCGGCTGGCGGAGGGCGAGATATGGCGAGCGTCCGACCGACGGACCGACCAACCGACCGACATTCCCGACATGGCCCTGGCGGCCCCGGAAAACAGAGTGTTGCATACCGAATCGTTAATTATTGATTATTATCATCATTTAGTGTTTGCAGAGTGCTGTGCACCTAGGGAACGCCTCGGAAGATGAGCCCACCGTCCGTCCAGCAAGGGCTGGTTTTGTGTGTCGCGGACGAAATCGAATTAGCTTATGGCCAGACCCGACGTCAGACTTCACGCGCCAGGTTCCATGTTCCAGGTTCCCACCCTGGGCGACGGCCTTCAGGTCTGATCCTTCGACACGGGAGGCTCCGGGGTTACGTGAGAAAATATTCAGATTACCTTAGGATCGGGCATCGATGCTAATAAAGCACGGAATCAGCGGAGCGCCCGGAACACGGAACACGGGCGGCATAATTTCTCGGCCATACTTTGTTGTGGCGAACGATCTGTGCGATCTTTTTGCCCGGATGGCTCGCTCCCGATCATTACCAAGCTCCTCGTTCGTGAGACTTGGGCCAACCCAGGGTTCAGGTTGCGTCCAAAGTCAGGCGAAGCCTAAGGCGAAATAATATTCTGCTTTAAAACCGAGAACCGTAATGGAACGAACAGGTTCGACTCTCGCACTCTATTAGCGCTCATTGTGTGCGCTACGCCTGCTGGGATCTTCCTGCAGGACCGGCGAATGTAGTGCGGCCAGTTTTGCGGTCCAACCGGTGTCCCGTACCATTGCATAGCCATTATCGCGAACAGTAATGGCAGCCGATGATGTAACCCGTGGATCCGTTAAGCCGCTCCTCGTTGATCCTCTTAGCGGGCGCAGATAACAAACGACATTCTTCTCGGCGATACCTCTGCTACTAGGGTTACCAGGTGTCGCGAGACCTAGGGTTCCCAACACACGGACCCCTAGTCAACGCTAGGCTCCCATACGGCCTTTAATCAACTCCTCGGAGGTGATTAATGGTGGGGCCCGTTCCGACGACCGTTCAGGCCAGTTTGAGGTTGTTTGATGTGCGTGAAATTCAAATGGATCTAATTTCTTCCATTACCACGGTCGGGCCCTGCCGCCTGAGGGTGAACCGAATTTCCGACGAGTGGAGCTGTAGAATAAACAAGCATAACCGCATTGTTGGTCGCAAGACTGGGAAGCTCACCCTAGCGTCTCTGAACTCCTGGACCTGAACACTCCTCTTGAGGTAGAATCTGCAGCACTTTCGAACTCAGTGGAGACCGTGGAGTGAATAAAGTATGACGCCGTAAGAAGAGTACGCCTGATGTTCCTGTCCGTGTCGATATGATTGAAGTCGTGATATGCCGTCACATCATCGCCCGCCGTCCGGGCGAATGTTGAATATTTTAACCGCGAAAGAGACGCAGATGGAGCAGCAGCTGGTCGAACACCGGGCCGTTCATTAAGTCCCAAAGCGACGGGACTTTAAGCTGGGCAGTAAAAGCTGATTACTAAAGTCTCCGCTCCCAGCAGCTGTCCCAATGAGTTGAGGAGCTAGCGCAGAACTCGGCCACCGAAAGAAGTCCTGAGAGACTCATTCGCTCAATGAACAAGTTATGACAAAGTAAGTTCAATCTCGACGATCTCGAGCGAGCGATCTAACGAGCCTGCGATCGAGTTGCGAGGCTAATCAGCTGGATGCTCCGGAAGTGGAACATTACCAGAAAATCCGATCGATCGCACGGCCATTTGGAATTCCGATTCGTTCCATCAAATTCCGTGCGCATTCTTGCGCCCGTTGCTTCGCGATCACCTTTAGCGCTACGTCTCTATCGGTCGATCTTTCGATCGTTCGCTCATCATTTCCGCCAGAGAGCCACGGACGACCTTTGAAGGTTAATTCGAGTGGCCGGGCGTCCATTCTGGCCGGCGGAATGTACTTCTGAGTTTTCTGTGTGTTTTCTCGGTGGAATGTTCGATGTCTGGCAGGGTCTCAACAGCGCAGCTGTCGCTGTGGCTGGGCCAACACCTCGCAGGCGCTTCGCAGGGAAATCGATTCACGTGTTTTTGATTGTGTCATCAGAAAGGGGTGGCTTCAATTTCGCACCAAGGGGCCACAGCTGTCCCCGAAGCCAGACATGGCCAGCCGAAGCCACCGCTCCTCAAATTCACCATTCATTCATGCAACGCACGGAGTCCGGTGTCCGGACGGGCCCCTCGGGGGACGATGGCGTTCGGCGAACTGGGCGAACACATTTCGCAACATCTGCATTTCTTCGGTGGTCGCTGCGGTTTGCACATTTTTTTCGCCTCTCTTTCTTCGCGCCAGTGCATTGCACCGTGTGGCCTCTTTTCGGAGCCCGGGTCCGGGCCGGTCTCCCACCCGCGGCCCGCAGTTTCATTTTCGTGCGGCCGCAGCCACCCGGCCGCGGCATGATTTCCTGTTATTAGTGCAAATTATCACTTCCTGAGCCTGTGCCGCGTGTACGCGTCGTGAGAGTGGGATTGGCCGCTCGGATGCGTTATAATTTGGCGTATGTTTCTTTTACAGTTACCCACAAATTCATTACAATTGGTAAGTGCCCCCGCACCCGGTTCGGCAGGGCAGGATGTTTCTTGGAGTTAGTTAACAAACTTCGCGTTACTTTCCATTTTAAAACGATCCCCACCACATAATTCGATCCGAGTGTGGGTAGGAAGCGCCAGAAGCGGGTTTTGGAGATACTAAAATAAATATCGCAATCCGCATTTCTTGGAACCCACCCACCGTGGACGATCCGCGGGTGATATCACGTTCTTCGACGGTGCCGAATCACTCACCGAGTGAGCTTGCATCATCCAACGGCCGTCGATCAACGAGAACAAGAAAAGACGCTTAAAAGAGTGGCGAAAGCGGCAAAACAGCAATTCGCATCGGATGAAAACCATCGCCAAACCGCCTTTCGATCGGTCCGTCGTCTCGAGAATTCGTCCCGAGATTGGTCGCCATCATCGACTCTTCCCGAACAAATACGGTCGAATTTGCGAGTGTGCGTTCTTTTCGAGAGTTCGCGCCAAGTGTCCACCGGAGATCGTAAACTGAAGCATTTCAATTAAAATGTTAATAAATCACCATTGCACCATCGTCAACGTATAAGGCATCCGCCAGCTGTTAAAATGCGCTATTTACATAGTATTTTGGTGAAACAACAATAACTTTTCGGAATTGACTGCAGCTCTGCGGTCCATAAGATTGCGTTCACGACGCACTCGTAGACATTCAAATAATGGACAATAAAATGCGCAAATAATACTGTGGCCTTTTTTGCACAATAAATTATTGAAAGTCTGTCACCAGAACACCAGTTGGGCGATGATGCATTTTTGGTGGGTTTTATCGCAAACCTTTATTACACGGATTCCAGGTTGTGTAATCGATCATCAGGTCCCTCTTGGTCGATCTTCGGCATGAAGCAGTCACGCTTTATTAAATCTCCGGCGGTCTGCAGATTCGGCTCATTTCGCAGCCGAACATATAAACCGGCAGATAAAGTAGATAAATCACAAGGCACCATAACCCAGCGTTACAACGGTGTGTAACAAATTTGTTGACTAGGCTCATGTTTATTCGTCCTCCGATGGGGCGAGGCGTAAGCGCACACGCGCACCGCACGGACACGGGGTCCATTGTGCATTCAGAGTCGCCCCCCTCCTCTGCGGCTGGGAAATTGTGCCGTGGGATCAAGTCAGTGGCCAGTGTTAAACGTTGGCGATTATCTGTCCCTATTGTTAGACCCCCCCCGGGTGGTACTCCGCGTACCGCGCCCGCGTATTGAAAGTAAATATTTCAACCGTTGACGCATCTGCCGACTCGCCATGTCACCCTGATTTAGTGTGCGATCGTACGCCAAAGTTTTTTCTGGTTACGCCGCGCTTTACGATGTCTGGCAACTAGAATTTCATTTGAAAGATAACCGACCCGCGGTTACGCCTTGGGCCACAATATTTTGGCCCAACACCGTCTCGGCGCATAATTTCGTCGCAGAGAGCAGGATCTTGCCGGGTGCCGTTTTTATCTGTCTCTACTCTACTCAGCCCAGGGTGGTCCATTGTGCGGGTAAGCTCGGAGAGCCCAAAATTACCCGATACCTGCCCCGATCTTGGGCTCCGGGCTAATGTCTTCAGTGAAATCGCTAGAAGGACAGTGTGAGCAGATAATGGCCGGCCATCATTCGAACCGACTCCCTCCTCGGTTGGCACAGCACCGTCCCTTCGCAGCCGCCAGCCAGATAATCAATTCGTTGGACCGAGTACGGTCGGTCCCAACCCGAACTGTCAACGGGAGCGAAGGTGACACTTTTCGAACCTGCCCCGAAATGACTCATATGGCCGATACCCGTAGATGTCGTAAAATATCCATCACCAAGCGATACAAAAGGTGCATCACACTATCTGTCTGTGTGTGCACCCTGTGGCCAGGTTTCGGTTGCACTTTTGCCTTTTACCGGTGGAGTGTTCTTTCTTATCCCAATCTAGCGGTCGCAGAAGCCCCAGGGATACCCAGAAGGTACCCCGATGTGGTGCCTTTGTTGATTCCGGTACGGAACCAATAATAGGTCACAAAGGGCCAAGATAAAAAGCTTATCCAGTGGTGCCACCTATATTGCCGTTGGCGTGAATAATATGTTCAAATAATGGACACCTAGTGCTGGGCGTTCAGCGACGAACAGGAAGCTGAACCACGGTGGCCAAACTGATAACGAAAACGGAAAGAGGTTTTCGAAAGAATGCAGACTCCACAGACGCCACGCTGAAGAATGTGGAAGAACCGGGTACCGAAAGCGGGTTGGACCAACCAGGAAAACTAGCGGGTTCTGGGACGTAATTAACGCAGTAAGTATTTAGTTGTCACTTACGTCTTACGTCACTCAGATAAGTCGGAGGAACGAAGACACGGGAAGTCGGGTTGCCCATCCAGCCCTGTGTGTAGGTGTGACAAATGTTAGAATAGTACAGTGTCGGAATGTCGTCCGACTGCATCGAGATGCCATGGTCCGAGTCCACAGCCACTGTCATCTGCGGCCGACCAGCCAACTCCTACGCTTGGCAGGGATCGCTTCGACTCCCCTGGAACCCGTAACTCGTTCCAAGCCCATTTCGCTATGCTAAAGACACAAAACCCAAGCCAGACCGGTCCAGAGCCTGCCAGGCCGAGGCCTGCAAAAATAAGAAAACAGATAAAAACGAACGGCAACGGACGAGTCAGGTTTTCTCACGCGCCGCCAGCGGTTCTTCCGCCTTTTTGCGCGAGCGAAACGGTTCGCGTACGGTTCACTTTCCAACACCCGGCCCGAGTGACAGCCGGAAAAGAAGAAAAGCTGACCGCGTCCCGTCGGCGGAGGAATGCACCGAGATGGCCGGTAAAAGGTAAGAAATTGGCACAACGGCGTAGGTGCAGTGTCCCCGAAAGAGAGAAAGAGACCGGCTTCGAGAGAAAAACCGTTGGCCTCGCGCTAATATCTCACCACGGAGTTTCTCCAAACATTTCGCCGCACAGCAAAACTGCAACGCGGCGGAGGATGCGATCGCCTGCGAGGAGGCTCCGAGCATCGGGGCGCTGCATCGCTGTGTTGGTACGGCCTTCTGTGACCTTGCCCGGAGGCGATCGTAACGGCAAAACTGGCGGTTAGAGCTGGACCGCTACGACCGACACGACGACAGCGATCTGCAGCTCGCCAAGACGCGATCGCGTTTGCGTTCGTGTGTGTGCGTCTAGTCTCTGTCCGGACCGGCACAAACATGTTCGTGCCTGTCCGGGTTTGCGTACCTCGCTCCCGGATCCCGGGGACCGGTGAAGGTGTTTCTGCATCACCGTCCCCGCCGCGCTCCCCGTGTGGCATTAGTCAACCGATCGCGCCCTGGTACAGCCTCACGAGGCAGCGTGGGTACCTCCTTCGTGTGCCCTCGAAGAGGACGCACGCCGCGAAAGCCTTCAGCGCCCGCGGGCTAAACGCTGACAACATTAGCTGGCCCCAACCCCGTTTGCGGCCGATCCCCGACGCAATAAGTCATCGTTATAGTACCAGTGAATTGATAAGTCTTTCGGAGGAGCTCGGCTAGAGAGTCGCATCTGGGGAGATGCTGATAGTTGGAGCCCTGTTGAAAGGTCTGGGAATAATCTATTAATTTCTTGCTACCGGAAGTCACCCTTTTGACGGTCATGTCTTTTAATTTATGTGTTTTCGACTGATCGACTATCGTTTAGGATGGTTGGCCCACCCAGACGATGCTTTTCTTCGAGATTAACGACTTCGTAGAAATAAGATCATTGGCGCATGGAGTGCTTCATGTAGTTGAACTTATTTTAGTACGCCGTACTGGAAACGGGGTAAGCTTGTTTATGTTTGAAAAGAAATTAAAAAAAGGGTTTTAAAGTAATAAAAATATGATAATGATTCCGACGAGGATCTAAAATCATAATTGAACGAATCCGATGGGTTGGAATTGAGTACTGATCACTGATCACTTCCGCCAACTTATCGATCCTCGGAAGAATCTGCCGTTCGAAAGGCGCAACAACAATGTGATCAGCGCGAGCGCGTACGTGAACCAAGTGCAGATGTATGTCTGCGAAGCCGCGGAACCAGTTTCGTGTCTTTTCCGTGCCGATCAGCCCAATGGGTGGACCGCTCTCGGACTCGGACGTTCGATGGCCGCGGCAATGGTGAACTCGATGGCCACGCTTCCCACGACACACACACGAGCCACGAGAGATAATTTGACAGTTGATCTTGCCCGGGCGCGCTATCCAACGGCGACGCGGCTACCTACTATCTCCGCTGGCTGGCGTCGGCTGGCGCCAGCCATCGGAAGACGCGAGGCTGTGGGCTCCGACATGCTGATGGGTTTGTTGACGTTGCGTAATGCTGCGCCGGCCAGCAGCTGCTGGAAACACGGGCAAAATTGTGATCACGACGACGCAGAGCAAAGCGTAGGCCGCTGATGAGGTTTGAAATATGCCATTTTTTCCAGCGTCTCGGGCCGGGCCGGGCCTGGGGGGGCCCCGGGAGTGGTGTGGACAAACACTTGACCTTTTCGGTGCACGGTGCGAGTTCTATCGAAACGGGGCGTAGGTTTCACGGGGCTTCACCGTCGTAGCACCCTGCAGCAGCAGCGAAATTGATTGAAGATTGAATTTCATTAAACGTGATACGCGCCCAGCCGAGCCCGGTGAAACTGGACCACAATGATTGCCATTGTGACATTAAAAGAAGCGGTTTGCACAACCGACCGTCGAGAGGCACAGGTTGTCCCCGGGGCGTGTTTCAATTCGCCGGCACTCGAAGAAAGCTAATCTGTAGCGATACAGAGATTGGAAAGTTAAAGCATCTCCCTTGAAGTACTATCGCTTGTTTGGATAAATATTGTCTCCCTACTCCCGTGGTGCTAAACTCCGGAAAGGATTGGTACGAACACAACTCGGGGAAGGTTGCGTTCTTTCGCCCGGCTCACGTACACTTTCACGGCGCTGAGACAACATCGTGGACCCCTAGCCATAGTGTAACTTCATTTTCTCGTCCATTTTCCATTCCACCGGTTTATTTTGAGGACGCACAGCCCTACCGATGTGGCAGATGTTTACACAATGTGCTCCCGGAGGTCGTGTCTTTTAGAATGGAACGTCCGGAGCAGAGCCGGTCGAGCCGAAGGACACCGCTCAACGAAATGGAAACGACGTGAAGATCCGTAAATATCTTTCCCAACTGTGAACACACTCTTTCTGTAGCTCTTGAGGAGTGCGGCTTCAAGAATATAAACCGTCTAACGGTAAACAACTTATCAACGAATCGTCAGAAATAGAATTCAATTTCCAAAGCATGGAGTTATTGAGTGAACGGTTCCTGAAACCTTTCAGCGCCCCGTCCCTAAACCGCTTATGGGCTACGCTTGTCAAGCATCCGGAAGCTAATTTAACGGCCTTTCGAATAATATTCTTAAGCGTTTTTGCATTCTGTGCATTCCGAAATGGGTCTGCTGGCCGATTAGCGACTGGCGAAACAGATCTGCAGACTCCGGCATTCGCCCGGCCCCGGCTTTTGAAAGAATTATTGACCGGTCCCTAGATTCTTAGTAGAGGACCCCTTCCGATCGGTCATTGAAGTCACCGCGGCTCGGATCGATAAATGTTTGTGTGAGAATCACGGAACCCTTGGCACAGGATTTGCAATTGTGTGTGCGACCCATTTGGGCCGATCGTGATGCCGTCTCTCTGGGCTCTCTCTCTCTATTACGACCGGAAACTCGCAGCAGCAGCAGCGAGCAAATCGTTTACAAACCGATTGCAGAAGAAAGCAAAAACAATGAAAAAACTCGTACTATTTCCTTCGCGACTGGTTTCGCTGTCCGGTCTCTCCCCACGAACTCCTGGCGAATGGTCCGTTTTATCTGTCCATTGGCACCAATCAACCGCTGCTGGTGAGGCTCCGGTTTTGTCACATGCTGCCAGGTTGAACCGGTCAACCGACAGCCACGAAAAGCTTGTCGCTTGAGTGCCTTCTGCCGTGGCCACACCGGAAATGAACGAGTCGACGCCACCGTGTTGCTACGCAACCGTGTTGGGTAAACACGGCACGACGGCCACGGAACCACCTCCTCGAAGTAAAACGGTCACGGGACCACCCTACCAAAGGTCGTCGGTTGATCGTCGTCGTCGATCAACAGGAACGGACATGATCGGGAGCGCACCTCATCGTAAGGAAGGGTGTGTTGCGCATCGCATATGAAAGATCCCTTGGGTCGGAGAAGAAGGTTGAGAACCGGCGGCGGCCAATCGGTGATTTCGAAAGCCCCCGATGAGCCCAACCTGAAACTGTGCCAGCGAAGTGCCTGCCTGCACAGGAACGGACACGTTCGATCGCGCACCGAGCCATGAATCAGGAGGGTAAAGGAAACAACATAACCACACACACACACAGAAGCACGGGTCGTGTTGTGCTTTGCCTTGTGAAGGCTGTCCGGGAACAGCTGGCATCTCCCATCACCGCTCAGCTTCACGGTGCTTCACGATTTCAAAATCCTGCCTCCATCCTCCAAAATCCTGTTCCATTTTTTTTCCAACGCCGCCCGATCGCAATTGGAACGATTTTCAAAACAATTGCACCCAAACACGATTGCAAACGGCGAGATTGCATCGTGCGCACAGCATACGGGCACAATTTTGCACCGTACCGGTCGCATCGGTGTGAGTGTCGCGGCCAGCATAAACATCAGCTGGCCCAGCATCGGGCGAACTGTGCGAGCGAGCGAGATAGCGCTGCTTCCGTTCCGTTGCTCGCTTCGGGTGTGTGCGTGAGCACGGTGCGAGTTGCATCGAAGAGGCCGTTGAAAATCCACTCCACTGATCAGTTGTTCGCCAGAAGTGAGCCGAAAAAGATCGGTAGACGAAAAAGTGAGCTACGAGTGCTTCGATCTTCGACGGCACTTTGAAAAGTTGTTGATGCAACATTTCGCCCCATTTCGTTGGAAATTGATTATTTTAAAGACAAGCCGCATTTCGAATCGAATAAAAAGTTGTGACTGTGAGTGAGAAAAGGCTGAATCGCGAAACTTTAAATCCGCGGTGTGTGTTGGATGACACTGAAAAGTGATTGTCGTTGCGCTTGTTGTGCCTCTTGAATTTGGAGAACGAGAGGAAGTTAACTTTTTGGTGGCCCCCCGTGTGCCCTATTGCTTCCGTTTCGTGTGGTGTTGGGTGGGTGGAAAATTCGTGGTTAATACACTTGCACATATGATCAAATGATAGCCAGTGCCAGTGTCAGTCCGTTTTTGCTCGATCGATGATCGCCAGCAGCTTGTCTGCGTCTCGGAAGTTTAGTTAAAAATCAGGAAAAAAAGACAAACCTCTCCCTAATCATGGTGCGCAGTCTGTCGCAGTGGACGAAAACGCTCAGTTTTCCGGCCCGCATCTCACCGAACCGGAACTCGAAGGATTGCAACGTGAACGTGTTGCCGATCACACCCCCACCACCGGCACCGCCGGCCCGCAACAAGTCCACCTCGACGTCGACCACCTCCTCTTCCAACACGACGATGTCGTCCTCGTCCCCGTCGTACTCATCGTCCTCACCGACCCCACCGACCCCACCACCGAACGTGCCCATCACCGAAATTAGTCAAATTGTAAGTAATGCGGGCGGTAAGCAGCTGGCTGGTGCCCTATTGGCCACCCATCCGGAGAGATATGCTAAAAACCCTGGCTGGCTGGCTGGCTCTGAATTGTGGTCTGTGAAACTGTGTGATGGGAAGACCGAAAAAATAGTCATTAAAACAACGCCCCGGCGGCGGCGGCTCCGGGTCCGGGTGTTGCAGTCGCCACATTCTTGGCCCGCAGCATACAGCAAGGGGCATCTGCGGACGTGTAAATATGTTTACACAACTTCATTGAGTTGTTTTTTACATATTCTTTCCGGCCGGCCATTGGGTCGGCGGTGGCGGCCCGGTCTGAGGGCAGGTGAAGTGTTTATTTTCAACATTCTTGTAATAATTTCACCTCCTAGTGGTGCGTGTGGGGCCCACCAGAAGACGAGGCTGTCAAGAATGGCTCCTAGTTCCGTAGAAGAAACGTTACTTGCTCTGCCCTTCTGTGTGGTGTCGTGTCCCGGGATGATCCCCCTTAGCAGCAGCGCCGCTTCCCGTTGATGCACTTTGCTTTTTCTGATGAGCGTTGGCGATGTTGGAATATGTTGCTGCTGGTGTCGGAGATGTTTCTTGGAAGACCGGTGGACCTGGGGCCCATTGCCAGGCACCACTTTTCTTTTTATAGTTCCCAGCCCGCCAAGCGGCCAAGTGATCGTGGAGCGGCGATCTATGGGGGCCGCTGGATCCCATCAGGGACCAGCCGGCAGTCAGTCGTCACCATCAGCGCCCCTGACGATGGTGGCATGTGGTGGCCAGAGTAATAAAAGTATCCAAAACGAACGAACAACGCGAAGCCCCAGCAGCGCAGAAGGGAGTTAAATAAATCGGTTGTATTTTTAGCAACCAACCCCAGTCATGGCTTCTGAAGAAGGTTCTTAGCGTGTGCGGCTGGAAGATGTCCCTCTGAAGAGGCGGGTTCCTCCGCCAGAGTGTGGGATGGCCCCCGTCAGTCACTCGAAGTCGGTTTGTTCCATCACGTCTAACGCGCGGGAGCATAATAACCTGTCGTGCGCATAAGTCTCGTGTGTGGGCTGAAGAATAGAACGGTTTTAGTGCTGTGCTGGAGCGGTGTGTCCCACACCGCGGATCGCGAATGATCTTCCCGCAAAAAACGCTTATTTGGGTTCGTATTCTTTTTAGGAACTGTTGTAAAGGTTACATTTCACAGTGTTAGTCGTCGGTGTTCGAACTAACCGATTGATCTACGGACAATCTACGGATTGCTCTACTGATGCCTAAAGTGAGAACCCAAGAAGCCAGGAGTAGCCAAACCAAACAACTTGAAGCGGCTGGCAAGCTTTCCGCCACGGGGTTCACTTTCCCTTTTTCCCACCGGCCGGCCGGCCGGTCGGTCGGTTGGTGATCCGGCCCCTTAATTCGATTTGGCTTGGCGAATTGCGCCAGAAAATAGCCCCCCACACGAAAGGTGCGCTCCGAATCGGGGTCGATGGGGATTTTCTTTTCGATTTTCCTTCGCGGGCGGGATGTGTGTTTTACTTTTGTTTCCGAAAGTTAGCCCACCTCGGCTCGCTGGTAATCGATCGGCAAAGCGGAAAACTAGCGGCGGCGGCGAAAATAGCGTCGCCGGCTGACTGACTGACTGACGGACGGACGGATGATGATGATGATAATCGTGAAAGTGAGGAAAAAATCGAAAGCACACCGGGGGTGGGTGGCCAGAGCATAGGGTAGCCAGCAAATAGAAAAACACACCTCGGCGACGACGGACTAAACAAATTTCCGCTTCGCGCTCGGTGGTATTGATTTAGATTTTCGAGTGATACAGTGCCCGCCGTTGGAGCTCTCTCTTCGATCCGGTGGCGTCCGTGGGCCGCGTCGTGTAACGCGCGTTGTGGGTCCCACTCTTGGGCCGTCTCGGGGGGTGTGCGTCGGACCTGTTCCGATGTTTACAGCCTACTTCCGGTGAACGAAACTTCCGTTCCTTAGATCGTTGGCCTCTCGCGCAGAGGTGCTACGCGCGCATTACTAGTTTGTGTGTGTCCGGGACGGATTTGCGCAAGATTGGGTTTTCTCCGTCCGCTTCTCGCCCGCTTGGGCTGTGGCCCCGGCCTATTTCCATCGGCCTGCCGTCGATTGTCGCAATAAACGGTTGTAAATTGAACGATTCAAATTAGTGCCATCCATTCACTTCGGGATGTGGACCCCTCGGGGCCGCCTAGAGCGGGGCCTAAATTAACAACACGCAACACACACACATGTCGGTGTGATCTTCTTCACGTTGCTGGTGAGAATCCAATAATCCACCGCCATTACGGAGTGTTAAGAAAGCAATCCACCCGTTTTTTGGGGAGAAGGCTTCAAGATGAGCCCCGGGACACAACAAACCAGCAGAAGCAGCCGGGCGGCCGCATCGGCAATTGATTGCTTTTTATTGTGTTTGCACTTGGCCTTCCCCTTGGCACAGGCCCAAAAAAAGGGGCACTTTTTCCGATGCGGCACCGCATCGAAATCGATTGGTGGGTTTTGGTGTGGAAATGGTTGGGAAAAGTGAAACTGTTGCTGGTCCGGGCGAATGAAGATTTCACTCACGATGACCGTGGTGGTTCTTCGCATTGAGAGAGTGTGACGTATGATCGTGAAATTATCTCATTAAGGGTCCGCTAATGGGAAACCGCGCGCGGGCGCGATCGTTTAATCAAACTCTGACCATTGCTGCCTGATGTTGCAAACGATCGCGTTGCACCCTCCTGTGATTTGCATCGAATGGAATGGCGTTCCCTGTCGACTTGGTCCAATTTTGCTGCGCCGGAAATTGGCCAGTCCAAAAGACGTGACGGAGTTACGTTAATTCGCCTATTCGATTGTTTGTTTTAGGGTCCGTCCTGAGACTCTCTCTCCCTCGTTTGATCGTCTCTTGAGCTCGCTCTCGAGAGGTGTCTAATTGAAAAGGTGTGCTGCCGGCGGCTGCGCCCAGCAGCAGCATAAAGGCCACGGTCCAGCAGAGAGCATAATATCAGGGCGCGCGGAGCCGGTGTTTGGCGCATGCTCCTCCGCGACCGCGGTCAACCGTGGATGATTTATGGTCTGTGTCTTGGACCGGCCGCCGGACTACAACCGGAAGGATGATACGTGGCGTGCGCGCGCCCCGCTCGTCAAAGACACGGCACGCGAAGCACTGCTGCTCCGTCAGCAGCACACCCCGCCCAGCACACATCAAAGTCGGGAGAAATTGGCCCGTCCGCCTGGCCGTCCGGGTTGGTTGGTCGTAAAAATTAAATCAACCTTCCCGCGTCCGCTTATCACACAGCGGCCGGTTGTGACCGTCCCGTGCCCTTGATGAGCAGCCAAGTGGAAGGAAAAGTAGTGCGGGGCGCGGGGTCCGGTCGTCAGTCATTATTATTGTGTCCCGTTCGGTGATGTGTGTCGTCTCGTCATTAAAGAACGAGAGACAATTTGGGAGAGCCAGCCGGCCAGAAATTAGAAAAACGAGTTTGTGGCCCAATTTGCCCCGCGATCGCTTTCCTATCTTAGCCGGCCAAAACAGGGAGCGGCGGGGGCATTTGAGGGGGCCATTTGTGAAATACGGTGGATCACTATTGGGAATGCCCTCTTCCAAGACACGAACGGTGGGCTCTCAGAGCCCAAGCTACTACTTTGGAGTCTTTGGATTGGATTTTTTGTAAGAAATGGCCGTTTACGAAACGTCACCAGAAAAGAGTGATGTTGATGGTCGGTTTTTATGCTTTCTTTGGCCGAGCCTGGCGTCGTTTGCTTCCGGTGGCGGCGGTGGTGGTGTTGTACGCAAAAATGTGCTCCTGTCAGCGTCGCGTTTCCTTAATGAACGGGTTGAACTCCGTTTTCTCCTGGGGCTGGTGCTGGTGCCGGTTGCGACATTGTTGTGAGAGAGGAGTTGCAGTTTATAAATAATCCCGCGGTACGGTGCGGGGGTCTGTGTGATGTTTATGCTGTGTTTTGCTGTCGTCTTGTACGGCTACAACACAGACACTGTGCTGGTCTGGCGGGGCACGATGCAGTTGCGAATGGGGGTCGCTTCAGTAAATAAACCATATGCCACCAGATTCTGGTCCCTCGCGACACAGAATTGTATCTAAAGTGGGACACTGTTGGAGAATCGATTGAACATTTTAGGACGAAAGGAGGTCTGAATTAACAGAAAAAAAGGCTACCAACTAGTAGCACCCGCGAATACGTCCAACCGACAGTATGCATTGCCAAAGGCGGGCCAAGGCCACCGAAGGCTGCCCCGGTGATATCATTGATCGGTGATTTTTTGGGCAATGCCGGGGGTCGCGCGACCTTACGGATCGATAATTAATTTTTTGGCGTTAAGCCTTCGCCAAAGCACAATTTCCGGTGACCTCCAGTCACCGGTAATACGTCAGGGAGGTTGATACGAACGAACATCTGCTCTCAGACATCCTTCACCTCAATCGATTTTTGTGGGAATATTCTCATGTGGAAGGAGCGCAACACGCGATCGATCGAGAGCCTGATCGAGTGCTGGACTTTGATTTTGGGTGATCACGATGGTGGAACCGATAAGCTGAACCGAGCTCATAGAACCTCTAAAGAGGTGGCGGCGACCTGTTCCGACGTGGCGACGCACCAAACGCCGCCTCCCTAAGTGTAACGAGGCTAACGCGTATTGCGTAGAGAAGCACCGCGCGTTAATCAGAGAGAGAGACCGAGAAAGAGAGAGAGGGAGAGAGACGGAGCGGTCCGGCGAACGGTGTGTGGTACATTTTCCCACATAAATCCGCTTACTTAGCCGCGTTTGTCGCCATCGTCCGCGCCGCGTTGGCTGTGGAATGTTATGAGAGGTTGTTGTTTGCACACACATTGTAGGCCATCGTCGTCGCGTCGTTGTCGCAAGCCGGCTGGCCGGCAGCGGCCACCTTCGGGCGAGATTGTGGAAAGTGTACTACGTGGCAGACCGGTGATGATGGTCCCGGGTCTGGGTACCGTTTTGTAGCTCTTCCTCCAAAACGAAGGTTCCAGATACCCGATAGATCATAGGGGAAATCCTTTCCGAACCAGATGAAGGGAGACAGAGTTCCACATCTGAGATCTGAGGTAGAACTTGCCAGAAAAAGTTCCAGAGAAAGAGAAGTTCTCACTTAGAGTCATTGGTCAGGCTCGGGAGTTATTGATCTACCGAGTGTCCGACTTCCATCCATTCTGCGGCGATTGGTGGCCGATCATAGTTGACTCGCCCGGTAGAGTGGTCGACCTCCGGGTGTTTGTCGACACATGGTTCACGGGGGCCTTCAGCTTAGATGAAGGTCCACACGTCAGACTTTGCCACTCTCTGTTCACGGCAGCCGTGACGTGGTGTGTACCCGCAACTGCCGTCGTGCGATATGATGGTGCCTTATCGCGACCAGACCCGGTGGAATGAATCGCGCAGATCGGGCAACGATTTCCTGACGCCGTCGACGGCTGCGCGCGACAGATAAGCGCCGCAGGAATTCGGTGTTGTTGATCCACGTCCGAGAGAGGGTAAAGTGGGACGACGCCCTCTGCCATAACAACTTCCGGCCGGCATGGATGATCGATCTTCTCTCTTCCGTTAATGCTATATCGCGGGCCCCCTAGGGGTTCCGTGGTGATCATCCCAAAATGGTGGAAATTAAGATATTTGCCACTTTTCCCCGCGGGAATTGGAGTCCGCCGCCGCCGCTGGCAGAACAAACAATCCATATTCCTTCCGAGGGGGAGCAGAAACCCTTTTTAGGTTGGGTAAATATTTTGGTCCGTTATCGGGTCTCGATAATTTCCAATGCGCGCGCGCGCGCCTTCCTTCCTGATGGGGGAGCCGCTCTCTCCACAACCCTTATCACTGCCCGCAACCTTTTTGCTGTGGGGATCTGATTGAATTCTTCCGGTGCGCCCGCGGCCTCTCTGTGGCTTATGTTTTCTTTGCTTCGCTTCTTCGCCGCGCGCAGGCTTTTTGGGGTGGATGCGCCTTCTTCTTCTTTCTCGGCATTGAATGAACTCATTGATATGCAGCGGAAGGCCGTGGCCAACGTGTACACACACCGGCACCGGGGAAGAAACAGATACGGGAGAGCAAAGAACCCATAGCAGCAAGGAAAAACAAGAAGGCGGCTCAATCATCGCTCTCCGGTCCCCCGCGGGAACGGTATTTTGTTGTTGTCCGAGTGCGACCAAACTGTGTGTGTGTGTTGAAGAACCGGAGTTTTTTTTTGGGGGGAAGCTTTTAGCATCGAAAAGGTTTCCTTCCTTCCTCATCCACCCCGGCCTCGGGCTGGGTTGGGGACGATCACTCCCTGTTGTGGGTCTCTCTGTCAGGCCTCGTGCGCCGCTATGCTTCGTTTTGATTATTCTGTTTTGATTTCCGTTCCGACTTTCGGCGATCCGGACGGCGGAATGGGTATTTCCTTCTCCGCTTGGTTCTTACCGTCGCGGGTGACGTGATCCTCGCCCTGGTTGCGGTCAAAGATCGTCCTCCCATTCCGAGAGGCACACACGGACACAAATTTGTTCTGAACGGTGGATCGACGAGCTACTGGCCAAACCAAATCAACACAGTCATCAACAATGCAGTTTGACAGTTTAAATTAATGAGATCGCGTCACGCACGATCAGTCTTGAGACAATGTTTATAAACAATTCGACTATCCTATGGCCATCAGCAGCGCGCTGCGATCAGTTCCCAAATCGGCGTTCGCTCGTTCGCGGTGACACATCTTTTGCGTGCCTTGCCAAACCCAAAACGGAGCTTAACTAATTCATTTCTCTTTCCTCTCTCTCTCTTTTACCCACAGATCTATCCCGACCCGGAGTCCGAGAAGGCCATTATGGGCTCATTGGTATTCTGTATCCATCACAAGCAAGGCTGCAAATGGTCCGACGAGTTGAGGAAATTGAAGGTGATTATCATCATCGTGCCTTGGCCACACTCTAGCGGCCTCTTCGCTTCTCTCTTTCATTTCATTATTTCCTTTGCCACCGCGCGAAGAAATCAAAACGCTCGAGTTTGTTTTTCGGTTCGCAGCTGTGTGTGCGGCTCCCTATTGCTGGGCTCGATGCAAAACAGCGATCACCACACCACCACACACTCTTTTCGGATCCGTTCGCCGGTCATTCGTCTCTAGAAAGGGGTGGAAGAAAGTGCAACCACCCGTTGATGATGGCCGCCGCCGCCATCGCACAGGAAAGTGCAAAAAAAAGGCCTAACCTCCTTCGGGCGGCTTCTGTGAGCCTCTGAGGTAACTCCTCAAACACCTTCTCTCACTGAAGGGGGCTCTTTCGGCTTCTTCCATTAAGCACCGCGGACCCCCCCTCAGTGCTCTCTCACCTTGCTGCGCGAATAATCCGCGTGAGCGAAAACCCCACCAGGCGTGCGCTGCGCAGGCGGCGGCGATTGGAAACTGGTTTTGGCCTGGGACCGCTTGATCTGGACCCACACGATATTGAAGTTCCCGGCCGGCCCGGCCCATGTCCCGGTCTTAACTTAATTAATTTTGCTGAAGCTTACTTAGCCTACGCAGCAATAATGGGGGTCCGCGAGTGGAGTGGTTCATTGGTCGTAACGCCTTTGGGGACCTAGGCGACTTTAGTTTTTGGAAGGTTGTAATTGGGTCGCTGTAGAGATCGTTGTCTGGGGTCTTCGCTGGCACACTGGGTACTGATCGTTTGTTTTTTTTCTCGTCCCCAGGCTCATTTGAATACCTGCAAGCACGATGCTATCCAGTGTCCGAACAAGTGCGGCTCGCAGATCCCGCGCGTCATGATGACGGACCACCTGGCGTTTACCTGCATCCTGCGGCGCGCCATCTGCGAGTTCTGTAACGTCGAGTTCACGGGCATCGGGCTGGAGGAGCACGCCGGCACGTGCACGGCCGAGCCGATCTACTGCGAGTCCAAGTGCGGAACGCGTGTCCTGCGCGGCCGCATGACCATCCACCGTGCCAAAGACTGTGCCAAGCGCATGCGGCGCTGCCCGCACTGTGGCCGCGAGTTTAGCGCGGACACACTGGGCGCCCACGGGGCCACCTGCCCCCGGAGTCCGGTGCCGTGCCCGCAGCGCTGTGACGTGGGACCGTTTGCCCGCGCCGACCTGGATGCGCACCTGCGGGACGAGTGTAAGGCGCTGACGGTGCCGTGTACCTTCAAAGAGGCCGGCTGCCGTTTCAAGGGCCCGCGCCACCTGTTGGAGGCCCACCTGGAGGCCAACACGTCCGCGCATCTCTCGCTGATGGTCGCCCTGTCGGGGCGCCAGGGCCAGCAGATCAACATGCTGAAGAGCGCGATGGCCAAGCTGAGCACCAACTACACCGGCACGCTCCTGTGGAAGATCAGCGACTGGTCGGTGAAGATGCAGGAGGCACGCACGAAGGACGGGTTGGAGCTGGTTTCACCACCGTTCTACACCAGCCAGTACGGGTACAAGCTGCAGGCGTCGATGTTCCTGAACGGCAACGGGCCCGGCGAGGGCACGCACGTGTCCGTCTACATTAAGGTGCTGCCCGGCGAGTACGACGCCCTGCTCAAGTGGCCCTTCTCGCACTCGGTCACGTTCACGCTGTTCGAGCAGGGCACGCTGGGCAGTGGCGGTGGCGGCGGAGGCGGCCAGGGAGGAGTGGCCGAATCGTTCGTGCCCGACCCGACGTGGGAGAACTTCCAGCGCCCGTCGACGGAACCGGACGCACTCGGGTTCGGCTTTCCGCGCTTCGTTTCGCACGACCTACTCAACCGGCGCCCGTTCGTGCGTGACGATACCGTCTTCTTGCGCGTCAAGGTGGACCCGAGCAAGATAGTGGCCGTGTGAAGACCCTGGCGTCCGTCCCCCAACACATCTGTACATAAATCACATCGCCTGCCCGCGCACAGCCCTGAAACTAGTTTAAGCTCGCTCTATCGAAACCCGCGAACCCTTTCCGGTTGTACATAATATTCTCGTTCGCTCTCTCCCGATCGCAGTTTCTGAGGGAGAGAGGATAGTCTGAAGGAGGAATCCTAGCAACCGCCGCCGTGTCACGACGATCGTGTGAAGATCTCTCCCGGAGAGAGGTGTATAGTCACGCAACGTGTGTGAGCCTTGCGGCCATTGTTTCCCGTTCCGTTCCTGGTTTCAAGTAACGGAACGGGAAGAATCCGGCGCGAGCTTGGGTTGCCGGTAAAGCGGGAGGGTTCATTTTTTCTGTTTGTACGTAAGAAGAAACCGTTGGCTGTGTGGTGTTGTAAAGAAAAAGTCACACGGCCACGCAACGCGTAAGAAACGGTACAAAACGGCAAAGCACACACAATCACGCCGCGCGCGCGCAATACAACGAAAATCAGCTTCGAAATCTCATTGTTGCTTTTAAGGACTGAGCCACAAGCCAAGCGTCTTCAACGGGGCGTGGAACACCACAAGCATGTATGTTAATGTTAGGTCGTACATATAGCCAAGTAAGCCGAAGAGGAGTGGGAGAGCGGAAGAGAGCGGTCATAATGTGAGGTCATTACACAAGGAAACGAAGAAACGCAGCGATGCGTTGTGGAGCAGAGAAAATGTCAGCAAATTGCGTTGCGAAAAGCATCATTGTTTGGATTACTTTACGTTTAGGCAAAGTTCGATCGCAATCAAAACTTACATACAAAAGGTGCGCGCCTCGCGCCAAACCAAAACGCCATCAAAAGCGCGTCTCCCGCAACGGGTAACGGGTTGTTGGTTACCGTTTTCGTTGAGTTGAAAAATGGGTTATCAACTGAAACCCCAGCCATCTTGTCACATAAAGACGCTCTCTCGATTACACACACACTACATGTTCGCATGCAGCGATCACACCGCGATCATACATTGTCATAAACCCTTCTTTCTTTCGATTCGAGTCATTAGCTTGTAAGGTTAACCGCTTAGAATTGTAGGGCATTTAACAGCAACCGCAGCATTATTCAATCATTTATATTCGAATTTTATGGCGAACGCGCGTCACCCATTTCGCTCTTTTCGCGCCGACGGACATAGCATTAGTGGTGTTTCTTTTTCAGTTTTGTTTGTGTCTTTTTGTTTTATTTCATTCATTTGGTGGAAGTGCCCATCGAAAGGGCCCATCGCCCAGCCTTCGTCCGGCCCGGAAGTGTGGCGTGTGGTGGGGCCCCTCGGTGGGGCCACTCCCGTAGCTAGAAAACCATCTCATTCGCATACTAAGATACTTTCATCTACGACGAACGCGTGCGCCTTCTCGCGGGAAGCGCGCGCACTTAGAGAATAGGGCAACAGTAACAACACGCTCTAGCTGTAAGGACATCTTCTTTATTTTTGTACCATAACCAGCGAACTAGCTTCGGGAAGTGTTTTCGTTATTTTGTAGCTGTAAAAATATGTGATTAGGCAAAAGACGAAATACAACCGAGTGTGAGCAATCGACTGAATTAACCAGAAAACGTTTGTTGGGGTGTGTTTTTATTGTATGGTCAGGGGTCATATCTTTCAATATCACAATTGTATCACTGTTTGATGGTGCCGCAAGAAACGCAATGTGTCAGGTAAAGTATTTCTTGGGGTACCCTCGAGCGTAACAAAATATAACAATAATCTTACTTTTTACATTCATTTTATTCAATTCATTTCATACTTACTTATTTAAGATATCTATTATATACAGAAAAAAGGTTAGATTTTTTATTACAAACTAGCTGTGCAGGGCGTGCGTCACCACGCCTAATTTCGTTCTCAGTTCTCGATTATCCGGAGTTTCAGAGGATCGGACTTCGTGGTCACGTATCTCGGCTCCCCTGGATACATGGCAAAACTCGCTCGCTTAGGGTTTTGCTGAAATTTACCCAGATTTTTTATGGGAGCCCCCGTTCACCAGAGGTATGGGAGGGCCCCCTGTCCTGTATTCACTGTCCGGGGTCACAAAATTTCACGCAGATTGGTTCAGTCGTTTTGGAGAAAAGGCGGAACAGAGATCCGAAAAAAACTTAGCAATTTTTGAAAAATCCGAGAAATTAATAATATTGCACGGTCAAACAATATTTTTGCCAATGTTTCAGTATGAGCCCAATTCAGCTGGTGCGAGTTTTGTTCTGTATCCAACGGGTCCTGAGAGCCACAAAGTCCGATCCTCTGAAACGCCGGATCATCGAGAAATAAGAATGAAGTAATTACTTTTTGAACGGATAAATCCCAATCAGAAGCATTATTAAAATATATACAAAGCAAAGGACAAGCTACAAAATTTAGTATACTATCGAACTATTTTCCGGCATCGTTAACGCTACAAAATGCCACGCAAACGCTGCCCGCTGTTACCACCGATTTGAGGCAGAACTTCCTAGACCACTCGTTCCGGCCATGGTAAACGATTGTGTCGTAACGTTGTGCGAGCGGACCGCTTTTTTCGTTTGCTCGATGCGCCCCAAAAAGTCCATCGCGTGCGGTAGCAGCGGCTGTATTGTGTGCAGCTCCAGGACGGTCACGTTTTCCAGGTTGACCGTATGGGCACCTTCGCTTTTAAGGAAATTGTCCACCGTCGTACGCAGCTTGGCAGAGCGCACATCGTAAATGTCCTTGATGAGCGTTTTAATCACATCCGAGGACGGCACATCTTCCGGGGCCGTGTTAAGGATCAGCTTCGCTTCCACCATGTAGTTTGCGCTGGGCATTTTGGTGAACGTGCTACAACCAATGCGTGTGTCATTAGAATCGGGCGCGACTAATCAAAACACGGCCACCTTACCCAACTCGTTTCTCCATTTCTTTAATATCTTCCAGCAAATCAATGTCCATCCATTGTGGCGCTACGATACGACACTTCTGTTGCTGCCGCAAGTGAATCGCCAACCACAGTGGCACGTACAGCGGGGCCCCACCACGGAACGGTTCAATCGTGCCGGATATAAGGTAGATTGCATCGTGATTGAAATTCGGAATCACACCGATGAGAGAATTTTCCCCGATAAACTCCAGTTCAGACGGTTCCATCGGGACCGTTTATTCGTAACAGAACAACAAAACTGACAACAGAACTAGCCAAACAAATTTTGCGCGGTTTTTCTACCCACTGACAGCGACAGCAGATGGCACAAGGTGCGGAAAGGACAAGATGAGGAACCAAGGTGTGTAAGGAACCATCAACTTTGCACCAGGAATAAAAGATGCTGTTGGTTCCAGATTTAACTTGAAATTAATTGATAATTTTTCTGAGTACTCATGCTTTATTTTAAAACGTCTTGGAATGGTTAAACTAGTTTAATATCTACTGCAAGCTAGGAAAAGATGATATTCTTGTTTAAGGAGACCACCCTGTGTTGCGCAATGACTGCTGCAAACTAAACGTCATGCGGTTCTTTAAAGTAAACAAATAAACAGTGGCTGGTGAGCCACTTGTTGTGTAAAAGGTTTTGTGTATAGAATTTGCAATCATTGGGTTAACGAGAAGTTGGACTGATTCCGTCGGCTAGCGAGCGGTAGAAATATGTCGGATACGAAGGAGCTGCAAAATGACGAACGAGAAGCACTAATATCCATCTACGAAGGCGACAGTGCCTTCAAGCAGGTGAACTCAGGGACGTATCAGTACAAGGTGCGTTGGAACGGGCTGGTCTTGCGGGAGCTTTCGTTTTCTAACCAAACCATCGTTTGCAGTACGGAGAAGAAGGCAATAAATCGTTTCTGCTGGAAATATGTTGGACCGAAAAGTATCCGGAAGAGCTTCCTACTTTCAACCTGGAGACGTTCTACAACAGGAATCTGTAGGTTAAGCGCCAGCACGTGCTTTGGGCTATGATGATGGGTGTCTAATGCTTGCCATTTGCCGAATCTTTTCAGCTCACGGAATGCGAAAGATAGTATCGTATCGATCCTGCGTGAAGAGGCCGAACAGTGGCTCGGCTGCGGTATGACTTACACACTATTTGAGTGCCTCAAAGACAAGCTAGACGATTTGCTGACGGACGAAAACTGTAATGCCGGCGAAGGGCAGCAGGGTGTAATAGGAACGGCAAATGCGACGTTGGAAGAAGATCCGGTGGCCGACAGTGACTCGGATGGGGACGACGACGAGTCGGGTGATGCGCGTGGAAACCGCAAGGAACCGAAGCGGGAACAGATGACGAAGGCACAGAAACGGAAGCAATGGGACCGGGTGGACAGTAAAGGCAATCGGCAACGGGGCTGGAATTGGGTGGACATTGTTAAACATCTCTCGCAGACCGGTGGGAAACCGGAATAGGACCGGCAAGGGTTGAGTTGTGTGATATTACGACGGGAACCAGCAACGAAAGTGGAATAAAAACAAACCGAACCGTGGAAAGCATTGGTCGACGACTTTGGTTTGAAAATGGAAATGTTTTATGCCGTTTTCACGCCTTAATTCTACTGCAGCATTCGTGCGATAATTGAACTCGTTTTGCTTCGATTGAAGTTAGTTTTTGTTTGGTTTTACGAATCTAGTTTCTGGCCACACCCCACTAAATCATGCCGAACTGAAGCCTTTCGTGTTGCTGCGCGTGGCGAAAATAGAGTACAACGGAACCGCGATTCCGCGACCACTATCCTACAGCGTGCTAATAATGTAGTAAAAATCTGCTAATGGAAATAGTTTGCCAGTTTGAGCTAAAATGGTATCACAGCAGGTGAAGCATACATTGGTGCGCAGACGGTTTCCGCTTTCTTATCTCTGCTGCTGCGGTGTCAGTTAAAATGGCCATAAAATCGTGTGCTTTAAATAGGCTAATTCTTAAAACATCCGTAAGCTTGTGTTGCGTGTGTAAGCTGTAGTCTTCGATGCGTTGTGCAAAGCGCGCAAACTTTTCTATAAAAGCGGCAGCAAACAGGCATGTGGAACGTAACTAAAGGAGTCAGGCTGACCGATCGCTCTACGAGTGCGGGCACGCGTGCAAAAGAGACCTCAAAGCGACGCGTAATTATTTGTCAGGTTCGTTATCCGATGGTTGAATAAAAAATTGCACATATCTAAAATCACTTTTTAAAAACGGCCCCCGCCAGCATGCGGCTTAGTTATTCCGATTGGATACAAAAATAAACCGAAGACGCTCTAGTGGCCAGTCGCCAGTCTTCGTACGAGGAAAAGTGCCTAGTCATTGCCGATCTATTCCTTCCAATCAATTGATATGGTTAAAAAGTCTCACTACGCCAGTGGCTCGCTGCTAGGTGAACGATAGAAAATAGTCTAATAACTTGCTTTCAACACGCTTTCGCTAATTACTTTTCAGGAATCGAGGTTTGTACCGACTAGTGCCGTGTGAGCCTATGCCACTGGAACGTGATTCTACGATCGATTGATCGTACGATCGTATGCTAATTATGCGCACCCGTTTATTGGGTGGCACGTTCTATCAATTTGGACGTTAGGCACACGTTATTGTGTGTGGTATATGGTTCGATTCGAGTCCCTTCTTGCCGCCGGTCGTCCTTTTTCGCGTTTTTTTTTGTTTTTGTTTCGATGCATTGCGGTGGTGCATGGTGTGATCACTCGTGGCGTCGCTCGCGCACTGGAGTTTGGTCCTAGAAAGAGGGTGCACTCGCCCTTACGCCCTTACACCTAAACTGACTAGAGCGATAGTGCTTTCGTTGATATTTTCTCGTTGCGTTGCCGACATCGTTTGAATCGTTTGTTTTCCGTTTGGCACTCATATAGCTACTCCTCGGGTGCGTGCGTGAAGAGGAGCAACATTTCGGAGGATATCGGGTGCGTGTGAGTGCCACAAGGGTACGGGAGCGGAAGAGAACGCCTACAGAAAGCGAGTGGTCCGCCGGTGAGCAGGGAGTGCGGAAGAGCAGCGACACACGGCAGACTCGTAGGACGGATCGACCATCGATTATATCCTCCAATCGAGCCGGTATTCGTCGGTCTTGAGCAGATGCGCGTGCATGTTCCAGCCCTCGCACTGGGCCAGGTTCAGGAACTCGTTCCACTTGTTCTGTATCTCCCAGTACCGGTCGCGCAGCTGGCTCTTGTCCTGCAGGTACGAGGCGACGTAGAAGTAGGACTTGATGATGTCCAACGGTTTCACGTAAAAGTGCAGATACACGCCGACGTAGTGGCGCGTTTCGGCGATGAGAAACTTCTCGCGCGAATCGAAACACGCGATCAGATTCTCCAGGTCGTAGCAGTTGCGGTAGAACTCGGTCAGCTCACGCACCGAGCAGCCAATCTTGACGCGCGCCGTCAGCGTGACCGTTTGGCCGACGGTGACGCGCTCCAGTTTGTTCACTTGCCTCGGCGACAGCATCATGCCCGACTTGAAGTACTCCTCCAGGGCGATCAGATAGCGTGCCTCATTGAACGTACGCAGACATACCGCTTTGACCGCTTTGATGTTGGCGTAAATGTGAACGAGCGTCACGAACGCGAACAATCCGTACAGTATCCTGTGGAGGAGAAACGATTAAGTTCCTGCCCCATAATTGTCGCGCCAGCCGAGGCACGCTGGAACGTACCGTTGATTTTGGAGATACGTCAGCAGAAACAGCCCCAAGAACGAAGCGATCAAATTGACACACGTTTCCTGGGCGCTGTCCTTCGACGCCACGTCGGCCAGGTTGCCACGGAGCGCATGGTGCTGGGTAAGGGCGGACCGGGTCGCACCGCCTGCCACCCCGACTATCGCCTTCATCGTGGTCGTACCGCACAGAATGTACGTCGATGCCTTCGGGTAGTACGGCAGCACGAACAGATCAATCGCCATCGCCACATCGTTCAGTACGTCCGCTCGGATGCGCCACTTTTTCGAATCGATATCCAATTCCGAACTGAAAGACAAAAAAAACACACCCAAAATTATGGTTAAAAATAGCAATCAAAAACTTAATTTGTGCTAAACGGCCAAGGGCAATCCACCTGCCAAGGTCGATCGAACTCACTAACGGGGCCAGTGGCGTGTCCGCCGTGTGGCATGTCTAGTGCTTACCCTTTCCACCAGGCGAACAGTATCCTGCCGAGATGGCCCATCCCGTCCTTCAGGACCCACGTAACGGTGGCGGACAGCGGCGTGATGGCATCGCTACCGACACCGACCCCTTTGAGGATGGCATGCGTCGTTAGGGTTCCTGGGCAACCGACCGAAAAAAAAACGAAAGAAAACGTAAACACACTACTAAATTTGACGACCCACAAACAACGAGGCTCCGCAGTTACCGCTAATAGTGCTGCAGAATGCCTGCACCGTGTCCCACTTTTGGTACGCCAAATAGTCACTGCTCACGCTGTCCGGGTAGCCGACCGGCAGGAAGAGATGCTGCAGGAACCGCTTGATGCTGAGACGCTTCCGCAGCGACGGTCGTTCACCCTTCACCGTCACGCGCACCACGGAGTCTTGGTCTTTTGCGATGCGACGGAAAGGGACGTATAGGATTTTAAATAATTAATCAACTCGCTCTCTCGCTCGCTTTGCTGGCGTGGCAGGGAGGAGGGGACACTTACGATCGGGAGTGACGTACAGGATTTCCTCCCCATTGGAGCAGTACTGTTCGCGGAAGTGTATTTTCATCCTTCTCGAGTGTGCTTCAACTTCCGCAAAACACGGTCCCGGTCAACGCAAAACGGCACGCGCGCACATCAATGCGATGGGGCGGGTTAACGGTGGTGTTTTACGCGCACCACGTTTGTGCAGCGTGGCCTGCACTACAAACAAATAAATGGGAAACAATACTTATAATTCGTCCCGTCCGCAGGAGTTGATGGACTGGACTTTTGCTCCCCGTGCCCGTTTGACAGCTCCAGTGTTGTGACGTTTGCTGGAAGCGGCGAAGGCTGCGACACGAACAAAACGACCTAGGAGGTGCTTCCCGATTGTTGATTTGAATCGACAGTTAGGTGGGATAATAATTTACGAAAACCGTTCCTTTTGCGTGTAAATATCCCTGTTTACTGTTATACCATGTTCAGATAATAAATCGTCTTGCATGTCTTTTGAATTTACACAGAGTCCCTTTTGAGATTTGCTTTGAATTGCTTTAGGACAAATTGCGGTGAAAAATGGTATGGTCAAGTTGGTAACAGCTGTAAGTAACAATTTGTTACAACACTAATAATACTTTCCCAATAATGATCACCTTTTTTTATTATTATTAAAAGAAAGGAACGAGCAGTATTAAGCACCAACTTAACTTCGAACTATCTTTCGCATAGAAACCGGTGAATCGGAGCCTCGTAGTCGGATGATCTATGGACGAAGTGTCGAATACAACATTATCTTAAACTAGAACTGTTAAGAACTGTTTTTCCCTATGATGAGTAGATAACTTTGCAATCCATTTGTAAATGCCGGTTGTAGGCCTGTAGCGACCTCGTCGTAGCAATCGTCTTTTCGAAAAAGTACGCGTAATACTAGTCTTCCCGATCACAAAAATAAAATATAAGAAATATTACAAGATTTCTACAGGCCCCTAGGAACTACTACCGATGGCTCCGATCGCCACAACACGCTAGAGTTCCGTTGGGCCAATAAACCATCTCTTCTGTTTTCCCAATTCTTTAAGATTACCGATTGCTCGCGGTAACCTCTACCACGGGATATCGTTTTCGGTTTGGCCATTCCGTGTTTGGTGCACGGTCGCGTGTGGTATACTCGGGTTAGATAAACACAACGGCGAAACAATCATGGCTGGGCCCGCCCGATTGGCGGGCAAAGGCAGCGTGGAAAAGGACATGCGGCCTCAAAAGAAAACACCGACCCAGCATGAGGCACACGTGCCCCCGCCGTGTCCCGGGGGCCCATAATTCAAAGCCAAGAATTTTCGTATTGACACTGTTATTTGTTTTCTCTTTCCCGGGCGAACCATCGCCATTTCATTCTGTGCACCCGGCGTAATCGTTTCTCATGCTGCGGAAACGATGGGAATCGGCTCAGCACATCGGCTTGGGGTGTGCCATTAGAATCTGGGCACGCCACACCGCTGATTGCGCCCGGCGTGAAGCAAGTTGGCGGCGCAATCCCAAGTGTGTGTGCCCCAACGCAAATGATTTATGGCGGAGATGAGTGAAAGCAATGAACCGCCGAGCCGGTGAGCCGGGAGAGCGCTAACAATATTACACGACGTAATAGGAGATTTATTTTGTGATCAATTGCATCTTATCGATGCAGAATGGGCTCGGGATCGCACATCCTCGGATCGCCGTGCCGGCTTTCTCAAACAGCCGCCTCCCGGAACCGCGGGAACGGCTTCTGTCGTTCGCGGATATGGGTGCCTCCAGTTCACGGTGATTCGCTCCGCCACCAAGTGTTTCTAGCTTATCGCCTTCGGTGTCGCAAGATGTAGGGCCGAGGATTCGAAGGTTCTGCGGCTTGTTTGATATATTGTAGCGTACCCAACTTTACATAGTCGTATGACTCTTATAGGTTCAAAACCATTAGGTTTGTCATTGTTTGTGGCAATTAACTTCAAACAGCAGGACAGCTGTTGCGAAAAGCTGTCCTCAACGCCTAGACGGAACTGTCGGCCATAAAAATAACTGTCAAGCTCGATCGACGGAAGCAAACACCCCGTGCTCAAAGCACAAAGTTCGAAAGTTTGCTACAATTTCCGGTTTTATGGATTCGACACCCAAAAAGAAGAAAAAACCACAACAGATAAATAAATGAAAGCCACCCACCCACGGGCGTGGGGCGACATTGAAACAAAGACTATGGCGCCTCCGTGTGCGTTGTAATTGTAGCAGCGAGCGAGTCTATAATTTAGCGTTCCGTTTGGCTCGCCGTACACGCCCGGCAACCGATCGGAACGGAGCGAGCAACCCGCACGTCCTACGCAGGAACAACATGTCCAATTTATGGCATATGTGCTCAACAGCGGGCGCACCCCCGTGCAAGAACCCCGAGGCCAGAAGCCGGAGGATCGTACCGGATCAACGGATGAACCGTCCGGGAGAGCCGCAAACATCTCGCCCCCGGATAGAATCCTGTTCTACGGCGCGGATCGCTAACGGACCTCAGGGTGGATCGCGCAAATGTTGGTGGTACTTCAGTTGAGGCGGAAAATTATGATTGATCAGCGGGTTAGATTTAGGCCTACTTTGGACGGTGTCAAGGTCCCGTACGCGCCACGTCTTCCAGGCCACCGCCCACGGGATCATCTTGGAACCCACGACAAAGTGTGAACTCTACGACCACTTTGCCACCATCGACCGGTATGAGGTTGTTTAATGTGCGTGACTCAAACGGAACCGAACTTTACATTTCACTGCCTTTACAGTTCACAGACGGTACTCACGGTTCCTGGTTTATGGCCTCAGGCTTATCAGTATTGTTGCGTAAAATTCACATAAAACTTGCACAACCTGCGAACGCCCGTTTGTAGATTTATTGGTCTGGTTTTTATCGCCAATAAGTCGGTACAATTTCTCGCAAAGAAGTTCGGAAGGATGATATAAAATAGAGTAACACGAACTTCCCTCGTTCAATAACTAATTCATATTTATTTACCGTATTAAAGCGTTGCGTAAAGGTTGCGCTCCGTGGACCTTTGAAACGGAAGCTGTAATAAATTTCGAAACGTAATAAAACAAACAAAATTTATAAGAATGATTTGAATTTACTGTGTCTTTGGATAGTTAACCCAAGAAAAAAAACATTGCGTTGATTGGATTTCTTCGGCAGTGCCCCATTTCCGTACAGATTTGCTAACAAATCGATCCCCCATCAGTTCAGCAACAGCTGTGGAACTTAATTTAGCCTCCCCACGTGTGGCGGAAAACAATAAGAGCTTTAATGATTTTTTGCCACCCAACGTTACGAAGGCCATCCACCGAGCAATCATTGGGCGAGCGAATGATCGGTGTTTTTGGAGTGTTTAAAAGTTGTTTCTTCACAACCCGACTGGGTGACTCGAAGTCGCTCGCCGGCCGCAAACGGGCGACACCGAAAAGGTCAACGGACCAGCTGGAGTCGGCGTTTGTGTCTTTCCCGTATCGGAGGCGAACTTCAGGTCCGCCGCTCCAGACCGATGTATCATTCGGTTTCGCAACGGGTTTGGTTACTCACCGCGACCCAGCACTCTCGGCCCGGCCGAGGCCTCCGAAAATGGTCATCCGTTTGTGGGTGGATCGATCACGGGTGGTTCGGTTCAAAAACGGAAAATCCGGAAACCGGACCACCGGCCGACGACGGGCGTTTGTTTCGAAAGCCGTCCGTGGTTGAGCAATTCGGTCGCCCCGGCGGAATTGCGAAATCCGGACAAACATCTCCGTAGTGGACAGACTCCTACACCGGAGGTCGAGCGCACTCCACGAAATTTGGCAACTACGCAAACACTAGATTCTTGCTGCGCGGCAGAAGAACTGCTCCTGAGAGTTCTTCTCAACCGGCGCTGGGCGGCCACAGATGAAGATATTGTGGGTAAATAGAGCTGACTGGCCTTTCGTGCGAATGCATAATTGCATTACCTCCTGGACCGCGGGAGGATCGGGAGCGATCGGTGAAGAATAATCAATATTGACAGTGCTCCCGGAGGCCCATTTATTTGCCGATGAGCTATCCACATTTATCATCACGCGCCCCATCCAGCGACGGCTCTGACCCCGCGGGGCAAGATTGAGCACTCCGGCACCGGCTCCGGCTCCGTCGACGGGCTATTAACGAAAAGTGGATGCATCGAACAACCGGCTCCGGGCCGAGGCTGAGCTGGATTCGTGTCGCCGCGATCACCATTAGGGGTGCTACGACTTCAGACCGTTCCTGCACCGTTCGGACACACGCAACGGTCGGCGGGCCGGGTGGTGGCGTGAAGAAACCTTTTAAGTTGTAGTAAAACAACATTTTACAATTATCGAATGTTTTAATTGAAAGCAATACGAAGTTGTCGGGGCGCCCGGGGGCGCGTATGCCGCGTGCTGCGATCACGATCGCAGCGCGCTGAGAACCTTCAATACCGGAATTGGTAGCTAGTATCTCTACCTATCGTGCACCCCCCGCCAACGGTAATGGAGTCGTCTGGAGACCCGGACGCCAGCCACGCTGGGTCCCTTTAAGGAGCAGCGATCTAGCGATCATTACGGATGCAGACTGCACTCGCGCCGGCCGTAGGGCTAATTATGTTATCATCCGAACAAATGTAATTGCGCCGGTTTTCATTTTGCGCGCGAGCGATTTGCCGAACGAAACGGCGGCCAGGCCGACGACGCCGTAATTACTTCATCCGAATGACCAAACAATGAGCCGATGGGGTGACGCAGTTGATGGGTAATTGAATCAAGCGGCCGCAGATTGTCCGGTCGCTCTCCCACGAGTCCCGTTCCCGGGTGCTCGGGAGACGCACATGCCAACAATATGCTACAATGTAGTTTGCGGAGAACTGGGACCTGTCGAGTTCTTAAGACGGGACTAGAAGTGGGTTTGAGATTCGGACTAGATTCTTGACCATGGAAGTAGCAGGAGAAAAGCAAAGGTGAAGCCATGAGGATCAGGCCGGGATCGGTTGACGAGTAATAGGAGACCGCCCTGAGAACAGACAATTTACCCTTATTGTACATGGAGTCTAATCAAAATAATGAAGCTTTTGTTTAGTCAACATACTAAAGACATCTCTTTAGCTTCTAGTGTCCGGAAAGTCATAGAAAAGGTTTAATGTTAAGGAGTAGTTATGCTTTTCTGAGTTATCTAATAATTGAACCTTCAAGTTTTCACTATTCCGATATTTGAAGCCGTTAAGTCAGTTATTGCTAGCCACGCTTTAAACATTCGGCTGAATAAACGAGTTCGTGCCGTTCAGTTCGGTTTCAGGATGCTTCGGAGGACAGACACAGTTTCACTTTTATGCATTGCATTAGAAGAACAAATAAATAGATAAATATCAATCATAAGCTCCTTGGGAGCCTTCCATTTCGGTGCCCCCGTAATAAGACATGACACACACGCCGGGAAGTCAAGGTTGGGTTGGCATATGAGCTCCGTAGCGGCTCCCTAGTTGGCGTTTGTTTTCGAAACGGTGGACCTGAAAAATGGAGTATGTGTCAAGTCAGATCACTTCCATTGCTTTTGGGGCGGCTGCAATACAAATGTGCCTTGGAGCCCCACCGGGGACAGGGGTTCAATTTAGATCGAATACGCACGCATATGCGACCCAAGTGATGTCATCGGTTCAAGCTATTCATGCTGCACGCAGGGTTCGGTGCGATTATAAATTAAACAGAAAAATCGCGTCTTGCTGTCTTATGCAAATTTCGGAATCCCACCCACCGGGCGGCGGGCTCAGACGGATTGTTTCGTGAAGGCTGTTTTGTTGGCACTGCACGAGAAGCGCAAGAAGCTTTCGGAGGAAGAATCTGATTCAAAAGCGCAGCCAAAGGAGAAATAAATTGGACTTTTGGTGAATGCTTTTTCCAGCGACTCAGCCGACGTTGACTCATTCGCATCTGGTTGACGCATCCGGCCTCGTGGGCATTGCGTTTGGTAATTCCGCGTGCATCCACTGGAAGAAGGCACTGGAAAGGAAATGGTCACTGTGCGTTGCGTAGTTAGGCGCGTTAAAAAGCAATGCAACGCCACCGAAGACGTTGGCCCTGACTGGCTCTGGCACAACACCCTCGTGGGAGGGGGGGGGGGGCCGATCAAACCGATGTTTTAATGGCGCGAAGACATTGTAGCCCGGCCGCCTGTCATTCGGTCGAGTGTTTGGCGTAGGCGGATGGCCATTTACTTGCCGCCAACCAAGGGGTACCAATTTTATCCCGAGCCTGTCACGTGAAGGTTCCGTTTGGCTCCGGAGGACGGGTGGCTAGAAATAGAGAACCTTGCCTTATTTTGCGTATGAAGTCGATGATGTCATAATTGCCTCCGTGAGCAATCTGAAACCTTTTGCGCGAGACGCGGCAAGGTCTAGGGCTCATCAATCACTGGCAGCGGTGGCAGCGATTCCTAGTGTCGGTGTCGCTGAAAAAAAGAACCAATTTAATCTAAATCTACCTAACAAAGGTGAACCTTTAATCTGGTTATTATACGTTCGATAGAAACGGTGAAAGAATGTTTACCTTCACCGACTGGTTTCGGGGCTATAAATACTAAGCGGACAGTCACCGTGAGCATTCTTTCATATCAACTTCTTAGACTATGAAAAGGAATCTATTTTGTTAAAACATTCTCACCTTAAGAACCCCTGGTCAGCGTGTCAACGATCATGTTGATGTGGGAAAAAATTTAAATTTTCAAAACTCAAGCTCCTCTTCATCGGGATTCCCATAAACGGTCTGGAACCGTTCTTATTGTTGTTGGCATTAGCCAAATCAACTCACCCAACAAGATGATGTCACACCTAGTTACACGGCCATGCTCGGGGCTGGGGAATCGCCGATTTTACGTAGGCAAATTTTCACAAATTTCAAATTAGCTGCTCCTACGCGCCCCGGTGAAGTTCAATCGATTGCAGAGGCAGTCAGCGGCTTTCGGGAATGTGATTAACCGCACCATTAAGTAGGAGACCATGATACGGGTCGATCGTAATTAATCAAAGTCTTGTTTTACTGGCGGCAACGGCAAGGCGTAAGAATCCAGGCACACGACCCCTGTCACCAGCTTGATGAGGATTATTTTATTTGGTCTTTAGTTTGCAAAAATGACGACATCTGTAATTAGTAGAAATAAAAAAACGGCACTTAATGCAAAAGATTGGCGCGATTGTTTAAAATTATTGCGAACGATGAATATTAATGCTATAAAAGTAGAATCAACATAACCGATGACGTAAGACACCCATTACCTGCCGCAGATCGTCGAGCACTTTTTATGCCTTGTTGTCTATCTGTGGCATAGTAATTATCGGTAACTGTAAGGATCATTACTCAAACTCTCCCCGTTTTTCCCAGCTTGCACCGTTCGTGCTGCATAGCGCCCGGGCATGCAAATAATCGCCATATTATCGTCCGTGTGTGCCAAATACTACACTTCTGATGTTCTGTTCCTTCCCAAACAAAAGCCCAACGTCTGAGTCTGCTGATAAGCATCGGCGCTGGAAGGATCACCCGTGAGTGTTGGCCACCAGCCAGCCACGACAGATAATTTATTTTCCTCATTAATGCACACAAGCATTAAAAGCGTTTGGCAAGCACTCGCCGCGGTGAATGCGCGTTTGCGGCCAACAAAAACGTGAGCCATCATGTCGTTCCGGAGGAATGCTGACTAGGCACTCTATCGTCATCGATCAAACGGGAAGAGGATGGCCCAAAACGGAAGCCTTCGCCCTTCGGTGCTGTTGTTCTAAGCCTGTCCGTCTTGTCCGTCCGCTCCGTCCGGTGAATTAAGATGAGAAACAAATGAGCCGACATTTGAGCGGTGACAACAGTGCCAGCGCAGGCCGCTGATGGTGATGCAACAGGAAGGTTGGGAAATGCTAAATGCAACCGACACCGCCGGCCGAGGCGTCAGGTTCGGCTTCGGGGTGCAATTAATACACTGAGCGTTTATTAAATTTGCTTGATTTGTGACCAGCCCGGGGTCCCGGGGTGGAGTAAATGTTTACCGGGATGCAACATGTCCTTGATGTCCAGCACCTGTAATAACTTCGCCTGGTCGAGCTGGTCCACAAATTAGCCATCGACAGTGACCCGTTTGCGCGGGATGTTTGTTCGCGGCCGCAACATTGTGGGCTCGCCGACCTAAACCTTGTGGCGCGGGCGTCGCGCCTGATGTGCGCTCGAAGGTGGAACACCATTGGGTTTCCATTGGAATTTTCCCTTTCCAAGCTTTGCTGAAAACATAAACAGGACACCGGGAAATACACAGGCGAACGACAGGATAGAATAGGAGAATATGTCACTTAATCAGGTATCCGGCATGAATTAGAATCTCGGGAAACTTCACAACGTCACCGTTTTGTCACTAACTGGCAAGGATTTTTAACTAAAAATTTATTCAGAAACTGAAACCATTTTTAACGGTTCATTTTCTTACTTTCAGTTAAATGCCGTTGAGACTGTCTGACACCTAAGGTAGTTCACCTTCGACTGCCGCAACAGACCTCACCCAACCACACACGCGTCTCATCCACCGGAACGATACGGAACTGGCCTCGGTTTTCGCTCGACTGTTGGTTTGCTCCGCATTGAAATTGAAATGAAAACCGTTTTCGAATATGAGGGCGCTTTCTTGTTGATCTTGAAACTGCTGAATGATAATCGGTTGGGCAACGGGCGAGCGCTCATCTCGCGGAAAACTGTTTTCCCCAGGAAACGCCAGAATGTAGCTGTACGGGAAGTGGTTTTTGCAGGAACTTTTTGGCTCGCCATGTCCGTAGTCTCGCCCACTGGCTGGCGAAATTCCCTTGCCGCCTTCGAAAGGCAATGCAATTATTTAAAACGGCCAACGACAGCGGCCGCCGACGCTTGGAAATCTGCCGTTAGGTTGGCAGTTTAGATAAAGTTGTTTTTGCTGCCCCTCATCTATTGCTTTTCAGCCGCGCACACGCGCGCGCGCGGACATAATAACGTTTTGATGTGTTTTTTTTCTTCTCCTCAACCCGGCTTCTAGCATGGCCGATGGCCGACGTTTTATGCTGGCGCGGAACGTGCGCAAACAATCATGCTCTGCCGAAGACGGTGATGATGATGATTGCAAAGATTAAACAATCATCATAATCGTCGATCGTGGATCGCACCCCGGCCGACATTCCGATGCCGCAGCCGACATTGTCGCTGCCGGGGTGTTGTTGCTGCGGCCTGTCTGTTGTTTTTTCTTCGCTCCATTCCGTTCCGTTTCTTCAACCCTTCGCCACTGTACGCCTTGTTGTTGTGGTGTGGAGTGGACGTGGGGCACAACATATCTATTGCGCTTGACCCGACGTCCCCGGTGATCCGGAAGTGGCACCAGTCGAGCCGAGCCGAGCGGAGTGTTTTTCTTCGCACAATCTCCCACTGTCAGGCGGATGGGATCGAGATAATTGATTCCGGGCGCTTCGGAGCACCCTTTCGACGGACGATTGTGCCGTAACCTGCTTTCGGTGGCAAAGTGCAACCCCGTGGGGTAGATAACCGGGTCTCGCGCTGACCGACTAACATGCGCTCGAATCGAAATTTATGGTGTTGTTTTCTGGCCCGGAGTGCCCAATTCGACCGTTCGCATCGATGCGAATTTTGGCCACACCACGTGTTGTCTAATATCAGATAATTCGGCGCTTTTTTTATGCGTGCCGCGCCGTAGCCTGCTTGATGAAAAGATTATTGGTTGCAAGCAAACGCGCCTGTCAATGGGGTGCCATTCGATTCGATATTCACATTTGTCGATGTCCGTTGCTGCATCGATCAGCGAGAGTGACTCGAGCGCATCTTCGCGCCTAAAAACAGATGTCTAGCGCTGCGCTTTTTATCATTTTTTACCAGTATGAAGGCTGCACGATAAGTCCTTTTCGAATGGTGGACAAATAAGTTGGTTTTTTGGTGGTGACTGGAAAACTGGTTCTTCCTGGTGACGATCTCCAACACTAACGACTTTTAAATCCTGCTCTGTTAATTGGGTGGATGTTTTGCTAATTTTAATGCCGTCTTCAATGTCCTGGCATTTGGGTTATGCGAGCCTTTAAGATGACTGTTACAACGGGCCCCATATCTCTGGCCTCCGGCCGGCAATCGTTTATCATGCTTTGCAATTAATCAACCCAAAACCAGAAAAAAGCCACGCTCACTAACACTTTTATAATCGCATCTTGTGCTGGTGTCAGCTCTCTGCCTGTGTTCCAGGAAGCGCGTCATATGCTTTCGTGAGCATCATGCTCACGATCGTCGGGTACCGTTCGGTCTGACATGCCGCTGACATCCACGGAGATCACTATCTTTGACCGCTCCATCCCGTTCCGTTCGGTTTGACCGTATCGCGGTGAGTAAGACCGGCAAAAACGGGTTAAAATAATGGTAAAAGAATGTCCATCCGCATCACGCCGCACACGGGATGAGCAAACAATCAAACGGCCGTTGAGATTTTATGATCTCATCTCCTAATGGTTTAGGGAGCTCACCCCGGTGGTGGCTGACCTCCCGATGACTGGATGTGGCCGTGCTGGATTGTAATGAGCAAAAATTATATATCGGATCCTTCGAACAGGTTGGATGCTGCTGCTGCTGCGCTGTGCGATGAGCTGTTTTGGGATAAATTTAGCGTCTGGGCTCATCCTCATCAGCAAGGCGTGAGCAAGGCAGTGCAACGGGACGCCTCGCCCGATGGCGGCATCGTCCGATCGGTCGCAAATTGCACACTCGAAGGAATGGGTAAAAAAAAGGTTGTAGCCATGCGGTTCCGTGAGGCTCATTCGCGGAAGAACGCAAATTATGTGCAGCGCCGCACAGCACTTTTTGCGCCTCAGGGGGGGGGGGGCATTTAATTTTTATTTCAACTGTGCTGTTGCCGTTTTTTTCGTTCCCCCTCGCTACGGTGTTCAACTATTCGTTATTATCACACATCGTCACCTCCGATCGGAGTCGCAATCGATCGGAGGCTTCACATTCGAGAGAGAGAGGTCCACCGGGAGGATCATCCCGTGGCCGCCGTTATGTGCTCTTATCACGAGCACCCATCGGAAAGGTTGCAGGGTTCGAAACTTCTTCTCACACCGGCCGGCCTCACATACGTGCGAGGTTCCGAGTCATAATTTAGCCTAAGACATTAGCCTCGGAAGATGCGCGAACACTTCGGGGCTTCTGCGGTCGCGGTCCCGTCGCCGTATCTAATGGCTGACCTTGAGAACCTTCTTCTTAGCGGCTCGCGGAATTTCACATGGAACGGGGAAAATGGCCATAAAAAAGAAAATCCGCGTTTCCACGCGTCGGACCGTGCCGTGGCCCATAAAGAAGGCTCAGACCCAGCGGACCTAGCGAATGTGTTAGAAGTGTACGCCATCATGTACGGACGGAATGTACGATGGGCCAGCGAAGTTTCGTTCGCTCGTCGTGATTGCCAATAATCAGCAATTAATCGCATCAAACGTTGATAATTTGAGAACCGCCGCCGGGAGGATGCTGTGTGACCGCGCGCTCTCTCTCGCTCTGGTCTCTCCGGTATCGGAACACCTTCCGCGGGGTTTCTGTTCCGTGGGCCGGCCCTCGATTGGTGCCACAGGTTTTTGTCGTTTAGCATACGGCCGTGGCCGTGCTGGGCGGGCCCGGAACCGCAGCTCGCCCGGTTGGAATTGGACGAGAAATTGGTGAATACGTAATTTACCGTAAAATTGCTTCCATACCGTGAGGCGTCCCCGTTTCGGGAAGGGGCCTCTTTCCCGTAGGGCAACGACGACAGCTCTATAATCTTTCGTGGTCCCGTGTGTTAGCCGCAGCAGCGCGGTTGCGGTCGGGGACCGCTGGTGTGTCATCGGTTAGTGATGGGTTACTTACTTTTTTCTCTTTTCCATTTCGCCACATACGATACAGAGTGGCGCGCCGAGAAGTAGGTTGACATCGATCGGAGGTGGGTCACTATCGATGGATCTGGTTCGGTTTGGTTCCATTTCGGCTTCCCAGAGGCCCGCCATTGTTGATTTCGAGTTGCGAGACGAGTGCGAAGCGGTTTGAAAGGTTTTGTGTAAAATAGTATTGTCCATTGTCATGTACGCTTTGTTGCTGCTTAAGTTGTTCTGTTCTGCGCGAAACAGGACAGGGATCCGCTCCCGTTTCGAACTGCGGCCAGCGTAGGTGATGTTGCAAACTTAAGCAAAGACCCAGTCGGCTCTTGGCCGAGCGCAGGCTCAAAGACTCATCAACATTCCGCACGCGAGAGCAGCGATCGATAAGCACTTCGAACCCAGCGGAAACCTGCCCAGCGTGGCCGTGGCGTGTAACGAATCAATGCCGGACCGGGCCCCGGGTCCATGCCATGATTTATGATCCGGCCCGTGTCCAGGGGTATGAAATATAATTGAATTATTTTCCATTTAACACGTACCGAGCGCGTATGCCGATGTATCCGACGATCGATATGGCATCCCGATCGTACGCCCTCCCAGGGGCCAGTCAATTGTTGACTCTAGGTCGGGTCCCTTTCTTAGTTCAACTTCTTAATTCGCAAACCACTTGCCATTCCGGGTGCACACGCGACGCGCCTGGCGAAGAAACCTCCGGCGTACACCAACAACATAATAGCGATCATAATAATGATGCATACACGGCGCAGAAGAATATGTGCGGAGCGATAAGACGATCGGGTAAAACCAAAAATAAAAAACACACCCATAAGAACAGACACACAAGAAAACGGTAAGAATGAAGGATGGTTGAAACAACCCGCGCCGAAGATTCACCACAGGTTGAAGCAACAACAACGAGGACGGGAAAAAAGCCAAGGAAAGAAAACAATGATAAAACCCGGAGAATGGAATGAAATAAAAAAAGGGGAAACAAAAAGCAAAAGTGTTCGATGGGTGTATCATCGTATCATCGCCGCCAGGACGTCCCAGACGGCGAATTGTTCGCCTCGTAGCGCGTCCCCGTGTGCGCGTCCGCCACGCCACACAATGCCGGCAGGAGGAGGAAGTCACGGAGTCACCGTGTTCCGAAGCGGGCTGGCTGGCTGGCTGGCCGGCCGTCCTGCGGTTCGAATCGTCCGTTTCCTGTGTGGTTGTTTTCCCTGCTTCCTTCTCGACCGTCCCCGACGACACCAGCGAGCGTCCTTGGTGTGCGTGTCTCGCACAAAACATTCCGTTTCGTTTCGTGTTTTTTTCGGCCAGGTTTCGTTCACTTTTTCGAGCCTTCCCAGTGGGGAGGAGCCTTCGGTCGTCCCGAAAAACGGCCATGCAATCGCTGGCCGGTGCGGTGCCTTGGAGCGAAATGAAGCGCAAGAAATGGACGGTGGAAAAAGATGACAAAAATATGAAATCAGCATCGGAGCGGCGTGCGCCCCGCGCACCCAACGGCGGCGCTCGAAACTCAAACGGGGCCCGAAGCCGGCCGGATCGCTGTGTCGCTGCTCGCCTTTCGATGCGGGTCAATGTTTGCTAACAAACAACCCGGCAACAACCCGACAACCCGACGGCGGAACGCGGACCTTCGTTTCGTTGCTTTCGCAGTCGCACAGGTCGTTGGGCCTTTTTTATGCCCGGACACAGTCTTTTCGACATCATCTGCTGGAATGTGTGTGGTTTCCCTTTTTATCCGATGCGTTCCACGTACCTGTGGCCTCTCGTCGCGCGCACCCTTTTGGCACCTTCCGGCCCGGGCCGGGATAATGTAGCCGGGCCGTAATGTGCGCAGGCGTTAAATCTCGATTCTTTTCCGGTCTCGGGACCGGAGCGAAAAGGGCCCGCTGACAAATAGTGCAATTGACCCGTTCCCGGGTTCAGTCCCGGGTCCGGTCGCACGGCCGCAGGTTCGTCGCGTTCTGCGCCGTTGATGTCTTTCCTATCGCACGAAGCAACCGTACGTCGATGCGATGTTTTCGCGATGAGCTGAGAGAAAACATCGCACGGCGGAGAGGCACTCACTGAGCGCATGTGCCGCGTGAAGTGAAATGCACAACCCGAGCACGGGTCGCGGGGCCGAAATGCGATCGAACCCCGGGTGATCTTGCATAAAACGGTGACACATGATGTCATCGACGCTGTGCCGTGACGGAGGCATTTCTCTTGATCCTGGTCGGGGACTGTTTGCCGTTCTCGAATTAATCTATCGGAAAATGCCGTCGCTTCAAAATATATTCTTTCGTTTCGACCTTCAGCACGAAAATTCGAATAAACATTCGGTGTAACTTCAGCTCGTATCGCTCACGGGACAACAACGAGCGTGGGGACAAATTTCACAACCAGTGAAATCTCATGCGTCGCGGGTGGTGCGGCGTTGAAAAGAACAATAAATAAAATCCCGAAAAGGTGCCAACCCTTCGGATGATTGACCTTAAGATCGACCCACAGCTTTGCGTTCCCAACTCCCACTTGGAATCGCCGGCCAAAGACAGAGAGAGAGAGAGAGAGAGAGAGACCCGCTCTCTCGGTGCGAGTTGCGTGAGTGACGCGCGTTGCGATTCGGATATATTCACGGTCACGATCTGCGAGAGAAATGCGCAACACGAAAGATCGCGACGATCAGCAAGCGACGAACCTCACCACCGAGAGTCCGAGACGCGAACGAGAATTGCATCACACGACCCGGCCATCTTCTCTCTCGCTCTCCCTGTGAGGTGCGCGGCTTTTCGCCCACTTAAGATCGCGGGGCACTCACTTTGCTCGCGGCGGGCGAGAGGCACTCGGCGAACGGTCCGCGATCGGTACGATCAGTCTTGCCTGAGACTTGGAGCGAACTGGAAGTGTTTTTCCTTAGTTTGTAGTGGAGCGAAGCCGCTGAACAGGAAAAAAAGGAGGAAAAAAAGAACAGAAGTCTTGGGGAGAGCTGGCAGCAGCAGCAGAAGGCAGAAAGGCTGCGCAGAATCATCCAGTGAAGCAGCACTTGCCCGCGTGGTTTCGCGGGTGTTTCCGGCGCTGTTTCGCGAGCCGCTTGTGAAAGTGTGTGAGAGATCGGTGTGTGCCTCGCCATCCGGGCGCTTTTCTTGGTGCAAAAAGAGGGCTTTTTTTGGGGGAAGCAACAGAAGTTGGTGGCGCTGCTGCGAGTAGAGTGCGAATCAACAGCGAGTGTGTGTTTTGCAACAAAGTGTGTGCGCCCGACACGATACGACGATCAACGCGCGCAGAATTGGGCCTGCTGTTGGCGTCACTGGGAAGCCGTGAAGCTTAGTGCTGCGGTCGTGCCGTTTAGTGTCCTAGTGTTGTGCGACCTACGGGCCTGCGAGTGCGAGAGCGAGTACACGACATTTGGAAAGTTGGAACACACTTGCGGAGCTGTGGAGATCAATCGCAGCCAGCAGCGCGCAAACGGGTTGATCGGTGCGCCGTGCGGTGCCGGTGATCGGTTGCTGTTCGGATTGATTCGTCGTGACTTGGAAAGTTTCTGTGCTTGTGTGAGAGAGAGAGCGTGTATCGAAACAGCATCTTCTTTATCATTCCCTTCGGTGTTGCCTTCGTCGATGGCAACGGGCAGCCATGGTGAAAAATGGTAAGTCCGCAGCGGCAAGTGTCCGTGATCCGCAGTACCGTGGCCGTGTCGTTTTTCGGGGAAAAGCGAAGCACGAAAAGCGATTGTGCCTAAATTGTGTGGTGCCAGGATGGTACAAAAAAGGGTTCCTGTTCGGGATTCCGGCGCGAATGTTGACCATTTGACGATCGGTTCGCGGCGGACGTTATGTAAAAATCGACGACAGCAAACACTCACGCAAACTTTCAATTTATTTTTAAAGCCACGTTGACGGTAACAAAAAGTGGCCTCACCTGCAGCAGCAGGAGCTTGTAGTCTCTGAGAGAAAAAAAGTCCGGACCAGTTTAAAAGCCCGCGCCTCACAAAATGCGATGGCCTCGAGCAGGAGCCCAATTTGGCCGCCATTTTCGCAGCCACCGTGTGCCGTGTGCGCCCGTCAGTGTGTAATGGTTTCACTCGTTCAGTGTGCCATGGGCAGCGCACCCCGAAATTAATATTAAACATTAGAAAGTCCGGCCGTGTAAGATGGCGTGTAATTCGAAAAATGGCGCTTCTTCGCTTTCGGCGTGCGTAAACAAGGTTTTCTCGGTAGCGGAAAAAGGGAGAAAAAATAGCTAAACGATCGGCACGCCAAGCGATCACGAGGCAAATTCCGAACGGTTGGCTTTCGTACACTTTCTCCGTTTCACGTGCGAGTGACTTCAACGCGCGGATGTTGCTGGAAACCGAACGCGCGGATTGCACAGCACAAGATCAGCGCGTTGCTCGAAACCCCCGACCCGAGAGACCCTGTGTATCTTAATTCGATCTTCCTGTCCTTCTGTTTCAACCGGGTGTTCGGTCCGGCGGCACCGGGCACCATAATCGACATCTATTAATTCTTGTATCCCTCCGGGGTGCAGATGACCGGAGAGCCAAAGCGAGAACGGTTCTCCAGCGGACCGCGCCAGTTGTCAATACACACACAGCAACCTCCAACGGACCGGGGCGTTCGCGGTAGCATCAAGGACCTGTGCGCGCCGACTGACGGACGGAGGCCTATCAGTGATGTACTGACAGAGTGACCGGTTGTCGACGATCCGTGCCATTTCGCGCATTCCACTCGCGCGCACCACAGATGCGGCGAGCTGACAGGTCGGGGCACGGTCCGGTCCGGTGTCGGCGTCTGACACTCGAGGGAAAGAACGGCTATCTCGCAGGCATCGGGCACGTCTGCCGCCGGGCTGTAGAAGAGCAAATTGCAAACATTGTAACCGTCGCCGTGTCCGATGTGGCGGCCGCGGCGGCCCGGAAAGGAGCCACGGCATCACAATGCACCGGCAACAATGGTTCTCAGCAGCAGCCGCTCCGTTCCGTCGAGGAAGCAATTAATGCTACCCCGAACCGACCCCGGTGAGTGATGCCGCTCTGCACCCCGCCAAGCCAAAGGGGGTATCTTTTGCAAATGGGCGACATGTTGATAATACGCCTGTCGATATGTTTAATAATTATGCCACCACCGCAAGGGTGGCGCAGATCGGTGCATGAAGATATCCCTCAAGTTCCCCTCGATGCACCAGGAGTCACCGCACGCATCTGTGGCGCGCGTTCCACTGCGAATTATCACTTCTACCATCTTCGGGAGGGATCCGCAAAACCCACCCGAAGGGCGGCCCGGTAATCGCTAGCCGGGTAATTAACCTGCCGTCTAGGCGGTGGACCTAAAACTGCCACCACGCGCGCATTCGGCTAATTCGCGTGGCGTGGCGGGCTAATTAAACTATCGTCGGTGGCTCGGTGCTGCTGCCAACGACCCTTGCGACTGCATCGGCCACCGTCTTGGATTCAGCGTCGTCGTCGGCCAGGCTACGGTGACTGAAATAATGAATACCCTGGCCCCGGCAGCAGTACTGTCTCGTTGTGCCGCATCGTCTTAGAAGCGGCGGGCCGTAAGGTAGCAGCACCAATTATCTACAATTATCGAGCCCTCCATTGGCAGGCAGAGCGGGCCCCCAGCGGAAGAGATGGCCGTGGCGCGCGGTGTTAGGCGCCGGTGCCAGTGCGGCAGTGCAAAGTGCGGCCAATCTGGGGACCTCCCCATTAAAACGCGAGCACCAAAACACTCAGTTTCCGTTACGCACGAATGTCACGTCATCGGTCTGAACGGCGGCGGCGACAGGCTGCAGCTGCAGCTGCACGGCGTTGAGCCTGTTTCGTTCGCCGATTTTTTGCCCCTCTGTGTGTGTGTGTGTTTTGCATGGTGCGAGACCTTTTCCTGTAGCAAAACCGCACAGAAAACCGGTTGCTGAACACCCGAAAATGTCAGTTGCGAAACTGAGGGGACCGGAACACTGGTCCACCATTCGATCCTTTCGCGTGTCCGCGGCCTAGCTAAAGGTCACGCGGAGAAAAGGCTGGTCGTACGAAAATTATTAAAAGCTCCCCGAAAGGGGCAACAAACAAAAAAAAAGGCGACCACCGAAACCGAGCGACGCGACAACAGGCGAAGCGAAGCGGATTTGGCCAAAATGTCGCACGGCTTAAGGCGCTCTGGTTGCGGACTCTGGGGACGGAACTCTGGGGACCGAACTGGTTGCGGTAAATGTCAGAAGTTAGTGGGCGAACTCGCTCGCCCCTTCGAAGTGCCTTCGATCGAGCTGCTGCTGCCCAGTTGCCAGCAACTGGACTGGAGGAACTCTGAACGGCCTTGGATTGGATTGAGTGTGTGTTTGTGTGTGTGTGGGTTGGGGGGATTGCCGTCGCTTTGTTGGCGTTGTGTCAGGCCCGTTTCAGTTCACCGCCGTATGGCCACCCGTTGAAGGTTCCCTGCTGACGTGGCCGGTGTAGGTGGCGCTTGATGTTCCGCCTTACCTTGACTCCACTCGACTAGGCGACCCCGGGCCACCGGAAACCACCACCATCAATTGGCGTGCTGATGATAACGCGCCAATTAAACTGAAGGAGTCCCAGTCCCGGGTGACATCACCGGGTGGAACCGTATGTTTAGCGAACGTTTAGCGTTCGTCCGTCCAACCAGAACTCTCTCGCTCTCTCTCTCTCTCTCTTTCGCTTTCCTGGGGCGTAGGGTTCAATAAGATCATTTCGATCAGCACCGGCGGCCGAAACCGGTTGACATCCTCTTGGCGCGCGCGCGCAGGGCTTCATCGCTGCGTCAGCGCGCGATTTGAATGCCGAGCGAGGTGACGAACCTCCAGCGAGCCGTTAAATCGGTGCCGCCGTCGCCGCCCCGGGCTTGGTGTTTGGCCTAGCATAACAGGTCCCGCGACCACACACGCACACACACACGCACCGTTCCGCCAGGACGGTAGTGCGGTTGCGTCCTTCCACGGGTCCCAGGTCCAGGGTCTGGGCCAGGTGTTTGTGGTCTGGCTGTTGCTTTATTCCCCCATTATCTTGGCTAGAGAGTCCTAGTCCTAGGCCTAGACTGGAGTGGAGTGGACAGGGCAACAACAACGAAAAAAGAAACATAACTTTAAATCGGTAAACTCATGCGCCGGAGTGATAATCATCATCAAAAGGGGGGGGACTAATTTATTGGCGATTAAAAGATTGTGATTCCCGAGACGGTCATTGCGGTGTGTTGCTGCGGCGGGGGTTTCCGATCGTCCTAAGGCCTCCCCAGGGCGGAGGGCCATTGGGTGGTGGCCGTATGCAAATTGGCTGGCCGTTTTCTCTGCTTCTTTCCATCGTTCTGCCCTCCACTGCCGATAATCGACTCCATCCGCTCCGATTCGGATCGATCGAGGAGTCATTAAACGGCATCTTGATGCAAGTTTTGATGCCTCCGGGCGGGTGTCGATCGAATGGCGCCCGGTCCGGTCTCCGGCCCTAAGCTTTTTTGTTGCTCGCATCAGGAAAGTGGCCACAAATCGAGTGTTGATCGAGTGAGCCGCGGGTGGCATTCCGTGCGCAAAACCACCCGGTCTCGGATGCATCTCAAAGAGCGGCAGCGGATACCGCAGAACGGATCCCACATGATCCCAGTGCGAAGTGCGTGCGCCCGCGTGGTTGCAGTCATGTGGGTTGCGGTGATGGCCTCCCAGCGCTTCGATTTCCATTACCAACCGGTGGTTGCTCACAGCTCACCCCCTGTCGAGTTTGCGGCGGTCGGTTTACGCAACGAAGCTGCGTGAACTGAGCGCGGGCTGACTCTAGCAAACAGCAGCGTGCAAACCGCGCACAGGAATGAGGTCATCCTCAGCCTACTGCAGCCCGCGGACTGCAGTGACATTGGAGCACACACACACACACACGCCGGTGGGCGACGGTGGTGCACCACCGTTGTCAATGTCAGCGTTGCATCGGCGAGCGGGTTTTATTTTCTCTTCAAACGCCGACTACGTGTTTGATTAGGTGGCGCATTTTGCGGATCGGTTTAGTTCGCGATCACACCCAGTGTATCAACCAGCCACCGGCGATCGGTTCCCTTCACCGCGCGATCTTTTGCCTTCCTTTCGCCAAACCCAACGCGACCGACCGACCGAAGGATTTCGAAAGTCATCAGTTCGGCTCGGCATCGAACCGCGTCCACGGCGGTGCGTCCTTGAGGCGGCACAGGATTTACGATTTATCTCGCGCCCTTGCCATTTCTACGTCCGGCCCCACTTCTTCTGTGCTGCGATCGCCCCGTGGTGGTGGTGTGTGATTGATTGTCGCTTGCATTGTAGCGAGGCGCTAACCGCGTTGGGGAATCAATTTGCGGGCTATCGGTGAAGTGAAATATTTAATGTGATAGAAATTACCTTTCGCGCACCCAACGTGCGCCACCCAATCCACTCGCTTCCCGGTTGACACTCCTCGGTCGGCGAGAAATGAATAACTGATGCCGGCGACGACGTCGACGGCGAGGGGGTCGTTGTGGCGGGCGTTACGTCCCGTGGAGTAAACGTTTATTATGCGTTTGTGCGATGAGGAACACATTAGTGCGGGAACCGTTCTAGGGATTTACAACGATGGCAGTGTCAAGTAGGATTTTACATTAAATCGGGAATTCGCTTATAACTCGAAACACCTTTCTTTATTCTTCTAAATTCATTTAACCTTGGAAATAATCCCTTCTTCTTATCCGGCTACAACTGCCGAGCGGTCTTAGGCTGCACCAGAGACAATATTAATCTCTGTTGCTTTCTGCAACCGTGTGCCTACTCTACTCAATACATCTATAATCACAGTTGTTCCAATTTTCGAAACGGTCCGAAAAGTTCTTGTAAGGAATAGCCTTCAACACACTCTTCGTTTCGGCTCCAATCTCAACTGTTGCGAAAATCAAGAATTGTCTCTCCATCAGGTCTCTTTTGTCGCAAACTATGCAAAACAGTCAAAAGGAATTCTTTGTTGATAGCTTGGCCATTTGCAAGACATTTATTTTGATGCACCACATCACAATAATCAAAGAGATATATATTAAGAGGCGAGAATAACGTGTAGTTTTGATATAACAACAACAAATTTCGGTGAAGGCTAAAACATAGCCCTTCATAGTGCACCTTTTCTCTATCAAATAAGTTCAGTCAGTTAGTTACGCCCAAAACTAGCGCCAATTTGACTCAGGAGGCTCGCAACTTAAGTGACCTGACTAAAAACTTTAATTTAAAAGAGGCACCGTAGAACCATTTAAAGCGCGCTTTAAACGCTGTCAGATTGGAAACGATGCTCCAGCTCTTCAAGTGATGATGATGACTAGATGAGGTCTGCCACTTGGAGGTGTCGGGCGCCGCCGACTCAAATGAGTGTGATGAAGACTCAATTTCGGAATGCTGCTGCGAGCCGCGAGTGGTGTGATCCACATTTTCGTCTGCCTTTTCCGCTTTTTCACCCCGTGCAATCTTCAAAGGCGTGTATATGTGTGTGTGTTTCTGTGTGTGCTTTGTGTGCCCGCGCCAACCACCCAACCATACCGTACCGTGCGAAACCGCGACCGATCGACCGACCGATCGGTGTAGCGCATCAATTTTACTTTCGTACCTTATTATTTGCAGATCCGTCAAACGGTAACCGGTAATGGGGGGAAGGGGGGGCTTGCTCCAAGTCGTGCGGTCCGCAGACACGCGGCTGCTGCTTGCAGTGCGGTGGGCCCCGTAATCGTTGCACACTTACCAGCAAATGGGTGTACATTTGCACTTTATCCTGCGCGGCTTACGACGCACCTTGATGTTTGTGCCTTGTGAGCGGCGGCGGCGGCGGAACATCGTCGGGCTGTCGGCCGGATTCCATTGCCGCCGACGCCATTTGCTGGAAGCTGGGTGTCATTTATTTTACTTAGAACACGCACGACCCCCGGGAGGATGGGTTCGTCGCTTCGTCTGGCGTTGCAGTCACCGGGGGCGCTTTCTCCCTGCGGACAATGTTGGTCAATGGCGCGCGCGCACTGTGAATCGTGCCACTTTTGCGCCCATTGCAGCACACGAAATTCGCTTCGTGATTTATCCAAAGTTCCTTATAAGGCAGATGATTGAGGCCAGGCCACGGAGCAGCACGGAGAGCGAGACACTCGCGGTATGCAAAAATGCCAAGGTAACGCCACGGACCCGCAGAGAGTAGTAGCAGGCAGCAGCATTGAGCCGCCGGCCCATCAGCGGCATGGATTATGGAAGAGAAAGAATGTTGCAATCCCACGACGACGACGACACCAGCGCCTTGCGCCGTGATGGATATGCTTCGAAGCATCGCTACATCGCCCTTCCCGAGGGCGAAACGAAGGGGCACCCGGGAGGGCTGTGTTCCTTCAGCGTGTTCGGGGGTTCTGTTTTATGAATTTCCTTTCCGTTTTGTTACGCCGCCTTTTTGTAAGGCCACGGTAATTACATGGCCGAATGCAGCACCAGAAGCGGGGAGTCATCAAATTTCACTTCCATTCTTTTCTCATCGGACCTTCCCGACCCGAGAGGCAAGGGACCCTTCGGACGCACCGAAAAGGCGTCGACCCCGTTTGCTTAACTCTCTCATTAACTGTTGCCGTTGCCCAGCAGCGAACACCGAAAAGCCCAAAGTCTCCGAAGTTGATCAAAGGCCAAAGGCACACGATTGATGGACGTTGTTAATGAAATTGTCATTTGATAGCTCGCCGTCTCTCGACATCTGGACATCAATCCACGGCCGCAGAGTCGGCGAGATGGAGTCGTGCAGAGTCGCGCCTTTCTAAGAACCCAGCATTGATTACAGAAATGGGCCACTTTACGACCGCGACGCCACGAGACGTATTCGTTTAATCGCAATGATCGATGATCGCTCTTACTAAAGGCAAGGCCGTCGCCGTGACGCGTAGACTGCCGGCCCACGGATCGGCCAGCCGTCTTCTGGGCTCTGGATTTGTGGTTAAAGAATTATTGGGGCTTTCACAGTCGCTGACGGTTCCCAAGCCCTGAAGGACCTGGTATGACGAATGTGGACGCCGCCGAGCATTTTTCAATTAATTGCGACTCCCATCTCGTGTGTGGAGGCGGCCACAGACCGCCAAGCAGAGGCGTGACATCTGGCGACGCGCGTTCTATGCTCCGTTTCTTCGACAACTCGATCGAACGAGAAAAAACCGCCAACATCATTATTAGACCGACCCCGTTGCGTTCAGGTTGGCGGCCTCCGGTAATGAGTCGGCGCTCGGCGATGCGTCAAGAGCTACCGCGGGAGGTTGCTCTGGTTTGTATGTTTTGTCTTTGTACCGAACCTCGAGGCACTCGATCAAAGACTCACACGATCACGCGATGACAAGTGGATTTCTTCTCTTGGGCGGTGTGTTTCCCTCATTTTCATCGTGATCGTGTTATTTTTTGCGTCTAACGACCTGTCCGACGTCATTGTTGACGGTCGACCAGCGTGGGGTTGGTCGGAAAAACGTACACGATTTATCGGTTCGAACTCTTGACAGTGCATCAACCTAAAGTCTGTCCGTCCCAGCTAATAGATAATAACGACAATTACTGCAACTTAGGATTTCGGTACTTGGAGTCAGACTTTAAGTCCATAAGATGCTAACGTGAGACAATGTTAAGGTATGCGCTTCAAATTTATGTTAACATAGCTTAATGGAACTCCCATTTGAATACCAAAAATCCTCCAACTCGAAGCTCGATAATTCGATAGACCCTTCAAAACTATGCGCAACGAAATCGCATTAAAAACCCAATTTATTAGTACCATATTTTATGGCCCTATCATACTCAACGGGGGCTCTGCCTTAAAAGCGCTCCGACATCACTTGCCGGCCCAACCTAATCCGCGCGCGGGGCGCAGGAGCCGACAAACCGATCAAATAAATCGGTGGCCCCAACAACAACAACGACAACCACAACAACGGTCCCGAGTAATTACGGGGGCCACGTTTAGTGATTGGTTGACAGTAAAGACAATTCCTCCGACAGCCCCCGAGCTCCATTATTGACTCACCCGCCAGCCACCGTGGGCCCGTGGGTCTACCCCGCGTTTTTTTCCCTTTTCTCAGTTTCTTCTCAGTTCGCTTTCGTTACCCTTCCCTCGGTTCTGACGGGCGCGGGCGCGCGCGCAGGAGTTCTGACGCGCGTAATCTCCCGCGGCCCCATTAGGGGCCCCATGATAAAATTATAACTATCAAACCGGGCAGACTTTGTCGGGCTGGGGCTGGGCCTCCGCTCATCCGGCACACACACACACACGGGCCCGCACATTCCCGTGACGTGCATCTTGGCGCGGTTAAGGAGCGAGTAGTCCTACGCACGCACGTTGCTGGCGTTCTTTCCGGCGTGATCGTTATGTCCATTATAGCCGTCATCATCGTCATCGTTGTCAGCTGCGAGGCAGCTACGAGGCAGCACCTTCAGCACTACCGCTCGGAGGCGCATCGTAGAGGGCCCAGGGCCTTCATTATGCTCGAGCCCGTCCATCCGCTCGTCTGCATATCTGCGTTTCGGGAGCGCCTTCCGACGCCGCATCAGCAGCCGCTCAGGCTCAGCTCAGCTCAGCTGGCTAATTGGTTGTCAGGGCGCAGCTCCGGCGCAGCTTCCGTTCGTGGGCTGTCGCCATCGTCACCTCGGACGCACCTTTCGAATGTGCGCCAGAGAGCCCGTTTTTCGGAGTTGGAATTTAGGTCCAAGACCCTAAGAAGTCGATAACGACGTCATCTCGCGTCGGGAGGGGAGGATTGATTGATGCTCTTAAGTTGCGCCTTTTAGAGTTCCGATAATCGGCTCTAAGCCGTCTAATCGTCGTACTCTGGTGGCGCCGGGACCGGCTGGTACCTCGCTCCACACCCTGTGTTGCTGGCTATCCCTTTTCGCCCTCTTCGCGTATTTGTAATTGTAATGAGCGCAAGTTGCACTCCAGCCGAACCGAACTGAAGATGGGCGCCTCCAGAACGGTTGAGGAGTTTTGCACAAGAGGCTGCCTCGCTGCGTCAAGTGTCCTTCCGTTCCCGGTTCCGGGTTCCCGGTCAAAGACCCGCAGCAAAGTTTTGCATCCTCATCCGGGCACGGTACTGGAGCGTGTACTCCGCAACACCGCAACGGTATTTACGGCCCTCGGACTCTCCGGTACTCCGTGGCCGGCTTAGGCCGGCGGCCAGCATTCCCACTCATGTCAAAATGGCTGACGGTTTATTGTTTACCCATCGGCAAAAGGAAAACACGCCTCGTGGAAACATCGGCGCTTCTCTCCGTTCCCGATCCGCGGGGTGGAACCCCGCGGAGGGACTGGCGTGGTTTAAGGTGGAGAGAAAAAGGTCACGACCCACTTCAAATGCCAGCCAACGCACGGCGGTGGCTGCCCCACGATCGCGTGGCGTGGCGAGCGGGCCACCTCAATCCGACAGCTCCGGCGTTCGAATCAATTAAATTCATTATGCAACAGGTTTTGCGGCATTGGGTGCCGGCAGTGGCGGAGATGGGCTGCCCTTCCAGCATAGCTGAGCGCCCAACGCGTGCGTGCGTGTGTGTGTGTGTGCGGGGACTCGCCGGCGAAACGCATCTAACGGGATTTACGACAACGCAACGCCTTGGTCGTCGTCGTCACCGAGAGCCTTTAAATACCAGTAACCATTCTTCATGCGCTCGGCCCTCGGAGGACCTAGATGGCAATCTGAAACCGGGGGGGGAGGACCAGGGGGCCGGCATTAACAGTTATTTGTAGGACATAATCAACGTCAAACATTATAAACGCGGTCTGGCCCGAGCGCGCGGTGGTCTGGTTGTGTGCGCATTTGCATCGGGGGGCCTCTTTGCCCCGTTGCGTGACGGGCGTAGACGGGTAAACATGAGCATGATAAGCCAGCGTAAGTCACGCACTCCCCACCCGTGTGCTCGGGATTGGGAGCGATAAAAATGAATGGATTATGCATTCTATTAACCATTTTGGCGCTCCGATGGCGGCACATCCGGCACAGCCGATGCCCAGCGGCCAACCGCGTGTTGCTCATTAACCGGTCGCAGCCCTGATGTAAGAGAGCAGCTCGAGTGGCCAGTGGTTAAGAGCCGGTTCAGCATGCAGCATGCAGCAGTCCTGTGCCTTTTAAAGACATTCTTTAAAGCCGTGGCCGGACCACGGCTAAAGTGCACTCCATTTTCTCCAACGGTGAAGTATGTGACGTATGCAGGGATAAAAGGTCGTAGCGTGGTGGTCATACTATGTGGGTTGATGGGCGCAGAGCTAAGCGAGCCTAAGCTTGGCTCGTTTCTAGGCATCGTCTGCCAACTATAATATCAGATGATATTTAAAGATTTTGTTCCTTGAGATAGATTTTAGGTAGGAAGTTTTTTGATGATTATTTTAAAGCCACATCATGATTATCTTTAAGGACAACGAAACTGTAGATGAGCCACTGTGGCTTAACTACCACTGGTGACTTGATATGTTTCCGACCTCTACCGACCTTATGTGGATTGTGAATTTGGTTGTCAATCTTCTGACAGCTACTCACCAAAGTTTCTGCGCAGTTGTTGTGTAATCATCGTTCGAGAAAATTGTTTTTGAAAGAGAATACGCATAAGCAAAATAGGATCAGATTAATTCAGTGAAGAGCTGAATACCGTTAGAGCTTGTGAGATGAACTTTCGGGACGTCCAAAAACTCCAACAACTGGCGGAAAGATCGCCTAAAGTTCATCGCCTTAAACGGTGCTAGATGACCGCCAAACTAAGTGAGAGACAAAATCAAAATAAAATTCAGAAAAAGTGTCTTGCATCGTTCTTAGGTCGGACACTTTTCAAGTCATCCTCGTATGTTGTACCCTCAGTGATCTAACCCTCTAAGTGATCGTTTCGTAGATCACTCTGGGGCAACCGTTGGGACCGTTGGAAAACTCTTCCTATGCTGGGGAAGGAAAATGTCTGTGTTCTTCATAAGCCAACTACGCATTCGCTCAGCTTCAGCGCTACCAACCCACGTAGTATTGGGCCGTGGACTTAGCAGGGACCAGTGTGCCGTATGCGTGTAATCGTTTCGGTTGCCGGACCACAGTGCGGCTCACATTTTCTCTGCCTTTCGCCGGCCTGCGGCGTGTGAGTCTCCGCGAACCACACGCAACGGCTACACCGACGCTGCGATCGGGTGGTCACTTGCTTCGGCCACTTCTCCGCGCGTGTGTCTGTGCGTTGCGAGTGCTCGTGCACGTGATAACATTTTCACGAGCAATTAAATATGAAACAACAAGCGTTCGCCCGGGCGCTGCGTGCCGGCCACCGCCGCCGCAGCCACCGCCGCCGGAAAAGGCTGCTTTACATGGGCCGACTCAGGTTTCACGCGCGTCTTACGCTCCGCTCCACTCCGCGGTCGAGCTGGGCCTTCTTGCCACTGCGTGTGTACAATGTTTGGCCGCACGCGGGAGCGGGATTTATGTGTGGCCGCTTTTTGCCTGGTGGCTGGTGGTGATGGCCACGAGTGGCGAGTTTTCCACTTTTCCCAACCAGCGCCACCGGGCGGGCCGCCTCCATCAAGATCTTTCTCCGGTGGGCCCGTGGCATCGAGCAGTGAACGTTGTTTCGCTTCGCTTTCAGGTTCGGGCCTCCTGCCGTGCTTTCTCTCTCTCTCGCTCTGGTTCGTGGGTCCCGCTGTCTCTCTTGCGCGCGCACTGGAAAACAGTTATGTTAATAGTCGTGCAAGCAGATCCTCGAGCAGCTCGTTCGAGGGCCGCAACGGGGCCGACAGAACAAGTCTTGGATCGTCCGTCTGTTGTTTTGTTCGTTTTTGCTTTGTCCCTTCTGACTCCCGGTGAGGCACTCGGCACCGATCATCCTTCTTGCCCCGGGCCGGGAGAAGGACCGCCGGGCTCTCTACCACCACCTCCCGCGATTGATCATACGCTCATCAAGAGGTGGTGGAGTCTGCTGGCGGGGCGTGGCGGGGGGGACCGGTTGGTGTTTTAGATATCCTAAGTACATGATCGAAATGTTGCCTGTGTTCTCCGCTCCGCTTCTTCTCCCCCCGGGGCGTTCCGTTCCGTCAAGTGAATGGCGGCAACCCGGTGCGCGCTGCGAGCCGAGCTGAGTCGAGTCGGGCCGGGTGGTGATCGGTCAAGCGCGGTGATCGCGCGCACCACCGAGCCCCGTGGCCCGTGCAACATAATGGCGAGGCAAGAATTTACCGTTTTCCAGTGGCTTTTACGACCTTTGCGCTTTCGCTACGAACCCGGAGCAGATCGAATTGGAAGCATCAATATGTTGATTAGAAAAAGGGCAGCCTAATTATCGCCCGGCCCCCGGGGGGGTGTGTGCCGCCCGCCGGGCTAGCCCAGACCGGTAGTGAGTGTTTTATTACCGAACGAAAGCCCCTTGATGAGCACGCCCGAGCATAAGTAAACACAAGCCCCCGTTGCGCTTTATTGGGTAGCCTTTCTTTTGGGCAGGAGCGAAGAATTTCTGGCAGAATCGCGGGGAAAAGCGGGCTCCCCGGACTCGTTAAAAATCAACCGTTCTATCACCGTGTGTGCGCGCGTGAGAGTGCGGTTGAATGGCTTGTTCTCTCGGCAGCAGTGAGCAGCTCTGTCGGAGAACAGAGGTCGTAAAATTTAAATTTTATAACCACCCCATGCGGAGCGCATAGAGGCGCATAGAAACCAGAGTTCGTAACGATCGGCCACGAACGCGCCCGCGTTAGACGATCCGTCTCGGCTCTCGGATCCAAGATTTCGTGCTTATCGTGTTCCGAACGCCCCGCATGTAGTTGTGAGCGAGGGCACTGGCTGGCTGAATGGCTGGCTGTGTGTGTGTGGTGTCGTGCCGCGTCCGGAGGTTATTTAATTCACAGTTACCCACCGACCTGCCGGTTCGACGGAGCGAATTAATTAGATTACGCTGCTGATATTTATCCCCAATTTTTGGAAACCTTCCGGCCACGCGCTTCCCATTAGGCTCCGTCTTGAGACAAAACACTGGCACACCGCTTAAAGTGCCCATGTAACGTTGTCCGCGGCGGGCCGGGGGAACCCTATAACCATACAATGGCACAATGGTACGGTTGGTGTTTTTGTACCCAACGACCGCTTTATTTTTTGGTTGTTGTCATTAAAGAAGAAGCAAAAAAACCCGGACTGGAATCGTTGCGAACCGTAGCGCAGCAGCCGTAATGGCCACCTTTTGTTTTGTTTGTGTGCACGGTGTGCCGTCATCGCAATAAGGAAGAAAAATAATGAATTTAGCGTTCAATTTGGGTGTTGTGACCGAAAATTGCAACGAAAGACATCAACCACCGGTAAAGCGACGAACCCGCCCAGTCGAAGTCTCCAGCGCAATCTTCCGCGGCGGCAGTTCCGTTGGCGGCTGTGCAAAGTAAGCAGGCGCCCCGATTGCGGCCGGGGCCATTACTCAGCAGAGGTTCGTGAAAGCTCCCCAGCAGACAGACAACGTCTCGGTGCGGGGTGCGGGGCGACCGATTATTATATGCAAATGAGTAAACGCCTGCCGACTTTCGCAGGCGGCGGCGGAATAGAGCGAGCGATTAACGTCGTCCCCGTGTGCCACCACCCATGCGCTCATCTCGTGGCCGGGACCGCAAACCCTGGGATCCTTCGTCTAGCCGTTCGCGCCGTGCCGTTCGTGGGCAACAAGTTTCCATATGCGTCGCGGATCTAGCGGATTTCTTTATTTATTTTGCGATTAAAAACCCACTTCGGGGCCTTCCCGGGACGGAGCACGGTTGTCACCGTGTGGCCGCCCACAACGCATTCATTACGCCGACACGCCGCTTCGAGGTTGAGTCGCACCTTTCGTGTGATGCCGAGCGCCATTGTGATGCCGTCATCGGCCCGAAATGTGATCACCTGGAGTGTAGAGTGTCCTTGTGCTTTTCCCCGTTCCAGGCAGGGCGCAGACACGGCCAGACACACACACACACGCATGCGCGGCATTCGTCAGAAGCCATTCACCCCACCAGTCGAGGCGGCTGATCGATCGGAAAGTGAGAAGCGATCGCACGCTCCGCCAGGCCAGGCTGTGGCAAGGGGAAAACCCGTACCAAAACTGCCAGAATCATCGGCCAGGCCGCGGGGAAAATGAGCAAGATCACGCAAGCTGATCTTGCGCGCATCACAATGAATTCAATTAAAGCGATGATCGACACCGGAGAGGCCCGCCGCTGTGCGTGATCAATCACATCACCGGGCGAGAGCGGGGGGACGAGAGTCCGTGAAGCATATCGTGAAGAAACGCGATCATACGCTCTCGGTACGCTCGGTATCAGCTGGACGATTGAGGTCGCCTTTCGATCGCTCGCTCGGCGCTCGACTCCAATCGAACTGGCACTGACAGTTACGACCACCACAGCTTCTTCTTCTTCTTCGCGGTGATCTTCGCACTCTCTCGGTACCTGTAACACTTCGATCGCCCGATTCGGGGTGGAGGCTTTCAGATTTTGACAACCTCACCTTAACGAGCCCCGACAACACCGAGAGCGTCGCCGCCGTATCGACCCGGGGAGAGCCTTATCGATCGACTCGACGGCTGGCGATGGCGCAGATTTTATGGTTCTGCTAGGGCGGATAGGGCGGATAGTGCACCGCGGCCCCACCCGGACCGGAGGCGCCTGTCGCGTCGCGAAATCAACGCCAAAGCCGGGCTGCTGGTGGCTGGTTGAATAACAAAGTTTCTTTCGATCGCACGGCGGCCGTTTTCCCCGTCTTCTTTCGCTTCTTCGTCGGGGCTGCCCTCGTTTCGTTTGTGGCGTGCTGGCTTTTCCCAAGAGCAGCACCCAAATACTCCCTCCCGATGGGGGGGCCTCAGCATCTTTTACTCTCTCGCTCTGTATCTGTGTGTGTCTCTGTGGCCACACCATCTTGACGGTGGCCAGCTAGCTGGGAGCCAAGCTTTCTTGATTGCTGCTGCTCTTTTCTGGGGGTTTTACTGCTGCTGCTGCCGCTGGTGGTTCGCCATATGTGGTCCGCGCCCAATATGGAGGCATTATGTATCCCCTAAACCTTGGACGTGTTCGAACGGAAACCTCGCGTTACGTCGCGGCCTCGGGTGGCCGACAGTCGGAGCCAAGAAGCAGATTCTATGGCCCTCAACAAGAATCTGGTGCCACAAAGTGGTGGAATTTCTTGTTCGATTAGGTAATTTATGGTTCTTGTGGAGTCGCACGCGTGGCTCACGGCGAGTTAATTCGCAGCGCGGGCCGCCCAAATAGTAACTTTCGGACTGACTTTCGCACCACGTGCCACACACGGACAGTTTGGTCTCATCAGCGGTAATTATTGGCCGGTTTCTGTGAGAGGATAAATACAATCGTTTACCCCGGTGGCTCACGAGGTGTTAGAAATCACAGAGCGGGGTCCGCAGTGAGCTGACACTTACCCGCGTGCCGATAACCGGCGCCGGTGGACTCATAAATCATTGGACTTCGCGTATCTTCGAGCGGATAATCGTTTCCTAATGAGTTCTCCCGCCCCGCCAGTCGGAACGAAGGAACCGGAGTCGGTAATTTTGACAAAAAAAAACATTCCTCCGGGGGCGCTAAGATCCCTAAGTCGGGCGGAGTCGGGCACACTGATTGCATAAACGCCCGGGTACCGGCCATAGGGCCGGGACGGCGTACGTCGACGCAGAAGCCGCAGAAAGAATGAGGTCCGCGAAATGGGGCTCTGCAAATGTACTGTGTGCCGAGACTGGAGGTGTGCGCGTTAGTTCATTAAAAATAGATCATGCGCCGCATGCACCGGACCCCGTCCGATCCGGCCCGGAACATTCTTGACTGTAATCGAGATCGCCAGGTCCACACACAGGTGAGAATGCATCTCGCTGCATCGCACTGCGGGGTAACATAAGCTTGCTGTCGGGGCGCACTGGCTGCAGCAAAAAGGATCTCGCATCCGACCGACCGGACCTGTCGAACATCTGTTTGGGCTCGAGGTTTTTGTTTGATCGGGTTTAATAGCTGTCTTAACGGTGGGCCGACGAGCAAGGCGATCGACACGGCCAACACATTCTGAGCCACTTCGGAGTCGGAGTCCGAGTCGGAGCGGCAGCCGGCAGCAGCAGCCGTGTCTCAGCTTTGACAGCTACAGAATACGCACGCGGGCTAATTGCGCGCATCGTTGCGCCTCCGTTGCTCCGCTGCTCCGGGATCCGATTCGAGAAGGTACTATAATTATCGATCGATGGGAAGTTACAAATTACCACCACACGATGCGCGAGCCACAACGAGCGTCCAGCCCTTTTCGCGTTCGCCGCGGATCGTAACGTTCCAGTGACTTCCCGAGAAATTCTTGGAATCGTTTTTTTTGTGGGTTCTGTGGAGCCGCTGTGGCGCATAACGAATCCTGGCGATGTCCATAAATCGCACGTTTGCCGTCACTACATAAACGCTGACACCGCTGAGGTGGGTAAAAAGACAGCGCGGCTCTTGACGTCATCTCTCGGTGGGCGAGATGAAACGCAAACGGATGGATCGTGGATGATCGGTGTGTATCGTGAAAAAGTGAGAGTTCAAATAGAAATGGGCGAAAACATCTCACCGCACACAATGAGGTGAAAGTGGGCAGCGCATGCCAGGCGGCGCGTAACATTATGCTGCCCAAGCCGGGGACCGGGTACGGTTGTTGAGCAGGACGCTTTTCACCCCGGGCCCGTTTGCTTTGCATTTCACTCTCTCTCTGTGTCTTAGGGGAGATTCACTCATTTGGGTGGGACTGGCCTCGCGATCTGTCATTGGTTTGAAATGAACTTGATCATGAATCAATCCGGTGCGCGAAAGTTATAATAGTGTGTCCGTGGTACATCGAACCTTGGAATCGGACTCGGGACCGACCTGGACCACGTGATAACCGATCGCAAATGCTCGATTAAAGCTCGAACCGCATCCAGCGATAAATGAAATACACTTTTATTGGACTGGAATGTTGGGTACTAGACTTGAGGCCGAACAGTTAATGAGGAACGCAACGTGCCACGGTTCCGCGGAGACCGCTTACTGACCAGTTCCAGTTCCCCTTAATTACGGGATATCATTATGCTTGGACCTGCTCCGGGAAATGGAAAGGCGGATTGAACACAAATTTATCGTCAGCCTCAACTGTTATCGAGTGACAAGTGCCCCGGAGTCGTGCCACGGAAATGGGGGTTTCTTGGATTCTGTGCCTGATTTAACCATGCGTTGTCCGGCCATTCTAGAGAGAGGGAGAGACAGAAAGTGGTCGTGCGCGAGAGTTTATGTAATTGGTGTCTTCGCAGAGCTTCACTCGCTGATTGACCTTAATTATAGTGAAACCGGGAGCGAATGCGGCGGCATTGGTTTCGCCACCTGCCTTCGATAAGGGTCTGTAGCAGTGGCCGACCTCACGCAGAACCCTGGCTGGCGGCGAATCAGTTCCGGTGTGCAGAATATTGGCACTTTCGCTGTGGGGGGCGCATCTTCGAGGTCGCCTCACTGAAGTGTACGCCGACAATGTACTGCGGGACACTGCGGCCACCGGCTACCGGAAACGTTTACAACTCCGCTCCGAATCATTAGTACGGACACCACGAACGTGTGGTATTGCTTAATCATTTGTCTAAAACTATGTCGCTCGCACCACGGCCCCAGCAGCATCGAACGGTGCGTCATTATGCGTGGAGAGTAGCGCGTGAAGTGGATCGCGAATTTTTTGCTCATTAGCCGTAGTTGGCCCCACTTGAGCGATGGCGACCTCTTGAGCGGTCTTCAGAGACTTCCGCTTCTAGCGTGGCGGACCCAGGGGGAAAAAAATGGTTGGTGGCAGGAGAAACACCTGGAGAGCATCTTCAGGATAGGAGGTCGAACCGGAGGTCTCGTTCTGTGCTCAATTTGTTTCAGCCAGCGTCCTTGTCCGGGAAGGCCTCCACGTCCAGCATCCCGCCGGTGGCGACAAACGGTTAGCAGCAGCAATTGGTGACCGGTTCATTAACGACGATGACTGCCGGGATTCTGCAGGGTGGGCTCTGAGGACCAGCAAACCCCGTTTGACCTCTGGCTAGGCCTCTGGATATTCCAAGAGACACTACAAGGCCCGCGGCTGGCCGCTTAATCACACGCACAATAATAAACACAATCTTCTGCGTGGGGCATTGTTTTCGATCCGCTACCGCTTCGGTGGCCTTGCCGCGGCCACTCTATCCGAACGGTGGGGGGTCGCGTAGACCTACGCCCAGTTCCGTCGATGGAGGCACCCCACCTTCGAATAATGGGGGGCGACTTTATTTATTCAAACATTAAAGTCCGTCCGTTGTGGGGACCCCTTACGGTAGCGCGACCTTGCAGTGTCTGGGTCTAGGTTCTCTGGCAAAGTGCCACGCGCGCGCGCGTGTGTGTGTGCGAGTAAACGTTTGTGGCACTGCCTTAAGTTACTTCTCTCAAATGTCACACAGTCCAACGGCAGCGCGCGTCACGGTTCATTCAGCCACTTAACCTTCGGTCACGAAATAGCCGAGGTATGAAGTCATCAGCGCCGAGGCTGCGGCCCAACACCCACACGGTGCGTGATCCCCGGCCAAACACACACACACACACAGACAGTGGTCCGTGAGGGGTGCTGATTTATTTTAACTATCGTCACGGCGCAAATTTCACTCCGTCATCTCTCGGGCTGCGCGTCTCACTTTTGCACTTTAACCCATCGCGGGGGCCGGATCGCGGGGTTGTTTTATGTCCGTGTCCAACACGGATGTCCCGCTTTCACCGTTTTAACCGCGCGGAAGATGACCCACACCCCGTTTTATTGTATCGACTTTCGTGGCGAACGTTTATGATCCGGGCGGAGGGGAGAGTCTCGATCATAAATTTGCGTGCCTTTTTGCAGCGTCCGGTGGCTGGGCCGGTTTGTTGGTTGCTTGTTGCCAGATTTCTCTCTCGCTTTGCCAGAGAGACGTTTTACTACACCTACGAAGGAAATCTATTGTGTTTATTTGGGTGAAGTGAAGGTCGCTGATCAGCTTCACGCTGTTATATGGCTAAATGGGGATGGGTCAATTAGAGGTCCATATCTGGCGCATCTTGTTTGGTATATTGCGGCCGTTTTCCTCCAGCAAGCTTCCAGATGAAGATGTACATGTCTTATGTAAAATGGCATTTAGTTGGTGAGTGATATGCAACAAACACGGAGCATTCTTACATTTTTGCAGTGCTAGGCAAATTGCATAGAAAAAAGGGGCAATCTGATAAAGTTTAAAGGCCAGATTCTTTACTTAAAAAGATTACAATTCGAAGCTACATAAGCCACTTCATTTGATACTTCATTCGCAAACTTATTTATATCACCTTCAGACTATAGAAGTAGACTATTGAGCGTTGTCCATCGATATTTTAATAGGGGCTTAAAAGCTCATAGTACACCACACCTTTCATATTCCACCATATGCACAGCATAAGCTTTGTACAGACTGTACCCAGGCCTTTTCGCGATTAAGATTATCATAATAAATCCACTTTTCATCATTGTTTGTTTGCCTAATAGTAAAGGTTTTAAAAATTCTCCATTAAAAAAAACAAATGACAACAAACGAAAACGGCGGAAGACAAATCCCACGTAGTGAAGTTGGGCGCGTTCTCACCAATCAATTGGGTGAGAGGTTCTCATTTCTCATTCTCACTCTCGCTCACTCTTAACTAATGCTCCCGTTAATTCGCTAGTTTAGCCCTTCCGTGTTCAATAAACTAGCCAAAGTCCGGAGCCCAAAACATAGTTGGCACTGGAAAGAAAACCCCAACCTTCGCTTCGCTGGTGGTTACAATTCATTAAAACGATGCTTAAAAGCAATAAGAGGCCGACCCGGATGGTTCGTTTCTGGTTCCTTGCCGCGCGGCCAGCCAGTTAGTCGTCGTCCGTGAGCTGATCTTAAATTAAAATTTAACGCTCAGAATTGTCCGCCCGGAGGGGCGGGTCGGACTTTGTCAATGATTTGTGTAATGTAAGCCCCCAGAACGGGCCGCCCCCCATACATAATTCATGCCAAGGTCTTGCGTTGCTTTGCTTTTCCGTTTACTTTCATGCTATACTTAGACCGTGCGCCGAGAGCCTGTCTCGCTCACTGATTGATATCGGCCGCGCGAGTTCTGTGATTTTATCGCCTCTCCGGGAATGCATCTCCGGCACGTCAAGTAGCAGCAGCCCAGAACCGGCAGAAACCCCGGCGCAGTCAATAGTCCGCCGACAGGTAGGGTGATCGGTGATCAATCTCGATATCGCTGCACTGCCATCCGCACGGCGGCATTGTGCCGCCGAGCGAACATACGTGGCCGACGGGGAGCGGAATGTGTCCGGAATCGGTAGGGTTGGAACAACAAGCTTCCAGCACTTAATCGTCCCGGTGCGCGGTGCTCATCCCGTCCGGTACGGGGGCCCAATATTAACCTTGCCCTCGGTCGAAGCCCGGCGCTGGCTGTGGCCGGCAGCTACCACAGCTACGTAAACCATCTTTCGACTGACAAGTTGATTAGATTCAACGGCTTGCGGCCCCAAAGGCAGCAAGTGGCGACCTTTGCTCGGGCAAGACAGCCAATCTAGTGGATGAAGTTATAAAAGGTACAGTTTATGGTTGGCTTAGGTTCAGAACGGGTGGAACTCCGCCGGGAACGGAGGCACCTACCGGCTCAGGAGCAGAGTGATCGACTTTAATGCTGGTTCGACGCTAGAAAGCTTTCCCTCGTGCGCCGTTCGCCCTAGCTCTGAAGGGCGGAAAGTCATCTATTGTGTCATCTCGCACTTGATTTGTTACGTTTTACTTTTCTTTCTGCGCAGCCAGGGTCCTCGGAGTGCTATGTTCTGTTGTGGTTTGCCCGAAGGTGGCGCATCTCGGGACGTTCACTTTCAGCCTTGCTATGGATTTCGCTCTCTTTCGCTCTCTGACGTTCTGAAGGATAGGTTTCGCAATACTTTGCGGAATAGAATTAATGGAACTGGAATATCTGAAGATATCTTGGGGCAGAGTGTCACTGGTTGCTAGTTGTCACCACTAGTACTCGATGTGGGCCCCAGAATACCTACTTCAAGTAGAACTATTTAAAACCACCAAGTCCTCAATAGGAGCTGACTCAAGTCAGCGTGGTGTGCCATTCTCGGCCCGCCGTTGACGCACTGCCACCGTTGCTGCGCTGTGCAGCGTGACCGATGGGCCCCGGAGACCGCTCGTCACCGCGTGGAGCTGGACGCGGACCCCGGATCCGGGGACCTGGGAAAGTGACTGGACGCCGTCTGTCGTCCGAGAGAGAAGTTGATTAATCCCGCGGTGACGGCGGCGGCTGCGACGGAGAAAAGAATCCCGGCGAAGGCGACGAACTCCACCCGACGAGACCCCAGCATAGACCACCTTTCAACGCCCTTCAGCCATTTCCCGGGGTTTCGGTCAGCTGCTGCCGTTCCGTGGCCGGCGTGTTGAGTGGTTTTTCTTTTCACTCGTCTCACCTCGCTCGGCAGAACAGGAAACTCCGTGCTCCGCTCCGCGGGAACCACCACCACCTGCCACTGTCCGCCCGACCGCCCGCCCGCGGTTCTGCACTTTCCTTTCAATTCGTTCCGCTCCGGCGGAAGCGTCGGAGGTGCACTCTCCACCCCACTACACCCGCGGGAACCCGCTCGAGCGGAAGAAGAATCGAAGCTAAAAGCAGAATTTAAATTGCTTCTCAGCTGCGTGGCGGTTGCTGCGGTGGGCCTCAGGTTTCGATGAACTTCAACAACACCGCCACCGGCCACACACCTAGAGGCGTGCGCCCTCCCGGTCTAGGATTCGCGGTCCGGCTGCGGGCAACGAGATGCGTCGTCACTTGGCGCTGATATTGAGCGGAAAATGGCGAAATAATGCGCTTATGTAACGCCGGACACCCGATACCCGAGGTGGCCGCGTCAGTGCCGCGTGTCAGTGTTCTGCGGCGGATAATGACGACAGGAATTCCCTCTCGACCGACCGGCCCGGCGATCAACTTTCTCTGCCGCCGCCGCGCGCGCGCGTTGTTCATTACGTAGACTACGAGACCACGCCATCGGGAAGTTGAGGAGCGCCATCGAGTATCGCAAGGCGCGGCTCTCGGGGACTCTCGGGGCTGTACTCGCATTGGCGTGCTGGTTTGCGTGCGTCGACCCTTTAAGGGAGCACTATTTGAAGTGGAATCGTATAAAACTTTGTGTTTTGTCTCAAATTCGCACAACTGGGAATATTCTCCGTATATAGGGTAATCCAACGACTTTTAAAACGTCAAACTCCTTTCTGGAAATTGTAAACATTTAGTGAAAAATTTACTATTTACGATATGGGTTTGCAGCAAATTGAGAAATATTAAAAACATATTTCCAAAAAAGTGGTCAGTCTTCAACTCAAACTGTACGAAATTTAAGAAGCTCATTTTATTTAAGCTCATTTCCTTCTCAGTGATTATCGGCTCGGAAAACCAACACGTCGTTCAAGAGAAACCAATGCACTCGCAACGAGTGACTGTTTGGTGCGGATTGTGGTCTTACGGTGGCACTTACTTTGGCGCTTACGATAACGTTCTAGAATTTGCGTGGTTCTTCTGGAGTCCTTTTTTGAATGTACATGGCGTTGATGGCTAAAATATTCCATGTTTTTACCAATATTTCCGTGGTCGTAATCGAATTTCACGGAGAAACAGGCTTGACACGAGATTAGCTATTATAACTTCATGAGCAACATCCACGGGAATCACATCTTGATCGGAAATTCTCGCATTTCAAACGATGAATCGATTCATTCGGAAGCGATTCAATTAGTTGGAATTGCCACTTCTAAGGGAGTTACATAGCCGTATTTGGTCAATTTCAACAGATTTGTGACTTAACAAGGCTGAGGGCAAAGCTCGTAAAGAATACCAAATCAGCCCCGCAGGAGAACTCAAAAACCCATCCCGTGTACGAATTATCATTCCCCGAGCGAACTCTCCCGCTGGTGTTGTAATGAGATTCACCACCACCTCTAGGCGACGTGAGCTTCCCTTGCAGGACCCACAAAAAAATCCCAATAGCCAACGCCAGAGCACCGTGGAATGCATTTTTTTGCATTTTTGAGCGTGCATTAGAGAAGAATGAGATTCTGCAGCCCGGTCGGACGAGCAGGTAGGCCGCCGTCTCCGGGATGGGGGTTAGAGGGTTCGTGGTACGATAGTTGATCATTAAACTGACCCCGGCAGCCGGGGCAGCCGCCCGAGCCAAACCGGGCCGAGCTTAAGTTCTCATGAATTTCATTTTTATGAAAAATCGCCAACGTATCGCGCGCGCGCCGGCCAAGAAAATAAGGGAATAACAAGGAATGTGCAAATCGTGGCGCTGGCGTAGGTGGCCAAGGGGCGGGCTGGCGGAGAACGGGCGAAAAAAAAACGATCCGGATCCACATGCCTTGGCCCCCGGGTGGTTCTTCTGCTCCCACACACACACACACAGGCGCGATGCCGGTGGTTTTCAGCATTACTTTTTTTGTGAGTGCCTTTTTTCGCTTCCCCATCAACCGAAGATGGCCGCAGCAGCAGCACTCCACTTCAGCCAGCGCAGCGCAGCGTACCGTAGCGCGGTGCGCTGGCCAGCCGCCACCGCCGGTTGTAGTGGTATTTAAGTATGCAAAATTATGTTCCATTGTTTCGCTAAGTACAACGCAGAAAAATGAAGACGCATCTCATATTTTGTTCCCATCTCCCTCCGCATGGCCCGTTGTTGTTGTGGTTGCTGTTGTTGTTGTTGTGGTTGGCCTGTGTTTCGGATTAATGACGGGTTCCGAAAAGGCAAACACGGCGGTGGTCGGCTGCTGAGTGCGGGTTTCGGAGAATTACCATCTCGACAGGGTCGCCACCCCCCGTGGGGGGTAGCAGCTCCGTTGGGAGCCTCGGGAGCGAGGACATCGTGAAAACCCGAGGCGGCAGTAATTATTCGCACACCGCACCCAACCGACCAAGACTCGGGCGACTCTTGGCGCGGATCAGAATGAATTCGAAAAGGTTAACAACACGCCTCCTGCCTCCTTACCAATAACTTACCACCGACCGCGACCAGGCAGGGTGACGTGTGTGCGGTGACCAAACCTGCTGTGGGTAGGACATTAGGCGGCCATCTTTCGGCCGACGCCGACTCGGTGACGTCTGTGGTCACCGGGGACGTGTGATTCAACGCGTGAAGAATGATGGTGAGATTTCGTTGGCCCAACCAAATACGGGGCCTTGCGTAATGACGTCGTTTACTCTGGCGCTCTCGGCAAGCAAACCGTTTGGGGACCGTTTATTAGGTCACGCTGCCCAATTTGGTGCCCAGTTTGCCTTTTTATTTGCTGCTCAAACCCAAGCCCCGGTGGATGGTTACTTCAACAGGGGGGCGGTGAGTCAAGCAGATACACGAAGCGCAGTTTTGTGTGAGCAAATATTTGGTCATTCGAAGCCTTCAGTGTACAGGGTATGAAATGTGGCAAGAAATTCATGTCAACATGGCAGGAGAACACGGATTTGTTGTGGTACGCCATTAACGGGACGAAATGTTGCAGATCTCGCATTGGAACTTTACAACCCACGAATGGCAAACGTCCGTTGAGGTATCTTTTCGTGGAATCCGCTGCCAAAGACTAACGGCTGAATATCGGCGTCAGCAAACAGCGTCATCGATAGTGACGGTCTGGTCAGGGCATATTTTTAACTCGATGAGCCCATCTTCCCGGCTGGCCCGTCCCATTCCGTGTTCCGCCATTCTGGTCACGTTGGCGTCCGAAAAGCTTGTCTAAATATAAACACAATGTGCTGTCCGGGTTAGTGGTTACCACCTGCTTTTGCAGGAGAGGTTACAGCCCTGACGGTAGCCCAGGTCGGACACATAAAAAAGAGTGGAGACAGACAGAGATAGAGAGAGAGCGAGCGATCGAGTGAAGAATCGTGATTTACACCGTACGGGTGTCAAGCGATGACACGATCGCTTCGAGGTTTCGACGGCTTTGACAGTCGGGCATTTGTCAACAACCGATCAAGCGACAACGGGAGAAAGAGATAGAAAGAGAGGCATAGGGCGAGAGACCGTTAGCGAGCGACCAGAACTGTCTGATTCTTGACACGACACTCCACCGGATGCACCTCAATCACCCCATTCTCCGCTGTCTCCATGGCCGGCTGGCCGGCCGAGTACGTGACGGCGACGTTGCTACTGGCGGTGACGACAATAAGTGCATATTAATTAACGGGTAGCCTCTCAGGTAGCTGGCCCTACACCGAAGGGCATCTCGTTACCGCGCGGGCCACCGCCGTTCGCGCTCTGGGTGCATCGTTCATTACCATATTAGTGTCGATTGCCGGCCGCCCCGACCCGACCCGGCGTCCGCCTGTGTGATGTCATCCCGTCATCCCGTCCCGTTCTCCCCTTTCGTATTATGCAACGGATGCGCCCACGATATTAATGCACTTCTTTTCGCCCCGTTCTTTTCGTTCCACAGATGCATGCGCTTAGAAAACATTCATCAATATTGGGTAAGTACGAAGCGGCCGTCACCGTTTCACCGACCGTTTCTTCGACGTTGACGACAACCGGCGGCCGGCTGGCGGCAGCGGGCGATCGCGATCTTCCCGAGCGGTTGAATTGTGTTTCGTCGCTTGCCGGTCAGCGAGGCGCAACGAGCATCTCATCTCGGGCCGGCGGATCGGGCGGATGTCGGGAACACTTGCCGCTTGGCCCTCGAAACGAATTGTTCGTCCATCGCATCCCCACAGACACACACACACAGCGACACACGCGCAGGTGCTACCGAAAGGTGCTGAACCCGTTCGTTCGGATCGAATCGACCATTTTCTTCACGCGGATGTTGAATGGAACAATGGATGATGAAGTAAAGAGAGCGAGAGGCCCCGGTGGCCGGGCGAAAAAAAGGCAACCAACTCCAACACCTGTTGCGGTCTTGCCGTCGTTTGCGCCGTCTTCTAATGCTGCTACTTTCAAGCACGATCTGCCCGATCCGATCCGATTTTGGAAGGTAAATCGAGGTCATTTTGATGTTCTTGAGAAACTTTCAGCAGCATAAATCATGTGATGGAGGGCTTACATCGAAGCTTCACGTAGCCCAACGTGATGAACTCATGAGGCGTATTGTTGCTGGAAAGTAGCAAGGAGATACACCGGTGCAAGGCACAATGCCGCCATTTAAATACCATCCACTGCTGTGGCTTGATCCCTTCCAGAAAAAAGGGCTGGTAATATAAAAGTGAAACTTTGGGCCGCCTTGGGTGTGGCCCCAACGTGGCGACAGGAGACAGCATACGGCAGGGCCATGGGCGCAAAGTAAAAGTAACCCGTGCCCGACGTGCCCGACGACCTCGCCGCGGCGCGCAAGTTGAGTAACAGGCCGCAGGCTCCCCCCGAAACGGGAGCGAAACCGAGGGCCCCGGATCTGGTGTGCGAGGCGAAGCGAACAAAAAGTAACCGAACCTGATTAATTCCCCGAGCCAGCCGCGCCCGGGCAGGGCAGTTGCATTGCCCGTGTGGGTTGTGTAGCGAAAATCGTGACCGCGTGTTGAGTTTCTTACCCGCCCCAGCTTACACTCTGTTTTCGGTACAATTCGGGCCGGGTTGGGTGCGATCGTGATGGTCGTCGCCCCGCGCCCATACGTGAGATCCGATTTGATCACCGGTGCACCGGTGGTGGACGTGGAAAATACTTTTACTGTTTCACGTCTCGGGGTGGGGTTCGTCGCTTGAAAGTCTTTTGTGTTTTGGCTGCAAAAATATGCGTTATTAGCATAATAAAAATTAGCAAAAAAAACCGGTAGAACAGTGTGTCGAGTGCCGAAAATCGTGAGATATGTTTGCCTGTAAGATCGACCGATAATTGTGGTGGGTTCTTGGTGCCTGCAGCAGCATAAACCGGTCAGAAAGTCAGTTCCTCGTCGGCAAGTCGGCGGGTGCCGCATGCAACGCTGCAGTAGGTGTTGCCCAAGGTTGCCGACGGGGCCGACGGTGGTCCGTCGGAACGAAGCTGGTGGCCCACACGATCCGGTTCGGTTAAATCGCGCTCCGTGTTGGCGAATGACTCTGGCCGCATGAACTTTCCGAACGGATCGAAGGCGTGCATCGAATCGCCCGCTTGTGTGTGTGTGTGTTAGGATCGGCAAACGTGCCGTTACGGCTGAAGCGAAACACATCAAACCGACTGTTGACTTGACCCGTTTCTCCATATTTTCCCTACTTTAACGGGTGAGGCTGTGTGTGCGCGGTGCTCGCTAACTAATTTCCCATGCACACGGGCGCCCTCGCCCCCGAGCCACCCTGCACGTGCACCCACACACGCCAATGGAACCTCTCACCGTGCGCGCGCGAGATCAGTTATGGTCATGTGACGCCGGTGAGTTGCATATTACCTAATTGCATGACCCCTTCATTGCTCGCCTTGGGCGCCCTCACAGTGATCGGCGGATGGCGTTGATTTCAGTTCAAGCGCCCGCCCATTTTTGGCCTCACACACAAAGCTCACATCTCAATCCGCCGGCTGGTGACGCGATATGACACAATTAACTCGATTCTGGCACTGGCGATTCGAAAGGATTTGCGGGCTGGCGGTGCACCGACACGCGGCCGAATCAGAACCGGAGTGGAATGTTTAGCAAACAACAAACAAACCACAAAACAGGACGGCACAAAACCGCTAGGAATCTAATGGCCGCTGCCCCGTGCTGTGCGCCGATTTCGGTTTGGGATTTGCGATTATCGCACCGTCGCCGCGCGAATGATCTCACGCGGCACGCCCGGCTGCGGCCGTTCGCGTTTTTGGTTTGTTTGTTGGGGAACTTTTTTCGTCCCGGAAAGATAATCTCCAAGTCGCTGAGCGAGGGAGAGCGAGATGGTGCAGAGCGAATGAAACACAAGCTCTCGGCACGAACGAACGGTGCTTTCGGGGTGCGCCACGCTCGCCGGGCGGCGCACGTTCGGACTCAATCCCTCCCCACCCCGGGACGACGGAGCATTCCTCAACGCCAGCTTTTGGAGCACGTTTCGAACCGGGGCCTGGAAATGACCGGTTCAGACGCGCGCTCCATATTTGCCGCTGCTGATGGAAGAGCTTGAGCCGTGGCGGCCGTGCCGTGTAGCCTGCGTCGTCGTTACCCGGCCCCGGCCGTCGGTTGCATCACCCGAGGCTGGCCGAGCTCGACTCAGATTTGGATACCATCTGCCGCTCGCAGCATCGCGTTTTCGGCGTTCGCACTGTTTGACCAACGATCACCGATCGGTTCCTTTGGCCTGCCTCCTCAATTACCATACGCATAAATTACTGTTGCCGCTTTCGGACCGCCGACATCCTGCGCGCGAAAAATAACCATCGCGGGTGTCATTTGGTGCTTCCTTTTTGCGACCGCCCGGCAACGGCGGGTTCGTCGCCGACGGCGAGCGTTGAAGTCTTTCGTCGCCCATGACGGGCGCGCGCAGCATTAATTAAACATTCAAACGCAACGCGCGCATCCGTCACGTCCCTGGCGGGGTGCGAGGGGGCCAGGGGGGGCGAAGCGTCTCTCACCAACACCACCGCGCACCACGGGCGCCTTCGCACTCAGGTCTCAGGCGCGATCAGTTTACGATCGCCGTTTACGTAATGCCGATGGCGCGCTGCGGATCGTGTCACACTTTTCGGTCAGCCCGGGGGGGGGGGCGGGCTGAGGGAGGACAGATGGTGCGCCGAGTGGCCAGAATAACGGGATATTCCGGGAATTTCGAATGGGGTTCGTAATCCGCGCACGATAAGCCGCGCCCCGTGAACTGATCCCGGCGATAAACGACTTCCCGCTGTTCTGTCCCCAATAAGCGGCGGGCGGACGGGTGGTCATTCCGCAAACCGGGCACGCACACGTTCGGACAGTTTGTCGACTTTTGTCCCCGATTCGACCGGTCCCGGGACCCCCCTCGTCACCCCCCAAAACCGCACACCAACGTGGCGCGTTCTTCGAAGCCCACGATCGATGGCGTCGGCCGTTGTTGCCGCTCGCTAGCGAGAGGTGCGACTTTGCGGAAATTTGATTCTCCCGATTCATCATCAACGTGAGAACGAGAGGGGGGTACGGGGGAGAGAGAGACGAGCAGCCGCGGGAAGCGATGAAGGTGTTTCCTGTTTCCTCTACCGGTTGTTATCGTCGGGTTGAACGAAAGCAAACAAAACAACAAAAAAACGACCCGCTTCAAGAATGATGATGGGTCCATTGGGTGGGACGACGGCGCTCGGTTCGGAGGCCTCACGGGGCTGGGGTTCAATCAAGTCGGGCTCGGTGCGTCTTGAGTGCGTGGATCGGAAATCGCCGTAGAATAATTTCCGGTTTTCAGGGTCTCTCGTCGGCATCGTCGTTTATGGGCGACAACACAATGGCGTTTTTGTCGCTAGCGGCGAGCGCTGTCGCTGGAGAAAACAATGGAAGGATGGCAACAAAATCCGAAACGAAACCTTTAGAGCAGGAAGATGAGCCCCGGTGTTCCAGTGGCTCTGAGCTTGTTACAATCAAAAGTTCCAAAGAGGCGGTGCTACAATCTTCTCAAATTCGAGTAGTTCTTCACTTCAGTTTGTGCTTTTTGTTCTGATACGAAATTTTGAGGCTTGGTGCAGCAGTTGACTCTTTTATTTAGCGGAGCTTAGGCGAACTTATTACTTCTCCCTGAATCTACTTTGGCGAACTTGAGCATCGCTTGTAATTTCGTTGCGAATCTTCTGACAGCTACTCACCAAAATGTCAGCCAGTTGTTGTGTAACAACAGAAAATAGAAAAAATGAGTATCGAGCAGTCATTAAACATTTGTTTTTGAAAGAGAATACGCATAAGCAAAAAAATATGAGATAGGATCAATGAAGAGCTGAAGGTCGTAAGAGCTTGCGAGACGATGAACGTTCGGGACGTCCAAAAACTGCAACAACCGGCTGAAACATCGCCCAAAGTTCACCAAATGCTGCCGAACTAAGTATGGGTATTAGCAGAGAACATGTTAGAAAACATGCCGTTTGAAGAATTGCACTCCAGTAGTAGTCAGGCTCTGACTCTCTTTGAGCTTTGAGCTCTTAGTGGTAAAAAACTGTGGCCACCGCTTTACTGCTTTTCTGGCCAGTGACAAGCGAATTTATTGAAGCTCCACAACATTTTATTTGCACATCGCAAAACTTAAAATATCGTAAGGTTAGGGGCGGACCAACTTACGGATGTCGTAATCAATTAAATATTAATTTTGCCCCTTTCACTTCACTGCGACCTTTCGAGCCATCCGATCCGGTGTGACCCTAACTCCGCTCTGCAGCTCCTCGAGTCGAGACGGACAGACATTAATTTTTATATGTTCTGTCGATTGGGAATGACCTAAAACCTAACGTGGGGCTGGAAGCAGCGAGAAAGAGAGAGAGGACGCACGGGAGATGGGCACAGGCACAAAAGGAACACAGCACACCCGTAGAATTGTTAAACACCCTGCGAACGGCCTGAAACATGATAATTGCCCGTCGTCGACGGCGATGGGGTCGAGCATCGTCGTTCTCGGAACCTCACTACACACCCGGTGTAGTCGGGGGCTGCGACGTCCGCGCCGTCATCGAGCGTCTCCCCCGTGTGTTGGCTGCAGACGCAGAAATTACAGAAACAATTGTCATGATTATGCTGCGCCGTGACGGGCGTTCCTTTCGAACTGTCCCTACACCGGGCCAGGCCACATCCGGATTGTCAGAGCCCGCGAGAGCTCGCCGCAATCTTTTCGACAATGATGGGCTAAGTGGAAAGAAGATCGATAATTTCCTGTCCCCAATCAAACGTTCTTCAAATACGCGCACTGCGAAGGACTGAGGATGACTTGCGGCCGAGAGCAGCACAGGTCGTCATCGTACGGCCGATAGTTGCAAAGTGGATGAGTAAATTATTATTTTACCCGTCGTTGGCCTCCGCGCGGGCATCCGAGCTGTGGGCGCTGCTGTGGCTTCTGGGCAGCAGCATCATCGGCTGCATAGTTGAAGCGGCCAACCGTAAGTGCTTTCGCTGCGATTCAATAATGAGGTCCCGGGACCCACGAAACCGCCGGAGTGCACTGACTCCGGCGGCCAGACGGCCGGAATGCGAGGTTAAAGTTAAAGGTAAAGCAAACCGCCCTCATTCGAGGCGCCCAATCCGTGGGCCGAAGGTGTTAAATTGCTTTAATTAATGGCCGCACACACGATGCGCGTTCAAGTCCGCTTTAAATGCTCTATGCAAACAACCTCATAACATGCCGCCGATCCACTTTCCCGACTTCGCTGGCATTAAATCGTTCCGTGAGCCGTTTTCTTTTCGCGGCCGATTCCAGCCGGGCGTCGGTTGGTCGGTGTGTGTTTTTGGCGTCTTCTAGTCCGCGAGCCCGGGCTGGAATGCCGCGGTCTGCCGCCGACGATTCTGCGCTTACCAGATTCTGTTAACTGATAAGGAAAATGAAATTCTCGCTTCGTTTAAATCATTTATTTATAAGAGAGAAAGATCGAGCGGGCAAGATAAGCAGCAGCCGCGACGACGGCGCAGACGACGGCGACGGCGGCGGCGGGACGTGTGCCGACGATGGCTGCGATCCTGCGCGGATGGCTGCGCAAGATACCGGGGACCGGGCCCCGATCAGCCCCGACGCTCGGAATGAGGAATGTTTTCGCGAAACGGGCAGGAATTTGCCGAGATCCCGCGAGAGCTCGCCCGATGATGGGCCTGAGCTGAACTGAGTCTGGGGAGGGTACGCAATTGAGGTTCGCAGCGCACGGAATCTGCCGGCCCCGGGAGAAGGCTTCATTTCCGTGGGGCCCGGGAAGCTACTACTCCCGTACACACTGCCGGTCGAAAGTAATCGAGCGGTTGTGGCTGCAATTTCGGGGCCGAAGAAAGGGGGTCGATTAAAGAAAGGCCTTGAGCCTCGCTCGCTCTCGAATTAATAGCTTATTCCAACATTATGGGAGCGTCCTTTAAACTGTCATTTGAGACTTTAAAAGGGTCATTTCGTGTTAACGCCTTTCCTGTGGAACCTTTTCCACTGTTGCCAAACCAAGAAGGTCTTACTTACGAGTCAGTTAAAATAAGAGATACACTCGTGGACATGCTTCTTTGAACCGAACATTAAAATGGCCCCCTAGCAGCTTTGTCGTTTAGAAACATCGACCAGTTGTTACTCTACTAGAAGCCTTTTTTATCTAGCTCTTAGCTCTTAGGTAGCTCTTTCGTCCTAATACTTTCGACTCGCTGGACTTCCTTATAAACGCTTGATAGTTTTAATAAAGTTAAGCGTCGCCAACGGAAGCGAGAGTCTCTTTCGGTCGCAATTCATCGCAAGGATCAACTCAGCTCAACCCTCAGATCGAGATTGCTCCCAATGGCTCGTTCTCTCTTTCTCTCTCGCTCTTTGATCCAATATGAATAAACATATGTTTGGCAATACATACATTAAACATGAGCCCGATGATTCGACGAGATGGATGAGCGCGCATAAGCGGGCCCTGCGCAACGGCGCAGGACTCGGCCACATTATCAGCCTTACGTACGCAGCCTTCGCAGATCGCGATCTCGCGGGCGCGCGCCAAGATCGTGGCAAGAACAGCGTCACCGAACGGCCAACGGGTTTTATGCGCGCGGCGAAGGAATCTCGCGATCTTCGTCGTCGCCGTTGCCTTCCTCGTCGTCTTCGTCGTCCTCGGTGATCATGTTCATTCCACGATAAGCGCGCGCGCACGCGGATCCGAGAAGAAGGTAAATGAACGACCTTCTCATATCCTTAAGCTATTATCGTGTCGTGCCGTGGCGTGGCGGGCCCTTCCCTTCAGTACCCGCGTCCGTGACTGCGGGCGTGATGCGGTAATATCAGCAAACGGGGGTTGACTCCGAACCAGCCAACTTCCGAAAGCCGGGAAGGGAGGGGAGAGAAAATTAGCATTCATATTTCCTTGCCGGCCGGCGGATCTAACTGTTTCTGCTGTCTTGCTTGCTGGCCGAGACCGTGTGTCCGTCCGCAGGCACAACATGTTTTCGCTCTCTAATGGCGAACCGTCCGGGGCGGGGGGGGGGGGGGCCCACGCCCGGAGGAATGTCGGAGGACAAGATGCCACCGCTAGATTCCGTCACGCAGCGGATCCGCTAGAACTGCAGTTAGCTTTCGTTTCACGCAGACCCTTCAAACGGAACCCGTTTCCAGGAGAGAGCCGCTCGGCTCGGTTCGGACGGGACTGATGATGATGATGGGGACCGCATTGGGCACATTATGCACGGACACCCGGCGGTGGAACGGAACGGAACTCGCCTGCCGGCGGATGATGAGTGGTCGATTGGTGGTGGTGTCTTTGGCGATTACTTCCTGCCACCCGGTTCCCCGTTAGACCCGAGCAGGGGTGTCCTCGGTTCGCCGCGCCTGCACCGCACACGGAACAGGTGGATAGGCGCGTCCGGAAAGGCACCCAGCCAAAGGACATCCCCGGGACGGGGCACACGGTGTAATTACTGCTGCCTGTAACTGATTTACAGCCGTAATTAAAACGATCTTAAAACGGCCAACATGTCGCGCAGGGTGTCTGGAGCGACGGTCCCGTGTAGTCCGCCGAGTGCCCACCAGAGGGCCGTCCACCTTGAAGAACCCTGGATCCCGGCCGTTCTTTTGTGCGTGCGTTTATGTAGTGTCTACTCCTTTTTGCCTCGCCTTTTGTCGTCTGTCTTGTGCGGCTGAGTTGCTGTGTTGTTGTTATATTTCTTTGATTCCGCACACACACACACACATGCAGGCACACCATTCGATAGTGTTGCTGTTGCAGGGGCGAATAGAAATCCCCATCGCCACCACCCGGTTTTATGCTGCTGTCTGTGCCGTGTGCGCTCAAGAGACAATTAGTGTTAATTTTGTGCTCAGACTCAGGTCCCCTGTTTTTATGTTGGGCCGCCGCTCCCCTCCCGACCCGGGCAGGTCATATTAATTTTTAGTCCGCCCTTCCGTCGGGGGCCAGAGGCCCCGAGATAGGCAGCCCGCCAAGAAGTGCATAAAGGGGACGGGCATTAATAAATTTGCATTACCCTTTTATTGTCGCGTCGCTTGTTAAAGGACGCTCGGGGATGCTTGGGGGAACCCTTGCTAACATGCTTGTTGGTCCCGCAGTTTCCTGCCCGGGCGATTGACAGCGATCCAGCGCGACGGTGGAGCAGGTACTTCGCGTCGGGCCGGCCGGCCGGCTCGTGACACGGCAAATAATTGCTACATAAATTGTACCCGTGTATTTAAATGAGAGTATGCTCTTACGCGGGCACACGTGGGGCCAATCGTTTCATCATTTATCGCGACTCTTAGCAACCGGGTGTCCGGGACTCCGGGGACGGTTCGCTTCGATTCGATGGGCTCTGTTGTGAAAAAAAAAACGAGGGACACCGCCTTTCGTGTAATTTATGCTGAGAGGTATTTGGTGTAAGGTCATGTTCACGACTAGCTGATGGCACAGGCACAGGACTCTGGGGAATGTCGAATGGCATGAAATTGAATCCCGCCGCTTCGACGGGCAATCCACGGTGGTGTTGATGTCGGATGTCCGCGTACTAGTAGCGGTCTTATAGCCTCGCACGCGAATATACGGAAGGTAACGTGAAAGGGGTCCTTCAGAAGGATAGCAGGCAAACTAGTTCCAGAGGCTATTGATACTTATGAAATCTTATGAAGCTACTTATGAAATTCATTGTTCGTACTCATATTTATGCACAATATCTATCTATCTATCTAACTATCTGCTATCTGTTGTAACTTACCTCTTGTATTCGGAAAGTTTTACAAATAAACTTCATTTTTGTTCTTTTCGTGGTTTTCGAGGTCGGATTTTTTTTATTGAAGGTCAAGCTCAATGTTGAGGGCTTATTCCTTGTTCATATTTTGAATCCATTTCTACTGTTTAATTTTTTTCCATTTTAAAATTTATACTTTACTTTCCAATGTTTACATATTAGTTTAAAATTCGAGCCGAATTCGAGCGAGAATGCTTTCAAATACGAAGATTTTTTAAATAATTCTCCAGAGTTTTGTTGTAGAAACTTCCAGCATTTGATAGAAAAAATTGCCGACTCTCGAATCACTGCTCGAATCATTGCTCGAAGACGTCTTTTCATTACCCCACCACGCCGGGGTCCGATTTAGGGGATCTACGAGAAAGCATGAAATTAAAAAGCTTCCTGAAGCAGCATAAAGCAAGAACAGCGCTATGCAGACGATGAAGAATAAGAAGAAACAAAGTTCCACGAAAAAGGGTGAAGAAAAATGTACCGATCACTCACGAGGTATCTCACCACACCCTCTGTGTGCCAGTTTCCCAGTCCCACCCTCACAGTATCATCCGTGACATAATTCCGGTTCTGACCCAATAAAACGCACAATAGAGACGTTGCATAATACAAATATCTAATCCGGGTTAAGTTATTCCGCCCTCCGCCCTGCCACGTCACACTTTCCGGGGCCTAATTGTCAGAAACAAGATCACCTCCGCCTGGTCCCGCTGCATTCCACCGTGGTGGCGCAACGGGGGAAGCAGGGACCAGACCGGGGCCTTCATCTAAAACAAAAACACCCAGCAACCCCCCACGTAGGGTTGGGCCACCACCCTTCGGCCGATCGCCCTACGCCGCGTGGATTCGGAGCTTTCCGGTCCCGTTAGGATGGTGTCGCTCTCGAGTGGCATGGCAGCTGAGCAGAAGAGAAGCAGAAGATGGAAAACGAGGTGGCGAAAAATGAAGTAGAAAATCTAGCACACACACAAATCCCGGATCTCCGGGGCCGTGGGCCGTTCCTACGTCCCGCCAGCGGTGCGGTCCAGCGACCGGGGTCCCGGACTGGGCTGGCTAGCGATCAGTGAGAACGATCGTGCACAAGGCTCTCCTCCGCTCCGGGATGGCTGAGACACAAATTGAAATAAAAGCACCGGGGCCCCGACCGATCCGGGGACAGGAAAAGTAGGGAGAAACAAAAAAATGAAAAGAACACTGCCGAGCCGAGTAACAACATTAAAAACCGTCAGACAAATCGAAGCGAAATTATATAAATTAGCTGCCGGTTCGCCCACCTCGCCTGGCCCGCGGTTCGGGGCGCAGTTCTAGGTGAGGGCCACCCATTCCTGGTGGCCGTTGGCTGGGCGCAGGAGGACGCAACCGCGCGAGCCGATCAGCGAAGCAAGATCACGATCACGCGAAATCGGCGTCGGCGGTGGCTCTCGTCGCGGGCGCGCCGATCATCACCGTCTCGTGGTTGTTTTATTGTGATCATTATGTTGCTGGCTGGCTGGCTTGCCGGTCGGGTCATCGGTTTTATGCTGCTGACGATGATGCTGCCGGTGGTGGTGCTTCGTCCGTGGTCCGACTGATTTCGTTTCCCGGTGGGTACGCAGGCACACTGTTCCTTTCGCAGGGTTGCGCAGCGACGGTGGGGACGTCTCGAAAGTCCGCTGAATTTGGAAATTTTGTCCGTAAAAAAGTCCGCTGAATTTGATGCAGCGACTTCTGGTGGGATCGGCTGAGAGTGATCCATTACGAGTTAAGGGACAAACATCAGTGACTCGTAAAAATCTTATGCACTCAAGCATTGTATTTGCCCAGGCTCGGGTACCTTCCAAATGAATGAATTTTCCATTGCTTCCATGTTCGGCACATTCCTTCCACCGTACTATTGGAACTACCCTTCATTGTAACGGTTTCACGTTGTGGCCACGTTGCATTCTTTCGCAAAACAAAACAAACCCAAACGATGGCAACATACTAAGCTGGTTAAAACCGTTGCCCAACTCCGGCTCCGATGGGCACCAGAGTCACCGCCAGAGTTAATGGCCGATGGACAGATCCCGATAGAGTCACCGAGTCACCGGCGTCCGCGGAATGACAAACCGGAGCAGCTACCTGAGCGCTCGTTACCTGGTCGGCGGATCGGGATCGGGGCCGGCGTCGCCGCTTGTTGGCGGGTTAAGAGGGTACATTATGCGAAGATGAATCAATTTTCAGCTCTCCCCCTTTCGCCCGGGTTCGGGTTCACCGGGACTTCCTGGTTCTCATCGCACACACACGGCGTGCTGAGCACTCGGCTCTGAGGGCTCCCGCGGGATTGAAACTGCCCAGTCACTTCCTCGCGCATTCTACTCGCCCTGCGGGGTCTCGTTTGCTAATGTTCCGCCCTCGTCCGGGACAGGAGGAGGCCTTCTTTCATCGACGTCACGTTCGCATCCGCCCGCGGAGCGTACGCGGGTCCGGTCCAGTTTCACGAACTTGTTTCGCGAACGGGGCTGGCCCCCGGTGAACCGTTACGCCGACCATCCGTCCCTCTTCCGGCCCCGCTTCGTGACAAATTGATTCAGATCGTCCTTCCGACTCCTCCCGCTGGCAGAGCGCGGGGCAGACAACAAGATGTGTCTCTGGATCCGGACGGAGGGGGTCAAAATGACAATCATCGTCTTCGACGAGAGTGCTGTTGGTCGCGTCGTTCGAGTTGATAAACGAAAATTACAACACCGTTCGCCGTGCCACAGACACAAGTCCTGGAAGGCCTGCCAGCCTATGCTGCCACCGTAACGTGTCTCGTTCGTTGCCCATTCGCGGACTCGCAGGGCCGGGCCGCGCCGAGGCCGATTGCTGATCTAATCTGAAAATGATGAGGTTCACGAGTCCTAGGCCTGGTTCGTCCAAGCCCAGCCCAGCCCCAGCCCAGCGTTTCCCATACATCAACTCAACCTGGTTTCGCGCGGATTAACGGGTTCGCGCGGTGCATCCTCGGCCGGAACCGCCGAGCCGGCCGCGTGGAAGCAGCGTGGAGCGCAGCGCATCACGACACAGGCACCGGTGCATCAGCCGGGGCGGCGCATAAAAAAACAAAAACAAAAATAACGAACCTCACCTCCGAGCTCAACGACAAAGTGCCCACGGGACACTGACCTCTGGCGAGAGTGCAGTGGCCACCTTGGGGGGGAGCAAGAGGCTGAAGTGCCTCGCCCGCCTCATCGGTTACATCGATTACATTCTGACGGCGATATTATGATGGGCGCCGCAGTGGCAAGGTAGGCGGAGCGCACCGAGGCACCTTCGTTAGAAGCCGAACGAAGCGGACAGACCGACCGTGCGGCCGGGCCGACCCGGCAAGCGCACCGAGGCGAGTGCGAACCGAAACGAAACGGCATTGTTGTTGTGTGTGCCGTGTAACGGGGCACTACGGGCCCCGTAGATATGATGCAATAAGTGTAATCATAACTACTCACTCACTCTTCTCCGTCGCCGCTTGGTGGCGGGGCCGGAAGAAAAGGGGGCCGCAGACGAGAACGCGGCATAAAACCGGGCCCACCGGAGAGCAACGGGTGAATCTTGTCGACTTTATCGATTGAAGAAGCGGCGGCGGCGAGAGAAGCGCTAGCAGAAAAGGGTATAAAATTGAACCTCTCCGACAGGGACACTGAACTCCCGCGGGTGCGCTGCTACAAAGTGCACCCGCCCCGATGGACGACGGTATGTCATCCGAATGTGTGGGGAAAGGTGGTACAGAGAGGTCGGCACTTAGCGCAATTGCCAAATTGTCACTGGCGTAGCATAATCGGTTTCGTTCCGCACCGATTTGCGGAAGATGCAAGTTCAAACCATGACCCAAAATACAGGGTTATCCATTTTGCAGTTTCGAAATCACAAGGCTGCCATTTTTTGAATATATCTGTCAATCCAAGTGTCAAGCTTTTAGTTGAATGTCTGTCATTTTCGAAAATGAATCGCTTAATAACAGATCAGCGTGTTAGAATTATTAAAGCTTTTCTTCAAAATTTCCCTTCTGCAACACAAAATCTTCTTTCTTCAGCGACGAGGCACAATTTTCACTTGATGGCTACGTAAACAAACAATCACAACAACAACAAACTGCATAGTGTGCAATATGGGCTAGCGGCGCCATAGGACCCTAATTATTCGAAAACGAAGAAAGGAGAACCAACACCGTCAATTCTGAACGATATCGTCAAATGGTAGCAAATTTTGTTTTGGCTTGCAATTGAAGATATGGACTTAGAAGATATGTGTAATGTAATAGTTTTAGTATTGATGTAATAGTATTGATTGATAATCTAAAACGACATAGATCTGTGGGCTCTGGGACTTGTATGCGTTCGTTATGTATCGGATCAGTGAATAAGTAGACAATACCGGATCATTTTTGTACGACCGACGTCTCTAAATAAAAATAGAATTATAGATCTAAGAACTAGAGAGAGATTAAATTAGAGGATGCCATTGAGGGGTGCAATTGGTACACCAAAGTGAAGTGGACTATGGGTCCCTTGCTAAACACAATTGCAACATTGGGAAAAAATGAAACTAAACTCCTAAACTTAAGATTCAACTTTGATTTGGGCTCCAACTCCTAAAAGCGTCGTTAGCGTCGCGTTCCAAAGTCAAAGTCTGATTTCCGAAGCTCGTAGAATCATTGCTACATTCATCTCTCGGTCTGACGTTAAACCTGTGTCCAGTTGTTACCAGCTACCAGCTCTAGTAAAGTTGGACGCTAATTTCAGCTTCTAGTTCATGCTAACGGACCGTGTAGTTAAGAGATAGTGGCCAATCGCCATAAACTTTTATGGCTTGCCCTGCTTCCAATCGATTGCGCCATTCGCGAGAGGTGCCAATTTTCGAGCCCGGGGCGAGTTCATTGATCCGATCGTGGTTTTATTGTTTTCAATCGCCGCCTTTTCGCGGGTGCTCCGTTTGTCTTGTTTTCACGCCGATCACACACCACGATCGGTTCGAGCCGATGCAACCGAAAGATGTACACATGATGCCTCCAATTTGGTTCGCTACACTTTTGCGAGACAAACTCGTGGCGCACACGGGGTTGATGACGATAATAATGATAATAATGATGCCCATTGCCCGGTTGTGCGGCCGTGTGCCGTGCCGTGCGTGCTGCGTGAAGCAGGTCAAGAGAAATGAGAAGAGAAACAAATGAAATGAAAAAAAGTCGAACAAGAGCAACTAAAAGAAAACCGAAACATAACCAAAAAACTCAACTCAAAATCAGAGATACCCCCAAACCCCCCCTTGGGGCGGGGATCAGCCAGACCGTGGCAGGCGCAAACCAATGGCAATAAATTTGAAAACAAAGCAAACGACGGTGGCCAACAAAGCGGGCGCGAGACAGGGGCGGCGGCCACAGAAAGGCGGAGAAGAAAACTCGTAGAAACCACACACACGCGCGTGTACACGTGGAACAATATGTAACGGGATTGGGACACATAAAATCGTTGGCTTTGGCTTCGGCCGACCTCAAAACTCCCGTTTGCATTTCGGTGCCGTGCCGGGGCCGCGGGGTCCGGTTTCTGACAGATTCCCGAGCGATCTCCAGCGACACGGGATTTCGGATTAGGGGCCTCCGTTCCGATAAGCATCGGCCCCGGCCGCCTGTCTCGATCCCGACCCCGTGTCGTTGCCCAATTTGTCCGCAGATGCAGCCGGTCTGTAAGAGTGCGGTCAATCGATGTCGAAGGTGTCGTCCGTTGGAAGTCCCAAGTGGTCCCCCCACTGGGCCGGGGAGGTTGAAGAGTAAATTAATCTGTCATCTTTTTATCTACCCTACGACGTCGACTACTGTTAGGGGGCCCTCTGGCCGGGTGACACTAATTCTCCGAACCGAACCCGGGACACACTTCATTCAAGAGAGCATTAAGACCGTTCGATGGGCTTCCCTATCTTCCCGTTGTGTGATAGAACTTTTATGTTGGCCCTCTCTCTGTGTGTGCTTCTCGCGACTAGAATGGACCCATAAAACTCTGTCTGAGGGCTCTGTGGCACCAGGGAACATGACATCGATCCCGATTAACGCAGATCGACGGCCGAGGATCGAGCGGCGATGCGGTCCGACCACAGCGCGGTGCGACATTCCGCGACTTGGGCCAATAGAGCTGTTCATCGGGTAGCACGGAGCGATAATGGGTCCCACGGGACCCACGGCACACCAGTCCGTCCGTCGCTGCCGACGACGGGAGTAGAATTAATGAAGAGTTTAAGACAAACCCGACAACGCCAAGACGACGTTCGCACGTCAACTTCTCGCTGGAACGGCCTTGGCTATCAATTATCTGCGGCTGCAGCACGCAGACGTCCGCCTGGATGGCGAGAGAATCAATAATCGTCTTGCGGACTTTGCGTCTGCGTGTTTGCCAGTACTTGCGCCAATGTTTAAGCATCTCCGTCGCGATTTAGCCGTTGTTTGTTGTGCATTATTTCCGCCGCCTGTCGGGTGAAGGAACGACCTGCGGAAAGCCGCTTAAACACAAGGCGGACTTTCGCACCGACATCCACTGTCCGACTTCCTGGACCGAGCCGGGCCGGGTGCGCCTCGAAGGTCACGCTCCAAGTCATCCGCAGCGCGCCAAGTCGCCGCGATCAGCGTCAATCGAGCGTGAATCTGGGCACCAGCACTTATCACCCACTCACAGTTCACCCTCCCCGATCGTTAGCGCCCGGGCCTCAGGTTACTGACGCGTCCCTGACGCGCGTCATAGGTCAGCACGTCCGACAAATAGCTGCAAAGGCCAACCAAAAAAAAGGGGCACCTTTTCACACCTTCGGACCTACGATCGCCGGTCGGCTGCCGTAATGCGATCCAATTTTAGGATCCCTGGTCGGTGATTTATTTTCTCCTAGCGCTTGCCGCCGCCGCCGGCGGTGAGCGCTACGTGCTGTGCTACAGTAGCTCAAACGGACGCAACAGGTACCGGCCCGGGCTAGCGGGTCCCGGCGAGTCAGAAACCCGATCCTCGCACCAGGATCCGCTCGATCGGGGTCGTTAAAGCCGACACACTCGCGGGACCAGCGGGGTTTATGGAAAAGGATCGGAGAGCGATAGCGAACGGAAAGGTAGACCCTTTTCGTAGGGAACGGATTGGACAAAGTGTCAAAGAGTGTGTAATCTATTACCTCAGAGTCCATTCAGAGAGTTCGGTAGAAATCTCCCGAGGATCGCGCGCGCAGTTCGTGGAAGTGTGTTTCTTCAATCCTTCCCGGTTTCCCCTCCAGTTGCCGACCTGCCAATGATTGATGTAATGAGTGTAGATCCAACACTCCCGGGCACGGATTTGGTGGCTGCGGGAATCCGAGTTAAAGGTGAAAGAAGGCCGTGAGGTTCCCTGTCACCGAAAGCGAGTAGAACTTGGAGTTTGGTTTCACCTTAAGCCCTGTTTTTTTGATGACCCATGAAAGATCGAGGATCGTACATGATGGCGCAATTTCTGGCGCATCGAATAGGGTTCAAGGGACTTCTTGCTTCGGTCATAATCCGTACAAGATTAGAAACTTCTAACCAGGTGTGCCCAGCAGCTACGTAAGCTACTCACCGAAGCAACACCGAAGATCAATGATCGCTCCCTGTGTAGGTCTCGGGCTCGTTGAGCTTCCTCCTCGTTTATGGACCTCCCTGTTCAATAACACTTTATTGCCTCTACGAAGTACGATACTTGGAATGCCCGGGTAGCACCTGACCAACGGTGGACGCCGTTCCGGCTACCACCAGGTTCACCACCCAGGCAATCCCAGCGTGACTGACGGGATCACCCAGAGGATAAGCGCCTCATCGACTGGTAATTTGTGTGTATCGCCGATCTGCTGACTGCGCGCCGGCGCGCGGCGCTGAATCCATTTTTTAATAATAAATTAAAACGAATTGCTAATTAATTGCCCCTTCTGCCGAGTGCCGGCATGTAGATCGCTCGACATCTCCGGCGATCCCCGTTCGGGTTGCACGGGGTTGCACAACACGACGACAATGGCGCGACTCTACCTCTGGCCGGTAGTTCGCGTTGCGGTAGCGATCGTTCCGATTGGTTCAAGTCGCGGCGGCACAATGCAAGTGCCGGGCAATAAAAGAAACCCGAGATTCCTCTCCGCTCCTCTCCGCACCACTCTCCCCCTGGCGGACGGCGAGATCGGAGAGACCGCGGAGGAGGTTCAAGTTTTTATTGCAATTTTATTTCTGTCACGAATATGTACGACAGAACGGTGGAACATCGCTGCCAACCGGCTGGTGGTGTCCGTCCGTCAGTGTGTGAGGCCCGGGACCTCCACGCTGGTCCGTGTAGACCGTCCGGCTGGGCGGGGCGGTCTCTTTGGCGGTCCCCCCGGCACCGACCGCTTCTGTCTGCTGCTTGGCAGACGGAGACGACGCGCGATGTTTGTCAAGAAGATTACCATAAACCCGGGGCACCGTTTGTTAGGAAGCTTTCATTAGGAATTCTGTCCCGTAGCGCTGCTGCTGCGGAACGGCAGGTTAATGATCCTCCACCACACTAATCGCTCTAGCCCTCGCTCTAAGCCTCGCGGAGACATTTATTGTGCCCCAGGAGCCTGTGGAGCCTCGGGGCTTTTGGTGAAAAATTTACGACCCACCCGTCGGCCCGTGGGCCGGGTTCCGCCGGAGTAATAGATGGGGACGGTATATATACTAGAGCTGATTGCAGGCCGCTTCGCGCAGAATGCTTCCTATCGGGCACTGTCCCGGGGGCGCGCACTCAGCATCGGCTCGCAAACAGCTCCACATTATGGAAACTTTGCGTCTGGAATTATTCATTCCACTAATTGATAGCGTTCGCAGCTCGGCCCACCACTCGACCTAGCCTAGCTGGTGGGCCAGCCGGCCGCTGGTTGGTCTTCTCAACCGGCTCGGCAGCATTACGCTACGCAAAAGGCAAAACATGTGTCCGTCCGTCCGCGCAAAAGTGACGGAGGCGAGACGAAGCAAAAAAAAATCATAACCACCAACGTCCGCGAGAAACCCGCGCAGAAATCCGAGTTCCCCCTAGAACCGGGGAACGTGTCTCAAAATTGGTTGCCAATCGACGAACGCGTCGACGACGTTCGATCCGTTCGAGCTCGCCGAGCCAGACGTTCCTTTTCAGGCGCGTCGCGCGCGTTACGATCAGGCGCTGCCAACCAGGTTTTACCTTAAAACAGACACATCAAAACCTGGGTCCCCGGGTTTGTGAACAGCTTGTTGAACTTGCTGCTGCTGCACTACGGAGCGCACTGGACATCGCCGTACGCTGCGCGGTGGTATTTTTATGTAGTGTATCAAACGGTGGGCACCTTTTAATAAAAATCGAACCCACATCAACACGCGCTTCGTCGCCATTCGGTGACAATTAAAATTCTCGAACGAATATGAATTTAAAAAGGGCTGCAACAGGAGCAAGAAGCGAGCTCCTCGCGCACGAGTGTGTTACAGGAATTCTTGCTCCCATTAGGCGACGGAACGGAACGGGAGCCGTGGCAAAAGTCTGTATAAGGGGGGCAGCTTCACCGGACAGGAGGACAGCTTCTTGTGGTGCTTAGCCCCTCGCGTGATTGACGAGCTGCAGGATTATGTTTTGACATTTGTTCACCCAACTTTAAGTACCTTGCGAACCGCCAATCGCCAATCGCTGGGCTTAATCACTCACATCCCGATCGATGATCGATGGCGGATAGTGACATCTTTGCAGCTTTGCAGCATCAACACTCGGGGGGCCACAATCTAGAGGGGTGTTCCTGGGTTAGCGCGAAATATCTGTACGCCCTCCGCAACGCACATGGCTTAATCAATTCCGGAGAGCTCCACTCCAGGAGAGTTTCAACGGAACACGGTAGCCATTGGTGCGTGCTGTTAGTGGAATGCCTTCGGCGATTCCGAGACGTAAATACTACCACGCTCGGAACCTGGCCGCGCTCCGCCTTATCGAGCTCATAAGAGGACCCGGACCAGAACGCCCCGAAGACGCTACACCGCGGTGCACCGGCCAGCAGAGGGAGCCAAATTGTGTGTGCGCGCACTTTTAATGAATTATGGCCCCTTTTATCAACGCCTACAAGAAAACGGTGCGCCCCCCGCCAAGGGGTTCCAAATGGGCGATGTTCGTTAATTGTATTGCGCGCCACTAGAGTGTCGACCCAGCCCGGAGAGTTCGCCACAACACGTACGGCATATCGGCCCCGGAGGGAGCCTGCTGCGGCCGCGCGGTGTGCAAAATTTATCGTGTATACCAAAGGGCAAAAATGACACTCGGCTTTTAATGAACCACCGGCCCAGCCCGGGCTACTTCCTGGGGTCCCTTCTTTCCCGAGCGCAACTCCCGGGGGCCAAAATCGCGCGTCCAGAAGCGGCCATACCTGCGCCGAGATCTTCGCCAGAAGCGGATGCAGTACGTGCGCGGTTTGGTCTATTTTCGCCTGGCCGGTGCCCGAGGCGTGCATTCCATTCCATTCCGGTGAATCGAACGGCCCCTCTCGCGCGGCTCGCATAATAAATTGTGTTGGAAATTTACACGATCGTGGCCCGATCGGTTTTGGTTCGGGGATGAATTTTACACGCCTCATTTAATTCCATCGGACCAGAATCCGGATCACGGACCACCATCGGAGAGATGGGTGTTGGCGGCGGGTGCGCGCTCCCTACATGGAAGGGCTGGCCGGCTCCGTCATTTTCGCCCCCGGCCCCCCAGTGGACTCCCTTTCAGCCGTAGACGAACTTGGGGACTTTGCCATAAATCTTCGGACCATAAATGCGCGCACGACGGTGTGCGTGCCTCGCACCGGATGATGGGGTCCTGGCTGGCACGGCTTGACGGACGGGGACCGATCGTTCCAGACCATCCTGGGGACCGTTCGTGTGTCCCGTCCGAGATCGGCAGCATAATGGAAAATGGCAGCACCGATTCCGATTATTGGCAATATTGTTTCAGAGAACGCGCCGCGAAAACCCCGCCGGCTCCGCGGTGTGGTGGTGCATCGGACGATGATAATTAAGGGTCGTACTCATAAATCATGGCCCGCGCTGTCCTACGCGTAGTTATTCACGCGCCCAGCGGAGCCTTCGTCCTTCTCGAGCGTGTGGCTCGGCTGCGTGGCGTTGTTTGGATTGTATGCTAATAGGATTTTGCGCGTACGCACGCGTTTAATCTTATCATGTTTACGACCGTTACCGGCCGCGGCGCATGTGTGCAGATGATTGTCGGCGTCGGCGTCGGTTGTGGGCTCACACACGTGATGCATCACATCGCCATCACCAGACCTCTTATTACGGCGATAGGGACGATCCGCACTGGGGCCGGCACGACCGCCACCGCTCGGCGGCTGGCCAAATTTATCGATCGCGTATTTGCTTGCGCCAGGGATCAACCAGGACCGGATTACCTGGTGATGGTGGACGCTCTGCCGGGCGGAGAGTCGCAGTCATAAATCAGTGATCGATTTCTGTTCGCTAACAAGCGAGGGGAATTCATTGTTTCTGCAATCATAAATATTGATCCGCTCTGTCGGGCTCGGCCGGCCCGACTCGGACGGTGGATCTTCTTCTCGTAGGGCGAGGGCAAGGGCAGCCCGTGTGTACACGATCGTCGTGTTCGACCCCGTGTCGTCCCCAGGCCGACCCCCAGGTCCCGGGCGGGTCCGGGTGAATTTGTATTTTACATACATCATTACCATCGAGCGCTATTACGATCTCGTCATCCGCTATTTTATCGACCGCCGGTCCGGCCCGTCGCGGCCCACTCGGGATGGACACAGGATGTCCAGGAGGCTTTACGAGCCCGCGCGCACCCTACCCTAGCCGTGAAAGATCTATTGCCCGCCTTGCCTTGCGGGAGCGCCGGGGCCGGAGCGAAAGGTTAACGAACGCACTCCGGTTAGCATTCCTCCGGGGCACAGCGGCGCATTCCGGAGTGTGTGAAAGTGTGCACGGTCGGCGGACGGACCGAACCGAATCGAAGAACGATCCAACCTGCATGACAATGAAACTTTGAAAGCGAACGACCAGAATGTACAGCTTTTTCCTGCTATTTCTATTCCGTGCACCGTCCGATGACGTTCTGCTTTCAGGCGGATTCCAATGGCGACATCAAAAGATGTTTACCGGCCTAATCTTACCCCAAAAATCGTTCCTTCAATCCAACCGATCTCTCGATCCGACGTTTTAAACAGCCACCGCTGCGGGTTATGTCAACGAAGTAGGTGTGTTACTCAACGCTTTGCAATTAAATGGAGATAGGAATCTCCAAAAATAAGCACCGAAGATTCTAATCGAACCACCCGTTTGGTCAGTGACCACGCACCGTATCCGTTTAGGGTTGGGTTGATTGTTTTGCACTTATTCGCGTTGTTACACAAGCCGCGGTGGCCAAACAGTGATCGTCAGTAATTTCGCAACGCGCTTCGTTTCGCCACCGGTTTTCGGTGGTGGATGTTACAGAACACAACACAGCAATGCCACCGCCGGATGTCGTCATCTGTCAAGTGGCCACCGGTGGCATTGCGCAAGCGGCGCACTTGGCTTGGTTCTTTTGCTACCCACAACCCGGCGCCTCTTATTATGCAGAATCGAACCGATTGCCACCGGCAGATAGCGGGCGCCCCTTGGCGCGCAGCGGAACACACCTCTCGAGGGTGGCGAGAAGGCACCGCACGATGCGCACTACAAAATGGTAACCAATTTCTTCAGCATCCTCCATCGAACGGTGTCTGTTCTGTGCGGCTGCAAGGCGAGTGCATCATTATTTCCGCGGCACAGTATGGCACTGTGGTCGTTGCCGTGACCACCGCGGAAATGGTTTAGCGCGATGCCCGGGAGTAGATCACAAACCGGGCGTCCCGATCCGCGCCAGCACTGGTAATGGCCGAGTCACGCAAGGGCCACCGGTGCTACTTGTGGTATCCGCGGCGTGGTTACGTTTCCTGCGATCTGCAACCGTCACCGGCTCGCGATGGGTCGCAGGATGATAAGCACGTCTCTCGATTCGGATTCCCACCACACGGGACACGGGAAGCATAACAGTAAAACGGGCTTTCCCTCCGGGAAAGCGTTGGCCGCGCGACGCGGAAAAGCATTGAAGGATTGGGCGCTCGAAATGCCTGAGCACGAGATGCCTGAGAAGATGGACAGCAAATTCGCTGGCGTTGGCGCTGGACTAGGATTAGTCGAAGTAACCGGAATTCGCAGAATATTGCTAAATATCGAACCGTTGACTTATAATTTTTCTCTTTCTTTTCTCATTGCAGCAAAAATGAAAATATTTTTGCCACTAGTGGTGTGGATCATACTTCTCTTTCGAACGGTAAGTAATTCGCCTAAATATTCGATAATTTCAATGCTCACGACAGTGATCTCTTTTGTATATGATCGTGTTATTTAAGCTCGATTTAACGATCGTTTCGTGCAAGGATTGTGGAGAATTAAATAGAATATCGCATTAGATGAGTTGGAAACACTGGCCCACTGCATTTGCTCGATTCGGCTGCTCCAACAACGAATTATACAATGAACTAAGTAAATTGAATGAAATTAAGCATTTAAAGAACCGTTTGCAACGCCATAGCGAGTCCAGCGCGCGTCCAACGACTCCCGGTGACGGCTTGGCGTCATTTACGGTGGCACTTCTTAATCACTATATCAAAACTACACCAGAGCGCATGATCGCTCTCGGGGAGCGCTGCCTGCTGATGACCCAGGGCAACAGTAGCGCCGCCCGGGATCGGAATGATGTAAGGCCCACCGGGCATTCCGGGTGCGGGCTGCGTGGCTCGTGAGTTGGCTCGACATGCAAACTCCCAGCGGGTAAATAGCTGGTCTGTATAAAAATGGAAACAGGGTCTGCTCCAAATGATGGTACCATTTATACTGCCCCCCTCTCGGGCCACCATCCGTATCAGTTACCGGACGCGAGCCGAGCGATCAAGCACCAGCAGTGTCTTCAGTGGGCTTGGGCGTCCTCCAAAGCATTTCCTTCGGCCCGCGGTCATTGCGTGCCCCGGTGCAGCCACACGTTTTCGTAATTAGCGGCCAACGCAGCATCGACGCGGCCGGCGAGGAAGTGCACTAACGAGGTGCGCAACTCCTTGCCGAGGGGATGTAGCGTGCGTTCCGATGCGGGGATATGCTAAATTGGAATTTTATTGTGGGACGAAAGTGTGGAAAGAAGTATTTCATTACACCGGCGCGAGAAGGAAGCGTCCCGGCACGAAAACAAATCACCGATCACCAGCGGTCAGCGGGCAGCGGCCAGATATAATTGTGGTACGTACGCCGGACGAGCGAACGACCGTGGGGCGAGCATGGGGCGATCGATAGGATGGCACCGCGACCGCGAAGACGGGCCCGGTTCCTAACGATGGGACCATAATAATTGGAAAACCATTTCCACCGTTGTATTGACTTGACGTGGTGACGATGGCCCCCCGCCGGGACAGGTTCCCCGTTCCGGAGCCCACGCGCTGCACCTCTTCAAGTTGTAGACGAGTTAGACCTTGAGGCTGGGGCTGGAAGGGCGGGATCGGATTGACTCATCACGCTCGGCCCTGCGCTACCGATGGCCCATACCGATGGTTTGGGGCCAGATCGTTTACAACGGCACGGTTCACGGTGTCACCTTCGGTTTCGCCTTTTTTTTTTGTTCCTGTCGGACACGTAGATCTCGATCGGGGATCGAGGACACCCCGTTCGTTGGCGTCGAGAGACGTTAAATCATTAGCAACCAACACGGCACACGCGGCCGAGAGGTGCGGCCATGGCGGTCTTGTCGGTACCTCTGCCTGCCTGCCTGCTACTACCGACGCGGCGTGCCAATGTGTCCGTTCGTTATCATTCGGTCGGAGTGCGGAGGAAGTCGGACCGATCGCCATGTTGTACACTGGGCGGCGATGAGCACATTTTTCACACGACCTACAGAGAGAGAGAGAGAGCGCGTGAAAATGATGGCTATCGGGGCCTCACGGCACTTCTGCGTTTCGTAAAACAGCAGTCTGCGGTCTGCGAATGGCTCTTGTCCGGTGTCCGGCGGGCCATGCGCCGTCGGAAGGTCGCCGCCGGACCCCGCCGCCGCCTTCGTGTCCTTTTGCTGTGGTATTTATTTTTTGTTCCACCACCGACACCTAATCTACGGTCAGTGCGGGACCGCAAGAGTCCAGTCAATCAGTGAGCGGTTCGCGAGGCGTTGCGAGGCCGCGCGCCGTATTGTGGCACATTTATACTCAATGAACCCCCTGAGCGCCACCGATAGTCGGAAGAGATCGATTCAAGGTCGGTCGTTACGACTCACTGCGCCAAGGCTGGTGGGAAAGGACTTCCTTTGCCGTAGCGGCCACAACAACCCGCCTAACGATCGCGGATCGTGGTGTTCCGTCTGAAACCGTCATGGTCCGTGTGTGCGGTTTCTTCACGACTGATTTCTGCGCGCCAACGCATCCCTGAAGACCACGGCCCCGTCGAAGTGGGAGTATCTCGCAATTACGGTCGCTCCGCGCGCGGTAGTTTATGTGCCATTTTTATGATTGAAAATGTGCCATTAACACGGAAAATTGAATATTTTATGGACTCCGACGACCAGTCCGCCGTCCCATGCGGACTGGTGAGGAATTTTACAATCTTTACGTTGTGGCGCGTCCTCCAAGAGTGTTGAACGAGGTTCTTCAACGAGCTCCGCACCGTTTATCATCATCGCCCGGGAAGTTGTGGCGTAGTAGCTACATCGCATCGATCGTGCGCCGGATGTTTCGAAGCACCAGACGAAACTCAGGGCAACATCCACTCTAATTAGACGAAATTCCTTCGATGCGATAACAAGTGGCGCCCTCTCGTGGATCGCTCGCGACTGGCGAACGGCGTAGTGTTCTGCGTCCTACGATAATGAGAAAAGTATTCCAGTAAATGTTGTCGTACCGTCCGGGGCGGGACGTCGACGAGTACAAGTTGCGGCCGTTCAGTGGCACCGCACCATGCAGCACACACCAGAGCCCATGTATCCGTCTTCTGCGAAACTGTGTCATTAGCGTAACGATCATCCCGCGGCCCGGGAGAGAAGGACGCGCACTCTAAGCCGCCCCCGGGTGACCAATGCTAAACCATTAGGCGCCGTGTTCCGGTTGTTCCCGGGACTTGTCGTCGGGCCCTCCGGTGTACTACCGGGCTACCGTATGACCTGCTATTCGCTGGAGCGTCTGCTCGGACGCACCACGATTGATCACGGAAAGTCCCCCGGCAAGTGGCTGTGGCCCGCCGGTTTCCAGGACGTGCCAGATTACGACACCAAACCCGGTTCCACCTCCCCACCACCCGGAGGCCACAGTGAGTGACGGGAGAAAGAATAACTGTAGTTTGCTGCCTAAGCCAACCCGTCACTCCAGCTTCCACGCTTACCCTAGGCTCGCCCCGAGCCTAATTCTTCAAGATGCACCCCGCCGCATCAGCAGCAGCACACAGCGTCGGGAATTCTTCCTCTAGGTTACCACTATCTAGGCCACCGCGCCCAGCACGCCGCCCGTGGGTTCGGTTGTAAAAGCCAAATGTCATACTACGGTTCGCGCTGCGCCGTGTCGGCGGGGCCCGTTTTGCGCAAAATGGTCCACCACATCTCGCGATCTCTGTCTCTCTCGCGCGCGGTCGTCCGGTCCCGTCGGAACTGCAGGAGACCAGTCCCGGGCGACGTTACGTGCCGACCCAAAACCGGCCCCAACGAGCCAGGGTACACAATTTTCGAAGAAAGCAGCAAAACCGGTCCCCCGAGTCCGCAGCAAGTCCGACCCGACCCCGTGTGTGTGCGCGCGGCGCGCCAGGTTTCCTGTGGCCAGGCGCGCAATGACTGTTTTCTTTCAGTTTCTTGGCGGAAAAACGGCCAAAGTGCGGGGCCCGCTTGGCCCCGATTTAGGTCAGGAGGGATGACACGCGAAGCAGCAGCAGCAGCAGGTCGGCTTTGAAGACATGGGTGTTTAGACATGGAATGAAAAATCGAGCACTAAACGCGCGGAAACGGTGTCGAACGCTCCGGAGATGCGGAGTGTAAACATCGCGGGCGCGGGCCAGGAAAATCGTAAGCCACTCCACTGGAAGGAGGCTGCAGGACGGACTGTGTCATCACTGACCTGTTTTGACGCGCCAGCTCGTGGTATTAGCAATATAGGGTATAGGAGCTGCGTTTAAAATTGTACAAAGATCCGTAGGATTCGTATTGGTCTTAATAAGAGTAACTATCAATTGCTGACCCAACGCAAGAGAGGTTCAATTTAATCAGAACTGACTTGACCTAACGCCCAGAATTAACAAAGGAGGTCCGGCGAGCGAAAAATAGGTTTTGCTCATTAAATCTTGTCCTTATCCGGTAGCCTCTGGTCCGGAGTGCGACTTGTGTTCACGCCCTCCAGCAAAAAACAGGGTCCAGCGAGCCCTATTAATTGAATACTAGAGCAGGCAACAAAGAAGTGTATAAAAAAAAGTGCTTTCCTTCCATCCCGACCTAATAACTAACCCGCGGTCCGCGTATCCCGACAACGGTGGTGTCGAATTGAGATCCCTTATAGCAGCGCCCAGGAAGCTTATTAAATTAAATCTCTCCTCCGTACCGTTACGGTGCCACGGCGGTTCGGATACAATGATAGACGGGGTTGCCGATTGGAGAAGAATTTATCTTCGTAATTCCCTAATCAGTGTATTATCCGGGGTAATTTAAAGCGGTGACTAGCGCCGGGAATGCTGGCTGGCCAACCGGCTAGGCGCGGATCGGCGCAACGGTCAGACGGCCTAGCAACACCTCTTTGCCGTAGTCAGAGAGTTGGAGTGAAGAGCCTATTAAATTTCGATCCACGCGCTCCAGTTCCGTGGCATGGCGTCACCAAGCCGCCTGCAGGACCCGCGATTGTTCTCGCACGGGGAATTCTCGGGGCCGCCAATTTAGAGCGCGTAATGGAGGATAGTGTTTGGTTGCTGGCCGCCGCCCATCTTTGTCACGGTCGCCATTTCGTCGCTTGAAGTCGCATTTTGTTCGTTGGTTCGTTGTTCGTTCTTTTCGAGGTCCGAGACCTTCTTCGGACCTCGATCGCGGGATTAGTGGTCCCCCCCGGTTGATCAACGACGGCGTGAGCAGTAGTTAGGGCGGAAGGGCGGTGCCCTTCGCACACCTCGGCTGTTCGTCTAATCATTAGTTAATAACTATTTCTGCCCGGTTAATGTCCGCAACTAGAATAAACAAAAAGCGGGCGCGCGAAATGGCGCGGAGAAGCGTGGCATCAAGGGTGTTGGACTCTCAAGCCGAAGACGCGGTGCCGAAAGAAGACGACGAAGAAGGTGTGGATTCTGCGGTACATTGAACCTGCGCTCGAAGAGAAGTCGAAGAGGCGGGCACTCTGCGGGAAAGAATATTGACCGGAGCAGACGCAAAAGCCCACATTGTTTCGATGTTCGTCCCAACACAACCGGGCGCTGGCGCTGTAGGTAACACCCCTCGCGGGCGTCAATCGACGTCCGCGATGATCTGAACTTTGAGTAATTTTCAATTTCCTTCGCAGCGCGCAGCCGAGCGTCCTCCGTTGATAAAAAAAGTGTTGGCCAGAGCCTCCATCGGATCATTGGCCCATGGCGGGCGCTTGTTGGTGAATAGCGGCGCAGCAATAGTAGAAAATTGAATAATTTCAGGTGTTAATTGATATTTGTCAGAGGTGGAGCACCGCGCACAAGTGTGGGGCAGTGATTGGATTTTTTCGCGCGATCCACAACGATCGCAGACACTAGCCCACAACCAAAATCACCGCCCCATATCGATGGTATCGGTTCACGCACGGTTTAGGCTGGACGGTACCTCCGGTAGCGGTCGGACCCCATAATTATGCCGCGAATCAACGAATTAAGCGCGAATTTATGCCGGTAATGGCTTTATCGGATTGCTGGCATCAAATTGCTGGTGAAAGCAGTTAATCGCGATTGTTGGAAGCAAAGCTCCCCAACATGTCTAGAACTGGACCTCGAACGGGCCGGTGCAGGCCAGTTGCTCGCGGGCTCGATTCTGGATTCAATCTGGTCTGGGATTTGCGAAGGCACCAAGATTGTGGAATTGGCATGACGCCGAAGTTCGCGCAATGAATCTCACGTTGATGCAATTTCTACCTCAAAACCAGTTTGACCTCGAGAGGCTCGAAGCGTGGGTCATGTTGTTCTGCAAGCTGGAGCACGCCCCGTCATATCCAGTTGCTCGTTTGCATACACACCCTAACCCGGCGTTACGACACTTTGGGGACTTCACTTTCCTTTTCCACCGAGGCATATGATCCGGGACATCGACTTTCACTTTTTGCGATCACACCCGAAACCCCCGTCGGCGATCGCCCGAGAGCACAGTACTTCTTTCGCACCGTAACCGAAGACCAGATCCGGTTCGCTCGAAATGGCGCTCCGGTTGCTCCCTACCGGGATCGGGTTTACGTACTTTGTACTTATCGTCGCACGATGAATTCGTGCCGCCTTTACCGGAACGCGATGCCCCTATAATTAACTAAACCGTCGAGCGTCGTGCAATGAGTTAATTGAATAATTGATATCTTCTTCGGGCGGGCAAGAAGAAGCTTCGATCGGCGGTAGGTAGGTTTGCTCGGTGGCCTGGGAATTTGGTGGTCCACCGGCCAGCGGCCAGCCGGTCGGCTCAAGAATGCACGCACGACGACGGCGTGCGCACGCAAATTGAAGGTCTCCAGGGCTGGATCCCGCAGCGATCCAGCGCTCCGATAAGTGGCATGGATTCCGAACGCCGTACGATGCCTTCGACGCTACGCAAATATTTGCCACAATGATAAAGGCACCCTCAGCGATAGCGCTGACCTTGGGCGGTAGCGCTAGCGGCGGCACTCCGGTCCATCGCAGCATGGGACGCCATTTTTCTTCCGTGCACCGCCGTGCCGCCGCCACCGTGATGGCTCCGGCTCTTAAATCAAGCCGCATCCCGTCGCGACCAATAAAGTAGAGCGCGATGGCCGCGCTACCGGCGATCACTGGCGGCGGCGGCATTCCACACAGATCGGTTCAAGGATTTGATTAAAGAACTCCTGCCGGAGTGTGGCCGGACGGAGCCGTAAACGGTTTTCGCTCTCTCTTTCGCTCGCTTACTTTTGCCTGATGCCGGGCGCAAAATGTGTACTCTAAATTAAGTGTAAGCAATACGGAGGGCTTAATGATTTCACCTCGCCGGGAATGATCTTCCTGTGGACGGGGAACACACGGTGGGCCATCGGTCTTGAGCGTGGAATTGTTGGTGCGTAGAGGTGCCACATCTTGATCGTGGTACTCCACAGATTGCAGATTAACGCCGCACTGCGCCACTCATGATCTTATTAAATTAATGTGCCACTTCTGCTCTGAATGGTCATTGTTTTCGGGTTCGTCGCTTCGTCGCTTGATGAGCTCCAAGTAGTGGCTGGACCCCGCGCACTTAATGGCCTCCGTTTTGTCGTTGATGTGCCATCGGGGCGACGGAAACGGAAGACGACCCTCTGGCTAATCTCCGGCGGAGTCGGACTTTGAACTCGAACTCCAACCCAGAACTCGCCTGCTGCTGCTGCCCTGCATGATGGCCCCAAACGGCCCTCCTTATATGTTACGCGATCTCCATTAGCGCAGTGAACCGGCCACCGGAACCCGAAGCAAGCAGACGCAGTTCGCAAATTGCCAAAAGTGTCCAGCAGTCCAGCAGATGGATAAAAAATCCGGTTCTCACCTTAATGATGAGCAATTCTGTGGAATTTTCTACCGTCCGGGAACCGTCGTACAACGACCCGCCGTACGCAAGATGGCTTACTTTTAGCGCACTCTCGCTGCGTCGATGCCAATTTATCATCATTTTGGGTCCGTTCGTCCGGGTTTTTTTCCGCCACGTTTCGCCGGCCATATTCGAGTGAGAAATGGCCGACGACGATGGCGAGGAGGATGACGATTTCACCTTTTTTGGCTTCGAAAAGCCTTCCACATTCTCCGCATTGTTGTAGAACGGGGCTCGGTATTCCTTCGGTAACTAATTGGAGATCACCGACAGAGGTCCCCAACTGCTACACGCCCGGCCTGTAGAAGAATTCGGCCCTCTCGGCCCGAATGGCTGACCAAGCTAAAGTCCAATTTATCGTTTCGCATTCTCGTCTCAAACACTCTCCCAGCCGCCCCGTATTTCCTGGGCCGCCCTGGGCTCCTAATAAACTCGAAAAGAGCCGGCAGCGATTCTCGGTCCGAAGGCGGGCCCCTCCGGTGTTTATTACATCAGTGCGCCGCGCCTCCGTCCATCATCGAGCTCGTCGTCCGAGAATGCATGTTGCGCTCAGCATGTTCCTCCGTCGTGGGTCTCTCTAACGGTCCACCAGTCAGCCAGCAGGCCAGGCAGCCCTATTGTGGGCGCCATTATTTACCGTATCAGTCTCAGACGTTTTACGATAGAGAGAGAGAGGGCCCTCGATAGGAATCAGCTAATTACCATGTCGAAAGCGAATCGTAATTAAATGCAATCAATAGCGCGCGACACCCGTTCCCGTCCGCGGTCCGCGGCACGTTCTCGCCGGCTCTGGACTCCGGCGTAGATCAATCAAGTCGCGTGACAATCGGTTTTACACTCCGCCCAGGGGCGAAAAGGGCAGTCCGGGGCCGAATCGAATGGATCGAACTTCTACCGTTAGGCGAACTTTAAGCGCGCTCTGAGCGAAGGGCCTCTAGGGCGTCTTCGCCGGCCGTTGATTTGTTCTGGTTTCGCCCTGGAGCATCTTGGACCTGAACCTGCCCCGAAGGACCCACCGGAGCACCGTAATCTAATTTGCGCGCCAACGATACATCACTGTCGCGCGTCCGAGCGCTACGAATCGACCCTGCGTGTAATTTATCGATTAATATTCGAACTCTCCCGGGCGAACTCTCGGTGGGAGTAGCGCAAAAAAGGTGCAACGTGGCCGCCTAGAAGCCGTGACGCTAGATTGAATTCGCGGCCCTCTGGTGGGCGCACCCTTCAGCATCGTCTCTCCCGGTGTTAAGCGGAGAGCATAGCAAGACAAAGTTGCTGGAGCGACACCAGCATTATGACTATTATCATCCACATCCTCTTCATCATCATCATCATCATCATCATCATCATTGTTGTGGTTCGCATCTTAAAGACGGTGGCACACCGTAACGGAGAACGCAACCAACGCACCGAGCAGAGGATTAATTTGTATGCACCCCGTGGAAATACATTCTTGGCGCCACGGCACGGTCGTCCCAGGAGAAGTCACCGGAGTCCGCCATAATGAAGCAATAAATTGCGTCCATATCATACCCATTAAGCGAACTGTCATTTGTCAATTGCCAATGACTGAATGACGGCTATGGGGAGCTACGAGGTGACCGTAGAGAAGCCGTGGCCGGTCGATTATTATTATTCAGGATTACGTTTCTGCTATCAAACGTTGCGTTCGAAGCACGCGGACGAGCAGCGGGGTATCATATCGCTCCATCGGCCCCTCGGTGTTTACACCCCGTGTCCTGAAAGACCTAAAACAGAAAACGACCCATTAACGGGATGCCTTGGCCAGTGTGCGGAACCACCGCACAAACAATCGTTTATCGTTTGTTTGGCCATTGTGTGTGTGGAGTAATTTTCTGCACAAACAACTTCAAACGGTGTCGGGCGCGGTTGGTCGGAATTTTAGTGAGCCTTTCTGGCCGCTAATGGCAGTTCCGAGCCATTTCTCACCTGCTGCTGCTGCTGCTGGGTGTCGTTTGAATAGGGTTGGTGCATCGTTGCGCGTCACGTGCCCGTCGCCATGGAGACAGTAGAGGTAGATCATTAGTGTCGTCACCTCGGTGCCGTTTCGTTACGCATGATGATGTCATGGCGGATGGAGGATGTCGCAGGCCCCGCAGGCTGCCCGATGCTTCCTAATTCTAGCCCTGAATCGCGCGAACGCAAGCGAAGAAGAAGTGGAAAAAATTAAAACACAATTTAACTCGTCTACGTGCGCGAGAGGTGCTCTAACACCGAAGGGTCCTGGGCTGTGTGTCGAGTGTTAGAACCCGTTAGGTACCTTCCCGTCTGTCCCAGGCCCATTACACCCCATCACGGAAGGTTACGGTTTCTAAAGTTTAACGCTTTTCTCCATTTATGGCCGCCGCAGCGTCCCTGAGAACGGGCCGAACCCCCCAAAGACCCCAAAACCCAAACCGCTGCACTGAATTGCGGACTATTAATGAATTATAATCGTCCTATCCACCACGAGCCTCTGCCGGGGTGGGGGGCCGAGAGAGAGTTCTCCCGGAACTTCTCGAAGAAGATTGCCGGCCGGACTCTTAAGCGTGCAATTAGAAAGGCTGTACCAGCCTGGCGTCCCCGGACGTCGTGACGTACCCCGCGATAAACGGTCAGGGATTGGACAGCCGGGCCGGGTTCTTGCTGCTGGCAAGAATGATGCACCGGGGGAACCCGCTAATAGGTACGTGCAGTCGAAGCGGTCGGAGCGAAAGGTTAACTAATAGTTTAACGGCGTATCCGAGCGATGGGCGCCCTCGGAGTGGCCGGCGTCGTAACCAGAATAAATCATCGGAGATCGCCGGGGCCGAACAGATATTAGGATCCCTTGTGATTAGGGAGCCCTAGGCAGAGAGAGAGTGCGCCCGGGTGCGCTCGCGATTATCGTCGGACATGCGCGCAGCGCCGTTATCTCCGCCGGAGGATCTGGAGTTGGGAATGAGTTTTGAGCCCCGATGAGTTTATGAAATGTGGTTTCCCCTGCTGTGTGTTCGGCGTCTATTAACCATCATTACCCCGTGCGGTGTGTGCCGGGTGATTGGTGAGGTCGCGCCCAAGCCAAACCGGGTCGGAAAACCAATGGCATCTGATCTGATCGGTGCGCCGCGGTGCCCTTTGCCAGCCGCATGAGGTTTTCATTCCGTCAGTCTTTCAATTTTGGTCCAGTGGCGATGTAAACAAAAACTATAAAACAAACACCCCCGGACCCGGACGAGAACCCGGTCGATCCGCCCCGAGCTGAGGTGCCGTGGCCTGGGCCTACTACTTTAGCTTGGCCGCCGACCGACCGCCAGTGACTTGCAGCTTTTCGTGTGCGCCCCGGTCCAGTAAAACTCATTACGGGTTCCGATGCACTGTTCCGATGCCGCCGATCGATGCCGTTGATGTTGTGGCACAACAAGAGCATCATCAGGAGCACTGGGAACGCCGGCACGATCGACGGACGCATTACGGCATCGCGCATTAGCTAAGCAAGTGGACAGTGGTTCTCGACCCAGCGACCGACCACCACAATTATTACTGTTCCTTTTGCAGTTACGAGTGGGTGCCACCAATCGGCGGTCATACACAGAGAAACAATCGGGACATGTTTATGGCTAGAAGGGACACCCCATACTATGCCCATGGGTGGAAAAACTATCAGAACTTTAACACCTACAGGTACAGAGGGTCGGGAGCACTAAGACACTCGCCAAGTGCCCTCTGTTGGCGGAACTTGAAAGTAACCAGTTTGCTCAGCCATTAATGTGTGAAATATCCATGTGGCCACAAGGGTGTGTGTACATAAAATCGACCAATTTATGGTAAACCTATCCGATCGTTATAGAGTCTGTTATGACCTCGTCTCGGTCTCGGTGGAAGTGGCCTCGAGTCGCCTGTGTCATAAGTTGTGAAAATTGCACCGCCCACCGACGGCTCTCGATGGCTCTCGGCGTAACTGAGCCGTTCCGAGAAATAACATGTGCTAAAATTGGTTCGTTTGGAACTTTCGCTGTTTCGCAAAGCACAGACGGTCGGTTAGCCTCCAGATACGTTTTGATTGGTTTATAATTGGGGATCGTGGGCCGCTGGGAAAGAAAAAACCCCCCTCGTAAAGAAGATCGACCACAGATCGACAGACTGCTGCGTCGTCCCTGGGCTTTCGCTGGGAATTTCGGTGAACAAACGCCGGTTTTGCAAACGAAGCCGCAGCCTATGTGCTGGCCCTGGTTGTGGCCCCCTGCGATTCGGACGAGAATTTTATGGCCACTTCCATAAATCATCGGGCCTAGCGATCATCATCGATCATCGCCGGTTGTGAAAGAGGTGAAATTGACATGGCACATGTCACGGATGTGTGTGTGTTTGTGTGCTGTAAAGAAGCTGCCCCGCTGTTCCGTCGACGGCATTCCGTCATCGTGTTTTTGGGGCTTGTCGTATTGCTAATGAATCGATTTATGATCATCGGGAATGGGGAGGTTCCCCAATGATGTGTGATTGACAGAACAAGGATCCTTGGCGGATGGTGAAACGACGTGATTCCGATTCCAGAACCCTTAATAAGATGTACTAGAGAAGCTGACGACTCAGAGAAGCCTTCTCGGTCAGGGAATGCTAATTCATGTAAAATAATTCCATCCTTCCGTAAGCACACGTAAAGGAGCAACATTTAGCTCCCCCCAAAAAAAGGGCCAAGTCAAACGTTCTAGCGTTTTTCAACCTCGCGAGGCATATTATTATGGAACCAGTTATAATCACAGTACGGTGTGTGTGTCTAGGGCCTAGCCTAGAGGACGCGGAACGTCCAGCGCCGAGAGGTCCTCGGCGCTCAACAAGTGTTAAACTTCGCATTTAGCAAAATAGAGACCCTATCATCACGTATCGGACGCATCGAATTCAAATTATTATTCATTCTTCGCCCGGTTGGTTCTGAGGCTCCGCAGACTCCACCGTGGCAGCTGTTGTGAGAATCTCCGAGTGTATTTTGCTAACGAGTTGATTCTAGGATGTCCGGCGGGGCTGTGTGGGTCGTGGCATCAGCACCTCAGTCCCTCACTCAGCGTAGTGCTAATAATGATGGTACAGTTTGCTTGCGCTGTCCGCTCTCGGTGTCGTGTTTTTTCGCGCGAGGAATCGATTATGAGTTTTATGACTCTCCAAACACAATTATCGTTCCTTTCCATCCTGTGTCCTGCGTTCCGAGCGCTACATGATCGAGCGCTGATCGAGCGGCTCGCACAACACGCTCGGTGTGGTCACTCAATATTTGCCAAGATTGCTTCCTAGATCGATCGCTGGCGGACTCTCCCAGGAACACCTCGCCTCGGGAGAGGATCAATGCACCTTGACATGAAAAGGTTACGCTGGACAATTGAAGATCCGTTTCCCAAAGGCGGGCGGCAACGGTGAGCGAACGCTCGCCGCGGTCGGCGTGGATGATCAACAAGACATCAATGGCCCTGGCCCTGTATGCTGTGGGGAGATTGATCGGCAGGGAATCTCCCGGCCAGCGATAGGCCCTATTTAGACGTCAGCCCGAAGAAAGGGTCATTTGTAGTCTCCGGGCAGGATGGAAGCTTCCGTGAGTGCTGGCCGCTGACGGTGGTGGCCTCCCACTATTATCCCCGTTTTTGGCAGACTACAATTCAAAACTACAATCGAATTCTAGGACCGTTAGCCGGAGAGCGGGCGCGTTACGCCAGCTATTCTTCGGAGTACTTGGCATTCTCCGACCACAACCGGACCAGGTAAGGTAAGGCAATCGGCCCCACGGATTGGCTTGGCTCGGATTTTTTGTACGCGTCATCGTTGTCAGCCCTTTTTCAACTGTTCGACATTAGGCGGGGTAATTGTTGGAATGTTCTTTACGCACCGTTCGCCCCATTCGTTAATGCTGCTGCCACCGTGAGCCGCCACCCAGAGCGCGGCGCGGCTCGGTCTCGGCGATTGCCGCTGATGGCCGACTTGGCCCTGGGCGACAGGCTTCTGGGGCGCGCGCGCTCGAGCGCGCTCCGTGCAGCCGGATATTAATTTGAGGCAGCACTTGAGATTGTTTTTCTGTTCTGGTTCTGCTCTGGGACCGGCCTAAATTGAATTTTTCTTGAATTTTCTACGGAACGCATAGCCGCCACGGGCGGGCCGCAGCAGAATCGGGTGTCGGCTCGCACTCCAAATGCAATTGTCGAACGTCTGTGGCCAGCAGGAAACGTGACACTCCGGAGCGGAGACGGCGCGCGTGTTTGATTGGTTCCATTGAATTTCTATTTCACGGATTGACCACCCCATTTACGGGGAACAACGGTTTGGGTCCGCATGCTTTAAACCGTGCCATTGTCTGGGGCAGCTTCTTAAGCTGAAGTGCAGTATTGATGTTGAGATGAGGAGGCTAGTATAGACCTACTTGGATTGACGGTTTTTTTTCTGTTCTCATCTTTCACAGGCAAACTCACAGATATCCGCGTCACGGAAGCACGTCGGAATCTTCGGCCTGAAGCACGAAGTGTTTTTTCTCAACCTCGAGGATGGCTACTTCGGGTGTCAGGTCAACGAATCCACCGACTACCTGCAGCTGTACGAGCTGTCCAAACTTTGTGATGGAACATCGGACTGCTATATGGGCTCCGATGAGCTTAGAAATAAGTTAAAATGTACAAGTAAGTACGCGCCGAGCAGAATTGTCGCCGTCTACTACGGTCGGTCAAGCTTTTCTAATATACTCACCGCTTCTGTCTTGCAGACGATTGTGATAAAGACGGCACAGCGTGCTCGAACGGAGTGTGCTTAGACGGCCTCTGCCACTGCAATGATGGGTTTGGAGGTTGCAACTGCCAAGTTCCGGGTAAGTCGAGAGTCAAAGTCCATATTTTGCCCGTAGAAGAACCCATCACTGACCGATTGCGTTTCGTTGCAGATGAAAACGAGTGTAAATACCGACCCTGTGACGTTTTCGCCCACTGTACAAATACCCTTGGTAGCTTCACCTGTACGTGCTTTCCTGGTTACCAAGGCGATGGTCTTCACTGCGAAGGTAAGAGGACGGCCACGGACGGCTTAACCTCTAAGGACTGTGCACTGATTCACTCTCTTTCGTAGATATCGACGAGTGCCAGGATCCGGCCATCGCCCAGCGATGCGTGGAAAATGCCGAGTGTTGCAACTTACCAGCGCACTTTGTGTGCAAATGCAAACCAGGCTTCGAGGGCGACGGTGAAGAACGATGTACAGGTAAGATGCGCGAGGCGGTCCGAAGATCCGGCGACCGATCCTCTAATATCTCGGCGTACTCGGATTGCAGATGTGAACGAGTGTGTGGATCCGCAAGCGTGTGGCCTGAACGCGGAGTGCGTGAACCTCCCGGGCAACTACACCTGCCAGTGCCGGGAGGGCTACTACGGCGATCCGTACAATGGGTGCGTCGATGTGGACGAGTGCGTTCAGCCCGGCGTTTGCGGACCAGGTGCCATATGTACGAACCTTGAGGGCGGTCATCGCTGCGACTGCCCGCAAGGATTCGACGGGGATGCACGCTCGGCTCAGGGTTGCGTGGACTACGACGAGTGCGCACGGTCACCGTGCGGACGGAACGCGCTCTGCCGGAACATGGTCGGTAGCTTCCGGTGCGAATGCCAGCAAGGATTCTCCGGCGACGCAATGACGGACTGTCAAGGTAAGTGCCGCCGCGGTAAGAGTAAGCGAGTCGATCGCTAAAATGATAACAGGAAACGTTATCAATCGTGATCATGATCGTCAAACGGGTTAAAAGGGTCAAACGGGTGTCATGGAGTATGGAGTTCAACCACTAACGCATCTTCTCGAACCCTTTCTAACCCCGTTTCGATCCACATTCACTCCACGCTCTGCGCCATCGCGCCTGCCTGCCTGCCTTCCAAAACACCGTACGACGGGGAAACACACCACGGATCATACACACACACGCATACACACACGGGGGACGGCACTGGAACCGGGCACTGGAACGCCAAATGCCTGCGCGCTACTAACCAACCGGAAACACCATCGACCACAACAACATGGAACCATCATCATTCGCCCAAAACTGATCGCGGCCGCCGCGATCACCGCCACACACACATACGCACACACACGCACGCACGCAGACGTTGACGAGTGCTCCGGTAGCCCGTGTGGCGACGGTGCCCTCTGCACCAACACGCCGGGCGGCTATCGCTGCAGCTGCCCAGCGGGGCTGACCGAAACGGACCACGGCCGGTGCACGGACATCAACGAGTGCGCCAAGGCCAACGCTTGCGGAGAGAACGCCAAGTGCATCAACTTCCCGGGCTCCTACAAATGCTTGTGTCCGCAGGGATACGAAGGACGCGGTGAACTGTTCTGCAAAAGTTAGTTCCTTTACGCTTATCATTCGCCCCCCTCGGGTTCTCGGGTCCCCGGTGCGCCGATTGGACGAGTCGCGACTGCCACGATGACGATCGAGAGCTCCAGAGAGTCCTTGCGGAGAGTATTATTCAAATTACTGTTAGTCATCGTGGCAGTGGTGACTTCGAAGATTAGAACCAAACCCGGCAAACCGGTTGTCCGGCAGTCGGTGCACCTACGGGACTCGGTTACGCGCTTTAGCTTCATCCACTAATCTCACCTCATTCACACACACGTACACACACAAACACCGGCACACCACACACACACACATGATTCTGTTTCCGTGATCCTCAGATGTAAACGAATGCCTAGATAATCCATGCGGGGCGAATGCGCTATGCACGGACACGGTGGGTAGCTTTATATGCTCATGCAAACCAGAGTACACGGGCGACCCGTTCCGGGGGTGCGTCGATATCGACGAGTGCGCGGCGTTCGAGAAGCCGTGCGGCGAGCACGCGGTCTGCGAGAACGCGGTGCCGGGCTATAACTGCCTGTGCCCGCAGGGGTACGTGGGCCGCCCGAACGGGCGGGTGGCCTGCGAGCAGGCGGACGTGAACGTGCTGTGCAGCACCGGGTTCGACTGCACCAACAACGCCGAGTGCATCGAGGGTCAGTGCTTCTGCCGGGACGGGTTCGAGCCGCAGGGTTCGGTGTGCGCGGACATCGACGAGTGCCGCTCGTCGTCGGCGGCAGCCGGCGACGTTTGCGGCCCGTCCGCCGTCTGCGTGAACATGCCCGGCTCGTACCGGTGCGAGTGCGAGGCCGGCTTCGTGGGGACACCACCGCGCATCCACTGCAAGTCCCCGTGCGCCGACGTCAAGTGTGGCCCGAAGGCGTACTGCAAGGCCGAGGGCCAGGAAGCGTTCTGTATCTGCGAGGAGGGCTGGACGTTCAATCCGGCCGACATCGGAGCGGGCTGTGTCGACGTGGACGAGTGCGACCGGGCACACGGACCGAACGGGCGCTGCGGAACGGGAGCCCGCTGTACGAACCATCCCGGAAGCTACAGCTGTACCTGTCCGGCCGGATTCACGGGCGATGCTACGCGCGCCTGCCAGGACGTGGACGAGTGCAGCCGGGTCGGGGCGTGCGGAGTGAACGCGTTGTGCAAGAACCTGGAAGGATCGCACGAGTGTAGCTGTCCGGCCGGCTCGGTGCCGGATCCGGACCCGAGCGTGCGCTGCATCAGCGTGGTCGCCTGTGCCCGGGACGCGGACTGCCCGGGGAACGCGGTGTGCGATTCGCACCGGCGGTGCCTCTGCCCCGAGCCAAACGTGGGCAACGACTGTCGGCATCCGTGCGAGACGATCACCTGCGGACCGAACGCCCACTGTATGCTGGTGGCCGGCGGAGGAGCCCAGTGTCTGTGCAGCGAGGGATACACCGGCCAACCGGGCCAGTGTGTGGACATCAACGAGTGCGGGGCGAATCCGTGCCCACCGGGGGCCGTCTGTACGAACCTTCCCGGCGGCTACACCTGCCAGTGCCCGGGCGGAAGCTCCGGCGATCCGTACTCGGGCGGGTGCTCCAAATCGGCACTCCAGACACCGGCCTGCAGCGACACCGCGGCACCGTGCCCGGCGGGCGAGAAGTGCGTCCAGGATGTGTACAGTGGGAACAGTGTGTGCATCTGCGGCCAAGGCTATCGGCGGGACGCGAAGGGCGTTTGTCGCGACGTGGACGAGTGCTCCGACAGCCAGCGGGCGGCGGCGTGCGGCGTGAACGCGGTGTGCAAGAACTTGCCGGGGAGCTACGAGTGCCAGTGCCCGGCCGGGTTCAACGGCAACCCGTACCAGTCGTGCGACGAGTGCCACAGCGCCGAGTGCCGGTGTGCGGCTCCGTACAAGCTGGTCGAGGGTAACTGCGTGCTGGACAGCTGCGCCGCGGACGGCAAGTGTCCGGGCGGTGCCGAGTGTATCTCGATCACCGGTGGCGTCAGCTACTGTGCCTGTCCGAAGGGCTTCCGGACGCAACCGAACGGACACTGCGAGGACATCGACGAGTGTGCCGAGGGTCAGGCGCAGGCGTGCGGGTACGACGCGATCTGCCGGAACACGATCGGGGGCCACGAGTGTCGGTGTCCGCACGGTTACTCGGGCGATCCGTACCACGGACTGTGCACGCTCGCCCAGAAACGCTGCACCGGAGACCGGGAGTGCGGTGCGAACGAGAAGTGCATCCAACCCGGCGAGTGCGTCTGTCCGCCGCCGTACTATCTGGACGCGTACGATGGCAACCGGTGCAAGAGCCCCTGCGAGCGGTTCCCGTGCGGTATCAATGCGCGCTGTACACCGTCCGATCCGCCCCAGTGCCTGTGCGAGGCTGGCTTCACCGGCGATCCGCTTACGGGGTGCTCCGACGAGGACGAGTGCATCAACAGTCCATGCGCCTACGGTGCCCAGTGTGTGAACCAGCGGGGCGGCTACAAGTGCATCTGTCCGGGAGGCATGGTCGGCGATCCGTACAAGGGCGGCTGCATCCTGGAGCAGGGCTCGGTCAAGAGCCAGTGCCACCGGAACGAGGATTGCGCCGAAACGCTCGCCTGCGAACGTGGAACGTGCGTCAGCCCGTGCGCCAGCTTGCTGTGCGGGGCCAACGCTTTCTGCGAGCCGGAGAAACATGCCGCCTGGTGCCGCTGTCGGGCCGGCTTCGTCGAGGGGCGGAACGGTGATTGTGTGTCCCGTAAGTACCCACGGAGAGCTGCTTGAAGCACGGCGGGTCAAATAACACCCAAATTTCTTCTCTCTTCACCGACACAGAGTGCGACGGGTTCATGTGTGGCCAGCGGGCGATGTGCATTGTGTCCAGTGCCGGACCGACGTGCAAGTGTCCGCCGGGCGAGATGGGTAATCCGTTCCCGGGTGGCTCCTGCATCACGGACCAGTGCTCAGCCAGCAGACCGTGCGCCGATCCGCAGGTGTGCATCAGTGGCCGCTGCAAACACAAGTGCGACAGCGTGATCTGTGGTGTCGGTGCGACCTGTGACGGGGCCAGCGGAAAGTGCGTCTGCGAACCGTACTTTGTCGGCAATCCGGAACTCATCTGCATGCCACGTAAGTCGGGGTCAGGGCAGTATCTGGGTGGAGCGGGAAAGCATACAGTGGATGGCGAAAAGAAGTTTAGCTCCTGAACATTTGAATAATATATGAAAATACGAGTACATCTTCTATTTGAATGGCTTTTTTGAGACGTTGAATATTAGATTGAGCTTCTAAGAGCGAAATTTGGGTGATAAAATGACATTTAGATGTAATCTAGTAGACTGGTGCGTCCATTTGTGGCCATAGGTCAATTTGAGCACGGCGAAAACAAGTTTAGTTTAAGTTGGAAGCTTGAAGTTTCAGTTTTCCACACCAATTGCGTTCGTTTTGCTCGGTAATAAAGCAACTAGAGTAATTTTGTTTAATTTATGAGCAATAATAACGTGATTTTTTACATGATTTCATATTCAAAATGAAAAATTAGGGCTGCGAATCGTACGGTAAAGAATTCACAAGACATCTTACTGTTTCTGAGCTTGTAATATGGCAGAACCATTAAAATATCGCAAGTTAACCGATGAAGACCGTAAATTAGTTGTTAATTTGAGTATTAGTGGGAAAAACAATAGGGATATTGCACAAATTTTCGACAAAAGCGAGCAAGCAATTGGCAAACTAATCAAGCTGTATGGAAATGAAGGTGGCATTCATCATATTAAAGTTTGTGGCCGCAAGAAATCAACACCAAAACGAGTTGATAAACGTATACTGAATATCTCCTCCACACATCATCTACATCCGCCGCCTGATCCGCCTAAAATATTGGCCAAAAAACGAAAATCAGAAGGTATACAACTCTCTTCCTTGTATATCATTCGACGTAGCCTATAGAATGTAGACAAATCTGGCCTTGTTTTCAACCAAATTCCGCACCTCCATGGCCAATACAAAAAAAGAACGGTATTTTACTATTTGTATGCTTTTAAATCTCGCTTTTTGTGAGAAAAGCTGTTTTGGAGTGATGAATCTTTGGTATGATTCACCTCTCATTATAAGGAGTTGAAATTTTCTGCAATAAGGGACCTGAATCATCATTAGAAAACAAATAGCAACGGCATTATGCTCCAAGGATGCATTATTTACATGAAACTTACAAGTTGGTGACCTTTGCTGGTCATGGTGACTGGAAAGCTGGTCAAAACTCGACGAAAGAAAAATCATTCAAGAAGGAACAAGGCTTATAGGTGAAGATTTCTTCGCACCACAGGATAGTGCGGCCATCCACAAGCCAGAAGAAGTCATCTCGTGGATGATTATATCAAAGATTCAGACTGCTAACATCTTTGTCCAGACCAGCCAACCACTGAAAACAAGTGGTTATTCATGAACTTTGGAGTGTACTTAAAGATCTCACTCAATTTAACAGAATTAGCAATATTAATCAAACCAATACTTGAGGACTGTAGAAAGGGCCACATCACAAAACCAGGATGTTTGGCTACTAAACTAAAACTAAACTAAGCTTCTTTTCGCCATCCACTGTATTACCCTGCAACTTTGCACAAAAATACCGTGACGCGATCGAACAATTCCCTGTCGGTTGTTTACAAACAACCCGGCGATCAACTAATCGATCGCGGCGCAGTTGTCAAAACGGACAGTGCTGCCAGATCAGCATATCGTCCTCAGTCAGCGTGGAAAAGTGTCCCCCCCCCCACACCTTTCGATCTGTTCCGATGGCACCTCCGGATACTAATCCGATCGCTTTCTACTTTCAGCGGTCTCTTCACCTGCCTGCGAACCGAGCTGTGGCCAGAATGCGCACTGCGAGTACGGTGTGGTGCAGAACGTGTGCGTGTGCAATCCGGGCAGCACCGGGAATCCGTACGGTTTGTGCGAGCCGCAGCAGCGCAACATGTGCGCCCGGATGCGCTGCGGAACGGGCGCCGAGTGCCGCGAGACACTAACGTCGGCCGAGTGCGTCTGCCCTGGCGGATTCAGCGGCAATCCTTATGTGGCGTGCCGGGACGTGGACGAGTGCTCCGCCACGGGCGGCGTTTGCGGCGAGGGCGCCATCTGCATCAACACGGCCGGAAGCTTCGATTGCCGATGTCGACCCGGCTACGGTGGCAATCCGTTCGTGATGTGTTCGGCGATCGAAAAGGGCGTCTGCGACAACCCGCGCCGCTGCCAGTGCGGCAAGGGCAAGGGTGGGCAGACAGGGCTCCAGTGCCCGCCAGGATACGCCTGCGAGCGAGGCGCTTGCCGGGACCTGTGCGCTCGGACCGCTTGCGGACCACGGGCCGCCTGTGACGCGGGTCGATGCTTGTGCCCGCCCGGCTACACCGGAAACCCGCAGGACCGAGCGGTAGGCTGCGTGGCCGAAGGCCAATGCGAAAGTGACGCCGAATGCGAGAGCTCCAAGATTTGCTTCCAGGCCGGAGCGGGCCGGACACTGCGCCGATGTGTGGACGCGTGCAGCAAGGTGCAGTGCGGACCGAATGCACTTTGCGTGTCGTCGGATCATCGCAGCAGCTGTATCTGCGCGTCCGGTTACGTCGGCAATCCGGGTGATCTGACGGTCGGTTGCCAGCAGGAAGCGAAACTGGTGGCCGAATGCCACGACGACGGCGAGTGCCGGGCTGGCCAGGTGTGTGCGATCACCGAGAATGGGCTGCGCGGGTGCGCCAATCCCTGCACGATGGTCGAGTGTGGCGTGAACGAACTCTGCACGGTCGGGGCCGAGGACCGGAAGCCCCAGTGCCAGTGCGCACCCGGATACCGCTGGAACCCGGTGTCGTCGGCGTGCGTCAAACCCTCGATTCCGGACTGTGCGAGCGACGCGGACTGCCATCAGGTGGCCGCCTGTCGTCAGGATGCGGTCGGCGTGCTGAAGTGCGAAGCGGTGTGCGCCGAGTTCACGTGTCCGCCGCACTCGGTGTGCGTGTCGGCGAACCACCGGGGCAGCTGCCAGTGCCTGCCCGGATACACCGGGAACCCGAACGATCGGAACGGATGTCGCCCGGAGCAACACGATACCTGCCTGACGAGCGCCGAGTGCGCGGAATCGGACCACTGCGTGACGAACGGCGCCGGTGGAGCGCTCGGGTGTCGCCCGGCATGCGAAGGTGTCCAGTGTGGACCGTTCGCGGTGTGCGTCACCAACAACCATCGGGCCCAGTGCCAGTGTCCGCCGGGTGCGTACACGGGTGACGCGTACGATCTGGCCAAGGGCTGCCAGGCCGTGCCGTGCGTGTACAACCGTGACTGTCCGGCTCACCAGCTCTGCAACCGGATGACTCACGGCTGCGTGGACGTGTGCCAGGACGACACTTGTGGCGCCAATGCGGTGTGCATCGCCGAGAACCACCGATCCGTCTGCCAGTGTCCACCCGGTTACCGGGCGAATCCGATCGCTGACGTCGAGTGTACGCAGCTAAAGTCATGCGAGCCGAATCCATGCCATCCGTCGGCCAGCTGTGAACCGGGTCCGGACGGGTACGTTTGCCGGTGTCCGGTCGGACAGATCGGAAACCCACTGACCGGATGCCGCGCGGAAGGCGACTGCCCGAACGGCGACGTTCAGTGTCCGGATGGTACGGCCTGCGCCGGTGGCAAGTGTGTGGACCCGTGCGTCAACGCGTGCGGCATCAACTCGCAGTGCGCCGTCGTGAACCGGACGCCCGTCTGTAGCTGCAAGCCCAAGTTCGTGCCCGGCGGAACCGGTTCGGCGAGGGATGGCTGTGTGCGCGCCAGCTCCGGCTGTCTGAGCGATCTGGACTGCAACGGAGACGTTTGCCACGGGGGCCAGTGTTTGGTGGCGTGCCGCAACGCGAAGGATTGCTCGGCGGGTGAACAGTGCACGGGCAACGTGTGTGCCGTTCCGTGCTCGGACCACAGTCAGTGCGGCGAACGGCAGGCATGTCTTCCCGGGGCGGGTGTGTGCGGACTCGGGTGCCGAAGCAGCCGGGACTGTGGAAGCTCCCAGGCCTGCATCGAGTTCCGGTGCGAGGATCCGTGCGAAACCGGTAGTGGAGCTTGCGGACCGAACGCCCTGTGTCGGAGCGTCGATCACGTACCGCGCTGCTCGTGCCCGGCCGGCTTCGAAGGTAACCCGTCGCCGGAGCAGGGCTGCGTGCGGGTGCCGGCCAGCTGCGAAACATCGGACCAGTGCGCCGCCCCAGGCCACGTGTGCGTCGCCAACCAGTGCAGCCTGCCGTGTTCGTCGGAGACGGGTGCGACGGGCGGAGCGTGTGCCGTGGGCGAGCGGTGCCACCAGGACGTCTGCGCCAAGGTGTGCTACACCAACAACAACTGTTTGCCGGGTGAGGTGTGCAGCGAGGCGGGTGTTTGCGTGCCAGGATGCGCCACCGATGCCGATTGCCCGTCGCAGCGTGTCTGCCAGGCGGGCCGATGCCGCTGCATGAAGGGCTTCATCGGGACGCCGCTCGGGTGCGAGGACATCGACGAGTGCTCCCGCAGCCCGTGCCACGCGACGGCCGTCTGCGAGAACATCCCCGGCTCGTACCGTTGCCAGTGTCCGGAGGGATCCGTCGGCGATGCCTTTGCCAATCCGGGCTGTCGGAAGCCGACGCAGTGCCGCCAGGATGGCGAGTGCGCCGGGGAACTGGCGTGCATCGGGGGCAAGTGTCGCAATCCGTGCAGCACCAAGCAGTGTGGCCTGAACGCCGAGTGTCAGGTGGTGGACCACCGGGCCGAGTGCTACTGTCCGGCCGGATACCTCGGGGACGCGCAGGACCGCGACACGATCGGGTGCTTCAAGGTGGAGTGCATCGCCAACGAGGACTGCGGTGTGGATCGCGCGTGCAGCGAGGACACGAACCGCTGCGTGAATCCGTGCGAACAGCTCGCCTGTGGCCGGGGCACGTGCCAGATTGTGAACCACGAGGCGATCTGCGCCTGCCATCAAGGATACCGGGCCGCACCAGAGCGCGGTGGACGCTGCGAAGATGTCGACGAGTGTGCCGAGGCCAACCCGTGCCACGAGAGCGCCCAGTGCGAGAACCTCCCCGGCACCCATCTCTGCACGTGCCCGGGAGGGCGCGCCGGTGATCCGAACCGCGAAGGACCAGGCTGCAAGGCGGCGGTGGCCGCGGACCAGAACGAGTGTTTGGCCAGCGAGGACTGCCCGGCGGGAGCGCAATGCGTGACGGGGCGCTGTCAGAATCCGTGCCGTGGAGAGGGTGTGTGCGGCGAGAATGCCCGCTGTACGCCGGTGGGCGACGGTCGGCCACACTGCGAGTGCCCGCCCGGGACTCGGGGCGATCCGAAGAAGGCCTGCCGGAAGGTGGAATGTTCCGGGGCGGACGAATGCGACGGAAGCCGCACCTGCATCGGCTTCAAGTGCGTCGACCCGTGCGGACTGAAGAGTGCGTGCGGGGCGAGTGCGGACTGCGTGGCTAAGAATCATCTGGCCGTTTGCTCTTGTCGCGCCGGAACCACCGGAAACCCGCTACTGGGCTGTGTGCCGCTTCAGTACTGCCAAAGCGATGGACAGTGTCCGACCGGGACGAAGTGTACCGGTGGGGTGTGCTGTTCCCTGTGCGCCACGAACCGCGACTGCATCGACGATCAGCTGTGCATCCAGGGCGTCTGCCAGCCGACGTGCCGCTCCAACACGACCTGTCCCGACTTCCAGTACTGCCACAACGGGATCTGCACGCAAGAGTTCAAGTGCCGCACCGACGCGGACTGCGACGAGGACGAGCTGTGCATGGCGGACTCCAATGGGCGGTCCGAGTGCCGGAATGCGTGCGCCGCCGGGCGGACGCTGTGCGGCCGGAACGCGGACTGTGTCGCGCGCCAGCACGCGTCCGTGTGCGAGTGTAAGCAGGGCTTCTTCCGTGATGCCGGTGGCATCTGTAGGCGGATTGAGTGCAGCGCCGACGAGGACTGCTCGTCGGACAAGCTGTGCGAGGGGCACGCGTGCAAGATCGCTTGTCTGGCCGGAGCCGGAACCGGAACGCCCTGCGGCGCGAATGCACTCTGCTCGGCTGAGAACCATCGCCAGGTGTGCTACTGTCAACCGGGCTTTACCGGCGATCCGAAGGTGGGCTGTTCGCTGATCGACTTTTGCCGCGAGCGGCCGTGCGGTGCGAACGCCAAGTGTCGCAATAGCCGCGGTTCCTACCGCTGCTCGTGCCCGGCTGGCTTGGTGGGCGATCCGTATCAACCGGCCGGCTGTAAGAAAGCGTCCGAATGCGACCACGACTCGGACTGTCCTGAGGCGGCCGAATGTGTGCGTGAGCCGGACGGCGAGGCCAAGTGTCGGGATGTGTGCGCCGGCGTAGCCTGTGGGCCGAACGCGGAGTGTGCGGGTCGGAGCCACCGGGCCAACTGCCGCTGTCGCCAGCGGTACGAGGGCAATCCGAAGGATCTCGATCACGGCTGCAAACCGAAACCGATGGCCTGCAAGCGCACCGGTGACTGCCCGGAAAACTCGTACTGCCACGGGCAGATCTGCAAACGTAAGTCCGCGGGGCGTGAACGGAGGCGAGAGGCGTGTAGGACACGTTTATTTCCGTTGAATGTCGTTTTAATGTGTTGAACCTTTTTTTTCCAGTTTTAGTGTGTTTTTCTTATTTAGTATTGGTTTGAATAATCTTTTTCTACCGACGGCCTTCAATGGCCCCATATACTCGTTTACACTCGACAACCGAAAACATACAGCCAAATCATAGCAATATAAACCAAACGTCGCTCACAGAATAGCACTAGCATCGCATAGCATTCTAGATCTCCACTTTCAAACTAGCGCAAAACACAAAATTCATCCCATTCATTCGGCCAAAAAACCAACTAAGCACCCACTAAAGATCAATCGTTTGTTAGAGTAACGTTAACCTATCGTTTACCGACCACCAACCACTTAAGGTCGGCGCGCACCTTCACCATCCTGCTCTCATGATTATCGCGCAGCTCTCCAATTCATATCCATCTTCGTTCGTGTCGTAAGCCTCCGGTACTGATCCGTTGCCCGTTCCCCCTTTACAGCGGCTTGCTCCGAAACGGACGAATGCGGCCAGGACCAGGTGTGCTCGAACGGCCAGTGCGTCAACCCGTGCCACGAACCGAACGCGTGCGGCATGAACGCCGAGTGTCTGATGGGTGCCCACGCGAAACAGTGTTCCTGTCCGGCGGGCTTCACCGGTGACCCGGCGTCCGAGTGTGTGCGAGGTTAGTAGGCAGACAGGAACTCTGGACAAATCCCCACCTACAATCATTACTGATTGCCTCCCATTACAGTGCCCATCTCTTGCGCTTCGAGTACCGATTGTTTCGATGGAAGCGTCTGCAAGGAGTCGATGTGCTTGCCACGCTGTCGCGCCGATCAGGAGTGCGCGTTGAACGAAAAGTGTCTCCAGGGCAGTTGCATGCGTAAGTGATGCTTTGGTTTCCGGAGTCAGTAGAGTCAGTAGAGTCTCAGTAGCCACAGACAAAACTTAGCGACCAACTACCAAAGAGACAGTACATTTCCAGAGCAATCGTAGTAGACTTACACCACACTTCGTACGGTATCTGAAGTTCTCCGTTCGTCCCTTATCTTTCCAGTGACCTGTCGATTGGATAACGATTGCTTCCTGGGCCACATCTGCCTGACCGGGCGGTGCGTGTACGGGTGCAAGGCGGACAGCGACTGTAGTGCGAGTGAAGCGTGCCGTGACAATCGGTGCGTGAACCCGTGCATGGACAATCCGTGTGGTCCGAACGCGGCCTGTACGGTGGTGAACCATCGCGCCAGCTGCTCCTGTTTCACCGGCATGGTACCGAGCCCGACGGCGAAGGTGGGATGTGTGCGTGCGCCTGCGCTGCAGTGCACCGAGAATCGAAACTGTGCCGATGGGACGTCGTGCATCGGTGGCCTGTGCCGGCCGGTGTGCGCCGACGACCAGGGTTGCCTGAAGAACGAGCGATGCGAGGCAGGATCGTGTAAACCGATCTGTCGCAAGGACGATGACTGCCGGACGGGTGAAATTTGTCAAGGCCAAACGTGTATGATCGGGTGCCGATCGGATGCAGGATGTCCGGGAAGCTTGGCGTGCGTCGGGCAGCAGTGCGTCGATCCGTGTCAGGAACCGACGGCCTGCGGCACGAACGCCGAGTGTGTGATGGTCAACCACCAGAAGCAGTGTAGCTGTCCGGCGGGACTTGGAGGAGATCCGTTCGGGCTGGGCTGCCGGCCCGAGACCCGACTGTGCACGGTGCGTTCCGACTGTCCGAAGGGGCACGCCTGCTACGGTGGATCGTGCATGCTGACGTGTCGCAGCGATCAGAACTGTCTGGCGGATGAGCGGTGCGTGCGGGGTACGTGCCGGACCGTGTGCAACAGTGACGCGTCGTGTGGCGGTGGGCTGATCTGCGAGGGACGCATCTGTCAGGCCGGGTGCCGGTCGGACAATCAGTGCCCCAGCGAACAGGCGTGCATCGGCAAGAAGTGTACCGATCCGTGTACCACCTCCGGCCAGTGTGGTGCCTGCTCGGAGTGCAAGGTCATCAGCCACGGTGTGCAGTGCAGCTGCCCGGCCGGTTACCTCGGGAATCCGCTCCTGTCCTGTACGCCGCCCATGGAGAAGTGCAACGGCCAGTGTAGCTGCGACGAAGAAGGACTGTACTGCGTGAAGAACTGCCGAAACCAGAAGGACTGCGGATGCGGACAGACGTGCCAGCGTGGCAAGTGCCGGGCGAAGTGTAACCCCGGAACCTGCCCAGCCGGACTGCTCTGCCAGAATGGCGCTTGTGTGGCTGGGTGTCGCTCGAACGTCGACTGCCCTGCCGAACGGTCGTGCACCAATGGCAAGTGCGTGGATCCGTGTGCCAATGGGAAGGCTTGCGGCAAGGGGGCCCTCTGCCAGGTGTCAGACCATCGGTCGTTGTGCCTCTGCCCGGACGGCTACCAGGGAGATCCGGCGGTTGGCTGCGTGCAGTACGAGTGCCAGACGAACGACGACTGCGAACTGGACAAGCGCTGCGCCAAGGGCAAATGCATCAACCCGTGTCTGATTCCGGGGGCGTGTGGCTTGAACGCCCAGTGCCGTGTCGTCGACCGGCAGGCACAGTGCTCCTGCACGCCCGGCTTTTTCGGTAACGCGCGCCAAGAGTGCCAGCCGGTGCAGAAGAACGCCTGCGCGCAGAACCCGTGCGGCGACAACACCGTGTGCCGGGAGGATGAGCACGGTTTCGAGTGTTCCTGCGAGCCGGGCTGTGTTGGCGATCCGCGACAGGGCTGCGTGTGCGAAGACAAGCTGGAGAAGAAAGACTGCGACCAGTATGCCTGCGGCACGAATGCCGTCTGCCGGATGACCGATTGGGGCGCACCGTCGTGCGTTTGTCTTCCGACACACCCGCACGGTGATCCGTACATGCTCTGTAAGTAACCGGCACAGCATCGGCGAGCTGACTGAGCTTCCAAATAATTCGCCCATCCCTTTGTAGGCACCCAAGAGGACGGCGCCACCGACTGCCGGACGAACGGCTGCACCGTGGGTGAGTGCGTCCGGGATGGGGCCAAGTTTATCTGCCGCAAAGGTAAGCCAAGTTGGAACTCTTTCTTCACATTCACCCCACATTGGCAAACGAGCGCCGTTTACGATCTAATGACAGCACTCTGGCCCCCGCCGGCGCTCGACATTTGGGAAAAATGGACCGAAGCGACGCGGAGGGCAGAGCGCATGCATCAGTTCAGTGTCACGAAACTAAATCAAATGCACACACCCCCTTTTAACCTACCGCGAACGGTCATGGAGATGAATGAGGAGGGTCAAACTCACTTCGTCTTGTTTGATTGTCAAACGAACACCACCACCACCCATCCTTTACCACCACCATCAGGAGACAGAATATGCTCAAAACTGATTACAACATGTGTAATTGCTTCGAACTGTACAACTAAATTCTAAAATCGATTAATTTTACCATTTATATGCATCACTTCGAACTTCACACATTCCGTTGTCTATTCCAGTCACTCCTCCACGGTTTTGTTAATTCCCTTAGCTACTCTGCCGCCCACTCGGCAGCTGTGTTTTCGCTCGTGCTCAACTTGTTTTATACACCATGGTTTTTCTTGTATTATGTGGGCACCCCGATAGTATCGGACACAGTAACTTTAAACGTCTTCTGCAACAGAAGGATTGGGACACCTCAATCATTTCTGACCGGCACTGGAACATTTACAACCCGATTGCGTTCCGTTGTCCATCTTACCGGTAGGTACTCGCCTTTGCATGGCGCTGTTCCTCCGGGTCACAGAACGTTGCACACCGATTGAACCTTCATTCCGGGGCTCCCACTCTTGGGCAATGATTTGTATAAAAATTGAATAAAACAGAAACCGCACGACTTTCTTCACTACCCTATATGCATATACAATTACACACCTATTCAGAATCTTTGTTGTACCCACTGTTGCTCGTGTTGCTCTCTTGGTTTGTCACATTTTTCACTGAGCAGCGTTGATTCTTCAAACCAAATCACTATCCTCCCCCCACCCCCCGCAACACACACACTCGGAATCTATTGTTCAGAAATGTCACTGTCAGCATCGCGGTTACCCAATCTGTGCAGCCCTTTTATCTGTGATCTGTTCGTCTAATGTTATCCCTCCGTTCGGCCAGAACGACCCAGAACGGTGCTCCGTGTCGAATACGGCGGTGTCCCTGGTCTGCATTCCTTGGTTCCCAGACCCGATTCGATTTTGCTCTCCCATTTTTACCGCCAAATTGCTCTGTACTTGTATCATATCAACTTGTCTGTGTGTGCGTGTGTGCAGTCTTATGTGCATTGTCCTTTGCTCGATTAATGTTAAGCCTGTTACTATAACCGTATTTAGCGTATCGCACTCCCCCCGCCTAGCGAAAGGATCAGAAATTGTTGCTCCAACACTGCGAACGACATCACTGTTTTTTTGTAGCTGCTAGCGTTAGCTTTAGCGTTACCTTTCTCTATCGATTTGCTTCTCGCCAGATTGGGAACTGTGGACGGGACACTTCTCACAAATAGTTCACTACTTGCACGTGTTAGGCCACGGGTTTTGTTCTTTTTGTATGTGTAAACAGATTTGGGTAAAGTACCGGTTTGTTACGTTTTTTCTTCTGTTTTTGTTTATTGTTCTAATCTCTCTTACTTTCCTCTTTTTTTCTGTTTTATCTACATTTGAACAATATAAACGACACACAAAATGTTGGTTTGTTTTGCACTCGTTTCCTAGTATTTAAAATCAATTTCAGATGCTTTTCAAACCTACTTCTTTTTACTCTCTCTACTTCCCTCGACCGAACTACTATCTCTCTTTTCTTCTTTCACTGTTCCACCTACTCTGTTTCAACCTCTCTAAAGGACTCTGTCTTCTATTGCGTTGAGGCGATATGAGTGTCTCTTTTGGCATCTACAACGTTTGATGAACATTGTAGCTCTATATGTGTTGCTACTGTACATATCGAACGGACCAAGATATTGGCGATTTATTTTTGTAAATCCACGATCGACGACTAGGACACAGTGCTGATACAATTCTTCTCTCTATCTCTGTCTCTCTCTCTCTCATTTCTTTCTTTTCTCTCTGTCTGTCTCTCTGTCTCATATCGACTTCTGTTGGTCAATTTTATATTATCTGAGCTATTTCTCCCTCCACAGTCTGAGTGTGCCTCCAGAATGTCCAGTCCAGTTCTTACTGTTCCCAAACTATTCCCAAAACGAAACCCAACCTTCCCCGGGCAGAGCGCATGTATTGTTGATGTTGTTTTCAATTTGTGAGAGAGTGCAGAGTAGCAAGCGATACAAGTAGCCACAAGAGACGGTTAGCTTATCGTCTTCGGAACCTCGATACCACAGTTCCTTACGCGACAGTAGCTACGCGACTTTTGGCGGACCCTTGCGTCCCTTACGTTACGTTTACGGACCTTCCTGCTATAGCACTACTTAGCTTGAGCTGCCGGGGGCTTTGTTGTAGAACAATTTCTCGAATCTTCCACACCCGGAAGGCGGGGGCTGCGTCGTCCTACCATGTCCACGTCGTCGAAATGTAGTAACAGGATTGCATCATTGGATCATTGGTCAATGCACGGGCTGCTTCGGCTGTTCTGGCCTGTTCGCCCCACCCCCCTTTACTCTGGTCACATCACGCCAGACATTAAATACGTAGAGGTGCCGCTCTGGGCCACAGATATCAAACAGTGACGGACCTCCACCACCGGAACGCGACCGCTACCGCGACAACGTTGTTTAACACAGCCAACCAAGCAACTGATCGAAACCTACTTATCATCACCGCAACACCTCTCTAGACGAATCCTGCGCGAACGATTTGCAATGTGCCACTGAAAAGGCTTGCATCGGAGGCAAGTGCTCCGATCCGTGCTCGCTGCGCGGTGCCTGCGGCGACAATGCCCTGTGCCAGACGGTGCAGCACCGACCGCGATGCTCGTGCCCGAGCTGCTACACCGGCCGCCCGAACGTCGAGTGCAAACCGGACCCCAAGTGCGAAGAGGTGGCCACCCCGAGACCGAACGATCCCAAGATCGTGTCGGTTGCGTGCGAAACCGATGGCGATTGCCACGAGAGCCTGCGCTGCGACGCCAGCGGCCAGTGCAGCGATCCGTGCACGGTGCCGGCCCCGTTTGCCTGTGAGTCGAACAAGAAGTGTGCCGTGCGCCGGCACCGACCCGGCTGCGTTTGCGCGCACGGTTTCATCGTGAACGACAGTGGCGAGCTGGTGTGCGCCCCGGAGAAGCGCGAGTGCCTCGGGGACGACGGGTGCGCCTCCAATATGGCGTGCCTCGAGGGCCGCTGCCTGAACCCATGCTTTGCCACCGGTAAGCGGGGGGCCCCCTGCCCGGACGATAAGGCGTGCGTCGTGATGGACCACAGGCCGACGTGCGTGTGCATGAAGGACTGCAGCCCATCGCTGTCGATCTGCCTGCGCGACAGTGGCTGTCCGGACGGGTTGGCCTGCCGCAACTACCAGTGCGTCAATCCGTGCGAGACCACCACTTGTGCCGACGACACGCCATGCTATGTCGAAGACCATAAACCAATCTGTAAATTCTGCCCACCCGGATTCATAAAAGACTTACGGCAAGGATGTTTGAAAGGTAACATGAACACAACCCAACATCAACCCCCCACTTTTTCTTCTGAATCTCTGTTCGTTTAGTGGCGATTAGCGCCTTGATGAATAGTCGACCTCTACTCTTTTTCTTCTCAAACAACATTTTCTCTTCACATTCGCCTTCTACACTGTTCTACGCTTTCTTCTACAGTACCTCTGTGATCACGATTGGGCATTTGGAATGAAAGTCGAACGAACGACACTACCTTCGGGCGTTTTTATGTACCTTCTTTTTGACAACTTATGCCCAAACGGAACCAAAAATTCTTTCAGTGGCTTCATTTTTGTCAACCTCAAACATTGGCCTATAGTTTAACTGTTTCATACCTTTGTCGCAATCGTCACCGACACGAGTTTCTTTGCATCTTCACACTCTTCTCTTTTATTTACTCGAATTTTGGAAACGCGTCCATTGCCATCTGCATCTGCAAGAGGATTTCTGTCCTGTTCAATCTGAGCATCTGAGCACTTCCACCTGTTCTCATCCTTGCGTCTACTTCTTACTCTATGTGGTCTTCATCCATTTTCTCCGACTATCTGTACACTATCATCTGCTATCAGACTTCTGTCAGCCGCATTTTGTGTTCGTTCTGTGTCGAAGAACTTGTGGTAACGGCATGGCTCTGAAAACGAATGTTGCAGAAATATTGGGCACACATTGGCGCCTACGGACTGGAAATGAAACTGTTCGCTCTGTGACGGTTGTCGCTGCTGCTAGCTGATACTCAAACATGCACACATGCTCATGCCCTCCCAGAAAGAAAAAAACCATCCAACCTTCCTCCTACGCTGGTCCTTACTAGTCCTGTAAAAACGTTCCTACCTGGTCACAACTCATTTCAACACACGCTCGAACCAAGTCTACCGTCTCATCTGACTTTACGAAACCATCGGTGAAACTAATTGGAGAAATCAAGCAATAGTCGTTGAAATCACAATGCCTTAGTTGAAATGCGCCAATCGCGGCCATCTATTGCAACATTTTGGCCAACCGACCAACCACCAACAGTGTTCAGACCCGTTTCCGACTGTTTGCAAATTGGGGCTGGCTGTCAGTCTGTCTGTTTCCTACTCTATTTCCTTCTTTCCATCCACACTGGTCCGTTTCTGTGTGTTTCTGTCCGCTTCATCTCTGTGGACTAATCAAGCTCATTGTTGCTCATTGTGACTAGCACCCATATCGCATGATTCAGCGGTGTGCACTGGTCTGTGTACATAATAGTCACCATCCGTGGACTGTGTAATCTGTTGCACTCGGCTGCAAGAATACACCGCGGAGTTTTCAACTACTACCACTTGAAGTGGACTCTTCACTTTGCCTTTTTTCTGTTCTACGACTCCTTGTTTCACTCTATATTTTCTCGTCCTTTTTCTTGTGTTTCCTCTTTTTTCTTCGCGCGTTTGTGTTGTGTTTTGTGTTTTTCTCATGCGCATACACACACACGCGCACGCTGTTACAATACTTTCTACCAATGTACCTATCGCTACCTGTGTTTAAATGTAAAAAGAAGTCTGTAAAATATTTGTGTACCAATGTACTTGAATGTATCTATTTGTAACCTCACACAACTACTTAAACCTTACTTTCGCAGCTGTTGAGAAAGAAGAAAAGGAAGGAGAGAAAGCTCATGAAATGAAGAGAGTCAACTGTTCGGAGCACTCCGACTGCGGCGAAAAATTACACTGTTTAGTCGGCCTTTGTGTTGATCCGTGTAGGTCTGGCTGTGGTGTACGGGCGCATTGCACAGTGAAAGCACACCTTCCCGTCTGCTCCTGTCCTCCCGGTTTCACCGGAAACCCTTTGCGGCTGTGCGTGGGATTGGACGGTGATATTAGTACACCGCCCACCAGCACACCCGAACCGCCCGAAGGTACCAGCGAATATCCTGAGGGTTACTTTGAGGGACAGAAAATTGATCGGTCAGACGAGTTTACCACCAGCGAGCCGGACGATACGACAACCGTGGTAACGGAGACGACACACGAAAGCAGCATGGTGTCCAGCACGTTGGCCTCGGACTCGTCGCAAGATAGTACCGTCACGATGGCTGCTGATACCGAAAGCAACGTAACTGTCGACATAGTTAGCATTGTTAGCACGAGCCCACAATCACAGAATCTCTCCACCGAAAGCATTACTAGTGTCAGCACTGCAACCACACCGTTGGGTCGTGAAAAAATAACCACGACCGAAAAGGTGGAAACCTCATTGGACGAAGCTACGGGCACAACGAAAGGGCTTCCGAAAACGAATCAAACCACCGCCAAGCCAGGCAGCCATGTGGATACGCTCACGAAGCAGGATCGAAAGTCTACCGAACTGGAAGAACCCGATGACAGTGATGAGCCTTTACCGGCCATCACTACCCCGATCGATGACTATTTCGTCGAGCTAACGTCGCCGTCTAAGCACTACGAGTTGAAGCAAAAAAGTGAAGCCACCGTAACGCCGCTGGCGACCAAAAGGCGAACCACTGCCAGTATGACTACGGCGAGTACTACAACCACGACGGAGGATACGGTTACGACTGTCACCGAGCAGTATGTTTTGGATGATCGTAGCCTACCCCTGTCCACCTCGGGTTATGATGGCGAGGACTATGGTGACGATGAAGACGAATCAACCCTCGGTCTAACGATCAAATCCACCTCAAGAACAACACCTGCCGAAGGGCGCACCCCTACTATGCCTTACTCGCTGGATCCCATGGGGACGACCGTTCGGCCGCTGTACGAAAGCATTCAGTGTCACGTGGCGGAAGATTGTCGGGCCAATGAAACGTGCAGCGGTAATGTCTGCACCGATCCATGCGTTCAGTTCAATCCCTGCCCTCAGGATATTCCTTGTCAGACCTTGAATCATACCCCCATGTGCTTGTGCAATAGCGATACCGGCACCGGTTACAGCGTTGATTGTATGAAAACACCAGGTAATATATCAAAAACACCACACCCAAATTCATTCAACGCAACCAAAAACTATCTATCCTGTTTAGTTGGGCATCCATTCAAAGCGGTCCGTGGATTATTGTGCGCGGTTGATCTCGTGAATGTTTCGTTTATCTCTCGAACCCATTTCCCCTTTCCGCTCAAGTACTTGGGTTCCTCTCTCTTTTTCTGCTCCTCTTCCTGCACGCCTACGGTGCTGCGAACTGCGGAGGACACAATCGCACTCACCGCTACAGAGAAACATTCGGCAAACCGATACGACAGCCTCAAGTGCGGTGCGTCGGGTGCGGGATGCGATTCGATGTCCTAGCAAAGTGACGCCACCCGCCCCAATTCATATACTTTTAGTACAATGCATGGTAAACGCAGATGTTTGTTTGTCTAGAAATCTATTTACCTTACTGTAGTAGTCAACCATTTTAGCCTCCTACATTGACTATCGTGTTGCCATCCACCATCACCATCTCTGTTTTCCCTGTGTTGCTTTTTGGTAAGCTGTGGCTTACCACCAGCAATTGCTCCCTTCTACTATCGTAGACGATATCTTGTTGGTTCCAAATTGAAGATCTACCGCGACCATGTCAGCTTTGCTGGTGCTGCACTGCTGATCCACGTACCGACGAGAATGGGTGTTTGTCTGGTTAGAGTTGAACAAAACCATACAATCGATCTGGAATCTTGGCAATGCGCTCTCTTACCGTACTTTTTGGTTCATCACTATTCATCGTCGTGGTCCTTGAGTACTGGACTGCGGAGTATATCCTTCATCGAATGGCTCCCACACACCAAAAACCAGAAGGTGCCTTACTGCAGAACAGACCGCTGCAGCCGCATGACAAACTCTCCTGAGATCAGAGATCCATCAATACCTCCTCTCTTCTTCCTCTGTCAGAATGGACGTATAAAAGTGTTTTAGATCGTAGGGGGTGTATTTCTCGTGTGGGAAGTATACGGTAGTGTATGTATCCGCGTTTTTAAGTAGCACTCACAAACGGAAGAACGTTGAAGTGTACCTGTTTTGCATGAGCTGCTGTCTGCACTTTTTTTAGTTATAGTCCTACACTTCACGAAAGGGGTCTTCACTGGTGAGGGGAAATGGTTAATAAAATAAGCACTAACAACAAAGCTTTCGCTAATGCTAGATACTATGACTGCTTGCCACTCGCGCTGTATCGGGGGAAGGGTTCGAGCAAATATATTATTTGCATGTGTACAACCATCACTATTTGCTTGAAATGTAATCTATTCTATGAATTTTATTCAAGTAATTTACCTGTTTCCAATCGATCAACTGAGATGCAAAACTTGCATCATTCTTTCTCTCTGTCGGTTCTGTTGTTGCTGTGGTGACTATAACGTTTTTTTCGGGTATTGCAGAGCTTGGATGTCGCCATAGCAATGAGTGCCCACCGGAGAGGTCGTGCATCAACGGAGTGTGCGTCGATCCGTGCCGATCGGGCAATCCTTGCGATGCCGAGGAAGAATGCGAAGTGCAAAATCATGAAGCAGTTTGTGTGAAGCGTAAGTACCGCCGACACGGTGTGCCTGCTTTGGAGAGCATAATTTGATTCGAAACGTTTTCTCCGTTCTGAATTGTAGTGTGTCAATGTACGAAGAGTTCTGATTGCCTTTCGGGACAGCTTTGCGATGGATGCAATTGCGTTCAGAAGGATACCGACCGTACGACCGGCTGCGAGCACTGTCCGCCTGGAATTCCGTGCGATCCTATCACTGGAGGGTGTGTAAAGGGTAAGTATTTTCTGCCGCGCCACAATCATGCGCATTTCGCCCCAAATCGCCGCATACCAATACGATTATATATAATCAGACAAACCTGCCGATGCTAAGGATGATTATTTTGTTTCGACTTATTCACCACATTCGATCCCGCTACGCTAGTATTCTTAGTTCCATTCTTAGTTAGCTAGTTCGATCCCCATTATTCCTATTGGCTTGCTTCTACTCTGTCGCTCGGCTTATGTGTTGGAAACGATACAAGCAGATTGCATCACGAACGTAAGTTCAAGGTATTCATCTTCTTACCCAACACGGCAATGATAGTGGCACCATCTAATCCACCACTGTGTTTATAGTGCACCCGTTTGGCTGAATATCACTTGCAAAATTTAACCATTGCTTTTAGTTTTCGTTACTCGACGACATCTACATCACACATACATCGCGAACACATTGAAAGCCATTGAAACACATTCCAGCCATCCATACTCAACAACCAATTGTGCATAAGTTTTTGTAAAAAGCTCAGACTAATTACAGTTCAATTTTATTTGTGTTTTGTCTTGATAAAAAAAACAACACGTAACACAGAAACGAACACAACAACCAACACTTATCCAGATGTAAATAGCACAGATCCAACCGAGGTTTTCGACGGAGAGCCTATGACAACAGCTAACAGCATAACAAGCACAGCAATAACAACCGCTTTGTTTGAGCGTGGAACGGAGAGTTTAACAAGTGATGCAGGCGATTTTACCACTACTCGGGATGCTCTAGAAATCAGCAGTGATACCAATGAACTTACCACTGAAGAAAGCGAAAGTAAAACTTTGATAACAATTACGCCAGCCGGCACAGTGGTTCAAAAGGATAGAAAAACTAACAAAACAGCGATGGCTTCGTCGACAATTAGTTACCTTGATAAGCTACCAGAAGACTCACAAATTACAGAACACCCAAATAAGGAACTTGCACAAACCGTTACTTCGACTGACTTTAGTTTCGAAACCGAATCCACTACAAAAGATATACTGCGACAAAATGACGGCGATGCGAAAACGTCGACAAAATTTGACCTTAGAACAACTACTGAATATGTGACAGATAGCACATCATTTTTTGATCAGGCAAATTATACCACACAACAATTAATTACAACTGATGTAACAATACTTGAGGCAAACGAAAGCACAAATTATCCAGAAAAAAATACAACAATTGCATATACAGAAACAACACCTTTTCCGATTCGATCGCAAAAACCTATAAAAGTAGCAGATCGAACGTTAGTCAGGAATGAAAACACCACAAAATACCCTACAGAAGCAACTCCTTCTGACACAGACACACCCGTTTACACTACTCGATTGCCAATAACCTCAGATGTTAGAGATCAATCGACGGTCAGGGAAGACACCTCCACAGGATATCCTAGAGATCAATCGAAAGTCAGGGATGAAACCACCACAGGATATCCTAGAGAAACAACTTTTTCTGACACAGAATCAACAGTTTACACTTCTGGATTGCCGACAACCATAGATGTACGAGATCGATCGTCATTCATGGATGAAGCAACCACAAAATACCCTACAGAAGCAACTCCTTCTGACACAGACTCACCCGTTTACACTACTCGATTGCCAATAACCTCAGATGTTAGAGATCAATCGACGGTCAGGGAAGACACCTCCACAGGATATCCTAGAGATCAATCGAAAGTCAGGGATGAAACCACCACAGGATATCCTAGAGAAACAACTTTTTCTGACACAGAATCAACAGTTTACACTTCTGGATTGCCGACAACCATAGATGTACGAGATCGATCGTCATTCATGGATGAAGCAACCACAAAATACCCTACAGAAGCAACTCCTTCTGACACAGACTCACCCGTTTACACTACTCGATTGCCAATAACCTCAGATGTTAGAGATCAATCGACGGTCAGGGAAGACACCTCCACAGGATATCCTAGAGATCAATCGAAAGTCAGGGATGAAACCACCACAGGATATCCTAGAGAAACAACTTTTTCTGACACAGAATCAACAGTTTACACTTCTGGATTGCCGACAACCATAGATATACGAGATCGATCGTCATTCATGGATGAAGCAACCACAAAATACCCTACAGAAGCAACTCCTTCTGACACAGACTCACCCGTTTACACTACTCGATTGCCAATAACCTCAGATGTTAGAGATCAATCGACGGTCAGGGAAGACACCTCCACAGGATATCCTAGAGATCAATCGAAAGTCAGGGATGAAACCACCACAGGATATCCTAGAGAAACAACTTTTTCTGACACAGAATCAACAGTTTACACTTCTGGATTGCCGACAACCATAGATGTACGAGATCGATCGTCATTCATGGATGAAGCAACCACAAAATACCCTACAGAAGCAACTCCTTCTGACACAGACTCACCCGTTTACACTACTCGATTACCAATAACCTCAGATGTTAGAGATCAATCGACGGTCGGGGAAGACACCTCCACAGGATATCCTAGAGATCAATCGAAAGTCAGGGATGAAACCACCACAGGATATCCTAGAGAAACAACTTTTTCTGACACAGAATCAACAGTTTACACTTCTGGATTGCCGACAACCATAGATGTACGAGATCGATCGTCATTCATGGATGAAGCAACCACAAAATACCCTACAGAAGCAACTCCTTCTGACACAGACTCACCCGTTTACACTACTCGATTGCCAATAACCTCAGATGTTAGAGATCAATCGACGGTCGGGGAAGACACCTCCACAGGATATCCTAGAGATCAATCGAAAGTCAGGGATGAAACCACCACAGGATATCCTAGAGAAACAACTTTTTCTGACACAGAATCAACAGTTTACACTTCTGGATTGCCGACAACCATAGATGTACGAGATCGATCGTCATTCATGGATGAAGCAACCACAAAATACCCTACAGAAGCAACTCCTTTTGACACAGACACACCCGTTTACACTACTCGATTACCAATAACCTCAGATGTTAGAGATCAATCGACGGTCGGGGAAGACACCTCCACAGGATATCCTAGAGATCAATCGAAAGTCAGGGATGAAACCACCACAGGATATCCTAGAGAAACAACTTTTTCTGACACAGAATCAACAGTTTACACTTCTGGATTGCCGACAACCATAGATGTACGAGATCGATCGTCATTCATGGATGAAGCAACCACAAAATACCCTACAGAAGCAACTCCTTCTGACACAGACTCACCCGTTTACACTACTCGATTACCAATAACCTCAGATGTTAGAGATCAATCGACGGTCAGGGAAGATCAATCGAAAGTCAGGGATGAAACCACCACAGGATATCCTAGAGAAACAACTTTTTCTCAGAATCAAAGTTTACACTTCTGGATTGCCGACAACCATAGATACGAGATCGATCGTCATTCATGGATATACCCTACAGAAGCAACTCCTTTTGACACAGACACACCCGTTTACACTACTCGATTACCAATAACCTCAGATGTTAGAGATCAATCGACGGTCAGGGAAGACACCTCCACAGGATATCCTAGAGATCAATCGAAAGTCAGGGATGAAACCACCACAGGATATCCTAGAGAAACAACTTTTTCTGACACAGAATCAACAGTTTACACTTCTGGATTGCCGACAACCATAGATATACGAGATCGATCGTCATTCATGGATGAAGCAACCACAAAATACCCTACAGAAGCAACTCCTTCTGACACAGACACACCCGTTTACACTACTCGATTACCAATAACCTCAGATGTTAGAGATCAATCGACGGTCAGGGAAGACACCTCCACAGGATATCCTAGAGATCAATCGAAAGTCAGGGATGAAACCACCACAGGATATCCTAGAGAAACAACTTTTTCTGACACAGAATCAACAGTTTACACTTCTGGATTGCCGACAACCATAGATATACGAGATCGATCGTCATTCATGGATGAAGCAACCACAAAATACCCTACAGAAGCAACTCCTTCTGACACAGACACACCCGTTTACACTACTCGATTACCAATAACCTCAGATGTTAGAGATCAATCGACGGTCAGGGAAGACACCTCCACAGGATATCCTAGAGATCAATCGAAAGTCAGGGATGAAACCACCACAGGATATCCTAGAGAAACAACTTTTTCTGACACAGAATCAACAGTTTACACTTCTGGATTGCCGACAACCATAGATGTACGAGATCGATCGTCATTCATGGATGAAGCAACCACAAAATACCCTACAGAAGCAACTCCTTCTGACACAGACACACCCGTTTACACTACTCGATTACCAATAACCTCAGATGTTAGAGATCAATCGACGGTCAGGGAAGACACCTCCACAGGATATCCTAGAGATCAATCGAAAGTCAGGGATGAAACCACCACAGGATATCCTAGAGAAACAACTTTTTCTGACACAGAATCAACAGTTTACACTTCTGGATTGCCGACAACCATAGATATACGAGATCGATCGTCATTCATGGATGAAGCAACCACAAAATACCCTACAGAAGCAACTCCTTCTGACACAGACACACCCGTTTACACTACTCGATTACCAATAACCTCAGATGTTAGAGATCAATCGACGGTCGGGGAAGACACCTCCACAGGATATCCTAGAGATCAATCGAAAGTCAGGGATGAAACCACCACAGGATATCCTAGAGAAACAACTTTTTCTGACACAGAATCAACAGTTTACACTTCTGGATTGCCGACAACCATAGATGTACGAGATCGATCGTCATTCATGGATGAAGCAACCACAAAATACCCTACAGAAGCAACTCCTTCTGACACAGACACACCCGTTTACACTACTCGATTACCAATAACCTCAGATGTTAGAGATCAATCGACGGTCAGGGAAGATCAATCGAAAGTCAGGGATGAAACCACCACAGGATATCCTAGAGAAACAATCGAACAGTCAGATTGGATAGATAAATCGACCACAAGATACCCTACAGAAGCAACTCCTTCTGACACAGACACACCCGTTTACACTACTCGATTACCAATAACCTCAGATGTTAGAGATCAATCGACGGTCAGGGAAGACACCTCCACAGGATATCCTAGAGATCAATCGAAAGTCAGGGATGAAACCACCACAGGATATCCTAGAGAAACAACTTTTTCTGACACAGAATCAACATTACACTTCTGGATTGCCGACAACCATAGATATACGAGATCGATCGTCATTCATGGATGAAGCAACCACAAAATACCCTACAGAAGCAACTCCTTCTGACACAGACTCACCCGTTTACACTACTCGATTACCAATAACCTCAGATGTTAGAGATCAATCGACGGTCAGGGAAGACACCTCCACAGGATATCCTAGAGATCAATCGAAAGTCAGGGATGAAACCACCACAGGATATCCTAGAGAAACAACTTTTTCTGACACAGAATCAACAGTTTACACTTCTGGATTGCCGACAACCATAGATATACGAGATCGATCGTCATTCATGGATGAAGCAACCACAAAATACCCTACAGAAGCAACTCCTTCTGACACAGACACACCCGTTTACACTACTCGATTACCAATAACCTCAGATGTTAGAGATCAATCGACGGTCGGGGAAGACACCTCCACAGGATATCCTAGAGATCAATCGAAAGTCAGGGATGAAACCACCACAGGATATCCTAGAGAAACAACTTTTTCTGACACAGAATCAACAGTTTACACTTCTGGATTGCCGACAACCATAGATGTACGAGATCGATCGTCATTCATGGATGAAGCAACCACAAAATACCCTACAGAAGCAACTCCTTCTGACACAGACACACCCGTTTACACTACTCGATTGCCAATAACCTCAGATGTTAGAGATCAATCGACGGTCAGGGAAGACACCTCCAGAGGATATCCTAGAGAATCAATCGAAAGTCAGGGATGAAACCACCACAGGATATCCTAGAGAAACAACTTTTTCTGACACAGAATCAACAGTTTACACTTCTGGATTGCCGACAACCATAGATATACGAGATCGATCGTCATTCATGGATGAAGCAACCACAAAATACCCTACAGAAGCAACTCCTTCTGACACAGACACACCCGTTTACACTACTCGATTGCCAATAACCTCAGATGTTAGAGATCAATCGACGGTCAGGGAAGACATCCTCCACGACATATCCTAGAGAAACAATCGAACAGTCATGGATAAACAACCACAGGATACCCTACAGAAGCAACTCCTTCTGACACAGACACACCCGTTTACACTACTCGATTACCAATAACCTCAGATGTTAGAGATCAATCGACGGTCAGGGAAGACACCTCCACAGGATATCCTAGAGATCAATCGAAAGTCAGGGATGAAACCACCACAGGATATCCTAGAGAAACAACTTTTTCTGACACAGAATCAACAGTTTACACTTCTGGATTGCCGACAACCATAGATGTACGAGATCGATCGTCATTCATGGATGAAGCAACCACAAAATACCCTACAGAAGCAACTCCTTTTGACACAGACACACCCGTTTACACTACTCGATTACCAATAACCTCAGATGTTAGAGATCAATCGACGGTCAGGGAAGACACCTCCACAGGATATCCTAGAGATCAATCGAAAGTCAGGGATGAAACCACCACAGGATATCCTAGAGAAACAACTTTTTCTGACACAGAATCAACAGTTTACACTTCTGGATTGCCGACAACCATAGATGTACGAGATCGATCGTCATTCATGGATGAAGCAACCACAAAATACCCTACAGAAGCAACTCCTTCTGACACAGACACACCCGTTTACACTACTCGATTGCCAATAACCTCAGATGTTAGAGATCAATCGACGGTCAGGGAAGACACCTCCACAGGATATCCTAGAGATCAATCGAAAGTCAGGGATGAAACCACCACAGGATATCCTAGAGAAACAACTTTTTCTGACACAGAATCAACAGTTTACACTTCTGGATTGCCGACAACCATAGATATACGAGATCGATCGTCATTCATGGATGAAGCAACCACAAAATACCCTACAGAAGCAACTCCTTCTGACACAGACACACCCGTTTACACTACTCGATTACCAATAACCTCAGATGTTAGAGATCAATCGACGGTCAGGGAAGACACCTCCACAGGATATCCTAGAGATCAATCGAAAGTCAGGGATGAAACCACCACAGGATATCCTAGAGAAACAACTTTTTCTGACACAGAATCAACAGTTTACACTTCTGGATTGCCGACAACCATAGATGTACGAGATCGATCGTCATTCATGGATGAAGCAACCACAAAATACCCTACAGAAGCAACTCCTTCTGACACAGACACACCCGTTTACACTACTCGATTGCCAATAACCTCAGATGTTAGAGATCAATCGACGGTCAGGGAAGACACCTCCAGAGGATATCCTAGAGACAATCGAAAGTCAGGGATGAAACCACCACAGGATATCCTAGAGAAACAACTTTTTCTGACACAGAATCAACAGTTTACACTTCTGGATTGCCGACAACCATAGATGTACGAGATCGATCGTCGTTCATGGATGAAGCAACCACAAAATACCCTACAGAAGCAACTCCTTCTGACACAGACACACCCGTTTACACTACTCGATTGCCAATAACCTCAGATGTTAGAGATCAATCGACGGTCAGGGATATCCTAAGATCAATCGAAAGTCAGGGATGAAACCACCACAGGATATCCTAGAGAACAATCGAGATTCATGGATAAAGCAACCACAAAATACCCTACAGAAGCAACTCCTTCTGACACAGACACACCCGTTTACACTACTCGATTACCAATAACCTCAGATGTTAGAGATCAATCGACGGTCAGGGAAGACACCTCCACAGGATATCCTAGAGATCAATCGAAAGTCAGGGATGAAACCACCACAGGATATCCTAGAGAAACAACTTTTTCTGCACAGAATCAACATTACACTTCTGGATTGCCGACAACCATAGATGTACGAGATCGATCGTCATTCATGGATGAAGCAACCACAAAATACCCTACAGAAGCAACTCCTTCTGACACAGACACACCCGTTTACACTACTCGATTGCCAATAACCTCAGATGTTAGAGATCAATCGACGGTCAGGGAAGACACCTCCACAGGATATCCTAGAGATCAATCGAAAGTCAGGGATGAAACCACCACAGGATATCCTAGAGAAACAACTTTTTCTGACACAGAATCAACCGTTTACACTTCTGGATTGCCAACAACCATAGATGTACGAGATCGATCGTCATTCATGGATGAAGCAACCCAAAATACCCTACAGAAGCAACTCCTTCTGACACAGACAACCCGTTTACACTACTCGATTGCCAATAACCTCAGATGTTAGAGATCAATCGACGGTCAGACACCTCCACAGGAAGACATCGAAAGTCAGGGATGAAACCACCACAGGATATCCTAGAGAAACAATCGAATCAACAGTTTCATGGATGAATCGACCACAAAGCAACCACAAAATACCCTACAGAAGCAACTCCTTCTGACACAGACACACCCGTTTACACTACTCGATTGCCAATAACCTCAGATGTTAGAGATCAATCGACGGTCAGGGAAGACACCTCCACAGGATATCCTAGAGATCAATCGAAAGTCAGGGATGAAACCACCACAGGATATCCTAGAGAAACAACTTTTTCTGACACAGAATCAACAGTTTACACTTCTGGATTGCCGACAACCATAGATGTACGAGATCGATCGTCATTCATGGATGAAGCAACCACAAAATACCCTACAGAAGCAACTCCTTCTGACACAGACACACCCGTTTACACTACTCGATTACCAATAACCTCAGATGTTAGAGATCAATCGACGGTCAGGGAAGACACCTCCACAGGATATCCTAGAGAAACAACTTTTTCTGACACAGAATCAACAGTTTACACTTCTGGATTGCCGACAACCATAGATACGAGATCGATCGTCATTCATGGATATACCCTACAGAAGCAACTCCTTCTGACACAGACACACCCGTTTACACTACTCGATTACCAATAACCTCAGATGTTAGAGATCAATCGACGGTCGGGGAAGACACCTCCACAGGATATCCTAGAGATCAATCGAAAGTCAGGGATGAAACCACCACAGGATATCCTAGAGAAACAACTTTTTCTGACACAGAATCAACAGTTTACACTTCTGGATTGCCGACAACCATAGATGTACGAGATCGATCGTCATTCATGGATGAAGCAACCACAAAATACCCTACAGAAGCAACTCCTTCTGACACAGACACACCCGTTTACACTACTCGATTACCAATAACCTCAGATGTTAGAGATCAATCGACGGTCGGGGAAGACACCTCCACAGGATATCCTAGAGATCAATCGAAAGTCAGGGATGAAACCACCACAGGATATCCTAGAGAAACAACTTTTTCTGACACAGAATCAACAGTTTACACTTCTGGATTGCCGACAACCATAGATGTACGAGATCGATCGTCATTCATGGATGAAGCAACCACAAAATACCCTACAGAAGCAACTCCTTTTGACACAGACACACCCGTTTACACTACTCGATTACCAATAACCTCAGATGTTAGAGATCAATCGACGGTCAGGGAAGACACCTCCACAGGATATCCTAGAGATCAATCGAAAGTCAGGGATGAAACCACCACAGGATATCCTAGAGAAACAACTTTTTCTGACACAGAATCAACAGTTTACACTTCTGGATTGCCGACAACCATAGATATACGAGATCGATCGTCATTCATGGATGAAGCAACCACAAAATACCCTACAGAAGCAACTCCTTCTGACACAGACACACCCGTTTACACTACTCGATTACCAATAACCTCAGATGTTAGAGATCAATCGACGGTCGGGGAAGACACCTCCACAGGATATCCTAGAGGTCAATCGAAAGTCAGGGATGAAACCACCACAGGATATCCTAGAGAAACAACTTTTTCTGACACAGAATCAACAGTTTACACTTCTGGATTGCCGACAACCATAGATGTACGAGATCGATCGTCATTCATGGATGAAGCAACCACAAAATACCCTACAGAAGCAACTCCTTCTGACACAGACACACCCGTTTACACTACTCGATTACCAATAACCTCAGATGTTAGAGATCAATCGACGGTCAGGGAAGACACCTCCACAGGATATCCTAGAGATCAATCGAAAGTCAGGGATGAAACCACCACAGGATATCCTAGAGAAACAACTTTTTCTGACACAGAATCAACAGTTTACACTTCTGGATTGCCGACAACCATAGATATACGAGATCGATCGTCATTCATGGATGAAGCAACCACAAAATACCCTACAGAAGCAACTCCTTCTGACACAGACACACCCGTTTACACTACTCGATTACCAATAACCTCAGATGTTAGAGATCAATCGACGGTCAGGGAAGACACCTCCACAGGATATCCTAGAGATCAATCGAAAGTCAGGGATGAAACCACCACAGGATATCCTAGAGAAACAACTTTTTCTGACACAGAATCAACAGTTTACACTTCTGGATTGCCGACAACCATAGATGTACGAGATCGATCGTCGTTCATGGATGAAGCAACCACAAGAATACCCTACAGAAGCAACTCCTTCTGACACAGACACACCAGTTTACACTACTCAATTACCAATAATCTCAGATGTTAGAGATCAATCGACGGTCAGGGAATACACCTCCACGGGATATCCTAGAGATCAATCGAAAGTCAGGGATGAAACCACCACAGGATATCCTAGAGAAACAACTTTTTCTGACACAGAATCAACAGTTTACACTTCTGGATTGCCGACAACCATAGATATACGAGATCGATCGTCATTCATGGATGAAGCAACCACAAAATACCCTACAGAAGCAACTCCTTCTGACACAGACACACCCGTTTACACTACTCGATTACCAATAACCTCAGATGTTAGAGATCAATCGACGGTCAGGGAAGACACCTTCCACGGATATCCTAGAGATCAATCGAAAGTCAGGGATGAAACCACCACAGGATATCCTAGAGAAACAACTTTTTCTGACACAGAATCAACAGCTTACACTTCTGGATTGCCGACAACCATAGATGTACGAGATCGATCGTCAGTCAGAGATGAGACAAGCCCTGTAAACACTATAGAAACTATAACTGTAGCCGATAGGGACGAAACAACCGCTGTTGCGCTTGATCTTTTACCGGGTCCTAGTTTAAGTGTTTTCAATATGACTGATATGGAAAATTCGACCAAGATGCCGGTGTATAACATTGTAACTCTAAGTCGTAACACGTTTGTAATATCGACAACACCGACAACTATCCACAATTTCTCCACTGAAACGTCCACTGTCAAATCTGCCGCGGTGTCGGAAGAGTATGACTTTACAACGGATGGATTAATAACCACTACTTACACCAGTGAACCGCTATTTAATACAACATCGCTGCCAGCCACCAAAGCCTGCAATACCACAACCGAGTGCACTGAGAGTGAAGTTTGTGTACAGTCACGATGTTCCTTACTGTGTAACTCAACCAACCTTCCCCCTAACACTCCCTGTGCAAGAGGTATTATCAGCTGCCTACACTATCCGGAAAAATTTTCACTCCGCTCTCTCTCTCTCTCTCTTTCTCTATCTTTCTCTCTCTCTCTTTGTGTCTGTAAATATACTTACTTTTCCTGACCCCTTTCTTCTTCTTCCACTACTACGTTCTACACCTTGCTTAACTTTACTGACTCCTAATGACCACACTCAAAACCTTTCTCTGTTTTGTGCAATACTGTTTTCACCTATGTTTGATTTCTCGTCACCTATGTTTTCCAAGTTCCTCTAGCTCTTCTGCAGCTCGTTTCAATTCCATGCAGCAGCACTGCAGCAGACTACTGACCCACGCCCAACTAATGCCATGCTTTCATTAATTATGATTAACCTTAAACAGAGCCACCTGGATCACCGAAAATACCCGAGCCTTGCCAATCGCATAACGACTGCTTGGACGCGGAGGCCTGCTATATGGGTTTGTGCGAAAATCCGTGCTTGTTCGATGGGGTCTGCGCCCCGACGGCGACGTGCCAGCCGAAAATGCACCGGCCAGTCTGCACGTGCCCCCGCGGGCACGAGGGTAATCCGAGCATCAAGTGCAGCGCCTTGCAGCCAAGTAAGATCATCGACCACCACTCTAACGCTTCTAGTGCTTTCCACACACTGTTACAGCTCTCCCTGTACAAAAGCTCAACTCATTTCTCACGTAACCCCTTTTTTGCACTTGTCGTTCGGTTACTTACACACGAGTGCTTCACCTCTAGTTTTGAATTTAAACTCCCAACCAATCGTGTAAATACGTGCACACTGATCACAACCCACCAAACCACACCACTCTCTTTCCGTGTTTTCTGGCACCGTATCCAGTACAATGCACCACCCACGATGAGTGTTCACTGACGGAGGCCTGTGTCGGTAACGTGTGCCAGCGGGCGTGCGATGTGAAGAACCCCTGCACGGTCAACGCGGTCTGCATCAACACAAACCACGGTGCCGATTGCAGCTGCATTGACGGCTATCACGGGAACGGTTTTGTGCAGTGCGTACCAGGTAGGTCCCGAACCGTCCCGTAAGCGGGCCGGGTGATGTCGAAAGACGCGCGCGCATCACATCTAGGCGACGACATCATGCTTTAGTTCCGACAACCGATATTGAACCACCCCCACCCGTTTCCCAACAGTCATTGCGCCCGGTTCGGTGTGTCAGTACAACGAAGATTGTCCGCCGGAGAAGCTGTGTGACCGGTTGAACCGGGTATGCATCAATCCGTGCCAGGGCGAGTCGTGCGGCGACAATGCCGAGTGCTACGCGGTCAACCACGGCACCGAGTGCCGCTGCCAGCCCGGGTACACGGGGAACGCGTACGTCGAGTGCACGCAGCACCAGGGCTGTCTGACGGATCGGCAGTGTAACGATAACGAGGCGTGCCTCGGTGGCCGCTGCTCGTCGCCGTGTCAGTGCGGCCCGAATGCGATGTGCGACGTGAAGCGTCACAAGGCCGTCTGCCGGTGCCCGCCCGGATACGGGGGCGACGCTCGCGTGGGCTGCAACCCGCCGTCCAACCCGTGCGAACCGAATCCGTGCGGTGTCGGCGCGATGTGCGAGGTGGATCGCGGCAGCCCGGTATGCTTCTGCCCCCGTGGACTCACCGGCAATCCGTTCAAAAATTGCAGTAAGTATCAAACCGACCCTCGCGACCCATTCCCATTTCTCATTTCCGGTCTCGATCGATCTATTGCAGTACCCGAGGGAGACGAGTGTTTGCCGAATCCGTGTGGTCCCAATTCGGGCTGCCGGAAGATCGGAGGCCAGCCGACCTGCTTCTGTTTGCCGGAGTACGAAGGAAATCCGCCGCATACGCCCTGCACACTGCCCCAGAACCCGTGCGTGCCGTCACCGTGCGGACCGAACACGCAGTGCAGCGTGCTGGGCAACGGGTACGCCAAGTGTACGTGTGTGCCCGGGTATATCGAGAGTCCGAACACGATCCGTGGCTGCGTGGAGCCGACGAGCCCGTGCGATCCGAATCCGTGCGGGTTCGGCGCGGTGTGCGATGCGTCCCGCAGCCCCGTTTGCTACTGTCCCGACCGGCTGAGTGGCAATCCCTACCGTAGTTGTGTCGAGCCGGTGGTGACACCAGAACTCTGTCAACCGGGGCCGTGTGGGCCGAACGCAGACTGTTACGTGGCGGAAGGGCGCGAACAGTGCTACTGTAAGGCGAACTATATCGGCGATCCGTACGGCGGGGGATGCGTGGAGCAGCCCCGTTCGGTGTGCGAACCGAACCCATGCGGACCGGGCGCCGAGTGTGTGTTGCTCGAGGACGGTTCGCCCGGCTGCCGGTGCCCACCGGGACTGAGCGGCGATCCGACCACATCCGGCTGCCACGCGTTCGAGTGCCTCACCGACGATCAGTGTACCGCCGACCGGGCTTGCATTGGACTGCGGTGCTCCGATCCCTGTCCGGGATCGTGCGGCGTAGGAGCGCACTGCCGGGTCGAAGGACACCATCCGGTGTGCTTCTGCGATGCTGGGTTGACCGGCAACCCGGCCATCCAGTGTTACGCAGCAGACGAAAGACCCCGCGATGCCTGCAATCCGAGCCCGTGCGGTGCGAATGCCAAGTGTACGACGCGCAGCAAGCGTCCGGTCTGCAAGTGTCTTCCCAACTACCAGGGCGATCCGCGCAAGGGCTGCAAGCCAGAGTGCGACCTCAACTCGGATTGTACACCGGACAAGTCGTGCGTCAACCATCGCTGTGTCGCCCCGTGCACCCTCGGAACGGTCTGTGGCGTAAATGCCGAGTGTAGCGTCAGCTATCACACCCCGATGTGTCGCTGTCCGTCCGGATTCACCGGTGACGCGTTCGTGCAGTGCGTGCCGATACCGGAGGAGCGCAACATGACCCGCCAGCCTTGCTCTTCGGACCCGTGCGGCGCCGGAGAGGTTTGCTCGATCTACGGTAACGATGTGGCGCTGTGTGATCCGTGCGTAGCACCCGATGCCGTCCACAATCCGCGCTGCCGACCGCAGTGTGTGCTCAACACCGACTGCCCGTTCAACCTGGCGTGTCTGCAGTCGCAGTGTCAGGACCCGTGCCCGGGTTCGTGCGGCTACAATGCGCTCTGTTCCGTCGAACGGCACCGCCCGGTTTGCTACTGTCCGCCCGAGATGCACGGCAACCCGTACGAGCAATGTACACCGCGTGAAAGTCCTCGCGAGACGTGCGACAGCATCCGGTGCGGTGCAAACACGCAGTGCAAGCAGCAGAACGGTGTGCTGGCGTGCGTTTGCAAGAAGAACTACTACGGCGACCCGCTGATCGGCTGCCGGCCCGAGTGTGTGGTCAACACGGACTGTGCCCTAGGGAAGGCGTGCGTGAACACGCGGTGCGTCGACCCGTGCACGAACGCGTGCGGTGTAGGGGCGCAGTGCAAGGTGGTCAATCACCTGCCAATCTGCTACTGTCCGCCGACCCACACGGGCGATGCGCTGGTGGCGTGTACCGAACGTAGCATCCTACCCCCACCGGACAGTACACCGTGTGATCCGAACCCGTGCGGACCGAACAGCAAGTGTCGCACGACACCGGACGGTTACGCGCTCTGTTCGTGCTTGCCCGGGTACCGTGGGGTTCCACCCGCCTGCCAGGCCGAGTGTATGATCAACGCGGAGTGCCCACAGAACCGAGCCTGCATCAACCTGAAGTGTGCCGATCCCTGCCCGGGAACGTGCGGTGTCGGGGCGCGCTGCGAGGTGCTGAACCACAACCCGATCTGCAGCTGCGGTCCCAGCCAAGAGGGCGACCCGTTCGTGATTTGCGCTCCGCGACAGAACGAACCCGGTCCACCGATCGAACAGCGGAACCCGTGCGACCCATCACCCTGCGGACCGAACTCACTGTGCCAGGTGCACGGCCGCCGACCGACGTGCTCCTGTCAGCCGAACTTTATCGGAACACCCCCCGCATGCCGACCGGAGTGCGTCCTCAGCTCGGAGTGCCCTCAGAACCGGGCGTGCATCAACGAGCGGTGCCAGAATCCGTGTGCGAACGCGTGCGGCGCCAACGCCGACTGTCATATCGTGGCCCACTCGGCTTTCTGCAGTTGCCGGGCCGGGTACGAGGGTGATGCGTTCGTTGGCTGCTCGCTGGTACCGCGGGACGTTCCACCGCATCGCGACGTCTGCTATCCGAGTCCGTGCGCCGAGAATGCCGTGTGCAGCGAGCACAATGGAGCCGCCCGCTGCGCTTGCATCTCACCGTACCGGGGCGATCCGTACAATACCGGCTGCCGGCCGGAGTGTGTGCTTAACTCGGACTGCCCGAGCCAGGCGGCGTGCGTCAACCAGCACTGCCGCGATCCGTGCCCCGGGGTATGCGGTGCCAACGCGGAGTGCACCGTGGCGAACCACATCCCGGTGTGCGAGTGTGCCCGCGGGTACGTGGGCGACCCGTTCCGGGGTTGCCGGCGAGACGTTGGACCACCGGTGGAACCGAAGGATCCGTGCGCAGCTTGCCCATCGAACAGTGTGTGTCGCGTGGTCGGTGGAAGGCCAACGTGCTCGTGCGCGGAAGGATACCGCGGGACGCCACCCGCCTGCCGGCCAGAGTGCTCGGGTAGCGAGGAGTGTCCACACGATCGGGCCTGCGTCAATCTGCGGTGCGTCGATCCGTGCCCGGGACTGTGCGGTGTAAATGCCCAGTGTCAGGTCATCAACCACAAGCCGTTCTGTAGCTGTCTGCGCGATATGGTCGGCAATCCGTTCGAGCAGTGTTCCCCGAAACCGGTCGAACCGCTTGCGGCCCCCTGCCGGCCCAGCCCGTGCGGGGCGTATTCAGAGTGCCGGGAGATCGGTACCCGGGCCGTCTGCACGTGTGCGACCGGTATGCTCGGCACGCCGCCCAACTGTCGGCCGGAGTGCGAAACCGACCAGGACTGCCCGTCGAACCGGGCGTGCTTTAACCAGAAGTGCCGCGACCCGTGCGTCGGCTCCTGTGGCTACGGTGCGCAGTGCATCACGCGGGCCCATCGGCCCGAGTGCTACTGTAACGAGGGCTACGAGGGCGACCCGTACAGTGGGTGCAGCCAAGTCGGTAAGTACACCCAGTACAGCCAAGTGCTTCCGGAGCGGGAGCTGCCCCTCGGCGGCGCTCGCTCCGAACCTAACCTGCTGTTGGTGTTAACCCGTAACGGCCCCATGACGGGTCGGCGTAAATTGTTGTTGTCGTTATAATTCCCTTCCCATCCGCATGATGATAATCGTATCCAACTTTGTTGTAGTGATTAGACGCGACGAAGTGCTCGAACCGTGCCATCCGTCGCCCTGCGGGGCGAACGCCGTCTGCCAGGAGCGCAGCGGGGCCGGTTCGTGCACGTGCATGGCCAACTACTTCGGCGATCCGTACGTCAACTGCCGACCGGAGTGCGTGCAGAGCTCGGAGTGCCCGCACACCAGGGCATGCGTCAACATGCGCTGCGTTGACCCGTGCGCTGGCACGTGCGGTCCGCGCAGCGTGTGCCGTGTACATAACCACTCCCCCACCTGTAGCTGTAGCCCCGGCTACACCGGCAATCCGTCACAGGCTTGCCATCCGATAGTGGTAGAAAGTAAGCTCCTCGCACCGCACGCCTTTGTGCGCCCTCACCTCACCCGGTTCTGGGAGTTCACCATTCTTCACTAACCGTGTACCATACACACCCAACTCTCTCTGTTCTCTCTCTTCTATTCTGTTCCGTTCCTGCTGCTGTCCCTATATATCGCTGTCACTATCTCTGTTCGCTGTTCTGACCGATCGGTGGCTACAGACTTACCCGCCCGAATCCCCACGGATCCCTGCTCTCCGTCCCCGTGCGGTCCGTACAGTATCTGCCGGGTGCTCGATGGCCACCCGGTCTGCTCGTGCCAGATCAGCTGTTCCGGTATTCCGCCCAATTGTCGCCCCGAGTGTCTGATCAGTGGTGAGTGTCCTCGCGACAGGACCTGTCTCAACCAGCGGTGCATCGACCCGTGTCCGGGTACGTGCGGTGCGAATGCCCGGTGCCGCGTAGTCAACCACAACCCGATATGCAGTTGCCAGCCCGGCTTCACTGGTGATCCGTTTGTTCAGTGCTCACCGGAGCCAAGTAAGACACAGTTCCCTTGGGTGGACCCGTCCACTACCCCTCGCTACTTCGCTCCGCTAGGCTGCTAGGCAAACCAACTGATTCGCTGGTCGCTTTTCGCTTGGTGGACGGGCGCCCGCTCCACCTGCTTCCGAGCCGCGTCTGTTCGTCCTTCCCGGGCACTGATTCATTCTCCATCCAACTGTCCAACTGTAGAGCAACCACTGGTGGACGATGAATATAGGAACCCGTGTCAACCGTCACCGTGCGGTGTGAACGCGGCGTGCAGGGTCCACAATGACCGGGCGGTCTGCTCCTGTTTGCCGAACTACGTCGGTCGGCCGCCCGCCTGTCGGCCGGAGTGTAGCGTCGACTCAGAGTGTCCCATGGTCCGGGCGTGCATCAACGAGCGGTGCCGCGATCCGTGTGCTGGGTCGTGCGGGGTCAACACCGAGTGTGCGGTGGTCGCTCACAAACCCATGTGCAGCTGCGCCGCCGGTCATACCGGGGATCCGTTCAGTGGATGTTACGTCATCCAGAGTAAGCCCTTTTTTTGGCGAAGCCGCCGCAGCTTGCTGCTTGCTTGATGCTGAATCCTTGCTTCGCCCGTTACGAACTTGAATGGCGCCCTGTCCGATCGTGACCGGATCCTTTTATCGTTTGAGTGGCGAGTGAATGACGTCACTTGGGTAACTCTTGTGCTTGCGCCAACTAATCCTTGGTCTCACTGCCGCCCTGTTGGTTCGCTTTCTACAGACAAACATGCTAATGTAACACACACACACACACATTGGCACCCAGGAACACCGTTTCTGCTCTTTTGAAGCAGACACACTCACGCACACGCACCATACGATCGGACACCGCAACATGAAATGCAAGCTAAAGCCTCACAGCGATAACTCAAGTTGCCCTTCCGCCTCTGGCCGTCCTTCTCGTCAGTAATGCTACTGCTCATCGTACCCCAACCATGCCTTGAAAAAGGTGTTTTATTAATGCGTGTTGAAGGCATTTCGATTACTTATCTGCTAAAAACCCTTCGACCGTCGCTTACCTGACCTCTTGCCGGATTCACTCCATCGTATGTTCGCTTCGCCGGCTTTGAATCGATCGAAAGAACTATTACGTAGACTACTAGAAGTCCAGCGGCACGCTTAACCCCAGGAGTGCCGCCTGGCAACACAAAACCTAGATAACCATTAAACCCCCATTCTTTGTGGTGGACCCAACCAACCCTAACGCGTCCGGTGTCAACACTTACCCTCCCATCTGCAGTCTTCCACGAGGAACCGCCAATGCCGTGCAATCCCAGCCCGTGCGGGGCCAATGCCGTCTGCAAGGAGCGCAACGGGGCGGGATCGTGCACGTGTGCGCCGGAGTACTTTGGCGATCCGTACGTCGGCTGTCGGCCCGAGTGCGTCATGAACGGTGACTGCCCGCGGACGCGCGCCTGCGTCAACAACAAGTGTCGGGATCCGTGCCCGGGTACGTGCGGGTTTGCCGCCGAGTGTCACGTGGTGAACCACTCGCCCAGCTGCTCCTGTCCACCCGGTTACGAGGGCAATCCGTTCACCGAGTGTAAACCTCGACCCGAAAGTAAGATCATGCCCCCCACCCGTGTCCGCTCTCCGTCTCCGTCGGCCTACACTCTCCTAAACCCTCAACTGAACCTACTTCCAATTCTTCGTTTCTTGTCTTGTCTCTCTGCTGGTCGATGGACACACAGTTCGCGAGGAACCTCCCGTGGTGCAACCGTGCCAACCGTCACCCTGCGGTCCTAACAGTGTCTGCCGCGTTCTGAACAACCACGCGGTCTGTACCTGCAAACCGGAGTATGTCGGTTCGCCGCCGTCCTGCCGACCGGAGTGTATGGTCAGCTCGGAGTGTCCGCTGGACAAGGCGTGCGTCCGGAGCAAGTGCACGGACCCGTGTCCGGGTACGTGCGGTCTGAACGCCCGCTGTCAGGTGGTGAACCACAATCCGATCTGCAGCTGCAAGGCCGGCTTCACCGGCGATCCGTTCGTGCGCTGTATCCCAGAAGAACGTAAGCCCGCGCCGTAACTTCCCCCGAGACCTCCCCATTGTAATATCCGTTCTCTGGTTTTCGCCTGGTTTTTTTTTTTTGCGGGCCGATCACAGGTCGTCCCGTGGTGGAGGACACACCGGTTGAGCCGTGTGTTCCGTCGCCCTGTGGGCCGAACTCCCAGTGCAAAGCGGTCGGCCGAACGGCCGCTTGCTCCTGCCTGCCGAACTACGTCGGGCGGGCCCCGAACTGTCGCCCCGAGTGTACCGCCAACTCGCAGTGCACGCCGATGCAGGCGTGCATCAACGAGCGCTGCGCTGACCCGTGCCCCGGTTCCTGCGGTTCCAATGCGTTCTGCTCGGTCCAGCACCACCAGCCCAGCTGCCGGTGTGTGGAAGGGATGAACGGGGACCCCTACGTGTCGTGTGCTCCTATCATAAGTAAGCCTGGGGCCTGCAGCGACCAATCTCCTCCTGTCCAAACGCTAATCTTCCCCCTCTGTCTCCTCTGTGGCAACCCGCCAGTCGACCGGGAACCGGAGATCGTGAACCCGTGCCATCCGTCGCCGTGCGGCGTGAATGCCGAGTGCAACGTGCGCAACAACGCCGGGTCGTGCACGTGTCTGAAGGACTACTTCGGTGATCCGTACAGCGAGTGCCGGCCCGAGTGCGTCCTGAGCTCGGACTGCGCGAAAACGCGCGCCTGCCTGAACAACAAGTGCGTCGACCCGTGCCCCGGCATGTGTGGCCCGAACGCGGAGTGCTTCGTGATGAACCACTCGCCCTCCTGCTCGTGTCTGCCCGGATACACCGGCAACCCGTCCCAAGGATGCCGCGAGATACCGAAACGTACGTCCCGCATCGTCCATCGCGGCAGTCCACCCGTCTAACTTCATGTCTTGACCTCCCCTTTTGGTTTTGTTTCCTTTCTCTTTCGCCATCCACCGCCGTTCAGAAATCGAAGATACGCCCTCGGATCCCTGTAGACCTTCGCCCTGTGGTCCGTACAGTGCGTGTCGCACGGTTAACCGGCATGCCGTGTGCTCCTGTCAGGGTGACTACATTGGCACGCCGCCAGCTTGCCGGCCCGAGTGTACGGTTAGCTCCGACTGCTCACTGGACAAGGCGTGCATCCGGCAGCGGTGCGTCGATCCGTGCCCCGGCACGTGCGGTCTCGATGCCCGGTGCCAGGTGCTGAAGCACAGCCCCATCTGTAGCTGCCCGTCCGGCTTCACGGGCAATCCATTCGAGCGTTGTGTCCCGGAAGAAAGTAAGCTGAAGCGGATGTCCTCCCCTGGGTCTTCTTGCTGGTTCACCTCGTCACTGACACGCGTCTCCTTTCTCTTTCCGTGGTCTGGTCCTCCGTCCGTCCCCATCTTCCAGGGCAAGTGGAGCAAGCGGTGGAACCCGTAGACCCCTGTCTTCCGTCCCCCTGCGGGCCCAACTCGCAGTGCCGCGTGGCGGTGGGCAGTGTCCCTGCCTGCTCCTGTCTGCCCAACTACATCGGCCGCGCCCCGAACTGTCGGCCCGAGTGCACGATCAATGCGGAGTGCCCGGGCAGCCAGGCGTGCGTGAACGAGCGCTGCGCCGACCCGTGTCCGGGCTCGTGCGGACCGAACGCCGTCTGCCGGGTGATCGAACACTCGCCCACCTGCTCCTGCCAGGCCGGATACACCGGCGATCCCTTTTCCGGGTGTACAGTCATACCCTGTAAGCTATCTCTTCACCTTTCACAACTATACTACCTTCACACTATCCTTACGCGCGCTATCCTGCGCACTATCGAACCGGCGAGAATCGTGTCGCTCCGTTCTGGCCGTTGCCCGCCTCGCGACAGCGGGACAACGACCGGTGGCGGCGGCTGCACGAGATCGCGATGTGAACTGTGTAGATGTGTTTACATGTAGATACTCAGTAGCTCCTAAGGTTTCCGGAAATGGCGGGTGCGTCGCCGGGAAACGAAGAACGACCCGATCGCTTCTTCCGGACGCGGCGCGACCCGACCTGCATGCTGTAATTAGTCCATGCCCACATCAGCGCGAGCATGTCTACCAGGTCTAAAAGTCGAAAATGAGATTTAAAACAAAAAACCTGTTTATTGCATTGAAATTAAAAACTCTATTTTAGCCATAGCCATCGCTAGTTTAAATGGATCATTTGTCGTCGGTAGCGATCTGTAATAATGGTTTCCCCAGGTTTTAGGAGCTTGTGGTACACCACACCCAACTGGTGCCATCAGACACACAGCATTGTCATTTTGCCAAGTATATACGGTTTTACAGTTGAATTTGATGGTTTTCCCGGGCTGACTCATGATTTTTTTTTTTTGATTCTCAAAATGAATCAAATTTCCATCCCCAATCACGATCACGATCGAAGAAATTACTCCAATCGCGATCTGGCGAGCAGAATTTCACATTTGAATTTTCGATTTTCCTGCCTTTTTTTCGTTCAGTTCTGTTTCCAATCTTCTGGATCTTTCCCAGGGCCTTCAAACGTTGAGATATGGCGTACTGAGACACATTTAGCTGATGCGCCAGTTGTTATTACGTTTGTGTGTCATCCTCGTCCAAATGTTGTTGTAGTTCAGCATCCTTAAAACTTTTTTGGAGGCTGCGATCTTCACCGTAAGCTTCGACAAGCATTTGATGCGATTCGGTAGCAGTTTTCTTCAGCAGGTAGCAGAAAGGCAATGAAAAAGATCATAATAAGGAGGACCAAATTGCCAGCTAGAGCCATCTGTTTACACAATCTCAAGTTTCGACTTTTGGACCTGGTACTTATTTATGTGTATAATATGTTTGTACAGTTTTGCTCTATTCGATAGTTTGTGTGTGTATATTTGTGTGCATATGGATTGTGTGGTATCTTGTATGTAGCTAGTCGTGTGTTTGTATATAACGTACCTCTCTCCTAATCTTCGGTATAGTAACAGTGGATCGTGACGAGCCACGTAACCCATGTAGTCCATCACCGTGCGGAGCGAACGCCGTCTGCAAGGAGCGCAACGGGGCGGGATCGTGCACGTGCGCGCCGGAGTACTTCGGCGATCCGTACAGTGGCTGCCGGCCAGAGTGCGTCACCAACAGCGACTGTCCGCGGGTGCGCGCGTGCGTGAACAACCGCTGCCAGGATCCGTGCCCGGGCGTCTGCGGCATCGACGCCGAGTGCCACGTGGTGAACCACGCGCCCAGCTGCTCCTGTCGACCCGGCTTCACCGGCGACCCGTTCCGGCAGTGCCAACCGAGTAAGAGGGCCTCGGCCAAGGCCTTGTGAGCCGATCGCACCCAGCTCGATCGTAGTTTTTTTTTACTGATCCCCCTTGTGTTGTTTGCAGAGCAAAACGATCCTCCGCTCAACCCCTGCTCGCCGTCCCCGTGCGGACCGAACAGTGTGTGTCGGGAGGCGAACGGCCACGCGGTCTGCTCGTGCCAGGCCGGGTTCGTCAGTACGCCGCCGAGCTGCCGGCCGGAGTGTACCGTCAGCTCGGAGTGTCCGCTCGACAAGGCGTGCGTCGGGCAGCGGTGCGCGGACCCGTGTCCGGGCACGTGCGGCCTGAACGCCCGCTGTCAGGTGGTGAACCACAACCCGATCTGCAGCTGCTCGCTCGGTTTCACCGGCGATCCGTTTGTGCGCTGCGTGCCAGTCGAAAGTAAGCGAGCGTCGCATTGTTGCGCGCATTGTTGTTGTTGCTGGCCTCCCTCTCGTGGTGTGGCCCCTCGCTGACGAGGACAACCACACACACGGATGGGAACGCAGCGTTTTTTTGTGGTCGGTTGAGTTGTTCACTCACCTCACGATTGTTTTCCTCTTATCCTTACGCTTACGCTTTCTTGCTCTTTGCTCTCTTTCTTTCTCTCTCTCTATGTATTTTTCTCTCGTGCTTTCTTGCTTTCTCGCTCCCGCTCTTTCCATTCCGCTCGCTCCGGCCGCACAGAAACGCCGGTGGTGCAGGATCCGGTCGATCCGTGCGTTCCGTCGCCCTGTGGACCAAACTCCGTCTGCCGAGCCGTCGGGGCGACGCCGGCCTGTTCGTGTTTGCCGAACTACGTCGGCCGCGCACCGAACTGCCGCCCGGAGTGCGTGCTGAACGCCGAGTGTCCGGCGACGCAGGCCTGCGTCAACGAGCGGTGTACTAATCCCTGTGTAGGCTCTTGTGGTATTAACGCACGGTGTACGGTGGTGAAGCACAGTCCGATCTGCGAGTGCGAAGCCGGATTCACCGGAGATCCTTTCTCCGTCTGTACAGAAGAACCGCCCTGTAAGCATGCATCCTTTTTCCACCCGTTCCACTGTACAGAACTGTTTCTCCCGCCCCACGCACGTAACAGCTGTATCCGTTTGCAGGACCCTGACCAGCACATCGCTCCTCCCGACACACTCTTACCCGGTTCTAATCGAACGGCTTCTCTTTTTCTAACACGCAGTCCGAGGCAACGAACCGCTGGAACCGTGCAACCCGTCACCGTGCGGAGCGAATGCGGTGTGCAAGGAGCGCGACGGAGCCGGCTCGTGTACCTGCCTGCCGGAGTACTTTGGCGACCCGTACACGGGCTGCCGGCCGGAGTGCGTGCAGAACACCGACTGCGAGCGATCGCGGGCATGCGTCAACAACCGCTGCGCGGATCCTTGTCCGGGAGCGTGCGGGGTGAACGCCGAGTGTACGGTGCAGAACCACGGTCCGGTGTGTTACTGTCTCGAGGGCTACACCGGTGATCCGACCGGCACCTGCACGCGGGCGGAGGTAGTGACCGAACGACCGAGGCAGCCCGGCTGTCAACCGTCGCCGTGCGGTCCGAACAGCCAGTGCCGCGAGGTGAACGGACATCCGGTATGCTCCTGTGCGGCCGGCCACATCGGCACGCCGCCCATGTGCCGACCGGAGTGCGTCGTCAGCTCGGAGTGCAGCCAAGATCGGGCGTGCGTGAACCGGAAGTGCGTCGATCCGTGCCCAGGAACGTGCGGCACCGAGGCCCGCTGTCAGGTGGTGAACCACAATCCGATCTGTAGCTGCTCGCCCGGCTTCACCGGTGATCCGTTCGTGCGGTGCGTGAAGAAGGAGGAACCGAAAGATGTGCCAGTGAGCGACCCATGCAACCCGTCGCCGTGTGGCCCGAACTCCAACTGCCGTGCCGTCGGCGGTCAGCCGGCGTGCTCGTGTGCACCGAACTACATCGGGCGGGCGCCCAACTGTCGACCGGAATGCACCAGGGATGCGGAGTGTTCCAGTAATCTGGCCTGCCTGAACGAGCGATGCGTAGACCCGTGTGCGGCCGGATGCGGATTGAACGCCGGTTGCCGGGTGATCAACCACCGACCGGTCTGCACGTGCGACGAAGGGTTCGAAGGTAACCCGCTGGAGCAGTGTAGCCGCACCGTACCCCGTAAGTAGCCTGCGCCTGAGGGTGTGATCCCGTGATCCCGTGATCGACTGACATTTGTCTCGTTTTAGCGACCACCGAACGGTTAACACCGTGCACGCCTTCACCTTGTGGACCGAACGCCGAGTGCCGGGAGCGGAACAACGCCGGAGCATGCTACTGCTTGGCCGGATACGAAGGCAACCCGTACGACGTGTTTTCCGGCTGTCGGCGCGAGTGCGACGTCAGCGCGGACTGCTCGGACAAGCTGGCGTGCGTGGGGTACAAGTGTGTCGATCCGTGTCCCGGCGTTTGCGGGGCGCAAGCGGTGTGTGAGGTGCGCAACCACGTACCGACGTGCGTCTGCCCGGAGGGGATGGTCGGTGATCCGTTCGCACGGTGTGAACAGTTGCGAATGGACACCACGCCACCGCCGCCCGTTTGTGACAAGTATACCTGCGGCCCGAACAGCATCTGCCGCATCCAGAACGAGGTGGCGGTTTGCAAGTGTCAACCGGACATGGTCGGCAGCCCACCGAACTGCCGGCCCGAGTGCCAGCAGAACGGGGACTGTGAGGCGCAGCGTGCGTGCGTCAACTACAAGTGCATCGACCCGTGCCCGGGCTCGTGCGGACAGAACGCGAACTGTAACATCGTCAACCACAGCCCGATCTGCAGCTGCGCCCCGGGATACACCGGTGATCCGTTTACGCGGTGCTACAAGGAGGTGTTGCCGGTCGTGACCACCGAATCACCGCGCGCCCTCTGCACACCGTCGCCCTGCGGGCCGAACGCCGAGTGCAAGGTGGTCGGCGACCGGGAGGCCTGCTCGTGTCTACCCGGGTACATCGGGGCGCCCCCGAGCTGTCGGCCGGAGTGCATTCTGAGCACCGAGTGTGCGGAAAATCAGGCGTGCATCAGGCAAAAGTGTACCGACCCGTGCCCCGGCTCCTGTGGCTTGAACGCCAGATGCTCGGTGGTGCGTCACACTCCTAGCTGCAGCTGCGAACCGGGATACACCGGAGATCCGTTCACCGGATGCCAGCCCGTGATCGGTAAGTCGGCATACAGCCATTTTGCTTTTTATTACTATATCATTATCCTAATGAACACCTCGACGCAATTCGTCGATTGGTAGAAGGTAGACGTAATGCCATTTGCACGTTGGCGGAACTATTCGCATGAATTGATGAGAGAGCCAGGCATGGGAAAACTATAGTTTGAACTGTCGCAACATCGCAAATGGCTTCTCGGTGTTACCGCTTTGGTGATGTGAAACCCGCACCGCTTTGATGTGCGCAACGCTTGGTGTCATGGGCGAACCTGCCATGACTCTCTCTCTGTCGCCATGGAACACTGTTTTGCCATCGGCACAACTAATGCGCTTAAGCTGAACTCGCTTTACGCATTACAATTATTATTATTACTGGTATTATTATTATTATCTGGTCGATGGCTATTGATAAGTAGACAATTACATCCAGCAAAGCTACCGTCTTCGTAACACCATTTGGGTGAAGCATAAATAGACCAAAATTTGAACGGTAGATTTGAATGGCGCATTCGATTCTGTGTGCTGGGTAGAAAAATGATCTATAAGAAAATAGTGTCCATTAAAAACGATGTGGCCAAAACTCAAACACGTCGATGCATTTGATAGCTTCCCAAATGGTGTTACTACTGGCAGGGTTACGTTCACAATTTCAGTGGTTTATTTGGCTTTATGCTTCGGTGCTATATTTTATGAGAATTCCACAAGGTAAGTTTCCGAATTCTCCAACTTTAACCGCTATATCAGTATATCAACGCACACGCAATGCTCGGATCACACGCAAAGAAATATGCAAAGGTTTAAACACTCGCTTCTCTACGATGCTTGCTTCTGCAATAGTAGCAATGGGATGGAATGGAACAGCATATGGGAAAATAAGAACAGCTAAGCTTCCGCAGTTGCTTGGCACATATTTTGCACAAACATTATTTTTGGTGCCTATGGGAAAGCAAAACTTTCATTTTGCATTCAGATTTTGTAACTACAAAACATCTACGTTTTGCATTGCAACATTCCAGACGATACCCCGGTTTCAACCCCTTGCAATCCTAGCCCGTGCGGGGCTAATGCATTGTGCCGAGAGCAAAACGGGGCTGGATCATGTACCTGTATAGAGGATCACTTTGGAAACCCCTACGAAGGATGTCGTCCAGAATGTGTTCTCAACTCGGATTGCCCATCGAACAGAGCTTGTCTTAGAAACAAATGTCAGGATCCGTGTCCGGGAACTTGTGGCCAAAATACTGACTGTCAGGTGGTGAACCACTTGCCTTCATGTACCTGCTTACCGGGTTATACTGGAGATCCTTTCAGATATTGTGACATTCAACACGACGAGCGTAAGAAACATAATTTCTGTGGCTTGAGCCAGCTTTCGATCCCGCTTCAAACGACCTTGCTTAGATCTTCGTCGATCATTCCTGTTTTTTACCAAGACCCGAAGTGATCAACCACATTCCGATGTGTCGTTGTCCTGATGGAATGGCTGGAAACGCATTTGTACAGTGCCGACCACAGCAATCGCCGGTCGTTACTAACCCGTGCAATCCTTCGCCATGTGGACCGAACAGTCAATGTCGTGAAATCAACGGACAGGCTGTGTGTTCCTGCTTGTCTGGATACATAGGCAGTCCGCCGGTCTGCCGCCCGGAGTGCACCGGCAATTCTGAGTGCTCGCTGATGCAAGCTTGCATCAACTTCAAGTGCGCCGATCCTTGCCCGGGTAGTTGTGGTTTTTCGGCCCGCTGCACGGTCGTGAACCACAATCCCATCTGCAGCTGCCCCTCCCGACTGACGGGTGATCCGTTCGTTCGGTGCTACGAAATCGGTAATGATCTTGAGTCTAGTCTTGAGGAACCTCTGGGAAAGTGCGGTCACGTAACCAAGTCTCCGTCGATCAATTACAGTGGAAAAATCACCCCCCCAAACCATACCGGCCGACCCTTGTCAGCCTTCGCCCTGCGGACCGAATGCTGTGTGCGCCGATGCCAACGGTGTCCCGTCCTGTAGCTGCCAGCCGGAAATGCTCGGTGCGCCCCCGAACTGTCGGCCCGAGTGCACGATCAATTCCGATTGCTCGCGCGTCCTGGCATGCTCCCGGCGAAAGTGCGTCGATCCGTGCCAAAATGCGTGCGGCATCGATGCCACTTGCCGCGTGGCATCGCACGTTGCCAACTGTATTTGCCCCGAAGGCTACGAGGGCGATCCGTTCCGTGTTTGTACCGTAAGAAGTGAGTGTTTAGAGCTTTGCATACTTTGCGTGATCCGAAACCGAAACCTGGCCCGGAATCTCGGGACCCTACGAACCCGAGAATTGCCATGTATTAAAACTAATTTTAACGACGTACGTGGCGTATCGTTCCTCTCTTGCAGTAGCTGACCCTCCTCAGCGTCCGGAACCGAAAGATCCGTGCTACCCGTCACCGTGCGGCACGAACGCCCGATGTCGCCCGACCAGCGGTGAAAGCCCGGTCTGCGAGTGCATCGAGAACTACTTCGGCAACCCGTATGAGTCCTGCCGGCCGGAGTGCGTGAGCAACGGAGACTGCCAGAAGTCGCTGGCTTGCATCAACAATCGCTGCAAGGACCCGTGCCCGGGAGTGTGTGGCCGGAATGCGGAGTGCGGCGTCGTGAACCATACCCCCGTTTGCTCCTGTCCGGACGGCATGAAGGGCAACGCGTTCGAGCAGTGTCTGCGTGAGGAAGGTAAGTTCCCGGACCGGACCGCCGAAACAAGTGTGTGTTTAACGACCGAAACTCCTCTCTTACAGTACCACGGCCTCCATCCGATCCATGCTATCCATCGCCCTGCGGCCAGAACACGGTGTGTCGCGTGGCGAATCAAAATGCCGTTTGCGAGTGTCTGCCTGAGTTCCGTGGCAGCCCGTTCGGCCGAGGTTGCTACCCAGAGTGCGTGATCAGCAGCGACTGCCCGCGGGACCGGACGTGCGTGAACAAGAAGTGCGTCGACCCGTGCCCGGGCGTGTGCGGCTATCGGGCCGTGTGTCACGCGATCAACAACAGCCCGGTGTGCTCGTGCCCGTCCAACATGATCGGCGATCCGTTCGTCGAGTGCAAGGTGGCCCCACCGAAGGACCCGTGCAGTCCGTCGCCGTGTCGAACGAACGGTGTCTGCCGGGTGGTGGGCGATCGGGCCGAATGCCAGTACCCGGAGTGCATCGTGAACGAGGACTGCTCGCCGGCCCGGGCCTGCTACAACCAGAAGTGCCAGGATCCGTGCGTCGGTGCGTGCGGCGTAAACGCGCTGTGTAGCGTCATAAACCACGCGCCGGTCTGCTCCTGTCCGGCCCGCCATGTCGGTTCCCCGTTCGTGCAATGCACGGTACAGAGGGACGAACCGCCACCGGTGGCCCCGCGACCAGAGTGCAGCGGCGACGACCAGTGCACGAACGACAAGGCGTGCATAAATGGCCAGTGCCTGAACCCGTGCACCGTCGGTACCGGACTCTGCACCCAGAACGCCGAGTGCCGGGTGCAGTTCCACCGGGCGATCTGTGCGTGCCGCGAGGGCTACACCGGCAACGCGCAGCTGGCGTGCTACGAGATCGGATGCCGCAGCGATAGCGACTGTCCGGTCACGGAGGCGTGCGTCAACCGTGACTGCATCGACCCGTGCCGGCACACGCAGTGCGGCCAGAATGCGTACTGCAAGTCGGACTACAACCACAACGCCCGGTGTCACTGCGCCGACAGCTACCGAGGCAACCCCCTCGTGGGCTGCACACGGCCGGAGTGCACCAGCAACGACGAGTGCCCGTACCATCAGTCGTGCCAGAACGAGCAGTGCCGGGACCCGTGCAACTGTGCCCCGAACGCCCAGTGCCGGGTGGACAACCATCAGGCGAACTGCCGCTGCCCACCGGGCTACACCGGAGATCCACTGTTTTCGTGTGAGAAAAGTAAGTAGCGAGCACACGCAGTACACCGCAGATCTACAGGACTATTAATGCACATCTCTCTCCACCGTTGCAGTTCCCGAGCGAGATCCGCCCCAATGTACGACGGACGCGGAGTGTTCCAGCAAGCTGGCGTGCTTCGGTGGCGTGTGCAAGAATCCGTGCGCGGAAACAAAACCGTGTGCCGAGCACGCAACCTGCACGGTCCAGGACACGCTTCCGCTGCGCACCATGTACTGCGTGTGCGAGGAAGGCTACGTGGGCGATGCCGAAAAGCGGTGCTTGCCGGGTAAGTGGGCAGTTGGCACCCGAAGAGGTCCCGCCACCTCCACGCTTCACGCTTACGCTCTGTTCCCGTGCTTCGTAGTAGTAGTTGTGACGGCCCGTGCGGGCCGAACGCTAATCCTTCTTTTCCGACCGTTTTCAGCCCCTCTTTTCAGCTTCAGCTCTATCCATTCCAGCCTCTTTTTGTCCTCTTTTCGCTTTGCTCTCTTTCTGCCATAACACAGGCTCAATGTGTACAAATAACCATCCTTAGTGTCGGCATCGTCCCCGCAGTACCATATCCGGTTGCGGTTACTAACTGTACGTTACTTGATCGTTGCAGCCCCCAAGGACACGGCGGGATGCTACAGTGACGTCGAGTGTGCCCCGAGCGAGTCTTGCCGGTCCGGTGCCTGCGTGGACGTGTGCAGCGCGTACAACCCGTGCGCCCGGACCGCGGAGTGCTTGGCCCAAAGCCATAAGGCCATCTGCTCGTGCCCGCTCGGCACGGTCGGCGATCCGTTCCAGAACTGCTACAAACCGCCGGTGGTGTCGCCCGAGTGCACCGTCGATGCCGACTGTGCGTCGAGCATGGCGTGCGTCAACGAGCGGTGCCAGGATCCGTGCGCCGGCAGCAACCCATGCCGCGGCAATGCCGAATGTCGCGCGGTCTACCATCGCCCGCACTGCACCTGCCCGGTCGGTTGGGGCGGTGATCCGAAAACTCAGTGCTACAAACGTAAGTAGATGACGGCGCGACGCGGCGCACTCTTAAGCAACGTTTTACCTTTTCACCTTTCACATCCCTCTCTAGCCGAGTGTACTCACGACGCGGACTGTCCCTTCGACAAGGCGTGCATCAACGACAAGTGTATCGATCCGTGTGCGTACGGTGGCGCCCAGTGTGGCCAGGATGCGACCTGTGTGGCGCAGAGTCACCGTGCGGTGTGCATCTGTCCACCGGGCACGCAGGGCAACCCGTTCGTGTCGTGCGTGACGGGCATGTGCCAGTACAACGAGGACTGTGGCGAACAGGAAGCGTGCGATCGGTTGAACCGTGTCTGCCGGCCAGTCTGTGACGAGGAATCGTGCGCCCGCACCGCTCACTGTGTGGCGCGTAACCACCAGGCCAGCTGCGAGTGTTCCCAGGGCATGCGGGGCAACCCGTACGTGGAGTGCGTGAGCGATCCCGAGCCACCGCAGCCCGAGTGCCGCATGGACAGCGAGTGTCGCTCGCAGCAAGCCTGCATCCGCAACCGGTGCGTGAATCCGTGCCAGGAGCTAACGCCCTGCACCGGGCAGCACCAGACGTGCAGCGTGATCGACACGCTGCCCCTGCGCACCATTATCTGCGCCTGCCAGACGGACATGCTGCTGGAGCGATCCGGTAGCTGCCGGCCGATCGTTGCGGAAGAGTGTCGCACCGACGGCGAGTGTCCCGATACAGACCGCTGTTTGCGCGGACAGTGCGTGACGGCGTGCAAGGTCGATCGGTGCGGTGTGAACGCCCAGTGTACATCCGGTGGCCACCGGGCGCAGTGTAGTTGCGCGCCCGGATACGTCGGTAATGCCCACATCGAGTGCCAACCGGAGCCACGAGTCGTGCCGGCAAAGGAGTGCACGGTGGACGACGATTGTACGGCCGATCGGTCGTGCGTCAACGAGCACTGCGTGAATCCGTGCGCCGGAGATGCGTGCGGTCGGGGGGCACTGTGCCGTGTCGATCGGCACAAGGCCCACTGCAGCTGCCCGGCTGCGTTTACGATGGACGCCAACGGAAACTGTGTACCACGTAAGTATTGCCGAACGGAGACACACAGTAACCGTAACCAGTAACCGTTTGGTGTGGGCATTTGTACTAAAAGCTCTCTCTCTCTCTCTCGTCCCTTCCTAGCCGCTGGAGATCTGCCTCGATGCCGCACGAACTCGGACTGTACGCGCAGCGAAACGTGCGTCAACGAGTTGTGCGCCAACCCGTGTAACTGTGGCCCGAACGCGGACTGCTTCGTGAAGGACCACTATCCGGTCTGCAGCTGCCGGCCGGGCTATTCGGGTCACGCACAGACCGGTTGCTTCAAGCTGGAATGCGAGAGCGATGCCAACTGCCCGAACGAGCGCCAGTGCACGAACGGGGCATGTGTCGACCCGTGCCTGCAGCAGGATCCTTGCGCGCTGAACGCGGAATGCTACGGCGATCGGCACAGGGCCGCTTGTCGGTGTTTGCCGGGGCTGGAAGGAAACCCGTTCGAACGGTGCCGCCGCGTCGAGTGTCACTACGATGGCGAGTGTGCGAAGAGCCTGGCGTGTCGCCGCGAACAGTGTGTCGATCCATGCGCGGCCGATTCGCCGTGTGCCCAGAATGCGCAGTGCTTCACCGTGAACCACCAGGCGCAATGCAAGTGTCCCGAGCACCTACCCGAAGGCAACCCGTACTCGTTCTGCCGCCCGCGAGCCGTCGAAGCGGATGAGTGCCGACTGGATGGAGACTGCCCGAGCCGGATGGCGTGCATCGGGGGCAAGTGTTTGAACCCCTGCCAGGAACTGAAACCGTGCGCCCCGACCGCACTCTGCACCGTACAGGATACGGTCCCGGTGCGGACGATGGTCTGCGAATGTCCGGCCCAGCACGTGCCGGACGGCCAGGGAGAGTGTCGCCGGGTGGAGCAGCAAACACCGGTCGGAGCTTGCACCAGCGATTCCGAGTGTTCGGAGCAAGAGGCGTGTATCAATCGACTGTGTCGCGATCCGTGCGCTTGCGGCAGCCACGCGACGTGCGTGATCAACCACCATCGGGCCGTGTGCTCGTGCGAGGAAGGCTTCGAGGGCAATCCGAACGTGGCCTGCCGGGCGATCGGATGCCGTGTCGACTCGGAATGCGAATCGGCCAAGGCGTGCGTCAACGGTAACTGCGTCAACCCGTGCCTAGAGACCGATCCGTGCGGCATCGGAGCGGAGTGCTTCGGACGCGCGAATCGAGCCGAGTGCCGGTGCCTGAGCGGTTACCGGGGCAACCCGTTGGTGCAGTGCAACGTAGTCGAGTGCCGCAGCAACAACGACTGTCCGGACGATCGGCAGTGCCGCAACGGGCAGTGCGTAAACCCGTGCATCTACGAAAACGCTTGCTCCGCGAGGGCAGAATGCCGGGCCCAGAACCATCTCGTCGTGTGCCGGTGCCCGGTGGGCCTGGTCGGTAACCCGTACGTCGACTGTCGGCCGGAGATCGTGCCCGAGTGTCGCTACGATACCGAATGCCCGTCGCATCTGGCCTGCATCGACAACAAGTGCGTGGAACCGTGTACGTCGCTAACCCCGTGCAATCAGCCGGCCAAGTGTGAGGTGGTACCTTCGTCACCCGTCCGCACCATGCTCTGCACCTGCCCGGAAGGGTATGTGAGCAGCGGCAGCGGCACCTGCAAGCCGGTCGTGAAGGCGGGCTGCATCTCCGACACGGACTGCTCGAGCGACACGGCGTGCATCAACAGCATCTGCCGCAACCCGTGCAACTGTGGGCCGAACGCGCAGTGCCGTGTCAAGGACCACAAGCCGGTCTGCTCGTGCGAGCAGGGCTACGACGGTGACCCGGAGACGCAGTGCGTACGGATCGAGTGCCGCGCGGACGACGAGTGCTCCGGACAGCACGCCTGCCACAACCGGCAGTGCGTTCCGGCGTGTTCGCTGGAAACGTGTGGCTCGCAGGCCGAATGTATCGCCGTCAACCATCGGGCCGTTTGCGAGTGTCTGCCCGGCTACGAGGGTAACCCGCGCGCGGTCTGCAAGCTGATCGGGTGCCGGCGCGATACGGATTGCCCGCTGGACAAGGCCTGTCTGAACGGACGCTGCGAGAGCCCCTGTGAGGCGCAAGCGGTCTGTGCGCAGAACGAACAGTGCCAAGTGTACCAGCATCGGCCCGAGTGTGCCTGTCCACCACCGTTCGAGAACGATCCGCTGCAGGGCTGTGTGCTGCGGGACGACCGCTGTATGACCGATGGCGAGTGCCCGTCGCAGACGGCCTGCATCCAGGGCGAGTGCGTGAACCCGTGCAACGTGACCGAACCGTGCGGCGTAAACTCCCTCTGCAAGGTACTCGACACCCTGCCGGTGCGCACGATGATCTGCGAGTGCCTACGGGGATACCAAGGCAACGCCGCGATACAATGCGATAAAAGTAAGTCCGTCCCCCGCTGGGGGTCGATTGCTACGAATAATCATTTGCATTTATTACCCCTCTTTCAGTGGCCCCCTGTCCCACGGAGCGAGGCTTTGTCCTCAACGCCAACGGTGAGTGCGTATGTCCTGCCGGATTCGGACTGTCCACCTACGACGATTGCCAACCGTGCCGCGAAGAAGACGGCCTGAAGATCGACGAGACGGGCCGGTGTGTTTGTGCGCTCGAGCGTGGACTCATCATCGACGAGCGGGGACGCTGCATCTGTCCGATCGAGTACGGTTATCGGTTGACGGGCCGGGGCGAGTGCGTTCGCAGCGAAAAGCCCGAGTGCGAACACGACGATCACTGTTCCGACTGGCGGTACTGTAGCCCGGAGAAGACCTGCGATGATCCGTGTGCGCGCAAGGTATGTGGAAAGAATGCGCTCTGCAACGCCACCAACCACCAGGCGGTATGTCAGTGCATCACGGGATACACCGGAAACCCGGAGGAACATTGCAGTAAGTATTGCGGCGGCGGACTCCCCGGGCAGTGGCTGTCAGGCTAATGGGTCACTCTCTTCGCAGACGAAACGACCAAGTTCAGGACGGACTTCCCGCAACCGGAGATGGTTGTGACGTGTCAGGCCGACGGTGTGCAGGTGGTGATCGATTTGGCCGAGTCCTCCTTCAACGGGGTGCTGTACGTGAAGGGCCACAGCAAGGACGAAGAGTGTCGCCGTGTAGTCAACCTGGCCGGCGACACATCGTCCGCCCGGACGCAGATCTTTAAGGTGCACTTCGGCAGCTGCGGTCTCATCCACGTCAACGGGATCGCGAGCTTCGTGCTCGTCATCCAGAAGCACCCGAAGCTGGTCACGTACAAGGCGCAAGCGTACCACATCAAGTGCGTGTACCAGACGGGCGAACAGAACGTGACGCTCGGCTTCAACGTGCAGATGCTGACGACGGCCGGTACGATCGCTAACACCGGTCCGCCGCCGACCTGCGCCATGCGCATTGTGGCCTTCAACGGCGAGGAGATCAATTCGGCCGAAATCGGTGACAATCTGCGGCTGCAGGTTGAGGTGCAACCAGCAAGTAAGTGCCAGTGGAAGTGGAGGACGGAGCACACGGTGTAATCATTTGGTTTTCCCGTTTTTGCGCGTTCCGCACAATTTGCAGCCATCTACGGAGGATTCGCACGGAGCTGTGTGGCCAAGACGATGGAGGAGAGTGTCGAGAACGAGTACATCGTAACGGACGAGGACGGTTGTGCGACGGATCCGTCGATTTTCGGCGACTGGGAGTACAACGCCGAGACGAACAGCCTGCTGGCAAGTTTCAACGCGTTCAAGTTCCCGTCGAGCGACAACATCCGCTTCCAGTGCAACATCCGTGTGTGTTTCGGCAAGTGCCAACCGGTCAACTGTCACGGGGCCAACGCGTACGGTAAGCGGCGCCGTCGTCGCGCGATCGCTGGCGAGGCGGCGCACGATCGCACGATCGAGCTGGTCTATAACCGAACCAGGCGCGCTTCGGACGATACCGCCCTGGCCACCGACGATGGGCTCGGCATGGAGGGAACGCTGCGCGAAGAGATTACGATCCAATCGAACGCCATCCTGACGCTGGAGAAGCGGGAAGAACGATCGTACGATTCGAACAACAGTGAGTATCAAAGGAAGCCTTCCGGCTGCGCTCGCGGAAACTCAAATCATCCAATCCTATAACCGCACTCTGTGTCTTGCAGTCACCCCGGCCGCTCAGCGCGTGGAGGACATTTGTGTTTCGATGATCGGTCTCATACTGGCGCTCGTTATTACGGCGCTACTGGCACTGGTTGCCGTAGCGGTGGCCGTCTCGTGCTGGCTAATGGCCTACCGACGACGACCGACCATCACCGGTCCATTACCGCATCCGCCCGAGTTCCCTAACCCTCTGTTCGCACATCACGAACCATCGGAACCATCACATCACGATTTCATGGGCTAGAGGAAAGGCGAACGAAACGCCGAACGAAGCCCATGTCGGCGGAGCACTAAACGAATCGTATTGTGACAAATCAAAAGCGATGAGGAAGGCTTGACAAAAGTGAAAACATTCAGTTTATGTGACAAAAAACGAAACATAAGTATGAGGATATCGTCAACGAGACGTTTTTTAACAATTGACTAGCACGACGTTAGATGAACTTTACTACTAACACCCTAATGAGACAATCGAAACTAAACCTGCGTCAGAAAGAGAGACGATAGGCAGAAGGTTGATAGAAAGGACGGAAAGATTGAAGAAAGCTGCTGCTGCAGCAGCAGCAGCACTCGCGGAAGGTAGCAATCAGAATGTAAATAACGTAAAAAAAATTAAACACAAACCCAAAACCACCCCGTCCTTCGGAACAGAATCACCCACTGGCCGCGGTCGCAATGCAAGCGGCGTTTTTTTTTTTGGGTGTGCTCAAAGAGCGGAACGAAAGCGATCAAAATCGCACGCAGATCGAACATTTCGCAATGATCGAACCGATCGAAAACAAAAAGAAACCAGAAACCCTTCGAACGAATTCGCGAAACACGAAACCAGTGTCCTTTTTTGTATTAGGTACATTCTTTGTTAGGATTAGGTCACGCAGATAATTCTTACTAGCAGCTAAGGAAGGTTTTTATGGAATGCGATCGGTCAGCGCGGGCCCGGTGTCTTGGCACGATCACGGCCCGGTGCCGCCCATTGAACGTTTGTATTCCAGGGCTCACCACACCATCTCCTCCGTCGGTCGTTACTAGTCCTCTATTTATTAATGTTAATATGATGGTTAAAACGGCAACGAACATTGAGTGCGGCAAAATTGCAACAGAAAAAAACATCGAAGCAAATCACAATCAGTTTCGGTTCACGAGAACCACCAGAGCGCACGCGGGCGCGCGTGTGAGTGTGTGTGTGTAGGGATGTAAGTGTGTGTTTGTGATTGTGGTTGTGTAAATTTGAATGTGGTTTCCATGAGTAACGCGGACCACTCGGCCTCTGCTCGCCCCCTTGAGCCGTGCACGTTTCCTTTTTCTTCGGTGCGCTCACGTTTTAACTGTAATTTATTGATATTTTAAAGTATGCTCTTGATATAATTATGTATCGAACCGAATGATCGACGATCGGCGGAGGATTTGCGAGCGAGCGAACGGGCGTTTAGGAGAGTGTATGACCCAAAATGGTAGCACAAAACGGGGGTTTGTGTGTGTTGTTACTCCTCACACGTTCGGATCACTTCTTCTAAATGCAGTAAATGTAAAGTCGCACGTAGATCAGCAGCAGTCGCGCGAAGTAATGTAAACGTGAAGTGGTAATACGATGGCTAAAACCAAACACGTTTCACGGAGTTACACGATTCTCCATTCTGATGCTCCTACTCTCTAACTGCCCAGTCTGTTTCCCCGGAGATACGAAAACGGAACCCTTTTTGTATATTCTGTCACACGTTGACGTGCTGCGATCGGTGGCACACACGTGGACCTCTGAGTAGCCAAGGCTTGAACGGAGCAGCGACCTTTCTTGCCTCCGCTACGCAGTTTTTCCGTTGCCACCGCCGCCTAGCTTGTCTGTGACACTCGAAACGATTTACTGCCGTTATTTTTTAAATTTTACATCGACTCAAATCGTTTAGCTAATTTTTTTAGCGATATCGTTTGTGTTCATGGCGCTAAGAAAACAGTTTTCCGTCCCCCAACTGTCGCGTTGTTGTTTGCCGCTTTACATTACTTTTGCTCCTGCCGGACCTAGATAGTGTAGTTATATAGCATTCAGGTTCTCTCAGAAGACTGCCACCAAAACCTAAACCAACAACACTAACGCGTGCCGTGTCGCATGCACACTTTGTTTTACGTTTTTCGTTCGGTACGCGTGTACGGGGCTACGTGTCCCCGGAACTCACTATTTTCGTCGCTCTCAACGCAACCGCACCTCCTACGATTACGAATAGTTAAAAAAAACGAAGCGAAACTAAACTATTAGAACGAAGAAAAACCCGCGATAATAAACATTAATACTAATCAAACGGCGGCCGGCTTTGCTGAACAATATCACGCGGCGCGGCTTCCGCCAGTGCCATAGAAGTCAAACAAGTTCCTCCCGAGACTCGGACGATCCACAGATCGGAACCGGACCGATCAATCAATGGATTCGTAGGCTCAACATTTTAGGTTTGGTTAGTTTGGTTTCATCTCGTTTATTTGTAGTTTGTACAAAAAGTTATCACGACAGCCAACAAACAGTGCATCATCCCCACAGACAGTTGGTGTGGCAAAAAGTTCGCCATCCATTTTCTGCGTTGCTATTATTTTGCAACCCGTGTAATCATCAGTTTCAGCACGCAAATCAATTACGTTAACGTAACCAGCGGTCGTGCACACTATTAGTGTCCGCTTGTCGTCCAGAATCAATGGCGTGGCGTAGATTTGGGACTGCAGTCGGAGCTTCCATTTGAGCACGATTTTGTCACCATCCAACGCTACACAATGCAGGTGCTTATCGTAACATCCGACGAAGAGATCAACCGTTGCATCCGCCTGTTTCAGAGACGCGATTGACGAAAACACATTTCCCGGCAGCTGGTGGGATGTTATCTGAAAGGCAAAGTAGTATCAAAAAACGGCCTTCAAACTAATACTCGAACGATGACACTTACCTTTTTACCACCGGTGGCCTCATAAACGCCGAGCTCGCCGTCGACAGCGCATGAGACAATTCGGTCATGATCCGCTAAGTAAATGGGAGAACCAAACACGGGCACATTACGGGCATTCGTTCTGCTCCATACGAGGCTTCCCGTGGCAAGCTCGACGGCCGCCATCGTCCCGTCTAATGTAGCCACCAGAACACATTTCTTATCTGCCAGGCTACCCAACGCGACGGGCCGAGCCAATATTGGTTTGGTGCCAACCAGCAACATCCACCGTGCCGTGCCGTCCTAACCGAAAGGAAAAGATGCATTCAGGCCGAAAGTTACGTCAACATAGCCCTCTAGCTGCTACCTACCATCGTTAGGCAGTGAAGGTTGTAAGCGGACCCATAACTACCAAAAACAATGTCGCCCGAAGCTGACAAAACCAAGGGTGCGCTTTTAATCATCCCTCCGGCGTCGTACTTCCACACGATCGTTCCCTCTCGTGGAGCGAAGCAGTATAAAAATCCGTCATAACATCCAACCACGGCGTGGAGCCCCGGGCCCTCTAGAAAGGGTTCCAGAAAGCTTACGGAGCATTCGATACGATCGGGCAAGGTAATACGCGACAGAACGTCGTTTGTGGTCACATCGATCGTCAGCAACAGGCCCGAATGGCTTCCGATGCTTAGAATGGGACCGATGTCCGGACAAAATGTTGTGCTTGGTCGCGAATCAATGCACTTGCCCAGATCGTATCTGCAGACCGTCTTAAGGAGGCCACCATCCATTATTCTCGGCGGCACACAGTCTGTTGCTGAGGTTCTCCTTCTTTTCGCAGCATTACCTTTCGGTACTTGCGCATCGACATAAGCAATCGCGTCATCCAGCGATACGTTTGTATCTAACAGACGGGCGAGAATCTCCGGAAGTTCCAGATCGGGAAATTTCGCTGTCATCGAGCCGTACAACCGGAGTGCCGCGACCGATGAACCGCCACTCTCGATGAAAGAGTTTCGATGTTTTCGAGAGTCATCTTTATTCGATCGGTCATCCACGAAACCGATACCCATCGCTATAAGTTGCGTGCGAAAATATACGACCGGATCGGGGTGACTTTTGTGGAGCTGCGATTCGAGGTACAGCCTGGTCAATCCCTCCTGGCACACCTTTCCATGCACGGACAGTGGAAATCGCTCGATACGAAGCAGCTCATCGGGTAGCTTTTCGGACGGTAGGTGTGAGCGTAGAAAAGTCCACAGTTTTTGCTCCACCAGCGGATCCGCGGATGACGATTTGAAGAACATCACCAGCCGCATGTCGTCATCGTGAGCCTTAGCAAAACACTGTTCTACGGACACGTGCGAGGTTAGGACGCGCTCGAGTTCCTCCAAACTAACACGACAACCGAACCTTTTAATCAATCTGCAGCACCGGCCACGGTACAAGAGTCTCCTTTCGTTCGTTAGCTCCACTAAATCGCCGGTCGCACGGAATACGACATCTCCGTGGCTGGTGTCTGGCTGTTCTTCAAGCAGGATACACTTCCGGGTGCTGCTACCGATGAAGAGCTCGCCAACGATGGATCCCTGAGCGTTTTCTGGGGTCAGAATTTGGCCGTTATCGACGCTACGCACTTGCAATACGATCGACGCATCGAGGGGAGCACCAAGCGGCACCTGGTCGGTGGTGTGGCTGGTAACATGTTCGATTGTGCTCCAACACGATACTTCCGTGATGCCGTAGATGTTGAACACCTTCGTACGGCACCCGGCAGGAATCACTAACGCCGGGAATGGTTCCCCGCCAAGAACGAGTACTCTATTTCAACAAAAACAAAAAAAACCAGGTTAGTCACCAGCAGCAGTGTCGATCGTCTGTTTCCAACGTACCTCAGTGTGCTGTGTGGCGCAAGGATCGTTTCGGTCACAGCTCGATGGTTCCATCGCAGAAACATGGAGGGGGTCATTTGCATCACCGTTACGGCCGGAAAGAGTGCCGGCAGTAATCGGGTTGGCGAGCGACGTATTTCATCCGCTACAAGCAGCAGCGTAGCGCCGGTATGCAGCGCCAGAAGCAGATCTACGACGAACGGATCGAAGGTCGGTGGTGAACAGACAAAGATAACATCCTGTTCGTTCACACCAAACCGTTCAATCAACGACGTTACGTTCGGCGCAATGCATTGGCCTGGCACGAATATCGTTTTCGGTAGTCCCGTCGTTCCGGACGTTCGTACACAAAACCCCAGCACGGGACTGCTGGCAACGGGGAACGATGCAACTGCCAACGAGATTTTCATCCCCGTGATCCGCATGCTCAGCAGTAGCTGAAAGCCTTGGCCACTTTGAAACCATTCACCGGTAGGAAAAAACACTGCAGCACACTCCTTGCAATCATCTTGCCGCATTTCGCGGTCCCGTGGATCGATGCAACAGAAGCTGTTGCGGGATTTGATTACACTGCAAAAGGGCGACACTATTATTTTTGATGATTACTGTTCATCCAACAACCTGATTCTCTTACCCTCCAAGAACGGTAATCAGCGCTGGACATTGTGGCAACTTCACGCCGATTAGTTGCCCTTCGATATTTTGCCCTTCGAGCATTCTCGCTATTATCTGTATCACGCGCCATAGTTTTCCGTATGTCACCAGCGACCAGTTTTGGTGCGAATCGCAAAACTTTACGGCGTTTCGTTGGCTGAATTTGGAGAAAATGGATTCATCTAACATTTTAACATTTTGATCTAACGTTTTGGTTTTGACAGCGGTTTGTTTATGTTTCGTTCCACAGTGGCGGAATGTAAACAAAGGGGCTCTTTTCACGCAACTTGGCCCAAACATTCGTTCATCTTCTTCTTCTTCTATATACATTAGGTTGGGGAAAAAGAAATCCATTATTTTCACTGTAGGTGCATTTAGTGATCGATATCTCGTGAAGCATCGATCGCAAGTTTAGGCTCGTTTTGAAGCTGATACTGTACACTTAAAAAATGCGTTCACTTTCTATTGTTTGTTCCTTTCGTTTGTGAGTTACAGGCCTAACAGATGCGATAAATTGTGTTGCGTTAAATTGTGGTTCCGTCGACCCGTTTCAGTTAGTTTCGTTGTTAAAGATGCATTTCGCCCAGGCAGACCCATCATCGAAAATGTCGATAAAATCATAGAAATAATCAAAGTTGATCGGCATGTTAGTAGTCAAAGCATCAAACAGTTTTAAGTTATTGGCGAAAAGCTGGATTCACAAAGAAGCTCGATGCTTGGGCGCCACCATTTTTCATTTTTCATTTCATTTCATTTTATTAAAATGTCCGCCAGTGGCTTAACAAATTGAGGTTTAAATACTAAGTTCTTTAATACTAGGGGCGGTGGAAGCGCGAATGCGGGAGCGGAAGGAGGAGACGGGGAGGTGGAAGTCGAACAGGTGGCTTGCGGCATTAAAGGACCCGATCGCCCGCAGGAATGGGTCGTCGGATCCGAAGCGTGATCGGCGGGGGGGGATGAGGAACGGGGGTCTGTCGCGGAGGCAGCGAGAAGGGGCGTAGAAAGGGAGTGAGGAAAGTTGGGAGGGAGCATCGGTATTATGGAGCAGGAGGTTGACGATGAAGAGGGATTGGAAACACGAGTGGCGGGACGCTATTGAGGGGAGCCCCAGCAGAGGAACCCAAGAGCCTGCGAATGGCCAGCCTGGTAAACCGCCGTTGTACCTTCTCAAGCCTGTCCATGGAGGAAGGCGACGAGGGGGACCAGACAACACAGGCATACTCGAGGATAGGCCGGACCCAGCAGCAGAAAAGAGCCCTCAGGCACCACGGATCGCGAATGTCAGGGGACTGTGAGTGATGAGGCCGAGAGTCATATTGGCCTTAGTAAAAAATTCCAATTAGTAATTCAAAGTAAAGGAAATTTATGAAAGAATGTTGAGAGTGTACAAGGACTCTTTTCCTTCAATTCTTCTTCTTCTTCTTATTTGGCTCTACAACCGCTGCGCGGTCTTGGCCTGCACCAGAGACAATGTTAATCTCTGGTGCTCTCTCTAACATTTCATTTTTACGGGCGGGATTGTTAGCCCCGCACCAACCCCCCTATCACGCCGGTTGAGTGACAACCGATCCCGGGATTCGAAACCCAGGCCAGCTGCGTGACAGCGAAGAGCACTACCGACTGCTCTATCAGCGGGGTTTTTCCTTCAATTAGTACTAAAGAAAGATGGGTTGCATTTAAACGCGGTCGTACAAGCCTTGATGACGGTCTACGTAAAAGACTTGCAAAAACAGATACAATACCTGAAATCATAGAAAAGATACAGGACATCATACTGGAACATCGTCAAGTGACTGAAAGAGATTTAGTAGAAGCCCTTGGCATCTCATTGGGAAGTATAAGCAATATTTTGATGACAGTGTCGGGTATCAGAAAGCTGTGTGGACAATGGGTGCCGCAACCGCTAACAGTTGAACAAAAACGCATTCGAATGCAGCTTTCTCGACAACATTTGAAGCGATTTCGAAAGGATAAAGCGTATTTTGTACGACGACTCATCCCTATGAATGAGACCAGGGTCTATCACCATGATCCTGAGTTAAAACAAGAGGCTAGCGCATAAAAACGAATGGTGTGAACCTGGTTCTTCGTGTCCGAAACGAGCTCGTGTCCAGAAATCGGCCGGCGAATCGGTGAAAGGAATTATTGTTTGTGGATTACTTGTTAACTGCTGAAACAATAAATTCCGATTATTATTGTATTCTACTAGGCTAGGGAAAAAGTTCGTGAAAAAAGATCCGGTTTGCAAAAGAAAAAAATCCTTTTTCTTCAGGACAATGCAGCGTGTCTCAAGAGTCATTTGACAATGCAAAAAATCCATGAATAAAAATTTTAATTGATGGAGCATCCTAGCGACTTCCATCTGTGACTTCAAGACCTAAAAAAATTCATACGTGGAAAATCCTTCCAATTTCTCTCTTCAGGGATTAAATTTATAAATCAGGGAGTCTCGTTGGAACAAGCGTATTGATGTTCAGGGACACCGTACTGAATAATAAAATGTAGTCAAAACCATAAAAATGTGGTTTTCTTATCGAGGCTCCGAACTTATTGAACAACTTACCTTAGGGGTGTTCGAACATTTTTGCGACATTTGAATTTCCGCTGGCTACGTATATCCGATTTTCGATTCTTTTTGTGGCATTAGATAGCTACACATGTCATTAATTTTTTGCTGAAAAGTTCGGCCGTTTTGAATAACCAGTCAATTTTTAACAGCTGTTTTGCTTGGGTGTGTTTTGACTCATCGTCGATTTTTGCCTCTTCCAAAAAATGGATGGCAAAGAATCTTTATCAAATATTATGAGAAAAACGAAGTTAAGAGCGCTTACGCATTCAAAATGTTGACTTATGTTGAAGTTATTCAGACCAGAAACAGCGCTTATCGGTGGTTCAAAATGTTCTTAGAGGACCGAGACGATGTGAACTCACGGAGAGTCGTGTTCGGTCGGATGTGAAGGTTTTGCTTACAGTTTTCTTCGATAACAGGCTCGTGGTGCATCATGAGTTGTTGCCAAAGGGTAGAAGGGTCAATAAAGAATATTTCCTGCAAGTTATGTGCAATTCGCCCGAAGCAATCCGTGACAAACGCCCGGATTTGTGAGAAAACCAAAATTGGCTGTCGCGCCCCTGCTCACACATCCAGGTTTCTGCGCGATTTTTTGGCCAAAACAATGCGCTGTGCAGATTTCTGACCCACAAATGATGCTTACCGATACCGTATTCCCCAGATCTGGCCTCGTGTCTGGCCCAGAAAGAATCGAAAATCGGATATACGTAGCCAGCGGAAATTCAAATGTCGCAAAAATGTTTGAACACTCCTCGTATTTAAATCTAGCAAAGTTTTTGTTACTCAGTCAAACTCAAAATACTTAATCTCTTGAATGCTAGGCTACTACCTATCATTGCTATAGTACTTTTATATTTTAGAATAGAACAACATTTTATAATTAGTTTTCTGAGCAGCCTAAAATTCATTTAACGAACATGACGATCTCTGACTCGCCCAGCCGAGTCAGAGATAGAGTCCGAGTCGCCCAGCAAGCAACGGAGAGTTCATGACAAAGAATGCGGAGGCAGGACGTTACAATTAGAGCACTGAGGTTAGTATGATGGGGACGTACATCCGCCATTGATGCGTGACGAGAGCGCCGGCTGCTATGGCAACCAGTGAAGCGAACGGTTAAGCCCTTTCAACCGGAAATAACACGTGCTGCACCTTTCCGCATATACTGTGAGTTTTTTCAAATCGCGCGATGAGAGATTGAAGAGCGGTGGGTTGCACTTCAAATGTAATTTTTATTCCTAGCAAGAGAAAACCGATCATCGTGAGAGATTATCAGATTAAGATGGTGCCTATATATTAATCTTTTCCGACATTTTACAACCCCAGAGAGCCGCTTTGTCTTTGCCGAACACTATGTCCCACAACTATGCCTAGAAAGGATATGATCAATTGGACAGAAATTGCTAAACTCTTTCTTCAGAATGATCACATACAATAAACACAATTCCTACCCTCGCAATGTATTGAAAAGACTAGCGGTGGGAAAAGGGTCGAACGACAATGGATATAAAAATCAATATATTTGATCACGCCTCGGTGCATCTGGTTCGCACCTGCGCTGTGGCCGTGACTACCGGCGTGGAACTAATCCAGCAACTTCATTGCATCATAGAGCGACTGCCAGTTTAGAACTCTGTTGAAAGTAGATTTGCTGAGTGAAATTACCGTTTCGGGTTTTCAGTGGCTATGCTTGTCAGGTTCGCAGGCTCGTGCGCTTTTGGTGGGAAAGTCCGGGCTTCAAACGATTCTTAAAGGTTGCTTAAAACAAAGGAAAAGAACAAAAACATCAACGTCTAAGTGGCTTCTTCCGCATAAGACCAGACAGATCTGATCAGAAGTAATCATAATGTTTTGAAAATTATCAGAAACCCAAATCGAGCACGAATGATTAGTGTGTGATGGTTTGATCAACTACAGAGATCGTTAGAGGGTTAAACGGTGTATAGTTGAAGATAAGCATATCAGGAAGAAATTATTCTGATAATAGTTGAAATGGAAGAATTGACGAATAGTAGCGAACTAATGGTCATTGTGTTGGAATGTGAAAAGTATGTTAAAAGAGAACACATTGCTTCCAGGATGACACAACTGGTAACATAAAATCTGACACAATTGCACACCGCAAAGAAAAGAAAATATTTCCTTTCTTAGCAATAAATTGTCTCTTCCTCTTGTTTGTGTATTATCATTTGAGCCAAAAATAACGAAACATTATAATCTGAAACAATCATCATTACGGTTTATTAGACAAGAACATCAACAACGCACTAAAACTAGTCATCAAATTAAAAAATGTTATGTTTTGTAAGTCTTAGTAGTTATGTTCATTTGTTGTGCAAAAGGCATCTATCTTGAATTTTGTATGCATACAAGTGACCACCGCAGTGGCTCATGGACGTAGTGTATAACATTTCAATGTAGTCTAGATCTATATGAAACTTAATCTGTAAAAGGCTCAGTTCTTAGTTGGTCGCTACAAACAATTGATTGAACGATTGCATGGAAATGATGTTTTTTTTACCAATCTGATACTGGGAGGCCACATGAAGCGAAAATAGAGGATTTGACATTACTCTGTAACGTCAGATCGTTTATAAGTACGCGGACATAAGCGGGATCGATTTAACATTTTTACGCTCCGTTTTACGCTTCGTGTTGCCCCAGCTTAACAACTTGATTTTGCCTCTATTTGTTCTTCCAATGGTTTACTTTGGCCATGGCATAAGAAACTCGAGCGCTTGGGCAGCACAAATGCTCTGCTCACGCCTGTATACGAGGTGTGGTCAAAAATCTTTGCAACTTTTGAATTTCCGCTTTGTGACGTTAGGTTGCTAGACATGTCAGTGACTTATGGTAAAAATTTCAGCCATTTTGAGTAATCAGTAAATTTTTGTCAGCTGTTTTGCTTGGACAAGATTTGCCCCATCGTCGATTTTTGTCTCTTCCAAAAATGGATGGCAAAGAATCTTTATCAAATTTGGTATGAAAAACGAAATTAAGAGCACGAACGCAATCGAAATGTTTAGTGTAGCTTATGGTGAAGCTATTACGACCAAACGTAGCGCTTATCGGTGGTTTAAAATTTTGGTTTGGGTGGTTCAAAATTTCAAAAGGGCCAAGAAGATGTGAACGTCGAAAAGCCAAGTTTGGTCGAATGTGAACAGTTTTGCTCACAGTTTTCTTCGATTGCAGGGTCGGCTCCATCATGAGTTGTTGCCAAAAGATAGAACGGGTAATAAGGAATATTACCTAAAAGTTATGTGCAATTTGCGTGAAGCATTCCACCACAAACGTCTGGATTTGTGGAAAAACAAAAATTGGTTTTTGCGACACTGTTAACACATCGTTGTTTCTGCGCGAATTTTTGGCCAAAACAACACTCTAGTGATGCCAAAGCCACTTTATTCCCCAGATCTGGCCCCCTGTAACTTTTTCCTGTTTTTTCCTTTTACCAAAACTTAAATTACCGCTTCGTGGTCAATTACTTTTGGAGTGCACAAAAATCGACGATGGGGCAAATCTTGTCCAAGCAAAACAGCTGTCAAAAATTTACTGATTACTCAAAATGGCCGAAATTTTTACCATAAGTCACTGACAATTGTAGCAACCTAACGCCATGAAAACATCGAAAATCGGATATACGTAACCCGCGGAAATTCAAAAGTTGCAAAGATTTTTGAACACACCTCGTACATAAACTCTACCGGTTCTTTCGGACCGCCTTCTCTGACTCTCCGACAGCTCGGAGAGAAGCTCCAGCGCTGGAGCTAACAAGCGCTCTGGTTTCGCTGCGCAGCCTCTCCCTTTCTTATTTTCTTCGATGGCGGAACCAACTTTAATCGCCAACGTCTGTTGTTTACTAGTAGTAACGTTGCCTCACTAGTAGCGATCGCTTCGAGTTTTCGTGCCAGGGGCGGACACATTTTACTTCAGTACTAGAAATGCAGAAGTTTTACAATAATGTGTTCAAAAGGTTCTGATAAATTTGTATTTACGCGTGCTACGTACAGGGTTAGCAGATTAACGTGTGCTTTTTCATTTGGTTATAAAAAAACGGCTGAATATTTTTCGATGATTGAACTTTTATTTGAAAGGTTAATTCATTCCATTTATGTATAAAATACAATTTTAGTATTTTGGAAAATTGGAAAAAAAGCAAAAATTTATTTTCAAAGGAGTAGTTCGTCAAATAATTCGTCAAAAGTTCATTGAAGTTTATCCTAAAACCATCCCGATGAGAGGGTGCTATTTGCATTGGATCGGTCTCGAGTCTGGCCTGGTTGGCGAGTTCGTCGGCAATCGAATTTTCTCGGATTCCGAAGTGACCGGGCATTCAGCAGAGGGTCATGTTTTGTGAAAGGATGTTTTCTATATGTATAGAGGGAGTGAACAGTGTATGATGGGGTTCTGCGACTGAAGCTATCAGTCGGGACTGTAGTTGTCGGCTTTGCCGATGATATCGTCCTGACGGTCTGTGGCCAGAGCCTGACAGAGGTGAAAGTGAACGCTGAACGGTCAATTGAAATGGTGGAAGCGTGGATGAATGGACGCCTGTCCGTCGTTCGGCGCAAAGAGATGTGTCGATCACGATCGGCGACCTAGTGGTTCGCTCTCGGAGAGCGATACGATACCTCGATGTGATGATCGATGACAGGCTTAGTTTCAGGACTCACTTGACGCTCTTTCTGGCATGATGCGCAGAACTGGACCTGCCGACCGATAGTGAGGGCAAACAGCACCAGAGTGTTCCTTTTTTGTTAAGTGACAGACCAGGACTAACCCTAGTCCCCCCTTCCGAAGTAAAACCGCTGATGAAAGTTCCGGAAGGGGTAGGATGGAGAACCAAGGAGGTTTTAGTGGGTATACCCTCGGCAGCGAGGAGAAGTCCCACACGGAGTGCGTAACCGCGTTTTCATTCTTGCAAAATACAAAAAAACGGAGACGAGCGCGAGACATAAGCGGCCAAAAATCGCAAAATAAGTGCGGGAACATGTGTGGTGGAGTATGTTGTTGCCATGTTATGATGAACTTTACCCGGCTTACGCCGGTTAAGAAAAAGTTACAACGCGCATTTACTGTTACTCCAACATCAGACCTTCGACTCTAGACTGCCGACTCCAGGCAGCCTTTATTATTAGATTTTGATTCCTTTTATAGAAAGATTCGCTCCTGGCTTTACTCCTCCAGTGGAGCACCCATAAGTCTTTATAAGGGTCTCATTCGTTTATTAGACGCTCAGTCGAGCGTCTGTTGATGAGATGAAAGAAGCTTCAAGCTCAAAGTCTCTATAAAAATAATAACAACAGTCGAGCGTCTGTTGCTGAACGTCTAATGTTTGGTGGGCACACATGTCGAGTGCAAAATACGGCGGACCAAATGCGATGGGGCACGCCAAACCCATCTGCAATCTAATCGTTGGAGACGAGGGATTCGCCCGCCTTGAAAAGATTTAGAAAAAGAGGTGAAGAAAAGCTGGTTGGTATGCAGCCGACCATGGTTTCGATTCCCGATGCCGGCGTGACAGAGAGGTTGGCAGGGGGCTAACAAGCCCGCCCGTAAAAATGAACCCGTTACAGAGAGTAACAGAGATTGCAACCTTTTAAACCAGCTGAAGGAGAAAATTCGTGAAAAAAGACTCGGTTTGCAGAACAAAAAAAACCTTTTTCTTCGGGACAATCCCTCCCTGAAAAATCCCTGAATCGCTGAAAGTTCGAATTGTTGGAGCATCCACCGTATTCACCAGATTTGGCCCCCAGCGACTTCCATCTGGTTCCATCAGACCTAAAGAAATACATGCACGGAAAGCGTTTTTCATCAAATGATGAGATCATAACAACTGTGGAAGCAAATTTGGCAGCCCTTCCAGATTCTCACTCTAGGGATGGAATTCACAAATTGGAATCTCGTTGTAACAAGTGTATTGATGTTCAGGGAGACCATATTGAATAATAAAGTGTGTTTCAAATCATAAAATTGTGTTTTTTATCGATCCGCAAAACTTTTTGAACAGCCTAGTAAAAGCGAATGTCGTAGTTATCATTGCCGAGGTGTAGATTGAGCAAATTTGTTCAAACCTTTTGTACACTATTAGGTGTACTTTTAACAATATTCTGTAAGTTTTCATGCGAAAATATTGAATAAGAAGCCAATGACAGAGCTTGCTCTAAAACATATTAGACAAAAAAACAATTTGCGGTGCTTACTATCACTCGCTCACCCATTCAGACAAGAATCAGATTGCAACCTGGACAACCCGAATCGCTAGCGAGCACCACCTCGCTTAGTCAGCGAATTCATCATAGGACCACGAGCAGGCAATCAGCTGGACCAGACCACACGACGGACCATTTGAGCTGCATCAGCATTTCTTCAGGATAAATAACCCCAGCAGCATCATTCTCATTGATCAGTACAATTTAGGCTTGCACTAGGCGTGTACATAATTGGAGACAGTTAAAAAATGTGTCTCTAAAAACCACCACTCAAAGTCCAAGTAATTATTCTATATCTCAGTCGGAAATTATCTGATATCAAAACCAATCAAAATTGAGTTAAAGTATCATCAAATCCTCCTCCGGATGTTGTCTAATTTGTTTTTTCTTTTAAACATTTTTAATGGCCATCAAAAGTGTAGGCTGCAGTTTTTCACGAGAAATTCCAGCATTTTGGGAAACCCTCATAGTATAAAAAACCCTTTTAGGTTAGTTAAGAGGATTTCTCACCTTTTTATATAAAACAGCAGGCGGACGTATTTCATATGTAGAAAATGTGTGCCAACATTTACATGAATCGGTTAATTGAGATCGAAAATGTTACTATCAGGGAAGATTCCAATACTGATCATATCTTCCCAATGCAGCCAGTCATTGCAAAAATGATTGAGTATAGTAAATCGACTTCAAGGCCACATATGACACTAAAGCTAGAGTAAAATTTGTATGAAACAATCACTAGTTCCAGCTAACCAATGACCACGAACAACACTGTAACCAGCCACGAAGAGCGTCAAGCACTCACTTCAGTTATTTTTACAGGATTGCTGGAAATGTTTTCCTATCTTTCTTCTCAGCCCGGATGACATCAACCAGCTGCATCATCAACTCATTTTCATTTTTCACACTTTCGTTTTAATATGACAATACTTGTAATGTTGTAATTTTACAATACCTTTTTTCCATCTTTTATATTTTTTTAAACTACTCTGTCTATTAATTAATGTAGCTTTGCAATCAATGAACTCGTCCCGGATATTAAATTTCCTTTTAATATGGTACAAGCAAAGTCATCTTTTCTACAGCCATTGTGTGATCCGCAAATTATTAACATTGGACTTATCTATCAAGCTGGCACTAGCCGCTAGACCATATCGTTTCAAGACACGTACATAGATCCAAGTAACCCAATTGACGAACAATTCAAGCAGTGACAGTGTTCTATTCGGTAAAATGATTACACGTTTTTGAGCACATATTTTTTTATAACAGTGACTTTATTGAATAACTCTCTTTAATTAACTTTTATCCTTTTCTACACGCTTGCCTTCTGAATGTATAAAATAACTAATACCCGGTAAACTGTTGTGAAACAAATTAAAATAAACAAAAATAAACAAAAACTAAACGCTCAAACCAATTAAACCGAAAAATCTTCTACAACCACTTCCTCATACTTAGGTATGGTTTTCAAACCGGCGTGCAAAGTGGCGACGAGAAGAAAAAGTACGCTCGCAGAAGCGTCTCATAAGTCATGGGGGCGCTGGTAGTAACGGAGTGAGCGGAGGTATTGGAAGTGGCAGTCTTGGTGGAGCGCATCTCGTAGGACAAGGATGCTCCGACGGTGGTGTACCTGGAGGCTGCGGCGTGATCAGTAGCAACAGTTCGACGACAATTTGTTCGCCATCGGTGGCAGCCGCAAAGCTTTACCAAACAGAGTACGACAGCCGGTACGGATCGCCAGCTGCAGCGGCCGTAGTAGCAGCACATCCAACAGTTCCTGACTGTTACACCAACGCTCTCACTAACTCAACTGTCGGACTAATGTCATCTCAGCCGCCACGCGAAAACTACCAATACCTGCTCTCTGATTCGCTTCACTCACTCAGCATGCCTTACTCCTTCCACCACCGATTGCCCTGTAGTTCACCGTCTAGTGTACAACCGATGGACCTAAACACCCACTCGGCAGCCTCGGCCGCAGCAGCTGCTGCAGCTGCGTCAGCCGCTGTTTATAGTCAGTCAATTAGTATGACAGATCTCTCGCAGATGACACCTCCAAGTGCGGTGGCGGCCGCGACTACCGCTGGTGGTCTCCCAACTGTAGCAGCACGTCACCTACCAATTATTACCGGTGCGATAGCGTCCAATCCCAGTGTGATTGCTGACGGAAGAGGCAGTTCCGTCAGTGCTTCTGGCGGAAGTGTAGCTGACAATGGTGGTAATGCAGGTGGCGGACGAACACCTAATGGCTCAGTGGCAACTAACATCGATCTGGAAACGACAGGCTCCATTGGCAATAGAGGAGAGACTAGCAGTAGTGGAATCTCGGAAAACAACGGTGAACCAGTTCGCCAGCAACACCTGCAAGTCAGCCAACAACAACCACACTCTCAAGGTGGTCAATATATGACGCGACTAGAATAATCTTCAATTCCTTCAGTACCAGCGGGCTGTCCTCATCTTCCCCACCAACAACCCATTCGTTCTTCACACCACCATCATCTACATCATCATATTTCGGCCCCGATCACGATGTCTATACACTCCATTTCAACGCATGTTCATCATAAAACAACACTTCCATCGACATCGACACTTCATGGCATCTGATGATGCATCATGACTTTCTGAGTCACTTGCTTTGCCGATTGTCGATGGCCGCTCACTTCAAGCGATCACTGTATCACTGATGCAGTGATTTTTTTTTCACTTCAATCACTTGCTGCAGAAGGTTGGAGAATTTGGTTACAAGTATGTAACTTGTATATACTAGGTCTATACGTTGGGATGTGAACTGTTAAAAAGATGGCTGTACCTGCCGATTGGGACTTCCCAGTTTTGTGCCTGAAAATGTCGTTTTGCGGGGATTATAATTTTTGTACTGCTCTTGAAGAAAACTGCTTCGGAATCGCATCAAATGTTTGTCGGGACTTGTGTTTGGATGTTGTGTGGATGATCGCAGTACTTAAGGTGGTTTAAAAATTTCCAAAATGGCGATTTTGACTTTACAAAAAACAGCATCCAAGGACTCCAAAAAACGGACTTTCTGATGGGACAGAAAGGTGTGGTATTTCACAAGCTTCTAAAACCTAATGAAAGCGTTAAATCAGATCGCTACTCACATCAAATGATCAATTTGAACCATGCAGTGATCGAAAAACGACCAAACCGCCGTTTTTCTAATAAAAATGGAGGCGCCTGGTGCTCCGTGGCCTGAAGCACCAGGCGCCCCGAAAAGCAAAATTGTTTCAGGATAGTATCAAATCACTTGGATGGGAGCTGCTATTCCTCCCCGCGTTATTCACCAGACTTGGCTCTTTCCGAATATCATTCTTTTTCATCGATGGAACACGTATTGGCTGAGCAGCCATTCGTTTTTCTACGAGGAAGTCGAAATGGGATGACTTATTAGTTTACTTAAAAAGACGAAGAATTCTTTCGTCTGGGAATCCATGATTTAGCAGAGAGATAGGAGAAATATATAGCTAGCGATGGCACATGCTTTGAATAAAATAGAAAATCGCATAAAAATTTTATAATCGTTTTTTGTGTGTTAAAAACAGTTCACTTCTCAACGTATAGACCTAGTAAACCATATTTGTGAATGGTAGCATAAGTAACAAAGGAAGAGTGTACAAAAAAAGTCAAGTGGATGTTGACCGAAGATGCGAGACGAAACCACAAAGGCGTTAGAAAACCTTCAATGCGAAAACGGGCTAAAGGCAAAGAAAATCTAACTAATAAGGCTGAATAGATTTCTTTTTTCAACTTATTTACTTACGTCATACAAATGAGCTTTAAAAGCTTTAGTTACCCTTCATAAGCAGCGGTTGGCTAGTGAATTAAACATGAAGTGATAATTTGAATATGAATTAATATGAAATATACGCGTTTTACAACGTTGTAACGATGAGTTAGTTTGTTCGTGTTTGTTCGTTCTGCCGCAGTATTGTTCTACCATCGTAGCGATCCAATGGGCTGGTGATTGCCAAGCGTTCACTTTAACGTTACTTACCGTAATACACAAGTCCCTATAATTAACTATTTAATATGATTTTCAAGCGGATTTTGAGTCCAAGTGTCCAAGGATTTTGACATGTTCGAACGGTTCGCGACGAGTGCCGCATCAGTGCGAAGAAGACAGAAAATTTTGTTCGCTGTTGAGCTCTCTTTCTGGCCTTTGACTTTTTTTTATATTTTGCAAGTAGGAAATGCATTTACGCACGGTGTGTGGGACTCCTCTCGCTGCCGAGGTCCTAGCCACTAAAACTCTACTTGGTTCTCCATCTTACCCCTTCCGGACCTACCGTCACCGGTTTTACTTCGGAAGGGGGGACTAGGGCTAGTCCTCGTCTGCCATTTTTACAAAAAAGGAGCACTCTTGTGCTGTTTGCCCTCACTCCCGGTCGGCAGGTGCGGTGGATGCCGCTAACGTCTGCGCCGCCGGCTGCTGTTGCTCTCGTCGCCAATCACCGAGCAGTTTTGCTGTGATGGCTGCAACGCACGCGCTCACTCCGTCGAACGCATCCTTATTCGCTCACATGCGATGGACCATGTTCTCCACCGTGAGTCCATCTCCGATCCTACGGTGCATTTGCTCCCGAGCGTCGCCAAACCGAGGGCACGCAAACAGGACGTGCTCCGGTGTATCCACATGGCACTCGCAGGTCGGACATTACGGCGACCGAGCTCTCCCTATCCGATGGAGATACTCCCGGAAGTACCCATGCCCAGTCAAGAACTGAGTTAGGGAGGGGTTGATAACCCCATACTTCCGGTGCAGCCAGCATCGGATGTCCGGGATTAGACGGCACGTCCATCGTCCGTGCACGTCATTCTCCCATTCCCTTTGCCAGCGCTCTATCGACCGCCGTCTTACCTCGGCGCGGATGCCCGGGGCTCGGCTCAAGTAACACTCGCTGTCTTACTCGATGAGGATCCCCACGGGGATCATTCCAGCAACCACGCTCATGGCCACCAGGGATACAGTGCGGAAGGCGCCTGCGACCCGTATCGCAGCCAGCCGGTGGACTCGATTGAGAGTCCCCAGATTCTGCTTCGACGTCTAATTTGTTTCATTAAACGGCAACGGAACGAACGTCGCAGGAATTTTTTGCGTCGGCAAATTGCAAAGAATATTTTTCAACATTTTCCTAACAGAACAGAATTTTACGATTTTTCAGTGTTGAAAAATTGCGTAGGAAATGAACTAAAGCTGTAACGTCCGTGAAACATAAAACTTACGAAGCAACCAACCAATTCTGTTCCAATTTTCAGCATTAGATAACCGTTATTTCTTGCAACGAACGAAAATACATCCTTTATTGTACGGTTCAGTGTGATTTATGATTATTTATTCGAGTGTGTGTGCAATAATAATTGTTAAACGAAAAAAATACAAAAAACGGGACAAATATGTTTGGTTTCGCTTAACGTTTCGATCGCGATATACTATCAAATGGCTTCTATTGGTAAGGAATTTCATAAGCACACATCAGTGTCGTTGCGAGTAAAGTTTAGCGGTGGAATGCTTTCGATTTGACTATTCGAATCCAGCTCGGGGGTTGTTTCTTTCAGAGTGACCAGCTGGCATATTTTTGCTCCATATGTTTACTGATACCGTTATCTACTTGATGATAAACGTACCTTTCTCAATATTGTGGGGAAACGATAACAGGGTTCAAAACAGCCTCCTTCATCCAAACACGGTCCAAAACAGAAGATATGCAAATTGCTTAACCGTTCGATAATACTTTTCTACAAAAGCTTGCATTGATTCTGTGGCTCGGGAAGCACTCGCCGTGTTGCTGGCCGTCTCTAGTAACATCTATTGGCTCTGCCTATGCCACCGATAAGGAGCACATTCTCCGTTCTTATGGCAGGTGATCCAGTAACGCTCTTGCTGAACCCATCCACCCTGTAATCGCCGTATGTTGCACGATCATGGTACCCGAACGTTCTTCTTCACAACTGCAATATACATTTGATAGATCTAAATTTTATTTTTCTTCTTTTTGCGGTATTCATATCAACATTTAGTGTCTCTTATCGCTGCCATGGAGCGTCTAAACAGGTTATGTTTTGCAATCCCTCCCGCCTCAGTTTCCCGCCTTTTCGCTGTCTTTCGAAGCTGTTTGAATGTAAACGCATTGGAAATCGGAACCGGCCAACAAATAGCAGTCTAAAGCAATAGAAATGGATGTGGAAGGGAAAGTATTGCCCTCCTATAACGATCGGAAGGAACCGTCTATCATAAAATGATCCATCAGTGGAGGAGAACACTGGCATCAAGCGTGAGGTTTTTTTTGCGAATTCGTTATTCGATGTGTTCGTTGCCCTACAAAATTTCTTTCCTTTCTGAGCTTTCCCCTCGCGCGCACTGCCACAACGCTCCAGACAAATGCACATGCAGTAGAAGTTCAGTGGTTGGGTTTGTTTGTTTTGTAGGTTTGATTTGTAATTGATTAGCTTTCATGTTTCATTCATTAGAGATAATGTATAGTAGCGTAGGTTGCATTCCGCCGATGATCGGGTTTACTAGAATAGTTGATTCGCGATGCCCAGACCACTGTCCGTCCGTTATCTACCCTCCTAGTGACACCGAAGCGCGGCAGACCGCCGAAGAAACGCGCCTCACGTTGGCATAATTGTTCGTGGAGGCAAACGGATAAAAGAAAGGAAAGTGTCTCTCTCGATATTCCTTTGCTTGCCACACACACACACTCACACCCACACGTGCATTGGCCAGATAATGCTAATTGATGGTTCGAAGCATAATTGAACGAAGAAAATTTATATAAAAAATAACCCCTAGTGGAATCATATGATTGATAAACGGGTGATGGCCGATGTTGGTCTGTCCACCGATACACAGCTTTTGCTCCCACGCCATATCCCGATCGAAGCACCCGGTCTCGGGACGAAATGCCCAGCGGAGTAGTAGTAGTGGCAACTTGCACCTCGTCCAGTCTTCTCTTGGCGCCTCTCGCACCGCCCCGCTCCGCTTCACTCCGCTGCCAGCGCTGCTAATGCTGCAAAGTTTACTGCTCCTCGTCGCCCAATTCCTGCTTGATTTTGGAAAAGTCAAAGTCTTCGCCGGTGCCGCGCTTGAAAATGTCCAGCACGTCCAGGCAGGTCGTCTCGAAGTGGGTGGTGGCGTCGTACGATTGCGATATGAACACCTGCGACTGCAGCCCTTCGTCGGTCGGCTCGTAGTAGTCCGAAACGCAGATGAACTTTTGTGCGATCGGACCGAGCAGATCGAGCCCGGGCTTGATCTCGGCCTCGGGGTTGGCGGTTTCGACCGTGGTCGACACCATGCCGATGAACCATCCCTTGGCCGACACTTGGTGCGTCGAGCTGATCAGCGACACGTAAATGTCCGACTTGCGGTCGACCTGCTTCTGTGGAATGATGATCTGCGTGGAGAGCGCATCCTTCGTGTTCGGAATCGGATGGTCCAGCAGACAGATGCAACGAATAACTTTTCCGCTGATGCGTACCTGCGTGTGTGCGAAGGGAAAACATCATTAAGCGGGATCATCTACAAGTGCCATTGGGCCGTGAATATCGTACCTTCTCGGGAACGTAGGTTGGATCACAGTAGACCTGTTTGCATTTGGCAACCTCTTCACCGGAACGAACGCCCACCACTTTTCCGTTCGCGTCGTAGACGATCTCGTCGATCGGCTTGTCCAGCATGTACGTACCACCGTAGATGGCGGACAGACGCGCGAAACCCTGCGGCAGCTCGCCCAAGCCGTACATCGGATACAGGTACGGCGACTTACCGTAGCGTGCCAGCGAATCCGAGTACAGCTTGATGCGATTGATCGTTTTGATGGCCGGCTCGCCCAGATAGTCGTCGTCCCGGTACAGGGCCAACGCGTGGCCGGTGAAATCTTGGGTACTCTTCTCCAGCCCGAACTTTTCGTACAGCGCCTGCATGTCCTTGGTGGACGGATCGAAGTCCTTCCACGTTTTCGGATCTTCCGCGACAAAGTCCTGCACGTAGATCAGGAAGTTGCGGAAGCGACGTTTCTCGAACATTCCTGAAAACGGAAACGGAGGACAAATATTACCACACACATACAACCACTAGACGATTCAATAGACCGATCGGTTACCAGCGGAGAACGAATTTCGCTTTATTTGCTCGTCGAAGAGAACGGAGGTTGTATCAAAATCAAAACAAAAGGAGTCAACAGCACGGATCAATGCAAGCTGTGAGTAATGTGCGCCATTCTAATGCCTCTCATTAAAAAATATAAGTCTCCACCAAGCCTTTCAAGTATTGCAAGACACGGTTGGCGGTTCAGTTTGTAAACCGTGGGCTCAATGTCCGTGTCAACGTTACGGTTACGCTGCATTTTGTCGCCACCCGGCGAGGGTGGAGCAAAGCGGCCCCCAAAGCGGAAAAAGAAACTGATTTCACATTTGACTCATGCGTCTTCTTCTTTCCGCACCACGGGCACACCACGTACATTTCGGTTGACCACGCGCCGTCTTATGGGGTGGTCTCGTCACACACCGTAGCGGTCAGACCGGAGCGCGGTTTGTCAATTTACGATACTCGATTCGACCATTGCGTCGTGCTTCGAAAAAAGACCATCACCGCATGCTAGGATGACTCGATCGCGATGGGCTCAAGCTTTGCTTCAACAATCATAGTATGCTGCTGGCTTCCTACGTCAAGGAGCGGTGGGGTTGAGGCTATGCGCCTTCGTGTCATCGGAACCGGATTGTATTGGGAAAACTTCAAACCGCATCGGGGGCAGCGCGACGTGTCATTTTCCTTCCGTTCTTTCGCTCTTTCTGAATTTCCCCCTTTCCGTTGAGTAGTTTTCTTTTTCCTTTTCGCCACACACGCCAGCCGCCGCCAAACTCCATTACGTGTTTTCATGTTGCGCCTGTTTCTTTTTCCTCGTTACTGTGCAATTGGAAAAATGAACCAATAAAAAAGGCCAAAGAGAGATAGCGGGAGAACGAGAGGGAGAGCTTGAGAAATTTGCTCGGAACCGTTTGCAAAACAGACCGTCAGACAGGGAGAGCAATATGCGGTGCGCGGCCCGCAGCTGACTTTATCCACCGAAGGGAGGAAAGAGAGCACGCGAACAAGCGAGAGAGCCCTGCCGATGGTGAGAGAGTGCGTCATGAGCGAGTGAGATTCGCAGTGAGTGAGAATTGGTGAGTTGAATCCGAGTCGAAATGGAGAGGTTGGAAAGTGCCGAAATTTCCTGGATTCCTCTCGAACGAGCCATCATCAAGCCACGGCACGGAGCGGGGGAGGCCCTCCCACCCATCATCGCGGAACCATCACCAAATAGATTACGTACCCATCAGATCCGAGGCCAGCGCCTCCTTCTGGTCGACGGGCACTTTGGAGATCTTGCCCCCTTTGTATACGTAGCTGCCCTCGACCGACTTGAACTCCAGGTAGCGGGTCACACCCGTGTGTATCAGCAGCTTCACCAGCAGCCCGTTGGCCATCAGGAACTTGGGGATCAGGTCCACGTTCCAGTCCCGCCCGCGGCCATATTTGTCGCCCGGCAGCTCGACGGCGAAACGCGAGAACAGGTCCTCGAGGGGCGTAATCGAGGCGGATTCCCCACCGTAGTACTTGTTCCGATCGATGTGCAGCACCTTTTTGCCCGACACGGACAGCATTCCGCTCAGGATGCACTCCTTCAGGCCGGTGCCCAGCACAATCGCGTCATACTCCTCATCCATGGTGACGGTGCGCGTTCACGGGCGAACAGGCCGGGCCCCCTTCACAGATGTGTGTACGGAGAGTTCTTGGCACCACAAACTACGCCGAAGGGGTCGCAAGGGTCTGCGCTGGGGTTTGCCCAATAATTACACTGGCGCTCTTGTCCGAATGCACCCAGCGAATCCGCTAACACACCACGCCGTTTGTCACGCGAAAGGAAAAACGGATGGGAAAATCGACCACGACCACGACGAACCACCAAATGATGACTTGTGCCGTACTGTGAGAAAAAAAATGGTGTGAAAAGCTGGGACGGCAATGATAATGATGATTGGGGCAGAGAAAAACTGGAAATTGCGTGAGTTGTCACTGGCTGGTTATGCTGGCGGGTGCAGTACTCCACATCGGCGTTCAGCGTTGTTTTCCCCCGTTGCCGGTAACAATAAACGCCTAAAACAACTGGACACTATCCGGACCTGATGCGCGAAAACGAAAGTTTATTACAATTTTCTGAAGAAAGGAAAGTTTGTGAGCAAGAAAATGCGGGATATATTTAGATCAATGAAGATTTGACGCACGTTTGAAACCTTCGAGAGAGAGCGAGAGAGCAAACATTCAGGGCCAGTGTACCCTGCTGCACAGGGTGGTTCTAATGGCCACAAATCCGTTGAAATTGGTTAAAAAAGAGTATAAAACTTTCAAAACATTCTAAGCAGTTGTGGTTTATCTCTGCTTAGTCTCTAAACGATGGTTACTAGATGTTAGCAACACAACTCGGGTTGGAAAAATCTCTAGCAGATCGAAACGTTACAAACTTACAATTACAACAAGTGGAGCGCTTTTTATTCTTCAGCCCACAAAACGTTGGCTGTGTAACATTCAATCTTCTTATGTCGCACAATCAAGTCCAAACAGTATGATAAAATTGGCGAATAAAATAAATAAATAGTTTCTCTTTAACGAACGTTCCTTAAATCACGTCAGTCCGATTCACTCGCGTCGGTGACGTTCCCATCAGCGAAGAACACAGAAATGACAAACGTCCCCGTACGGTGATCCTTTTCGAAAACCTGTTTACTCATCGTCGAATGCCAAATGTTCGAAAATGTGTTCGGGTTTTTTCGTTTTTCGAATCGGTCGTCAGGTTCGTCATCAGGTTCGAAGGACCAAAGTTGGGTTCATCAATCTGTTGGAGAAACAGCCAGACAAAAAATTACAAATTTCCAACATTTGTCGTGCGCGTGTGTGTGTGAGAGATAGCCCGTCGAATTTTACGTGTTTTCGGTTAAAGTTAAGCGCGGGGTCACATTTCATTTTTCGGTTTTCCTTTGTCGCCAAAGAAGAAGAAGAAATCAAAAATACGGTACGAGTGCGATTGCTTCGGACCCACAGGATTGCAGTTCGAGTTCTTTTCGCCCCCCGTGTGTTCCGTGTTTTACCAGCCAATATTTTATCCGAAGAGTGTTTTAAAATTTTAAACCCGTTAAAACGTTGCACGGAAAATCGAAAAAGAGCCACCGAGCGGCTGGCTGTGTGTGACTGCGTTGTGCCGTTCAGTTTTTGTGTGTTCCAGCGAAACGCCAGCCACCGTGCCGAGTGCCGAGACCGATTTTAACCGTTAGGTCTGCGGCAAAGCAAAACCAGCGAGCGAAACCGTGCCCGAAGAAAGTAAGTTAGCCTCGGGGCTCTCGAGCCTGTTGCTCTGGAAGAGAAGTGGTTTTCTCGCCGCAGCATCATCTTGGGCGGCTGGAAAACATGAATACCTTTGTTGTGATCACAAAGCATGCTACGGAAGCATTAGTGTCCTAAGTGTGCTTTGCTGCCCCCAGTGACAACGCCGACCGATCAACGGTAATCTGGAGCGCGGTGGCTACGTGGGACCCTACCGGGGGCCATACGGACCGGAACGCCACGCGCGCTACGAACCTGCTCTCCGGCAAAAGAATGCAAAAAAAAGACCAGTGTACCACCGAAAAAGAAGCGAACCGAGAACCGCGGAGGCATGCTGGCGGGTGATTCACGCGCACGGATTGGCCACAGAATTGTCTATACTTTCTCTCCCTCAGCCACGCGCCTCACTCACCATCAGTGGTTCTCTCTTTCTCCGACACCCGGCCGTGGCCGTTTTCGGTTGCTCATCTCTCGGATGATGACTGCAATGCTGCGCTCCTCGGGGTAACAAGAACCGCGGACTGACCATTAATTACGAAGAGGAAGAGACTGCACAACAATCTGGCCACTGGCTGGAGCGGAAGAGAGACAGAGATAGGGGAGAAGTGGGCGCCGCCATCTGTAACAAAGAAGAACGCGCAGTCAGCGAATGGTTTATCGTCGGAGCGTTGCCTGGCAGCGCGGTGATCAAAGTGAGCCACTCCAACATCACCTTTCGTTGATCATCGCCCTCCTTGCTGTGAAAAGGGCAGGGTATGCGTTGCGGACATACTGCGGGTAACAGCGAGTGGCACCCGTGCCGTGCTCGGTAATGTAAACAGTGTGGTGAACTGGACTTTATCAGATAACAGCTATCTAGTGTGTGTGTGTGTGGCTAGTGCGTGCCCAAGGGCCCTTCACGTTAGAACATGTCCGTTCGGTTGCACCTCATTGCCATTTTGTAAAGCGCACGATCACCCATGATCACTGTGAATCGTTACAGGATCTCTACAGGAATCTTTTGAATGCCAACTGTTGTTACTCCCGGATGGCCGAATGGCCTCCTACCTGCGGTCTGCAGCGATGCCACGGAATATGGCAGTGTCCGCGCGACTGGTTTATGATCCGTATCCGCTCGCATACGCACACATTCCCGCACCGCGTCGCTGTGTTGGTTCCGAGAGGCTGCGAGCCATGACCTTTCGCGGGCGTACGTGTTGCTGCTGCTGCGGTGTTGCTCGATCCGTGTGCCAGCTGTCTGACTGATCGCGCCATAGCTCCTTGCCGTCTATTGTTCTGCCTCGGCACTGTGCGCGAAAGAGAAAGAATGGCGCCGCGATCGTGTCTGTGGCGTTACGTGGCCGCCACCGTGCCTGGCATAGCAACACAGCATCACCGCGGCACTCATTCCCGCCGGGCACCGGTTTCCCTTATCTTAAGACATTCCACCTCGGGCCGTTCTGTGCGGGTTTGCTCACGTTCTACTTTTAGTTTTCCTCCGAGCCGCCACCGCCTAGCGAAGGTCCGGTGAAATTTGCACCTTTCCGTCCCGTCCGTCCGCGCTAGTCGGCGGGGACCAGAGAGCAGCTTTACCCAGAATGCGACCTACATACGACGCGAGAAGCGGGTGCATGTTCTGCACGGGAGCAACAGGAACCGGTTGAATGGTGCGGCCACATCAGGAAACAGAAAATTGTCACATGTGGCGGTTCCGCGCAAATCCGCGCTTTACGTCTGGGTCCGGCCACACGGCCGTGCGAATTCTCAAGGTGTACAACTTTCAAGAGTATGTAATTACTTTGCGCGCACCGCGTTCTGCGGGGTCTAGCGACGAAACCGGACCTTTTCAAGGCTCTCGGCGCCTTAGGGTCGCACGAGACGGACACAATGACTTCTAGTGTCAGTTGATAATCAAATAAAGGCGATCGTCGATTGGCGTGTGTCCCGCATTCCGCTGGCCAGGTTGGCAACTGAGCTGAAGGCAACCAAGAAAGCGAGTTCCCCAATGCTCCAATTTGTTTCGGAAGTCTCCTTCACGGATGCTGACCGGGGCTTGTTTTTCTCTCTTTTTGTTTATCGTCGTGCCGTCGAGTCGCTTCCGATGCATTCGAAAACCTTTGATCGGAATCGCTGAAATGGACTGATGGGGTGTCTGTGTCTGGCATATCGGAGCGGATCTACAATGCGAACATGTGGCGTCCATTATCGAGCATCCATAGGCCTGTGCGGCGGGGAGGATGGTGGCCGCGCGCCACGGTGTCTTGCCGTGCGGTGGAAAGTTCAAATGCAGTTTCGGTTTTCACGCCCGCCACTCCGCGGGCCGGGTGAATGGAGGCTGGAAGCGGATCGGTTTCACTGGCTTCGCACTGGCGAAAGGAAGGGTTGCAAGACTTTGTCTAATGGCACTGATATGCTGCCGGAGGGAACCGATTGATATTGTTTGCGTGCAAGTGTGCGCAAAGATTTCTTTGCAATACTCCCCACAATGTTATGGTTTTTCCCGCCAGCGCCAGGTTCGCCGGGCTTCTCATGGACTCATTGTTTGTTTCCTGCCTGCCGGGCCCCGAGAGGCGCGATGGCGTCTCCCGGTTATGATTTAATGATTGTGTGATTTTGCGTCGCTTTTTTTTCTGTTGACTCACTCGTTCAACGCTCCTCTTATGTTGCGCCAACATCAGCTTCAACAGCCCTCACGAGCATAATGTTTGAGTGAAAACAGACTGCCGTTTGCTGGTTTTCCAGCTGTTTTCGAGCATTTCGAAACACTGAACGAATGATCTTTTGAATGCTGGTGGCACCACCACCAGCGGAATTGGTTTATTTTGCAATCTTTTTGTGCATTTGCGTGTGCTGTCTGCGGAAAACTCTCAAGCGACCTTCAAGCCGAACCGGCTGTAGCAGATCAGTGGTTGTTTGAAATGGAAAGCCACACACCACCACCGTCGGTCGTGATGTAAAGTTTTCCGACTCTAAACTCTAGCGTTAATCCGTTTCAAATATTGAACGCTCTTTCAAAGCTTCGTAAGAAGATCCGTTACGAATCGGAAGTAATTTGAAATCTTTCTACGACCGCGAATGACCCTTTACGGGGGCGAAACGAGACAGCAACAGCAAAGGGAGCATCAAAAAGGTGTTAATATTTTCCTACCAGCGGCTGGCTGGTTGCCACAAATTGGAGGGGCAATTATCGCATCCCGTCGATTGCTTGGAACTTGCCACAGCCAGCCAGTTTTTCAGCGGGCAGGAACGAACTTCCGTTACAACCGGAGGGTTCCGGTGCGTAGATTTGGCTAATGAGCGCGGCCCGGCCGATTATAATCCGGTGAATGGCTGCTGGCGGCCGAACGGGAAGGTCTAATGGTGGTGTTTGGGCTCATTATTTTGGTTGGCTAGAATGGTTCTGCACCGCACGAAGACTCGGCTAGGTTTTGGCGATGGCCAACTATAAATATAAAGCGCGCGCGCCCTCTATCCCTGGCGCCATCGGGCGCGCGACGGCCAGGAATTTTAGGCAATCAGCAGGAAAGCATTCGCAATGTAGTAGATCACGATCCGGCCCAGACAAAGAGAGAGAGAGATCGAGAGAACGATGCTTAGCCAATGTCACAGGTGGCTCATATTTTTAGAGAGGGGCCTTTTGGGGCCACGCAGTACATTTTTAGAACTTTATTGCCCCATTTGAGGTGGAGTCAATTGAGGACTGTTCCGAGGACTGCAGTTCGAGACCGTTAACAGCACGCGGGAATTCCGGAATCCTGTGGCTCATCTGGCGTGGCATGATCGCGCCACATCTAATCTCGGGTTATTTATATATGGTCGCCCGCGATACATTCAAAGTTACATTGTTTTCACACAAAGACAAATGTAACGAGACGGGACCGTGTCTCCGAAACCTCTACCCATTGATTGGCACATGGCTGATTGACGGCGGAACGCCATCGAAAACATGACGAATCTTCGGGAGTGACTTCACCGCAGTTTCACCGGCCAGCCAGCCAAAAACCTCTCGCGCCGCGCACTGAACTGGACAGCGACGAGAGGAACACCGTGGCCAGTTTTACGCACATTCGATCAATCAAAAATAGAAAGCTACCGGGAGGAGATGCGACGAGATATGTGACGGGTGGGAATCCCCACGGGCGGCGGACACCCGGACGCGGGACACGCCACACACGCCATGTGATTAAATTTAGATAATGTTTGTTCCTGTCTTGGACGCATCCGAATCGGGTGTGATGATGACAACAAACGGCCGCCGGGGGGGCGGTGTGTGTGTGTTGGGCAATTCCGGTCAAAGAGAATGGACGAATCTCGGCGTGAAGGTGGTGCGGTGGAGTCGCACGCGGTTTGTGGCGCACTTTTAATTAAAAAACAGAAAGGCAGGCTCTGTGACCCCGATTGGTGGTCGCGCGCTACAGACACGACCGCGCAGGAGGTGGTGGTCCCAAAGTGACCGGCCGCGTCACTGCGAGTGTCGTTACATCAAAGGCATTTTCCAGCGCAAGCATTTCGAGTTTGGTTTTAATTTGTTTGCGTTCGGAAGCAAACGGGATTCATATCCGGCTTCGGCCAATATGTTTGCTGTTTAAGATTCGATTAACTTTACATCGGATATGTCCGGACCGACATCAAAACGGCTCACAGCTGGTGGGGGGGGCTGGTCACTGCTTTTTCGTTTCGTCTCAGGGATACGCGGTTTGCTTCACCCGGAACTCTGTCCACAGCAACACCGCGAGGGGGCGCGCTCTCACGTGACAGATGATCTCACCAAAGCAAACAAAGCCCAAAATTTCGCGTGTACGTATGTTTGCGCACTTCATGAGTCACACTTTTTTGGCCAACTTCTGAGCCGCGGAACCGCAGGGAAAAATTTCACTTCCCCACGGCGGACGCTTGGCTGGCTCGATCGTCGTCGATCCGCACGTGCGTACGTGTGCTGCGTGTGTGTTAGTGACACGTGAGCTCGCTTGAGCAGGCGTGTTGGCGTGATGAAGAACTGTCGTGAAAGGTGAACAGCGGGGTGCGTCAGCGGGATGCGCTTTCTTGGCACGGCACGGCATTACCCGATTCATCCGCGGTGGCCAAAACAAGGTGAGAGAGAGAGTGAAGGAAGAGGTGTGTTTAAAATCTCATCAGCGTGCTGCGCGCCGCGGATGGTGTTTGTTTTTGTAGCTCCGCTTGTCAAAAAAAAACAAGATGTCGAAAGAGAAAGAGCGCGTGGTGATGCTGTTCGCTTCCGACACAGCGCCAACTCGATTTAGCAATCTGCCACTTGGTGTGCCGTCAGTGTGAAATCATATGTTTTCCACGCGCTCCGCACCACGACGACGACCACCATCAAAGCAGCATCCTTTTCCGCACGCACACAAACAACAAACAGCACAGTGGCGGCTCACTCACTCACTCACACTCACTCACTCAGTGAGCTCATCTCATCACGGTGCGTGCGTCTCGCGAGCTGCGATTTTCTCACCACCACGGGCAGCGATGCCAAAACAGATGGCTCGCGGGTGAGGTAAATCCGACAACCGACGATGATGACGACGGACGGACGGCGGCGTGTTGATGCAACAAGACCATTTTCTGCGCCACGGCTCGCTGGTCCATCAACTTCCGTTTTTTATGTGTCTTGTTGGTTGTGGTGGTGTTTCTCTGTTCACTTCCTTCCTTCGATTGGAATTTTCCATCCTTCTTTTCCTTCCTTTTCCGAATCCGTCCGGCCCGCCAGTTGCCCCGGTTAGGTTACTTTCACAATTTTTAAATATTAATAAAAAAAGACATCAACAATTTCGTTCCACTGTTTTTGGTCGTTCGATCCGGTCGCGCCTTCCTTCCCTTTGGTCGGTTTATTAGGCGGAGTTTAGAAGTGGAGTGCCTCCTTTCGATTGCCCGTTCGCTGTCTGGATTTTTATGGATTTTTTTTGTATCGAGACGCGAAATGATACGTCCACTCCACGCAGAAAATGGCAAAACGGTCTCCCCGTGAGGAGAGAAGCAGCGAAAGGGTCGCCCCAATTCGGACCCCATATAGCGCACCGTTTGCGCCACGGCCGGCGCTCTCTGTGACTGTGTTAGAAACTGGGTCAGTCTCCCCGGTTGTGGTTGGCATGTGTTGTGTGGAAGAAGTAATAGAGGAGGAGGTGTCGATTGTGGTGGCCAGCCAGGGAAGCGGAGAGTTTAACGGTGTTGTTGTTGTTGGTGTGTTGGACTGCTGGCCCCGCGAAGCTGATCGTTGCCGTGAATGTCTTGTGAATGGGGTGTGTATCTGTGTGCGGTTCCGCGCCACTGTCGACTGCTGGCCTCCGGGGGTCCAAGTAAGAAAAAAGGGGTGGGTTCCGGGGTGATGGTGGTCGTGTTGGCTCGGTGCCCCATTTCCATTGGTTTCCCAAGCCCGCGGTCGGGCTGGGCGACCCAGAAGTGTGGCTGGCCGCGTGTGGAGACATTTTCGCGCGGACACGCAGACCCGAGCGAGACGTGATCTTTCATTTGTTTAGGAATGTTGTCATTAGTTCGACGATAAATAAACCTCCTTTTTGTGCTTCGCTGTCGAAGTGATTTGTTTCTAGTTTTCCATCATTTTCAGTCCTATAACCTATTTCTAGGTCCTTCAGTGTGCAGCAACCTCGGGGAAAAATTCGGTCGTTTTGGAGGCCTTTTTGTTCCATCAAAGCGATCTTTCTGTAGATATCGAAATCCTCAGAATTAGTCGCTAAGTCTGGTGATGTCTGCTCATGATTGACCACTCCCAGCGAATCGCACCCTAAGCAGCACACAACCTACTTGGAGGTATCAACTCGGTTCCCTTAAAGTCATTTAAAAAAGCTTGGAACGATGATCGCTCTCGATCAGCGATCAATTATGCCCGTCTTTAAGCATTGAACTGCAATGCGCATCTGTCATAAAAAGGAACGGCTGCTTCATGTTTTTTCGTTGTAATTTCCATTAATTTAATGGACAGATTAGCACCGGGTTCGCTTTTGATGTAGCGTTCTGCATTTATGAAGTAGTCGAGGCAAGGCACGCATAAATGAAAGCAACCCTATCGGGCGCCGTGCTAGACTTACGTTCACGGCTCCTCGCCCCATTGCCAGTCTGTGTGCCACGAAACATACAAGCAACAATAAAGAAGAAAAAAACAATCCGCGGTTACGCTAAATTCACACTTAATGTGACGCAAACATTAGCAGCGGCTGCCTCCCCTCAAGGGGGAGGTGTGCGTGTCCTCCGCTGTACAGTGACCCTGGTCTAAAGCAGGGTGGGCAACGTGGCAAGAAGTCACCACGAAGAAGAACCAGCAGTAGTAGTAGCTGGAAGTACCAAGGGTTTTTTATTTTTGCATTTTAGACAACAAAACTGAGCGGGAGTGAGCGAGACCGAGACAGCAAGTCCGGGCTACGTCATCGGTTTCCCAACCCGGAGCGGCCACAACAATAAGCGCCACACACACCCAACACAATATTTGCATGAACCACCGCGAGCCGCGGCGCTGGCTCCGTATTTTCCGCGGTGTAAAGTATAGTGTCTCGGTGTGTTGGGACCCGCGTTTTGGGGGCTTGCGTCGATGTCAGCTTTGCTCAAATTGTTCGTCATTATCTGATTGCAAATCTGACGCCGGAAGGGGGCGCCGTACATGGTAGAGGTCAGCCTTGAGTGGGTACCCCCCCTGGTCCTGCACATTAGGCCAATTTGAACCGCATAAATCAAGGGGTGGAACACGAAAACCGAAAGCCGATACATGGCTTTGGCTTTGGTCCAACCACCTTCAATGTTGGTTTTAAAAGTGGACCGCCGTCGCGAAAAGGAAGCAAGCCAATGGAACTCATCGCCCAGCGAATGGTTGTAAATTGGACAAATAAACCACACACAGAAACACAGGACCTAAGGCAACTCCGACAGAATCTCTGGGTGGGTCGAGCGTTAAAGGAAGTCGGTCCTCCGCTCTGAGCCAATGGCTCGTTGTGACACGTTGTGAAGTGTGTCATGAGTCATTTCGGGGGGATCGATGAAGACAGCGTGGCTGCGGATGGCGTCATCTCGGTCGCCGATGTCACGATCACGTATTTCGGTGGTTCGTCCGGTAGGTCAACCGTTTACGCCGAGCGGATTTATGTCGGTCGAACATCGGAATGCAAAAGTTAGTTTGCTTTCATTATTTGACTACCTTCTTTAAAGAGCTGGGCGGCCAATGGAACCACACCGTGGGCAGCGGCAAACAGGCCTCCAATTTTGCTGAGACCGCGCCCTGCTGAGTCTAGTTGAGTAGTTTTTAAAACAAACTGTCCTCTCTCTTTTCGCCGTCGACTGACGGATGGCGATGACACACAACAACCCCCCGGGACGGGACGCGGGTCGCTTGGTGTTTGTGTGACAGCGAACACGCAAACCACCGCCAGAGCTAGTGGTCTGTCCAAAAGTACCGAGAATCTGGTTCCGGGGCCACGGCAGAACCGGTTTCTCCCGCGGTCCAGCGGTCGGCCATATACTACAGTGAGGTGGTGGTGGGCTCACCCAATTGGTCGTCGACCGCAGGGCCGCCGTCGGGTGGACTGGGTTCGGTGGCCTTGGCTTGTTGTGAGAGTCAATGGTGTGCAATAATGTGGGGAGGAAAGTGCCGCATCGAAAACGGAAAAATCAACCGCCCCCCAGAGGGCAAGCTAATTCATGGCTTCGGCGGTGCTGCTGCTGCTGCTGCAGGGCTTTGCAAAACGCCACCGCGTGACAAATTCGCCACGGCCACGGGAGAGGCCGGCACAGGGCCGGCTGTGGCCCCCCTTCGTTGGTCCGTCTGTCCGTGGTCTGAAATTCGGCACATGTAAGTGCCTTCTGCGCGCGGTTAGTTCGTGGTCCACTTTTCGGCCCGGGTGTTCGGGTGAAAATCGAAACACACGCAACGGACTCAAAGCAGAAATCGGAGACCCGAGACCCGCAAAGCGAAACGCATAAATCAATTTTAGATCGCGGGCACCACATCTTAAGAATATAAGCGGTTGGACGCGTTAGCAATAGAGATTAACGAATCGATCGCGAGCTGATTCGTTTTACTGGCCACTGGCCGGTGAATTATAGTATTTATTGTTTTAGGGGAGCGAAATGCGAGAGAGAGGGCGCTAGCGCGGTTTCGTTCTGCTTGCCGCAATAGGAGCGGAAATGAGCTAGAAAAAAGGGAAAGGAAGAAAACCACAGAACCATTTCCTTCCTTCCTTCCGCCAAAACGGGGTGCCCTTAGAAAGTGGTCAAGTGGTGAATTGTGGTTTTGTTAAAGCATTGCGTAGCCCCCCGTCTGTCTCGTCGGTTGTTTTTGGCGCTCAGATACCGCAAAATGAAAGGGGCCTGTTCGCTTTCGTTTAGAGATGCCAGAGAAGTGATCACCGATCGAAATTAAATGAGAGGCATTCAACATTCAAACGTGATTTTTTGAGGTGCAAAATGATAAGGAAAAGGGGTTTATGGAGTGCACTAAACATATTTTGGTATCGATTTTAGTTTGGGCCGCAAAAACAGTGCCAGTGAAAACCAATGGGGTCTTTGGCGATCGACGGAGGATAATCCAAGCAATTGAATATTATTTTTTAATTGATTAAATTCAATCATGATAAAAATAGTTTTCCGTTTTAAACCTTAATAAATTTTTAAATTTATTTATTTATTACAAAACACAGTCGACGGGCAACGTAGCCTGATTGACAAGCTACAGGATCAGATCTTAGAACTAACAATGCAACTAATCACAACTGACAAAACGAAAGCAGAAATTTTTTGCTTACGACAAAGAGCTAGTAACGGATCACTATAAACGTGGAGCGAGAACCACAACCTCGAGCGGACGATCAGTGATCGATCAGCGACGTAGCAACCCTCAATAAGGCCTGATTAAGGCCTAAATGCGATCAATAAATGCGAACAATGATATTGCGGGTGCCACACAACACAAGCATACTCAAGGATAGAATGGACAAAGGCTTTATTAGCGTTGAGCATAGCCTAATTTTTTTTTATTATAATCCTGTCTATTTGGATTTGATATCTTTAAAATCAACTAAACTTTGTTTATTGAAGCTTACTGCACGTTTCGGGTTCATTTCTCAACCCTTAATCCTTAGCTGTAAGAGTCTCACGACGAATTAAGATAGTTTAATTCGCCAATCAATAAGCTCAAACTAATTTAACAAAGAATGTGTTCGCACAAAGAATGTTATAATTACATTCGGTTTATGGGGCTATCCAAGGACTGGATCTAAATGGACCATCAGACTGTAACCTTGAATCATACCAGAACAAGATCTTGACCGGAAAATCAAAAACAAGCAAATCGTTGAACTAGCATTTTATTTATTATTCTTGGAACGGACAGATCCATTTTAAGCACTAACGTGTTCCAGTTTTGCACTCAAGTTGTCTGTCAGGGTTCGAACTGACGTCTTTCGTTTAGAAACCCACTAACCGGTACCGTTGCACCGGATGATGATGGATGATCGGCCCGTTCTGACCGATTATGAACACTGATTATTAATTAATATTCTTGTTAACTACCATTAATTTATTTGACACACCTTTCTGGCGCGACCAGTGACAACGTTGGATACAGTGCCGAAGAATTACTATCGCTGAACGATATCCCTAAATTGAGTTCCCAATCCACTGGAGCTTAGCCAACGATAGACGTAGTTAAGCTCAGTTCCTCAGTCCGTCTAACGTGTCCATCTTCTTTTTGTCTCTTTGCAGAAAGTGCCGTGAGAACTGGCGAAGGTGTTAGTGGGGCTAGATCCGTGCCACAGTGCTCAGTCCGACCCGCGATGGTGCACCGTCGGTCGCCATTATCAGTACAGTGATTGCGGGAAGTGCTTTAACCCGCTCCCCTGCGGAGTGTGTGATGTTGACGGTGCGTAGTGTTGATGGTTGATTCGGTTCGGAAGATCGTGAGTTGTAGAGAGTTAAGATCCGGCCACTCCGGTGCGTGTGTGCGTGAGTGCGTGTGTGTGCGTCTGGTGCCGGCAGACCAGCCAGACTCCTCCGGCGCGGGGGACGGCCACGGTCAGCGGCTAGATGGTGCGGTTCGTCGCGACCACCGGCAGCCATGACGCAAAAGCAGGACCTCCCGAAGGGTGCACCCTGGGCGGCGGATGGCGGTTCCAGCGGCATGGCCGGCATCGGTTTCCCCACTAGTCACCAGCACCATCATCACCACCAGCAGCAGCATCTGCCGCTGCACCAGACCCCCTCGTCTCTGCTGACGCCCCACCAGGAGCATCCGGGCGAGTCCGGTGGCGGCGTCGGCGGCGGTCAGACGACGTACATGTTCCCGGGGCGGGATGCAGGAACAAACACCAACAGCACCGTGCCTTCGACGAGCAGGATTCTGCTCGACTACCCCCGTCCGGCCATGACCCTGACGGCGGTGGGTGGCGGTCACTCGCGCTCCGTCAGCCACGGCGAGGGCTCGTTCGGCGGGACGGTCGGTCTGGCGGGTGGCGTGGCCGGTGCGCGTCCATCGGCCCTTAAGTCGGCCGTTAAGGGTGGCCACCAGAGGGCACTGTCGCAGGGCCAGATCATGGACGCGCCACCAAGTGCGACACGCGGACACAGCCGGGTCGGTTCCAAGACAGACTTCATCCTACCGCCCGGCCACAAGGAACCGCCGGAGCAGCGCACCACCGACCAGGGGGCCGCGCCCGGTTCGGCCAACTCGGCCGGGTCCGCCAAGGGTCACTCGCGGCAAGCGTCGCGCTCGGAGTCGATCTACACGCTGCGGCGGGCCGATATGCCGCCCTGGTGGAAGCGCTTCCTGTTCTTCCGGGCGCGCAGCAGCGGCAAGCTGGAGGACCACGGTTACCGGATAGTGGTGCCTAACCACACGGTGCCCCCGAAGACGCCACGGCGCGACCACCCGAACGGGCGGCTCGGCGGCAACAAGATCCGGACCACCAAGTACACGCTGCTGTCGTTCGTGCCGAAGAATCTGCTCGAGCAGTTCCACCGGATCGCCAATCTGTACTTCATCTTCATCGTGCTCCTCAACTGGTTCCCGCAGATCAACGCGTTCGGCAAGGAGATCGCCATGATCCCGGTGCTGTTCGTGCTCGGTGTCACCGCGATCAAGGACCTGTTCGAGGATCGGCGCCGGAAGGCGTCCGACAAGCGCATCAACAACTCGACCTGCCGCGTCTACAACGGGTACGTACTTGACGGGTTTTCTGTTAATTCACCCACCGATAAGCGAGAGGGAGAGAGAGAGATGGGGACAGACCTTCAAATGGCCGCCGACGTTCCGGCGGCTCCATTCGGGAACAATAAACGACGGCTGGGGAGCTTATTTTACACCGGTCACGCTCTGCGCCGCGCGAATTGGTGACTTTGTGCTTTCTTCTTTTTCCGGGTTTCCCCACTCGGGCGGTCGCGAACGCGAAAATGTGCCATTCCGCGGTTTATCAATGTTTTATCGTTGGGCACGTCCCGTTGGGCCGGCCCAGCTTGATAGTTGCGCTTGATAAAATGGTCGGCGGCGCTGTTGAGCGTTGTTTGCTAGCGAACTTACTGGACCGCGCGAGATGGCGGAGGAAGTAGCCTCTGAAACCCGAGGCCCAAGCATTCTCAGCCACAGATTTTGTGAGCAAATGACTCAACGACAACTAGGATATGGCCACACTTTGGCCTCGATGGCGGTGTGAAGTTTGTGGCCCGCATTGGGTCCGATTCAGGGGCAGTCGATTATTGTTATTAGCTCGTTAATCGATTAGTTGCCGCTTCACGGAGTTTGCGTGAATTCCGAGATTCCGATTGGTTGCGAGTTTAGAGAGAACGGCCCGGAATTGTAAGCAAATCGAATCGACTGTTTTGGAATTCAATGGAAATGGAGTGATTTGTACGGCAAAATATTGTTCTATTTTTGTGTCGATTATTCCTCACTGATTTACTGATGAATCTATAAGAAATCTTGAGAGAACCCTATTCCTTCACCGAAAATTGGCGACCGGACCGTGGCTGTCGCACGTGGCGCTCACTCTTTGGTTCAAGAATGAAATAGGATCCACTGGCGGGTCGCGTAAGATGATCACCGTAAACGAAGAAAACAACCTCTCTGCTGTATGTGGCCACACGGCATTCCGCGTAATGACGTGCGCCACAAACAGCTGTGCAAATGCGGCCGCGCCTGGCTGGTACACGTCTGATCTTCAAGCCCTGAAGACGGCGGCAGGGCGCCGAGTGGCCAAATGCCAAACCGAACGGCGGCGGCGGCGGCGCTCGAGAGGACCAATAGACGCGTGGCGCGCCGCTTTGGCGCGTTCCTTCACGTTGAGGGTCCGACGGTCCGACGGTCACATGTTTGTGAAGTACTGGCGTCGTACTCCAGTTCTCCGGCTCGAACGTGTTGTTGTTTCGAAGGGACACCCTTTCGAAGCGGTTCTTCTTTCCACGCGCTTCTATAAAGCCGAACGTGTGGTGTCCACGTGTGTCCACCCGTAGGTGGTGGTGCTGGTGACAAATTATCAGTAAAGGTTGCAGCTCGTGCAAGCAATCCCCCCAACGGAGCACGCAAGCCGATGGTGGTGGCCAAGTCGGTGGATTTGTTGGCTCCGACTGTTGGACGGTCGGCGCACATGTTTTCGCGCCGCGACCTTATGCGGGAAAGGCGTGTGCCAGCGTTATTTGAATGGTGCACTTGGCTTTGTTTGTAGATTTAACACATGAGCTGAAAAGTCCCCAATCTAAGAGGGGAAAACGTGCGATTTTTCTTCAAAACAAGCTTAATTCATCGACATTATCTACATCAATAGCACCGCAATCGCCGCTCTAATATTTCAATACCACTTTTGCAGAACGAATTATCTTTTGCCTCCAAATAGGCCTCTATTTCAGTCATTCGAAGTTCAAATGACTTCTTTGAAATTTCGGCCTTCAAACGCTCCAATAACGCTATATAATATTCACTGTTGATGATATTTCCTTTCTGAAGATAGTCGATGAATATTATAATTCCCAAACTACCTAGGCCCATAACCTTTCCAGCCGATTTCTGTACTTTCTTACGCTTTGGATGAGGTTCACCACTTGCTCTTCACTCAAATGACGATCGTTTTGATTCTGGAGTGAAGTGATGGACCCTCTTTGCCACTTTGAACAGCTTCTCATAATCTAATTTCATTCTTATAGCGCTCATAGGCAAAAGCTTCCTCATGTCGTTCTTTGATATCTTTACAATGTCAGCCAAATCACGCAACTTCACTTTTCGATCATTTAAACACGATTTTGTGGATTTTTTAGATGTTTTCTGGCGTTCCGCCGCCTCATTTGAATTACTGCTGCCTTCTGCATTATCGGTGTCTCTACGACCAAGTCGTTTGAAGTCTGCAATTGAACGTTTTAATGTGGTTTCTGATGGAGCGAAGTCCTTATAACCCCTTTCAAGCCATTGCTTCGCTTGAGCAGCATTTTTCCTCATCAAGAAGTAGTTTAAAAATAAGACAGCTTTCTTTTGAAGATTAGTACCGACTGAAAAAGCGGTGAATGCAATAAGATTGTCGTCATTCATCTGTTAGAGTCGGGACTTTTCAGCCCATATGCCCGCCCGCGAACAAGACGCGCTGCACTCATCTATTTCTCGGACAATAACCAATGGGGCTTGACAGAGGAAACACAACGCTGGTCCACCGCTGGTCAGTATTTCCAGCTGCAGGGTGATAACGGCCGGGGAATTCCACTCGATTCAGCAGCAGAAGCAACACGTATCGCTGTTACTGTGGTGCTTTCGATGGCGTTTGTTGGGGTTCGAACAGCATTGCTTTGGACTTCCCGGAGACGACGAAATTTGTTGAATCCTAAGCCAAAGTTGAAGTCTCCTGATGAGCGCCCCACAGCATTGAGAATTGAGTGGAGAGAAAGAGATTAACTGGCAGACAAAGGCACCAGTATGTCTCATGAATTGTAACAGCATCTCAGTCTCCGGCAGCAAAAGCGGCAAGTTCGTCTTATCATTTGTTGTTGGTCAGAACCTCACGCGATAATGAAGCCCTTACATCGGGTTGCACAATTTGTCATACCGATTGCAGTCATACAATCTGCAATTCGAGACCGGTCAAACCCTTTCGGAGTCGCCCAGCATCGGAACAACCGACCGTATCGACGATCCTTTTCCATTATCGATCGTTCGCGGTCTCGGCGCAGGACATTCGCCGCTGATTGGGCCAAAGGAATCCAACCCGATTAGATGTGGTAATGTTGGGCAACTTTTCACGACCGGAACGCAATTGGCTGTGTCACGTCTTTGTCGCCGCCGGCCGAGGTCGAGGTTGACGTTTGTAAAGTGAATCTCCGCAAGTGTACTGGGTTGCGCAATGGATGGTGTAACGGGGCCCTGTTTGCGCTCTTCTAGTGCTGCGCCTCCATTTTTCTGCCTGTTCGGCACGTGGACAACTTATTATTTATACTTTCCGTCCCCGTGGGGTGGTTGTGGTGTAACGGTCGGACCGGACCCAAGGCTCAGAATATGCGTTTCCCGGAAGCCGCCTAGCAGAGCCCTCCACTGCACTTCAATTTCAGGGTCATCCGCGCGCGCCATATGGTGCGGGGCGTCCCGTCCCGGAATTTGGTGACCACGCAAGCCGCTACCAGGGTTCATGCCAAGTTCTGCTGCAGTTGTATCGCAATATCGATCGGCCGGGCGATGTACGCAGAAAAAAAACCTCAGACCAGGGCACATTACATTGATAAATTGATGTTGACCGATAGAGCGAATACAGGCGCGGGGAGCCCCCCACTGGTGATGGCGCGGGGGCAGAGGCTCGCTTTAACTTATCAGTCAGCGAGCCAACAACTCCGTGACAGCACCCTACCCTTTGGTTCCGTTCCGTTTGTGGCATGAAAATGCGCTTTTTCAGTGCTCCAACTTTATTGCGTTGCTCCGCTCAGGTGCCTGCTGCTGCTGGCCAAAGCCCGTAGGCTCGACCCGCGTCACATATCCACCTACTGTGTGCGCATGAGTTCGACGTCGCCGCCGCCGCCGCCACCGGAAAAGGCTTATCGGGGGTGATTAGGGAAAATTGGTACCAATGGGCCAATGCGGGGCCGTAAACCCACCCCGCAGCGCTCACCTATCAACCTTCAAATCCCTCCAATTTGGCAGATAATTTTATTCAGGTGCACGGCGCGGCCACTTTAACGGGAACCGCGTAGGAACCGCGCGCGGCGTGGATCACGCGGATTGGTTTTTGGGCGTTCCCCCCGCCCAAGCCGGGTGGAGTGATAAGCGGTTGATAGGAGATGCTGATAAGCTTGTAGCCGCGATATTCCGATACGAGGTAATTAGGGTTTTACGGGAATGGTTGACACTTTGCTCCGGCTTGCCGGGTCCGTTCTGCGACGGGGCTCGACCTTTAGGCTTACCTCAAGGAGACAAAACTACACTTCGCTGAAGAACCCACAGACGGAACTTGGAATCTTGTGCCCGATTCCCATTGAAGTCTGGGAACTCACCAAAGGATTTAGAAGCATATTAATGAATGAAACTCTCTTTTGGTGGGCCGATCTGTGACAGTGACATATTCGCTTCCACAAAAAACCTTGTGAGCCAGCATCGTGGAGAGAAGCTTTTGCGAGAGAGAGATACAGCAAAAATCCAGTTCAAAATGGCAATTAGGCACCGACAAAGCATTTGTGACCCCGATCCGTTCATCCCAGCACAGGCCAGCAGATAGTAGTGTCTCCAAATTCGTACATAAATAATCGAATCGACGGGGTGTTTTTTTGGTGAAGCTTAGTTCTTGGCTGTGGCGTGAGATTGGTTCGTGATCGAAGTGAGGAGGTCGAAGCTGAGATATCTTACGGAAAACCCTGTGGCCCGCCATCGCCATTCCGTCTAAAGTCTAAAAATACACCACCACCGCAATCATGGCTTAACGGATCGGACTTTCGCCCCGTTTGCGGCTTGTTTTCGGTTCCCGGAATCAGTGAAACGACGGAAATTGGCCACGGTTGGAGGAGATTGATTCCGGACCACGGCTCAAGGCCATATCGGAAAGTGTGTGTCGTGGATTGGTGAAAGAGCCGCGGCGCAACTTCGCATTCCACTGGCGCAAAAAACCGTTGTTAGTGGATCAGAGTATGCCTCGAAGAACTTTCGATGCTCCCGTTGGTCCAAACAGTTGGCGTGTTGTAACCGTGCAAAACCCGGGTTATGGAAAAACGATTCCTTTGATGCCATAGTTCGAAGCTAGTATTTATTTTATAGCAAACAATCGGGATCGATAGATAGACCGGGATGTGGATTCGCCGTCGAGAATAATATAGCGACCTTACTAAATCGGTTAGAGGCTCTTATTATTTCGGAAACGCATCGCATCAAAGTAAGAATCCAGTGCCTAACTGTCCAGACAGGTGGAGTAGGCAATCGAGGTGGTGACCAGCTGGGAGGACAGCTCGGCACTCTTGAGCGTCACGCAGAGCTGGGCCCGGTTGAGCACCGCATTCAGGTCCGCCGTCAGCTGATCGTACATCGAGAAGGAACTGGCCAGGGCCGGCTGCAGCACGTCCAGCGACTGGCCAGATGTTTGCTGGAATCGGAACAAATGGGAGTGTTAGTAAAAAGCAAGATTGCGCTCAAGAGTTGGTGGTGTGGCCCTTACCGCGGTAAGCTTCGCGTAGGCAACGCGCCTCACGGTCGCATCACTGGACGTGCTGACTCCGGCGAGGGCATCGTTCCACAGCTTGAAGTACGCCTGCCGATCCTTCACCAGTGCGTCGAGCGATTGTTGCTGCACGTTCCGAAGGACGTCCTCGGCATCGCCGGCCGTCGCGAAGACGCAGCCTCCGAGGTCAGCCGCCATGTTCGTAGCGAGCGTTTGAACAAACGGCCGAAGGATGGAACCGGCGCAAGATTTGCCCTTGGCGGGGGCCACTGGGAGGCGGGCCAACGCCCCGTCCACCACACGATACACGGTGAACAGCAGATCCTGGGTCGCGGCCAGCACGATGTCGGTGGAGTTGCTCACGAGCAGCGCGAGCCGTTCCTCCACGTTCGGCCCCAGGATGGCGTACGTGGCGGCGTACTGGTTGCTGAAGGCGTTGGTGATCGCGGCGATGTCGGTCGCACCCGGCGCTATAACGTCGTCACGGAACTTGTCTATTTTATCGAGGAACGCCCGGACACCGGCCGACACCGTGCCGACCGAGGCGCTCAGCTTCTGGTTAAAGTCTGCCGTTGCCTTCGTCAGCCGAGTGGACAGGATCGTCAGTCGGCCGTCGAGGGTTCCGAACGATTGTGTCAACAGCGCCACGTAAGCGGACATCAGGTCGTTCGCGTCCGTCAGCGTGGCAGCCACCGTCTGCAGGTTCCCGTTGAATACGGTGACCTGGTCGGTAAGGGCATTCAGTGCCCCGACCAGGCTGGCGATCTGAGACTGGGAGACCGTCGCAAAGATCGCCTTCGCCGTGAGCGGTGGATTTGGGAAGTTGCCCATCGCACTCTGGATCTGGCCGAGGTTAGTGTTGACGTCCGCCAGGATGGCCAGCATGTTGTTGCGCGAGTCGGACAGGGTCTGCCCGACGGCGGGCGCGTAAGAGCTGATGGTGGTAATGGCCGCCAGGAAGTTGTTGCCCAGGGCACCGGTCACATTGGCGTACGCTTCGGTCAGGGTCTGGAAGACGACCGATGACGTGTTTGTTGTGTTGGCGGCAGCCCACCCGATCCGATCGGTGTAGCGACTGAGCCGTGTCACCAGAGTGTCGTACAGGCTGAGGACGGCTCCAGCCGTTGCGTTCTGCTCGCGGGTGGCCAGCGGTAGCTTCGTCGCGAACGTTGCCATCGACTGACGGTCCGTCTGTAGCTCAACACCGACACCCCGGGCCGCCACGCCAATGTCCGCTTCCGTTCGGAACCCTCCCTGAACCGACACGCCGAAGAACGGGGAACCGGCGCTCAGCTGCACACAAAACGGTTGCCAAAATTAAATGTCACTAGGCTCGCCAGGGGGACGCCGGGAAGGTCCTCCTCCACTGCCATATACTTACCTGCAGCGCCATAAATAACTCAAAAACCACCACCACCCAGTGGTGCTGCGGCCGCCGAAGATTCATTTCTCAATCCGTCGCAGACGGGTTGCAGTATATTAGCCTTTATTACGCGGTCGGTACCAAAAGCTGGGTTCGGATACGGGGCACACGGCACGGCAGAGACCGGGAACTAGACTTCTAGAAGCCTCCTCGAACGGTGCGATTCTGACGGCGGTCGAATTTCGGATGTGCCACCGAACTCTCTCTTCCGAGGTAGAGCTCTCTCTACTCGGAGGGGGGAATCCCAGACCTGCTTCCTGTGACTGCCGACCGCGCCACACCTTTCAACCCGCCCCCTGGTCGGAGACCCCGAAACATAATTGGCTCCGGTGTTTGCGACAGCCTGCCGAGAGGTGTTTTTGGTCATTTACCTTACTCTTCTCCGTTTCCCACATTGTTTGGTCAGCTGGTTCCGTGTGTGGCAACGCGCGCCTTCCTCCGTGGAGACGGCAGCGACATACTTCCAGATCAGCCCAGATGATACGACACGCAGCCACCGCGACCGCGGGCCGAGTTCCGCGTTGGGTTCAGTTGGAAAGTGGTGTGGTTCCGAAAATGAAGTGGCTCCCGCTAGGTCTGGTTGTTTGCTCGCTGCTGGTGCTGGTAAGATAATGGGGTCTGGGGTGTGTCTTTTGGGGTCAACATAGCAAACCGACTGAAGGAATCTGATTAGCATAGAAACATTCCGGGAGGGGTCTCAGGAACCAGAAATACCAGAGATAGCCTCATTCTGAGGAACACCAAGTATTGTAACTTTGGGTTGAGTATTTTAAAAGTTCCAAGTTCCACGGCCAAGAAAAGACGAACTGTGCGAACTGGCGACTGGGATCAAGAGTCGCTTGTTAGTTGAGACGCGCTTACAACTTACACGCCACACTCTGTCTCTCCGTGTCTCGCAAAGCCGTGTCAAGCCTTCTACGGGGTCGAGGTGTCACCCAATGTTGCCCAGGCGGCCGTGCTGACGAACGCCGCCACGAAGCTGTCCTTGGTGGCCCAGCAAGTGCTAAGCGTGGTGAATGGCGTAAAGGACCTGTCGTACACCACGCTGACAACCCAGCGTGCCGCCAGTGCGTTCGTGGCCACGGTCACCCAAACCTATACCCAGCTCGGGCTGATCGCCACCACGATCAGTTCGGCCACCAACGCCAACAGTGGCAACCTGGATACGCTGTTCAACAACCTGCAGGCGGTGTTGGCTCCGTTCGGTTCCGAGACGCTGACGACCCGGTATGGGCCCTGGTTGCAGTTGGTCGAGCTGACCAACGCTCCGGATCTGCTGTCCATCCAGTATGCGCTGGCCGACCTGGGCACGTTCTACAGCACCGTGCTCGGGCCCCGCATGAAGCAGTTCATGGCGACGCGCATCTCACAGACCACGTTCTACGGCAGCGTACCGAAGACGATGATCGATCCGGTCCTCCAGCAGTTGACCACGGCGGCCCAGATGGAGGAAACGGGCACGCTGCCCTTCCTCCGAAACGTGGCCAGTGGGTTCAAGATGGCCAGCGAGCAGCAGGCCACGTTCCTCAACAACGTCAACGATGCCTTCCAGTACCTGGACTACTCGCTGAGTTCGCTGTACACGGGCTTCCAACAGCTGACCAGCCAGTTCCAGGCGGCCGCCAACGAACGGCAGTCCTCCATCCGGACCACCGTGGATCAGTTCAACACTCGGGTGGCCACGTTTACCGACCTGTATTTGGGGGGATCCGCCGCGGACTATGTGGCCGCTGCTTCCGCCATGTACGACACGTACAACTCCAATGCTACCGCCCTGACGCAGACTGTCGTTTCACGGCTGGAGAGTGTGCGAAACAACTTCACCGAGAACCCACTGGTCAGCATCGGCCAGGCCCTCAACCTGGGCTTCACCGCCGTCGGCGAGTCGCTCGATAAGGCCCTCCGCAAGACTACGTCGGCCACCGCCACGAACTGCATAAAGTCGGCACTGAACAATTTTCAGACCTCCTTCAGTAGCTTCCTGCGGAGCGCTTTCCCTGGGTGTGTTTCCAGCATCGACTACGATGTCCGGACCCCGGTCACGGTTCAGTCGGGTGTGGTAAAGAGCATCCAGAGCGACGTGCTGCAATACTTCAAGCAGCTCTCGGATGAACTGAATGGTCTGTCGGATGCGAGCCCGCAGAGCGCACGGATCGCGGCCGACACCTTCCTTACGGCGGTCAGTTCAGGAAACTCTTCGCCGCAAACGCCCGCTGTGACGCTCTTCTTCCCTCTTCTACTCGTTACAGTACTTCAGCCAGAGTCTGGGCATCATGACCACCATCTTGCAGCAGCTGGTGAACGTGTCGACGAAACTGACCGTCGACTACAATCTGGTGATCGGCCGGTCGCGCTACTGCCTGGCGGCGAACGTGGCCGCGGCCCGGATGATGGCGATGAATCTTGGGATCGCCACCGATATGTGTGGCTGATGAAGCCTGTACCACGCGCGATGCTCGAACGTGCGGCACGGCGCATTCCAGCCCTCCCGTGTGCCACGTGTCCGCTGGCTGGCTGGTGGACTTAACCACTCCCGCTATCCCTTAAAAAAACACTGTTATTTACTATACTTTTTTACCTACTCTAAATGGGCGAGGTGTGAAACTTGCCGCAATGTCTACTATGATGTCAGCCGTCAGTCATTTGACGGATTACAAGTCGGTCTCTAATCGCAGACAGCATGGTAAGGGGGTGTGGCAAACGACGACAAGCTTCTTGTAATTTTTTGTAATGTTTTCCAAAAGAATTAGACCCGACAAAGCGACGGGTGGCCACTGCAGAATCGTCCACCCCTTCGGCCGGATGGTAGTTACTTCAATGTTGCTGCGATTTCAGTTTATGCTAGAATAAAATAAAACTTTTCTTCGCTGGGCACAGATGGGCGTATGTATCGTCTTTATGTATACGTATAGAAGAGGAGAGGAAAGGAATGAGCGTGTATTTCCACTGATCGAAACTACAAAATATTGATTTCACTCTATTGGTATATTCACAATTCACAATCGAGTGACGTAAATATTTATAGTCGGATGCGCCTGCGCCATGCGCGGTGTGGAGTGAATGGAAATCTTAATAGGTCAATGGAAAACTAAATACTTTATTCCATTATTTATTCTCGACCACTAACCGACACTAAACATCAACCTAGTGCGAGGCTAATCATGGGTAAATAAATTCATTACGAATTTTCGGTTGCTTCAGACAATCGAGTAGCTCCTGGAAAGCAGCATCAGCAGACCACAAACAGAGCAGGCTAGAAGTTCCCACAGGAGACTTGACAACTGGAAAAGCTCATTCAAAAGATCGACCTGAAGATTGACACCGCTCTTCTTTATTACAGTATTTTCTTACGGCTTTCGTTGGAACAGAAAACTTTAGATAAGTGTGCATAGCAGTTTTTCAAAGAAAAGCTCCCGCTGAGTCCCAAATTTCCACCGTTTTTTTAAAGGAACATTACGAAAGTTACTAAGGTGCCAGAGTGCTATCGTCATCATCCTGGCACACGCTCGCTTTAAACCAACTTCGGACGGTGACCTACGCTTCCACCGGGAGCTCTCGAACCCGAGCACCACCGATGACACTGACGGGGGTTGACGCGCGCGTGTCCGGGCGATAAGTAAATCGCCATACTTTGACAACCAGGACCGTCGCAGCATATTGTCATCGCAGGAGGGAGTGTGGAACGATGCTTTGAGACGCCAGCAGGGGCACCCGGGCCAATATGAATGAATAGTAAATGCGATAACTGCCCACGGCCTTATTATCAGCTGCGTGGGGGTGAACCTTGACCCCGATCAGCAGCAACAGCAGCAGACACACGCACAGGAATGTTGCTCATCGGCTCAATCATTATTATGGTAATCGCTTTAAATCCCCGCCCGCCCACGTGGCCGGGTAATTGGATGTTTTGAATCGGTCGGAGGAGCAGCCGAAGACCTTTGGCATTTTCATTGAAAATTGCTGGAGCCGCACTGGCACCACCAGACCCTCTACAGCGCAGATAAGAAGTTGGGCCAGCGAGAAGACTCTTATGCTCTGCGCCCTAATGGGCGAAGCGCCATTCCTTTGAGTCGTAGATAATGCCGGCTAATTGAGAAATTGCTTCGCTGCTCTGCCGCGCCCGATGGGGTTCCATTGTTTTCCGGAGGGGAGGACCTCTCTATCCGCTAATCGCCCGCCGAGGGTTGTAGATTATTTTGGATTACCGGCGTTTTCTTATCACCGAAATCCTGGATTAGCAACGCGTGGTTTGGCCGCAAACGCTATTTTTGCGTCGATTTATTATTGGAGTTGGCCATGTCACATCAACAACATTGTTGAAGGAACGAAGTTTCTTGTGATATTACTTTGAGTGTTTCGGCATCATCGGCCGTTAATAGAACGCCACATTACGACACAAATATTTATCGTGTTTATTTAAGTAAGGTTTCAAAATTCCCCGCGGTAGAAAACGAGGTTAGTCACACCCAATTGAGGTAAGAAACAAGCAGAAATTCATTTGAAGTGTGTCAGAATCGAGCTCTTGCGTCCACGCAATCCTTCCGGCACTTTACGGCCCCCAAATGCCCCAAGAAGAATTAAACCGTTTGTCGCGGACGGAAATTAACATCCGCGACGGGGGTTTAGCTTTAAAGCCCACATTTAGGTGAACGAGGAAGCGCGCTCTGGCCGCATGTTGTGACATAATCGCTGTAGCTCGCTCCCCGCCGCCGAAATCAATCGCCCAACGTTCAATTATTTAAGTCTCACCCAAGTCACTAGTCACCCAACAACTAATTGTTCCGGAGTCGGGCGCCGCCCGGCTGACTGTTGATAGTTAGTGCCGGCGATTGCTTCCTTTTCCCGGCCGTGGACACGGAACAACCGTGCCCCACTGGCACTGTCACGCCATGGAAGGCAGATCTGGAACGGAATTTTCCGGTCGCCGTCGCGCATTCACCGCATTTCCAATTTCGTTCCTTCGGTTCGGTTCGGCCCCAAAACCAGCGTGAAGCGGTTTGAAGGACGAGATTGAGTTCTGTGCTGCGCGCGCCCAGCACGTTCTTTTTGGTCACACGAAGAACATGCCGTGTCACGCGGCGTCATCCTGCGGTTGGGAAATTCCATCAACCCGCGCCGCCCCCCAATTAGGCGGGGGGCGCGATCGATGGAAAAACGAATTTCATGCGGAACCGCAGTTCGGTCCCGGCGACGACGGTGGCAGCACCCATCAAACCATTGTTGGATCATTTGTTTACAGTACAACAAATTATAAAAGAAGTCATTTTGTGGTTAGGCCGCGTCGGGTGCGCCGCCTCATCGTCATGGTGGCGCCCCCGCCAAACGAACACCCGGAAGGTGTGGTGGCCGTGTTCGTTCGCGTGGCCCTTCAGAGGCAATAATCATAACAACAAAGTGTATGCTTGTCGAGTTACGAGTGTGGTGCACCAACATTATGGTGATGCCGGTAATCATCGTCGTCGTCGTCGGCGTCACCATCTTGTGTCTCCCATCCAAATGGGCGGATAGATGGTTTGCGCATCGCCGAGTGTTTTAATGCGGGGGGTTGAAAGAAAAAAAAACCGAAACCACACTCAACACGCGCTGCTGGGAGCCAAAATGGCTTACTTTCCGCGAAAGGTCCAGACCACGTTACAAGACCCCCCCCGGGGAGAGTGGTTGGTTTTTCGCGTAACGCGTGTTTTTCGCCATTCGAACAAGGAGTGCTCATTTTTATGGCCAGTGTTCGTTTTTTGCTCTCCCGATCGAAGAATGGCGCGGTGCTTTTCGGGTGGGGAACCCCAAATAGAAAACAACGAACCTTTTTCGGGCGGTAAAAGGCAAATATTTGCTCCCTCCCGGAGCAACCATCCCGGAAGCCGGACCGTGTTTATGCCACGTTTTCTAAACACGACGGTGCATCACGTTGACGTCGGAGGCGGCCGTTGGGCCGCTTGCGTCAAGCTTCAGTAATTTTTCCAATAAGTCGCGAGTCGCGCCAGCGGTGGAATGCTGCCTTTTTCTGCCCGGCCACCGCAGAGCAGAGTGTGGGGACCGACATCAATTGGATCTGCTACTAGCTGACTAACGAATCTTCTTTAAAGCGGTTGAGCTGCTGAGAAGAGCAGCAACCAAATAATGGGTCATGAATCAAACCGATCGGCTGATCGAAGAATGTGCAGCGAGCTGCACACAAAGCTACGCAATGCTAGGTATTAGGATGTAACTGCTATGACATGCTGTTACGAAAAGACAAACTCATTGACGTGTTCAGCAGATATTACTTGAGTCATAAACCAATACTAGCCAGCACCTTCTAGTAAATATTTAAACCTTTAATTGTATGTTTTATGTTGTAAAAAATGTTCATTCTGCCGACGACCCATCTTTGCAATTTTTTTATGTTTTCAAGAAAACTTAATGTTTTTAAAACAACGCCACAACGTCTTTTTTGTACTGCTTAAGTTTAAAATATGGTTGGGTAAGTAAGCGACGATCGAGGTTGAATGTTGCTTATTTAGCAGATGGCAATCGAAGTAGACATTGACTGAAACATTATTATCAAAGTGGCATTTTAATGGCCAGTTTGTTGTAAAAATTGTGTAAATTTTAGCAGCAGAGCTTGTTGTGCTTTATATTCATAGGTCTATCGGTTTGTTTCAAAAACATGTAGCCTTTAAAGTAAGGTAAAATAGTTGGTTGTTCAAGGACACATAAATACGTTATATAGCCTGAACTATGAGCGATGGCAATGATCAGGTGATGAGTATTAGAATATTTAACCTGAACTGCTTAGTGTTTCCAAAGTCCATGTAAAGAACCCTTTACAAAACCTTAAACGTTACGGCCGTGCGAGGTTTGAATAATAAAATTTGCTCAGAACTACGCTGTCGGTTGCCTTCACAGTTTTACTGTATTTTCAAACATTGTGAACAACTAACATGTGCCTCCGGTGAGCTGCGTTCCCACAGGAAGTTGGTCGTTCGGTAAGGCAATGCAAATATGTACTCACTTTGTGTGAGACATGTTCAGTCACAGTCAGTCACCAGCGCGACAGTTTGTCATTAAGTGTTTCGCCTCCTCGGGCACACTCGCCACGCTAAGTCATCCACGGCACGGTCAGTAATAATAGACCACACAAACCATATGTTTATCGCGCTTCGAAAGCGACAGGGAAGCATTGGTGTGCCATTTTCGCGTAGAGCTTCGTGCATAATGAACGCCGATGCCGACCTGCCTACCTGCCTGGGTGAAATATGCCTGAGTGGTGGCTCCTTTTAACGCAATAGTTGCAGGCCCTTGAGAAATGGGACCTGTTGCTGTGCATTTTTAATTTTTAATCTCCATCGAAACATGAGCAACACGAACCGTGTAGCTCACGTAGGTTTGACAAAAAGTTTTACACGGCAAAAAGAAAGAGAATTCTGCCAGAATATTTGATGGGTCAAGAAAAATTTTACTTAATTTAAAAGAATTGAATTGAATTGAAGAGCTAAGTTCGCTAGAACCTTCGCTCGGTGCAGAGTTATTATTGGCCCCACAAAACTCACCGTCCAGTGAAACCTAAAAATGTCCTCGCACGTGATGAGGACAAGAATCCGAAGAACAGCGACGTTCACCATTTCTAATAACCTACACGACTTTTCTAAAGCCCCGGCGTGGGACAAAATTGGAACCACTGGCCGCTTAGAGCCAGTGCCTGAAACATGCACGTGACGGAGAACTAACCGAAGGTAATTAGAGAGGAGGGCCCATGTGTGGCCCCTCTCGGCTGGGCACGTGTCCCCACCGTAAGCAACGGTCAGAGTCGCCCCCCGCCGAGGGGCGGAAGACGGAATTCGAACCAGTTTTGAGCCCCACCGAAAGCGGGGTTTTATTGCTCGCCCGAGTTAGAGGTTCAAGGTCCGCGGCTATCCTTCGATTTGTGCACTGGAAAGAAGCAAAAACCAAGCCACGCGTCCCCACCACTCCCGGAAGTGAATGGTAAACGGCGGCACCGATTCGTGCCAGCTGGTGGCGGTGGCGAAGGCCCGGTATTGCACCCCGCGAACTAACCATCGGGCGGTTGTGTTGGTAATGTGCGTCACCAGAGAGCGCGTTTGTCGCCCGGCATGTCGGCTAATTGAGCGCAGAAGGCGCACTGTAACCTGCCGGGGTGACCATGACCGGGGCTACCTTGGGGCCCGCATTGCGAGCGCCTAGCGACATACCGAGCATAACTCTTTTTTCACATTCGTGTTCGCGTTCCGCGTTCCCATGCCTGGCCCATTACTGCTTATGCTCACCTTGCCACACACACACTCGGTCACGTGAGCACGGGCCGGCCGTCTGTTTGGCTTCCGCTTTTCGCTCCGGTCAAGGGAAATCGATGGCCCGTTCCGGTGGCCATTCAGGTGGGGGCACACTCGGTCAGCGGAACAGTGAAAGTGCCACAAATTAAATATCATTCATCATCCGAAGAGTGGTGTGGGCCGCCCTCCAGTGACACGCTAGTAAATTTTTACCTTCGCACGCTGCTGAAAGAAGCATAAATTAATGTAAAACCGCAAATCATAGTCAAAAATGGTTAAAGATGTCTATTTATATTCATAGTTCAATTCGAATGCAAATGCACCTTCGGCGAATGTAGATGATAACATTGTTGACACGATAAGAAGAGAAAACAGCGCCACCTAAAGGAGAGCTTTCTAGTGAAATGAAACAATTAAATATGATAAAAAAGGTACTCAAGCATGACCATAAAATTGTCAAGGACTGTTAATTGCTCATATTTTACAAAAAGGCCAGAGTTACCCAAAAATATAACATAAATGAACAGGCATATTACGTTCTTATTGGGTTTATGGGTTTGAAAAATCCTCACCTTCGGTGGCGATCCCATCGCAGCATAGTTAGCATGCACCATGTTTACCTACGGTCACGTTTATGGGAATGTGCACAAGTGCGAACGATCTTGAACTCGCCGCCAGTGGTGGCCACGGACGGTGTGCGCGACCTACGTTTTTCCAGTGACCGTCCAACATCAACCTCGACGACCACCCATAGGATAACAGCGTCCGAAAGGGGACGGAAGGAAGCAGCGGCGCGGCAATGGCAATCAGGCTCCTTTTATGTGTACGCGGCCGTGTGTGGACCCAACGGGGTGGGTAACCTTCGTGCAGTCAGATATTAAATTCCTCAACTCTCGGACCCCTCGGATCCGCCGAGGAAAACCGCCGAGTGTGTGGGGCACAAAAAAGGAAAGCTCACGCCTAGTCACTGGACAGGGGACGGACGTCAAAACACAGTAAATATCAATCAATGGCGTCGGTACCCCCCCTGGCCACCTGTGTGTGTCACGTTCGACAACCGGAGAGTGTTGGCCGGTGGAACGGGAAAAGGTAATCACGCTACCGAATGGGGTTCGCGGGCTTTACATTGAACTTTTCCGGAATGGGCGGAACGCTGGCTTCACTTTCGTCGCTTCCGTGACTTCCGTGACTGTCGGGCCGCGGGGAACCGTGCCAATGTCAGAGGCCACACGTAACCGCAATGCTGCAGTAATAAGGGGAGGCGCACGAAATATCGGGCTGTGCATTCGATCTTCGGTTCAATTTTGTGCCCCCTAAGGGCCCGCTGCACAGAAGGACGACTGTGGCACGAAAACGAAACGGAGGATGGTTCTGGAAAAGAGCAATGTTGCTTGAAACATATTTCATTTCGCAGCATAAAACTGACTCTGGGCCTCTGGTAACGGAGTAGTTTTGATGAACTTTTTTACTGTCCCATAACCTTAACCATCAAGTGAGTTCATCAACGAGGCATACCTAGGTGGACACTTCGGGAAAACCTCTTTCCGAAGGACCGTCAGCTAGCCGTCTCAGTGCCAAAAACGATATATAGATTCTGCTCCACGTTCATACGGCCTCGATCTGGTTTAAGTTTTGATAAGAGCTTTTATTCAAGGTCTTAAATGAACTTGACTCTTGTCTGTTTTCATCAACCGTCTTTTGTGTGTCTTTCGTCTTCCAAACCTTGAGTCGATTTATTTCTTGTTCCGTTCGCTTTTTGCCATTGCATCGGCCCAAATCAGTGTCAGCGGTTGATGGAATGTAATATTGTGTACCATATTATTTTACGATCAAGCCTTTCGCATTTGGCCACCAACCTCTCTACGCCAGCCAGTGGCATTTCACGCGAACCGAAGTGATCAAATCCGCACCGAGATTCAACCGACTTTTCCAACCCGTGGTGCACATGTGTCAGATGAATTCCTAGTCATAAACTCGATGCATCTTTTATTGATATTGATCAACAATCGGTTTCTTTCAGTTATGAGAAAAAAACGCGCGCAAGAGAGAGATGCGAGACAGTCACACATGTTGTCCCGCAGCGGTCACGCCGATGCCAGCGGCGTTGCAACGGAATTTCCAGGCATGCTCGTCGATCGGCCGGTCCGCGGGAGGGAGTTGGTAAATAAATCCGCGCTGGCGAGGCCGTGGATGAATAATTGACTCGGTACATGATTGAATAAGTAATCGAAGGAAAACATCTATCATGCCGCTAGAAAGCGGCATTATTGGCGCGCAGCACACTAAGGCCACCATTGTCGTCGGCGTCCGTTCGAAGCACCCGGCGGCCAGAACCCGGTAGCAGAGCTTTCTCCTCGAGCCCGGGACAACGCCGGGCCGTGAACCGTCATTTGTCGGTCGGTGGCGATTCCATGACCGTGAATACCGCACGGTACACACGGAACCGAATGTAATCTTCGAGCGGAAGTAATTGAACTGTTTTCTCCACGTGTTCTCGAGTCCTCGTCGAGAGTCGGGGTTGACCAATGATGGCGGTTCGTGGTCAGAATGTCACCAATCGTCTTAGTAATGCACGTAAGGACTATTGTATGGTTCTGACACAATCAAAGCAATCCTTTTATTTCGTTAGAGCTGCTTTTAATTTAGAGCAATTGCTTTTAATTTACGCAGAAAAGATCTTGTTTTGTTTGGTTTGGCTTATGTTGTGTGTTTCAACCGATCCCAAGTGCGTGCCGCGAGTAGCATCAATACATTTATATCGGTTGCCGTTTGTTAATTCTAGGAGTAAACTGAAGGACACGAATTTGAAAAGCAACGAACACAGCTGCTGATGCACGGCATTCGCGCATTATCTATTGTTGCTCAACGATAGCACTACGGCATCTAGCTCCTGGTAGTGTCGAGGCCATTTAAGTTGTCGACCGATCGAATCGATAACATTTAGTAGCCAACTCTGCACTCGGAAGTTTACCCTAAAATCAAAGAAGGCATTGGTTGAAAATGTTGTGGTGGGCTAGTGAGCATGAGATTGAATGGCTTTGCTGGTGAGAATACGCTTCTCACCATGCAATCGTATTCCTGCCGAAAGTGGATAATATTTCAATGTTTGTTTTAACGTTGAAATGGCAACGCAATAAACCAACGGAAAGAAAGATCAAAAAATACTTGACCTTGTTTTGCATTTTGTTTAGTCAGCAACTCCCGAGGCGCATTGTGGATTACAATTTGTTCACTTTGTAGCCCACGAAGCCCGGAGTCACGTTCAACAGAACGCCATAATTGAATCTCTAATTCTAGTCGAACGAAAAACTGCCAACGTCGCTCGTTGATCGAGAAACCAAAAAAACAGCACATCATTGTACATACAAGTTGACCCATTTGACACTCACTGATTCCGTAATTAATGCCAACGCGGGGTCTACGCCCCGCACAGCAACATACTACGGTGCGGTGCGAGAATCTGTTCTGCGTCCGCGTCCCTCACGTTTCATAAATTTCATGGGCGACTCATGAATTATGACGACCATCGAAAATGGGGAGAGAGAGAGTGGTACACGTTCTGTAAACACTTCCAGCTCCGACTGTAACTGAAACGAACACACGCTCATTCACCCGGGCCCCGGGCGTCAACGTGTGGTTCAACGATCGGTCGATCGCGAGGAGGGAGCAAATATGGATCTGAACTTTTGACCATATAAATTAATCTATTAGCATATCTTAGGTATTCTGGTCAGTCACGGCGACGCCATCGCCATACAGAGGCGGACCTCTCGTGTGGTGGTGGTCCGCCAATGGGAACCCCTAAAACTGGACCAAGAACTGTACCTACAACACATGCTTTGAATAACTAACTGACCGCGCTGTTGCCTTCCTTTTATTTGCAGCGAATCGGAGCGGTACAAGAAAGTCCTCTGGCAAGACATTCGGGTGGGCGATTTGGTCCACCTGTCCAACAACGAAACCGTCCCGGCCGACATCCTGCTGCTCAAGTCGAGCGATCCGCACGGTGTCTGCTACATCGATACGTGCGATCTGGACGGGGAGACCAATCTGAAGCGCCGTCAGGTAAGCCCAACCCGGGGGTGATTCGTGCCGCACAATGAATCTCATACCGTTGGCTTCCTGCAGGTCGTGCGGGGATTCGTCGAAAAGCAGCATATCTTCGCGCCGAACAAGTTCACCAGCCGGATTGAGGTAGATGCACCGACGACGAAAATCTATCGCTTCCATGGCGCAGTCATACACCCTTCCGGCGAGCGCGTGCCGATTTCGACGGAGAGTCTGCTGCTGCGAGAGAGCCGACTGAAGGTAAGAGTGTCGGCCACACAGGTGGTGTGGCCGACATTAAAATCCAGGTATCTCTGCACGGTTTATTGACTATTTTTCTTCTTTTATCTGCCAGAACACCGACTATGCGGAAGGTATCGTGGTGTATGCTGGGCACGAAACGAAGGCCATGCTCAACAACAGTGGCCCCCGGTACAAGCGGTCCCGGGTTGAGCAACAGATGAACATCGATGTGATATGGTGCGTGATTATTTTAATGCGTAAAGGCCAAAACATGCAAAAATTTAATATGCTTCATCAATTTTAGGTGCGTTATCATTCTGATCGTACTGTGCGTGATCGGTGCGGTCGGCTGTCGGATGTGGCTAGGCTTCTACGCGGTCGACTCCGACCCGGACGGTCACGAGAATGGTGGCAGTAACGATACGACGTTCCGCATTCCGTTCCTACCGTTCGACATTAGCCCCGACTACGAGGGACTGCTGGCGTTCTGGACGTTCGTCATCATCCTGCAGATCATGATTCCGCTCTCGCTGTACGTTACGATCGAGCTGTGCAAGCTGATGCAGGTGTACCACATCCACAACAACATCGAGCTGTACGATGCGGACACGAACAAGCGGACCGAGTGTCGGGCGATGAACATCACCGAGGAGCTCGGCCAGATACAGTACGTGTTTTCGGACAAAACGGGCACGCTGACGGAGAACCGCATGATCTTCCGTCGGTGCACGATCGTTGGTGTCGACTACAACCACCCGGAGACGGAGGAGGAAAAGGAACTGAACAAGATAGGGGCCCCGGTGCCGATACTGCAGCCGAACGTGAGTTTGCTGGAGAACTTTCGTGGCAGCGAACCATCGTCTGCATCGTCAGCGCCCAGCAACGAGGTCGTTCCGCAGCAGATACAAGAGTTCTTTCTGGTGCTTGCCATCTGCAACACGGTGGTGGTGAGTGCGGCCCCGCACAAGGACAACATGAACGCCAGCGGTGTGATCGAGATGAACGACAGTGAGACGAGCGTGACGCTGGTGCGGCCAGCACTCCTGGAAGCGGATGGAATCGAGAACCATCAACTACCAGCGGGTTCTTCGGCGGCAGCGACGGGCTGTGAACCGACGACGTCGGTCGGTGATCGATACGCGCGACTTACCGAGAGCCGCTCGATCACTCCTTCGCCACCGCCAAGCTCCGCACCTACCTCGTTGCAGCTGCGGTCCCACGTGCCATCGCTGTCCCCGATCAGCAGCTCGGCGGAAACGTCTCCCATGTCGGAGAGTCCACCGATGCGCCTCAAATCGCTGACAACGCCCACGGCGCGCGTGAAGTCACTCGTTGCCAAGCTCGGTAGCGTGGCCAGCGGGTCGAGGTGCAACGGTGGTGGCGGTGGAGTGTTCAAGAGTACCGAGCGGAACAGCACCGGCAGCATCGGCAGCACGGGAAAGAATCGGTTCAATGGCTCCAAGTTCCAGAAGTCCACTTCGCAGGGCTCGTCGCAGGGTTCATCGTCGCCTGCTGATCGGCGGCCGATCTACGAGGCAGAAAGTCCGGACGAGTTGGCACTCGTCAATGCGGCCTTCAGCTACGACTGCTGTCTGGTCAATCGGAGTCCCAACCACGTCCTCGTCAGCGTGCCGCGCGAAGGGGTGATCGAGTACGAGGTGCTACAGGTGCTGCCGTTCGATTCGGCACGCAAGTGCATGTCGGTAGTGGTGCGCCGGTCTGGCACACAGGAGTTGACACTCTACACGAAGGGTGCCGACAGCAGCATCATGCCCAATCTGTTGCCATGTTTGCCCAACTCGGACGAGTATCGGTTGCGCGAGCAAACGCAACACCAGCTAAACATCTACGCCCGCCAGGGTCTCCGAGTGCTGGTGATGGCCAAGCGGAAGCTTGACCCGGTAGAGTTTAGCGAATGGTACAGTAAGCACCAGGAGTGCGAGCTCAGCATGGAGAATCGGGAGCGCAAGATGCGCGATTCGTTCATCGTACTCGAGCGCAACCTGACGCTCCTCGGTACGACCGGTATCGAGGATCGGCTCCAGGAGGGAGTGCCCGAGGCGATCAGCTCGCTCCTGCAGGCCGGCATCGTCATCTGGGTGCTGACCGGTGATAAGGCGGAAACGGCCATCAACATTGCCTACTCGGCCAAACTGTTCAACTCGCAGATGGACATCCTCCGGCTGACGGCCCGATCGCGCGACTCGGCCGAAGCGTGCATCACCTTTTACCTCAACGAAATCGAGAAGCAGCTGAACGGTGCGTCCGGTGCCGGGGCCATCGCCCTCAGCGCACCCAACGACGACGATGCGTTCGATCAGCTGGACAAACCGCGCGCCCTCGTGGTGGATGGTAAAACACTCACCTTCATACTGGACCTGCGGTCCAACCTCACGAAACCGTTCCTGCGCCTTACGCGCTACTGCTCGTCGGTGCTCTGCTGCCGGGCGACGCCACTGCAGAAAGCATTCCTGGTGAAGGTGGTCAAAGAGGAGCTGCGCATCAGCACGCTCGCGATCGGTGATGGAGCGAACGATGTTTCCATGATACAGGTAACGTCGGAGGGCAATCGAGGCCACATCCATGTTCGCGGGTTCGCTAACGAGAACGTTCCTTTTGTTGCTTTGCAGATGGCCGACGTCGGTGTGGGTATCTGCGGTCAGGAGGGTATGCAGGCAGTCATGGCTTCTGATTTCTCCATCGCCAAGTTCAAGCTGCTGGAGAAGCTGCTGCTCGTGCACGGACACTGGAACTACGATCGGTTGGCGCGAATGATTACTTACTTTTTCTACAAAAATGCCGTAAGTTGGAATTCTGGATGAAGATCCCATCTAAAAGGAAAGGATTACATTTTTTGGCTCTCCTTTCGCACAGGTCTTTGTTTTCCTGCTCTTCTGGTATCAGTTTTACTGCGGATTCTCCGGTGCCGTCATGATCGATCAGGTGATCCTGATGATCTACAATCTGCTCTTCACGGCGCTGCCTCCGCTGGCAATCGGTGTGTATGATAAGAAAATTATCGACGATCTTCTGCTGGCCTATCCGCGCCTCTACCAGCACGTAAGTGATCACCGAAGCCATTTGCGCTCGATCGTCGATTAACAGCGACGTTCTCTTCCAACATTCGACAGGGCCGTCGGGGGAAGGGCTACAAGTGGTCCACGTTTTGGATAGCGATGCTCGATGCACTGTACCAGAGTTTGGTGATATACTTCGTAGCCAACATGGCGTTCTGGGACACGGACGTGGACGTGTGGGTCTTCGGTACGACCATTACTTCGTCCTGCCTCTTTGCAATGCTGCTACACTGTGCCATAGAAATCAAATCCTGGGTAAGCGGCGAGCGAAAGTTCGAATTTCGTTGTGGCGCATTTTCTCACCTATTCCGTTTTTGATTCTCACCTTCAGACAATCCTACATGCCTTATCGATCGGGGTGAGCCTGGTGTCGTTCTACCTGTTTACATTTGCGTACAATTCCATCTGTGTGAATTGCTTCGGACTGCCGTCCAACTACTGGGTCATCCACAAAAGCATGAGTTCGGTGCAGTATTACCTGATCACGACGCTCAGTTGCGTGCTTGCCCTCTTGCCACGGTAAGCGTAGCGGGGTGGGCGGGAAGAATAGGACTTTAGATCGAGTTTACGATCGTACCCTTTCTCACGCGTTCGGCAGGTTCACCTATCGTGTGGTCAAAAACACCGTCTGGCCGTGCGAAGGCATCCGGGTGACGTTACAGTACAAGGAAGAGAAACGAAGAGGTGAGAATCTGCTGGTAACCTGGTCTCGGTCGACGTCCGCCTCATCCATATTCAGGTACTTAACGCACACAACCTCAAGCAATCACTCGAAGTCCAGCACGCTGATCACGCGCAAGCGTTCGGCGAACGCGGCCGCCGTCGGTGGCATTCTCGAGCGCAATGCCCCCCGGCAGCGCTTCGGTTACTGACCAGCGCGGCGGCGGCAAGAGCTAGAACCGACCCGAACCGCCCGTGCCGTGTGGATGGGCCCGCAGAAAAGCGAGCCAGGACCCGTTCAACTTTCCCTCCCCATCATCATCTTCTGCCCATTTCTTGTGATAACCGGGACACACAGTTAGACGGAGGCTGCTCATTGTACGATTTGCTAAACAGAGCCTTTTTGGGGGTAAATAACTTTCAGAATGCTTCCGTTCACGTGTTGCACCTTGTTGTGCTGTGTTCCTCTGCATTGGTACCCTTTCGGCCATTTTTATCTATGTTTTTATCGGAATCATTGCTTTGTTATTTGAAAAAGTTTCTGCTTTTCGTGTGCTGGTGATGGTTTACACGGGGTTGGTTTTCGGTTATGGTTTTATTCTATTATTTTGGAATTGTTGCATGTTTGTAAATATGAAATACTTTGGGGTTCGAGGTTCTTAAAGAAATTTTTGTAGAGGCTTTACTAGATCTCGCTTATCTTTTAAAGATTGATTAACTGCTTACCAATACTGATTTGTGCCCTATAAATTTTGGATCATATAAATAGTTTGATAAACTTTCATTAACCTAAGCAGTAACACATCTCTACAATGCTTCTTACTAATCACCACTAACATTCTCTTCCAACACTTACACACATGAGTTCATTGGGCCCTATGCCTTCCATTTATTTGTTCCAGACAGTCATTATTTTGTAAAAGTTCCCATGCGCCCATCGAAGGTAAGTTGAAAGTAGCCTCGGTACATAACATCTCGGTAATTAACATCCCGTAAGGCTCAGTTTCCGTTATAACGCTTTATATTTTCTGTAAACACTATTCACTTCAGTTTGTCTCTATTGTTTGTATTACCTGACTTCGTACTCGTAGAAGTGTGAATTTTGTTGAAGTTGTGTGTGCAGTTTTGTTACCTTACATATGGTCGAGGTGAGTTTTATTCATTTTTCAGCCTTTTCTCTACTGCTTCCGTGTGTTCCTTTCCCTGCTCTGTGCGTGTGTGTTTGTTGTTTTTCAGTATCCTTCCTTTTTTATAAATAGTTGGTTGTATCACAGACTTGTTGGCAAACTCGGAAGCACACGGGCAAGGTTTGTGTACAAAAAGAAGTTAAAACCTTTTTCGGTTCAGTTATTTTCGAATGGATCTTAAAACTGTAGCTGATCTCTATTTTCTGATGTGTTTTTTCGTTCGCTTACGACACACTTTGCCACCTTGCCTTTGTCATCACGACCCCTACGACACGGCAAAGCGATGCAGCACCAATCAAACGGGGAATTCCGTTCGCTCACGACTAATGACCCGACCGTATTTTCTTTTTACAGAGCCTCCCATCACAGGACTACGCATAAGACTGTAAACACAGATAGTTTGTAAACGTGCACATTTTACGAACTATGCGTGACACGCAACGATCAGCGTTCAGTGGCCGCTTAGAGCTCCCGGGTTATGAAAGACAACGTGAATTGACTCATTATTCCAGTGATATGTAAAACAATCAAAATCGAGAAACAGACACAAACATGTTCTGTGGAGGCCTTAACCCAATGCTAGTAGAGAGGACGGACACAGGGCACGGAACACGGATTGTGCGGCCCGCAACCGAAACGTGTAGCTGAAGCATATTTATCAGATGAAATACTGTCTCGCATTCAGTAGACAAAGGGGCTAATAGAGAGCGGTTTTCCCACGCAAAAAAAAAAGATCCTCGTGTATGATAGACACGCTAAAGGTTGGACTTAAGCAGAACTATCAGAAGAGCGACACGAAACACATAATCAGTAACTAACGGATGATGCGATCCTGCGGCTGTGAAAGAATGTTTACTGGAGCGAAAGCCACTTTGTGCACTTATGGCTTTGGAACCGAGAATGTATTGCTAGACAAGGTTAATATTAGGCGCGTAGCGACTTTCTATTGGAATGTACATTTGCACATTGTGTGTGTGTGTGGGGTAGAAAAGTGAAGAAACAAACCGGAAAAGTGATGATGAGTCCCTTTTCTCTCCTCTCTAGCTAGGATGACAATAAAAGGAGGGCCGAAAGAGGGAAACAAGTATGCATTTAATGTGTTGAAAGACGAACGGTTGAAGAGCAAGATGCTGCCAAATCTGGCAAGGAGCAAACGGTCGGCGCCAAAACGGTCGCGCCGACTTCAGGCTAATGATCCAAAATCACGGTGTAGCAACGGTAGGAAAGTGTGCATAGTTCTTACTACTACCAGGTATTAGGAAAGAAGCAACAAAATTAATAATAAAACTAATTATACTACAGTTGTACTAATTTAAACTGAGATAGAAGCCATCGAAGCTCCCGCTTGCCCGTGCGTCGCGTGCGTAGATAGTGAGTAGGAAGTAGGGCACCGTTCTTACCGTAGGCGAGAGCCGAACAGTTTGTGTTCAAAATCGAAGTAGCAGCGGAGTTGATGCCGTGCAAATTGGTGCAAAATCGAAACGAAGAACAGCGAACGCTTTTCTCTCAGCTAATCAGTTCCGTTATATCCTCCCGTAAGTCGCCTTTGCAAACCACTAACTAATTAAACTCTTTAACGGGAACCGCGCGTGTGCTGTACATAAGAATAGATAGGACTTTATACATAGCGAAGCAGAACTGTGAACCGAATACTGACGTTGCCGGAGAGGACGGACGGACGCTGGACAGCAGGAACCCCTTTGAAGCTGGACAAAAGATGACATATTTTTATACAACGAGACCGAAGCAAAGCAAAAACACAGCTCATAAAATGAAATTACTGTGTTTACATTTTTCCGGATAAAAGAAAGAAATCGTTCGTAATTGAAAAATTTTAGGTGGAAAAACTTTATTTATCTAACAGTTTTTGTACAGTCTCTTTGTCTGCCATTGGATCTTTCTCCTCCAAAAATGCCTCCATTTGCCATTTGTTATGGTTGAAGGTTGCCAATCATTCGTAGTAGGCCCCTTCAACCCTTGCATAATGTTTCGCGATGTCAATGTTCAGTAGTCCCTGTTCAATTAGCATGAATCACTTGTCCTTTCGACTCCGTCGATGAGCGGATTCCGGCGCCGGCTGAACTTTCGGTGCACAGCCTTCCATGTACAGCTGTCGGGTTTCGTCGTCTGTTTTTTCGTTTTCCTTCGGTGGCTTGTAGTCCTGCACGTGGTCGACCCGCAGTGTTTTGCCCGTCACCTTGATGCCGTTCAGATTGTCCACGGCCAAAATCGTCGACCGCTGGTCCTCGTAGCAGATGAAGCAGAATCCTTTCGACTTTCCCGTTACCTTATCACGCACCAGGTTGATGTTTACGATCTCTCCGTACTGCGAGAACACGCATATCACGTCGCCCTCGGTCAGTTCGTAAGGCAATCCGCCGACAAATATCCACGCACTGCCGCGGTACTGGTCGTGCCAAGAGTTGGTGCCGCCGCGTTTTAAATCCTGATCGCTCAATTTGAGCACATTTTTCATATTCCTACAATAGTTGACCAATAGTTGAATAACGTATCAGGTTAATAGTCCTGTAAATTCTCAATACTCACGTCATGGGGTTCATTTTTCTTAGCTATTACTTTACTTTCGAAGCTTTATATTTTACAACCGGAACGAATTGTTTTCACAACACGGTCCAGCTGTCAACCAAATCCAAACATAAACAAAACAGCACAACTGTCAGATTTAGTACTAGCATTTTGGCGCTAAGATCAATGTACTAATTTTTAGTACAGCGTTTTGCCTCCTGCCGGCTCATGCTTCCCTGGTACTTTTCCGGCCACAAACCGAAACAGAGCAGCGACAAAATTCCGGACAAACATAGTGTTTCGGCTTCCATCGACCGGTATAATTTCGGAACCGTTTCCGGTCGCTCTTCCCAGGAGTGGATTAAAAAGGAAATATGTGTTCTGCGAACTTAAAACAATTTATTACCCTCATTCATCGGATGCCCGTTGGGGACATTTGGTTTTCGTGTGTCCTTCCTGCCGACACAGGCCACACTTGCGGACCGTTTTCGTCGGTCGGCTACCTGCCGCACCCGAACCAGCGGAGTCATTGTTGCCTCGTCTCCCCGTTTGACCACTACTACTATTACTACTTCCCCAGCTAGGGCCTGCCGATTGCCCTGCACTTCCCCAGCCGGACGAACCTCCGCCACCGCCACCGGATGACCAACCCCCACTCGCTGGACGCACATCCTCATCGCCCCACTTGAAGAACCCACACTTGTCAGCCTGATTCGGGCAGGTGTAAAATGGCCGCCCCGTGTTGGGACCTTCTTTTCTCACCGTTAACTTTACCGCTGGCGTACCACAGCGACACAGGATTTCGTTGTTATCTTCTCCCGCCTGTTGTTGCCCCCCGTCTGGACGGCCCCAGGGTCTGGTCCGACTGTCGGGAGGCTTGCCCCAGCTAGACGTGCCACCATTAGTGCCCCGGTTGGACACCGATGACGACTGGCTGGTTCCCCAGCCACCCGATGATGTGTTTCCGGATTGGCCCCAGGAGCTGGTGCCACTAGTCGGTCCATTTGATCGGCCAATTCCATTCGGGGCGCCATTTTCCCTGCCACCGGGCGCTGGAAGCCGATTGGTTTGGCTACTTGAAGTTCCCCACGTGTTGCTATCCGTTCGGCCATCACCATTCCCGGTCCTGGCGGTGGACGGTGCAGCCGGTCGAGTGGTCTGATTGGCACTGGTTCCCCAGCCGTTCGTAGTACCTGCAGGTGGCGCCGTGGCTTGACACACGGAAGCTTCGTTGATGTTGAGTAATCCACGGAACTTACTATCGCACACGATACACGTGCGATACTCGCTCATGTCCGAGGACTGCAGTAGCCCATAGTAGTGAAGCTGCCGGAACTTGACCACCATCTTTTTGCTGCCACACCGGGCACACGTGTCATCGGACACGGTGGCTTCGCGGATCGAGTCATCGAACCACACGCTGTTCCTGCAGTCCGGAAACCCAAGGCAGCCCAGGTGATATGTGGTGGCGTCTCGCTTTTGTCGAAGACACATCGTCTGGCCACACTTGGGACATTTGCAGACTTCCTTCATCAACGACGCACCACCAATCGCTGCCGCACCATCCGGTGGTGGATCGCGAGGCGTCTGATTCAAGCGCTGCCCGAGCGCTTGATCGAGTGATCGTGCTTTTTGTGACATAACGCGGTACACCTCCTTGTACTTGCCAATCTGTTCGGCCAGGACGGCGTCCGGATCCTTACGGCCCTCGCAGATAAGTTTAAGGTCCACCTCGAGACCAGCTCGCAGCTCGGGGTGGGCCAACCGAAGCTCCATCATTTCGTACCCTTCGACCAGGCCCATCCCGAGCGTGCCGGGCACCAGAAAGCCCCGGTCGCGTTCTCCGATGTATCCACGCTCCTTGATCGTGTTGATGTGGTCGGCGTGGGTCGCATCCGTTCCGATGCCATGCTTCTCCATCAGCGCTATCAGATCCGCTTCCGTCAGCATGTTCGGCGCCGTCGTAGAGCCCTCGTGCAGTCCGAGCTCGGTCGGCTCGAACGTGTGGCCAACGCGGTACCCGTGTATCTCTCTCGCGTTCCACCGATCGTACGGGTAGACTTCGAGATAGTTGCGCTCGCGAATGCACAGTCCGGATGCGGTAAACTCTTCCTCTTCCTCACCGATCACCACGTTCACGATCGTTTCGGACCCGGTGGCGTCGCGGCTAACGCACGCCAGAAAGTGGCGTGCGATGAGCTCGTACACGCGCCACTCGTCACCGGCCAGGTTGGTCGGTAGCTTTGTCGGGTGGATGGGAGGATGGGCTTGATCGGACTTTTTGCCGTTGCGCGGATTGGGACCCCACTGCAGGACTTTCTCAGCAAACGAACCCCACTGGGGGCTACTGACCTGCGCCTGCACCAGTGGGACCAGCTTCATGTCAGCCGTGAACATGTTCGTCTCCGTACGCGGATAACTGATGATACCTGGGGCGAGAACCGTGATCGTGACAGTTACGATCGGCAGTCGATCATACTAACTCAAATTACCTTGTGTATACAGCTTCTCGGCGATCGTCATCACCTGTTTGGCGTTCATTTTAAGCTTCCGTGATCCCAGTTTCTCCAGCTCAACCGTGTCCATCGGTGTGGGACGCCATTTGTTTTTCGGTTTTTCCGTCACGTTCACCACCTTGGCGTGCGGGTTCGCCTGGCACACCATCAGATACGCCTCGCAGCACTGCTTGTCGAAGAGTCGATTGCGGGCCCAGTTAAACTCAACCGTCAGCTCTCCGATGGTGTGCGTTACTGAAACGGAAACGAAAAGCCCAATGGAACGTAAGCATCCAACGGCCATCGCCAACGCCATCGCCGCGTACATTTTATCTTCCAGAAGGCCTGCGGGATAAAGTTTTCAATCTCCTTATACCGTTGCGCCACAAACCCGAGCGTCGGGATCTGGCAGCTTCCGTACGACACCAGACTGTTGGATATGTCCTGCGGGAAGATTCTCTGCAACCGTAGCGTTTGGTAGCGCGTGAATGCCGCTCCGATTCGTAGATCCAGTTCACTGCGCACGTTAACGGCCGCATTCTGTCGGGCGTCCGGTTGGATCAGATTTTCGATCGCCCGTTTAATCGATGTGGCCGTAATTTCGGAAAATTTTGCACGAAATACGCGCAGTTGCGCCTTGACCGCAGTGCACACCTCGATCACCTCGAACCCAATGTTTTCTCCCTCCCGATCGCAATCGGTCCAGATGATGAGCGCCGTGCAGCCTCGGGTTTCGCGTTCGAGCGTTTTCTTAATGTTTGCGTACGACTCCGGGCAACTCTTGCGAACCGGTGCATCGAACAGATCCTCCGGGCTGCAGCTCTGCCAGCTACGAAAGCTGGGCAGAAATTCGTGGGTCAACAAGTGTCCGGACACCGATGTCATCACCATTTTCACCGACTGGCCGTGCACATTGTAGTCGAACTCGTAGATTTTGTTGTACTGCGAGTAGCCTTCTCTCTGTAAGCGATAACCGAAGGTGATAACCGATTCGGGTGACGGTCCTAAACTCACCCTCTGAGACGCTCCCCGGGACAGCAGTCCTGCGATGGTTTTGGCGGCATCGTTCTTCTCGGCCACATTGAGGTACTTCATTCTGTCACCACATGCGCTACCGATAACCGGAACCGGAGGGCCTTTGTGGCAATATCTTGCAAAAGCTAGCCGGTTCTGTACCACCAAACGTAACATTCACCATCCGGCTTTCGGATCAAAACACACGATGCTCCTGTTTACCTGTTTACGCTTACTGCGAATGGCGCGCTTCCTAAACGTCAAATTTGAAGCATTTCAACTGTCAACTGATGGAAGCGTTTCTTGACAGCAAATCTTTGATATCCTTCAAGTGGACGAACTGAAACGCACCAATCGATTCCGTTCTGTGGAGTTATTTATTCATTCGCCGCGAAATGACTTACTAGTAGTGTATTTTACATCTAACTAAAATTGCGTAGCCTCAGCGCATGTCGTTGAGTTGAAAGACGGGTTTAAAAGCGTACAAATAAAGCCGCCAAGTGAGAACTAACTCTGATTCCATCCCTCGGAGCTACCGGCTTTCACGAAGGCCGGAAACCCGTGGTTAGGTTTCGGGCACGCAGTTTTACAGCAAACACACACTTTGTCACTTCACTTGGTTCTTGGCCCGGTGCGTTCCGAGAGTACGGTGCACTCGCCTTGAAGTCTCTTATACGATCTAAAAAAAATAACTGAATTGCATCCGGTATTCGGTGTACTGTATCACAACAAAGGGTTGGGTTGGGTTGTCCGGTTGAGAAAAATAAAGAGGCCTCCCCCCTTCGTTCGCAATGGTCTCGACAAGCCCCGCGCGTGTGTCCTTTGCACTGATAAGTTAGTTGGGGGGTTGATGATGTGTGTTTCCGTCCAGCCGTTCCAGTCTTGTCAATTCCTAAGTCTGGCTTTTAGTCAATCTTAACGGCTCCATAGATTTTCCTTATAAAACTATACGCAGCGAAGAATCCTATCGTACCGGTCAGAATGTAGAATGTGATAACCATGAGTCCTGAAAGTGGAGCGAAAGTGAGACGATTAGCATTTTCCAGGGGCTCAAACGCGTTTCGCTAATACACCTACCAGTGTATCCCAGATAGAGGAGCGTGGGGATGAATTCCGTTATTTCGAGTTTCGTAAAGAAGTAGAATATACTATAGAACAGTATGTACACGGCCGAACCACCGGACACGATGAAGCTCCTCCACCACCACCGATAATCCTACAAAATGAAAGGTAAGAATTTGATGTTGTTGTGGAAAATACCCTCGACTTCCGTACTCACCTCAGCACACAGCTGAAAGTACGTCATCACGATCGATATCTGCGAGCAGCTCACGACTAGAATGCAAAACACCAGGAACAAAAACCCAAACAGATAGTAGAACTGATTCTGCCAGATCGCCGAGAATATGAAGAACAGTTCGATAAACACGGCACCGAACGGCAAGATGCCGGCCATGAGGACGCACAGGACCACGTTCATGTACCAGTGCTGGTGCGGAATCTGCCGTGGGATCATGTTCGTGCGCACCGGGTGCTGGTAGGCCTGCTTTCGGTAGCCAAAGTAGTACCCCAGAAACACCAGCGGCAGCGAGATGCCAAACCACAGTAGCAGCAGTGCCACCATCGTGCCGAACGGTACGGCTCCGCTCGAGTCTTTGTCCCAGATGAAGAAGTTCAAGAAGAAACATGTCCCAAAAACGAGCCCCGGGTAGAAGGTGGCCGTCAGGAACGCGGCACGCTCCCAGTTGCGTCCTTTCATTGTTTTGTAGAGCCGCGCCGAGAAGTACCCGGCGATCAGACCCATAAACACGTACAGCATTATACCGGCCGTCATCAGTGCCCCACGGGACGAGGGCGACAACATGCCAAGCATGGCGATAACTGAAAACGGGGGGAAAAAAAATGAGCAACATTACAACGTGAACCAGCGCTCCGAGCATCTGCACTCACTGATCGTGATGAGGGCCATGAAAAAGATCTGTATGCCACTGCCAATGACCGCGGCAAACAGTCTCGGGTGACGGGGTGGTCGGAAGACGTCCCCGTGCACCAGCTTCCATCCCGTTTCCTCGAGCGTATCCTCAATGCTTATACTGTCGTCCGTGTTGTACTTGGCGATGTCCCTCCGCAGCGTACGCACCATAATCATGGTCAATATTCCTGCAGAGAAAACCGATCCAATAAGCGTTCTTCGACCGCCTCATGTCCGCCGGGTCGTAACGTACCGGAGAGGAAGAAAACAACCACCAGCGAGTTGATGATGCTGAACCAGTGGATCTGCACGTCGTTCATGCCCAGATAAATGTCCCAACGGGAGGCCCACTTCACCGACGATTCCTGCCAGACGACCGAGTAGGTGAAAAACAGCTCCGTGCGGCCGTTTGGTGTGACCGCCTGTGGTTTCGGATTGTCCGGAAAGATACAGGTATCGCCGTCGAAGCTGAGAGAATTCTTATTAATCGACAGCGTCTCCACCTCGAAGCCAACGACCCGGTATTGGTTTCTGGAACAAAGCAAACGTTAATCGTCGGCGCTACGGCGTGGCCATAACACTGCTTACTCGCTGTGGAGATGATAAAACAGTCGGAATCGTAGATGATTGTTGATGTAAAGGTTCGGGCCATTCATCTGCCCCAGTCGGTAGCCATGCTCGAACTGTAGCTCCATCGTGTCCGGGTTGACAAACTTGGTAGCCACAGGAAGGTTGTCGATGATTCTGAAACGAAAGCAAACGCATCAGCTCGGTCTCGAAAGGCCATTTTGTCGTCGTCGCCCACTTACAGATGCACAAAGTACTCGTGCCGTATCCGTTCGGTCACCTTGGCCGATTGCTCGTGGTCCCAGTTCATTGGTCGATCCTTCGAATTGCACAGCAACTTGCACTGGATGTTTTCCGCCATCCGCACCTCGTACGGAGTGTTCACGATCCGATCACCGCGCAGAACTTCGCCCAGATTTTCACTCTTGTACACGACCGTCCCGTTCTTCGGGAGGCACAGCTGCAGAGAGTAGTATTCGTACGGAAGCTGAGTGTGGGTGCTGGTCATTTTCACAGCTTTCACGTCAATTTTCTGCCCCTTCTTAAACTCCACCGGCGCCACTCCGGGAACGTAGAATGCGACCGAGTTGCCAGCCAGCTGGAGCAAGGTCAGCGCCAGCAACAGCCGGTGCATGACCCATCCTTGTACCTAGCGGGGCATTAGAAGATAAGCATTGTGTTACCATTGTGTCGTCCCTAGGCTTCTTTGTCACAACAACAGAGCTCGCAGCGGTGCTTACCTGCAGTTCCATGGCGTATGGCGTGCTGCTTCAGGCAAACGACGAATTCATCGGAAAATTGCAACAAACCACACAAAAAATGGCCCTAATTTCACTTGCACTTTTCTCCAGTGTGTGCAACTAAACAAAACTTATTACATTGAGAAATTACATGACAGGTCGCGCTGGGCCAAAGTGACAGTGCAACGTGAACGTTTAGCAGAGCGTTTACTAACGCAGTAACTTAGCTGGTGTGCGTACGGAAACCGCGACGTTGGCACGAGCAAGGGAACAGGATTTTCCGCGAGCTATCCTCAAAGTGGAACGGTGGCGGCAGCAGGAAACAGGAATGCGGAAAAATGGCACGAAATCTTGCGGAGAAAGTGCCAAACGACAAGCTGTGTTTACTGCGCGAGGAAAACTCAAAACGTGAAATGTCAACATTCTGAGGTAGTGTGTGTGAGTTCGAACCGCAAAGGAGAGAATTTGACGATCCCAAAGGGAGGCTCTTGGTGAGTTTGAAATATCCGTTCAAATGTGGAGTTTATTTAAAATTTGCAGATTGTAATTGCTGCAGGAAATGACGGCATCGTCATTGTGAGATTGAGATTGTGTCATATGTTAAGTAAATCAATTTAAAGTCTTTTGATGTTTTTCTTCCCTTTTGAACAATTTATTTTTTGCACCAACGTGCTCGAAGATTGTTCAATTTTTCACAAAGTTTCTATTTGTTCAACCTTGATATGTTTGAAAAAGCAAAACTTTGAAAGGCGTTCGTCCTTAGTGTAAAGACAACACAAAGTGTTGTTTTGTATTGTAATACATGCAAAGTCCGCCGTGTAAGCCTAACCTCCAGAGTCGAGTTTCCAATGATAAAAGTCGGCTCAAAAGTCAAGATTTGCCTAATCAGATGCCATCCTTCCTGTTTCGAAAAGTTTACTTTCAAACAAGGATCTAAGACACCAGTTACGAGTATTATACTGTCCACCGTTAGCTTGAATCTATTTAATTTATTTACAGCAGCTCTAAAATTGGCAATCATCGCTAGGCCGGCAAGACGTTGGGAATGGGAATTATCATTCGAAAGAATGAAGAGAACTCGCCTAGTCGACGACGGCTAGTGAGAAGTCTATTTCGTTGCTGTCCATAAATAAACAATTAAGCCTTCTTAGAAAATGAATTATGTCGCACGGTAGCAGTTAATTTGAATAATCGCAATCAGATAACAGGCATCGCGCCCGTCCGAGCCCCGGCAAGTCTTCACTGCCACGAGGGGCCTTGAAAGTATCGTTCCTGTGGTGTTGAAATTCTTACAAATGTACTCATTTTACACAACTGCCATTATGACGGTCGTCTTTCGTCACGTGCCAGTGGTTCTCGTGCTTTCTGCCGCCGGTCATGTTTCAAGATGCGTCCTGTTTGTGGAACATTCCGATGCCCGGTCCGCGAATTACGTTCTTGGCAATGAGGTGTTTACGTGCGAAATTCCCACAATTAATTAAATCCCATCCTCTGCGAGTGCTGCAATTTATGCGACGCGAGATAGCGAACAATGCATTTGTTTTACTTACCTAGGCTTATTTCATTTTGAGATAATTGAAAGTTGTATGCTCCTCTCGTAGGCTGACAATAGTTTCGCGAATACGTACATTAATATACGAAACTTGATAAAAAAAAATCTTCTTCAACTAAGTGCATCGATGATAATTATTAGATCCTAAGGCAAAGAACAAGATCACAGCAAAGCTCCTCTTCGCACAAGAGCAATTGATGGAAATAAACCTACACGACACCGGCGCATGACTGAATTCCATCACTCGTGGACCTTGAGGTTAGTTGAGTTTTGTATTGAAATTCCCTATTCAATATTTCTATTTTTTGCCAGCGCCCGGTCAGTGTCAGCAAGAGTCTGCAAAACTATTCTCCCCCGACGGGAAGTGGCAAAAGTATGCATCCGCGAAGCACCAGCGAGTGCGTCGCGATGATACATCCCTTTGAGCTATCAGCATCAACCGACCGACGATATGGGATGAATGGAATTATAAACAGAAGCGTGCTAATAAAAAAATAGACAGGAAGTCGTAAGCGTAAACATGGCCATTTTAACGTCGTCTGTCGTGTATCCGCAGACCGTTTGGCTGGTTGGCTTGGCGCAGCCTTTGGGGAGATCCGAGGTTTATTTTTCTTTCTTGGCCGCAGACATGAAGAAGCTTCCCTAACGTAGCGGAAGCTGCTCCGCCAGCGAGATGGCAAGTGGCGACTTCACACAAAAACTGAACTGGATGACTCAGAGTCTGCAAATAAATAAGCTGCAATTTGCCTCAGTCGAGACGTCCGCCAGGGCGAGGACATTTTTTTGTGCTTCCCGAGAAGATGTGACTCCAGACGTACCGGACCACACTGGAGAAGACAATATCATTCGAACATGAGCACCTGGTCGGCTGGCCACCATTTCACGTTCGCCGTAAACAGATGGGAGGCAACTGGTCAACGCCAGAAATGGAGGACATAAGACCGGAGAAACCGGAATGCTCCAACGGGCGACACCAACACTAGTGCGCACGTGGTACGCGGCCCAAGCTTTTATGCTGTTTTCGGATCCGCCCACAATTTCCCGAACATAGCGGACCCGGCCGGAGTGTAGCGTGGAAACCGGAAAAGCCCCGCTGGTGAAAATTACGCGTTCCCAGTGAGCCCAGCGAGGAGGTGTGGGCGGAAATCGTGACGGAAATCGCGTTCGTTGGCCATGTTTTTGGGCCATTTTTATTTGTTGATGCCAAATTTCCCGACCGGACGGGTTCGATTGCAACTTCTACGTGCCAGTTTTCGTATGCCAACAGCTTCCGGCGCGCTTTTTTGTCCGGCTGTGACCCACAATGCAGTGCTCGGATGCTGCCTGTTGTAGATTGTTCCTGGTCACCTTGAAATGTTCTTTTTGATTCTTTAAACGCTACATGGCTCATCGGTCTGAGTTAGCAACACACAATGGTGCGTTACGGATTACGGCAGGAGTTTCACAAGGTCGAACGCACAGATTCATGGGTCCAAAAACAAAAGGATCACCAAAGAGGGACGAGCCAAAGCTAGTCCAGGCGTGTCGCGAATCTGGATACTTTCTTGATTGTTGCCCCGTGAGCGCCAGGGGCATCTTTAATGTTACAGTAAAACGGATGTGCCTCTCCTGGACCATGGGCGCAAATTGTGTAACGAATCGGAAGTACACGAGCATGTGTGGGATGAATGGTGCCGCCGGAGATAGAGAGAGATGGAAGAGACGCACTGCAACAGGGACACCGCTTCCAGGGACACGTTCGCGTCCGGTAATCAGATCCCCCCGAAACGCCGGCCATGTAATGAAATCGGTTCAATTGCTCCATAATGAAGTTATGGTCTGGCTGCGGCGCCCCCGGCCACACTGCAGCAAACCTGCAGTGTGCTGATGACTCAATCGAAACACGGAACCGCGCGGTTTTACGGAAAATCGATTTCTGGTGATCATCGAACGAGGCACGGCGCGCGGCCAGGGACTCTCTCGACGTCCAAAATATGGCCCGAAGAATGATGCTCATTAGTGAATGTAAACAGAATCGAAACTTTTTGCCGGTCCCGCACACAATCAATTAATCGGTAACTGTTGCAACCGTGGATAAGTACTGGACAGGATCGTTCCATTGTTTCTGAGCTTCGCAATCAACAAATTGATTAAATCCAATTTTTGATTTTGTATGTTTCGAATAAGTAGAAGAAAACTTTAAATAAATTTAACCTATAATCTTGACGATTTTATTTTCATTTCATATTAGAAGTTTCGATACTGTTCAAATTGAAACATAATAATCTTAATTACTTTGAGTGCCTAATTTACTGACAATCGCTTCATTCTACCAACACTGTATCCCCGACAGTCTTAAATACGAAAAAAGAACTTGCTAGGTGCTGCCGGCTACAATCTGAGTCCCGTCAGAGTGTTCGAACGACGGCCGCTCCCTGCGAACCCTGAACTTGCCTGCCGCCACCCAGCAGCAGCAGCAGTTGGACGGGAACCCGGTTATATCTCATTTACGGTGACTGACATCTATCCTGCACGCCCACTGAGCATTGAACACGTTTCACGGCTCCAAGTTCCACTTTCGACACTTTTACGAGAACCCCTCACCACCACCCCGGCCACCGCCGCCAATTGTCCGACAATCGGTGGCCCCGTTGCTTCCGGCGACAGCTCTCCCGGCTGTGACCTTTTCCCGTCTGACGTCATTGCGGTGCAGGAAGAGGATCTTCTTAAAAATCACGTTCCCTCCTGCGTCGGGTGGGCCATGCATGTGGCCCCGCACTAATGGCCATACGGCCATAGGTGACGAGGACGACGACGAGACAGTGTCCAACTTCGGGGTGGAGGGTGGATGGGTGTCTTCCATAAATTAGACAGCCGATCAGAGAGAGAGAGAGAGAGAGTTACCGAGTGGTGGCCATGGGCAGGAAAAGGAGTGTGTTAGGGCCACCCTGTTTGTCCTGCTGTGTCCTGCCACCCGCTGCACCACCAGCCGTGGATCAAGAGGGTCGGGTTGTATCGATGGAATCTGTCTCTTCCACCGGGGCATCGGGGGATGCGCCGGTGGTTATCGATTTTCGGTCGCAGTTCTTTTTGCTTCGGTTTCCGGTGTTTCGATTCGATTTTTTGAAGCTCACTACCACGCTGTTGGGACGCATCTTATCGATGCCCTGGCATCGCCCGATCGGCAGACATGCAGGACCTTTGGACCTGCATGATGGTGGTCTGGCTGATTTTTTGTGTTGTTTTCATCCGGTTCTTAGCTCCCGGTACTCGGTGCCAGAATTACTACGCCAGTCGTAACCGTAACTTTGGCGCAGCTGTTGAATAGACGTATGACGTGCTAAACTGCTGTAGAGCGATTATTGTGGCCGTTACAGGACGTCTTCAGCTAGCTGAACATACAATGTTGATGAGGGCGTACTCTGGGATCTTTTTTCCACGATCCAGCACAAGGGAATGGAAGTCATTCGGAACTAGGTCCGTTGCACTTTATTTTTACTGCATTAGACGATTATGAGCTAACTCACCTATATTCTAATTTGGTGTCCGTTTGACTTCTTACGACTTATTTACAAAACGTAAACCTTTTGGTGTGGGTTTCGAACGCACAATATTTTTAAAATAGATGTAATATTGAACGTTTGATGATTTCCGTACATCTTTGAGTTTGTGCTGATTCATGTTTAAAGTGAACCATAATTCCAAGCGCCCCCAATTGGCTTTGGTAAGCAATCCGAGCGCCTTATCGTTGCAATCGGCCAATCGACGGTTGCAATTTAAACAAAACTAGTTTACATAAACATACGCTCATTAACATAAACTCATCAAAGTTTTGGGGGGACCAACGAAAAGTGTGACGAGCAGTGAGTGATGGCACCGAAAATTCCCTCACACACGCTCGATCGCGAATTGATTGCACGGAAGATAAGTCCGCGAAGCCGCGGCCGCGTGTGTGAGGGAATTGAGTCTCAATCTCAGCTCCATCTCTCCGACTCCGAATAACTCGCCTAATCCGGTCCCGCCGCCGCCGCCGCCGACGGGGCGTCCGGGAGGTTGTGACTTTTTCCTAGGAATTACCCTACAGCCCGCGCTTAAACCCGAGTGTGCTCGATGGAATGTTTATACTTTCCCACAGTAATGAAACCAGCCCGGTCCCCGGTCCCCTGCCGCCTGTCGCCCGGGTGAGACGGCGCACACCGAGGGGCGCCCCGCGACCGAAATATGAACATTTATATGTCGTTTAAGGCGGATTACTTATGGGAGTATTATGTCAATAAAACGGAAAACACTTCTCTCGCTTCGGCAGAGAGCACCGCTGGCCAGGGCCCCTGGGCGAAAATTCCGTAAACCATACGCTCCGCACACACACGCGACCACGAGTCGCCACTTCGCCGAGCGCTGGAAGTAGTCATCATATTACATGCCTATATGAACATCCAATCTTGTATGTCATCTACGATGGTGCCTTTCGGGGCGGTGGCGGCTTAGAGCGCCCGCCGGAACCCGACGGGGTTGGCGGAATTATTGGCGTGGAATTTGGAACTCTTCCCCGCAAATTCGAGCGGGGAAGATTGGTCTTGCAGGACTAGCAAGACGCCAAGCACTGTGGCAGGCACCGACAACAGAAAAAAAAAACAGGAATGAAACGAAAAGTCCTCCAAGAAGAACAAAATCAAGGATAACAAGTACATAAATTGATAAACTTTATTGATTCAAATGGACCGTATAATCGTATATCTATTGAATGGAAACCGAGGCAGCTCACTTGAGCGGCTCGCCGGGCCCTCAGAACACACGGCATTTAGCCCCGGATGCTAGCCCCGGGACCCGGGATTGCCGGCGTTTTTGGCCGGGCTAGTTTTGGGATGAGAAGGACACTTTTTTGCCGTTCGGTTCGCGAACGCTACGCCCTGGAGTGTTGGCAATCTCGGCTACGGCTACGTCCGTTGCCCATTTCGGGCATTACTGCTGCGGGGACTGTTCATCGTGGACTTATCGTGGCTGGGTATTTGTCTGAAGAGAGCACCAAACGGTGAAAAATGGCCACAGTAAATATTAAAAAATGGTTGGTTTTATTGAAAAACTTTGCCCCTGCTTTGGCGGGTTGTTGTTCCGTTTTTATTTGAGTGCGATTAGCATAAACTAGCGTCTTTACGTTCTGCCTTCTTATCGAAGCTTTACTTTTGCTTTTAAAAAAACTGAAAAATTCGGAACTCATCGTGTTCCCTGCTTTTTATTTCCGCTATCATTAGTGCACCGATACGCCCCGAGCGGCGTCCTGTTAGGCGTCCTCGGGTGCGCAACACTTTGAGTGACACAACCCGAGTGCAGGGTGATCGTTTCCGCCCCGTCTCGGCTGTGTGGCCACTCGCAACGCGCAACAACCGCCAATTATGGTGGTCCAGGTATGGAAAAAGTGGATATGAAGTAATAAGGATCACAATGACCATCAACCCCACCCGGCCCGGCAGTGGCAATCAAATTTAAAACAACAAATTGTTGGCTAAGTGACGTGATTTGTGGCTGCGAGTTGGACGGTGGAACGGAACGGCCGCCGCCCGTATTGACGCCGGAGTCCTTCCCGAGAACGGCGGGTGGTCTAATTTTCACGTTTTATCACACGCCGCCAGGGAGACGGTTGGCGGCGAACGGTGGAAGCGCACGACGACGACGACGACGACGACGACGACGGTCACAGTTCACGCAACGGCGCCATCCACCTCTGTGTCCTGCTGGGCGACTAGGGTTGGACGAAAAGTGCCGGAGTTGGTGGCGAGGGGGAAACTGTAACGGTAGCCACCAGATACTGTGCGAATTGACGTCGAATCACCTTGAGTGGCCATCAATCGATGCTCGGAGTAGGCTGGAGTTGTTATATAAGCCTTTCGCTAAGGCAATATGCGGACTAAATTTTGATAAAAGAATAATTCATTTGTCTTTACCAGTCAAATATGGCCGAGGAAGAACAGATAAAATCTAGTTTAGGTCAATAAAGGAAGAAACAGATCTCACTGGTTTTGTGAAACTGGATGCTGTTTCTTAACGCCTTTCGAACTGCCATTATTTTCACTGGTTACTAGATCGTCAGATTGGCATCTCAACTTCACTCTCTTGCCTTCACGGACTTTACCTGTTGTCTAGTTGTGATGATGACGTAGTTTGCTAGATCTGTTATGTAGTAGTCGACATTGAAGGACAAAATTTACACTTTGTCTAATCGATGCGAATGAAATAACTGGAACAAACAAACGAAATCATAACATAAATTATGAACAAAGGTTAGTTATTTATTAAAATACTGTACCAACCCAAAGATAAAGATGGCATTTTATACCAAAATCACTTTTCGATCCACCCGCTCTGCACCGAGTAAACGAGTGCCCCTGACCGAAGAAGGGGCGCACCGGGGGTGGCAAATTTTTCGGTGTGATTTCCAACCTCCCCCACGCACCGAGGGCGGGGAGTTTGCGCTGCGATGCGTAAACGTTTCAAATCAGAATTTATAGCGTTAAAATATCCAGCCTCCAGCCGGCTTGGTCCTGGGTACTCCCCTCCTTTATGGCCGGCTTTAAACCGAAACCGAACCGAAGGGGGCGATTTGCGAGGCGACAATCTCGCCCGCGACAACCGACACTCCGGTCGGCGTGCAACCGGATGCTGCTGCCTTCGGCCTCCGGTGCGGAAGTTGGCAGTGATTGGGCACGCGATGGCCTGTCTGGCAGGCAGGGAAGCCGCCTGTTCGCAGTGGCCGACCCATTCTTGCGATTGTGAAGTAATTATTTTAAATTCATTGAATTAGACTCACCGCTGTGGCTGGCTGGTGGCATGCCATTTGGCCGAACGGCGACGGAGAGGAGCATCCTGTTGATGATCCTTTGATAACAAGTGGTATAAGCAACTGGGTTCGAGAAAACATGGACCGTAGCGTGAGAAGTTTAGGAGCATAATGCAATTAGGTGGGTTTTGAGGCGGGTTTTTGGACTTTATTCGACTTTAGTTGCCGACAATTATGTATGGATAATATAGGAAAGGCTGAGTTGTTGTTTCGAATGTCCTTAAAATGATGTATTTGGTAAGTTTCTTGTCTTACTAAAATTCTTGTTTTCACAATCATTTTCAAACGTGAGACCTCATTTGTGCGTTAAGCCATAACCATTATGACGTTTTTTGTCGCTTTCAAACGTAAAACATACCCAGCATTTACCTTCATAAATATATTCCACGGAGGCTACCCGCAAATGGCAGCCCGTGGAATATGCAGTCCGGGAGACCAGCTAAACACCGCTGATCCAAATTGGATTCGCTTTGAAGTGCGGAGCGCACGGTGCCGTAGTCCGTCATCCTATTACGCTGCTCCGGCACCGGGCGAGAACCCGCCTCGACCACCCTCGGCCAACCAGCATGACTAACCAAGATTCCGGGCACAGAAGCATAAATCCCTCCGTCCGCGGACCGCAAGAAAATCCCATTCATGTTCCCGGGTGCCCGGTTCCGAGGGGATTCCGTTCCGTTAACTGATGAAGTGATTTTATAAATGCGTCTTTTAACAGGACTTTAATTGTCTGCCGGTGCCGGCGACGGTGGCGGCACGGCGGCGGTAAAGCCCCCACCGACAGAGGAACCCTCGTCATCGTAGGGCGCCCAGGAGCGCAAAGATGTCCCTATCACCGACCTGCCGACCGGCCCCGAATGAGATGACTTATTTATAAAACAATAAATTTCAAAACAGGCTCGTGGCACGGATTTTCCGGAGCAGTGTAGATAGTCGTGCTTTCTTTCGAAAGTGTCTTTCGCCGGCACCTTTCTCAACCGAAAGATTGTACCAGCCTCTGAGATGAGTGGCCTGGCGGCCTGATTTTCGGTAGGCCCCGCATTCAGCGAACGACCCAATTGATAAAAGTTCTTTTAAGCAAAGTCAAAAGTCATCTCGGTGAAGGGTCTCCGCCGGTGCTGGGCACCTCACGATAGGGCGCCAATGTTATCGGATTTGCGGTCGAATTCACGCATTCTTAAAACACCACCTCATCTCATCGGAACGCACCGTCGTCGTCGTCGTTGTCGATGGGATAAACGGATCCGGTGTCCTTTTTTTTTGGTGCCGACATCCTTAGCCGACAAGGACCAAGCGGTGTGGGACATGGGCGTGCAAATCGGCGCATAAAAAGCGCTCGGGAAGCATCCCAAGGCGTGGCGTGTTGGGGAGCGGGGACATTGGCGCGACACAAGCGCGCGGATAATTAATTCAATTACAATGATACACTTAGCATAATGTTGTCATACTCGAATAATTTATAAAAGCGCTCGCCGCTCGCCGCTTACACCATTAACGCCAGCCGAACTAAATTTTTGCGGTGTTGGCAATTTTCTGGTTTTTTTTCCTGCCATTAACTGGCTCTCGACTGGCGCAGGATTTGCGTAGTCCTTTGGCGGCGTCGCCTTTTGTCAATATGTTTCAATGGGCCATGCTCGAGCAGAGCACGTCGATTGGTGAGTTTTAACAGAAACCAGATTTATCGATTAACTATCGATAGCTTTTAAATAAACCGTTGGCCACTTACATTGAGCTTTAAAAAATGGTTTATGTTTACCCAAACATATTCTCTCACCAATATGTTTCAAAGTTGGTCAAGAATGGTCTCCGAACTCTATCAGTTTCACCGGAATGATTTATTCCGGTGTGTGCGTGTGGCAATAAGGACACCTTGGTAAACCATTGTAAAGAAGCCCACAGCCCAGTCCGCCGGACTTGGACTTGGACAAGATTTTCCCGAAACTTTCCAACGTACTTCTTGCGGACCAGTTTGGTACGATGATTTATCTTCAGCCGCGTGTAATATGTTTTATCTCCACTCTCCATCTGCCGGCCATCGAATACGCCCAACGGATGAAAGTTTGTTTTCAATGAAGCCAATGTTCTGACTGCAAAAAGGCGTTGGCGCAATGATGTAAGGTCTCTGTTTGTAAGAAACGCCCCTCGAACGTTTGTCACAAAGCCTTAGCCCCGTCGGGTGTCGACCAAATTTTTGTCCAAGACGAAAGTTTAATAAAAATCCAAAACCCACGCCAACGAGGGGCCGCAGTCGAGTGCAGAACAAATTTAAACGATTTAATGAACGCACGGTGGCTCGGATCTGTCCCCATGGGTGCATCGGATCGGTACTCGAGACCCATTGAATATGATTAAACCATTGCCGGTTGTCTGTCGTACATCGCAATCCCCGACGTTATTACTCTTCCGGTTGCTGCTACCGATATTAAATACAAAGGTAAAAATGAATCCTTTCATCCGCTGCATTAGAATGTCCTTGTCAACCATTTGTTGGGCGAAGTCAAGTATTGGCGCGCACCACAGGAGGTAACCTGCGCAAGTGACAGCTGTCAACAAGCGCGACCCGGGGCTTCCGTTGGTCCGTTGGGATCACCTTTTTAATGAAGAATACTATATGAATGCGATATAGACATCGATATCAGTATTTAACATTTGGCTTCTATTCGTCGTAGTATTTTATTTGCTAACCCGCGGTCGTCGTTTGGGGCTCTGGCCATCCCCATTGGGATGTGGTCCTGCCTTGTGGGGCTAACGAAGTTACTGGACCTTTCCGCAATCCGCACGCACGATCGGGATGAGTGATAACTCTTTCAATTGGCTTCACTGACAATTAAATTTGCTCACCGACCGTAATGGCGGGCGACCGTGATTGAGATAATGCAATTGATGGATCGGGCGATGAAATAGAAATAATCGTCACCTTCGTAATTCCCGACACGTTATCGGTCGAGGGACTCGGGACTCTGCAGTTGACAATCCCTCCGCATGGGTCAGGTGCAGCATCGGGAGTAAAAGCGTAACCCAAGGTTCAGCTCACCACCACCCGACACGATTGAACTAACAATTGTTTACCCTCCTCGGTGTGCCCCGGCCTTGTTAGTGGCCCACTCCAGCAAACGCAATCATGGATAAAACATTATCTGCACCCTCATTATTTGTACAAGGTCCGCTATCGGTTCCAATCACTTTATTGGGAAGCCACTATTCCAATTCCGGTAAACGCTTCGGACGGTGGCCGAAGCGTCTCCGACATCGCCAACGACACCGCTGGACACTCGGACTCGGACGGACTTTCTTCTGTGGGAGGTGTCCACGTCGGTGGGGGGAGCAGTTTAGATATTCCGAGCACATTGCACGCTGGTCGTTCGTTCGAGATTCGGTCAGCCGGGGGAATTGGCTGTAGCCCCGCAGAGATCCGATGGACCCGTCGGATCCGTCCTTTTCTTGTGTGTCCTCTTCACCACCGTCGTACCTCGACATTCCGCTAGCGGGCATTTGTCTTGGGTGTCGATTTTTTGTCGCCCATTTTCTCCGGGCGACATGTCCAAATTGCCCCAACGGCGGCTAACGAGCTGCCGGCGTACGGTGTAGTTGGGTAATTAAAGTGACATGTGTGAATGGTTGTTGACAAACGGCAATCTTGCTACGGTGTCCGCCCGGTGACACCGACGCCGCGGGGAGCCTCTAAAACGGACTCGTGTAACTCGTGATGATTTCGACCAGAATGACCTAGTCGATCAGATGCTGGAAACCTTGGGGAGATCTGGAACCATTCTTTGGGCTCAGCCCTGTGTGGTCTATGCAAAACCTGTGGCACCGACTTGCAATCTTAGAACTTGCCCAACTTATGGCCAACAGAGGGTCCGGTCTACGCGGCAGCAGGGGATGATACGATGAAACAGCCATTAGTTCACGCACCACCGACCGAACTCGCTATAAATTCGATTAGCATCATCACTGGTCGCCGCCAGGTCCACCCCACCGGGGACTCCACACTCGGGCTCGCTGTTCGGTCACATATAAAAATAAATAACGCCTGATTAGAAAAGACTTCCCGTCGGTCGCCGGGTTGCACGGGAATACGGGCGATTTACTTCAGCTAAATAACAATAAATAGATCCTGTGCAGCGGAGCGTGCAGATCGGTGTGTCTGTGGATAGGTGAGCCGGCCACACACTGTCCATTTGTTAGGGAAATCAGTTTCGGAGTTCTGCTGCCGCCCCCGGGACCACGCCAAAATATGCCATGAGCCGACTCTAGTACCCGCCCGGACCGGACCGGACCGGACCAGCTGAGCATTATCACATTCCACTCCATAAAAACTGACCGATGGCCGTTTTGTGGTCCTGGCTGGCCGGTCCACACGGATGCATACGGGCACATGTGCGTGCGTGTGTGTGTGTGTGTGTGCGTGTGTCGGGCCAGAAGCTGGACAATGGGTGATGATAAGACTGACACTGGGAGAATTTATAGCCCCCGGCGCACGTTTCCGGTGGCCCAAGAAGTCGGTTGCGAAATCCGGACCGAACAGAGCGGGCACACGAAAAAAACCCAAAATTGTCCCACATTTGGGCCATTTCCATTATTTGGTCCACAGCTTTTTTACTCCCAACTAATTGCCCGTGACGTGCCCGGGAAAAAGGATTGCTTCTTCACGTCGGAGGCTCGCTCGAAGAATTGCGTTGACCGACCCGGGCCAAAGTTGGGCAACAATTTAAATATTACTTCCCGCCAGGACCAGGTCACGGGTGGCCCAAAGCCAAACGACTCGATAATCTGTCAATTGAGTCCTCGTGGGCTCACGGGGTCTGGGCGGCGTTGAAAGTGTCTGCGGCGAAAAGGTTAAGTAAATAAATGGGTCCCCAGGGACAATTAGTTCATTACGGTTTTCGGTTCCCATTCCGTTCCATGGGCGCCGCCGCCGGGCGTTGTGCCGGCCCACCCGGCAGTCGGCTTGTAAATCTCGGACACATCCGAAGGATAATCGATAGCAACCGTTTGGTCCCCTAACCGGGCGAAGGATATTCTGGCTGCCCAAAGGTCACCGCAGCAGCAGCAGCAGCAGCGTGACGGAAGGCGGTCCAGCGATTTGAAACTACTGTCCCCCGCCACACACACACACACACTGTCCACCGGCGCTTCCGGTGCTGTCGGCCTTTCTTTCGCCTCCTTCTTTTTAGTTCCTTAGCGCGGCAAGCGCGTACGGAGACATTGTCCCCACCGTTTTGATTTATGCCCGAGACACAAGTGTGGCATTATGTTGCATGCGGAGTTATTTATGGGAATCGATACAGTCGCCAACTCCCCCTGAACTCGCTGTTGTTTTTTTTTGTTGTCATTGATATTTATAGATTAGCCGAGGAGGCATGTCCTTCAGCCCGGCGTCGGAGGCCCCGGGACCGGATTGAGTCCACGTTTTTGGATCACTGGATCGGACCAAGAGCTCGAGTTTTCGGCATCTGGAAATCGGCAGAACGGTAGTACTTTTGCGTCGAAGAAGTTCCCCGGGACCGCTGCCAATACTATAAAAAGGAACCGCACACCGTTACAGCAGGGTATCCGCCCATCGCCGTGCCCGATCGCCCACCGGCTTCAGTAGAGCACTTAATTGCTCATCGCTAGATTGGTCCTATTCATTATCGTGTGCTGGCTGGCACTGGATGCTGGACTCGGCGAATCCGAAGGAGTCCCTCTAGGGCGGAATTAGTTCCATTTGAAAGTATAATCAAAGGCTGAATGGCCTTCATCGTCTCGGCTCGACGAAGAGGAACAAAAAAAACCAGAAAAGAAAACGAATCAGGAAATGAGCGGAAATTATCCTATCCGGTAACGGCGGACAAACCAAAATCGGTTATAAATATTAATTCATTTCCGTTGCTAAACGGCGCCTGCTTCCGATTCCCGGCGCACGATATTGGCTAATATGATTTGTGCCGAATTTATGTGCCTCCGCACACACACGGGCGCACGGTGGCGCCACCGACACCGACAGCATCCATTTCCGGTCCGGTCGCCAGTCACGCCAGGCACGCCGTTTTTATGTCCTAGCAATTAGGCCGGGACCGGGAGTGAAACTAATCGAACTTGATTTACCAACTTTTCCCTCGGCCTCGGCGGAGGCGGCGGCGGTGGCATGGAAATGAATGGGAAATGAACTGCAAAGCGTTTGATTGTTGATTTTATCATAATTACCACCAGTTGTTGTGGTGCTTTGGTTGCGCTTGCGTTGTTTTAGTGTCTTCGCGGTGGCCTGGCACACTAATTCATTACTATTGGCCCACGACACGCGCGCAGGCAATCGGAAAGCAGATATTTTCATCCACTTTGTTGCGGAATTTATGCCCCAAAACAAAATTGAACTTAAATGATAGCAAACAGACTAAACAAGTGAAGAAACAATGAGAGAGAACAAGTAAACCTCATAATTAAAAGCAAATATTCAAAACAACTCAGAAAGATAGCAATACTGCGAGGATTGGAGACCAAAGAAATCAACAACGTGGCAACCCAAAGTTAATAAAACAATTAATTGAGAATTCGTTAGGTATCTAGAAAAAAGTAGCAGCCCAAAATTATTTCAAACATGTTGGATTGAATAAGGATTCGACATTTTTACAAAGTACAAAGTATAAGTTGAAGGAAAAATTCTTTAGATCCCATCATTCGGTTGGTTGTTCCCTCGTTGACATTTCTTGAAGGATCTCCGAGTATCTTTAAGCCTTCAAAAAGTTAAATGTGAAAATAAGAGATAAATTGATTGAGAAATTGAGCTTACAAACTAAAAATTACCCATAAATAAAAGCCACCAACTTATCACTCAATCAAGTTGATGAAACAAATCGATCATTATTCGACACACGAATTGCAAGCGATTGATGATACTGATTATGCTTATCATATCCATAATAAGTGCACAAGTAAAATGCTACATTCTTGTATGGCCAAAACAAAAAAAAACAATTAATGCAACTTTACTGTTGCCCTTTATTACGGACCTTAACCAACTGCAACGCACTGCCACGAACCGAACAGTTTACCGATTTGTAAGAAACAGTTGACCCGTGCCAGCGAACAATTAACGTAATTGAAAAGACATCCTTTTTCCGGTTCCAAAAGGTACAGCATCCTCTGGCACCGCTGCTGGAGTGGTGAGAAGTGCAGCCTTGCCCTTTTGCATCAGGCACACAGCCCCGACCGAAACGAGACCCAATGAAGGGCGGCCCCAGGTTCATCAAATCACTTCGCCAATCCTCAAAACCACGTGCCAAGCGTCAGCCCAGGGCCAGCCCTAGGCCAGGCCAAGTGTTTGTGGTGTGCGGAATAATGTACGAGTATTTACGCAAATCGCTCGGCTGTAAATAATTGTCATTAAATATTTGATTTCCCAGCATTGTTCGCAGCAACGGCCTGCGGTGGCCGCCGGGCGTAGGGCGAAAGTTTTTAACCCTTTTCGCACTCCAAATGAAGAGAGCCTCGTCATCCTCACCATCATCGACGGGGTTACCGGGTTTTCAGCAATCAGGCAACGATAAACAAACTCTCTCTCGCATTTTCGGGGCGCACATTCGGTAGAAAACCTTCGCTCATTTGGCGCACCGCCCAATGCGTAACGGGGTGATCCCTTCACGTCGGCCAGCCCTAAACAGTTGGCCTCGGTTCGGTACATTCTGGGCCACCGGATTTGTTTAATTATCATCTGCGATCCGATTGATTCTCTTAGCGAAATTGAAAACTCGGGCTCTGGCACTACTAACTTTGTGGCTCGTTGCTGGCTGGTAAGTGAACAAACAATTTAGACAAACCGGTGGGGCCAACTGTAACCTGGTCCGACCGGAGGAGATTTGACTTCTTGAGCCGGGCCGAGCATATCGTTAGCATATGATTGCCAATTAACATACTTTTCCGTAATTGTTTGTTCACCCAACGCTTGATTATGCAGTTAGTCCACGGCTGTTGGCTGTTCGATGCGAGCGCTGCATCATTGGAGATTAATTAAGAGAACGAGTTGGCTTTGGTTCGACGACTTTTCATCCTCAGATTTGGGATGTTATAACGATTTACAGTTGAACCAAACTTTTTCATATACTTTATGAGCGATCTGACAGCCATGTGGCTGGCCGCACGAACATGAGTCACCAACCGAAGGTTATTGCACGCCGCAAAGCCTTTGACGGCTCGTGGCGGAGTTCACAGCTGTTCCTGTGGCCTGGTCCTGGCGTTAACTATCGTTGAAAAAATCGAAACGTTTGCATATTCCTCCCAAACGTGAGTGACGGACGCAGCGACACCTCGATACGCGACACTTTGTGGGCTCGAATTGCAAATTGAATACACCCGTGGTCACACCGATCACCGATGGAACCTCGACCGCAATGGTACACACCCGACCTCCCGACCTGGGACTTGAGAAGGCTTTCCCAAATTCGCAAAACAATCGAAATTCTACGCCCGGAGACGTTCTACGAAGTTCTACGAAGCTGGCTTTCTGGTCTAGAAAATGTGAAAAATAAATAACAGTCGTTTGTGAGTTTGGGAACACAAACGTAAACAGCAATTTAAAAAAAATTTCCACAAAATTATATAAAACTTGTCAAAAACTTTTCTGTCAAAAAACTGTCAAACTTTTCGCTCGTTCATCAAAGTGACCTACCTTCGATTTATTCGTAAAACTTAAACTTTAATTATTTCGCCCATTTGTGGAGCCCTTAAAGCTCGGACGGTCATTTACCTTTACGGTGGTTTGACGTTGGGTGGCGCTGACCAGACACGGGCCGGGACCATCGTGTCGGGGCCGTTACTGTTACTAACTGGCGGCGGTTTTCGTAGTTCCCGTTGGTAACGTACCTTGTGTACCAGACTCCGTGCCGTCGTCCTCGGTGATAGTCAAAAATTGAAGTAAAACTAAACCACCAGCGGGTCGAAAAATTGGGAACCCGCCGCGGCGCTCGCTGCCATTAACCTGGCACGAGGGCGCGTGTGTGGCGTGTTAGGTGAAAAGTGCTGCCGTCTGGAAATTTAACTCGCCAACCGGCTTCGATCGAATCGGTTGGCTAGTCAGTCCTGAAGCCAAGCCTGAAGAATCACCGCCTGCTGGAAGTATTGTAAAACGGCGAACAATTTGTGCACTCAGAGTTTATGCGGCGAAAGCTGGTCAAGTGACATTTTATGCCTGAGTCAGAGGTCACCACTTGATGTCCGGGTATGTTCAGAGCGGTCAGCTGATCAGAACAGTATGTGAACGGTCATGGTCTGTTTGATGTTTCGGACGGATCTATGGTTTTTCAAAACTCGTCGTTATTTATTTGAAACATACAAACAAAAATTTGGGGTTTTATATGCTAACAATTTCACATGTTGTCCGAAAGCTAGAATTTGAAATTTGAAATTTGGAGCCGGAACAGAACAACAATTTGAATTTCAGAAATAATATTCATCGCACAGGAAGACAAGTTTTCCATCATATCTTCGCGATCTAGGGTTAAATCAATTCCTTCTACTAAGTATACTTCTGTCGTCAAAAACATCGCCAATTTCTCCAAATCGCCGTGCAATTCACCGTTCACCAGCGGACAATTTTCAGTCTCCAAAAGCACAGGTGGTGACGGAACCATCGCCCGGGATCCGATTGGTTTCATTCGCCCGTTTCGAGGCATGTTCGGTCGGTTGTCAATTTATTTTCCGCCTAATTTGACCGCCCAGGATTTTCGTGCTCAATCCCGGGCCCCGGCTGCCATTCCACCTTCGGCCATGTGTGAGACAAAACAGCAAAAAAAAAATGATGCAAATTGGAACTCTCACGCGCGGGAAAGGGGTTCCGGCAAAAAGCGGAAACTCGAACTGGCGAAAATTGAAGACAATCTGAAGACGATCAACCCTTCGCACGCTTCGCAACCCGTGGCTCGCTCCGGTGGCGGCTTGTACATAGTTTTGTGTAACCCGCATCCAGCGCAGGACACACACGGGGAGACTTTTCCAACATCCCACGGGGATTCGAACAGATAAACTAAGGCCCGAAGAACAAATTGTGTGCCCGTCAGTCTATAAGCATGTCCTGGGCAGGGTCTCACCCCGGGACCATCATCTCGCGGTGCGGTGTGCGACATCGAGCATCGAAGCATAAAATTGTGGCCCCCGCGATTGTTAGCGTCGGGCACGTACCACGAATCACGCCCGGAACGCGGACTTTTCCGCGCGCTCGCGTCTTCACGGATCGCGATGTTTGGCAAAATGGTTGGTCCTTATTGTGGCGCCCTCCCCCGGAGTGGCCATCCCGACACTACAAGCACTGCACAACCCGGAGAAAATGTCGCTGCTCGCGCGAAGCGCCGCCACACACAGCGCCAATCAGCGCCAAATCGCAGCGCCCTGTTAACGATTGATTGCGTTTTTATCAGGAACCGTTCGTTTATCGCCAGGCACCGGGCATCGAGGACTGTCACGGACTGCACTTTCTGCACGTCGCGCCAACCATTATGGTGGTTTCGTCGCCGGCGCGAGATGATGGCAGGGCAAACAAATATCTATGGCCTATATCTTTCCCCGGAGGGGTATTAACAATGTCCCCGGCCCAACCCGGTTCGGCTCCGGCTGCTCGGGACAAGATATATTATCAAAGTCCGCGCAACGGCTCATCTGTGTGGTTTCCCCTTTTTAACCGATACTTTATTATGTTTACGGTCCGGTCCGGTGGCCACCGGTCATCGCTGAGATTTAATCACACATTCCATGTTTGGTGTTTCTTTTTCCTATGCGGGAAAATTTATGCACATTAGCGCGCGCGCCACGGGAAGGCCACCAGCCACCACCACCCAGATGCTTGCTATTTTCCCTCCCGACTGACCGACCGACCCGACCGAAGTGCTTTCGGATGCCCGAAATGTCACGTTTTACTCATTAGAAACCCCGGCAAACACAGGCCACCGGAACGGAAGTCGGATAAACGGTGGTTTGTGTGTCCTGGGTATAATGGGCACCGGGAGTGGACCGGCCGGCCGGCCAGAACCAAACAAACAGTCATAAATAGAAATGCTCGAACCGGCTGACCGGCCAAATTTACTGACCATCGGAACCGGAACCGGATTAGATTTCTTAAGACTCCTTTCGGGGCTCTCTCTTACGACACGGGACATCGTCTTGGGCAAATTTCATTAAAATTTTAAACGGCTTTGAGCCGGCTTTACACCGATAAAAGTATCCTGCCGCCCACCGCCCCGGTCGGAAGCTCGAACCGGATCCTAAGACGTGCCGATGCAATTTCATGCCCGCCGACCAACCCGAGCGCCGTCGAGCGGAAATGCTTTTGAATTTAAATTCAAATCTATTTATTATCACAGTCAATATCGTCGGCTCCAGGAAAGGGGTTCCCGCAGGCAGACCGGCATAAGGAGGTCAAGGAGGCGCGCGCCTGACGGCGGACACTTTCGACAGCATACATCTGTATCAACAGAACGTATCATAAATTTGGCAACTGCTTTCCCGTCATCGTGGGGCCGTTGGTATCGCTCTGCTTGTCGGAAGACACACTCCTCGGCGCTATCTAAATCAACTCCATTGGAAATTCCACGCACGGGACTCCGTGTCCGGGAGATGGGCCACAGTGAAGCTGGGCTGTGAAAAGTTCAATATTTTTTATTTTCCAAATTTCACGCTACATTCGCCTACACGGCGCGCCCCGAGGGGATCCTGGCTCTTCTTTTTAGCAAGATTTCTTCAGAATGTTCATCGCAGATCGTGCCTCAGGATATCCTTCGCTGAGAAAGTGCTCTTTTCGAGCCAGTGTTGGTCGGGCCAGTAAGTCGATTGTGATTTACGCACCGACATAATGGCCAACATTTGAATGGGGCTCCTTTCGGTATGTTCTACTGTGGTTCGGGCTTGTCTGTCAAGCGGAATGACACATCCCATCGGTACTTGGTTCCCTCGGCTGAAGCACTAGCCGGAACTCTGTTTTGATGAAATGCTAAGGATTGATCCTTAAAAATCTAAACCAAAATATCTAAGCATAGGCAGCACAAGGACTCCGATTCGATTCTTCTCTTTTCTGATTAATATCCCAAACTCAATCGCAACAAATAAAAGGACAATTTTACGACGAGTTTTCACGACGGACAGCTTCAAGAAAACGCGGAAGCGGATTATACACAACAACAACGACAGCAGGGATCGTTTAGGGGCCAACATATTGGTTTCTCATAAATCTTCCCTGATAAACCCCCCGCCCGGCGATGACCAAATCTACTGCCATGCTGCTCTCGTGCCCATCGAGGGCCGTCCATATGTCCGGCCGTCTCCCGATCCGACCGTCAGGATCGTCACACGGGACGGCCGGCCGAGCACAATCTTTGAAGATTCTATTAGTGCTCGTTATCTTCGGCCCTTCGGTCGATTTTTTTTACCATTATCATAATATTTAACCTTTGTCCAGGCTTAGCGACTGAGGTTGATGCTTTGCGGTGCGTAGAACGACGCCGATTCCCGCCTTTTTTCCGCAGATTCACTCATAAGACGCCGAGGCGGTGGCGCAGAAAATAGCTGCACATAATATCATGGCACATCGTTGCACGGTGGGAGCGTGGCCAATTTCTTATAGTCTTTTATTATTTATTGGCACTCCTGTGCGCTGGGCTGCTCCCTGCTCCCTGTAGTCCAACAGCCAACAAAAAACGGTGGTTCAATAAAAAACAGAACGCCAGAAACATTTAATATGCCCGTTCCCGAAACGGCGAACATGTGGCGAAATCTGGACCGTGTTCCCTATCCAGGGATGGGAAAAATCAGGACATCGCGATGGCCAGTGTCCCAAACACCACCACCACCAGCGGCGGGGACCGCCGGTTATCGAAATCAAATCCCGACAGCAGACCGCGCGGTTGACCATTTTTATTTATTGTTTTCTCCACAATTTGTTTCGCCCTGTTTCGGTTCGGCTCTCTAAGTTCAGTTGGCCTGCTGCCGAAAGGTTTTTTTTTTATATTCACTCCTCCCGGCCAAGAGACCATAAACGATTGCCGATGGCGAGTTGTGGTTGCCAACAACCTCACAATCCGGGGCGGCCTTTATGGGCCAGAGCAAATCGTCCGGTCAACAGCCAGCCAGCCGCACGAGTGGCCAATATTATTGTTTTATGTGTTCCATATGCAAATTACGGATTTCGCATGTCCACACCTTTCTGTGGAGTAGACCCTCGGGACGACGGAGGCGATGTGTGGCCCAAGTGACTCCCTTGCGCTGGATTACACGGGGTTGTCGTCGGCTCACAGTAATTCGCTCTGATCCCACCGCAGTGTGGAAATCTTCCGATTCAAAGGTCATCGTTCGAAAGGACTTCTTCCAAGGCACGTGAAGTTTTAGACCCTCAGCATACTTGAAAAGTCCCTAGAACTAAGTGCATAAATTAATAATAGACTTCTTCTGAACCATCAGCCAACAGCGGCGCATCTTATGTTACGATGGAACCAGGTGAGTTAAAGTGGCTATTGGCCGCCCCAAAATTGGGGGTCAGTCGTGCACGGGTTGAACGACTTCTGGCCCCGTACACATGGCACCGTGAAAAGTGCTGGTGCATCGAAATCGCAAAACTGGTCACAAAACAATACGCCAGCCCACGAGACCTATGCGACACACACACACACCCCTTATTAGCAGCATTGCAGTTCATTGGCCCGCCGCCGACCATGTATCGATTGCCGACCAGCTAGCCCACCTAGGCCACGGTGGTGCCAGCTCAGCATATTTTTACACTGAAAACTGCACAGGCCGTGGCCACCGGGACGACTGACGAGAAAAAAACATGGCGAAAGGCCAATTCTGGGCGCCCGTCATCGCCGCTTCTGGGCAGCGGCTAATTAAACCCACCGGAACCTTGAGTGGCCATCCGGTTGCAGGATTTGGCACCAAATCGAATCGGAAAATCGCTTCGGAGCATCGTAAAAAAAGGCACCAACCGAGAGTAATAATCAAGCAAGCCCTTTTGGGCCAGCAACGTGGACGTGTGAACATTGTTTGGTGCCTCCCGGCGGGCGGACCCTCTTTCCTGCGCGACAATCCCACGCGCCAGGGGAGCGCCTTCGTCGTCATCGTCGTCATCATCATCATCATCATTCGTCCTTATGTGTACGGACGAGAGACTTCTTTATATGAGCCAAACGTGACTTTTATGAATTTAATTTTCCAGCCCCCAGCCGCTTTGGCCATATTCCGGTGTCACTGTCACCATCTGGCAGCATCCGGAAGGTTACGGCGCGGTACGGCGCGAGCGACGGAAAAACAATCCTTGGGAGAGTAGCTCAAGTGGCGGTTGTTTCGGTGGCATGAAGCGAAAAATTAGGACCACTTCGGGACACGTTTGTTGTTGTGGGGGTTTCGATTCGTTTTAGCATGATCCAGTACTTTGAAGGACGTCATCGGCCAATCAGTAGGCTGCAACAGTTTGACAGCGACATCCGCACAGATCCTTCTGTGATATTCTTGAATAGATTTTAGCGTCAGCAAATTGAAGAAACTTTTGGTTTTAATGAAGTAAATAGTATTTATTAAAGATTTCATCAATTTACAAAACAATTGGTTAAGTGATGAGAAACCTACGTTAAGCTAGGCTTCTCTAGAATCTTCTAGAATCTTGAACCCGATCGGCTCAATAGTGTTTCAGTCTATATGAGACACACAGTCATACAGACAGACAGATAAAATGAGTTTCCCTTTTTACCGATACACAGAGGACAGCGGAATCGCCGGACATTGGAACGTATTTATTAAAGCTCTCCTCTTTCGCTTTCTGTGGCGAAGCGTAAACAGTTTTATCGTCGTCCCAGACTGATAGTAAATGCCATCCCGGGGCCCATATTGATCAGTCGCAGTCTTCTTCAGTTGATTGCCGTAATGAGCCCAACGAAGCGCCAGGGACTCGTTTCCCTTTATTTTTTACCGAAACAGGGGACCGACTCGAGGACAGGACATCTTCATTCGCTCGACCGTTTTTGTTTCGTCCCTTCTCAAGACGCTCCCCTACATCGTCGCTCGGCTCGGCCCGGGTTCAACCCCTGACTCGGCCCGTCCCGCCCCCGGACAAGGACAATCGCGGAATCGGCGCGGCTCTCCTGATCTCTGAGACGCGCTCGAAGGTCAGCACGGAAAAAAGAAAGAATATTCTAAACAACAACGGCCAACAACCGGCTATCAACCAATAAAAAGTGATTTTACCAAATTGGATGCCGGGCGGTTCCCGCTCGTGGACGCGTAGTAGGGTAAGCGAAACGGTGTCACTATCGATGATTCGATGATACTCGATGCTGCTGCGGAGGACCCCCCCCCCCCCCCCGCCCGGATGTCGAAGGCACGTTACACTCGTTTAAAACACCGGCAGCGGTGGCTGTGCTGTCCTGGCCACTGTGGCCCTTTTGAGGATTGGGTAGGCCCAGGTTTTGGGATGATCCTTCGGGAGTTGGAATTGCTTTCTAAATCCAGTCCATTCAGAACGGAGCGCGTGCGGGCAGAAGAAAGCGAAACGAGGAACCGGGGACAGGCCAAGGTCCAGGATTTTTATGTCCCGAGCGCGCGTGAACATGGGCAGCCTTGATCGAACGTACCACCGATGGTCACTGTAGGAATCGAAACCCATGCGGGGCTGTACATCTTGAAATGTGTGAGAATTCTATATGGAAAAAGTGTGAGTTTTTATCTTCAACATGGAAGAAAGTAATAATAAGAAGCAAAATAATGGAAAATTAAATTTGTGTAAAATATAACCCAATCAGATCAGCTAATATTAACTGGCCTATTGTTTTGTCCTATAACAAAGAAAGCTAACCATACTCACCAATTCTCACCGTAGACAGTGCTCCCGCTAGGAGGGTAATTCAAAAACAAAACCCCGCAGTCGTTGGGCAAAACACGAGAGAAAATATTCAAACACAAACAGTCCCACTTTCGCGATCGTGATTCTCTAATCTAATCCACGGTCGTCATTAACGGTGCATCTAATCAGCCTGATTCGATGAACTCACCGGAGGTGCAACAAAGTTGCGCCCGATTGTTGCCAGTTGCAGTTTATTGGCACCGCCACTGCGAGGCGATAGGGTGGCAGTAACGGAACGTCCCACAAGGTCCGAGTGTGACTGCATCTTATTACGAAATACCAATGCAGAGCGGTTCACGGTGTCGTTCCGTTTTCCGGTGTGAATTCCGGTGGCAGCCCAGCCCAAGGATGAGAAAAGTAAAATAAAAAACGTTTGCGTTTGCCTTTTTTATGTTACAAAAACACACGCGAGCCGCCTGTCACGGAAGGACGATGTCGCCCGTTTGATGGTCGTCCGATCGTTCGATTTTTAATGGCAACAACTGATAATAAAATTGGCCCGATATTTGATTAAAAAGTGTGTAGCCCAATAAAACACGTCCAGTCGCGGAGCAACATCCGACCGATTCGGGTGGCTTACCTTTATTTATTGTTTTCCACGGGGCGGCTCGGGATGCCCGGGAAAACGTTTTGATGAACTGAACAAGAAATGTATTTATGCTCTACTGGCACGATAGTAGTTCCTGTCTGAGACGTGTATTCAATCAGCAACACAAGAGATAATAATTTCGATTCAGTATGAATCACCCGAAACTGGCAAGATTATGACTGCCGGTCAATCATTTCCCTGCGAGTAAGACAAGTGTATTCGGATGTCGAACAACGGTTCCGGTTGGCTTACAACAACAAGTTGCTCTCCTCACACACACACACACACACGGGTTGCCAGATGTGGACGCGTGCATATCTTTGCCGGTCAAAAAGGGGTGCGAAGCGGACACCGCAGAGATCAGGATCATTATCCTGGTCACGTTTTTCGGTACATCGTTACCAGCAGTGTCAGTGTCGGCGGCTTTGGGTGTGTGCCTATCTGATGAACAGAGCGCAGACACCCCACTCGGTGTGGCTCCCTTTTTTCATAAGTGTGGGAAATCGACCCATTTAGCCCGTGTGCTGTCCAGCAAAAGTCCGAGTCGAGAGCGGCCACCCGTCTGGATTTTATTCGTCGGTGCTGGTGCTCTCTATTTTATTTTACAACCTTCCGGTGTTCCGGCTGAACCTTATCTCCTCTCCGGCCTCGGTGACGTGTGTGCGCCAGTGCCGTGAGTGGACGGCGGTATCTTGGGCGGTAATTCGGTTTCTGCGTGTTACCGGCACCCAAAGCGCGTCCGGTGTTGATGCTGCTAATCTGCGGCGAACTGCGAATCCGGAGATTTCGTTTCCGTGTGACGCATTTTTTGTGGTTTTTTCGGTTTGCTAGCCGCCAGATTCTGTAACCGGAGTTATTTACTTTTGCTGTGGAGTAAGAGGAAGAATCCACTTGAGAATGGGCACAGGTCTTTGGTATAAAAAGCCAATACCGAAACATACCGTGTGATTTCAACACTCGCGTGCATTGGAATAAATCATGCCCGTGTTTATGGCCTTTGTCTTAGAAATTGTTTACAATTCTGATGTTCGGACCACTGGGCGCGTGGACCCCCTTCGGAGTTTGTTCATTTCGAATTCAAACTGTCAAACTCAAAACGGTGGACACCACGCGAGTTGGTCCAGTTATTAAACAACACAAAAAATCATACCTTCGAGCTCCACCGTAAACACAGACCCAGGCTGGGTCGTTCTGCTAATCGGCCATTCATCGGTTTTGGGATTTATACGACAGGGCCTCGGTACCGGACAGGCGGAACGAGGAATAAATGCTCTGGTCGCCAACACTTATGATGGAAGTAAACAGAACAAGTGCTGGCAGCGTGCCGTGAATTGGCCCGTGTCCGCGGTTCACGTCTCGGCCTTTATTTTCCTCGGTTTTATTTCGTAAACAAACGATTAGATAATTAAGCCACTGGCGTTCTCCGACGTTTCCGAGATTTTTGGCTGGCAGATTGTCACCGAGAACCTTTGCCGGTTACGCTGAGGTTGCTACGATCGTTGCCGTGCGTAGCGATGTGTCGTATCAAAAACTAATGCTCGCTACGCTTCGAAGCCAACGTCGACTATGTTACACAAGTTTGAAATTTTGTTCGTTGAATGTTTGTTTACAGTGAATGTCGTGGATCCAATAAAATTCCAAAGAAGGATGGTTTAGAGTATTTTCATGTTACGGTCGATCTTGAGCAACGTTAACTCAACGGCAACGTAAAGAAATAACTGTGAAGGAATAAAATCACCATTCCAAGGCAAGTCTTTTAAACCCCCTTCTGGGGCTGCACTAAAACGGCTGGAAGAAGCTACCCGGGCAGTCGTTTGGAGTTTTCGCAACGATTGTTTCCTCACAACTACGCTGGTGGGACATTGGATTCCGTACCGTGCGTCCTTAAACCTAGGGAACGCCTATTTCTAAGCGACCCAACGCCCAACAGCCCAACAGCCCAAGGCAAGCATTAAACGAATGGAGGCTCCTCGTCTGGCCGATTGCAGTTTGACGAAGGCCCCGGGTTTGCGTTTTTCTCCGAACCGACTCGCGTTGATCGCGTTGTTGATACGCGAAAAGAGTTATGTGTCAGATAAACACGGAGCCACCCAGGCGACGCATCCGGAAGGACCTCCGGACGGGACACGATGGGACGATATGACAGGGAACCCGCGCCACGTTACCCCGTCCAAAGTGGCGGCAAGCGGTCGGCAAAGCAAAACATATCCTCCGCCGGGGTTCCGTTATTTTTTCGCCCACATCTTCTTCTGCTTCTTTTGGTCGCTATCGCCAAACAAACAAACAGGAGGCTGAGGAGGAATTGTCCACTTCTGGTTGGACGCGGTCGCGGGTCGCGATCGATTTCAGCTGCATAATAACGTCCGACCGACACACGACCGACGACCCACAGCATCGCCAGGATCGCGCGGGCGGTCATGTTGTTGCTGCCCGTGTTGGCCGCGCCCCCGCCCCCGGGGGTTTCCCTTTCTCGTTTTTCGTCCAAATAAAATATCATTGCGGGAGGTTTTGTTTTAAATTTTGTTGTTATTTGTGTGTGTTTTTTTCTTACTGTTTTTCTTTAACATCATTTAATGATAAATTGTCGTTATCCGTTTGTTGGGTCTCGGTTTGTGGTTTCTTGCTTTTTTACGCTTACGTACACTAGTGGTAGCTCAGGGCTCGTTCGCTGTTCGAAGTTGTCTTGAAAGAGAACGCCTAGAGGTAACTGAGAGCAGAGGACACTGCTCAACAAGACACGATCGATCCTTCAAATGCATTTCACCGCCTCGTGTCACTGATTGGAGCGGATTTTAATGCGCGTTGCGAAAACTAAACCTCGTAATTTCAGCTAATTTTGTGGCTGTCTTTTTAGAAGAACATGATATCTGTTCCTGCGCTGCCTCTGGTTGTCACAGATGCTTATGCTTAGCTTTCCTATCGGTATCAGTTATTGTTATTGCGTCCTACAATGCTTCTCGTATATGTACACTAAAACAAGCACCGTCTATCACGTGCTCTTCAGTGATGGCCCGTTTGGCCATTCGCTACTAGTACTAGCTCCCAACACAAGGACCTCGACAGCTCCTCGACTCAGTCGTATACCTTTGCTTTTTCTTGCTGAACCTGTCGAAAGTACACATTTTCACGTGTGTCTCACTTAAACGGCGCTTGATACGAACTGAAGCCATTAAATACAATTAAACTGAAGAAAAAAAATCCGTTTCCCTATAACCACAAAAATTTGATCTTGATAACCATACTTTTCGGGTATAAATTTAAACCCGTCACGCAAAAAAGCTGGCCAAGTGCTGCCTTTAAGCCTAACCTATCCCCGCTTTAAAATTATAGTAACCATTTAAACTAACGAAACGAACGTTGACACACGTCAAATCATTTTAGTACAATAAGGCATTTTCTTATAGCACTAACTTGAGAACACTATTTCACCGCGGATTGCGATTTTGTAGGAATATAAGAAACCGCTAAAGAAGGCGACCTCTCTGCTCGGTACGAACCTAGGCATAGAATGCGTTCCTGGAAACGACTAAACTAACTAAACGATTAAACGGCCAAACAAGGATGTCTAGCTAACCAAGCAGGATAACTGTTTGAAATCAATTACCGCGTTCAGCGCGTTTGCGATTGGCTCGACCGCACCGCGCAGGATCAATCTTAATAACACTCCCTTCGAGACACCACGGGTGGGCACACAACAAAAAGCGATGCTGAGATCGGAAGAACGAAACCTGTCGGTTCTCAGGATAGCGCCCTTGCAACGTCCAGTCACTCCAGGTCCAGATGGAACTTGCATACCACATACTCTAACGCGCCACCGTGGGGCGGCCCTAAACTTACATCACTTATTTACAATCTCCCTTCAACTTCTCGGTCCTGTTGATCACCTCACACGCACGCACGCACGCACCATTCCGTGTTCCGCATTAACAACCGGCGTACCGCCCGACCCAAGATGGCGTCTGGGCGCCACCGAGCGCCGTCTGGCGTCATACGTAATACTCCTGCGAGCTGACACTCTCCGCGATCAGCTGCTTCACGGAAGGAACTAGTCCGGAGCTGGCCCCGCTGCTACCGTTGGTACCGGCCCCACTTCCTGCACTGCCACTTCCGGCGCCGCCATTGCAGGAACCATTGTTGCCGTGGTGGGCCCCACCCTGTTGCTGCTGCTGCTGATGATGATGGTGGTGTTGTTGCTGGTGTTGTTGCTGGTGTTGTTGCTGCCGAGATTGCTGCTGATACGTTGGATGCTGTTGCTGCTGCCGAGATTGCTGCTGCTGCTGCTGCTGATACTGTGGGTGCTGTTGCTGGAGCACGTTGGCCTGAGACTGCTGGTCCCGCTGGTACATCTGCAGGGTCTGCATTAGCTCGTCCCGTTCCTGCTTGATCTTTACCAGTTCGGACTTGATCTGTTGCATTTCGTGGTGCATGTGGCGGTTCGTGAGTTCCAGGTCTTGCCGTTGCTGAAGCCGCTTCGAGCGACAGTTCTGTGCGTAGCCTCGGTTCTTCAGAGTGCGACGCTTCTGTTTCAACCGCACGACCTGGTCCCGTGGGCAGCCGTGCAGGCGTTTGTTGAGTTCGCGGACCGACAACGTCATCAGCAGCTCGTCGTTGATGAGGTCCTCCGACGACAGGCCGTTGCCACCTCCGAGCCCATTGTAGCAGCTGCCGCCGCCACTGCTACTCGTTCCGTTCCGGGGCGATATCGTCGAGCTGGTCGAACTGACCGAGTGTGGTCGGTTCGGGTGCAGCGAGTGGTGATGGCCGTGATGGTGGTGATGGTGGTGCGGGTGGTGCTGATGGTGGCCGGACGCCGTGTGCATGTTCAGCGGCCCGAACTCCAGCTGGGCCGCCGTGATATGATGATGATGATGATGATGCCCAAAGCCACCGCCAACACCGGCTCCTCCGCCACCATTAACACCCACACTACCGCCTCCACCACCCACCCCGCCACCGATGCCACCCACCACACCGGCACCGCCCATCAGCATACCATTCTGCCCGGTCTGCCCACTGACGGCCAGCACACCGGCGTACTCCTTCCGATCAATCCACTCGCCTTCCGGTCCGATCGCACAGTGCAGGGGCCGCAGATCGAGCGGCTGCTCGCCCCGCATCGTCTGCGGCAGGAACATCATCTCCTCGACCAGCCCACTCTGCGGCCGGCCGGTCCCATAGTACGCTCCGGTTCCGTAGCCCGATCCGGCCGTATTACCACTGCCGGTGCCACCTACAGTCCCCTGACCCCCACCGCCCACCACCACGGGACCGGCGGAGTTCGGGGACCCGATCACGGGCGGCGTTTCCGGTGGCGTCGACGGAACGCCACTGATCGGCGGATTGAACAGCATCGGCTGCCCGTGCGTTGGACCGCCGACGTGCGTGAACAGATCACCGGCCGTGCCGGGCGAGCAGGCGTGCAGCTTGCGCTCCTCCAGATGCCAGCCACCGCCCGGCCCCGCCACCACCGTGCCTCCATTGCCGACCGCCTTCAGCCGGATCGGCACCAGGACACCGTTCTCGTCGACCGTACTCCCGTTCCACACGTTCTTCGAGCCGCCGAGCACCACCGTCGGGCTGGTGTCCTCCCGCTTCACGTTCGGGCCCGTGTCGTGGTCCAGGTGCTCGAGCACGAACTCCTGGATGTAGTTGTCGCCAAAGCTGGGCTCGTCCAGATTCATCGCTCGTGCCAGCCGGTCCAGTGGTAGTTTCATAAACGCGCCCTACACCACCGTCGTCACACCCGCCGAGCTACGCGATGTCACTGCTGCGCAGAGGAAGGAACCTCGGTGCGCCAGGGCGTCCACGGTGATCCCGTTAGCTCCCGGCACCACACGGAAGCACCACGCTACTAGCCGCGGCCTAGCCCGCCCCTAGTAGATCACTCGGACGGACCACAAACAAACAACTCCTCGAGCGCTTTCTCTCTCGCGATCAGGGGGCTATGGTCCGACTCGGACCACAATAAGCACGCACACAAACACACGCGGAAACAATAACACTCGCGGGTGAAACTCGATTCGAGGAGAACCCGAGGCAAAAAAAAAACGCGTGCGCGGGTCCCGAAAGAAGTTTCGACCGACGATGGCGGAGACGATGGCGGGTCTAGAATGCCAAGCTCCCCAGAGCTCCGGAGCTTACTTGTTGGATGTTTATTTTTCTTTTCTGTTTCGTTCCACGGAACCGCTTTTCACCCGCCCGCCGGGGAGTTCAGTCGTTGTTTGGCTTGGCTCGGTCGGCAACTGTGTCAACCATTGTGTCAGGAAGAACTCGCCGTCCACTGTTATGGCACAACTTTCGCCCACTTTCGCGACCCACCACGATTCGCACTCACACGCTTCTCAGTGCACACGTGCACACCCGCCGTCGGGGGGTGGTCGCTGGATGTCACTAGTCTTTGAACTCGGTAGTGTCCTGCCACACCTGTGTAAAGGACCTCTGTGAAGCGCCGACCACGGATTACGTCAGAGAGTTGGGCCCGTCAAGCGCGGCCCGCGTCGCCAGAAAATGATGTTCACCCGTTCACGGTTCGGAAACAAATAGAGAGCGGACGTTCGCTCGTGCGCACCGCACCGGAATTCGCTCCCGGCATCCTCGGACAGCCAGGCCTTCGAGGACGCCAAACTCCGCCCACTGGCCAGCGGTGCCACGTGTGCGACGGTGGGGTGTGTTGGTGTGCGAAACTTTGCACCCCTTTCGAGCCAACCAGACGGCCGCCATACACCCACACACACAGATCCGCGCGCTCGTGGTTCACCAATTCGGACGCCGCGCTCGATTTCGATTGAATTCCGCGCATGAGCAATCGCGCGAATGCCATCACATGTGGCCACAGAGTCCTTTCGCCATCGACCAGTCTACCCTCTGTGTGGGGGACCCAGGGCCAGGACCTGTTCGCGAGAAGGTGCAACCTCTGATGGACAGAAAAATCAATTTCGCGCCATGATTCGGGCCGACCAAATAATGGTGACACACAAAACGCGATTCGCGATCTTTAAACGTGAAGATTATGATAAAATATGTTTCACAGTTTTTAAGCAGCTTAAAAGCCCTGGGCAGCCCATCGGAGAAGCTACAGTTCTTTCCACCGTTACGCAACAGCCCGAAAGCCACGGGTTTTTATCGGCCGTTCTGTTTTGAGTTTGAAATAGTTTTGCGTTGCGGAGAGGAAAAACATTCCAAAACGAGTCTTTTGGTTTCCCGATTTGCTTTCAGCATCCACTTTTTGTTGGGATCCCCAGCTTTCTTTGGGAGTTCCATTTCTTTTGCAGAGGTTATCGGCGGCCATAACAACGTCACCATGGACAGCAAAAAAAAACAAGGAAATCGAAAGTGATTGTCCAGCCCTAGTCCTGCCGTCTAGTTCCTGTGTGTTCCGACCACCGCCCGGCCAACGAGAATGTCTCTCTTGTCCGCTGCTCTCTCCCCGTGATGTCGCCGCCACCACAAAAACCGAGGCACATTCGCGTCACGTTTTGCGCCACGGTACACGGAACGTGGTTTTTGCATAGGGATATTCTATTTCCGCCACCGCCGCCAGAGTGGGCCACTGGTTTACCAGGAACAGACACTTTTCTTTTTTCCCACCCCGGGTGGATCACGCTGGAATGGGTTTTATTCTTCCTACGTAAACCGAAACCGCATCGCTACAGCGCGCCACATCGGAGAAGCCACGAGGATTGGTCGAATGTGTTATTTCAAACCATTGTAGAATATCATTTGAATTCTCTTTACGCATGTGGGTTTCAGGGCAACAGTTTGTTGTGCCACGTCCTTGGTCGCAACCGAAAAATCTATTCTGCACAAATGTTTCTAAAATGGTTCAGAATTGGAACAAAACTATCTCAAGTTCTTCAGTGTCCAGTGAAGCTTTTGCTAGAGGTCACAAAGTAGAGAAAGAAGTAGTGGGCACAAAACGATAGTACAGAGGCTTTCATCATTCCCCAATAATAATGAAACCAGAAATATTCTTGTCGTCTTTACGAACTGATTGACTTAGATAGAGTATTCCGTAGTCACTTATCACGGCATAGGTGTCAAAGAGAAAGAAGAGAAAAAAAATGAATTTAACGGATTACGGTAAAACAAAGTAACTTTTCAAATCATCAACTTTAAGGGTTAACGTTGACCAACGCATGAATCGACGAAATGTCTGGAACCTGAATGAATCGATGAAGCCTTTCGTCGAGCTGTCAGATGGTTTGGCGTGTGAAATTTGCTTGTAAACAAAAAATTCGCTTGAAGCCGGAAAAATTTTTGCGTGTTGAAAAATGGAAGAAGACTTCAGTTACTACGTCTACATCACACTCACGCTGGTTCCCGTTTATTTAGCATTCAAGCTTGTGCAATGGATGGGCTGGGAGCTATTCGTGAACAACTAAATCCGTGACGGTGCCGAGAAAACATTCCAAAAAGTACAAATCGCACAAATAAAAAACAGGGATGGCTGATAGAATCGCCAAATGTTAGTATCCACTGAGTGCAGTTGACGAAGGAAAGTGGGACCGCAGTAATTGGCAACGGTCCCGGTCGATGGCGATGGTGCGTCGCTTGAGCATTATCTCGCGCTCCAGCTCGTTCCGGCGGTTTACCAACTCTTGCTTAACGTCTTCTTCCTGTTTAAGCAGGGCATTCATGGCCGAGGTGCCCTCTTCGAGGGACTTCACCTCCGCGATCAGTAGGGCCTGCGGCTGATCACGACAGTTCTCGACCCGCGGACGCTGGTTCCTGTTATCCAGCCGAGTATGCACGACCATCATGCCATAATCCATGTTGCGAATGGCCACTTGCAGTTTACCGATCTGTATCTCAGTGTCCGCCAAACGTTGCAAGGTCTAGAAGAATAGTATGATACAGTTGTCCAGCCCTAGTAAAGGTCATCCGGTTGCTTACCGTTCGTAGATCGATCTCGAGTTTTTCACGTATCTCTTCCATGCACGAAATGCGCGTAGCCAACGCCCGCTCCACGCAATCGGCTTGCGTACGAAGATCACGGGCAGCGTTCGTCAGGATGGCATCGAGCGTGTTGCGCAACTGTTCAGACTTCAAGCGGCAGTCGTTGAACATGGTCAGAGTTTCGCGTGTAAACTTTTCCCAATAAATTTCCGTAGACTGCCTGTGGAGGACAGAAACCGAGCAGTAATTGGAATGGCGAACTGGCGGATCACATTTCGTTGATCGTACTCATTGGAGCAACGTGTCGCCCCTGGCTTAAAGAGCGTGTTTGTGGACTGGTTCCGCAGGTTGCAATTGATGGCATCGTTCTCGTGGGCAACCTTCTTCTCGCTCCAATCGAACTCCATCCTCTGGCGGACCGCCCGATTATCGCTCTGCTGCTGCTCGATGTTGGCCAGCGTTTTCAGCAGAATGGCTTTGATCTCCGCTATTTGGCTGATTTCACGGATCAGCTCTTCCTCCGGTCGATCGCGTATCAATTCCGTGTCAGGACGTCCGGTGCGACGTTCAAGACACTCGTTCGCTGCAATTGGTGCAAACACACTTAGAGACCGGAAACGGCGAGAGTTTCCACATCTTACCAATAGCCTCCGGCAAACGCAACACGGCAAGCGATTGCTTCAGTCTACGACGCTGGCGCTCCATGGTGGAGATTTCTTCCTGCATGGCAGCAATCGCACGGTGAAGTTCGGATTTCAAATCATCGACGTTCTTTGCACGCACGTGCAAACTCTGCGTACAGTCCGTCTGCGTCTTGTCTGCCGTCGCATATGTGCGGATGATCGTATTCTTACTGGCATTCTCCACCCGAACACTCTTATCAACGGTACTTTGGCAAGCGGCTATCATGTCCGCATTCCGCTGACGCCACTCATCCACGCTGTACCGCGTGATGGAGTACTGATTCACCACCGGTCGTGTTCCCGTTTGCCCGGACAGCACACCCCAATCCACGCGACCCGTTGCCCACGGACCGATAGGATCCATAGGCTTGGCCAGAGGATAACCATCGGAATTGCCATCCCGTTGGGGTAGATATGGAGGCGGCTCGCTGGCCGGCAATCCGACGGGATTCGTCTGTAACTGTAATGGGAATCGTGGTTTAGTTTAATTTTCTTAGCAATCAAAACGCGCACGAACCTCGGCCTGGTACGCTTGAATATCTGCCGCTGAAGGTTCGCGTGGTGTGTGGAACGGATTATCCAACGACGTTTCCTGTAAGGATGCTGATCATTTATACACCTTGCCGTGTATGTCGGCGAACACACGCTTACCGTTTGAATGGGCTGATGTTCGATGCAGACGGATGCACACGGCGTACACGGTGGACAATTAAGCTGTGCCATTCTAGCTTTTATATGCCGAATTTCAAATAATGCTCAAATGTGCTAAACTGGAAACCAAATAATTTGCTAACGGGACAAGTTCCGTTGAAAAACAAATGGTTGCTACGATGGTTGGCTCAGCAACCGCTTGAGTGGTGTTACTAGGGAACCATCAGGCTGCGCGATGTGCTTTTCCAATTTATCTACAAATTTAATTGTTAAGTCGAGACGATAAACTATAATTTATTGTTTAAATATTAATAAATCGGCAATGTACATTTCAAAATACGAAGTATTTCACCACTGTTACGCAACATGCATACTTTCAGGCGCTCTAGAACGGGCTTTATAAAAATTTTACAAATCTTTTATTATATCAGCTAACAGAGGATTCACAATGTTTTTAAGCCGACGTACCCCTTTAACCGAACATTCAATGTCGTCGATTATGCTGCTGATTGAAAGACGATTCCTTATCAGCTTGGTCAATGCTTGAACGTACTCTTTGATATTCCGTTCAAGCTCACCAACCGGCGAAGGCGGGCGGCCCAGCGGGTTGGAAATGAGAAGATATTTTGAGTTTGTCCAAGAATGCCTCAATAAGCGGCCTGTAGTAGAGTAGTACGAAATGCTTTCTTCTGACTCAGATCCGCCCGGATACTGGATTATTTTCCTAACTTCTTTCACACTTTCGGATAATTTGTCGCCCGTTTGCTTCGTTATTGGAACTGCAGCAGTGAGTTTATGTACACAATTTCCAACTCTGCCCTGGATGTCGACTGTTTGGCTGCAGATTTCCCCAACGAAATTGATCAGTACGAGATAACGGAGCAACAGGAGCTGCAAGCCGTCTGGCAGAAGCATCATCTGTTGTCGTTCTTCTTCGGCATTGCCCGATTCCCGCAGCATACCCTGGAAACGATCCGTGTGCAAACCGTTACACTCCTGCCGATAAGCCGTCACGTTCTGATGCTCGTCAAAGTAGAGCTGTATTTGTTTTTCCTGCAAAACCAATAAACAACCAGACGTAAGAATGACGTAGAAGTTAAGTGATAATGTGTTAAATGTAACACCGGTTCGTGAACTTACCTGCCTGGTGTTCCCAGAAAGCAATGTTTCGCGTTTTCTCTCCTGCAGTGGACGACAGCTTCTTCGGTCCGCAAACGACATGAGCTCACTTTCGGCCGCAGATTGGCCAGGGAATGAAAGTCTCGTGCTGGAAAATGCGGCCAGCACCTCGTCCGCTATCAGGCTGACGTTAATAGCGGCACCTCCAACGACATTCTTGGTTCCGTCGCACACGAGAAGTACCTCAGTGAAGCACAACTGGTCCAAGACTTCATCGGATATCGGATGCTTCAGGATATCCCCGAAGCTGTGCATGACGCGCGGCGGCTTCCCCTTGATGAACTCTTCGGCGATTGGCGATGATGGTGAGTCGGTTGAATACGACTCTTCGCTCAAACTGGTCTGCCGGGTGAAATCGTCTGATAAGTTGTACAGACATTGCTCGATTTCGAAAACTTGATTACATTCTACGGTGGAATCAGAACGCGAGCAGAGATTTAAGGAAGCCATCGCGAAAAGGAATTAGGCAACCGAATGTTGGTTTCACACGAGCACGATTTTTAAAACCGGACCGAACTAATGCGCAGCACGAAACGTTGTGACCGTCGATTCAAAGCATGCTAATGAACGTACCGTGATCAATCGCGACGTCACGATTTGAGTCACGATAGAGATACCCTTACTATCAAACATTGAAGCTTCGTCTTCAACTCGCTTCTTGTAAGATCGTTTCTGTGTGAGAAAACTAGAAACTACCGATTGGCGTCGCCTTGGCTTCTGCAGCAGATACTAAGTAGTTCTCGCCGACGGTCCCACGAGTGCGCAGGAAATAAAAATAAACGCGCAGGGCACGTTTCGCATGCTACTAATCCTTTCGAAAGTGTGCGATTGATGTAACTTGTCTACCCATTACTTTGTGGCTACCGCCACGTCTAATCGCGCCGTATAATTGCGGAAGCCACAAAGTAATTGCTAAGTCAAACTCATAGTCGTACTAATATTCAAACGAAATCTACCAAATTATTACCACTTCAATTCTACCACATTTAACTGCCGCTTTCATGATTAGATGCAACGACTTTAAGAAACTTTTCATTTAGATTGATAACGTTTTAATATTGTTTAAGATGAACAAAGTATTTGCAACTACTGATAGAGATAACTACTAATATTCCTAATATTATATTTACTAAAAATAAACCCATATTTAAATCATGTCGTATTTTGCGTTAAGCTTAGCGCCTGAAGCTATGCAACCGGCACTGCTAGCAGCAAACGTTATTGCTTTCGTCGATTATTGTTCACCGAAATTGACGCAAACGTCAGATGTCAAAAAAATCAGTTGTGATGCCGCTTTTTCCGCTTCAGTAAACGATTAAACGCGATCGGTTGTAAAATGGACAAAATTCAGCAGATTTTCGAGAAGCAAATCGAGACTGTGAAGCGCCTCGAATTGTTTTTAGACATCCACACATGCAAAAAGTTTGTGGTGCAAGATTTAAACGAGCTGCAAAGCGAAACTCAAACCGCCGCGGACCGCCTCAACTGTATTAGAGAATATCTCGAGACGGATCGTAGAGAAATGGTGTCCCAGTACGCTGATGTTATACGGAAGATGCGCATAAATGAAATGCTAATGCTGCATCTGCTAGAAGTTGGAGAGCCCGTTCGTCCCAAAACCGAAATCGCTGAAACGCCTGCCAAACACAGAGCCCCATTGAAAGAGGTGAGTTCTTGCGAGAACTGCAAACTCAAAACTACAAACTATTTTTACGCATTCCAGAAAAATACGGACATGCCATCAAAAATGTATCTTCTGGACTACTCGAAGTCCCCGTTTGTTTCGCGCACGAAGACGAAGAAAATGGAATTTCACGACTTTGAGTGCGACATCCCGGAAAGCCAATTTGAAACCATTCCCAAATATTTGCGCGGCAGAATGCAGCTGGCCGAGCTGAAGCAGTTTCTCGCAACGGAAGTAATTAAGTGTTTCGAGGAAAAGTATTCACTAATGTACAAGACCCGCAAAGCTATCGTAAACCAGCACGATCTTGCCATTTGGAAAGAGTACAACGTTCTGCAGACCCATTTCCCTGGTAAGGATGCTTCCATCTTTCGTTTACAATGATGATCGTTAACTCTGCATCTACTGTTTCAGACCAAAAGTTCATCACACAGGAAGACATTGCAAGGAAAACTGGGCAAAAAATGCTGGACAAAAAAAGCTACACCAAGCTTCAAATGTTGCGCCACCTTCACATCCTCCAAGAGGCACGCTCTAACGGCGTAGTTTACTTCCTGTGGGTTTACCAAGCAACTGGAGCATTGTAAGGTTGATAGTGTTTATGGTTTATTAAAAAAAATAATAATCTGAACTATTGGCTACATTTTCATTTTCTTCTCCGGCGGCAGCTCATTGTTGCCACCGCGGCCACCGAGCCCATCGGAAGGTTCTTGTTTGATTATGGTATGGTCCGGCGCACCGTGATCGTTTTCGCCCGCCCCAGCTCCGAGACTGTTGGGATTGTTCAAATCATTCATGCCCCCACCGGCCGCACTATTTGTAACTTGTGGCAGAGGCAGCGGAAATTTCCGAAGTAAATCACCCAATAGCATGTCCACACGTTGCCGCTGGAAGATGGAACTTGGCTCTTCCTTCACCGGTGCCTCCTTTTTGGTTTGGGTTTTAGTTTTTTCAGCAACTGCAAGGTAATTGATGCCGTGTAGCTAATTATCTAATGTGTTCCGCGGTCACTTACTGGCTTTGTTCGAAGAAAAGTCCCAAGTGTATCCCTTGCTCGGATGGTAGCGCGAGTAGGAGCTGGTCTCATCGAAAGAAGTTTGCAGATGGTGGACGGTGGACAGTATGCGCGAGTTGAGAACGCTGGCCAAATCCGGTGCCTGGTAGACGGTCCCTGCTATGATGTAGTAGTCGGCCATCGGAGTGGTCTCGGTTGGCGAATGTCGATGCTGTTTCCGTATCACGTACAGGATTGGATCCTGGACATGCAACAGCATGTACTCGACGCCGGTCATGTTGCTGCAAAAGGGAGGCGAACCATGTTAGAAACTAGTGTGCACCGCTGAATCAATGCGTTGATTCCGTACTTTAGCAGCTCCAGACTTTGCCGCTGCATCCGCACGATCTCGTTGTTGCACGTCCGGTCGTAGAAGGGGTTCGATTTCTCCGAAAAGTAATCCATCACGTTGCCGGGATTCAGCACCGGTATCCAGTTGGAGTCGTGCCACGATATCCAGAGCGGGTTTTCCTGCATAAGCGACCCGAGGCCCAACCTGGACGGGTTCATAGTCGGAACAATCACGAAAAACACCCGCAAAGCAAGAGGATTCCAGACGATTGTTTTGTTTACGTTGCGTTGCTTTCGCACACCGTCAGACCAGTGCGTTTATAACCGCGCCGAGTTCAGTTCGCGAACAGGTTTCTATTCCTACGCAAGCATCCAGCCACACACTGCTTTGGCACACTATTTCGAAAATTACTACTCTAATTAACATTCTAAACATTGCACCGAAATGGGCAACATTTTTTCGCTATGCATTTTCGCGGCAATTGTTTCCTTGTCCTTTCATCGATTGACCACTGGTTTCATCGATTCGCGTAGCCCTGTCATCATCCCTTCTGTTTACATCTCTTCCGCTGCTTCGCGTTGCATTAGAAAATTGTTCCTCTTCGTTTTTCAGTTTCTAACTTGCCCGTGCACTGACATTTGCTAAAAATCCCCTGTCAAATGCGCACTCGGAGAAGGAAAAAAACGAAGCACCTTAGATTTCACTCCTAACCTCCCATTGGCAAAAAACGCGAGCAATTTACGTGACTTGTCGCAATAGCGCGTGTGTTTGGCCATTAAAACGCGTGGAACTCTCGAAAAACGGCACCGCGGCAACTTGGAAGCAACGCTGTGTGGCAGGCGCAGGTAGCCAGCGGCCCCTTTTCGCAGTACCCCGCAGCGATCCGGGAGCAAGTCATGTGCTGATGCATCTTTACTCATCACCGGCAGAGGGTGGTGCAAAATATTGCGCTGTTTGCGCGGCGCGCTAACGGGTGTCGCAGAAACACGGTGCAGCGTCACGAGTGCACATCAATCAAGTTGCAGATAAACGTGCATCGAAAATAAAGGACACAAACCGCGGCGCCAGGTGTGTTATGTTACTGGTGCGTAAAACAACGGTACGTGCTGGTGGTGGTGGTGGTGTTGGCGTTGGCGGTTCACTGCCGCTGCAGTGGTGAGAGGTGCGTGCTCCTGCCAATTCTGATCGCGCCCGTCGTCGTCGTCAGGGGGGGGCCGTGCCGGAAGTGATAACCCTGGTGCTACGCGTAAGGCGCAAAAGAGCCAGCGGCGGTCCCGAAAAGCAATAGAGAGCAGTTTGTTGATAACGCGGAAAACGGGCGAACCCCGGAGACCCGTCCAGTGAGTACCGCGGGGCGAAGGTGAGTTGCCGTTGAAGGGAATTTCGAAAAAAGCATTAAGATTTATTTACTTTCTTTTTTGCAACCTCGCCCCTTATCTATTCCCGTAAATCGGTTTACGTCACCTCGGGTTCATATTGTTCGGCTTCCCGGCTAAAGCGTAGAACCCGCGCGCAGCATGTGCAACATGATCGAGGTGTCGGAAACATCGAACGACGCGAGCCACAAGGAGGACGAAGATGACGCTTCGCTGCCGATCAGCTTCGGCAGTGTGCGGCATTTGGGCAAGATCGAGGGCATCAACTGCACGACGCAGAGTTGGCGCGTGAAGGAGCGCATGAAAACGGTGAGCGTGGCGCTCGTGCTGTGCCTGAACGTCGGCGTCGATCCGCCCGACGTGGTCAAGATCCATCCGTGCGCCCGGATGGAGTGCTGGATCAACCCGTCGTCCGTGTCGCCCGGCAAAGCGCTCGAGCTGATCAGCTACGCGCTCCAAAAGCAGTACGAACGGTGGCAACCGCGAGCCCGCTACCGCCATTCGCTCGACCCGACCGTGGAGGACGTGAAGAAGCTGTGCACCTCGCTGCGGCGCAACGCCAAGGAGGAACGGGTGCTGTTCCACTACAACGGTCACGGTGTGCCGCGGCCGACGTCGAATGGCGAAATTTGGGTGTTCAACCGTACCTACACCCAGTACATCCCGCTCTCGATCTACGATCTGCAGATGTGGATGGGAGCCCCGTCGATCTACGTGTACGACTGCTCGAACGCCGGCATCATCGTGAACAGCTTCAATACGTTCGCCGAGCAGCACGAAAGTGAGATGGAGCAGATGCGGAACCGCAGCGGAAGCACCGCCAGTCACACCGATCAGCAGCAGTCGCAGCAGCCAGCGCAGCAGGCGCCTCCCGACGGTAGCGCTGGCAACCGCAGTTCACCGTTGCCAGGGGGCGGTGCGCCGCCGCCGGCTACTACGACCTACCGCAATTGCATTCAGCTGGCGGCGTGTGCGGCCGATCAGTTGCTGCCGATGAACCCGAGCCTGCCGGCCGATCTGTTCACGTCCTGCCTGACGACGCCGATCAAGATGGCGCTCAAGTGGTTCACGCTGCAGTCCACCTCGGAGCTGGTGCCGTACGTGGACGAGGACATGATCGACAAGATCCCGGGCCAGCTGAACGATCGGCGCACGATGCTGGGCGAACTGAACTGGATCTTTACGGCGATCACGGACACGATCGCGTGGAACACACTGCGGCCCGAGCTGTTCCAGAAACTGTTCCGCCAGGACCTGCTGGTGGCCAGTTTGTTTCGCAATTTCCTACTGGCCGAGCGCATTCTGCGGGCGTACGATTGTACGCCGATCTCGAGTCCGGCCCTGCCGCCCAGCTACCGGCACCCGATGTGGTCCGCCTGGGATCTGGCGCTCGATCTGGCGCTGATCCAGCTGCCGGACATTCTGGAGAAGGGCAAACCGTTCCAACACTCGCCGTTCTTCGAGGAGCAGCTGACGGCGTTTCAGGTGTGGCTCGAGGGTAGCACCGAGCAGCGGAGCCCCCCGGAGCAGCTGCCGATCGTGCTGCAGGTGCTGCTGTCGCAGGTTCACCGTTTGCGTGCCTTGGAACTGCTCGGCCACTTCCTCGACCTTGGCCCGTGGGCCGTCAACCTGGCGCTGAGCGTCGGCATTTTCCCGTACGTGCTGAAGCTGCTCCAGAGTTCGGCTCCCGAGCTGCGGCCCTTCCTCGTGTTCATTTGGGCAAAAATTCTGGCCGTCGACGGCACGTGCCAGATCGATCTGGTGCGCGACGGTGGCCATCGATACTTTTTGCTCGCCCTGCAAGACACGAACCCGGCGGCGCAGTGCTTCAAGGGGAACCATCGGACGTACGCGGCGTTCGTGCTGGCCTGTATCGTGCACCGGTTCCCGAACGGACAGTCGAGTGCGCTCCAGAGTCAGCTCGTGTCGATCTGTCTCGATCAGCTGAACGATGCCGGAAATCCGCTGCTCCGCCAGTGGCTTGCCATCTGCTTGGGGCACCTCTGGCAGCACTACGAGCAGGCGCGGTGGTCCGGCGTACGGGACAATGCGAACGAAAAGCTGTACCAGCTGCTGAGTGATCCGCACCCGGAAGTGAGGGCGGCCGCGGTCTACGCCCTCGGTACGTTCATCAGTTCGGTGACGCAACGGTCGGATCACGCCAACAACATCGATCGCGCCACGGCCATGCATCTGTTCGCGACGGTCAGCAACGATATGAGCCCGCTCGTGCGCATGGAACTGATTGCGGCCCTCCAGTGGATGGTGCTGTTCTTCGAGACGCAGTTTGTGGGCACCTTCATGCAGGTGGACAGTCCGGAGCGTAGCTGCAATCCGATGAAGCGCGTTTCGAGCACGAACAACATTCTCGGCGTCGGCAAGTCATCGGTGACGGTGGGTTTCTACCAGCGGCTGTGGAACGGGTTCGTGGCCCTCTCGAGGGACCCGTTCCCGGAGGTGGCCTTCATGGCGCAGAAGATCGTCGATTACGTGCGCTCCGAGACGGCCAAGGAGGTGACGGTGTGCGAGAAAAGTGGCAACGTTCACCACTACGGTGGATCAGTGGCCAGCGTCAGTTTGCCACCGTCGCCGAACACGCGCGTCAACTACCTGTCGGGTGAATCGCCACCGGCGCACCACGACAATGGAATCCATCGGCTCGGAAGCCATCACACGCCGCTGTCGATGAAGAAGCGCGTCGTCCAGGGGCTGAACGAGAGCGGCGATTTCTCGGAGACCCCGCAAGACAAGCAACCGGCGTCCGTGGGGTCAGCGGCACAGAAGCTGGCCGCCGGAGCCGGAAGCAAGCTTCTCGAGTGGTCTACTAGTCAGCAGCAACCGGCACCTTCCGTGGCCAACACCTCGTCGTCAGCGTCGGCGACCCCGCTGAAGCCGATCGTTAGCACCAAGTTCATCGAGTGGTCGGTGAGCTTCTTTGCCCAGCCCTCGAAGCATATGCACGACACGATGGAAGGTGGCGGAGCTGGTGACGGTGGTGCCGATGGTGGCCGGAACGCGGTGGACCACAACTCGTCGGAGTATCTGAACCGCCAGGCACGCTGCCTGCGCAATCAGGCCGTGCGGGCCGAAGGAAGCGTCCAGCGGAGGAAGGCCATCTTTAAGCGGCTCGATGTACAGCACTGGTCCTGCCGCACGCAGCACGCACCGACCATCATCAAGCTGAACCCGTACGACGAGCAGCTGGCGTTCGCCTACAAGTGAGTGGCCAACAATCTGCCGCGTATCGGGCATATTAACTCATGTACTCTTCTCCCTTTCCGCAGAGATCGCGTTATAGTGGTGAATATGAACACGGACACGACGTACACACTGGCACCGGCGAAACAACCGGACGGTAGCGGCGGTACCGGCACCGGCAGCAACACCAGCAGCACCGGCAACATTAGCTCGCAACAGCAATCGCATCAACTGTTCCCTACGCTACAGCAGCACGGCTCGACCCACCGCCTAATCGGTCCGTCGATCAGCCAATCGATCAGTTTTCTCGATCAGCACCAACCGCAATCGTTACAGCACCACCACCACCACCAGCTACGGTCATCGCACGAAACGTTCCCGCACTCGGTGGCCGCCAGCCAACCGCTCAGCGTCACGTCGCTGGAGTTCATCAACGCGCACGACGTGGGCCTCGTAATGGCCGGCTACAGCGACAGCACCATCCGTCTGTGGCGTGCCGAGGAGGCCGGCGGCGGCAGCGTCGATAATCAGCACCAGCACCAGCTGCTGTCTGCGTGGCACGGACTGTTGGACTTTAACACGGCAAGCCTGGCCAAGGTGAGCTGTCTCGATACCGGCAACCAAGGGGCGCACCCGAGCGGCGGGGGTACCGTGGCACCGGGTGGCCTGGTGCTTGCGTGGCACCAACGCTCCCAGACGATAGTGGCCGCCGGCGAGGCGAAGTACGTGCGGTTGTGGGATGCCGAGCGGGAGATGCGAATCTGTGATATGCCGAGCGGTTCCGATACATCGATCCGGAAGCTGTCCTGTGCACCGAACGGCCTGTTTGCGGCCGGCTTCTACGATGGCAGTGTGCGCATCTTTGACCGCCGGTGCCCCCCGGCGGACCAGCGGTGCGCTACGATACGCGAACATCTGCACCCGATCCTGACGCTGTGTATGCGCGACGACTGCGAGAGCCTCGTGGCGGCCTGCGCGGGCTCGATCGTGCGGTTGTACGATCTGCGCAAGAGCTCCGCTTCGCACCAGCACTGGAGCGCCGGGACGGACGTGTCGGCGATGGCCATACACTCCAGCGCCGACATTCTGGCCTGTGCCACCAACCAGATCACCATCTACGGACTCGACGGGACGGTGCTGAGTGCGGGCCGGAGCAGCGATGGGTTTATGGCCACGCGCAAGGGCGTCGCGTCGTGCCTGTCGTTCCACAAACACAAACTCAACCTGGCCGCTGGCTACAACGACAATACGGCGGCCGTGCTAGTGCCGGACCGGAAGTGAACCGCCATCATCAACCGGAACTAGGTTACAGCTTTAATGTACGCGAGCGGGAGAGTCACTGCGCCCCACGAACAGCGCTAACCTGGGTACGGTCCTTCGTGTTCCGTAGTGTTATCGGACAGTGGTTTGTAACGACATTCTACGCTTCATTTCACAGGCTACAAACCAACCTAGAGCCCGACGAGATCCTGGTCACCACCACCATAGCCGGCCTTACGCTAGAATTCGCGCGGACGCACGCGGCTTACTAAATGCAGCTTGGCTGTAACGCCGCGGCCGCCATTGCCGGCGCACATTGGATATCGAGTCAAATTGCCATTGTTGAGGGGGTTTACGCCGTCGCCCCATACGCTTACGCTGCTATCGTGTCCGCTAGGCTAGGCTAGGCACACACACCGAAACACAGAGAAACCTTAGAAGAACCCGCCCGTGAAATAGTTTTAGTCGAACGTCGTCGTGTACAGCAAAATGTCGCTTAAAAAGCAAACAAACAATGAAAACAATGAAGCATTGAGCAAAAACTGAAGAAAACTCGAACCGGTACACAATACACAACAATCGTCTGCCCCGCGTGCTCGATCCGGGCTCGGCATTCCGTGGCTGAGCGGAACCCGGGATCGAAAAGCCGGCAGAGTTCTTTTTCCGTTCGTTTAGTCTTTAGTAAGCATGCCCCCTCCGGGTCATTATGTTCCGTTTCGGCGTTGCTGTTTTTTTATTGTTTTATACTTTCTTTCCGCTACGTTCGGCGCATAACGTTTGCTTTTACGCGTAGCAAATGATGTGGGAAAATGATTCGGGAAGGAAAATATTGTTTTAAGCCTATATTACAACCCTAGCTGTCCCTTTTTTTACCCATTGTTTACTGTCGGTGCACAGTGCTGTTTTATTTTCTGTATATAAAGTTTACCGGAACGAATTACACGATAAACTGTAAATAAAAACACACCATGCAGGTAAACCAAGCAGTAGTAGCAGTAGTTGTTGTGATTTGTTGCTGCCTTTTATTGATTTTCTTTGCCATTCCAAGCCATTAGTTCAAAGCTTACTTTGCGCACTTTTTTGGAGCCCTTTTTAGATGTGTAGTTTCTGTTGTCCATAGCCATTCAGCAACCAAGGTAGGTATGATCGTAGTTTTGCATAAACCTCCGAAAGAAATCGAACGAAAGCCTATTCGTCCTTTGTCAAGAACCCCTTTCCGTTTCTACACCGGAAGGCCACCCATCTGGGTCGTCCGCAAGTCGTCATTCGGATTAATATGATGTTTTAGTCGTGTTTCGATCCCATTCCCCCGCTGATGATCGTCGATTCCAGTCACAATAGTAAACAGTGGGCACCGGCTATCCGGCGACGGGAACGAAATCCTAATTCACAAAAGCGAAAAAGCAGAATCGAAACTGCGCTTCGCAGCGATAGTACTAGGGAAGCATGATTCGTTCGGGAGGACAGAGGCAGCGCGGTCAGCACGTTCGGCAACCGAGCCCCCGACGATTGAGCCTTTCTCGAGAGCTCGCCCTCGGGTCCGCTACCTTCACTGTGCTCCTGGTGCCCTGATACCCGGCGGCGCTGATTTCGCCGCGTTCGTTGTCGAGCAGCAAAAATCGTGTTTTGTTAAAGCGGCATTTGGTGCGATTGCCGCTTACTGTGGTGGCGATCGTTTCCATCGTGTAAACCAAAGAAAGTAATGACCGCCGATCAGAGTCGTACGGAAAAGAGTCAGTTCTTTCAGTTCGGTTCAGGAATATCATTTAACTTACCGAACAAATATTTTAAAAATGTTATAAAATGCTGCCTTTTCTATGATTTGTTGACCTCCCGTCGGAGATTTACCTCCTTTCTTTCCGCCCATGAATGAGGAAAATTAAACACCCGTTTTTCGTTTGTAACAAATTCATTCGTTTATTCCTATCCTACTTAACCTTCTCGGCCGTATCAATATACTTAGTTTTCTAGAATCGTCTCTCTCTCCTGTGTATCGCGCGCACTCTCGGGTGGTCTTCTGTTCGCTTTACACGATCGTCTCTACTAGGTCCGTCTTTGCGATCTTAAAAATCCAACAACATAATACGAAACTCCGTCGTGTACCTCTTCTTTTAAAATCGATCGATTAAATGACAGGAACAAAACTTGGTGATCATCGCGAGCGGAGGAGATGGGTTTCGCAGGAAAGCGTACGTGGGGGGGACCGCAATCTTCCGCTCTATCCGCCCTCGATCCCCGTCTTAAAGTAAATGGTTGCGGAGATATACCTATGACCATGTGTTCTGCCACACATCATCATCACTTCCGCCGTTTGGAAGGTTTGCCCCTTAAAGTTTGTAAATTGCATAATTTCGATCGCTACCCTAACTACCCTAACTTCTAGGCTTTGTGGCTTCCGCTCTCATTCGCTTACAACATTAGAAAAGAAAAATAGAAGGTGAAAGAAAATAAATTTTGCAAACTTTCGCGTAACCCTTTGCATATAATAGTGCACATCCCGTTCTTTCTGCTCTGCGGGGGCAACCTTGGCTATCCCTTGGAAAGCGCGCAGAAAGAAAGTCCTTCTTGCGCTTGTATGTACAAATTGAATTGCTTCAGGCAGGCAGGCAGCACCACCGGATGGCCGCGGATGGCGGCGTTCACGGGTGGTGCTAGAAAACCGTGGATTGGGCGGAAAACTGTCCATCTTTTATCACACATTACACTTCACCACGCGCCAAAGGGTGCCCAACAAGAGGAAGGTGGTGCCCTAGTTAAGTGTCTCAGACAGATTGCACTAGACATTCAGCAGACACGAACGGAAGACGGAAGAGGGAAAGGTAGTAGATGCCTAATTTGTACGAATATTACACACACCTGTGCCACATCCTGTGCGGCGCAACAACAACTGATGCTCCGATCTTGTTACACAGTAAGTCCGATCGTTGCGGGGACTGATCAAACCCTGCTGCTGCTGCTGCGGATGGCGCCGCAACGGTCTAGGTGTCGTCCTTTCGGTGCCCAACACATCCATCCCCCCCTATATCGAAGCTCTCTCTAAAAGCTCGACATGGCAAGCGGAACATCCGCTATTCGGCCCGGCTAATGTTGTGCGAGTTGCGTCGTTACTTAGATTAAAACATGCTTAAATCTGCTTTTACCACCTATCATCGACCGATCGGTCAATCCCGTCACACCTTCTCCCTCCGTGCGCCAACTCCTTCGCTAACTTCCCATCTCCATCACAGCACAGAGCTCTATCTACGGTTGCGGCGGCGGTTCGCAACTCTTCACGGACGCGGACGCTTCTAGTTTTTGCATAGGAAGCACTTTGAATATCACTACTTCTAGCTATCTCTCTCTCTCTCGCGGTCCTCTGCTCTGGTCTGGTTCCCTCCGCTCAAACGACGGATCCTCCTTCGTAGGCTTCAGCAGCAGAACTGCTGCCGGATCTTCCGTTGGCGTAGCGTGACGTCGTCAAAGAATCCGTTTCCTCCGACGGATGGTACCACTCGGGAACGCGCTGATCCTCGTGCGTGGTCGAACTACTGTGGCTACCGCTTCCTGGGCCACCGCCGCCGCCACCACCGCTGGTCGATCGATTGGCGGCGGCCGCCAGCGAACCGTACGCCAGGTCCTTGCTATCGTCGTGCAGCAGCCACGGATGGTGCAGCACATCGTCCGAGGTGATGCGCTCCTCCGGATCCCGCCGGAGCAGCGCCCGTATCATGCAGCGTGCCTTCGACGACAGGCAGTCCGGAATGGTGAACTGCCCACGGCTGATCTTGGCAAACAGCGATGCGTGCTCGGAGTCGTTAAACGGATACCTGTGCAAGAAAAGATTGGAAAAGGAATTTTAGTTTTATAAAGCATGATTCTCATCGGTGGAAAATGGAACTTGTGTATGAACAAAAAAAAATGCCCCCTTGCAGTTTGCCATTCATTTCAGTTCCATCGCCATTGCCATGCCATTCGGGATCTTTTCAACCATCTTCCGGTGCTCTTCCGGTGGCCGGAAGGCAAAAGCATTCGGAACCGTCAAAACGGCAGGTGGACAACATCATTACACAGAAGAGGGAGCGCGGAATCAGAGGGAACGCACATCATTTCTCGTTCGTTCTCTTCGCGCCGAAAGGATCACAAAACGGGCAAGGACTTCGCAAGGAGGTGGTTCTCTGGCTGGTTGCATCCAAACGATCCTCGGGCGCAGATGATGCTGCCCGACTGAAGTAAGTGTCTGTCGTTCGTCGTCGTTTTGACGATTCCCATTGCTCGATTCTTTCCGTGCCCTCGATGCGCGGTGCATCGCACCGTCGAGCTGCTGCTGCGCGTCCTCTGGTCCTTTTATCCTGCGACGGATGGGCCACTTCGAGCGCAGCAGCAACAGGAAACAGGCCGCAGCAACATGTGTTTCATATGAATGCACGCGCGGCCTCTCGTTTAACGTCCCTCTGCCTCTCTCTGTCTCGCTTTCGCTCTGGATCTGGTGTTCCTGTGCCATTCCATCATCCCAACCAAACCGAAGCCGGCTCTTCTGCTGCGTATCCTTTCTACGATTTTTTTAATGGAGCGTGGTGGAGGTGGTGGCGGTGGTGGTCGGCCTACCGTTTGGCCGCAGAACCGAACCGGCGAAAAGCATACAAGAAAAAAAACAACAACGAACCGTCGATCGAAAACGGTTTGGTCGATCGAGAGAAAACACATCTGCCGGCTGGCTGCCGCCGGTACGCGTGTACCGCGGGGACCTCTTGCCTTTTTGCTCCGAAGGATGAAGAAAGCAAAAAAACGGAACGGAACGGAACGCAACAGATGCATATCTTCGGGACAACACACGCTACATACTTGCGCAGGACACAAACGCGTCCGCACACACACAACAGGATGCAAAGGACTTACAGACTCACAGATTGAGCTGATTCTGGTTCCCGGGATTTCGGTGTGCCCGATTTTTGTGCGTTCCTCTTTCTTGTGGCTTTCTCTAAATTATCGTCTCAAAAGTGGTGTTTTATCTTTCGACTTCGAATGGCAAGTGTGTGGTGGCGGCGGCCCGCCGCGTGTACGAAGCCGGTTTCGTCCCGGTTAGCGTTAGCGGAAATGGGAGCTTGAATGTGATTGGGTTGAAAACGCGCATGGTGGCGGTGGCGCATTTAATTAACATTGGGTTTTACATTTTCCAAGTTCTTTTTTCCAATTATGTTTATCATTTTTTTTTTAGGTAAAAGTAATCTATTGAAGGTTGAGAAAAGTGAAGCCAGATCGCACAAAAATTAAAACCACTTGTTGGTGATCTTCGAAACGCATTTAATATTAAGCGTTTAATGGACATAACATTGGACATACAGAAATGGACCAGCGGAGACCGAAGTTTTGTGTAGCCGAGTTAAAGAACACGAAGGGCTCACCCTTTGGTAAGTGGACATTTTTAATGGGGTGCCAACAATTTGTCCTGAGGATATTCTTTTAATTGAAACGTTTTAAAACAAACTGCCTAATTTTTAAACAAAAGACAAAAAGATAAAGTTAGTAATGAGAATGTGATTCATCAACGACCTCTTTCTCTACTCCTGTTAGTGTTGTTAACTGCGCAAGACCCGGTACTTATCAATCGTTGTAGTGAGACGGCCCCGCGCGCTATCAACAATAATCAAGTTTCCAACAATAATTTCGTCCAATTGGATCATGTGTCCTCTCTAATAAATGCATCGCTACTAAGCAACAATTTAGCTCGATGAGTCTATCAACACCACTCATTGACACCTAGACTGCACCCAGCGAAACGCCGGACCGGCTCAGTAGTTGCCGGGCCCCGGTCACACCCTTTCTTACTCATTTTTCCTTCCATTCGACATGGCAAGCTATCTGAGTTGACTATCGGCCCAGTGAGCGGGTGAGAACGCGGGGTGCTTCGGAAAGGCGTAACCTACATTTCTCTATTTCTGCTCCAGAGTTCGATTGGCTCTTTGTTCAGCTTGTCATCCCCGGTCCGGCGAAGAGACGCTGCCCCTTACAGTTGCCTCTCCTTGGCCGCAGACCACACAAAACCCGATTGTTGTTCAAGGATTAATGTGTCATCGGATCCGGAGGACAATGCCCAAGACCGTAACTGAGACCCTCGCGCATTTGATGTTTTTATTAGTTATCCGCCGCGGGACACAGATCGTAAAAATCGTCCGTTTCGGGAAGGACTGTAGTCAAATTTTCTGGGGGACCCGAGAAATAAAGCTCCAGGAGCCCATTTGGCCGGCCAACGGTCGCTCGAGCGCGCGCACACGCATGATCATCATTCCCGCGCTTGGTGTGTCCTCCTGCCCTGTCCTTCGCTGGGGTTATTGGCTAATTTTCTGACAATTTCAGCTGCACACTCATTTTCGGTGAGCGCGCGTGCAGCCGCGAAAGGGTGTTTAAAATCGTAATTTTCGTGTGTCCCGTAATCTTCGTCGTAGAGGGCCCCCCCCTAGGGGGCCTCCTCTCTCAACCTGCGTGTGTGTGCTTGTCTCCTTCCGCTGGCAGGCTGGCCTTCGGTTTTAAGGTTTAAAGGCTACACCACTGCCGCGTCGTTCGCGTCTAATGCGGTTCTTGCTCCTCCGGTGCAGCAAATCGGTCGCAACACCGGCGCGGCACAGGAATCGAACCGGGATGCGGCGCAAGGAAGGATGCACGCCAAAAGTTGAAGTCAAAACACAAACTGTGGTCGCGTGTGCACCTGCCGCCGAACGGTCGTCGTTTGTTACTCTCTTACTCCTTTCCTTTCCGGAGGTTTCCGGCCGCGCTCGATCATCGTTCGGGGTCCGTTTGCCCCGCCATGCGTCGTCGTCGTCGTCGCCGCGGATCCAGCCAAAGGCTTATTGCTGTTCTGTGTCCGTTCCGTTGTTGCTGCTTCCTTCCGCTCTGTTCTTAAAGTTTTACTACAGCACAGCACCTCGCGCGGCCAGCCCGGGGCCGCGTTCGCTTGACCGTTCGCAGCTTGATTATGCTTTGCCGTTTTCAGCTATTTTTTTCATCTCTCTATCCGCCTCTTAGCGGCTGTTGCCCTCGGCCGGGCGCGCGCGCCTCAAGTTTGCTTTGGTTCTTCTCCTCGTTTGCTGCTGGCTGATGATGATGATGATGACGGTGGAAAGCAGGAAAATCGAACGCAACATGAGGCGCGCCGTTTTGTATATCTTCGCCAAGCACAACATAAGGTGCTCTATCTCTCTCGCTCTCTCTATCTCGTTCTAAGAAGTGACCACAAAAGCTAACATTTTGTGCTTGAGTGTAACAATTCAGTGCACGGTTTTGTGCCAAAAATATGCCAAACGCACCTTCATTAAATGTTTTGAATGTTACCGTTTGCATTTGTTTTTGGTCGCCTTCCCTCACTTTAGCATAGATTCCGTTAAAGCTCTCTCAAAAGCTTGGGATTCCGTCCACGAAATTGGCGGATTGGCAGATACAGGATTCAATTTACAATTTGTATTGGAAGCTATTATTCTCGATCTAGTTCAAGGGTCTGATGAGAATAATATGCATTTTAAATGGGCAGGGATATTTATTTTCTTCTATGTTTTGCCATTTTACCCGGCCAAACTTTTGCCAAACCTCAAATCTCTTGAATTTTTTTTCTCATCCGTAGAAGATCCGTCTCGCTGAACCGATTAATCGGTTTCTAAGCGAAAGACGTTAGAGTTCGAACCCTGACAGAGCATCAACTTGAGGGCAAAACTTTATGTTGGGGCTTAAAAACGGCTTCTGCCCGCTCTAATGACAATAAAAAAATATCGATTGAGATGTGTCTTTCGCCAACATTGAGGATCCAAATTGTGGCGGCATCACCAGAGAGATCATTTTGTAGTTTCTGTTCGTGAAGATGACCAACAGAAAAAGAACAAAATCCCAAAAAGGTAACGTTCACAATTCGCCAATTTTAATCACGCCATTTTCAGCTATCTCTGGCCGCACCACTGATTGCCGCCATCAGCGGAACATAAATCTGACACTGTATCATCATAAATAAAGTATCAGAGGCATAAAGCTGTCACTGTTCCATCGTTAATGTAACAAAAACCTGAAGGAAAAGGCTTACATTTGCACACCAAAACGCGCGAAAGCTACCCCACACGCCGATGGTGGGAAAGAAGCTCGTATTAGTCATATACTTCGCCGTTCGCATTAAATCGAAAAGACCCGGAGGCACACCAAAGGTGGATCGATGGTGAGTAAGACACTATTATGACGAGCGCGTCAAGAATGTGCTTATTTCTCCAACCGAAAATTGCCAAAATCTCATAAAATGATGCTTTATGTTTCGGACACGGGGGCCTCTAGCGGGCCGCATCAAGAGAGACCTCACACATCTTGAGGAATGCGGCGAATAGGAGGAATCGGTCACAAAAAGGCCGAAATCCGTTCTTTTACGAGGGGTTCACGCATTCTACGGCCCCCACACGGCACACCGCAGGCAAGCGCAGACCGGTGAGCTAGCCACATACAGGACTTAACGTGAATCTGAGGTCGCAGCAGCGGTAGGTGGTGCCTCGATGATGATAATTCCGCCTCGTGTGAAGCAAGTCAACGACTGACTGTGTTCATCGAACGCGTCATCGAGCGCGATCGTGTCCGTGCAGGTTCGGGCGGGCATGGCAGGGTAGCAGCAGCAGAGCGTGTGCATCGTGAACCTTGCTTTCGCCCGTCCTATCGCGCGCCCAGCTGATGGCCCGATGCTCTGCATCACGCCACGTCGGATGACAAATCGTGCTATCGCCCCGAGGGGGACTATCATCATAGGGTTTCTCGAAGGAGGTGTGCGTCGTGATGATACTTATGAGCGCCAGAGACACGCGCGAACGTGTTCGAGATCCCGGGCGGTATGGTGCTGCGCTTCCGGAATCATCCGGGATCCGAGCGTCAATTAAAAATCTACGAATAGGAAGTGGCGGCCGGCAATCGATCGATTTCGCTATAGCGGCCACCAGCAATGATCCCTCGCATCTTCTGGCTGTTCCCATGCCTCTCGAACTCCCGGAACACTTCCCGCGCTTGCAATTATACACTTCCGGGCCGGGTTTCTCTTACCTTCCGACCAGCATCGTGTACATGATGACGCCCAGCGACCACATATCGGCCGCCTTGCCCGAGTACGTCGTGTTGGTGCGCAGGATTTCCGGCGACACGTAGGCGGGACAGCCGCGCTTGTCCTGCAGCAGGTCCTCGGCCGGATCGTTCAGCACGACGGCGTCCTCGAGCGATTCCAGCTTCAAATGCTTCCTGCGGAGACACGGAGAGACAGAGAAACGGTATTAGAGGGACGGCTGGCTTTATGGGCTTTTGCTTAATTATAGACGGCGACGACAGTGGAAGAACTCCGAGTTCCTGCGCCGCTGCTAATGATACAATTTGTGCGAATTTTGAACCCGAGAAATAGACACAACCTAGCGAGACCTCCCACAGAACGTCTTCTGGATGGTTGGCCGCCACACAGAAACTATTCTTCTTTCGTTGCTCCTTTTTGTCTTTGACAAATCGATTTTTGGTTTCACTTTTGTCGGGTTCCGTAATCGAACTCTCTTTCGCTGGTTCGATTTGCGAGTTTTTGGCCATTTTAAAAGATCAGTTTATTTTTGACAATTGCTTTGCTTGAACAGGGGTTAATCTGCGATTTTTGTCTATTCCAAAAAACTGAATGGCAAAGAATCTGTACCAAATATTGTGGGAAAAACAATTAGGTACTGACAAATTGAGTGAAGGGGCCATGCAAGAACGACGTTACGCTACAATTGAGCAGATAAAAACGGCATCGAAAAAGATCACAAAAAATGATTTTTTGAAATGCTTTCAAGATTGGAAAAAGCTTTAAGGGATTACTTTAAGTAGGACAAAATAGATAAACCAATATTAAAAATGATTCAAAATTCCGGATACTTTTCAACCAGCCCTCGTATTTAAATGACTTCAGAACGCACAGTCGACCGTGGCGCCAATAACTTATAGAGCGCGCGGCGTGCTTTAAAGAAGCGAGTTGCTAAAATCGAACCAAGTGTTGTGAAAATGCTCGATTTCACGACCGTCTCCTTGGCCCCCAGGGTTGAATACAGCTGTTTCCACACACCGCGCACGCCGCACACACTAACGTACCGCCGAGGAACCAACGCACACAGAGTGAGAGAGAGCCGCGGTGCGCGTATTTGAAGATCAATCGATCGATCGATCGGTAGGACAAGGTGTTGCAATCCGCACCATTTACGACGCGACAACGACGACACGATCACGGGGCACCCCACAATTGAGGATCGATTTATTTGAAGTTTGTGGCCTTTTTTGTGCGTAATAAGCCTCCTAACAAGGTGAGAAGATAATTCTCTCTCTCTCTCTGCCAAGGACATTGGAAACACGCCTCAGCAAGTGAGGAGTACGATGATGGACACCGTGAGAGAGCCGTGCCCCTGAACACCCCAAAAGCGTGTCCCCCAAAAAGATCATTTCGTCACACAAACACAGGCGGGCGTGCAGTGTCACGTCGTCGTCGTCGTCGTGTCCTCCAGGCGGTGGCTTTTGTTTCTACTTTTCATTACCACACAGACCGAGAGAACGAGAGAGAAACACCGCATCGGTAAGGTCATCGGTTCGGGCCTCCCCCCCCCCCCCCGAGCCACCTGCGTCACCCCCGATATATCCGGTCCGGACCTGCGGTCGGGCGGCGCTGTTGTCATGTAAATGAGGTGTGTTTCCATCATCCTTTTGGCCACGGTCTCACTTCACGCGAGGCGTTACGCGCCGCGGCGGAGTCACGCGTCGTCACCTTTATGCTTCGGCGCCTCTTCCTCCCTGACTTGATTGCATCCACACACACACACCGTGGTGCGGCGTGCAGAATGCACCTCATCGTCGTCGTCGTGGTCGGCGTGCCGTGTTTATCTAATGATTTTTGTTGGCGTCCTGCCACTCTACGGGGCGGCCGCTCTATTAATATCTGCAGAAGAACCGGAAACCGGACATCACCACACCCATCATGTACCACCACTCCGAGGCACTTTGCTAGTTACATAAAAAAGGCTGCGCGTTGTGCAATACGCGCACCTCGAAGAGTTTCAGAAACTTCTTCCTCCAAACCCCAGACACAGAGAAGCGGATTCTTCGTCCTTTGCGGGTTGGCCCAACTTAAAATAGCCCCTTCAACAAAATGCCCCAAGCCTTCACCACTCCAAGCACCGGAGGGGTTATGTCGGATGGTCACTGTCAACGCGAGGTGCGCCCTTTGCTTGATGGGGAACTCGAGTGTCGCAATTAGAATTTTAAAACACCTTCGAAGCGCGCTCCGATCTCCGATGGAAAGCATCGAAAAAAACGGTTCGTTCAAGAATATCGTCGTCGCATATGCAGCAACCAAACCGGAACGCGTTACGCAATGTTATTCACAAACCCCGCAACACTCGCGCAATTGCATCAGTGCGCGCCGCCGCGCGCGACAGGAAAAAATCAGAACCAGGAAGTGTCACTCTGTGGTGCGAAGAAGTGTTTATAGAGCAAAGTCACGCCCGGAGCTGCGCAATTGTGAAATTGTGGTGCGCCGAGCTCAGTGCGAACTTTCGCTCCAATGTGTCATTCTCCTGCTCCAGGGGGCAGCATATTTCCTCCTTGCAGTTGTACAAACATCCCAACAGAGAGCCTTACTCCATACCAGGAACCTGCTCCAGTTGTGTCGTTCTTAGTTGGGGTGGCCGCCCCATGTCTGGCACCTGCTTTAACTTTTTTCGGGTATTTTGTTTTTCGTTTTCAATACACGCCAAAATTTGGCGACCGGAAGAGAGTTACCATTATCGCTTCCTGTTGTTTCTTTCGGTCACCTGCAACGCCCGCCGTGCCAGGTTCCTGGTGAATGAGATTGGCGCAACTCCAGGAACTGACAGGAAAGAAGCAATATATGCATTTGTTGTCTCCATTTACGACGATTGCGAAATGCAAAATATAGATCACAAAGGACAGAGCTGAGAGTTTCACAACGCTACGTGATGTGACGACCCTGAAAAGGGTGATTCACACAAAGCCTGACTATCTTAGCCCTCATACGCTTGAAGGAATTGCGCGTTTTTTCTTATAAATTCGAGAATCGTTTTACGAAAACCAATGTTTTCTTCGTTGGTTCAGCCCCCGCCGTGCCCAGTGCGGTCCCACGAATATTGAGTCACTTGAAACATGAAGCAATGCAAAACAAAAGCCAAACGACACACGTTCGCCGAAAAACTTAACAAACAAACTCAACCCGAAGAGCCCGTGTTTTGCGGACTCGGCAATTTCCAACTGACCCACACTGCACGCCCCGTCCGCCATTGACATTTTGGTGAATGATTCCCGCCGTTGCTACCGAAATATTGAATTATGTATCCCTCGGTTTGAGCCCGGTTTTGAGCCACATTTCAAGCACGTTTCACTTTCAGCAGGATCATCGATATGTTCCATTATCCACCCCATCGAAGAAGGAGCAAAACACGATTCAAAAACCGTGAGAAACAGTGCCACAAGTGCGAAAAAAACAAAACCCCGGCGCGTTACGTAAACTTTTGGAAATTGTCCCCAAACTAGTTTCTGGCCGCTGCCGTTGCAATTTACTTGAGACACGGGAGTCGAAATCATAGTTCGGGGATCCGTCCACCTAAACGCGTATTTTAAATAAAACCCTGTTGGTGTCGCCTCAAGCGAAAATCAATCATCAAACGAACGAACGAAATGTGGCAAATGGGGATTGTAATAAAAAAAATACTGTCACCGACCACCGTGTCCGTCCTTTGACCAACATCTCTCGCACACCGGGTGGTACGTAGTAGCCCTTCTCTCTTGTAGAGTCTATTTTTCTACGCTACCTGGACGAGGCGCGCCTGCCACCACCCAACAGCCGGCAGGCAGAGAGATTGGTTTCACAAGTCCCAATCCACCATTCACAGGATTGCGCGATATTGCAAACCCGGGGACGATGACTACCCGCTGCCGCCGCGACAACGACGGTGAGAAGGATACCACCCCGGCTGGCGCTGCCACCAGTAGACGGGTCAACCCGTAGAGAAGGCGATGCTCAAAAATCCGCACTCCTTCACCGGCACACATCGTCGTCGTCGTCGTCGCGCCCATTCTCTCGCCGAAAACCGTCCCGTCGGCGAACCCGCCCGCCAACCGTCGAATTCGAATAACGCATTTCTCAACACAAGACAGATCAACTACAGCGGCGGCTTCGGCGGCGGCTGCTACTACTCCACATTTATGCGTCGTTTCTGTCTCACTTTCGCACACAGACACGGAGAGCGCCCCGCGTATATTAGCATTGCATCATGCTAATGCAGTGCGCGCACGTGAAAAACAGTCCAACGCGGTCCCTCACAAACCGACCGCGATCGTGCATAAAGCGTGCACAGGAGCACCAACCATAGGTCCGGTGAGAGAGACAGAGAGAGAGTTAGGCGTTTGCGTACCTTTTTAGTCAGTGGTGCACTTTGATTTATTCCTGCGCTAGATCGACCCGAACGACGCCGCCGCAGCCGCCGCCGCGCGCCGCGATGAAGATCGCAACCGGCGTGTCCTGATCGTTTCGCCATCGCACTCGGCGATCGCAGGCGCGCGCGCGCACACGCGCAAGTGTTTGGCGAGAGAATTTTGTAATCATTCCACACCACACTTTGCCAGAGTCTCCTTTGCCGCGCCAGCGCCACGTAGAACCCCCGCGCGATCGCATTTCACCACTTTCGGCTGCCCGCCCAACAGCAGCAGCAGCAGCAGATGAGTACGCGTTATAATCCTTAACTCGTTTTAATGGTGATCACTGCCACACCGACGGGGTACTACCTTACTACGTCGATTGAAAACTCAGCGAGCAGGAGGAAAATAATAAGCAGGACTTTTGGGTGGGTAAGAACTCTATTACTTGGCCTTCGTTCGTTTATTAACCGTCTGCCATCGCAGGTAATGGACAACATTAGTACGTCTCAAGAGTCTCGACCGACGATTACTTCTTTTGAGGCGTAAGACCAAATTTTATGTACTGACCCATTTCATGCAACTTTTCCGTTCTAATGGCACATTCTTCATTGGTTTAGGGAAAAAGAAATACATTATATTTTCGGTAGATGGCTTTACTGATCGATATCTCGTGAAGTATCGATCAAACAGTTTCAAGTTTATGATCCTTTTCAAGCTAACATTTAAAAATGCTTTCACTGTTTTTTTGTTTGTTCCATTCACAAGGTGAGTCACAGGGTGTTAACAATGGAAGTCAACAACGAGAAAATTCGGTACATTTTACAGTTATTCTTTGATAAAGGCGAAAATTCAAACTAAAGTTGAGCTAAAGGATTAACCATCAAACAATTTAAAGCGCATTTTCGCTAAGCTGGATTTAGAAAGAAGCTCGACGTTTGTGTGCCACACCAATTATCAGCACAAAAACGTGCGAATTCTCATCTGCGATGTTTTGGTCAAACGGAATGAAATCGACCGATTTCTCAAACGGATAGTAGGACTGGGAATGACCAATGGGTCACTTACAACAATATTGTGCGTAAATGATCGTGATCAAAGCTTGGAGAAGCCGCTCAAACGGTGACCAAACCAGGACTAACGGTCAGGAAGGTCCTAATGGTTATATGGTGGGACTTGAAAGGAAACATTAACTATGAGTTGCTTCCGTCCGTTGAACTGGTCCGTTTAAAGGTAGCGATTGACCAGAACTGGCTTACCCCGGGGCAATATTGAAATCAAGAGAACCTTGTGAAAATAGATTGCTCAAGTTTTTCGGCAATAACTACCTAGAAGCCTTGGCTTGGAAGAGAGGCACTAAAAAGACACCTTTCAAATGGTAACAAATTATACAACAACACGATGGATATTTGATGCAAATCGGACCATCGGATACATCTTAAATAATGTTTTGAATTTTACCCAAAAATAATAGATTTCTTGTTCCCCAATATTATTCCTTGCAAACATAATCAGTGAGCTGCCAACGTAAAATAGTCCAAACTCACGAACCACACATCCGTACTCTGGGTTAACAAGTTCGACTTGTTGACTTGCGTGTGAATTTTGCATAGAATTACTCATTCCTACCAATGGAAACATAATTGCCCTAATTTCGAATAATACGAATCTTATGTGTGACAGCACACGGACGGATCTAGAAGGAAGCTGTCTCGAAAGCCACACACTTCACCAGTTCCCAGTTCACGTAGCACACACCATCCATCTCCGCGACCGGCGACCCCCGTGTGGTGTGTGCTAGTCTCACAACAGGGTGACCAGTAGAGTCCCTCCGGGCAGCACAGGGAGGTATCGCCGCCGCACGCGTCAGAGACCAGTAAGCGCAATCAGTTAAATATTGCTAAATTTTTGAATAACATTCCACACAACGCGCCTTTGGTGGCGGCGGCGTGTGCGTTTTGTCGTGCGCGGCGTTGGCGAAATCGCGGGCACATAACTCTCAACACGTCGTGGCGTGACGCGTAGATAGGTTCCCGGCGGACGGGGGGCGGCGGAACAGCCACCCGGACCCGTCAAGAATAAGTGGACACCGGCCTGGGTTGGGCGCGCCCAAAAGACCGACCCCAACAGAGAGAGAGTGAGTGTTGTTGTGTGGTAATAATAAAACCGTGGCTTACCGTGTTTTTTGTGTCCATTCTATATTTAAAATCGGACCAACGTGGTTGGCCGCGGGTGAGCGAGACAGAGACAGAGAGAGAGAGAGCTCCACCTCAAGCGCATAGCCGAAATATGCGGTCAGTTATCAAATGGGAACGATCGCGTCGAAAACCGTTGATGTGTCGATCAGAGAGGGAGAGCCGCGGGCGGATGACGCCGGAGGTGGCCCTATTGACATGGGGAAAGATCATCGCCGAGTGTTGTCGTCATCATTGCGCGAATGCGGCAATAAATAATATTGGTATTTGTAGCACCAGCAGAGCATGAGCATCATCATCATCATGCTGCGCGTCGTGAGCAGCTCGCGAGTCGCGCGGGAAGGGTTATTGACAGTCAGACCGCGGCTCTCGAATGCAATCTCGAATCTGCGCGTGGCGAATGCGGTTGGCTATTTATGGCCCTTGACCACACAGAACACACCCATACCACCCGAACAGCGGCAGCGTGGATTGCGCATCGAATCGCGCGGCTCGCACCCACGTGTGATATCGACCTTTGCGAAGGGTGCGCGCCCCTAGCCCGCACCACTGCCCGAAGAATGTGGACAGCATAAGTGGCCAATTATGGCGCACATGCGGTACAGCAGTTTCTTCAGGGTGGTAACGATGAGATTAATCCCTTAAAAATGTGCATTTTCGCAACGCGCGGTCAAACTTTCGAAATGTCTCGGTCTCTCTCTGTCTCTCTCTCACTGATCGGTTCGGAATGTTGATCACTGCATTAGCGATTCACTCCCCCAAAAGCAATGAAATGCAGCTTAAGCGTAACGCCGTAACAATTAGATAACGAACGAACAGCGACGAAGCGAGCGGAGTGTGCAGCATAACTCACAAAATTTTCCACGGCACGAAAGTTATGCGCCGGTGAAACCTCATCAGACCCCGGGGTGGTGTCCGGAAATGCCTCTCCGTTATCTAAACAGTGCGCACTTCCGCGTGGCACTTGCTGCTGAGGGTGCGTTAGTCATCGGAGACTATTGCTGCGATCGTTGCACAACACACGCACCGACCGCAGAGCAAGAAAAGCACACGCCTCAGCAGCTGAGAAATTGGCAAACAGTTTTCCTGCCCCCACCACCACCAGGAAGTGCTGGTCAGAGGCGACAGCAGGGAGCTGGCACCCCACGATCGCGAACGATCGTGTTTCGCGGTGTGCGATGACTGGAGCGCCAACAACTCCCGCGCGGGTTTTGCTTTGCGCAGCGCAAGCAAGCTGTGCGCGCAAGGAGAAAGGTAAAAAAGGCGAAGCCCGGAAGACGGCCGTTTGCTTACGCGTCGTGGACGTCGTCTCCGCCGGTGGGTTCGAGCAAGCAAAGCTCGGGAAAGTTCCCGTAGCGAGTTGTGCGTGGCGAGAGTCGTGTGACCGACCGAGGGTTACACTTTCTTAACGTGGCCACCTTTTTCGACAACAAGAAAATACAGGACAAGACATGTTTAGCAACGGAGCCCCGTTACCTTCGGTGTGTCAGCGAGATTCTACAAGTGACTGGGTGAGATCACCGATCAACGACCTTTCTGAAGCGCTTCAGAACCGCAAAGCTTTCGTCTTTTAGGAATCAAGGATTGGACACAAAGTTTTTGGTCACACACTGATCAAGTTGAAAAGCTTGATCGAGTTCAAAAATCGAAATTGGTGAAATATTTTAATGGGCCTATAACGATCGGATCCAATGGAGCTTCCTAGTAACCCCAGGGGAGCACGGTATGATTTATCCCAGACCCGGACCCGGATCCCGGAATGTCAGCAAAACCATACCATACCTTCTGTCAAATAAGTAACGGGAACTTTTTGTGGCGTTATGCTGCTACTTATATCACTCACTTATGGTGACAAGTTCGGTCATTTTGATTAATCAGTCAATTTTTGCTGTTTCGCTTGGACGAAATTTGGTTCGATCGACGAAACTTCGATTTTTCACTACTCCAAAATATGAATGACAAAGAGTCTTTATCAAATTTAGTGTGAAAAACGAAATTAAGAGCGCGGCCGCATTCGAAATGTTGATTGTGGCTTATGGTGCTAAGCTATTTATTATGACCAAAAGCAGCGCTTATCGGGGGTTCCAAATGTTTTCAGAGGGCCGAGAAGATGTGAACCACGAAAAGCCAAGTTTGGTCGAATGTGAACAGTTTTGCTTACAGTTTTCTTCGATTGTAGGGTCGTGGTGCATCATTAGTTTTTGTCAAAAGATAGAACGGCCAACAACCTGTTACCTGTAAGTTATGCGCAATTTGCGCGAAGCAATGCGCCACAAACGCGAAACCCAAAAAGGAAACCAAAGAGCCGCGACATTTTTTTAATAGACTACGTGTATACGCAGTTTAACATCGTTGCCTGTCCGCGAATTTTTGGCCAAAAACTAAAAACTAAAAACTAAATGGAGTTCTGTAAGTTGCCGGATAATGCTTCTGAACATTGCCATCAGCCAATGAGTTCCAAAGAGACGCGTGAGTTCAAACTTTCCTCCAACTAATAATCTAATATTTGGTCCGAAGCCCTAATCTAATACGACAAATAGTTACGCCCAATATCTTTTAGGACCCATTTGTTCCTGCACTGGAGAGACCCTGCCGTGGCCTGTTTGTCGTAACACTTAAAATGCCCCCGGCCGTCCTACGACGGCCAGTCTCATAATAACAGGAAAAATCATGTTTTCTTCCGCCTTGAGTCACCGCCTTCGTCTGTCTGTCGTGTTTCGCAGGCCACTACACGCATGCGTAAGTGTCGCCGCCGTGATGGTGATAAGTCGAAGCGAAGAAATGAATTCAGGAAGCGCGGACACACCAGACGGCGACGCGCGGACTGGCGGGAGGGTTGGTAATCAATTGCCCTCGACGGGTCGATGGTTAAGCAATGGATCACAACCCGGAAAGTCCCCCGGAGAGAGTCCGATTAGGTGAGCAAACAGGAACACAAACAGAGAGCGAAAGAGAGAGCTTGCTATGTCGGGTGCATAAAATGCATTCATGTCGCGTGCATCTGGGCGTGTGTTACATATTTCAAAGCCCGATCGAAAGCACGTTCCGTGGAACTTCCCGGTCCATAATCGTCGGTGGTGACGCGGACGGTAGCCGGAGAGTGTGCGAAACAACCCAACAACAATATGTAACACCTGGCAGTGGCTGGCGTTTTTAAAAACCAACATTAACGCCGAGAAAGGTGAAATTGGCGCACGGGTGGCGCTTTTGCTTTTTGCACACCAATGATGTAACTCTGAGCTTCGCTGAGGTGTATGCGATAAACAGTACCGCCCGGCGCCATGCCGCGTAGATATCACCGGTCTCCGGTGATGGATGGCATTTAATGTGGAGGAGAGAGATTACGACACACGCAGCAAGTCTAATCGAAGAAACACACGGCCACCACCTTCGTCACCTGCTGATTACATCGATTGTGGTGCGCGTCTGCCCAACCTCGAGGCTTGTGATTGGAAAACTCGGCTAGAGCGTAATTAACTTTTATACAACAACCTCCTTGCTTACGCGAAAAAAAGGAGATGGAATTTATTAAAAAGAGTTAACCCAATAGATTGCACAAGTTTATGGAGATCCCTGGACAACTTTTATGAACATTCGCTTCCGATCCATCCTCGACCCAAGCTACGCAATATCGATCGCATTTTATGGAGTCCTCGAGGCGACCCATTTCCGCTTTCGGAGCGCAGATGCCGCCGCCGGGTGCATCTGTCGACGCAAAGTCCTACAAAACGCACGCAATGCATTCCTCAAAAGCCCTTTCGGGTGTTGTTTCGGGAAAGAAATCCCTACCATAACACGATTGGTACACGTACACACATGTTTACTCGATGTGGCACCCACGACGACGACGACGACGACCTGCTGCAGACCGAGCCCAGGTATCCGACACCCCGCCAGACAGGATACGACGACCCTCTCTTCGACAGGAAAGGATACACCGGGCAGCCTTCTCTGGTCGTGTCTCAGGTAATCAAAACCAACACACCCCTACTACAGCATGGCGCTGTGTGTGTGTGCTGTTGTCGTCCCGCATCCTTGACCCTCTCCTCGACACACAGCCGCCCCGCCGCCACTCGCTGCGGATCGGGTCTCCTCTATTAGATCATTTAGTCAACCGTGTCCCGGAATCCCAAAAAAGGATCTGTGGCTCGATCGATAAACAGATGATGATGGCGCGGCGACGGCCGCCCGAAATCCTTATACTGCTTCCTGTCTCTTTCCCGAAAGTAGCAAAGGGGACCATATGGGACACCACACAGTCAAAAGCCTGATCGTAGTGTTGGTGGTGGTGTTCCTCGTCGTTCAAATGAGAAAGAAAAGATGAAGGTGTTCCACCAGGCTGGTGGCAGCTTGGCAGGGGACTCTGGCAGCAGAACACACATCGTATCCCTGACCTCGGTGAAACTCCCGTGCAGGCCAGGTAAGCGAAAGGTGCTCCTCAGCCAGCCGGGCTCTCTCTCTCAGTCCGTTATTTGCCTTCCGATATCGAATGTTCCGTGGCGTCCGTCCCTGGGAAGGTAAACTTCGATGATCCTTTTTGTGATCGCGCACACACACACGCACGCACGGTGGCAGTAGCGTCGTGCGTAAAGGGCCGCATTGTAAACGCATAAAACGTTAAAAGCATTCGGCATCATCATCGGCGCGGGGCTCTCGGGTGTATCGCTTCCCACTACTGCCAGTTGGTTGTGGGTATTTTCAGGACTTTCTCGAAAGAAGAAACCTGGAACAGCAGAGGCCCGTCCGTCGTGGTGGAAGCGCAGTGGAGAAAAGGTAGAACAGGACGGTTCTCGTTTGCAGGAGCGAACCGAAGAAAACGGATCGTGGAACATCTGCAACAATTGTCCGACTTCGGGAACGACAAAAGCTGTGGCTGTGGAGAGAATTGGGATCAGGAGATCGCTGGGAAACGAGACTGAGAAATCTGTCCCCGTTTTGGGTTGTGTGTGGGTGCGCATTAATGCTGTGGCTGACACAGACACACACACGACACGCGGCTGCAGATTGGTGACAATTTTCCCACCGATCTGAGAGACTGTGGAGACGGAGCGCTTATCTTGAAAGCCTTCGCTGGCCTTCGAGGGAAAGTTTTAACGGGTGTCTGTTGTGTTGTGATCGGGCTCTAATATCTTGTACGGCTCGCGCTGCTGATCATGTCTTACATCCCACAGCCAGCCACCAGCCAGCCAGTTAGTCGCACCGATAAAGAGAGCACTTTGTGTGAACACTTGTCCCGCGCCTGGCGAAAGCAACTTTATTTTTGGAAGTGACGACGATGGCCCATAGGACGAACACCCCCGGGGGCTTCGAACGGGAGAGTGGTAATTATGTAAGGTTGTTATGTTGCTCGGCGCGGTATGGTAGCGTTTAAAGGAGGTCGCTGACCTGTCGCCGTCGTCGTTTTGAAGAACCCGATCGAAATATGAAATCACCCGATTTAATTGAATAGATATTTTTCTAAATTTCCTTATCACTATCGAAATTTATGTTGAAACGTTCAAAAAATCGCCAAAAACAATAATTATCGTTCCCATTAAACTTCCTTCTACACGTTCCTGTGTGAAGGAGCCAAACATTGGATCGAGATAGCTTCCCCACGCAAAGGCAGTAACTTGGCGCGGTATTATCGGTAGTGCCGTTATCACACTCTTGACGCAGCTCTCATCAGCTTCAAGACATTCAACGGGAGGTGTACTTTTAACGGAGCAAATTTAAAAAATACATGCCTGTTGATGGGCTACTACTTATTGGCCGGCTGGCCACTGATAATTGCAGCTCTCCGGGGGGCAAACAAAGTTCCTCTTCGAGGTTTGGGCTCGATCGTATGTTCCCGGGTCCGGACGCTCTAATCGAATAAGCCAACATTGTTGTGCGTACCGCCGGCCGGGGCAAAGGAATTAATTCCAACCACGCCGCCGCCGCCGCCACGCCTGCGCTATCGATTACAAACGGGATCAAGGATCGTCGTCGTCGTCGTACTGGTATCGGTAGTTTGAACCACACGGACACGGACGAACGAACGGGACAGTCTAGGCGGCCAGCCCAGTCCAGCCACCGGAGTGGGATCTAACTCTGTAGCAGGGCGGTTCCTTGGCGGGCGTCCTTATTAAATTTATGCTTATTCAATTAAGCTTATCTAATTTTCCTTCATTTCACCGGCTAGCCAGCCAACCGGTCAGTCAGTCAGTCAGCCAGCCAGCCAGCCTTTGCTTGACCCTCTCCGCCTGTCTCTGTCTCTCACGGCGACACTTTAATTCAATTTGGAATTGGACAGTTCCGGAACGGTGCTGCTGTTGTGGTGGTGTGTCCCTGTCGAACCTGGCCAGTGAGGGCCTTATTCACTTAGCCAAATGTGGTAATAAGTAATACAAAACTAATTACCGTTAATCTAATATGTGCTGCGCCGCGTCCACTTCGGCGGCTGGAAGGCCCAGGTTCGGGGTGGTATACACCTCGGCGTCTTGTTAATGACGCATCCCGGGGATCGTCCGGGGATGACAAGGGCCTGCATAAACTTGAAATTGCGCGGGGAGGCCACGAAGAATTCCGCGCATCTCTCGACTCGCTCTCACGACTCCGCCGCACTGGCCAATGCCAAGTCAATTGTTGAGAGTACGAGACGATCGCGCTGTTGTTGCTGCAACGTGTTCAATGCTGCGCGCGCGCTGCGCAATCCGATCCTTGGCCAGGGTTCTTTGCTGCTGCGTCGACCCAAAAGCACCCCAAACTACTAACCACCGGGGGGGGCCTAACACACAGGGGCCATTATGTTCCGACGACCGAGAGAGCGCGCGCGGCGGTCCAAGTTTGGCGGTCCAAGCAAAATCTCGGCCATGGTCAGAGCGCACCATCGCGTCGTAAGATGGCGAGCGTGCGAGTGAGCGAGAGAAAACGATCCGCTAAACCGTCAGTTAGCCCCCCCCCCCACAACAATCGCTTTGGTGAGGTCCGAGACGACGGCCACCACCGAGAGACTCGTCGTTTGAGCAATTGCAACTTCCACTCGGATGTGTCCGAGGGGGGCGGGCGGCGGCTGTGGACCTTCCGAAAGAGGTCTGCGTGGTCTTGATTTCGGCCGGGGAGACCTTCAGCCGGCTCAGTCGCCAATGACCATAAAATCGCCGTCGGCGGCGATGATGAACGGTCTTTGCGCTACGCTGGAGAGGGGGCCAAAGCAGTAAACGTGGCCATAATCATCACCATCGAGGCCCCTCGTCCCGTACCGTACCGTGTCTTGAGTTGCCACCTTTTCGACGGGCGTTTGCACGCGGCGGACACGGTAGCCGGGGTCTCGGTCGGCCAAGAACATTAGATTCCCCACTACGGGCGCCGAATGGCAGCGCGCCATTGCCATTTTAATGCAGTTTGTATGCAAATCTAGTTCTTGCGCCACACAGAACAGCGCGCCCCGTCAGTCACGACGAGTGGCTGACGACGACGCCACCTTCGCCAAGAACGCCGCAAACTTCTTGTTCTTGCGCGCTAAGATCTTTATGAGCGACGCGTTGATTATGAAATATGCTGGCACTGTGCGCGGTGCGGTGGCGAATGAAAGGCCAAAGTTTGATGGCGGATAAAAATGTGTCCTCCCCTCTCTCCTCCTTGCTGCGAAAGATCAGATCGGATTCATCCTTATTTTTGAATGCACATTAACATGGTTCGGTGGTATTATGACATAAGCCACAGAGAGGCACGTAGAGAAGCGTGATGCTCACGTTTCAATTGGCAAGTTTTGGGGACGTGCTGTTCGGCGCTCGAATAATGTGAAAAGGGAATATTTTACAATGCATTAAACCATGTTTTTTGAACGACCTACAGAAAACCGAAGGATGTTTTCAGGCCAAGTCAAACAAATTACAAAAGTCACATCTACATCTAAAAAAGCAAACAGCGCATCAAGCGCCATCCATTGTATTGAAGATTGAGATATAACACATGGGCTGAAAAGTACCGCGCTGAACCCAAAAATAACGCTAGTCTTATTGCCTTCACCGCTTTTTAGTTACTACTAACTTTCAAGAGAAAGCCCAAAGTTCAAAAAGTTTAAAAAAGGTAAAAAAGAAAGATTAAAGTTGTGCTTTAATTTTACATTGCTTCTTGGTAGGAAAAAATACCGTTCAAGCGAAGCAATGGCTTGAAAAGTGTTAAAAGGACTCCGCATCGCCAGAAACTCACATTACAACGTTGATTTGACGTTGACTTCAAACGTGGTCGTAGATGATGCAGAACGCCTTGGACGTCCAAATGAGGCGGCGCAACACAAGAAAACATAAAAAAAAAACCATAAAATCGTTTGTAATGATCGAAAAGGGAAGTTGGGTAAGTTGGCTGACATTGTAAAGGTATCACAAAAACGAAAACGAGTACGAGAAAGATCTCTTCAAAGTGGTTGACTGAAACCACGAAACGTGTTGATAATTCTGAGCAGTGTTTGGCAATTTTTAAAAGCATTTTCCCCCCTAAGGCCCTGGACTTTTCAGCCCATGTGTTAAAAAGTCAATAAAGCGCCTTGTGAGTCCCACACGAACGTGAAGAATCATTTGTCCATTCTCATAACAAGTGCCTTTAAAGTGTTTAAATATCGACACGAGACAATCGTCGATGTTCAGTCGACCGACAATGTCTCACTCACAACATGTAATAAAAAGAAATACTTGATGATTCTAATAAATGGTTGTTTTATTTCCCAAAAATCTAAAAGGGCGAAAAGGACCCAAATGAAGATAAGTATTCAAACTCAAGAAATTCCGTACGAGAAGCTTTAAAACATTTTTCACCATTCACATCCCCCCCACAACGTCGGGCGCGGGCGAGTCTGGCCACTTCTTGCGGCCGATGACGACGACGAAGGGGATGACGGCACCACCCAATGGCAAACTAATTAGGCAGGCGCTAACAACATTAGCAGGAGAAGGTTAGCCTGGGCCTGGGGTGTGTTGAGAATGTAAATAAACATTGAACACGGAGAAGTACGGGATTTCCATACGCCGCCGCCGCCGAAAGGAGATTCAGACCGGAGACCGAATCTCGTGGTGGGGTGGTCGGGCCGGGCCGGGCCGGGCCGGGATTGTTGCAACAACATGTGAACACGGCCCGGCGAGCGATTTGTCCTTCTAAACGCCTGCTCTCGCTCTCGCGCCCGCGAGGGCATGACCTGCGCGCGCGTAGTTACCGCGAGATAGTCATCTCTCGCCGCACCGTGGCCCAGCCCAGGTATCGGTGGCCAGGCGTTCCTCTCGCGTTCTCGCGCGATGCCGCCGCTCTTGGTGCTTTGAACCTAATTTATTCAAGGCTACTAATTAGTTCAGCGCCGCGGCCCCCCGTCTGCAGTCTCTGCGTGCTGGCGAAGGTCACGCCGCCGCCAGCTGATAATCGGGCGGGCGCGCTCTCCCACGAAACAGGGACGCGCCGCGCCGTTCTGGACCGTTGCGCAACAGAGTCTCGAGAGTAACGTAACCCCTTTGCGTAGTGCGCGGCGCTCGCAGCACTTGCTTGCCCAAGAGGCGGCCCGGTGGCGCTGTACTTTCTGATCGATCCGAATTTATCCGAAAAAGGGTGCCATAATGTGTCGATTTTATGACAGAGGAGGTCATATTGGGACACACCACCCGCTGCTTTGTACCTTACACAGAGCTTATCACAGAGCTGTGTCAGGGAGGTTGTTGCCAAAAAATATTGAAGCAAGGTATCGACAGATATTGGATTTCAGCAACATAACCGTCTACTACTACTGTCTTTATCCTTCTTTCCGTACATTTTGTGTAAATGGCATTTGCAGAGTATTCGCGAGCAAAGTTGAACGACGGGGTGAATGTTATGGTATGTTATGGTATTGGAAAGCTTGAAAATTATTTTAATTGGACATGGTCCTGCACTAGAGATGGGTTTGAGACGGATTAATCTACCTAACCTAACGAAACATTGATAACAATCGTCAATTAATTTTAGTATTGATAGCGATTGGCGGTTTTGCAAAAAACTTTTGAGCAAGTATTCAAGGATTTCGATGACCGATCGTCGGGTGCCGTGTGTGCTTACAGTATTTAGCAAGCAGACAGATCCAGCACACGTTGTTGCCGCACACGACACACGTACGTTTGCGACAACGGTTGACGCGGCGGTAGTAAAAGATCAGCGCACGATCGCGCACCGCATTTTACTTGCGACAAGTCAAATTGCGAGATGCTGGCAACTGCTGCTGCTGCTATCTGTCTGGGTCGTGAATGGTGGCCACATACACGAAACGGAACCCCTACAACAGCAACGCAACGCACACATACTTCGCTGTGTGAGAAGCTGTGTGCTGAAAGCTGAATGAAGCTGCCGTCAAAAAAAGAATGTTTAACGCACATTCGATTTTCGGCAACAACCCCCGTCAGCAACGGACACAATGCGCAAACGATGACCTCGCGCAATACCGCCCCGGGGGGTGGAGGGACACCAATACAAACGGCCGGCCGGCGGCCTCCATATGCAGCCTCCAAAAAAGACCGCCCGGTAACCGGCCGCGACAACAACACAACAATCGACGAGCCGATTGCACTCGCTCGGAGCTCGCTCGCCTTGCAAGGCGCCACCCTATTGGCACGGGGGTTGTGTCCCCACCACAATGGCCCATTGCGATACTCGTCGAACACGAGCGAGTGTAGTGGTGCTAGTGGCCGCCGTCCCGTGTGCTGTGTGTGCGGCTTGCGTCTCAATGTCACGTTGCAACACGTGCGCGCCGATGTCGAGACGATGGGGCCAGGGCGGCACAGAGAGCATAAAAAAAACGCGGGGGGTTGTTGCCGGTGTGTGATGGGGTGGTTTGTTTCAACCGGTTCTTTTGACTCTCGAACTGCCGCCGCCGTGTGGTAGTGGTGAAGCGAAATCGTTTGGATTTCTCTCGGGGCGGACACCTCAAACACGATCGCGAGTGCTTTGGCAGGCTGCCTGCCTCCGTTGAGGATATATCGCACCGTGTCCCATACGTGATATGAACGCACTTTTTCCCGATTGTACGACGGCGACACTGGAACCGACTCCTAATGGTCATGGAGATCCTATCGCTGACGAGATCTAAGGGTTGGACCAATTCATGTTGGGAGCAAATAACCTTTAAGTGAGCTCAGAAAAAAAACTAAACTTCAGGCAATTTCCAAACTCCCAAATCCCATATTCAATGAGGTATTACAGGGAGTATTACAGGGAGCCATATAAAATACATTTTTTATTTCATCATAAAAAACGACTGAATATTTTCTGATGCTTGAACTTTTATTTGAATGGTTCATTTCGATTGTACAAAATAGGGAAATATGAAAAACCTATTTCCAAAGTGGTAGATCTTCAACTCGAACGGAACGATATTTTAAAAGCTCATTTCATTTAAGCTCATTTCACCCTCGTTGGATTGTCGATAAGCACAATTATCGTTTTTGGAGTTAGGAAAACCCACACATCGTGCAAGAGAAGCCAATGCACCCAAAACGAGTGACTATTTGGTGCGGATTTTTGTCTGGCGGCACCGAGCAATGTTGCCTGATTGGTTCTCTGGCGAAATTTAAGCTGAGAACTTAGCTGACATTTGGTTTCAAAAGGATGGCGTTACCTCCCATACAGCGACAGCCACGATCGATTGCATCTTCGGACAACGAATAACCAGCAGAAATTGTGTTGTGAATTGACCTCCAAGAAGGGGTGATTTGGCATCATTGGACTGTTATCTTTGGGGATCGGTGAAAGACAACAAACCAGCAACTAATGACGACCTCAACACCGATATTCAAATTGCCATTGCCGAGATTGGATCACAGACAGTCGAAAATGTACTCAAAAATAGGTCGATCGAATGGGCTACTGCTGAAAGCTAGCCGTGCTCGAAATTTGACCAAAATTGTTTTACATTAAAAAATAGAATGAATGAATCCTTTCAGATCGGATAGATCGAACTTGATCGTTTGACAAGGCATCACTCCCGTGACGGACATGTTGGATGTTGGAACTCCCGATCCCGAGCAATTGTGGCTCCTTGATTTGCCTGCCAATGTCTGCCTCTGTTGAGCACGTGGCGCCCTGTTCTCTCTTCTGCGCGGCCGTCATATTTTGCTTAACATTTTCGTGTGGCGAGTTTTCATTGATGCCCACGACACACGGATTTCCATTGCAGCGCCTGAGCCGCCTGACACGATTGCGGCAGTTCCGTCCCACTTCCTCTGCGGTGTGTCCCCGTCTTTCCCACGGCAGCCAGCTCGTGTGCGCTTCATTGTGGGGCCACATATATTGAGGTCATAGAGCATATGGCCACCGTCAAGAGGTAAGGGGGGCAGGGCAGCAAGCGGTATAATACCATGGGCACCACTAGCAACAGAGAGCCGGCCAACAACCCAATAGGGGCCCGTGCTGCGCCGCCGGTTAGTAACGCGAGCCGCCGTCCAGTGAGAAAAGTGAGTAACCGAACCGAACTTGAGAGTCCGCGGCGCACCTGGGCAGGTTGGTTGGTTGGTAGGGTAGGGTGCGCTGAAGGTGACAACATAAACCGCCGGGCGAGAGAGCGAGAGAGTGAGTATGAAACGCGATGCTCTGGTTTTGCCGAGGCCTCGGCACGGCACGGCACGGCACGTAGAAGGCCTGACACCGCACCGCGCACACTACTCATTGAACCATAGTTTTCAAGGTTTCGGTGTTCCAGTTTGCTACCCACAACACGGCCAGTGAGATCGTCCGGCCGGGGAGGGGAGGCCCCTCAGAAGTTTGCAATTTGTGGACCCCGCCGCGCCAGCACCCGGCCCAGGGCCTCCGTTCTGCTTTCGCTCAGAAGTGGCAAAGGTCAGCCGCCTCATCTTTATCCGATATCTTGGACCTCTTCTCCGCAATTTGATTGGCGGCGAGAGAGTTGGCGCTTGAAAGAAACGAATCTAAACACGAACTTAGTGAAATAAATGGTCCGGCAGCCGGGAGAATCGGAATATTTATGGGTGTTCCACATCAGCAAACCCAACCCAGAGCGCGACCTTTCACGGTCTACCGGGCCGATGTACGAGACGCATCAGAAGTGGCCGCGCGTGCCACTGCGTAAACGTTTTATTAATGTTCCACACACACCCCGAAGATGGTAGGAACCCCGGAGAGGGAGAACCAAGAAACCGGACACGAGACCCTCGGAGTCTTCTCGGAACGCGACGGAATCGGCGAACGCGAAAAATAACGAAAAAAAGGTGCCGAAGCTGCCACCGAAGCTATCCATCCAAGACCCTCCTCTTCTCTGCCGGCCGAGGGCTATAACTCGACTGGTGCAATCAGGCGCACACCTCAGGAGCACGTGGCCTGGTGCGAATTTTATGCGAAACCGGAACACGCTTGAACCGGAGCACGCTGGTGGCGCGTGCTCCCAGGGGGGAATGGTTTGGCAACCTCTGGTCAAAGGGTCCTGTGCGGAATGAAGGAAAGAATCCCTCCGATCTTCGCACCGGCACGCGCCAGGGGCAGCGATGTAGGGTGTCCCTACTAACCACACGCCGGGTATAATTATTGTTTCTCGGTTGGTTGCGCTTGGCCGCACGGTGCACGACTTGAGACCTTGAGACTCCTGCGCGAGAATGGGACCTCCAGAACCCCAAAGCTGTGTTGTGTGAACTCTCGACACCGATTGTGCCCAGTGGGGCCTATCTGGCGTTATCTGCGCCGCCTTTTGCGAAATCCGTTCTCCGCCGTCGAATCGTTCCGGTTCCGTCGTCGTCGGAAGGGTGCCCCGGAGACGGCGGTTATTTGCATAGCGGGGCAGGCGGGTGGTCGGGTTTACATGTCGCGATCCGCCGCAGCAGCAGCCAACAATTGATATGTTGGGGGTGCATTTGTTTGACTTGGCAATTCCGACCACGGACTCCGCCCGGAATTGGTCATTTCGCGCGGAGTGAAGTAAGCATTAATGTTGGTTTTTTTTCGTTGCTCTTATTGGGAAATCATTCCTTCATTTGTGTACACAGCAGAGGCAAGGCGGCGGCCCGCCGAATGAACATTGCCAAACAACAAAAACCGGTCCCCCGCCGGCCGCCGGAACGGGCGCGTGCGCCCCTTATGTTTCGCACACATAACAACAGCAGCAGCAGGGAGCTTGCGATCTCGCGGCGAGAGAGGTACAATTATGTGGGGCTCATAATTGCGGCGAGTGGGCGCGATCAACGCCGTGTCTCTCGCGGTCGGCCCGTGATCGACAGCCAGTTAGTCAGCCAGCCAGCCCGTCACACACATAGCCGGGCACAGGAAGTGGAAGGGAAGTGGTGGCGTAGATCGTCCGAATTGACTGGCCACACGGAGCAGCGCTACTATTAACTAGCCGCAAGCAACCTCCCATAACCTTCAAAACAATGGTGCCGCCGCCAACGATACAGTCGCGAACCGAACCGATTGATTGCCACACGTAGGAGTGCTGCACTTCGCGGGGTCGCGCGATCAGCGTCAGCGTGGTTCTTAATCATTCACTGCTGAAAATTCACTTTGTAAGCTCTGTCAATTTCATGACAGAATGGATGCGATTTCACTGAGGTCTTAATCTCACCCAAGATCGTCCCGTTTGAAGACCTGATCTTTTGCTTGGTTCTGGCTTTTCGCGGTGCAGTTCCCGTATAGCCTTATCTCTCGAGGTGCAACAAAATTCCCCCGTCCTAATCCTGAGCATGTCAACAAGCAGATAGTGTGCCTCGGTTCGCCAGAACAGCATCATCCACCCGGGCCCCAGTAGTCATTATGACGTAAGCGAAACAACACACAACGTGTTGCCTCCTGAACGTGTCGGAACTTACAGTAGCCTTCTCGAAGGAATAAACCTGTCGAGAGGTTGACGAATTTAGCGTACAAGCTGTGAGTCGTGCTGACAGCCATTGCGCTTCCACCTACCTGGTAAGCTCCCGACCCGATCCCTTTCGATTCCCTGTGGCACCCACTTACCCTTCATGGTCCGCAAACACAAACTTCCGCAGCTTGAGATCGCGCAGGACGATGCCCTGCTCGTGGCAGCTTTTCACCACCTCACACATCTGACGGCACAGGCGGCGCGCTTCCGGCTCCCGCAGCCGCTTGCGGGTACGCACGTACGAGTGTAGATCGCCCTACAGGTGGTGTGTGGGGAAACGAAAGGCGAATGATTAGTCAGTGCACGCGGATGCGGGGGGCCAAATATTGCGGGCCAGGAGTCGCGTACCTTGGAAGCGCTGAAGATCAGATACGTCTGGTTGGGGTCCTTGATGACTTTGTGCAGCGCGTTCACGTGCGGATGCCCGTCCAGCCGGAAGTGTGCGGTGAGCAGATTGAAGCACGGATTAGTGGCAATCTGAAAGAAGGAAAAAGGCGTGCGATTTATTAGGGGGCAGATAACGGGAGCGCGTAAAAACACACGGGGTCCCCCAAAATCAAGGTCCCATAGTAATAGCGGAGCGGCGGAATTCTGCCGCCATCTTATCTAATGCGAGAGGAGCAGCAACACGTTTACGCTCTATCGGAACCCGCCGTGGCACGTACCAAAAATAGCATCCTCGAAGCGGAAGATAAGCGGCCTTGGGCAGTAGAGTAATGCGCAGTAACATGCGTTCCGTGACGTGATCGTCGTGAATCGTCGATCGGGTGAATCACGCCATCAGAAACAGCCACGAAACACGTCACCGAACACAGTCAGCATCATCGTTTTCGTGAGCCACCGAGACGCGTGTCTCATAAAGTTAAAGACGATTAAAAATGGTCTTTCGAACGAAAAAATCGTTTTACGATCGTTGCCATAAAGGCGGAACATTAGGTATTTAGGGAAAACAAACCAAAAAAATATGATTGCACTTGTTCCATTATTTTTGGTGGGCTCCGGGGCGGTCATTTTAAATCTCCTACAACACGCACACCTTACCAAATTTCTTCTCTAATTGACAGCAACCGGCTTTTGCCCGGGTAACGATTCCTTCTCCGGATTGCTTCTACGCGGGGTACACAAAAGCGCTTTGCTGTAACATTTATTGCAGACCACTTTACCATTGGCACAACAATCGGTGCGACACGATGGCGACCGAAAAGCAAATAAGGATACGATTGTCCCTGCTAATGTTGTGTCTGCATTGCTGCAAAACGCTAAGTCTTACGGGACGGAACGGCGCGGCTTTCGAGATAGGTTTTATTGCGCCATCAAATGGAGTCCCCGATTTAACTATCGGAGTGTAATCCTCACGTCGGGCTGGCCGATTGGCTGGTTTCTTACCTTGCACACCAGCTCCTCGTGCGTTCGGATGTCGAAGCAGCGGTACAGATTGTTGCCCTCGACCTGGTCCAGCAGCAGGTAGCGTTCGGCGAGGATAGCCGCGTTAACCGGCGGTGGCAGCACGTTCGACGATATCGCATCCCGCTGCTGGGGATGGATGCCTGGCGGTGACGACGGTGCCGCCGCGGCCGCCGCCGTGCCGTTGTTGGCCGGAACCCCCGAACCGGAACGGATCGCCCCCCGAGCGGTCTGGGGCCCGCCGTACGGATGGTGATGGTGACGCTGGTGGTGGTGTATGGCGTACGCAGTGAACTGCGGGTGCTGCTGGTGCGTGCGGGAGCAATGCCGATGGTAAGGACACTTTTTGTGGGCCGCCCCCGCGGCTGCTCCCCCGAACACCAGGTGGGCCGAAGCGGTAAGCAGTCGATTCAGGGCGGCGGTGGCCGATCCGGGATCGGACCGGAGATCCGGTGGCATCGTCGGAGTGGCATCTGCGTTGGTTGCTGCCGCTGCTGCTGCCGTTACTCCCACGGCACCAGCCGGGGGTTGGGGGGGTTCGGTTGGAGCCGTCTGACCATCATCCGGCACCGGTTCGTCCGGTTTGTGTAGGCGCGACACCATTAAATCGTCGGCCGGGGCACCGGGACCGGATAACGCGCCGGTCACCACCGAGTTGATGATGTTCATTGCCACAGTTCGCGCTGTGGTTTCCTGCTTCTTTTTATCCTTTTTCTGTTTCTGATCAACCCACGAGGTGCACTTGAAAAACCGGAACTCGACCAACAAAACAACGTCACGAGCGCGATAATGAACGGACTTCGCGGCGGTGCTAACGAATCTGGCGAAAAAGGCTCCTCGATCGTTCACCACCACCAAACTGAAACTCTGCGGCTCACGCGGTCAGTGGTCACTACGATTGCTGAGGCGCAATTCGCTTCTGCTCTGGTCTTTCTTCGCTAGAACAACTACGCTTTATGAATCACGCGCGGGCGCAACGACGGTGAGCCATAACGAACTTAACAGCAAAAAAAATCTATCTCCTCAACAACACATAACAACGCAGTGGGCTTCGCCCACGGAAACAACGGAGTGGAAGGAGGCCCGTCTTCAACACACCGGCCGGCCAGCCACACACACACACACGGTATCGCGGCTCTTCTTTATCACAGATCACTACTACGGACGTCACGCGCGTGACGTGCGCTTTGCTGCATGTGTCCTTCCTTCTGTTGCCTAGAAACGGGCTTCGAGGAGCTGTTGACGATTGATAAAAATCCGTAGGCACTTCCGCTCGGCGATTGAAAAATAGTCTCAGCGTAGTGTCTCACACTACAATGCGGCAGGTTTCCGGTCGACGCGAGCTGTGTGGTCCCGTTGTTGTGAATTGAGCCACACTTTGGCGCGGAACTGTACCTTCATTGAGTCCTTTGAAGGTAAGAATCAAGAACTGTAACACACACACACGCCGCCGTGTTCTGTGGTGAGGAAGACAAAAAACGGAAATTAAAACACTGCGAATGGACCGGAGTGCGCTTCCCATTCATGGCGCACCGGGGAGAGTTGAATGAAAGCTTCGATGTTGGGCTGAAAAAGTGGAACGGAAGCCACTCGGAAGCATAAAACACGCAGGTGAACAACGGGAGGCTCTCAAGAAGCGACACACACTGTGTTAACTTAATGCAATCCCGGAATTCCTGTATTTCGCAACCTAAAAAACTCGGGCTCCTCCGTCTGGTGGTGGTGGCGCAATGACTGATAATGGCCGCGAGGTGAGGTTCCTTGAGATTGGTACGCACGGACACACGAGAACGGCCTCGAGGAGGGGGTTGTGGTGCGGGGACAAAAAACCGCAACAATTTGCGTCTTATCTTATCGCACCACCCGAGACTCGATGGTCCGCTGTGGCCACGAGGATGGAGTCGCGCTGACGTGGGAAACGGAAGCTTCGGCTTCGATGGCGAAATGTTGTCTACGGAGCATGAGTTTCTCAGTTTTTTTTTTCTCGCTGTTTCTCGAACACACGACACACAGTATGCCACGCCACAATCCCGGTTCTCTCCGCGGGGTTAATTACACACTTGGCCTTCCGCAGTGACACGGTTCTTTTGCACGGTCTACTTGGATCGCGGGAAAGCGCGATCGGTGAGGAACAATCAAAACCGTTCCCGTTTCGTGGCACCTTTCGAAACGGTCTCGGGCTCTCTCGAAACCAGTAACCGTGGCAACATGAAAAACAGGCCACGCAACGGGACTTGTGCCGAGGGCACAACAAGGCACAACTGGTTTCTTGGTTCGCCCGCCGCAACTTTCTTCGGTGAGGGAATTATCACGCACTGTTTTCGGCCCACTGACTCTAAATCAATCCGTTGTTCACCACCAGCGCAAGAAACCACAGAAGAAGCATCGATAAGGTGTCCCCCGGTGGCCAACAATAAGAACCGAACACAAAACCCCGGCGACGACGTCATTCCGAAAACGCAACATGAAACTACACGCGCGCCCTTAAACCCCTTTTATCCGCGGCGCGGTCAAAGCACTCTGGCCCTCGCGGCCTGTGGATTGGGTTTATGCTTTCGTCGCGTAATTTCCCCTCGGCTTTTCCGAAAGGACGCCGCGCTGATACCGTTAATTGTTTACCTTCGCGAAGCAATTCCACGGCTCTCTCTTCTCCCCGCGTACTAGTTTTCAATGAATTTCCCCTTTTGTCACGCACAAAAGAAACACGACCCAACCTCAACACACAGGACTCCGGCGTCCTTTTCTCGGGACGCAATGTGTGCTGCGATTTCACAACCTCGTCACCTTTTTGCTTGTGTTTCTAGTTCTCCCGAAAGTTGCACATGCAATGCGTGTACGAACCTACACCAACACCACCGCACGAGCGAGCGAGAGCGGGAGACAAGATGTCGCGCCGTTGCGCGGTACCTTGTGAGAACCTTGATTTCGCATTGGCTTTGCTTTCGTAGTGGGATGGTGTGTCGTCGTCCCGGACATACCACCACACACGCACACCACGCCACGCTACGCTTGGCTGTTTACACACTGCTTGCGAATGACGACAGAGCGGTGAGCATGAGAGCATCGTACGTTTTTTATGCTTGCGAGGCGAAAGATTTTCGTAGACAGTTTGCCGATTCGAGTTATTACCTTTTTTCGCACTGTACACCCAAATCACTTGTTTCGTTTTCACTCAATTTTACCGATTAGCGAACTTCAAACTTTACATCATCTCGTCACCGCGAGCGTTGGTTGCGATTCTCGTTTGGTGACATATGTGCGCGCGGTTGTGAAATCTCACTCGTCGCCGTGAAGTCGTGAACTCATCGATGCAGCGCAACACAACACGCACGTCACAACACTTTCAAAGCCATCACGCTTGAACTACGAAACAACCGCACGCTTGAGTTTTGGAAGTACCGTTCTATTTTCCAACCGGAACCGGAAAACACGTCCGAATACTTCGACAGACACAAGCGCGCGCACAGAAACGCGTCCGAATACTTTAACCGAAAACACGTAAAACTCGATGTTCTATCTTCGCGTACAAATCCCGTACTTACTGTATTTTGTACGTCGAACGAAAAACGCAACAACCGTCCGTTGAATTATTGTTTCTTTCTCGAAGAAAGTACAGAAAGTTCGAAACCTGTGAGAATCAATCTGTATTAACGTACTTAACGTACTTAACGTATTACCAACAGCCGAACGGAAACGCACCAGCTTGTGTTTTGTTTTGTTTTGAAATATTTCAGTACTTTCTGTTTCCTACTAGAAAAATAAAAACCTCACTTTTGAACCTGACCTTTCTTAACCGAAACTGACCAACTTTTCTCTTCTCTCTCTGTATTTCTCTATTCTCTCACATTTTTGTGAGTTCTCTCTGGTTTTTCGACCCGAAGTCCAAAAGTTACTTACGAAGGGGAAAGAGATAGCTGACGCTAGAGCGAGATAGTCGATGTTTTCTCTTTTCTCTCTGTTTTCCCCTTTTTGTCTGAACTTCTCTTTTCTCTCTGTATTTCTCTATTCTCTCTGGTTTTTCGACCCGAAGTTGATTTCGGTAAGAATGAATTCCCGATCACGACCCGAATGAATGAATGAACTAAAACCAAACTAAAACAGTAAAATCCGACGAGTCCGACGAGTCCGACGACTCCTTCGAATCCGACTCCTTCTGTTCGTCACACTAAAATGTTTTTTTGTCTTTGTTTTGCTAAAATGTCTGCAAATATCGAATTCCGATAAAAATCTAATGGTGAGGATTTTCGCACACGACGTCAAATGGTTCGATAGGATCATCGACGGAAGGACAAAAGTTTAGTTCAAGCCTGTAAATTCCAGTCCCCCAGCCAAGTTTAAACAGAACAATACGGTTTATTGACCTCTGAAGCGACGTGGGATGTGTACAAATTCTTTTACAGTTGTGTGGACTCTTTTCTAGTTCAGCGTTCAATTATACTTTTAGCTCGCGTAAGGATGTGCCACGACATTTTAGTGCTTGCCAGCAGCTTCCTTCTGCTCGTACTCCTTCATTCGGGCTTCTATTTCCGGGCGGAAGTGTCGGATTAAACCTGTTTCGGATGGAGCCATTGTGATTATCGTGCACCACACACACACTCTGTCACGGTACTTACCTTGGACTGGCCATGCGGCGCCGTCGCCCAGCGCGCAGATGGTGTGTCCCTCGATTTGCTTGGAGATTTCCCACAGCATATCTATCTCCGCCGGCTGAGCATTGCCGGCTACGAAGCGGTGCATGATCTTGTTCATCCACCCGATGCCCTCGCGGCACGGGGTACACTGGCCGCAGCTCTCGTGCTTGTAGAACATGATCAGACGCGAGATCGCCTTAATCATGTCGGTCGATTTGTCCATCACGATGATAGCGGCCGTGCCGAGCGAAGTTTGCGCCTGCACCAGCCCGTCAAAGTCCATCAACACATCTTCGCACACCGACTTCGGGATGACCGGGGTCGAAGAGCCGCCCGGGATGATACCGAGCAGGTTGTCCCAGCCGCCCCGAATGCCTCCGGCATGGCGCTCGATTAGCTCCTTCAGCGGAATGGACATCTCCTCCTCGACCGTGCACGGTGTGTTGACGTGGCCCGAAATGTTGAACAGCTTCGTGCCCGAGTTACGCGTGCGGCCAAAGCCGGCAAACCAAACGCCTCCTCGGCGGCAGATGGTCGGGGCGACGGCAACCGTTTCCACGTTGGCCACCGTCGTCGGGCAACCGAACACACCGACGTCGGCCGGGAACGGTGGCTTCAGGCGCGGTTTGCCCTGCTTGCCTTCGAGCGATTCAATCAGAGCCGTCTCCTCGCCGCAGATGTACGCACCCGCTCCGCGGTGCATGAACACGTCGAAATCGAATCCCGATCCGCACGCATTCTTTCCAATCAATCCCGCCTGGTACGCTTCGGCGATGGCCAGCTGCATGTTGGACGCTTCGTTGTAAAACTCACCGCGGATGTAGATGTAAGCAGCTCGGGCTCCCATCGCTCGGCCCGCAATCAAACACCCTTCGATCAGCTTGTGCGGGTCGTGGCGCATAATCTCCCGATCCTTGCACGTTCCCGGCTCGCCCTCGTCCGCGTTCACGACCAAATACTTCGGACGGCCGTCCGACGGTTTGTTCATGAACGACCACTTCATACCGCTGGGGAACCCGGCGCCTCCGCGGCCACGCAAACCGGACACTTTGATTTCATCTACAACGCAAAAAAGGATGTGCGGTCAGTGCCTGTAGATGCCCTCCAGCGGAGAGAGAAACGCACTCAGTATCCAGTCGACACCCTTCAGCAGGATCTCCTTCGTTTTGTACCAATCGCCGCGCTTGAGGGCACCCTTCAGACGCCAATCGTGCCGCCCGTACAGGTTCGTGAATATGCGGTCCTGATCGGCCATTCCTCCGAACTTGGTCCTCGTCTGTGGTGGCGGTGCCGATGCCTGGGCCGACTGCTGCCGGACCTGCTGCTGGCCACAGGCGGCCACCGAGCCGCGGATGGCCGGTACCAGTGCCGCTGCCGGGAAGGATTGTTTTGAAGACGCATTTCGAACACACTCCAAATTACATAAGGAGCCACTATCGCGCACTGCGTCATGTCCTTACCTAATTGTTGCTTCGGCATGCAGTTTAGCCGCACCAGTGCGTTCGCCATCGTTGTCTCAATCCCTTGTCCTGTTCCCTTTTTTGCCGCAGTGACGAAGGACAGCTAATTTCTTTTCCAACCGAAAAGTTCTCGGACGGAAGAGGCTCTTGGGTTTTGGGAAAATTTCGCGATCTTAAGAAAAATACAAACTCGAAACGTCAGCTGAGTGCTGTCAGATGAGGTTGTCAATTTTTTAGCGAACAACATCAGCGAAATATTTCAAACTGCCCGAGAGACTGTTAAATATTTCAAAACGTTCAATTCATACGTTGGTTAATAAATAGCTGATTAAAGTTGAAACTGAATTGTGTTAATTATGCCAAACATATGAAGAAAAGTTAAAAAATCTAACCCAACACAAGGAAGAGAGCCCTTGGAAGGCGCGGGTCCATTGATTACTGATTTATTACGTTTAATTTTTACGATTATAGTCCATTTTGTTTCGCCGTTTACTCTTTTATCCTGGGTATTTATCTTCAGTTAGTTTCAGCAAATTTAAAAGAAACCTTTGCCAGTTAAGATGCTTTCTTGTAATTCTTTTATTCTTTTTTTTGTTTCGTTGGATACTAGGTGCTTTATGATTCTCCGCGCTAGTGGTCCAGCTCAAACAGAAGTGGAAGAATGTCGCTCAGGAAAACGAAAAGCCAAAAAAATCGTGCCATCTATACGCACCGAGCACGACCAATGTTGGGTAAATGTTAGACCAAGTTAGATTAAAGAAAGGACACAAAACTTTACCACACACAGTCACAGTGTGGGTGACTTGTTACAAAGCTGCTCGCACACGCACCGTTTTCCTGTTTGCTCTATACCGTGATTATATTTTGTTATTATTTAATGAATTTAAAATGTTTAGATAATCTCCTTGCCTTTCTCTATTACAAACTTCTCTCTTTTCCCGTTTAACAACGCTTCCCAAGGGTTTCAGCTTTCGTTCGAACTTGGTTTACTATTATGCCCATATGTGCTAATTCTTGTTCTAACAATCCTAGTCCGTTCCATATGACGCCACACGCGGTATCTGTTTCATTTGCAACTAAAAGTTCCGCTCGTAATAATGCTCGTTTATCTATTTTTGAACAAATGTCTAAATCGTTCAGTGTGTTCTATGCGCGTTTTCCGTTTCGTTATTATTAGTTTGTTTTACCATGTTTTCTGCTTTGCTTCGCCTATATGCATAAGGAACTGTCGATCACAAACCTCCACCAAATAGAGAAAAAAAACTAACAAAAATACATAAATGAAGCTGTCCCAGGGGGAGCAGCTTCTATAAGAGGAGCCCGGTAAGTTTAAGGGTCGGTTCGATCAACTAGTTCTTTCTTTTCACACGTGGGGGGTAACAAATTACGAATGTTTCGTGCGCGTCCAAGCAGAGATTCGCATTTGGTAGCTAAGGGGTTCCTGATGTGACACGGCGAAACAGAAATTATACGTTTTTTGCTAAGATCTACCAAAAATAACCAAACAAAACAAAATGCTATACTGCAGCTGAAGAATTCGCTTTGCGCCTAGGTTCCCATGCTGCCCTCGGCGTGGCTGAAGAGACGGGCTTGGAAAGCTTTTGCTTCCGTTTGCTTTTGGCGCTATTATCTAGTTTCAACCAAAATTAGTGATAATAAAAAAACTATAACTATACCGCACAACTACTGGATTAATGCACTCATGGTATTATGCTTTGCAACCGGAGTGAAGGTTTGCAGAATCGTTACAGAAACGGTAATAAATCAATCCATCGATCATCCTTTTCTTCGAAGCATAGATCGTTCAGTAGATCAAACACTGTTCGGACCTGGCCGGCTGCTAAAAACTATTCCGTTCGCCCATTCTTTCGCTGGCTTTCGCTGTTCGGTCAGCATTCAATTTGGAACAACCTTATTGCGCCAGAACTGCTCCTCGTGATCGAGCCACCACCCAACAGGATCAACAGATTTTTACTAGACTCCATATATTGCTATTCAAAACCCGACCGCATGCCGCACCGCACCGCACTACACTTCGGCACTACGTTTCCATTCTCTTTCTAGCGGTCAATCCACTGCGTTCCGTCGCGTGTAGGTATAGTGATAACGATAAGAATGCGAAAGAATAAATATAATAAATACGTTCTTAGCTGGCTTGGCTGATCCTAGCCCGGAACGAAACGGATAGGTGTGTGGTAGTAGTGCGTACGTGAATGGGGAAAAGCGGGCCGCTGGAGCAGGGAGCACGCGTGGAGCTCCTTGCTGCTGTTCGGTTACCAACACATCGATCGGTGTCCGGCGGCCATCGGCGACGGCCCATGACGGTCGCCATTGCAGCCAGCCATCAGCGAGAGGACGCGCGTTTAGATGATTCTGGGCAGCAGCGTGGCATAGTTGTAGTCCAGCACGACGGCGGCCGAAGTCGAGTGGAGCAGATGGGCGGCGGCAGCGTTGGCCGCGGCGGCTGCCGCTGCCGGTTGCACCGGAACGCCCACGTTGCTCACGTTGCTGGTGGTCGGCTGGCTCGGCTTCGGGATCTTGTGCTGGAAGACGCAGTGTGGCTTGCGGCAGCCACCTGGCTGATCCTCCCAGAAGCACGGTGTGGCCGAGCGTGGCTTCTCGATCTTCATGTGGCGCATCGTGCACGTACGATTGTAGCACTTGCCCTCGGCCCACATCTTGCACGTCTTCTCGTGCCCCAGAGCGGCCGGCTCGTGGCGGTACTCGCAGTTGGTGCCCTTCTTACATGTCGAGTAGTAGAAGAAGTAGCAATCGTGCAGGTTCCTCGGGAGGTCCATAAAGGGCGGGTGGACCAACTTCCGGCGCGGGGGCTGCTGCCTTTTCGACCGAAGAGCAATTTTTGGGCCAAAAGAGTGTCCTCGCCTTCGGGGCAATCTGTCGCTGACGATCGGCGTCTTGGCGGGCGTTAGATGGCGGCGGCACGTGGGGGGATTACGCACAAAAGCTCGAACTCGCTGTCCACTCTCGGGCTCGTCGGTTCCGTGTCCGGGTTGGGTACCACTGTGTTTCGCTGCTCTGCTGGCGTCGTCCCTCCGATAGCTCTACTCTTCGAAACGGTGGTCGGGAAACAGTGCACACAACGTGCGAGAAAAACTACTCCTAATCGCAAACGACCACGAATCGGGACCAGAATGCAAAAGTACACACAATCTCCTTTTTCCACTTCCACGACGATATCAATGCTGGTACCGTCCTGCCGGAAAGTGTGCACAACTTTCACCAGCACTCATTCCGTCGACGAAATCGGATCGTTTCATCGACGGGTGACTGACGGCTGAAATTTCTTGACAGCTTCGCAGATATCGTTTGAAGTGACCGTTGCAAATGCAATTTGTTAGCGTGTTTCGATTGGCAAAGGTGAGTTTGTGAGTTATTCTTGCTGTTCAGTGCGGTTAAAATCCCACAAACATTAGCTCTGCTACAAGCTCAAGCATTGGTAAACTACCGATAAAGCACGTGACGTTACTAGGCGTTTTGAAGAAGGTCCTTATGAAGATAGTAAATTGCCTGACGACTCTTTCACTAAGATCCATCCTTTAAAAAAACTTTCGTTGGATATTTCTAAGCATGATTCTCGTGCTTCAATCAAAGGAAAAGGACCTTAAAAAATCGATTTTGGGCTTGTCGATGTTGATCGAGCAATCGATGAAAGTCAGTCTGACGCTGTCAAAGGATGGAGATCGATTTATTTTGATGTGCATTCGAAAATACCAACACAACTGAGTGGGAAGGAGAACCCTTTTTTTTAGAAACAACATTTTGCTCCTTAGCTCAACAAAACATCACGTTCGTTACCAGTGCGGTGGTGTTTTCTCCCGGATTGACCATCATGAACCCGGAAACGCCAACCATCAGCCGCAGCATCACGGAAACCATCGCCCAGGAGGAGCCGATTTCCGGCACGAGCAGTGAGGTAGGTGCTCTCCAACAAGAGGAACAAGGACCGAGCAGGCGGACTGTGGGCGGAGGCGGTAAACTTTTTATCAGGATGTGTGGGTAAACAATCATAATTCGTGCTCACACACGGGCCGCTGCGTGGCCAGTGCGCGAGCGTATCGTGATTTGCACAAACCGTCGTATCAGCGCAGCACCACCTGTTGCAAGATGCGTTTCCAGTGTTCGATTCCTTTAGCAATTCGTTGCCTCCGCTGGCGTAAAACCGGCCACGGACAGCACGGTTACAGTACGCAGGCGCCTCAGTTTCCTTTGGAGGGCATCAAAATCCTCGATCTAACGCGGATCGTAGCCGGACCGTACTGCACCATGGTGCTCGGCGATCTGGGGGCGCAGGTGTACAAGATCGAGCGACCATTCGGTGGCGATGAGTCGCGCAAATGGGGACCACCGTTTTTGCCCAACTCGAGCGACTCCGTGTACTTCATGGCGGCGAACCGGAACAAGAAAAGCGTCTGCGTTAATCTTAAGACGGGCCGCGAGGTGATCTACGATCTGGCCCGCAAGTGTGACGTACTGGTCGAGAACTACGTTCCCGGCAAGCTGGACGAGTTTGGGCTGGGCTACGAAACGCTAAAATCGATCGCCCCATCGCTGGTGTACTGCTCCATCACCGGGTTTGGCTCGGTCGGACCGTATCGATCGAAGCCCGGTTACGACGTGATCGCGGGCTCGATGGGCGGACTGTTGCACATCACCGGAAGTGAGAATGGTCCACCGGCGAAGGTCGGCGTAGCGATCACGGACATCGCGACTGGCCTGTTCGCCCACGGGGCTATTTTGGCCGCACTGTTACAACGGCACCGCACCGGCAGGGGTCAAAAGATTGACGTGAACCTGTTCTCGACGCAGGTGGCCTGCCTCATCAACGTGGCGAGCAACTACCTGAATGCGAACCGCGAAGCAAAGCGCTGGGGTACAGCCCATGAAAGTATTGTGCCGTACGAAGCATTCGAAACCCGGTCGGGGGGCTACATTACGGTTGGTTGTGGTAGTGATGCCCAGTTTGTCGATCTCTGCCGGTTGCTAGGGATCGAGGAGTTGGCGCAGGACGAACGGTTCGTTAGCAATCCGGCGCGTGTCGCCCACCGGAGGGAGCTGATTGAGTTGCTGGGAAAGATTATGAAAAGGAAAACGTCGGCCGAATGGATGGACCTGTTTGAGGGGGCTTCGTTTCCCGTCGGACCGATCAATGGTATGCGGGAGGTGTTTGCCGATCGACACCTGCAAGCGATCGGTCTGGTAAAAACTCTACAGCATCCGACGGCGGGCGAAGTGAAGCTAGTTGGACCTCCGGTCGTGTACGGAGAGTCGAGGAACGAGATCGTATCCGTTCCACCTCTGCTCGGCCAACACACGGACGAAGTGTTGCGCGGATTGCTCGGTTACGGGGACGAGCAGTTGAAGCATTTGAGGGAGACCAAAGTGATCCAATAAAGAATGGGGCGCACCAGGGCATGCAAATCGGCTGGAGCTTATTGAAAATCCGAATTATGTCGATGAATCGATGAGCTAGTTACAGGGCGAATAGTGACTAACAATTGGTATCTGATTTCCAGGAAGCGCCGGTGTTGCGGTTACGCCTGCAAAAGCCTCGAAGCGACAAGAAAGTGCAGTGGACGAACGGTACGGTCGACAACGAGCATATGAACAAGAAAAAGTCCAAATGCTGCTGCATCTACGAGAAACCGCTAGCCTTCGGCGAGAGTTCGTCGGAAAGTGAGGACGAATGCGAGCACTGCTTCGGGCACGTGGAGCTTAAAAAGAAAAACCGTAAACACGTGGTTGGCGCTTCAGTTCCTCCGGTGCCCGCCAAACCGGGCGATGGTGATGACGATGACGACGACGACGACGAAGACGGCGATGGTGCCAATTCTGATGCCGTAGATGGACCTTCGAAGGGGGCCTGTCGTGTGCCGGATGATTCAACTGCTCACGCCTGCTGTACGGCCCAACAAGGATAGAGCGATGCCATTGTAAGATACCGACGCTAAAACGAAATTTCAAACCAAACTGTAAATACCCCAAATATAAGTACTAAACATATTTAAACGCAAGCAACAGAGGTAGCTATTACTTTATCACGTGATCGCCGGCAGAAGGTTGCTGCGATCTGCAAGCCGCGTTTGCGTGCAAGAGAAAAGGAGAAAGCAATGGAACGTTAACTTTTGCATCCGAAACCATAAACACGATCCGCGCTCTCTGTTGACAACATTACCGATCTGTCAGTGAGTGGTGTGTGTGTGTGTTTATTTTTATTTTCAGCCACCTCCGTAACAATCCGCAGAAGGTGAGTAATTGCGATCTTCCGGATTGGGTTTCCGCTGCGCGGCCACTTCAATTTCCCCGCTCTCCAACAGATCCTCGCTGGCCGCGAGTGTACGGAAGTCGCCTTCCCCCATTTGAAGACCCGTGTCGAAGAGGAACAGCCTACTACGGTGAATGTTTTGATTTTGGTGGCCCCCGACCATTACGCGTTTGCAGTGAGGAAAGCAAAAAAAAGAGGCAAACTGAAGATCACGAGCGAAGGAGATAGTGAAAGTGCGTTCAGTAACAATCGCGTTCAGCGAGGGTGAAATGGCGGAAGCACCGGGTAATCGGGCAAGAAACGTCCGGAACGAAAAGCGGAACCCGGAAAGCATAGAATCGAACAGTAGCAGTAGCAGCGGATCGAGTAGCAGCGATGAGTACGATGGCGGTGGCCAGTACGCCGAAAACAGTCCGTGGGTGTTTCTACCGGAGCCACTGTTTATCAAAATCTTCTTTCACCTGCACCCGCGCGATATGCTGAACGCGGCCCAGTGCTGCCGACGGTGGTACAGGCTGTCGAAGGATGACTACATCTGGCGCAAGTACTTCCGCCGGGAGTTTAACGTGGATGCGTCCATTCCACTCAAGCGAGGTACGGGGCCGTGTGACGGCTTACGGGTGACTTAATATTGTTCATCTCAATCCCAATCTCTCTTCCGCCCAACAGGGGCCGAGAGCTGGCGTTCCGAGTATCGCCGACTGACCAACAACGTGCCGCTGGTGATGACGGACGTGCTCACCAAACATTCGCACCAAGTGCTGCACGTGAGCTTTTCGCATAATGGCAAAATCTTTGCCACCTGCTCCAAGGACGGTTTCGTGATCGTAAGTAAACGTGCACCTGGGGGGTCGACGGCAATGCATTACTCTGTCCCTGTCTGTGATCGGTCTTGTAGGTTTGGAATGCCAGCTATCCGTCTACCATACGAGACTCGTACGACATGAAGAAGCTAAATTGGAAGTACACACAGTACTCACAGTTCAACCAGAGCGACACGCTGCTCCTGGTGTCGGGCGTCCACTTTGGCTCGCCGCACAGCACTTCCGGCGAGATTGCCGTGTTTACGATGCAGAGTAAGATTTTTCGTGATCGTTTTATCGTTCGTTCGACTCATGCTTGCCTAATTCACGCGGTCAGATGGATTCCGGTTGAAGTGTCGCGTAACGAACCGACCGTACGACATCTTTGGCACCTGGTTCAGCGATCAGCATCTGCTGTCGGGTGACCTCAGCTGGTTGGCGCACCTGGTGAGCCAATCGATGCTGTGGTTGAACAAGGCCAGCCAGGAAGTCGATTCGGAGCACACGCCGGTGCGGAAGCAGATTTACAAGTTTTACAATCGAAACGCTAGCTCGATCCGCGCCATCATGGTCGCCAACTGTCCGTGGCTGGCGGAGGACGATACCGTCGGCAAGGGAGGGAAGGCTGAAGACGGGGACGAAGCGGCCAATCAATCGAGAGCGACCGACGATGGAGCAAGTGGAAGCGGTGGGCGTCGGGCAGGCAATCCACTGTCCCATTACCAGATGAACCACGATCCCGATTCGGAGGACGACGACGACGATCCGGATGAAGAACCAGACGCCGGTGCGAACGTTAATGGTAATAACTGTCGGGCGAAGTAATGGCGAGCATAGGACTAAAACGTGATTGTTTTTTTCTGTAGCGAATGGGCTGCAAGGGAACCAGGAACGGGAAGGTGATGAGGGGCAGACAGGGGTGGCGATGCAACCGCCGGTGGCTGAGCCGGCGGATTACGCCAGCCCGATCCAGTACCTGGAGGAGTTTAGGCAGGAGTACGAAGAGTCGTACTACGATTCGTCGGACGATTGCCTTGATGACGACGACGATGATGACGAAGCACGTGGTTGCGTTGCTGACGATCCGACGGAACTGTCCGACGGAAGCGAGGACGACATTGCGCAGCTTAGCACACCGAAGTATCTGATATTTTCGACCGGCTCGAAAACCTACACTCCGCATCAGATCGGCTTCAAGCGCATAACGGGGGTATCTTTTCCGCGCCGCGTCGAATACGGGAGCACGCTCCGGGAGCGCGTCGCAATCCGCGAGCGACAGCGCGAACTGCAGGTAATTATGGCCGAGATGTCACCGGAAGAAATCCGCCTGCAGTATCTGTTACAGAACGAATCGCCCCCGGTCGAACCGAACTGGGCAAACTACGAGGCAGTGGCGGACCGGTTCGATCGCGTCGACAAGTTAATCGATCTGCACGGCCACATTATCGGCATGGGCCTGAGCCCCGACCATCGCTACCTGTACGTGAACAGTCGGCCGTGGCCGAAAAACTGCGTCATCCGCAACCCGCTGGAGCCGCCCGCGATCGCGCAGGAGATCGACATTCACGTGATAGACCTGATGACGCTGAAGAAGGTTGGCAAAATGTTGCGCGCCCACAAAGCGTACACCCCGAACACGGAGTGTTTCTTCATCTTTCTGGACGTCTGTGATAATTACGTCGCGAGGTAAGGAAACTGTCAACGGCCGTGCGAAATCTGTAGCTTAACTGCATTTCTTTTTTTTCGGCTTTTCCGTTTGGGAGCAGTGGTGCCGAAGATATGCACGCTTACTTGTGGGAGCGATACTATGGTGTGTGTCTGGCCAAGTACCAGCACGAGGACGTAGTGAACAGTGTGGCCTTCAATCCGCGTGATAACGAGATGCTCGTGACCACCAGTGACGATTACGAAATTAAGGTAATTCGATGGCGGAAGTGATCAATCTCGCCCATGACGTGCTAACTGTTTCCTGTTCTGATCTCGTTCCGCGAAAGGTTTGGCGATCGGCAGCAAAAGCGAAAAAGCTTGGCATCGTTCCGGTTGGGAAGGCGGTCGAGTTTAGAAAGCTGAACCGCAACCATCGCCCTCCAGCGCAGCCCCATTATCGTAGACGACGATCGTTTGTGTAGATAATGGTGCGGAGAAGATGTGATCTTCGCCCCTCTTTCTCAAATGTAGTGTATCCATCGATAGTCTAGTCGGAGCATACGTAAGGATCAAAAGCAATCTTATTGGCACAAATGGGTGGGCCACGTGATAGGTTAATATGTGTACGAGTGTGCCGTTGTTATTCCCAACAAAATATGCTGCAAAATTAAAGCCCGTTTTAACCGTGTTTATAGGTTCGTTAGTTTTGTCTTCGACCCTCGTTTGATTAGCATTACTGTAATATTATGTATGCTTTCGTTCGTTTTCGTATACATATAACCACTATTGGGTGCATAGTTCAACACATTTGTGGGAAGCGGATAGGCAAAAATTCTAGAAGTAGATCTATTCGAGGATGTACAGTGTATGGGCTCAAACAAAAGAAGAGCGAAAAAGCGAGCGGTGCCAATTGCAGAGTTCAATGATCATGCAAATAAAAGATTTAATTGAACCAACGTTAACGTATGCTTTGGTTTCAATTGCCACACGCACAGCAAAACAGGTAAGAAAGGACACATATGGTAAGATGCTCAGACATTGGAATGTGTACATCATGACGCTGATGTTCAATTCCACGATTTCTGTATGTAGAGACCCCTCACCATGCCGAAAGATGAGCGAAAATAGTGATGGTCCGATGGGCAGCACTTTCATAAATCTACATATACAATGAAAGAGTCTCCAAGCGAACCTCTTGTCACCTTATCTTGCATTGCGTGCCAGATTTTTCATTTAATTTGATTGGAACGATAGGAACTAATCTATTGTAACCGCACGTTTTGGCTCGTTTTTTGTGCCAAAAATAGCAACTTTAACCAGTAATTCTAGCCCCCAAATAATCACTAATTGCTCTGGTCGGCTTCAAGAAGGTCGTCCAACGAACCACACACGCGGAGAGGCTCCCGGCGGTACATCAATGCCGGACCCCAGAATTGCGTCGTTCGTTGGAAAGAATAACATCAACACATTGGCCATCGGTAGAGTAACTTCCCTCTTATCTCTTATTGACCATATTCGTACATACAATAAAAGCAAACAAAAATTACAAACATCCAGGACATGTAGTCAGGTTAACACATTTACACGGCTCTCGCCCACTGGCCACGGTGCCAGGAGCGATCACGAATCATGTTTGAACACATGGTTACTGTTCGGTGCCGGGTGTACCTTGGCGCCCGCGTGTTGCCGCTTCTGCTGCAGTTCCGCTTGTTCGCGCTCACCGTACAAATCCAGCGTTTTGCCATACCACCAGACCAACCCGTCAAAGAACACGCCAACGAACGTGAGACCTGGTGGCGGAGTTAAGGAATCGCAATTGGAGAATTCGAACCAGAACGGCGTCGTAAGCGTACTTACAAAGTGCGGTTATGTTGATGTAGTACCGGAAGAGCTTCTGATCGTGCAGCTGGCAGTTGCCCCGCTTGCCGCACTCTTCCGTCCACACGAGGCAGGTACTGTCGATGATGCGCCCGTAAATGATGGGACCGGGAATGAGCGCAAACAGACTGATCATCATCAGGATCAGTCCCTGGGTGAAGGATTTGTCCTGCTTCGCTACACAACTGTACACGTGAGGTAATGAAAATGAGCAAATTAGATACCTTAGCGCCGACCACCAACGTGGGAAGGGCGTACCGATAGTTCACCAACAGATTGCCGATTCTTCCCGATGCACCCAAGCAGTTGATTATGCTGGAAATGATCGAGAAAAGATAGAACCCAAGCGCACAGCCCTTGATGCAGGCTCCCGGCACCAGTTTTGCGCTGTACAGTGAAGTGTCCGGCGGGTTGCTGGTCGTCGTTTCAGCAGCTCTTCTCCTTCGTCTCACCGGCGCCCTGTCCGTTGCGTCTTCTGCTATATCCTCGATGCGATCGCTCGGCGGATCGCTCGGATCGCTGCCCTCGTCCTCAAGGGCCCTCATCGTGGTTTCCATTTGGGGATCCTTTTGATCATCATGTGTTAGCGTGTAGTTAACCTTGGTCTCGTTGCCCACCAGTAGCTGTATGGAGTCGCTCACAACGGTCGACGTGCCCAGTGGCTCGAGCACTTCGGTAGTCGTAAGGACACCCAGCGTCGTAGTGCCGCCCGTAGTAGATTCGAGCACGGCCGCTATGCTTGGCGCCGTGGCGGTCGTGTAAGGATTCGTCGTGCGGTACGTCGTCATCTCCCAGGGAAGCTTCGTGATGGGCGAATAGTTTTCATTCTGGCACGTGCACTGATCGTAGTACTTGTCGGCCGTATGCCAGCTGTCGCAACCGGCGTGGCAGGCCGAGAAGAACGTGATGCCCGTCTCCTCCTGGCAGACCGGTGTGTACGGGATGCCGTCGCAGTGACAATGGCTGTTACATTCCGTCGTCAGGTTGAGCCGTCCCTTCACCAACGGCATCGTACCGTCCGGGCAGGTCAGAAAGAGGTAGGAGAACTGACCCGCCATGTAGCCGACCCCGACGATCACGTTCCAAAACAGAAGCTTCTTGGGCGACGGTTTCTTCTTTGAAATCACGATCCCGGATATGAGGAAGCCGGCCACCATACCGAAAAGCGTGATCGGTCCCGTGATCACGGTTGCGTTGGCGGTGGACTTGTGGAACTGCACCTCGATGTACTTGCTCAGGAACGTGATGTACCCGCTGGAGCCGAGGATGTAAAATATCCCGGACAAGATGTTGAACATCAGCAGCTTGTTCTTGAGTAGTCGCATCAACGCGACGGGGAAATCTGTAACGGCAAAGGCTCATTAGTACCGCGAAGAGGTTCCCTCGTGCCGATGAAACAACCTTTCAGCTTGGGGAACTCCACGATGCTTTCGGCAAATTCGGACGCATTCTCCGACACGGTCCGCTTGTTGCGCTCGCTCAGCCCTTCCTTTTCCCGGCCAAATGCTTCGGCATCGTTCATCAGTATGACGGGAGCGTTCGACGAGGGTCGCTTGCGCGTGGTATCTTTCCTAGGTTTTCTAGGAATCTCCTTCGGGAACAGACCCATCAGGAGGGCAAAGATCATCATGCCGATACCGAGCAGTATCCAGCCGAGCCACCAGGCGCCCAGCCACCGCGGGTCCGAACTGTCGATGATCGGTGTTTTGGTGGGATCGATGTAGATCTTCAGTGCAAAGTAACCTACAATTCGAAAGGAAACCGGACATTGTTATCCCGTACGACCACAGCTTTTGTTCCTGTACGACGCACCGAGTGCAAAGCCCACCACCGGGCCGAAGGTACGCAACGATGAGGCGTACGCCAGCATGAGCGGTGTGTTGGTCTTCTTGGTGTTATCATCGAGATACGTCTGGCCGAGCGAGTAGTAGAGCGTGTTGCCGATGCCGAGCACAAACTGCGACATGAAGATCAGCACCAGCGGTACGACCGAGATCGTATCGAGACACTCCTTGGAGGTGGCCGTCTCCACGCACAGCCGGTTGGTGCTCTTCACCATGATCGTGTAGTTCTGGTGCGACCGGATCCGCGCCTCATCCTCTTCCCGCTCGCGAACGTACTCCTTCGTCAGCTGTAACGCTTCTTCTCCCGCACCGTAGATGAAGTGAGGCATGGCAAGAATGAAACAGGACAGGGCACAAAACACCACCCCCCACGCGATCCACCGGGGCCGGTTCCGCTGTCCTCCGACGTACGACAGGATGAGTGAGAGCAGGATCTGCGATATTTCATTGCCACTGAGGATGATACCTGTTGGTAGGTGGAAATAAAACGGGATAAAAAGGACAGTTTGGTGGTCGGGCGCCCTGAATTCCCCGCTAGTCCTGAGTGATTAGACTTCCCAAACCGCCTTCAGCCTTTCTTATCTTCGATACGTTTCTGACCGGAGTGACAAGACAAGGGAGTGATAAAAAGATTTATTCGCCCTCAATGTGCCCACGAGTGGCTATTAATCCTTTCCGGGGTGGAGAAAGGTCGCGAGCGTACGTTGACCCACATGCTTCAGAAGGAATGGTTTAGCGTTTAAATGATGTCTGGGAATGATCGACCGAATTCTTCATCTTGTTTCGTTTTGAAATTGATAGTAATAAGGAGGGCTTCTCTAGTTCCTTTTTGTCAATATTCTCCGCTCCAAGAGGCGGAATCCAATCGGCCTTCCCGTTCGGTGGTTTACCGTAATTTATCCCCACTTATCGCCGATCGTCGGCCCCTATCGGGAAAGGCAAGAATCAAGGTCAGATAGTAAACGGGCCAGGCTCAAGAGGGCCCGCAGTAAATCGCTCATTTCTCCTGAATGGCCCGCGCAAACCGAGACCACGCGCGGCTGAAGCAAAGTTGGACCATCAGCAGCACCTGTCCTGAGCCGATACTGCGGCGATAATGGACGCGGTCGCGGACCGATAGGGTCCACCTGACTAATCTAATCTCTCCCGGGTCCCCTTTTCCTCCTTGCGCGTGGACACACACTTCCTGGTTCTTTGGCCCCGGCCAGCCGGCCGGCCGGGTGACTTACCGGTGGTGGAGGAAGGAATTTTAAACCGTTTCTCCAGCGTGGTTAGCGTGATGACGAAATAGATGTAAGCCATGGCCTGCACGGTTCCCAGGAACCCGTATACCATGATGAACGACTTTGGTGTGGCGAACCGCTGCATCCAGGCCGGATGCCAGCAGGACACGCCACAGCGGTTCACGTTGGCGACGGACATTGTCGGTCGGTCGATCCGGTGTGAGGCGAGACTGTTCCTTGGGGCCCGACGAAAGCACTCTACACACTTTTTAGGCTCGCCTCTTCTTGATTCGACACTAACGACCGCCCGAAAGTCCTGCGGCCAGCTGCTTGGTTACGTACAAGTCCCGGTAGCCGCTTTCACTTCTCATGGCGCACTGGTTCACTGAAACAACGGGGAAGCTACTGAGACGGGGCTCCAAAACTGTGGCGACGGCACACGATCGACGACCGCCAGACCGACCGATTGGCGGTCCGCAAAGAAGACGAATGACCTCCGGTGCGGTGTCCCCCGGTTGGCAACGCACCGATTGCCGAGAGGCGATTGATTGCGATAGCGGATCCGGCCCGCCAGCGACCGAGGGACAGAGAGAGCAATAGAGAAGGAGAGAGTGAGCGCAGATAATCACGTCAGTTATCGGAACACCTTGCGAGCCAGTGATTGTGCACTTTCGGCGTTGTTGTGATGGGACACAATGACTCCCCGCCATGGCGAGAGAGGATGGCTCGAGTTTGATCAGATGATTGGATGTTTGGTTTTTATTGAATTGCAGCACACAGGACAGGAGGTTTTAAGGACGCACAATTCCATGTCGCGCCGCATGACTGACAGGTTGGCCCGTCAATTGGCCCGGCACTTTTCCGTGGCCACCGTCGGTACTAATCTGTTCTGGGTCTGGCTTCCTTTTATCTCCGCAGCCGGCAGGCATACCGGATCCGATAGTACCTCACGGTCTCTTTCTCTCTTTATTGATGACAATTTATCGCACCGATAACGCAGAGAACGCAGGTTGGAGCCCATTTCGTGATAAGAAATAATCGAACCGCAGACAGGGCGAATTTTGGGACGCAACCCCGTTGTGGCGGGAGGTTATCCAAATTAATGAAACAATATCTGCATCGGAGACGTACGCTTTGTCGTGCGCCAATCCGCGCCACTTGGTTGCACTTGTCTAGGGCTGTACCGCTTCGTGTTACAAAGCGGCCCTGTGGTTCCTGCATTTTTGTGTGGCTCATCGAATGATACGTGAGATGTTTCTAAACATAGCAGATGATGTGCTGAAAGTTGAAAACAAGCGAATGACACCGTACCGGTGATGAGGTACACAAGCCTAGCTGTAGGGCTCAATTTTAAGATCTTGAGGCCGAGATCTAAACCTAGTTACAAACGAGTACGTAGATTAGGGGGCCATTTTACTTAGGGATTTAAAGTTGCCGAGACCTTACAGGATGCAGCGTGGCCTGCGAAACGAAAGCTGGCTCGCAAAAGCGCTTATGGCCGGTTTAAGCCCCACGAGCCTCAACAACCGGTTTTCCAACTTCTATCTCAGGTCTGGCCGGGGAGCTCTGGCTGTAAATCCGTTCGTGTGCGGCGTCACACGCACGCACGCACGGGGAACCTTTTTCGGTGGCCAGTATTGAGCACGAAGGTCAATACACCCCATCCGGAGCCCAACCGGAATTGGCGATCGCACGGCGAGATACACACTACACCCTAAGGGTAAAGTGTTTAGGTAAAGAAAAGCTGTGACGTCCATTTCTGGGTCCGCGATCAACTCGCGATCACGTGACGCCTGGTTGCGGACGCCGCTTCCAGAAGCTGCTTCGAGGATGATCGGGCACTTTTGAGCAGAAAAACAAAAGGAATACACAGTTCCGAGCTCGAGCTTGTTTTGTAAAGTCACAACCAATGACAAAAAACTTGGCGACACGATATTTTCGGGGTCTATAATAATAAACACAACGCACACACTGGTGAAGGTCACACTAGAAAAACGCCTACCACAGGCCACTAATAATTGGTCATCACAGCTTATCGTTCGTGGACCAACGAACACGGCCGCCGATAGATCGGATCGGAACGGCAACCCGGCGCAACCCGTGGCCACATGCGCCGGTGGATGCTGATTTGTTTATGCCGTGCGCGCGATTATGCAATTATGCAATTATTTATTTTCACTCCCGGGCTTAGGACCACTGGCCATCACACTGGCCGGCTGGCCAGCGTTGACCACGTTTGTCGCCAGCGAGATTATCAGAGCGGAACCAGAGGCCTCGAGGCCTCGAAACGGGCAGAGAACATTCTTCATCGCGATCGCGATACCTGACCGGATACGGGACCGGGCGCACGTGGAACGTGTGTGAGCTGGGAGCTCCTCTCCTCGCTGTCCAGCAGCACATCATCAACACCAGCGGCCAGCGGGCCGGGGGGAAGGTAATTTCACACTGTTATCATAATAGCATCAGCGCATCCCCCCGGGGGCCATTGTGACGCGCGATATGTGCTGGGCCGGATCAAAAGGGCACACACATGTTTGCTGTTGCGATGTTCAAAGCGTCGCGTCGTAATTCAATCACCGAGAGGCGAGCGCGCCAAATCAACGCACCAACGACGGGCGATTCGATTTACAACGTATGAATTCGGAACACGATCGCACCTGTATTGAACTAAGCTCGGAATGGCCGGAAGCTGGAGTCACAAGCCACCGTAGTACGCACACCCGTCGTTCCCACTTTAATCTCGAACTCTGATCGCTCGATCAGCACCGATCGGACACGGACGGAAGTCGAAAGCGGTTCGGTAAGCTCCTCGGTGGGGACTGATGGAGGGACACAACTCTCGCGCTGTGGTTTGCGCAACTAACCGCGCATTGGAAGTGTCGCGCAACACGCGCCCCGTGGCTATAACCCTTTCTCTGTCTCTCTGCCAGCACTAGGTTGGTCAATAAGTTTTGCGGTTCGATATGAAAAACACAATTTTTATGGTTTGAAACACACTTTATTATTCAGTATGGTCCCGCTGCACATCAATACACTTGTTCCAACGAGACTCTCATTTATGAATTCCATCCCTGAAGTGAGCAACTGGAAGGGCTTCAAAATACGCTTCCATAGCCACATCTAGTAAATACACTGGATGCTCCAACAATTGGAACTTTAGTTCATGGATTTTGGCATCCTCAAAGGGCTCTTGTGACATGGTGCATTGTCCTGACGATAAAGGACGATTTTCCAATACGATACCCTGTATTTTTTCTACGATTTCAGGTGTTGTCGCCGTTTTTTGAACATCTTCTTAGTGAATCGTCTTCAAGGCTTGTACGACCACGTTTAAACTCAGAAACCTCCCTTTTAATGTATTAATATAAGGCAAGAAGTCCTTACACACTTTCAACATTCGTTCACAATTTTTTTTTCCTTAAGAACCTTGCAAAAATAAAAGCTCAATCAGTGTAAACTTTCGACTGTAAAAAATACAGAAGAAATGAAACTTCACATACGTTCATACGAAGAGTGTACCAATGTAACAAAAAAAGTATTTTGGTTAGCAGCAGCTCCCTCTGTTACCGAACCTTGAAACTTATTGAACAACCTAGTAGATTGAACGTCGCGCGACGGTTGCAGTGAAGCATTTTTAAGCATTCGTTGAGTTGCTAATTTTATAATTATGTTGATTGCACTAATTTGAACCCATTTTTAAACATAAGTGTCCATCTCCGAGAAAGCATTAATGTGACGACTGGCAACGTAGCTGGAAACGTCCCCGAAACACGACCGAATGGCCATCATGTACTAATCACATTGGAATTCGGAAACACATTCTCCCTGCTGAAGGAAACAATTAAACGTTGAATCATTTTTCGTGCGAAATCAGTAAGATAACCCTCCAAAAGGTAGGGTGGTTTTCGACATCCGTATAACTACAGGGGTTGAAAAGTGGTGAGCCACAAAGGTAACCCTCCCAAAGGTAAAGGTTTAGTCGAATTGCCAGAACCACCCTATGTCGGTGCGCAGAAATGGCCAACAGCGCTGCGATAAGATAAGATAAACGCACTTCGCAACCGAAGCAGAGATAAGCCACGCGGTCCACGGTCCGTCGCATACATTTCGGTTCGGTTAGTGAAGCATAGCCCTCGGGAGCCGGCGTTTGTAATTATTTCCAGTGTTCCGTTCCGTGCCGTGCTTTGCATTCTATTCTCGTTCTCGGTGAAGATAATGTTGGGCTAGACAGAGTGTCCAGTGTGATCTGCCATCCACGCACCGTCATGTTTCGACCCAGCTCCTTGCTGAGGAACAGCGAGGACACGCAGCCTCGCATCGAGGCCAACGCGAGCAACATAGCGCAAGGTGGGTCCACCCATTAGTCACCCACGGGAGCGGGGCTGGTTGACACCCAGGGCTATCCGCGAGAGATAGGGCGTTATCAGTTCACCACCACCGGGGCCCGGTGTCGTAGTAGCAGCAGCGTGTGTAGTAATTGGTCCTAACCTTTGGTAGATTCCATCGATTGCGGAGTGACGGCGTGCGGTTGCTGCAATGGGCCCGGCTGTTTACGGCTCGGCACCTCGACGGCGTTCGTGGCCGCCCTATCGATCGTGACGTTCGTGAGCGGTGGCATCGAGAGCTACTTCCGGTTGGCCGCACATCAGGCCGCGGCCGAGCTGGGCTTTGACCCGATCGTGCTCGACTGGCTGCTGGTGACGGCCGGCATCGCCCAGGGCGTCTTCGCGCTGCTGGTCAGCTACTGGGGCAATCGGATGCATCGGATTACGTGGCTCGGGGGCCTCTTTATGCTGCAGGCGATCACACTGATCGTGCTGATTATCCCGACGCTAACGCACAAGTACGTAGTGACCGTAGTGCCGAAACTCGCTAATGTGAACGATCAACTCGAATCCGCTTCTCACGCACGGCCGTCTGTCTTACACAGTTCCGACGAGAGCAGCACCATCGAAGCGATCAATCTGGACAAGATGTGCACCTTGGAGCGATCGGGCCAGCTGTTGGCGGATCGACCGTACGCCATCACGACGCTGGTGCTGATGTTCATTGCCCAGGTCCTGATCGGGGTCGCCAACGTTGTCATTTACGCCCTTGGACTCAGCTACGTGGACGATAACGTGCTGGAACACCACAGCCTGATCGGTTGCGTTATCGGAGCCCGCATCTGGGGATCGCAGCTGGGGTTGGCCGTCGGGCTGGCGGTCGGTGCCACCAGCCTCGGATGGTGGCTCGGCTGGACCATCATTGCGCCGGTTACTTTTTTGGCCGGCTTCGCCATCTCGCTGTTCCCGAAGCGGCTGCTCGCTACGATGGTCCGCCAGGCGGCGGACGATATCATCGAAACGGCCACCAACGGAAGCACGCAATCGATCGAGACCGTACCGGGCAAGTTTTTGGCGGACATCGGATTCCTGGCCACTGTCAAGCGGCTTTTCTCGAACAAGATACTCCTCTGCAACGTGCTCGCCCTGGTGCTGGTCAAGACGGCTATCGTGAACTACGCCGCACACGAGCAGTCGTATTTGCAGTCGCGCTTCTTCCTGCCCACCTCGCAGGCCGACGGCATCAACGACGAGTGGACCTCGCGGCTGATCACCAACCTGCTGAAACCTCCGGTGGCGGCGCTCAGCGTGATCGTGGCGGCCCTCATCATAGCGAAGGCCAATCCCTCGGCCCGGTAAGATGCGTATGTTTTAAAACGATCCAAACATCATCCATCCACACCAGATTAAAGCACGACGGATGCCATGCTTCGTTACGTTCTTATCTAAGGCTAATCTAATCACGCACCCGGAAAAGAGTCACATGGCGAGGAAGAAGTTCCCTTCGTTGATCTCCAGCGTCTATGTTGTCTCTCAACGTTGGTTCGCTTGGACCGCTTTAAATCTTCACGCCGAGAAATGCAGATCTTTTACCAGAGCCAGACCCTATCCTGAACTGTGTGTGTCCAATTGCAATAGTGCCATTCCCGAATAGTGTACTAATAACGACGACGTAAATTTGCGTTCTGTGCTACAAATAAAATGCCCATACCTCACTCGAGTTCTAACTGCTAAGGGCAGCGGGAGCATTGGTAAAAACCCTTTCAAAAACCCTCACGTGTTTCAAAGAGGGTTAGCCTGTGGACCACGGACATTCTTTCTCCGTCCTACTCCGTGTAAAACATATTCTGTTTAAAACGTTACCAAAGTGACAAAGTGCGGAACGCTGACTCCAAAGAAGAGTACGTCCTCGAAGAATAGTGATGATGGTGATCAGTACAATGTGATGTTAAAGGATCAGTTTGGACAAGGACAACGCACCAATCGAGCGATTAAATAGAATACGACTGGAGGAAGCTGAGCTGTGGAGTACCTGTCAGAATCTAAGTCATCCACCAATCTAAGAATCTAAGTCATCATCCGGGGCCTCCTCGGACATGTCCGACACTGTTCCAAAGGATAATACAAATTCGTTGCGGAGTCGAGTCTCAAGGACACACGGTGCTCCTGCGGATTTGAGAGAATTTCTTTACCAGGAGCACTTTTTCTATAGAGGAAATTGAAGAGGATCGGCAAAGCGAGGATCAAGTTTCGGAATATAGTTCAAACGCACCAACTCCTGTGGTACTTAGTGCAATCATGCGATCCTGAATAAGCTGTAAGGTGCTGTAAGCTGTATGTGAAGGGCTTGCTGCTGACAGCGACGAAACCCAAGAAACGAGTGTTGCGGAAACTGTCGGCAAGGCCAAAAGCAAGGGTGAATTGTCCGAGTAATGCTCAATAGTTTTTTAGGTTTATCAGTTACCGCAGAATTAAGTAACCCACTTCCTGGAACGTTCCAGAGACAGGACTAACGGAACAATGCAATGACGCCACGGATAACCAGAGAGACATTCGATCTATTAATTCCCAACCCAGCGGCACTAGATTGCGCCTCCGCAGGTTACGTAAACCGTGCGCGGTTTTGCGGTCAATCGCGTATTGCGTCATATTTTGCAAAACGTGTGTGTGTGGCTGGCGATCCTGCCAACCACAACAAACGAGAGGCCAATTGCCCTTTTCTCCTCCACGCTAATGTTAATTTACTTTGACTTTGATGTGGGATTAATTCAATGCAACCACAGACGGCGACGGCGCCAAAGATGGGCACAACAGTCTCTCGATCATGCTGAACAAGGACACAAATAGCCGGGGCGCCATAGCGTCGTAGAGATGACCTGTATGGCGGACTAAGGCAATGGGGAAAGCCGGTCGTCAACCGCCATTCCGTGGCGTTCGATAATCGATTGATCGTTCTATATCATGCTAGTTGCTAGAGACCATTGGAATGTATCGAGTGTACTAATCGATCACTTTCTCTATGGCAGGAAATTGGCTGGATGGAACATCTTCGTAGGAGTGGTGGCCGTTGGGCTCTTCATAGGTATGTGGCCCTTTTCCAGAGAGTTCAAGAGCGCCCGACTAAAATTCTACTCATCACTACCACCTCCAAATAGCGTTCATCTTCATCTCGTGCGGCGAAGAACAGATCGCAGGATCGTACCGCGGCCGGAAGCTCATCAAACCATTCTGCGCCTCGAACTGTGTGTGCGCCGAAAACGTGCCCTTTACGCCGGTCTGTCCGGTGGACAGTCGCTTCACGTACTTTTCGCCGTGCCACGCCGGGTGCCAGGGTCGGGAGGAGATCAACAACATTGTGCTCTACCGGAACTGCACCTGCGGCGTCGATGTGGACATTGTGCTCAGCGAGGGAGGCGACGCAACGGAGGGTGCCTGCGGTGTGGATGACTGCCAGCGGTACTGGATCGTGTTTCAGGTGCTCACGGTGATCGTGACGATGCTGCTGGCCACGGGGCTGACGGGGAAGGTGATCATCACTCTGCGCTCGGTGCTGCGCCAGGACAAGGCGATGGCGCTGGCGGTCGAGCTGACGCTGGTCGGGCTTGTGGTTTACCTGCCCGGCACGGCCATCTACCAGGTGGTGGCAAGTAAGTTCCGATCGCGTAACATAGCAATCGTTCGGAGAACACACGATCGGTTACCGGTTTTGCCTTCTTTCGACAGCCAGCACGTGCCAGTTTTGGTCGGCCGACGAACGGCAGTGCTTCCTGCACGAAACGCCGACCTTCGGTAACATCCTCAACATGATCACGGCGGCACTCATAATCGTGGGTCTCATCTTCGAGATGGCTGTGTTCTACTTCGTCAAGGATATGACACTGTACGGCGACGAGCCGGATGATTCCTATCGGTAAGGCACAATCAATTCTTCATCTCCTAACATTCTGACCAACACCAACTCTTGCTGCTTCCCAGGCCAGTGGAGATGCGTTTTATACCTCCGGCCCGGTCTCCGACTCAAACCGAGATGGTACCACTGAACGGGCGAATGCAGGACACCGTGGCGAACTACGTAGCGACCGATCACACGGGCTCCGATTCGGTGCGATCCGGTTCCGATACGATCGTCCCGTCGACGACCGTGCTGCCCACCGTAGATCCACTGAATGGTTCGGTGCAAACGATTCAAAACACTCAGCCAACCTACCAAGCCCGCTCGGTGTCACCGCTGGCCACGTTCGGTGGCGTGAACTATGCCCAGGTTGTGAAGCAACTGCCGAGAAGGGAAAATTCGAGCGACGTCGACGAACAGCTGGACTTCCGGTCGGCCACCAGTCTGCCGCGGGCAGACAGCGGTGACAGTGACGACGACAGTGACGATACCGATTACCGGCCGAATGTGAATCCGGTGCGGGATTACACCCGTGGCGCTGGAATGTCGGGTACACCGGGTGGACCAAGCACAGCGGGAGCGCGAACGCAGAACTTCGGCGCCGGACGGCCCATGAGCCCGGAGACGGACTTTTGATGGGAAAAAGAATCGAATGAGCCAGAGAGGAGTAGATTCGAATGTGCCTAAAACCTGTCGACCGTATCGATCGGTCCATTACTGTTCCTAAGATGCTAATTGCGAATGCTTTTAGGCGTAGCTTAGAACTTTTAAAACAATATGTATTTTTAAGTGTATACGGGAGTCGTTTGATTCAATTAAATTCTATGACAATCAGCTCAACAGGATGACACGGTACCTTTTAGCGATTCAGGTAATATGTAAGTGCGTACGTTGTAAATTACACCTTAAAAGCCAAGTAGACTTGTAGCATCAGGAACCTCTTCATATGCACCCAAACTAACTTCATCCCACGAAAGCAATAGAAAGGAGGCAGACCGTAAATTATTGTAGGAAAAGTAGAATAAAATCGTAGTGGAATAAAGTAGAACAAACCGACTACTGGTGACCACTTTGTTCGTCCGCTCAAACAGATCCAATTCGACACAGGCGCTTCATATTCATCGTTTAGATTTATTATCATCCATTCTCGGTTCTCCTCCGGGCGGTTCTTATTCCGTCACGCGCCTTTTCCAATGTCCCCACCACACATTGGTTACATTCTTGTAATTCCTCTTAACTCTATATGCTCTTTCTGTGTCGCGTTTGAGTGTTTTCTTTTTTGGTATTGGGTTTTTCTGCATTTTTTACTGCACACGTTTACAGGGTATGAATTATTTCGTAGGAGTCATCTTCGCGCAATAAATAAAAGTATAATCGAACCCGGTTTCCCACTTGGTCGGTCATGGGACACGGAAAACGTTCTGTGGGCGCCCAGACAGACCGGGGGGGTTTGGGTTTTCGGCGCCTAAAACCGTGTATTCTTGCTACGTGCGGCCTTAGCCGTTTATACGCTAAGCGCGCCGCGTGAGAAGCAGTTCGGGTAGTATGTGTATTAGGGATAATATATAATGCTTGGTTTTCTGTGTTTTTGACTTATTTATTATAGCTTTATGCTCCGTTATTATGTGTTTTCTTTTCGTTTCGGTCGCGTGGTTTGGTGGCAGAATATTTTTTGTGTGGTAAAAAAATATAGTACATCCAAGCAGAAAACATCTTCGCTTCAGTCGGCGTTCAGACTGTGTTACCCGCGGCGCACCGTGCGCCCTCTTGTGGTGTGTTTCGTCTCTACGTTTCTACGTATCTCTGTGGCACTCCCCGTTTACGAGGGAACTGTAGGTGTCCGGCCGCCACTGGCGGTGCACAGATGCAACCGAACTCAAACCGAAACCGTTTAATGGCTAAATTTTCCTACGGGACTATTAAAGTATTTTTGCATTCTTACGATTGCGTGTGATTTGATAACGGTTTTCCGTTGCGATTCCTAGCATGGGATGGGCACAGGCATTCTTCGCACGCTCTTCTGGTACTTGGTACCAATCAGTATCAGTATGGACATGTGGCATATAAAAAAGTCAACGCGTGTAAGTGTAAGCGGAGCCTGGCATCTATATGCTCAGGGGCTCAACACACGTTCATGAATCCCGTTCACGCTCCTTTCATCCGTCGCGCGTCCATTCGTCCTTTCGGGCATACTCGACACCACACCAACACGCTGTACCCTGCTGGATCCTTAAACGCGCCCACCAGGGAGGGACAACATACTCCACCAATCGTTAAATCTCATGTTTTTATTAAACACTCGCTCTCTCTCTCTCTCTCTCTCTCTCTTCGCTTCTCTCTATCTCTCGTTATGTTATCTTCATTATGTACAGACGGATCACATTTTATTTGCTTAATAACTTGCTGTCGCTTGTCTAATAGTGTGTTTCACTTGCATTTACGGCACAAACACCTCGGCACTCCCTGTACCTCGTAAAGTCCTGCTTTTCATACGGATCCACTCGATCTCCTAGTGCCACACACTCACACATACATTCGTGGATCGCGCGCATTCATCAGCAGCAGTCTCATCAACCTGCGTGGCACTAAGTAAAGCGTGGTAAAGAGACCTAACGCGCCCCCTGACGCGGAGACAAAATCGCACAACAAACAACAACATGCCGGAAGTTAGTGAAACGCGCTGCTCCTAACCATATGTCTCCTCCTTGTAACAAACCGAAAGTGGCCAATGTAACATAGAACTGTGTTGTGTCAACGGAAAGGTGACCCTGCTCGCCGAAGGACAGCAAAAGTAGGTGAAACGGTGATGACGGAAAACTATTGGAACTGAAAGCTGGGCCCGGCGGTGCTGCTGGGTTGTGTGTCGCGGCCGCTTTTGCAACATTCTTACATTCTTACACACCACAAGGGTGGGTGCGTTGTGTATTATATTATGTTGGCTACTTGTTATCTGTTCCCTTTTCTGGTTTAAAGAACCTTCTTCTCTTTCTGCACCCCAGATCCATCCATCCGCACCACTTGGGTGTGCCCCGCGCTGTGCTTCGCTCTTCCTATCATTAAATCACATTTTAATTTATCTCAGTTCCGTTCGTTGGCGGCTTCCTGCTTGTTCCTGCTGCTGCTCGCGCGCTTTCCCAACTAGGGGCCCGTTCCGTTGTCGTCAGTTCGACTGCTCATCAGTATCCGAAACAATCTTATCCTCATCGTTTTGGTAATGCTTTAACGTCGCACCCGGTGACCGGGCCGGCGATGCCCTGGTGGCGCTCGCGTTTGCTTGCTTGCGCTACTACTAAACTAATACTCAATTCGCCAGGCTCGAAGAGCGCGTCCATTATATGTTGCGTCGGATGTAACGGGTTCTACCTCGCTTTCGTGCGCGGACCTTTTGGCCCTTTCAGACATTTCGCCTACGGTTCGAGCTTCACACTTCGAACGGAAGAAACGGAAGTGACCGGTCTATTGTGGCGCAGTTCGCTGCTGGTGTCACGTTAATACTACGGCACTTCGGGAATTGCGATTCCGATGAGTGCGCATAACGCGTGTCCGAGGCGTATAGTCATGTCCAGAGAACTCCTCGGAGGGAGGTGATGAAACAAACCGATCGCGGCGGGCAAGCTGCTCCGTTCGGGTCCGTCGTTTCCGTTGCGCTTCTGTGGTGCGCGCTTGCGCGTGCGTGCGTTGGCTTCGATGCTCTCGGCGCTGCTACTCGCGCCTTCGGTTAGTAGCCAGTTGGGTAGCCGCAGTAGCAGTAGTAGTAGTAGTAGTAGTAGTAGTGGTAGTAGTAGTACTAATAGTAGTCTTTCTGTCACTGCGTACGTCTAAAAAAAAGAACGGTTGCGCAGTGGCTCTGGAACATGCGGGGGCTTAGGAAACGGAACCGTTGGCAGGGTTTGCCGATGATGGCGGCGCTGCAGGCGCCTTGGTGTTGGTGCCGGCGGCGGTGGCGGCCGCAACGGTGGTGGCCGCCACCGCAGCGGCCACGGCCGCCGTCACCGCCTGCTGCTGCTGGGCGGCGGCCGCCACACTGCTGGCACTGACACTGTTGCCACCGGTCGTCAGCAGGGATAGGGTTTCCTGTGATGCGTTCGCTTTGAGAATGTTGTTCTCGTACTCGAGCTGGTTGATGCGGTCCATCAGTTCCGATATTCGCTCTTTCAGTACTTCGACCTCTTCGCGCACGGCAAACATGAGGTGGGATTTGACCAGATCCTACGAAGAGACAGACAGAGAGAGTGAAAGGTTGTTACAAAAGGCGGTCCAGTTGACGGAACGGAAAATAGCATTAAATGAAGCCTGCAACTCGGGCGTCTCAGGCTCGGCACTAATTCTGGTTGAGTGACACATGTTTTCGCAGCGCGCAACGACTTTGCAATAAGATACTCCATTTTCTGACGTCACACAAAAGTAAAGCTGCCCGAGGTCTAAACAGTTTTCCAGGAAAACTCACAGATTGGTTCCAGTTCGCCAGCATAGCACGGAAGGGCGATCCGATCCGGCATGCACTCCGTTACGATCGCTTGCTAATGCTAATTGCTCAGATTGTCAACTATCCACTTCCGGTTCGGAAACGGATCGATGGCGTCATCCGTGTGTGCGGCAGAGGCGGCGGCGATGCAGCACTGCGGAACAGAAACATACACGCGCACGCACGCGGATGCCGCGCGGTTCTTTGAAGTCAAGGATACGAGGAACTGTGAGCTTTCGCAAGTCTCGGGTGTGTGGCCCGCGCTCACCCCACTCTCCTCTACTGGTACTCAATGACATCTATTTTCGGGCCCTTGCAGCTAATCGGAACTAATCCGCCGCCGCCGCCGCCGGCAGAGGCGATCGCGTGCGAAAATTGCACGTCATTGCAGCAGTCACAAACCGCTCGCGCGGTGTTCGCCGACTCTCCCGCGGTGACGCAGGGGCCGCTGCCATGTCTTTCGGAGGAGCACGCGCAGCTCTTGCTGCAGCTGAATGCAGTTTTTTGCACTTTGCATCAGCCCAGGATGGCAAACCGGTAAATAGAGGGAGTGAGTAGGTGAATTTTTAAGTCCTGCGTGCTTAAAAAGCTGTCCGAGGCCAACACACTCTGGCGGGCTGGCGATAAGATAAAAACCCCGCTCCCCGAAGCGCTAACCAGGGGCCCCATTTCGGGTGCGATAAGCAGAGAGTTTGGGCAAATCTGTCCAAAACCGACGGCGCGAGTCTGGTGTCTCAACCACGAGCGACAGCAGCAGAGAGGGGGTATTTGGAGCACCAGAAAGACATTTAAATAGTTCGTTCGGTTCGATTGATTGGCGAGAGGCGGCGAGATGATGTGTGCGGCGGCGGCCCCCGGAGACAGAGAGCGGTCGGCCCCACCAGATTAACATATTCTATTTTTAGCGCGGCCGTCGGTCGTCGGGCGCGAAAACATATTTCTGGGTTCGCCAGCGGCGCGCGCGCGGCGCAGTGTCTTCACGCCGTTCAATTAAAATCAATTTCCAGCTCCCGCCGCGTCCGTTGCCGGCGACCTCGATTCACGCACGCAGACACGCGGAGTCCACGCGGGGAGAGCACGGTGAAGGTTTCTCGCGCGGTGATGGCGATCTTTGGGGGTTTGTTTTTAAATATTTCTCCGGATGACAGGAAAAGGAGGATCTGCCCCTGGGTGTTTTGCCACGGGGCGTGAGTGAATGAATGATGAGGAACATGAATCACGCAACGGGTGAGGTTAGAACGACGAACGAACGACGCAAAAGCAACGCATCTTACGCCGCCGTGAAGCATCATCGACAACAAAACGATTAGAAAATCGACCCAAAACCATCCCTCAAGTGTCTTAAGGTTGGTTGTCTTTGTTTCATGTTAGGTTACGCAACTTATGATAGTAAAGTGTGTTAACAGTGGACCGATCCGACCTTCCTCCGATGTCAGCGAACCCAACACGCGACCAACATGTGATCGCGACAAAAATGTGATTGACCAAATGCGATTTGCGTCAAATTCGACGGAAATGACCGACCCCAAAATAACTCTACTTTGAACCACAGCCAAAGTCGGGAGGGACCACAAAAAACAGGCGATACAAATTCGACACTCCGGCTGAAGTAATGGCCAAAGTTTCCGGTATTTGGTACCCCGGCCCCGGCACTTCTCTCCGATCGATCTCTGTCGCAGCATTTGTCACCGAGTTCCACCTGCCGAGGTCAAGATCGCGCCGTGCCAAGTGCGCGAATTTTATGGCGCAGACACAGCGCTCGCGGTTGACACCAGGCTTTTAGTCGCATTCCTCCGATTCCTCGAGCTGACCTCTAGGGGGCCGGCCGGCGACATGATTTGTGATGTCCACACCCATTTATAACGCCGGCCGGCGACGGGTTTCACCACATTATTTCTGGGAGATGTTCCGTGAGAGGACACAGCACACTCGAACCGACCGAACCAAAGTCCGGTCCGGGCTCTGTCTCGGGGACTCTCGGCGGTGCTGGCTGATATGTTGATTTGGGTGTTTTTAATGGAGCGGCACACAAACAAGAAGCGCGCGCGCTCACTTTCCGTGACTCATCGCGGTGGCCGATGTCGAAGTTGTTTACTGCGTCCTGCCTTGCTACACTTTCCAACCACCTCCCCGGGACCGGGCGGCCAGCCAGCCGAGGTGAAGGTTAGGAACTTAATTTCAGGCAAATATTTATCGAGACACACACACACGCATCGCAGCGCAGCGCACACGGTGGCGCTTAAACACGGTGCTATTAAAATTTAATGAGCGGAGCGCGGAGTCGGCCCCAAGAACCTTCCGACACTGGCCGGCCAGCAGCAGCAGTAAATCACAGTTAGTGCGCACCGATCGGAGAATGTGGCCCGTCATTAACCAGCGGCCTAGAGAGCGGCATGGCAGTACACGTGCTTTGACACCGTAGATGGCGGGGCTTTTTTCCGATCGCCGACAGGTACAGCAAGATCGCGGACAGTCTCCTGCGCAGCTGCGATACTCACTTTCACCATCACGTAGTAGGTACTGTCCTGGCCTTTCTGCTTTATCTCGTACAGCCAGTTCTCGGCCGGCTGCGGCGGCTGTTGCTGAGGGCGCCGTTCCGCTCGCAGCACCGTCGCCAGCGCCGGATATGGATTGTTTATCGCCGGAAGGGTTTCCATGGCGCTGCTGCTCTCAACTCCGAGGAAAATTCCCAGACAACTACTTCAACAACGTCCAGAGGGGTCCAAAAACAGGCACTTGAGAGGGGGCGCGCGCGGTCACCCGATCCTTCAAGGACGACGCGATCACACTAATCGTCTGATAACAACACGTCGTCGTCGTGCCACGTCCGAGGACCGGGTGTGTTGTTTTCGAACGTTTATCAGCACTCGCGCTCGGCTTATCGATGTTTGTCTCACCCACGGAACCGGCTCGGACCGGTTTCGAGCTAATGAGAGAATCGTTGTGTGCTGACTTAGGTGGTGGCGCGGAAGGCGGAGAAGCAAAAAACAGGAGATTGAACCGTGGCCACACTCCCGACTAGACTTCCGAACGGCGACTAACTGTCTGGTGACGGGATGCGAAGTGTTTTATTGTGAAAACAGGCGCTTCTAGTGTGCCGGCTACTACCCTCACAGTGGCCAGTCTCTCTCTCTCGCTCTCCGTGTGGGGCCACATTCGCGGACGGTCACGCGAGCACTTGTCGCGCTCCCGCTCTGGAAATGCCCAGCGAACTGCTCAAGGACTCTCTCGTTCTCGCGGTGATCGACGAGTCACATCGCACTCTCCGAGAGAAAGAGAGCTGATTAATGATGTGTCCCGAACGGGAGGTGAACAAAAGATGGCACTAGTTCCCCACGAGGAACCAATAGACGGATGGGGAACACTATCCCTTTTACCCTTTTTTCGCTTTCACAATAATCACCTTCCTCGGGGGGCCACACCGCACGTGTGTGGCTCGTGATCCACGACGGGGATTGCTTCCGACCCACCCAGAACACGTCTCCCTCCGTCTCTGTCGACGTGGGCCCTTCTCAGTGAGGTGTGTTTGTGTGTGAACTGTGTGTTATCAATCGGGGAACACAACCTCGCGGACAAACAACTCGCGGAGGGGTTCTTCAAAGAGAGCCCTCCTCGTTGGCGCTGAAGATTAGGGATTTGATACACTTGACGGTGATCCATCAAGTGTTTAGACTTTACTCTGCCGATTAATTGATTTTTAAAGCGTCAAACTTTATTCTGGAAATTGTAAACCTTGAGTAAAAAGTTTGACATTCACGAAGTGGGACGGGGAAAAGGCTTACAAAATATTGGGAAATATTAAAAACTTTCTTCCAAAGTGGTGAGTCTTCAACTCAAACTGTACGAAATTTGAAAAGCACATTTCCACCTCGGTGGTTATGCTGGTAATCAGAATTGTCGTGCAAGAGAAGCCAATGCACCTCCACAGCGAGTGACTGTTTGGTGGGGATTTTGGTCCGGTGGACATCTCTGGCCCAGTTTTCTTCGAAATGAAATGGGTTTTCGGCGAAATTGAAGCTAAAAACTTGGACGACATTAGGTTTCAACAGGAAGGTCACAATCGATACTTTGCTCTCCGCTTTTTTTTCGAACCCTTTTCGATGGACTTATTTTAGTCTATTATTCGGCCTATATATCTGAGGGTGCGACGAGTGAATGTGTTCTCGAATTCGACAATGCGCGTCAACACAACCAGCTGTCGCAGCAACAGCAGCAACGAGTGCAGTTGCAGTTGCAGCAACCATATGCACCGCGCCGCAATCGCGCACAACGATTGACGCGGCTCATTTAGAACGACGGAATTCGAAGGCCATCATCACACGCGCGCCCGCGCCCTACGCCCTACAGCACAGCACAACACGCTAGACCTGATGGCGACATGCTCGATTCCATCTCTCTCTCTCTCTCTGTGCCAACAGCGGCTCCGATGAAAGGGTTCCCCGTTAATCGACCTTCCCCGGGTTCTTGGCACAAGAACCCTGGTTGGCGCGGGGTCCTTCTGCTGCTGCAGTGAGTGAGTAAGACAGAAACACGGATGATCAGCGGGTAGCGATCGAGCATTCGACTTTCATTCTAACACACAAACAACTCGATCTGTCAGAGTGCACCCGCGTCGGAAACATGTGTTTCGATGGACGGTTTCGGCCAGGTTTTTTGTTTTGGCTTCGGGGCACACGCTCAAGGACTTGCACCCTCATCACCAACAGAGACCCGCGGCGTTTGGGGTCCCCTCTCTCTCTCTCGCCCGACTCGGGAGCTCGGAAAATATTAGCTTTAATCAATGTTTGGTTTTTTTCCCTTCATTTTGTTTACTTGCAACCACTTGACGAGAGCGCTCCCCCCGGCCAAAGTACGGGGGTCGACGAAAATCGTTTCGCTTCACCAAACGTGCAAATCGAAAACATCGGCCTCGTGATTGATAACAAGCAGGAACCCGGCCGGCCAGCCAGCCAGGCCGGGCGGGCTCACTGCACTCTCTGCACTCGCGGCGCTGGCTAATCTTCTCGCGCTCGTGAACCGGTTTCGGCCGCCGGCTGTCAGTCGTAGGCGGACGCGATCTGTCAACGGATAACACACGCCACCTTTTAGGAGCCTATATAGGGGACCCGACCTCGCCGCCCTCCCGGTGTCGCACACCGCGCCGGGAAGAGATTCCTATCGCGGGGCCCCGGGTCTGTTTTGTGTGTTACTTCGCCGCGTGAGGCAGTAAATAAGGCCTTGTCAATAAGGCAGCACTTATCACGACGACGACGATGACGATAATAGCAGACCCCGCGGGGCCGGAGGTTGCTAATTCACGGACAGGACAGGACAGGTGAGCAAGTGGCAAGTCGAGAGACACCCCAAAGTTTGTTTTTTGAATATAACGCTTTAAAACATCGTTTAGAGTCGCACGTCATCGCTAGAGGGGCAGCAGAACATGGCTGTTGTCAGAAAAAGTACCGCAGCACTCGCGGATCGAGACAAGGTTGACAACAAAATAAATAACGACCCACATTTCTGCACAACAAAGCGCGGGGCGAGCAATGTTAGACGAGCTGTCACCACCGGCCAACGAGCTGGTTGTTGTCACCAAAATCGAACCACCGGCAGCGGCGAGCGGTACACTTTCGAAACGTGTGCCTAATTTTAGCCAAACTGGTTTGCATGCACACACCACCGCACAAGGACTCGCGGATCGCGGATGTCGCGCGCGCACGTCGGCCGGTTGCGAAACCTCGACGACGACCACGACGACGATGGCGAAGAAGATTTGCCAAAGTTAATCCTTGAGAGCCGTCCCATCCAGCGACGGGGCCCCGAAACAGTCGCGAGTCGCACAACCATCCCCCCAAATTGGATTGACCTACTTGACGAGGGAAGGTATGCGCGGCTGATCCTGCCACGGAATCCGGTTAAAACGAGGAGGAGAAAGTGCACCGAAGCCGTTGCTGCAAGTGCACCGAAGCCGGGCTGCCCAGTTCCCGACTTTAACGACTCTGCATCTTGGACTCGGGAGTCGAGAATCGTAACGAGGAACGGTAGAAAAACCCACACTTAATTTAGCTACAATGTATTGCCGTGCCGGCGAGTTCTTGGAGACTTGATGCATGTGGTTCAGCAGAACGAAGTCTTTTCCTTCTTAACTGAACCGCAAACCGGTTCGTGTAGGCGGCGGAACCCGACACGGTAGCGCAGGTGAGCCCCTTAAGTAACCACATTGATGTATTTTTAATCCCTCGGTGGCGCACCAGCAGTAATGCGATTCTGTGGCCCCTCTGTCTGTCCGAGTCCCTGGACGATGGACTTCCGCGTACACAAAATGCTAAACGACACTTGGAACAGTTCGATATTTCGTCGTCGTTAAGTGTCTCTGACTCTGGGAGTCCGGTCCTGTCTGATCATTGAAGCTTTTGGTTACCGAATCGTAATTTTCGGCCCAGCTAGTTTTGATGGACTCGGTCGTAGCCAATTCCCCACAACTTAATGATTCCCCGTTTCTCATTATCCTCTACAGTGTGTTCTGGCGGACTTTTTACCGGTTACCGGGCCACGCATGCTGGCTGACTGGGCTGGCGTTACCCAACGAGTCCATAAAACGAGTGTGTTTACTTGGAGCGCTTACCCCGCGCGGCCGCGGCAGCCAATATTATGTGCCCATCCGAAAGCGAACTACAAACGAAAACACAGATAACCGGTTTCTGGCCGCGAGAAGAAAGCTTCCATTGTGAGCGGTGCGCGGCCCGAGAGCTCCAGGTCCTAATCTGCTACGAACGACCACGAGACCGTTCCAGGACGTGTGGTGTGTGTGTGTGTGTGTATGTGGGGCGTGTTTGCTGGCGAGGAAGCGCGGCCGGTCAAGTAAACATTTCATCCGATCTCCACAACACATCGTGCGCGATAAGTGGCCGCCGCACTCGAAATCTTTACGAGCGATCTCTTCTGTTTACACCGACCGAAAGCGTTCGGTTCTGTACTCGCCCCACGTGACACGGTTATGCTGCGGGAATATGTTTTCCTAACCGAATTTTGGGCCCGATGAAAGTTGATGAAAATCGGCCAAAAACCATTGTGGTTTGTGCATCTTCCCTCACATCTGGCTCTTCAAATGATGGCCGCCGAGGGTCTGCTGCTCTGACTAATGTGCTGTCGGCCAAAAATAAGCTGTTACTCATTGGTGGCCTGATGATGACGACTTTTTCAAAAAATTGTTCAAACATTACGTCGTGTGTCAGCATTTGGTCAGCTCGCGAGGCAAAAAAGGGACACTCACTGGAGGACTTCGTATCTTATCACGTGCCATAAGTTAAGAACCATCGTGCGTCACGTGTTTTTTGCGATGCGGTTCCAAACTAACCGGTAACCGGAGAGTTCTTTGGCGGATCGAATACACGATCGTCGGTCGAATGTCGGTCGGTTTAGTACTTACCATTGCTTGCTCGATTTTGTTATCGATGGCAACCGCGCCCGTCCCAGAGGCACTGTAATCGAGAGAAGGGAAGGGAAGAAAGATTCATTATTATAGGGCTTTCGCACACTTTATGTCACTACGGTGTACGCTGTACGGTACGGGGCGCACGGTGCGCGTTATCATCAACCACACGACGTCTTATCTAACCGTAGCGGAGCGCAGCACTTCGCAGGTCTAAAAATATATTAACTAATGGGTCCTGACGCCGGTTCTTCCCCAGCGCGCGAGAGGGTTTATGTTGAGAGTTGGGTCGATTTCTTTCGATTGGAAAATGGGGGGCAATCGACAAACAATAAACATCCCACAGGAACTAATCGCTTGGAGTGGTATCGGAATGACGTACGGCAGCGATGCATATCTGGCATCCGCACAATGAATGGTATGATTGGTTGTATTTCGGGGGGATCCACATATCTTAAATTGAACATTAAAACCCATCAATAGAGTCAGCAAAACACACAGGCAAAGAGTTGATTAGTATTACAGGAAACTGTTTAAAGTTTTGTATTAATTGTTTTTCGGTAAAAGTCTCGATGTTATTTCGCTTGAATTGCTTCCGCCCTTAATCATATTTGTAGTTTGCATTGAGGGGATTAGACTTAATGTTTATGATTTCATATTTTATTGACACAGTTTTCCTACATCATTCATGAACGATCGGTGAAGGTAACTTCATCCTTTTAAAAAAGCATTCCCCGTTCCCATAGAAATGAATAGACGGTTAACGATCAAAAGCAAAAATGGCGAGACTATGGGAATACTAATAAAACCCGCTCAGACAGTTCCCGTTTAGCAAAACAAATTGCGCCCGAAGTGTCGTCTGTGCGAGGCTTTTTGCTGCGAGCATAAAAAGTGGCCGATGGAGCAACGTAATTTGCAAACACGTTGCCGTACACGTGGACGCTGATTTATGGCGTGCAATGGCGGCGCGTCCGGCAGCATTATTGTGCCGCGCCGTTTCGTCATAGGTCTCGCGGGCTACGTCACCGAAATGCTGGTTGCCGCGCCAGACCGATATAAACATGGCCGAAAGGCGTGTCGCGTCACAACAATTCGCTTTACAGAGAGAGTAAGTGGATGAGGTGCCGCTGTGGCCTTCGGTCCGACGACGATCGCCACCAAGTGCTCCTAGTAGTGCTCTGCTCTTGCACTTTTCGCACAGAAACGATCGCGTGCTCGACGGACGGCCAGGTGGTGTCCGACGTAATCGTAAGACGCCATTTAAGAAGCTACGCGCGCGCGCGGCATACGCACAATGCGCGATGCAAAATTCACGCCACACTCGTCGTGTGGTAATTATTATTAGTATTATGTTAGAATAGCGGCAACTTGAATATGTTTTCAAGAGACTGATAAAAATCGACGCAGTGCACACAGACGGATGATCTACGGAGAGCCACTCCACTGTGAGTGATTTTGAGGTTGATCAGGAAGAAGGAACAAAAACTGCAATCCAAACACACCCAAACAAACCAGATGGCGGCTTGGGAATTGGGAAAATAAATCACGCCCCAGAAACCAGAAGCACCCGGCCACTCGGCTCCGGAGTCACGCACGATCGTCGGATTATGTGTTTGGAAGCCGAGTGGGATACAAAATTTACATTTCGCACACCGCAACACCGATCACGATCACCGATTTGTAACATTAAAGAAGCAAAACAATTCGGTCAACCAAATGGGCGTGCGGAGCGCCGCGAACGAACGCGAATCTGAAATGACCAACTAAAGTGGCGGATTTTCGATTGAAAATTCTGCATGCGTCTGCGGGTGCCGGCCATCCCGCAGTGTGTCTGGGGGATGTGATTGTTTTTCCGAACTAACTCTTGCCATCCGCACACCATCCGCATTTCGGGCGATTGATTTGTTATGGTTTCGATTTTTGTTTTTTACCCAGTTTCTCAACAACCGAGCTAGGGACTTAAATAACACCGTGACTGTGTGGCGCGCGGTCGCGTTTTGGCAAATGGCGGCCGTTAACATAACACGCGGCCGCGGCGCGACTTATTACGGCTGAAGAAAGGGGCGAAGAAAAAATAATACACCCGACCAGACGCAGCTCGATCGTAAACATAACGTGTGCGGGTCGGGAGGTTTGCGTGCGTGGAGCCCCGGCGGCCGTTGGGTCCATCGGCAACCAAATAGTGCCAGTAGCAGTAACCAGCAGTGGTCCGCACAAGTTCATGTGCCGAGAGAGAGTGTTTTCCGTGGCAACGACGCTGAGAAGGTTACGAAATCTGCACCTTTTTTTTGTAATCTCTTTCTTCGCTCAGGTTGTTATTTTGCGTTGCAAATTCAGGGTTAAGTGCAATTAGTCTATTCAAAGACATGCGCGCGCGAGAGAGCGCCATGTGGCAAAAGCATGGTAGGCCCCCTCCTGGCCAATCTTGACCTTTTCTGCCTCCGCTATTTCGATACATCTTAGAAAAGGTCACCCCGATCTCAAAGCAGCATCGGAACTGGAGGCAGGCTGAAAATGTTATGTTAGAAAATAAGGTTAATTACGAACACTAAATGTAACCCAAATTATATAAACCCCGTGAGGTTAGATGTGTTTGGCAATCATTTATTCCAACTCAACCAGCAAACTCAAGATCGTAACGCAGTTTCCTGAAGAAGACTCCAGAATCCAGTCGTTTGACGCATTTCCACTTAAACTTAACGAGGGACTAAAGCGTAGACCTAGATCACCAACCATTATCCCGCCCAGAGCCCGCCGATACTCGTGGCCTCTGGGACAGGTTTGCATATCGAGACCTTCCCTCCATCTTCTCGTGTGCCATGATTGGCATTTGCGCCTTGCAAAAATAACACGTCTAGCGCTGCGTCGTTGTGGCCTTGCGCGCCCACCGAGCATTGAAACTGTGTCCCAGATGAAAGGGAAATCCAAACGCGTCTTGTGCCAAGAGGCCCACCGCGACTCATTTGAGCTGGAGCTGGCTGGCCGCGGGTTTTACAACTGCAGACTGCCTGACCTGAGGGGAACCACCCCGTCGACGGCGCTCGGACTTGAAAGGCATCAATCAGCTGGAGCATGATGCATGATGATTATTAAGGTGTCGGACGTAACAGCACACCGTGTCGCAGCCCTGTGTTGATGACGCATACAACGGAGAGCCACAGACAACTGTGCTATTGCGTAAACCTTGGGCCGTATGGAGGGCAACATTCTAAGGGTTCGAGTCTAGAGAGTCTAGGCTAGTCCATGCGATCGATTTGCCCGGCAAAGATTCCATACAATCATGTCCCAGAGGTAATGGGGCCAACCCTCGTTAGGTCTTTTCACTTTTCTACGCCACGTTTGTTCGCCTCCAACGGTTCTAGTTGTGGGCGCGCCTCGGTGCGGCATTTATAATTCAGGTGCCCGGACTCTGCTTTTCCAACGGCCCTTCGAGGTGGTGGTGGGTAACGGGGCGTGGGAAAACGGCACCATGGCTTTCACTTACTTCGGGTAAAAGTGATCGATGTACTTGATAACCACCTCCCGCAGGATGTCCTTTTTGCCGGACACGGAGTACTGGTGCATGGCCATGATGTCGCTTTTCATTTTCGCTTCGTTGCCGTTGGTGCTGCTGCTGCGTTTCCGGACACGGCGGTGGTTCTTTTATTGCGCCTTAAAAGCCGCTCGCTTTCGAATACGCTGCCAGAAAGCAGATTAATTTTTTCGCAATATGGCGCCCGCTCGTTAAACGTTTTTAAACGATCTTTTTGTTAGACCAACTCTCCTCCTCGTTACAGTAACGGCACAGCACGGCAGAGAGACACAGTCAGGCGAGCGAGAGAGGAAAAAAGTAGTAATTCCTTTTCCGGGGCTGCTAGTTACTTTCGCTCTCGCTCACTGTTTACATCACAGCACATCAACACATTGGTCGTTCGCAGCAACCTTTGCCGGGGTGTACGGAAAAGCCTCAACAGCCAACTACCAACAATTCGACTACTTTTCAGCAACACGCACTTTCCTGGCGCGCGGGGTTTTGGGTGTTTGCGCCCGATACTGCGCTCGGTGTTTTTGGCATTCACAAAATGAGTGTTTGTGTGTGTGCGTGTGGGGGATGCACTTTAGCGAGGGACCAACAGCTCATTCATTGCAGCAGGAACGAACGCACGAACACCGATGCAACACCAGAACGCGCAAAAAACGGACTCAAAAAATACACTCAAAATGTTGACGTTGAGATGATGGCAGTGCAACGATGCTGCTGGCAGGCTGGCGGCGGGACACACAATCAATAACACACACCGAAAACCAAAATGGCCGAAAAGACCGGATGAAAGTTGGGGCCTGGCTCGGTGGGGCGAAAGTCGAGCGAAACAGAAGAGGCACAGAACGCGTCACACTCGTCGTGTAAGGACCCTCTCCGCTGGCAGGACACGCCACAGGGTGACACGGGTGTGTGTGTGTGTGTGTGCGGGGAGGAAACGACTATTTTTCTTCTGCACACTCACAGCACGAGCACGGAATATGCAGCACAGAAAAGCGCATCGACATCGCCATGCAACAACGTAGTAGCCATCGCCTCGCGAAGTTGGACAAGTTTTCAGACCGAATTTCGAGTGGCACACACGCACACACAGAGGCTCACAGCACGGGGGGGAAGGAAGCCGCGAATTCACCGCACCGAGAGGGCGGGCCAAGGACGCACCCAAATCCTTTTTTTCGGTTGCCTTGCGTCACACACACGGACACGCGCACGTACGGCCCCCACACACATGTGTGCGAAACGACGAACCTTCCTCCGACTACGACGACTTTTTGTTTTCGGCTTCCCAGCGGGCGGGCGCGAGGACGCGCAGACTGCTCTCTCTCTCTCACTCGTCCCGCTGTACACGTAAGTGTGGATCACATTTTTGAAACCGTTTGGGGAGCTCAACGACGTCACAACACCAACCCCCGTCGTTCTCCAAAGCCTGCTGTGCTCTTTTTGTTTTGCCGAGTGCGGACACTTTGCGGATATGGTCCGCGTCGGGGTGCCAGATGAAGGGCTTCTTTTACTCGCCGCCACAACAGGGTGGCCAAGAAAAGGGTCGCCCTGCTTTTCCGGTGCGACCCACACACACGGTTGGTTCTTCGTTTTAGCTTAGCACACACGCACACACACACAGACGCAGATGGACACGCTACGCAGCGAGGTTTGTTGTTGCTGGTGGTGCTGCCAACCAACATGCCAACGGCAGAGGAAGCAACGATCGAAGCATGCTGGGCGTCACTCTGTTCGCGAGTCTGTTGCCGTCAAACGTCCGCACTTTACTACGAGAAGCAAGTACGGGTGGCGCGCGCGATGCAGTTAGTTCGAGCAATATAGTACCAATGGCTCTCTCTCTCCTTGCCACACCAACACACAGGCACTCGAGCATGCATATTGAGGCTCCCAACGCCCCGCCACCCAAGAGAGGCAGGCAGACAGGCCCCCTTCTGGTGTTTGTGTGGTGGAGGCCAAAGAAAAACGAGAAAGGAGCAGCGAAAAAAACAAGAAAGGAGAGCTGGCCGATCTTCCGTGCGCTGTCTCTCTCACGGGTTACCCCCCGTTTTCGCTCTCTCTCGATTGCCGCCACACTATTTTTTTTCTGTGGCGACTCCTTCGCAGTTGGATATCCACGGCGAGAGCGAGAGAGAGCCGAGGGTTTGGTGCAAAGGTGAAGCATAAAAACGACAGCCACCTCCCCCCGGAACGCACACACACTAAAACACCATTCTGTGCGTCTCCATGCGACATACGAAATATGATGCGCAGAGAAGCGCCTCTTTCTTTTCGAATCGAATAGTAGGCCTGCTTGGAGGCGATATGCTGAGAGAGTAGAGTCGTTCATTGTTCTCTATTTTCCGCCTCTGTTTCGGTGGCGAAAATTGTTGAGATAGGTTCACGGCGGGCACCTTTTAAATGGCCCCACGCCAACGTTGATGCAATCTCTCGCACTCTCTCTCTCTTCGAGAGCGATAGAATGTAGAAAACATATTCGCCAGCATCACACTATCAAAGTGTGCTTTGCGCGTTATGCTGCGACATAAGCGCCAAATGATATGACGTTTAAAAGTAAAAGTGCTCACTAGCCTCTAGGAGAGAGCGAGAGAGAGCGAGCGAACGAGACGGGTAAGACCTTTTATCGACATTGCAACTGCACCGCAAAAAGCATACAACATAATTCCGTGGCACTGCGCTGAGTTCACCGTTCAGCGTCGTTGCTTTGCTGTGGTTCTTCGTTCTCCCCTCGAGTGTGTGTGTGCGAGAGACGAGCTTGGGAGCTTCGCAAGAGCAGAGCGGCAGCATCGCGGAGAAGGCCCCACATCGGAGGGCCGCGTGTTGGTGTGCGTTTGATCCGCAGCGCCAACATTACCCCGAGAAGGTCTCGCCGTCGCGCTGAAAACATAAACAAACATACTCGCATACTGACACGCGAAAAACGCGATTGTACAACGTCTCTGCGAGGCCTGCTGCCACATCGTTGCCACACAGCAGCAGCAGCAGCATAACACACAGTTGGCCACCCAGAGGCCGTTTTATCGTACGGCGCGATTGCAACACACTCCTCCATTGCAAACTGGCGCGCAGACAGCAGCAGCAGCATAATGGGCAACATAAACATTAACCACCGCGCCGCCGTGTGTCTCCGTGGAAGAAGAATTTGTGTGTGAGAGTATGTGTTTGTGTGGCAAGATAAAAATACGGCGCGACACGTGGTGTGTGGTGTGCACAACAAGCGCTGTGCAATTTTAACTACTGGCCTTTCGCAAGCGCCCAGCAACATATTTCGGCGGGCCTGGTAACGACTCGGCCGATGCATTGGGGAAAACATAACGGGGCGATAGAGCAACGTTTATACGAAAAGAGGGGCAACATAGGTACATAATTTCTGACACGGATCTACAAAAAGTCCACCGTGCCCTTTAAATAATTACGATAGAAAGTAGCATAGAGCGGATCATTCTTCCTACAACGAGAGAGATGATGAGCCGTTCCGCCTGATCTGATACGAGGCAGACATTCCAAACCGGGAACAAAAATCTGGTCAAGTTTATTTTAAAACTCCAAGGACGAGACGTCGGCCCGCTGCGGTTGTCCTCGATCCACGTCCGAAGGCTGCGCCGCACGCGCTCTCTGGCTGGTCTGGCAATCTTAGTCTCCCTCTCTTTCTCTCTATTATAAGACACCCGACACCCAGCGGGAAAGGTTCCGTAGGGTTTCCCCAAAACGGGCTCCAAAAACACGCGACGAAAGTGCTCGAAATCGTATAGAAAAGGAGCAGCAGCATCCGACCCCCCCCACCGAGAACACACACAAGGTAACGTGGCGTGATAAAAAGGTCACCATCACCACGACCAACGACAAAACAGCGGTTCGAAAAACGCCGGCGGCATTCTCTGCTCGATCTTGGGACGAAATAATAATAAAAAAATGGCACAAAACACGATCCACGCTGTTGACCTAAATCTGGCCCACCGTCTCGTTGGCCTCCCAGAGAGAGAGACGGAGAAGGAGAAAAGTGCGTATCCAAGAATACACACACGCACAACACGCTCCGATCGCCGCACGCCTCCTCCGATGTATGCGTGTTTCGGGAGTTGTGGGGCGCGATCGGTTGTTGTTGATGCTGTTGGTCGATCAATACCCGTATAAGGGTTGGTGCGTGCCGCCGCCGCCGGGTTGGGAAGCGAATGCCACACACGCATGTCGAATCACGGTGATTGGTGTGTGTGGGCCACCTTTTGCTCCGCCATCCCAACAACGCACACCACCGCCGTTCCGCCGTGGTAATCTTTTAAAGCCGAGAAGTGCGTAGAGGTGCGTAGAAGAGCCGACTACGTGGCGAGCGGTCGAAGGCTGGCTGGTTGGCTGGCTGAAGGTATAGCGATTTGCTGCTGGTGAGCTGGCAAACCCCAAAGTCAAAGTAGGCTTCTTGTTCGCCTCCCTTTGATTGATTGCCACAAAAATGATGTAAACTTAAAAATATGTTATGGAGTTATTATTGTAATTTGTGCGAGTCGACACTGAGCTCAATTATTGGCATTATTTGTGTGAAAATAAATTGACCCTTATTTTCTTTATCCAAAGTAGCTGAGTATCGCCATGAATTTTGTCTGAATTTCTACCTAGCAACAGCTGACAAAATGCTTGGCGAAATGTTTAACAGTTTAAACAGCTTCAGGCTTCCAAGAATCGATTCGGTGCAAATTACGGTCCAAATTGGGTTGAAAACGCTTGGCTTTAAGTGAGCTGAATAACAAATGTTCATTGAATTTGATACACATTTTTGGGGTATGTCCATCATATTAGGTTGGCAAAAATAAACCATTATTTTCTCGATAGATGGCTTTAGTGATCGATATTTCGTAAAGTATTGATCGTACAGTTTCATGTTTCAGTTTATGTTTCAGTGTTTATTTTAGTTTCGTCGACCCGTTTCAGTTATTTTTTATGTTAAAGGCGTTCCTCGACCCAAAGACCCACCGCCGTAAATGACGATCACAGAAATAATCAATGTTGATCGGCATGTTATTCATCGGCATGAATTCACAAAGTTCGATTTTTCAGCTCGATTCGATTCGAAGAAGTTCGATTCTTCAGCTCCAGACCAATCAACACAAAAAAGTGACAGATCAGATTTGCATTTGCAGATTTGAAGCAGCTCAACCGGTGACAAAACCAGGACTAAAGGCCCGGAAAATTCTACTGGGTGTATGGTAGGACTTGAAAGGAATCTGTAGTGACTCGCCAGAAAGTCCGGGAATAAATTGAGATTAAGAAAGGATTGTGAAAATGGATTACTCGAATGTTTCGCCAATAACGATCAAGACTTTTATGAGAGAGGTGTTCTGAAGCCTTACCTTTAAAAAGGCAACAAATTTTCCAACAAAACGGTGCATACTTGACACAAATCAGACTTACGGAACTTATCGGAAATACAGCTTTAACCTCTGAATAACATATCCTCCACAATGGAGCGAACAAAGTTTTTGTAGGGCAGAGTGTTGCTTAGAGCAGATAAATCCGTGCACGATATGTAAACGGTGTTTAAAGGCATCAACAAAACGTTTAGCATGAAGAATGCCAACATACCCAGCAGTAAAGATGGATAAGGATGGATGACGCCCGAACACAGGAAAGTACCTAGAAGCGAGTGCGTTTTTCTGGCAGTGATATGGCTGGTGGATATCAGAGTCTAGTTCTTCATAGCCACCTTTTGGCCACTCATTTGTACTTTTCGCAGTAAACGAAAATGGCACGACTGTTGCACCGGTGCGACCACCACCGTAGGCTACACTTTCGACGACCGACAATCATCATGTTTGACCGAACTGTACCGAGTGCGTTCAGAATGTTCCGAAAACCGCCGCCACCTAATTATTCGACCACTCTGAAGGCTCTCTACTACGCACCACTCTACACCATCATGGTCGGCGCTCGCGGGAAGTCAATGAACCTTTCGGAAGCACCGCGGTGGAGAAGCCCCTCACAGCCCCGATGATAATGACAGTGTAGCAGCGGCGAGCGCGAGTAACAACAATGTTACAACAATGCTCTCTGTCGCTCTGTCGGGAATTGACTATTGCTTCTATCACCAACACGCACGCACACGCACTACATGATGGCTGGCGTCCTCGGCTTCTTTTGTCTGCGTTTTGTGACAAAAAGGATTCCCAGCGTGGCGTCCTCTGTCCTTGACACTATGCTCGGAGCACAAGCGGTTTCGGCTGCTGTCCTTGCTCCGGTGTATTTCTACACTCCGTTTTTTTGTGTCAGCCACCACAAACCGACAAGAAATTGGCGGGCAAACACACAGACACACACAGAGTTTGGCTGGGACAGGGGGGTTGTTGTGGCCGCTGTGGCACGCGGCGCAGCACGTCGGATGGGAAAAACCAAAATCGTGCGGCCCGCACCGATCCTGCCGCATTCCTGGGCAGGATTTGCCTCGGAAAAGGAAGAAGAAGGTATCGGAAGTGAGTGACCCTTTTGGGACACCTACCCGCCTCTATCGATTCTGGGTGGTGGACCTGCGCATAAGCGTGCGAGGCCAAGGATCACTCACCCCCACCCCCCCCGGACACGCCACTCGTGAGCGACGCCGAACACGCGGGAAACCCATGACCTAGGACTTCAGCCACGCCAGCTATCTATCGCCACTAAGCCAACCAGAAGGAGACCCCAGTTAATCATGTAAACAACCGCTACGGCCGTTAGAACCTGCGGTGGGGTCATAAATTGGGCGGCGGCTTTCGAAATGCCTGCTGCTGACCGTGGCAATTAGGCCCGTGGCCCGTCATCAACTAACCTCAATTTTCTTCGACCAACCGTGATATGACGCCAAAGGGTTTCACTGAGCCCCCCGGGCCACGCAAACTTTACGGCCGAGGATACCGAGGGCTGGCTACCAATTATAGCTGAAGGCCATCCGTCAAATTTTGCAGCTCATTAGAGCCGACCGCTCACGGCGCGGGTCCTACACTTTTCGTGCGGATAAAAACTTTGTTCGGTTCGCGTTCTACAGCCGAAAAGGGGTTTCGGGCGACATTACTTCAGCCAGCCAGTGGCCAAGTTTTGCTTCAGACCTCCCATTTTCGCTCAATCATTCGCGTGTCTTGATTGGTGGAAGGTCGCCGCTGCCGGTAATCGATGGGAAGTCCCCACCGCCCGTTTTCTCGCAACGTGCGACGATGACGACTGTTCACAACTCGTTTTTGCGCGATGGAACTAGTGCACCAACTTTTTGCTAGAGGTCACTGCAGGGCCGTCCCCCTTTCGGTTGTCTGCGCCAGGATTGCGATAAGGCAGTCATTTTTTGTGCAATCGACCGAATAATGCACAGGCTGCACAGCCTTGGTGTCAGATCGTGGCTGCGATTAAAAGTTTCTACGAATCCGGAAAAAGCTACGAGTTTTAGCAGGATAATAATTTTGTTTCGGTTAGAAGAGAAGGAATTTGAGTGAATGATTGCGCGATCAAAGCAACCAATTTGACCAACCGTGGAAAGTTGACATGCACTCTTCCTGAACCACCGACCAAACAGTTAGTTTTTATTTATTTAAAAACAGGTTACCAAGAACTACCTTAAGAATGGCGATTGTAGGGTTCAAACTATTTGAGAAACTCTTCTGAGGTTTTAGATATTGTGTCACAATAATGACAACCTTACATTATGATTGCTGTCGTTGGTTTGCTAAGGTTACTACGATTCACGGTCCACATCGCAAACTCCCTTGATGCGGTTATATGTACGAGTTGAACTTAAAGTACAATCTGCAACCAGCTCAAGGGTCTGATGAGGAAATTCCCGGCTATTGAGGTGGGTTTTTCCGCTGGAAACACGGCATAGATGAACCAATTAGTGACAGCATCTTACAGGCATTGTCATTTTGTAGTGTAGTGTTCTTGGTCGCGGAAAATAGAAAAGGAACAGGATCACAGCCATTCGGGTTCTATTTGTAATTTGTAGACAAACCTCGTTTGGTGAACTTGAGTGAGTTATTCGAAACCTGTTTGGCCTTCATTCGATCGAACCCCACCACAAAAGGAACATCAATATCTGCTCTTCAACGAAGTCCTTCCAACTTTCACTTTCGCAGTTTGCATGCAGAATTGGCCCCATAACTGTTTTGGTTCTTGAGTTTACCGTTATGAATGACTAGAATTAGAATGGAAAACCCAAATTTTTCTCCTAGTTCTCCGGGGTTCTGAAACGCAGCTCTATGCACAGCGGATAAAGCACGGACGGTTACGAACGCCTTCGCTCCGGCCTCCCGGGTTTTACCCAAGAAAAGTCGGCGGAGCGACTAATTTGTTGCTAAATGATTGGAAACCTAACCGAACGCCCCGAAGAGGGGCCCCCTTTGGGCAACGTGCACCGCGGTTGTGAGTTGCAAAAGGCTCACAACCAAGTAGTGCTGGTGGGAACGTAATCATTCCATGCACCGCACCGTACCGTACTGTTGTCGTATGCAGCGCGCGCTTGCAAGTTGCACTCTTGGCGCGTTTTGCGTCATCTGATGGCTGGAGTTCTACGAGCAGCACACGAACGGGGGGCTGCACCCCGCTCACTAATCACACGTCAAATAGGGACAAAACTTGTGGCAGAAGCTTCCTCACCAGCGGACCTTCCTCTCAACGGCCGCATGTCATTTGGAGTCGGTGCAGCGTGCGGGCTCTGCGGGCGGCGTTGCTCAATAACGCCGCCACCGCTGACAGACAGAGATTACGTAACGCCAGCGCTACTGCAGTCAGGCTGCAGTTACATGAAACCCATCCACCAAACAGTACCGAGGGCTGCTGACTGCCAGCCCCGTTGGTGGAGCGACATGGGTGAACATTTGTTTTTGATTTTTACTCGATTTATTGTAATCGGATTCCATCAACTTACAGCCACTGTGGTGCAGTGAATGCAGGCGCTCAGCACACCGCAGCGCACTCGGTTCTCGGTAATCTCACACCGTTGATTTGAAGTGACACAAACAACATCGCAACACGGGGTCGATGAGATCGGCCAATCGAGATTGCCAATCGCGATGATGAACAGACAGAGAACAACGATTGATTCAATGACATAACACATCCAGTAGTTGGCCGTTGGAGACGAGTCCTTGCTTGCCGTCCCAGTGTCAAAAATCGCGAAAAGTCTCCACGAGCGAGACGCCGCTTTGAAGACTGTCCGAATACAACCAGTTAGCGGGTAGGGCATAAATGGAAGGGCACACACCAAAAATCGAACCATGCTAATTTTCGCCGTTGGTTCCTGGAGAGTTTGCAACTAAAAGCCATCGTCCTCCGTCGCACACAAGATCTATCGTGCCGCTGGACACACGCTAATTTGGGGTCCCCAAAAACCTGTCCATCGTCCGATCGACAGGCACGTGTGTCTGCCACCGTCGGGTGTCTCTAATGGGCGACAAGCCGTCTGGACGGGCGTCTACTTCAAGGACTACCCTGTGGTCTACTTCTCATTCGTGTGGATTGCGCGCCCCGGTTGGTTCGTGATAATTCGATTAGCATCAATCCCATTTAGCGCCAAACCCAGCTGGCAGGATCGATGTAAGCGAAACCTACAAAAAACGAATCGAAACGAGTGTTGCGACGACCACCGGGCACTCCGTTCGTGGAGGGTTGCCCAAGCAAATATACATACGATTTCCTGCGGGGTGGTTTTGCTGTTATATTGAGTACTTTCATCCACTACCTAAAGAACACCGTTACTGACCTGCAACGAGAACGAGAAAGGAACATAATTAGTGGTGGCGGTTGGACTTGGTGTGGCGCGGACAACACCTTCACGAATCCCTACGGACACTCAAACGGAAAACGCGGATTGCCAACCGGAACACGCAGAAGGTGAGAACCTTCCGGGTGGCTTGGTCCTTCTTCGTCCTCAGTGACTTAAAGGGTGGATTAGTTAGAACGCAGCGTAAAAAAAAGAGACACAGACACACAGAGCAGCCAGAGAAGACAGGATGAGGCTCCTGTAGAGTGTTAAGCAGCGAAAGAGGCGCTAGAGGTTGTGAAACACACACACACACACGCAAACACAAACCGAGCGGAACGGGTAAAGAGTCTGACGCCAGGTGGCGCGATCGCTGCGCCTGATCGCGAACACCGTGCAAAAATTAGCAACTCTTGTGGGATCTCTCAACGCTGCCCTCGCCTATAGTCACGCGGAGACACGGGTTTCTGTGTGGGGTGTGGAGAGGAGGTTGGTTGGTAGCAAACCTTGCGTGGTCCCCGCCGCTGTTGGCGTGCGTTGGCAGGAAGGACGGCGACGGTGCGCGACTGACGCGGGTGCTGCCGGCTGCGGGCGAGCTGCCGTACGAGGTAGCCGGCCCCAACAGGTACCCGGGGACACTTCCCACGATCCGTGGTGGGCTGCCGATCGGCGTGCCGGTGTACAGGTAGGACGCCGGGCTCGAGCGTCCCGACGCCGGGTGAGACTGTGAACCGCCACTGCTACTGAACACGTCCGCCGCCGAATCGATGCTCATCATGTTGATCATACTGCCGGCCTTCCCCAGCCTCGGCGCCATACCGCCTCCGCCACCGCCGCTACCGCCCATTCCCATCCGTCCACCGCCCAGCTCTTCCCGGATGAGGTCCTGGACGCAGCGGTGCGCGTGGGTCACGGTGCAGCCGCTCACACTGTTGCTGCCGGTGAAGCCACCGAGCAGACTGGTGGCCGCCCGGCAGTAAGGACCACCGGCACCGACCGTCGGCGGACTCGCCGCCAACGGTTCCCCGTGCTCCGGCAGCTCCCGGCACGTGCCGAGGGAACCGAACGAGCGGGGCAGCGAACCGCCGGCCACCAGCCGGTTCGAGACGGCCGCCGCCAGCGTCGGTGCTGTGGGGGGTCGGTTCATGAGATTTTGTATGCTCTTGCCGAGCGCAATGTCCGTGTAGATGCCCCCGTTGCCGGGCGGTGCATGCTGCTGCGGGCGGGACTGAGTGCTGTTGCTGACCACGGGACTGAAGGCACCGCCACCGCCGCCGACGCTGCTGCGTAATGGGGAGTGTGAAGTGGAGTGCAGCGGGTGGTGCTGTTGATCGAACAAGTGCTGTGTGAGGTCTTTGCGGAGCGACTCCTTGGCCGCCGCGCCCATTGAGGGTGGCAGCGAGTAGGCTTTCGAAAGGAGGGCCGCGGGTTGCTGACCCGGCAGCTGTTGCTGCGGCTGCGGCTGCTGCGGGGTTTGGTGGTGTAGTGCACGTGCGGACTGCTGGTGTTGCGGCGGCGGCAACCCGGCAACGCTAGGAGAACGGAATCGAAAACGGGTAACGGATAGAAAAGGAAGTACAGAACGGAACGCAACACGGAAGCGGCGCACAGGCGTTTGTGGGTTGGTTGGTTGGTTGGTCGGTTGATGAGCCTGGCGGGATCACCTCCTTCTCCACACACGGATGCGCGGATGCGTACGCAGGGACATGCATTTTGGTTGGTTGCAGTTGCTGGAGTAGTTGCTGGAGAAGGTGGTTGCAAGCATCCTGCATCCCCCATCGGAGCCAAGCGTGGCGAGAAGAACGATGAATGGAATGGAATGGAATGGATGGTTGGATGGATGGATGGATGGATGGATGAGGATGAAGGGCAGACCCGACGGAACACCACTCGTGTGAGTAATAATGTCCTACGCGCGACGATGCACGTTAGCCACCAAACCCGCGCACACACACACACAGACACACACCAAGACCAAGCAGACGCAAACACCAGTAGCAGCAGCAGCAGCAACAGCAACAGGACACGACGAGAGCAAATCGTTAGCGATCGAGAGTTAGAATCAGGCGCGTGACCATTTCCGGCAAGGATGAGAATCAGGATGAGAGCCACACCATATTCTTCCACCAATCGGCGGCCAACGTAACACGCCACGGACGCGCTTTTGTGTTTGACAAATTATGATGTTAAAGAGATGTTCCACGGATCAATAAAGGCCCGTGACCGACATTGGAAAATTAAGTACCTATTCATAAACGAAGCATCAAGCAACACCTTTCAAATCTGTCGGACGATTCTTTTTGTTTGTGATCAACACTTTATGTGTCTTTTCTCTCCAACATTACCGGCGTCAATTCGTTGTTAAACATCTTCAAACAGTTGTCGTTAAAAGCGATTTACATATTATATTTTATGGTTGAAACTCCAATTTACGAGTAGTATTAATTTTTTTGTCAACTTTTGTCAATGATCAAATAAATGTCATTGTCAGATCACTGGCATTTCCCCCTTTATTTGTTAAAGATTTCAGCCCAGGAAATGGTTAAAACAGCAGCTCAAACACATAGTAAGAAGACCATTGTTACTTGATTGATCTGATTGAAATACTTTTGGGTATCGAGCGATCTCTTCCGCAGCAACATGGAATGATCCAGCGGACCATCGACTGCCGAGGATAAGATTTTTAGCTCAGTGATGCAAAAAATCGGTAGAAGCTTCCCTGGAAGCGCTCTACTTCCTACCTGCAAAAACCTCCCAGAAAGACGTGAAGTAGTTTTGTTACCCAATTCTAATTGTATCTGCATCAAAAAGAAACCGCAGTCCCTGGAACTACTGACCGATCGGCCAAACATGCTCGGTCAAAGTACTCGCTAAACTCACCGCTCCTGTGCGGTGGTGGCAAAGCATTCACGATCACGATCATTCACGACACAAATTATGTATTACACCGGTGGCCCGGAACGCTACTCGTGCTGTCGTTTGCTAATAACGGCTCCGAACGGCAGACCATCAGACGGAGCACCACGTGTGCATACGGTTTTTTTTTTGCAATCGGCAACATGGTGGCACAAGCATTAGATTCATTGCCACAATTAGTTTTAACGAGCGCCTCACGGTGGTGCCCCGATGGTGCTGGTTCTTGTTGTTCAACACGTTGTTCGTTGCGGTTTCAAACCCGTTTGCTCCTAAATGATAATGAGCGTCTTCTATCGCCCCCTTATGCTGGCTATGTTGGCCCATCGGTCGGCAAACACACTCGGTGAGGTAACCCCGTACACAGCAGCAGCTGAAAGCGTGATCACTGGGCTGGCCTGTAAATGGTGGCGCAAAAACAAACAATCGCGTGCGGTTCGCAACAATTTTTAATGGTGGAAAGGACCTTTTTCGTTCCGGAATCCTTCCGGTGGGTTACGTAAATGAACCGTCCATTGCGAAAGATCCAGCTTTCGGACGTCGCCGCCGGCAAGAAAATGTTGATTTTTACGCATCGCCCCAAAAAGCCAAACGTTGTCGCGCTCGGCGTTGTTGATCGGTCGGGTAAATAATGCGCAAAAAGGCTTGGTGGAGGCGGACACACACAAACTGACTCGATCGACAGCTTTATTTATCGGTCCGGTCCAGGCGGCGGGAGTGGTCCAGCAGCGAATGGTCCGTGATCGCGGCATAAACAAACACCGACTAGTGCGCCTGTTAGCACTTTACAACTGTCCAGCACACGGATCGTAAGAGGTGATCTCATGATCTCCGCCCCCCGAACGTGATGAGATCATAGGATTCGGGAGGCTGAGCCACCCACCCAGCAAGATGGCATATGGCGTCACTGGCTGCCACACGGGACACGATGGGGAGGCTGAGCTGACGCATTTAAATATTGCCCTCCAGGTGGCGAACGCTCAATTTTCGGGAAGAATGGATCACACGAGAGGCTGATTCGTTCATTAGCATGCTCCAGAAGCACACCGATTGGCCGGGCTGGCCGCCGGGTATGTTTGCTCCGTCACTTAGTGTTGCGCGTCCTCAACGTATTGACTTGTATAATCGATCCGCAAATAGACGGAGCCTAACCTTTACCGGTTTCCAAGAGACACAAAAATGGCAAGATCCTTCATAAAATAGCTTTTATTTAGCAACAAAATCCTTTTTCCGCTAAATTCAGGCTCCGAAGGCAGCGTTGGAAGTTGCAACGACGGGCCAAACAAGCACCGTATCTCTCAACGGTACGCAGCGCCCTCTAGTTGCACACAAGCGCACCGGCAGCTGTCATGCGAGCCACGCTTTCGGACAGTTCGGAGCGCACCAAACTGTGCTACTCGCTCGGGACCGAGACATTCGGCGGCAAATGAAGAACGATAGATGTTTTGTGTGATGGTGGTGCACGATGCCAACAAAAAGCGCAAGCAGATATATAATAAGAAAAACGTTGCCAAAAAGCGGTTCGGTGCCAGATGGCGCGGGCATTCGCTGACAAAAAACAAGGAGAGAACTGGGAACGTAACAACACCCCGCGTGCAGGATTCTTAAACAGTACTACCCATCTCGTCGGCGGCGGTCACATGAATGGCTCGCGCCTCGGAAAGGAATGCAACGGGGACCTACCCGAATGTTAAGCTTGGCTTCTCGCCTGCGGTCGGTGGTGGTGCTGGTGGTGATTGTCCCTTCTGGTTGGTTCCGCCGCGGTTAGTTTTGCTCCAAACGTGCGCCATATTCGCTCTCCTGCCGATGGCCGATAACGATCATAGCGCACCACGAGCACCGCGACGACAGGCAGGCACGCGCCGTTTAGTGTCCCCCGTTACGTAAAAACGTAAATCATCGTAACATCATCGTCGGAACCAAATATTGGCAAACACACTACTCGCCACCCAAGTTTACGGGGGAACGAGAGAGCTGCTGACCACAATGGCACGCGCGAACAACAACAGAAGGATTCTCACAGTTCCGGCACTCCCCAGTGACACCGAAACCCACTACACGCCTGACACACACACACGCCTGACACCGAGATTGTCAACAAACGATCTTGTCCAGATCGGGGGAAGCTCCACCACGCACGACGACGAGCAAGTGCCCGACAGCCTTTGGGGGCTTTCCTCTCCCTCTTTTGCGCGCGCACGCCCCACGGCTGGGATTGTCCTTCGATGTTCGTAGTGAAGTGGAACCGACCAAACAAACAAACCGCGATCGAGACACAAAAAAACCACAAGCACCGCGACAACAACAACAACCACCTGTTACAGGGGAAGCCTCATCCGTTTGCAAAACGGCGGCGAACTGTTGCTGCCGCGCGGGGAGTGCGCATTTGTCCGTTCCGTGGGCGCAGCACCACGGGCACCCACCTTCCCTCGCCGGTGCGCGGCGCATGGTCGGTGACGGGTGGCGCGTCAGCGTGGAGACGGATCCGCACATTTCAAGTACTGCGCCATGCGCCGTCGAAAAACAGTTAACCACGCACGCACACAGCTGGCCGTCAATCGGCCGCCGAATCGGGCGTGTGTGTGTAGGAGTGCCTCCGTCCCACGGTGTGGCGAATGAGTAAGTATCTCAAGCGGGGGCTCCTCATCGGAAAGAACAGCGATTTTAGTTAGTCGACTACCATCGCCACTTAAGGTTCGGTCAATGTTAGGTGAACAAATGAAGGCGGTTAATTTGATTCAAAGGCATCTCTTAGTCTACGAGGTTCTTGTACCGAATCGTCACTGGTGATGAAAAGGGGAGTTATTACAAGAATTCTAAACCCAAAAAGGTCTGGATACAGCTTGGTGAACCAAGTCCATCGCAATCAAAGCGAAATATTCATTGCGCAACGGTTATACTGTGCATATGGTGGGATGTGAAAGGTGTGGTGTACTTTGAGCTTTCGGAACCTAATGGAATTATTGAAGGACAATCCCATAAACAACAATTAATGCATTTGAAGCAAAGCTTTGGCCATAAAACAACGAGAATGGGATAAAAGTCATGATAAGCTGATTTTTCAACATGACATCGCTCGACCCCACATCGCAAAACCGATCAAAACCTATCCCGAAAATGTCGGATAGGAACTGTTAACCCTCCCCGCTGTATTCACCAGACGTTGCTCTTTCGGAATAGTATTTGTTCCGTTACATGAGTAACGATTTTGTTAACTTATTATGAAAGTATTGATAAAAGGGTCTCTGATTGGATCGCCTCTAAAGACGCGGAATTCTATCGACACGGAATCGAGGAACTACCTAAAAGAAGGGAGAAAGTAGTAGCTAACTACGGCCAATGCTTTGAATAAGGTAGTCATACGTTTTGTGGTTGTAGTTAGGTCACAAATGTCCAATAAAAACCGCAAGAATTAACTCCTTGACCTTAACATAAGATCGGACCGGAAACGCACAATTCAAACAAAGTAATGGAGGAAATGAATCGCTCCCTAAAGCGATGGATCAGCGTCTTATTGATCGTTAAAAGAGATCGCCAAATAAAACCATATTTTGAATTACTATTACCATTAATTAACAAGTAAGTAATACTAGCCAATCGCGTAAACTTCTTCAACCTCGCAAATATCAACAAATGTGCCATCGGATGATGAACTGCGGTGGCTGTCGATGAATGCGATTTGATCGATGAACGATTTGACATACGATTGACACATTCGGACGCAATTTGCCTTTTACGTACTAGATTCGTTGGTTCTTGGGACGTGCCGTTAAAGGATCAGTTTCTGAGGTTGCTCCACTAAAACCGTGATCTGTTTACTTATTTGACACACCGTGCATAGGCGACACACAAAGCGTGCGTCAGCAGAAGATCATCCTCGAAAACTGACGGTGATGATGATGATGATGCACACCAACACACACGCACTCTAAGTAGTCGATCATTGGTGGACCGATTACTCGGTTTCCTTCGGTGCCACTAAGAACGGTCACGTTGATGATGATGACGATCACCGAGAGCGCACCGCTTATAGAGAGATCCCAAAGGAAGTAAGAGATTACATTGGCAAGAGAGACAGACCGACGTAACATCTCACCCGTTCTCTCTCTCTTTGACAGGGTGGGAAAAGCATTTAGCTTGTTAGTGCAATAAGCAACACGATGGACACACACACACACGCAGCACGGTGGATTATAGAGCGGGACACACTATTTTTAGCCGACTCGTTATCATCTTCGGTACGGTAGTTAGGTCGGAGGACGCGAACGTCACACACGCCGCGTGTTCCACACCCCAGGCCACCCTCCACGGTGCGCACCGATCTTACTCCCCGTACGCCCCCCGGACCCCGGACTATGGTTGAGGATCGTGGGCCGCGATGTGACAACCGCGTGGTGAGCAAATTAGAGGATTGACTGTAAAGGTCTAATAAACACACCGAGCGCGGCGCGCACTCGGCTTCCATTGTTGCCGTGGATCGTCACCGTGGTCAGAACGGGGAAAAAAGCGGTTGATGATTGAATTAAATTGAGCCTTCCGAGACGAATCCGGGGATGACGGGTCGTTGGGTTGATCCAAGAGTACCACCGAGCCGGATCACTTCGAGTTAGATGAGAAACGCGAACTCCACAGAATATTTGTGGTGATCACTTAATCGCTTCCTATTTTGCTCTCAAGTACCGTGTGTCGAAAGCTCGTAAGTACCCCACTGTCTGTGTGTGCGTGTGGGTATCTCTCCGGTGGGATCATCGATACACGACACACTCTACTTGCCAGCGACAGGCCACTTGATCCTTAGGAGCATCGTTTGGCCACTTATTAGTTGTGTTGTCAATTTGAAATCTGCTCGAAAAATAAGTATTTGCTCGGCGGCGAAAAGAATTAGTGGAACTCGTCACGGCTGAAGGTTATGACAACGCGACCGGGACAGCCCCACACTGTAGGAAATGCACTGTATTTGTTTACTGCTTTTTATCAAATTCGTACGCCCCACCAGACGGGAATTTTCTGGGATTTTCCGAGTACTTTATGAGGATCAGTTTGTGATCAGCATCTAATTTCTGCAACCGTGACGCAGATGATCGGCATCTGGGTGAAGGATGGCCCAAATTTAGGTCCGATGTGTCATGTGGCGCTGCGACACCGGGCGCCTCCATGAGTAATGCTCTCCCGAGGGGAGGGATTAACTGTCTTAAGACCGAAAGTCCGACCTTACACACACACACACACGAACACCTTACCTGAGCGAAATGCGCCTCGGGATGCTGATGATTTTGGACGGGACGCCACCGATAGTTATCCGGCGTGCCGGAGGGTTCGACATTGTGGTTTCGCTGGGGGCGATCTGTCAGTACGAAGAACGACAAGCACCGAGCCGCCCAAAGTCATGCAGTGGCATCGAGTGCCACCCAAGAGGCTTCTCCAGCAGAGGGGCGGCAAAGTTTGTTGTTTGTTTTAATTTTATGCACGGCGCTACCTAGTCCGGTAATATGATCGACCCATCTAGGGCTGTCCCAAGATCACCAGCCAGTGCTTCTACTGGCTCAAAAAACACACGCACACCCACAGCACGGTAAAGCACGTGTTATCAACGGTAACGGAAAGAAGTGAGCGCGCGCGCGCGCGAAAAACACGTTCTCCAATCGATTGGGGAACGCGGCACGGAACGCGGACTCTGTTTTGCACCTGGCACGAAAAACGTTAGATCTTCACAGCACTTTGTGGAGTGGAACACGAAGGACCATGCCTAAAGTGCTAGGCAAGCACCACCGGGAAGTAGCACCGGGACACCGTGGAATTCGCCTTGGGACGCGAGGACACGATCGGAACGGTGGAATTTGGATTTTGTTTGAATCAAAACCATACGGTGTTGCACCCGGGCTACTGCGCTGCGCACACGACGCTTGCACTCTGCGACGCCTTCGGGGGGCCACTATAAACCAGACCCCGCCGTCGATCAGCGTGTCGGAGATCAACAATAATGCATACTACTATCTCACACCCGGCCGCCGCCTCCGTCGCTAGTGTGTGCACTATTGCTGCGCGGAGGGCAAAATATAAACAAAACTGACCGCTAGAACCGACGGTGGCCGGTTGGTGGGTTGGTGGTTCCACTCAGTGCGCGCGCCACAGGGTGACGAAGCCAAGCCGAACCACGGACGGCACTATCTATTTCAACTTGACGGCGCTGGTCGGTCGGTTGGTCAGATAACGTATCATTCGCACCAGGTTTCGGTGTGTGCAGTCGCGTCGGTGTGTGCCCTTCCCCGGGCCCTTCCGTGGTGCGGACTGCAAGTGCAACTATCGAACGAAGTGGTGAAGTGCAGCGGTTCGCCGGAGCCGACCCAGGCGATAGATAGGCCTTTCCTTTCTACCTTTCTATTGTTATTATGTGAACGTCTGCCAAGGCGATCAACAGAGCGGATGAATCCCGATCGGTCGGTCAATACATGTTTACACTTTCCCAAGGTTCTTTCTAAAGCAATGTTTTGTTTTCAAAAACATTCCATAATTTGTTTTCGAAATTTACTTTCCAGCATTCATTTTTTGCTCCATTTAGTTCAATTTCAAAATAAAGAGGCCACACGATCGATGCGCCTCAACCAAACTATCGAATGGTGAATGAATTTCCGACTATTTTCACAAAAAATTGCCAAAAAGCGTACCAAGAATATCTATTTTTGCACACTTCGTGCTGATCGGTTCGAAAAAAAATCAAGAATGTTCTCAGAAGAGTCATCCTAGAAGAGGAATGCGTTTTTGCTCCAATTACTCATCCTAATGGAAGTAAAAAAAAAGCTTTCCGTGGAGTATTGGCACGCAAAAAAAGGTGCTGACCTAACTGATGTCACCCATCTTCCATTAATTCCCTAATGCCCTGCGTGTCGGTGGACGTGGTGGTGGGCCCGACCAGAAAAAAGGAATCATTTGGAGATATTATCCTGTTTCTTGTTACACACTTATTCAAATCACGTCCGACATGCTAAAAGGGTGTACCAGAATTGCGCATAAAGCAAACATTAGCACCCGGCTGGTGAGGTGGCGGACGCACCCTGTGGCGGCACGGCACGGCGCGTGTACCGCTGCACTAAACGCAACCCCCTCTCACGATGATTCAATTCACCCAACGGTATTAATGAGCCAGTAGTGCCCATTTAGAGGAAACTGAGCCGGTTCACACGTATTTCATCACGGCCCTAAGGACGCGCGGACAGCAAGCAACCTCGGAATGTGTGACCGCGAGAGAGAGAGAGAGGGAGAGATCTTGCAATCTCGTCCGGGGCCCCCTTTTGATAAGAGAACTGTTCTTTGTCAACACCGTCCGCGTATCACGAACCTTTTCCCCCACACGACACTAGCGACCTCTGGGTGTCGCTAGAGCAAACTTCACACGCGAAGGTTGAGCCCTTCGCTAGACCGAAACGGGGCCACCGAAAATGGCGCTCCAATGGAATTCGTCCGTCGTTTTTCTCCTTTTTGACGAAAGATCTCCGAGAAACACTACCTTCCGCGGTGCCGCCGATCGATTATTCGTGGTCTTGTGGTTTGCTTTTGTTTTGTTTTCGCAGCTAGCTGCAGTACGTGGAAATGTAAACAGGAACCTTAACGTGCGCGGCCGGTGGCCGGCTTCCGCCGTTGCATTTATCCTCCTCCCCGTACTGCACAACACAAACAATCCTTCTTCGGCTTTCCATCCTTACTTGTGCTACATTTTCAGGTCTATTTTTTTTTTTTGGAACGGTTTGCGGACCCCAACCGGGGTGGTGCGACCATTGTCCAGTCTCCGCGCACAGGGTGTGTGTGCACGTGTTGTGTCCGTTAGTGTGTCTAATAATAAAATTTCGAGGCCACAAGTCACACAAGTAGAACACCGGAATCCGGCCCCCCGGCTATCCGGAGTGTTATCCACGACGACGGGGTTATGTGTCTGCCAAATTTACTGCAGACAGCGAATCGCTCCCCACCCAACCGTGTGGCCATATTTCATACCCGCAAGGTAAGGAGGTGGTGGCGCCGCTTTGCTGTGCGAATCTATTTTCCTCTTCCCCACGATCGATCGATCGTACCAAGTAGTGCCACTACTCACCAGCGTGGTATCATGGAGTTTCTGCGCCAAATGTAAAAGTTGGAGCTCCGATAGTACGACGGTCCGATGGTTAGGTTGCTTCCGAACATGGTGCGGCTGATTTTTCTGGGTGTCCTGTACTCGATAAACTCTATCGCGGCACTTGGTTTCACTTTCTTTTACGAGCAGCGCTCACAACACTCAGATGATGCACACTGCACAGCTTCAGAACGCAAACTGATCTTGTTCAAGAGCCCGTGTGTTCTTCTGCGACTGATACCGCTGTTCTGCAGCAGACTGACCGACGTGCGTGCGTCAGACCCACGGACACACACATAGGCCGGTGTGCACCGAGTGTAAGAGAGTGTGAAGGCATAGAGGATCGGAAGAAGATCGCCGCCGCCGGTCGGGTTTGTTTACTCACAAACCAAACAAAAGAACCACACACACACGGGCGCACGTGCGTTCAAGACCGCACACGTCCACGTCTAATCTTACCCGGGGGTTGCAATAACCTTCATCTTGGGCCACCGCTACCTGGGGTCTAGGGATTGGCACAGGATGCGGTGTTATTTGAAGGTGCATTAGAGTTAGCAAAACCCGAACGACCCGAAATGCGGAAACAGAAGAAAAGGAAATATTTACCAGCTTCTCGCTCGTCTCTCATAACCGACACATACACACTGCGCTTATCAGTCCACAAAGGTGATCGGTGCGCGATCGATCCTTACACGATCGGACTTGTCTGCGAATGCTCGTGAACGTGGGTACGCCGGAGGGACGCACTGATCTGTGGCTAACTTCCGGCAGGCAGGAAAAGGATACAGTGCGGCGCGCCATTCGTCATGCTCGGGGAAGTAGAACGAATCCGTGTACAGTGCACCGTCGATGCGCATTAATCGGCCGGCGTGAAAAGGGGGCTTTTGTTCGCGATCACCGGGCGCGGTTTGCGGTTACACGCACGGTCGGGAAACGTGCGCAAGAGAACTCCGATTTCGCACCTGACCGAAGAAGGCGGATTGGCCAAATTTTAGGGGCCATTTCGGTGATGATGAAGTGCTTTCTTGGAGGCGGATAAAGAATGTTTTCTGGGAGCACGCAAGAGCTTTAATGGAACTACAGGGTGGCCCATTCAGGAATCCTTTTTGCATTTAGTTAAAGGTCTCATTAAAATAGGTTAATAATTTTTCGATGCTTAAACAATTATTTGAAAGGTTGGTTCACCAAATTTATGCAAAAAATTTTTCTTGAAAATATGAAAAACTTAATTCCAAAGTGGTAGGTCTGCAACTCAAATGGTACGATATTTGAAAAGCTCATTTCATTAAGGCTTATTTCCACCTCAGTGGCTATGCTAATAAGCAGAATTGTCATTTTTGGGGTCAGAAAACCCATACGTCGTGCAAGAGAAGCCAAAACACCCAAAACGAGTGACTGTTTGGTGCAGCTGAGAACTTAGCCGACATTTGGTTTCCACAGGAGGGCGCTACGAGCCATACAGCGACAGCCACGATCGATCGATCGACAGCATCTTCGGACATCGAATAACCAGCAGAAATGGTGTTGTGGATTGGCCTCCATGAAGCTGTGATTTGACACCATTTAGACTAGTTTTTTGGGGGAGCGGTCAAAGGCAAATGTTACACGAACAATCCAACATCCGTTGACGACCTCAAGACCCAAATTGTAATTGCTATTAACGAGATAGAAGCACCATCAATCGAAAATGTGCTTAAAAATCGGGCTCGATCGAATGGGCTACTGCGAAGCCAGCCGTGGTGGACATTTGACAGAAATTATGTTTCACAAATAAATGCCTTAAATAAACCTTGCAAATAAAAGTTCAAGCATTGAAAAATATAAAGCTGTTTTCTTTTTATAGCCAAATGAAAAAAACAAATCTTATATGAACCACCCTGTAGTATGAGTTATTCTGATAGATCCTTCTCTCAGGTTTAAGTGCTAGATTCGATTCAAGGTAATTGTTATTATTTCTTTTTATGATTAAGTAGCCAAGTCCGGTAAAAATAACTGAGAATTCTAGGGGCATTTAAAACGATCCATATTCAACATGATGAGACTACATTGAAATTCGTTAGCACGAAGCATCCGTAAGAAGAACAAACTAACGAAGTTCCGCCACCATCTCCAGACCAAAGCCCTAACGAAACCACATAAAACGAACTACAAAGTAAACAATACTCATAAAATCAACCTCACCGATACAACTTTCATTCAATTCGAGTGAATTCGACCCGGGTGGCCAGCGATCGTACTACGGGGGGGAGAGTTTCGCCCAAAAGAGCCCTCCCCGCAAAGCATAAACACGGCTCCATATTTGAAGGGCCTGATATGAATGAAACGAAGGTCAGGAGTGCGTCATAAGAAGCGTGATTAACCGGTTAACTGGTTCCGATGCTGCTGCCAGTATCGATTCAACAAGTTCCCAAGTTCCGCGAGAAACTTTCTGCCGGTCCGGGTTCGGTGCGTGCGTGAGGTTCCCAGTTTCGGGTGGGTCTCTCTGCAAAGACTCTTTAAAGGACACACCGACCGCGGACCGCGGCACATATCGACCGCGGCGTACCGGGGTGCTTCGGAAACGGAACGACCGCCACACGAGGGCACGACCCTCGCCGAGCGGAGTGGGCCGCGGATCGATACACGGAGTCGAGGATTGCAACTCCCAAGCCCCAGGTAATTGTTTTGGTGTTTAACTTTGGTCGAATATTACACCCGTCTTCGTCGGCCGCGACTGGTGAACCTTGACATGTGCAGCTTTTGCACATCCGGAGCGGGGTGCGTCCCTGACCTTCACCGACCGGGTGGCAGCGCTTTCGCTCCGCCGAGTCACCGGAAGAGAACGCTTCAGGGGCGCTGCTAAAAGTGCAATAAATAAACGTTATGGAATTTTGCAATATCCTTCTCGAAATATGTCGAAACGCAGCCATTTGTCTGTGTGGGTTTTGCGTTTTAATTGCGGTCGCGGGGCGCGGAACGAAGGGAGACGAACAACAAGCCGTCGCCGAGTTTGTCGTGATAAAATTCAATTTGCAGCCGAAAACCTTAATTACCGTTTACCATGGAACGACGGGCACCCCCATCGTTCCTCAGTGGGGATGTGTTAGGAACGGAACCATTTAACCTTTTGGGTCGCAGACATTTACCGGTTCCGCTGGCGCTGGGGCGTGTTGCGTTGTGTGTTAGAGATTGCTAAACTACCCTTTACGGTAAACATTAAACGTAGGGGGTGGGTTAACGCTGGGGATCTAGTTTTTAGGACAAACCATTACATCAAACCTGAGGCAAGCTTGTTTCAGTAGTTGCGACTCATTCGTTGCAGAGCATTTCATGGTTCTAAGTCGTGGACGGGGCGTATTTACAATGAATTTAGAATGAAGAACATGTCAGCGGTCAGCGGTATTGATCGTCCCATACGCTGGCTCACTCTCTCTCTCTCTATCTCTTTCGCGTGCGCCGGCTCTTAAATAATAAATGATCTTAAAAGTACTCAAAACAAACTGCAAGCAACAGGCAACAGCTTTCGCTTCCACCCGGCATTCCCAACCGAAACAGACACAGACAGAGAGAGAGCGATAGAGAGAGAGAGAGACCGAGACAAAGGTTTGAAGCGAAAAACAAAGCGATCAAAAGAGCGAATCGAATGTAGGGGGGCGGGAGACATTCCGGGACAGACGAGGGACAGAGTCGAGGGACACATACCTTTCGCCATCCTCGGTGGCCGCCTTGTCGGTGTCCTCGCCGCTGCTACTGGTGCTGCTGGCACCCGCCGTCACACCGGCCACCGCCGACAGGAGCTTCGATTCCGGATCACCGGCAGCAGCAGCCGCATCGGCACCGACCCCGGTGGACGAGGAACTCGTGCTCACACCGCCACCGCCGCTGCCACCGGCAACCGCGGTTGAGGGCGAACCGACCACTGCTGCTGCTGCTGCTGCCACCGCCGTTGTGCCGTTTGCCGGGGCCGCCGCTGCCGACGAACTGGTGGCCGCCGGACTGACGGAGGACGAGGCGGCGACCGAAGGATCGAGCACCGACGGTGGTGCTGCGGCCGATTGTGGAATAATCTGCGAGGAAGCGTTCGTCACCGGTGACGAGGTGGCCGACGGTGGCTCAACGACCGATACAGAACCGGCTGTATCGGGGGCGATGGCCGCGGCGGCCGCTACTACCGACGGGGGATTAGTGGTGGCCGATGGAGAGAGAATGGTGGCGTCTTGGGGCACACAGTCAATAAGCGACGATGGCACCACGACCACCGGCGAGTTCGTTTGGGAGGCGGCCGCCTGGGCCTGCTGCTGCTTGAACGCCTGCTGCTGGTGGGGCGAGGGGAAGCTCGACTGGATGGTGGCGTTGCCACCGATGATGATGTTCATCTCCTGTGATGTGGGGATCGACGCTGGAAGAATGTTGCTGGAAGAGATCGCACTAATGGCGGACTGCTGTGGAGGAGCGGCCGCCGCCGGGTGCATCTGCATGTTGCTGGGAAGCGTGGCACCGTGCTGGTGGTGCTGGTGCGGTGCCTGAGCCGACTGCTGCAAGTTCAGATCGGCCAGGTTCGTCATCGTGTGGGGATAGTATTGGGATTGTCCTTGCGGTGGCCCTTGCTGCGGGTACTGTGCCGCGGCCGGCGGAGCCTGAGACTGTTGCCCGGGGCCCACGGCCTGTCCGGCGAGTGCGTTCTGAAGCTGCGACTGAGGTAAACTGTGCGGTATGCCGCCGGCACCCGCCGGCTGCTGCTGACCAGAAGTAGTAGTGTTAGAGGTTGCGGCGGCGGCGGTGCCCGGTGGCTGCCCGTGACTAGGTTGGGGTGGCGCCATCTGTTGGCCGTTGCCGCCACCGAGCGGAAGATTGAGGCTCTGACCGGGAGATTCGTTGTTCAGCATCCCGAGCAGGGCTGCGTTGACAGTGGAGGAGTTCGTGGTGGCCACACTTCCGGCGGCCGGTGCCGGAGCCGTTGCCGCATGATACTCCGCCGCCGGGTTGGGATTCTCGAGTGAAGAATCGGCCGTCGTGCTGCCGTACCCGGCGGCGGGATTATCGGCCGTCAGGGCGACACCACTGTCCTGCGTTGCATTCGGTCCGCCCGCCTCGCCACCCTCACCCTGACTACTCGGACCGCCACCGCTTTCCTTCGCCGGCTGCTGGAGCGTCGTGTGATCGAGATAGTCCATGCAAACCCAGCGACCCCGCTTGAACGGTTCCGTGCTCTCGATCTTCACCACCTTAAACCGCTCGTTCCGATGGTGCAGCTCCTTGCCGTCACCGATGTCACCCTTGCCGTGGCCCATTATGTTGAGGCCCCCCTCGGTGACGCTGACGTGCATGGCATCGGCCAACACCTCACCGCCGTGGGCCCGATCGTTGGGGTTCACGATCGCCAGCCCGTACTGCGAGCTGGTCGGAATGACCGGCACGCTGCCGATCGCGTTGGTGCCGAAGAAGACGTCCTCCTTGCTGAACGTGTCCTCCGAAAAGCTGGGCGTTTCGTTCTCAAAGTCCGTTATCCGGCTGTTGTCGTCGGTGTGCGACTCGTCCAGATCGTCCGCCGAATCGTCCCCATTGTCCGCGCTGTTCCGGCTAGCACCGACCGTCACCGAGGTGATCATAAACGAGGACGTCTTGCCACCGGTCCCCGGAGCACCCTGTCCACTAGCACCACCACCGCCACCCGTCGCGTTGGAGCTTCCGCCCTTCCGGCCAATACTGTTCACCGAGGAACTGCTGCTGACGGAGTTTTCGCCCCCTCCGAGGCTCGTCGTCCCATTACCACTGGCGCCGCCGCCACCCATCATACCGCTGACCCCGCCGCCGCCACCGCTAACACTATTCATTAGGGAATCCCCGTTCCCGGTGCCACTACTGCCGGAGCTACCCACGCCGCCGCCCCCGCCGCCACCACCACCTCCACCGAGGCGTAAACTTTCACTCGTAGTCCGGTGAATTACGTTCGTGTGATGTTTGCTTCCGCCCCTCTGGCCACCCATCTCCAGTGACTTGTGGTGATTGTGGTGATGATGGTGCGGGTGGTGGTGGTGATGGTGATAATGGTGCATCCCTCCTGCACCACCACCCGGGGCGCCGCCACCGATCGAACCCTTTTGCTGTACGGTCACCGGTACGGTTGTTGTCGTTGTGTTGCTGCCGCTGCTGGTGCCGATGCTGGTGATATTGTCGGCCATAATAATCTTGACGACCGCAACCGCAGAAACCCCCAAATGCCTTTCGGGAGCCAGTACCGGAACTCGGAATTCAAATCCTCCGTTACGCCCGTCCCCCAAGAACAGACTTTTGTTGTTTGTTTCTACTTTCTACACTCGCCACTCACTTCACACAGTTGGCGCCGCCACGGAAAATGGACCGCCCTTCTGCGGCGTGGTCCAAACCCGGAATGGCAACGCAAAAAGAACGCAAAAACAAATCAAAAACACTCGCGCGACTTCGCGGACACAGCACACACGCACACACACAGCTACACTGACACCGCGGACTTGTGTTTTGTCGATCGGATCGCTATTTTGACAGCAGACGACCAAAGGTTGCTGTTGATCTGCGCGCGCCCTTGTGTGTGTGTGTGTGGATGCGAAGTGTGCCGTGGGCTACGCCTTTCGTTCGTTACATTCGGTGTAAACAATATGCTGCTGCCGTTTTCTCTTCCACTAAGCAGGCCGATGCTGTGCGGGGTGGGGGGTGCTGCGACACACTGTCTCACTTCAAACACACACACACACGCAGGCACGTCGTCTGGGCGATTGCATTCCACACACAAAAAATAGAATTCTCCACGACGCGTTCTCGGTGGAGAAGAACACACACTTCTTCCCCGTCCGTGTGTGTTGGTGTGTCGCCTTCAACACACTTTCAACAACACATTGCCAAATGGGCAAATGTCGTCGTCGCCGTCTCCGTTGTTGTTGTTGTTGCGTTTGGTGGCGCCTCACTGACACAAGGCTGTGCACTCTGCTGCTGCTCCTACTGCATCCTAATGTGGCACTTCCTTTTCGGTGATTCTGTAAAGGAAAAGAGGCGAAAACTCAGCTCGAGACTTTCGATGCGCACATCCAGGCCACACATTGCTGTTGGGGCTTGGTCATTAACATTGTATCCACTGCCGCTGCTGCCGATGACGACGACGACGACGGCCAAAAAGAAGACCGAACCGTGAGAAGATCAATAATCCTTTCCCTTGCACCTCAGGCCTCAGGCTCGTGGCGCTGTCATGGGCACACTGACGTTTCCCATTCCACTTACAAGCGCGCACACACACACACAAGTGGCCGCACCACGCACGCACGTACGCAATGGGTCTCCCCACACACAGAGCTAGGGGCAACCCACACGGTCGGGGGGACTGCGAGCTCACTCTCACACTCGCCGTGCGTCGATAATTACGATTGAACCATGCGATGCCGTTTTGGGGCAGAAAAATTATGTCAAACTTTCTTCTTGCACTTTCAGACCGCGGTGCTCCGGTGGCCTGCGCGGAACTACCCAGGGGAGCGTAAAACGCAAGCACCGTCGAACGCTGGTGGAAAAGGAGTTGGCCACTTTCGGGGAGCGATTGATCGCTGTTCTGTACTGTGAAGTCCGTCGTCACTCGAACACTGCTGCTGCTGCTTCTTCTTCACCAACCTAGTTGTTGTCGTCGTCGTCGTGTCGTCGACGTCGCGATAATTTTGGCCACCCTTTGCGAACCGTTGGAAAGTTCCCCGCACCCGGAATGCGAACACGGTACACACTATCCGAACACGGCACGGGAAGTTTGTTTAATATTGACGAAATTGACTGGAACTGCTCAAATTTTTCACACGTTCTGCCATATTCGTTTTCGTTTGCACTCTGACAGTTGGGCCGAACTGTCAGTTGGTGAGGGAAAGCTTTTTTGACACAACGGCCGCGGCATGCCTAGTGGTTGTGAACGTAGGACGAATTTTGAACCCGGAGCTTTGGGGTTCGGTACGCGAACGGATCGGTAGGTTATCTTTTACGTGGTTTTGTCAATTGCTTAACGATTTTAACCCTCGCTTCCCGCTACAAACTACCGAAACGAGGCAAACGATGATGATTTTAAGGAAATAGAACAGAAAGTAGGCTTATAACCACTTTTCGCATAGACTCCATCGCGAAGAACAATCAAGTAGTCATCGCCAAACTTCGACGCCATTTTGCAAACAAATCTATGAGGAGGTGAACCCTTGAACTCCAAATTAGGTATAAAAACCAGTGCCGGGTGTTGTTGACTCCGGCTAAATCTAAAATACACTTAAGGCAGCTCTTATTCGTCTCTGAACGAAGCACAATCAAGCAAGAAGCAAGCAGAATTTCACAGCAGTCGAATACTGCAGGCGACGAATCTTACACCCTTTTTCCGAATCCGCAGATGTTCTGTAATTTGTAGCCAGGCTAGCATGGAATGCCGAAGAATCTTTCGGCAGTATTCGATGTTCTAACGACAATTTCACGCAACAAGGCACCGAGCCTTGTGTTAGTATCCTGATCACGATCATGTTTTATTCAAGATATCCTGATCATTTCATGAACAAAACATGTCTTCAAGGTGTTACGATCGAGGTTTGAAGTAAACACGTTGTCCGCTATCACGGGTCTATTATGAGTCCCGGGTTTCCTCGTGTATAGAAGTTCCAGTATGCCTCCGTTGACTCCTGTTCGCTAGCAGGGGTTCTCCTAGTCCTGCTGAAATTAGTATGCGAACTATCCCATATCCAAGGACGTGAATGTGCTTAAGTCTCCCATCAAGGTGGACCTCCTAATATAATATCCCCAAGATGATATTCTTTGCAATTTGGTGAAGCTGGCCACTGTTCTAGCAGATCTTTAACATAGGCAAGAATCGATGCAACAAAATATCCACCAATTAACAACTAATTATTCCTCCTAGTTACCGAATATGAAGAATTCCACCTTCTGGTGCACGTGTCCACGAGAATCTTATTCGCACGATCAAGATGACACGTGTTTAACAAACAACGAATCTGTAACCTAGGCCGGCTATAAAATGTGGACAATAAAACTAATTTTAAACACCAAACGTGCGTACGAAACAGACAGTTTATAATGTTGTAACAAATTTACGGTACGCCCAACACGCGACATTTTGGCAAAACGCGAAAACAGCTGCGGTGCGTAGATAAGGTGCATAAATATCAACCGAAATCTGACGGTAAAACAAATATTTAAACATAGCACGTTCGTTCGCCAAGAGTTCGTGCAAGGTCGCGATCACCAGTGACAATGTTAGGTACTGTTGAAATGAAAGAATCTCATTTACAATTGACTAATTCGCCACATTATAAACGATTTACTATCTGTCTGTCATTTCGTTTTATTACTATTAGTTTATGGACCGCAATAAAGAAAGATGCTGTCTAGTCTGGTTCACGTTTATGCCCGGATGAGCTGAGAATACCGGTCTATTTTCACAACACCCTGTGTTGTAACTGGTTGCTTCCAGCAAGGATTGAAAATAGAACTAACTATTTAGTAAACCCTATCATCCCTCGATCGTTTTTTTGCGGGAAACCAATCGGAACCTGCTACAGCAGTTCGTCAGCAACGGTGGCATTGTTTGTGGCTCACTTGGTGGAACCCACAATGTTTCCAGCTTACAGCGCCACAATTTACGCCGCCACGGTTCCGATTGTGTATTTTCTGTCTTTCGCAGCTCTTCACCGTATCAGACCAAACATCGGTCCGCAGGCGCGGACACGGAAGGATTAGGAGGATAATTTATTTCCCATCCGTCGCCGACGGGAGGCTGCTGCGGGCGTTGTGCCACTCTCATTAGTGCCTCTACCACGCACCAGGGACTGGAATAGACCACGGCCAGTACGAGGGCAATGAAAACGTTGACCGGCCGATGCCGATAAGACGGTGGAAGTCGAGCCGTGGAAGATTCTTGGGCCGCCGTCTGTTGGAGCAGCGCGATAAGCTTTCGTTCTGTTGTTGGCAAATATTACACGGAATGTTTCGGTCGCTGGTGGCGATTACCTCAGCTTGGCATTGGTCCAGCATGAAGCGCCGATGACACGGTGAGATACTACTCTCTCGGAGCTTCGCGTATCGGATGCGTGCGCGAGTAGAAGATCTCCGAGATGCGCTCGGTGTGTGGTTGTGCTCGTCTGGTGGGGATGATTGCAAGATTACCTGGAAGATCTCGGGCCCTATAATCCTAGCCCGATCGCGAGACGCTCAGTTCGTCCACGGTCGCGATCGCGAGTAGTTCTAAACCGGGCAGCCAAGTGTCTACTGTCTAGCCTACTGTCCGTGGGGTTGGTAGCCGGTGATTAATGTGACCTAATCCTACAAGGGGAGCAGATAAAGTGTTCTCGATTCCCGGGAGTGCAAAGCAACTGGAACGCTTATCTACTTTCGGTGTGCGACGGTAGTGGCAAAAAATATACAAAAGTGCATATCGATAGAGTGTCTGCTCGCGGGCCAACGGGAAAGGATTAATTAGTTTCCGGAAGGATGATCATTAATATACGAACTCAAAGTCCCCAGCACCGCACCGTAGCGAGTGGCTCGGGTTTGACTTTGAGATCTGAGCAAAGCCAACCTCGCCTCTAGCTTGGTCACGTCGTTGAGTCAGTCGCGAAAGCGGAGCAGGGGCGAATGAGATTTGATTGAAAAATTGCTCCCGTAAACTTGGCTTGCGGTTGGCTGCCTGGCTGGTTGCCTGGCTCTGGCCGGCTGTCGTCCGGGGTAACGTTGCGATGGAATTTTGGGAGGATTTTTTCCTCGCTCCTTTGTCCGTGCTCCGTCGCATCCAGAAACGCCAAGCAGTTGGCGTTTGGTGCTTCTGGACCTTGAATTCCTTCAAGGAGCATCGTTGTCTAGCCTTTAATTGAGCCGCACAGGGCGTCGGGTGGATATTAGAAACAAATTATCGTTGTTGATCTATCGACCACAGCCGTAGCGTTGGATGTGGCACCGTTTACTTAAGGAGCCTGCGTCAACCGCAGAACCACGTGCCGGGCCACCGGGGGCGGGCTCCTCCGTAGAGCCGTAAATAAGGCTAATTGAATTCTGGGCCATTGAAGCGCAGGGTTAATACGCAGGCCGCTCGTCGCCTTCATTCACGCTTCCGCCGATCTCGGCCGGCAGCGTCCGAGCCGCACATTATGATGCAAATTCAAGAGCATCTGGCTGCACCGGATCGGCGTGCCGGCCTAATTAGACATCCATCCTTAAGCCGTTTTGCGGTCCCGTGAGTCTCCGTGGTGACGACGCCACCGAGTTGTTACAGGCCCCGGCCCCGGGATATTGTGGTTAGGCCATGGTAAAGCGATACTGCCACACTGCGCCTCAATTACCGGAACGTGTTGGCCGCACTCTGGAGACACACACACACACACACACACACACACACACACACACACACACACACAGACGTTTGGTGTGCGTTTTGGATGGCCATCAACATATGCTCACTTGGCCGGACCTGGAGTGGTCCACATCGGATATTACAAATTAAAGCGATTGAACGGCCCACCGATCAGACGGACCGGCGGGGGGCTCGTAGCTCAGTGTTACGGAATTACGGTGATCTATTACGTCCTTTTTTTTCTTGTGTTGGTTTTGTTCTGTTACATAAATAGAAGCGGAACGAGTGGTTCCGGTGCTAGGGTTCTCTTGCGGTCCCAGTTTTCCCGAAGTTTCGTTCGGTGAGTGGCGCGTTCCTGAGTGGTCCCGTGTGGTCGGTCGCAAATGGCGTCCGCAGGCGAAGGTGAGAAGCCGCCGAAAATGGCAGAGGAGAATGGAACCAACCCGAGCAACGCCGTCGAGCTGCTGAGCGATCCGACCCGTTGGGAGAAGTTTTGCCTCCGCCGCGGAATCAACCCGAATCTAATCATGCTGAAGATCACGCTTTTCGTCATGTATGGTGGTGAGTAGGGCAGCGACAAGCTGGCCGTTTGGTAGTGGTTCTATAGGATTAAGTGTTTATCCCTGCAGCGGGCACTATAAAAGGATCGATCTAATAGCAGGTATTGGACGAATTCGTACAAATGGCAATCAAGCCAGTAATTAATTTCAGTCTGGAAATCAGTAGCGAGTTTTGAATCGGATCAATGAGTCCTTTTTCATAGGGCACCGAACAAAACCGATTTATTCAGATTTCGATAGGCAAAGAGTTAAGCGACGGTGAGCTTCTGCTTCTGCTCCCTGGATCCCTTAAATGGAGCAGAAAGATTAATCGTCAAAAAGTACAATATTGATGGCGTCAGGTTCATACCAAATCGAAGAGCAATACAAGCTCCAAGCTTTAACAACAAACATCATTGACGGATAGACGTCCCAAAGTCGGCTTAACGGCATGGGGTGATATTTCAAGTAATTAGTCTTTTAGCGTAATTAGTCTCACTGTTTTACCACACAACAATAGATTTTATGTCCACTTTTTGGTTTGATCTTTAAATTGACCAATTGCCTAGTTTTAAAATTTTGCCCCTGCTTCCGATGGTTCTTTTATCACTTTTATCCTGCCAACAAGAATTAAACACATTACTAACCGTTCAGAACCCTTAAAGTAGCCGTTTCCGAAAATGCCAAATGCTTGTGCAGCGTTGCAGCTCGTGTGACTAATGCAGTTTGCACTGCATTCACTTTGACACCGTGTCGAAATGAAACGATCGAAATCGAACAGAACGGAACGGAACGGAACGGACAAATTTCCCCATCACGTGCTATCCTGGGGCACCGAACTTTGAAACATGCATCGGGAAAAGGTAGTTTAGTTTTCTTTTGCCCCTCCTCAGGATGGCATTTGGTTCGCTCCAGTTCGGTCCGACGGAGCGGGGCTTCCCATGGAGTGGCTGCCCGTGGGGTGGCTGAAAAATGGAACATGGAAAAGCTAAGTGGAGTTTCGTACGAAGACGATGACCGACAGATCATTCCGACCGACCGACCGACCGACCGACCGTCCGGGGGCCGGGCCGTGGGTCGAAAGTCATCGAATTTACATGATACTCTCACCGGGTGCCGGGCACCGGACCCCCGGTCCGATACGGGCGTATAAATACAAAATGATGTTTCAAAAACCTATTTCTATTCATAACGTTTTCGTTTCAATTTCATGCAACAGGATCGCTGGGGCGCTGGGATAGGGCTGTGCAGCAACGTGTCACTGATGCATCTGCCATTCTGCCAGGGGGGGGGTCCGGTCCGAGGGGTTTGTCTGGTGCCGGGGGCTGGATGACGAATGGACTTTGGACCCGTTGCGTGCCGTCCCCGGAGTGCCATTCGCTCGAGTGGCCAGCCGGTGCAGTCTCGTCGAATGTGTGTTGCGGATCCCTGGTCCCGGGGTTTCTGTTGTCGTGGAGCTCACTCCATCGTGATGCGGCTGCGGCGGCTGGTGGGAGTGGGTGGCAGCATTCTGGCCAGGTCCAGGAGTCGGTCTTGGGCCGGCATTGGGTGCGGGTGCGAAATTGAATTATGAACTTTGCTGTTTCGCAGTGTGTAGCTACATATGTTCGATTGCGAACAGCTCACGCCCCGCTCCGGGTGGTCCGGAACTTCGGCCCCGAGCGTCCAACGGAAAGCCACTTGCAACAGGCACAACCACCACTGCGCTCGTGAAATTCACGCACCACCAGACCAGCGCCGCACGGTGCTTTTCGAATAAATGACACTTGCTGTGCATAAAACCGTTTACGGTGTGTGCGAGTGTCGTAAATTAATTTGCTTGACTTATTTGGACACCCCATTCGAAGGTTCGGCTCCAATGTGGCGAGGACTTGGCCAGGACAGAACACACCCTTGATTAGAGCTATCAAAGTAGCCCTCCGGATCGGAAAAAGTTCTCGGTTGGTCTCGGAACCGCCAGTCGTAACTGCCAGTGAACGATTTCAACTTTATTTGATTGGAATAAACTGGTCCAGGGTCCTTAAAAGTTGGTCCTGGGGTACACGGCCCGAGAGTCTCTAAAACGTCTACTAACTGGACATACCCTGTAATGGAAGAGAATTAACATTAACCTGTAATATTAATTCTCTTTCGAATTGGTGTATTTTACTGTCGAGCGTTAACAAACGGACGTTTAGGCGGCAATAGGATTGAAAGCATATTTATGGTTGCACAGGTGCATGTCACACACCAGTAACACGGTTTTGTTGGAAGGTAGCATATGAAACATTAAACTTTCAAGAACCACTACCTTGCGCGATGTTCTGTAAAGTGGTTTCGCACTCTGAAGCTGTTGATGCGAGCTCTTGTAGCGTTGTACATAAATTTACACTCTGCAAAACACATACCGCGAATCGATGATTGTTTTACTGTCGTTTCATTTTGTTCCCGCCGCTCAATCGTTAAAGTGAGTATGTATCCGAATGCCCTTCTTGGGTCAGTTCGTGATATTTCAGGCTTTTATTCAGGCGTATCGCATTGTATCCATTGTGGAAACGCCAGACCATTGTGGAATCATGTTCATCGAAGGATAATTAGCATTGAAAAGCTCTCCAAGGAGATGTTTCGAATTCGAATAAACTTCAAGGGCTCTCTAGTTGATTGGAATTCGTAGTTCGAAGTTCGAAGTTCATACAATTGAATAAACCTTATTAAGCGAATATTTTTACACATTTTTAACAACTGTGTGCTGCGATTTGGACTGAAAAGCTGAACCAGTTGTGAAAGCTGAAGTTCGGCAAACTCTTTTCGTTATGCTCAAATGGCTGGGGTCAATGCCCTTTTGGCAGCATCAACTTGGACTCCGAGCTTCAGGACTATCATTGAGCTTCGTGTATAGGAATGTAACGCATAGTCTGGAAAAGGTTACGATTGACTAGTGAAAAAACATTCTCATTCTCATTAGACATGGGAAAAGGGGCCCACTTGGACAGACTTTCATTTGCTGGCCACTGTTGCAGGATTAGTGCACTTCAAACGTAGCAAAAAATCCCTGCCAGTATTTCCAATCATTAAAAAGTAATCACAACACTTCAGACCATCACACAAAATGAAGCCAGCTACGAAGCGGCCAAGTAACCCTGTGCTGCGGCTGGCTGCTGACTTTCTGGAAACAGACTGGGGAATAAATATTTATTATAAATTCCAAGTACCCTCGAAGCGCCCAACGGTGCGTGCGCCAAGTTACGCCCGGGTGCCTGGTGGGTTCAAACCGCCGGAAGGAATTCGCCATTCTGCGGCGAGCGCAACATAACATTCAATAAGATTTTTCTCCGTTTCCTCGCCGCAGCCACCTCATCGCTGCTGCCGTACCTGACGATCCACATGCAAAGCACCGGCCTGACGGTGGAGGAAATTGCCATCATATACCTGGCCCTCCCGTTCACCACGTTCCTGAGCCCGCCGATCACCGGTAAGTGAGGGTGCCGCAATTCATCATCTTCGCGCGCCTCTACAAGCCCCCTTTCCTTAACCCTTACCATCTTATCAAAAAGTCGAACCGATCCGTGCCCGGCCAAGGCACTCCAACGCGAAACTATACGCGACCTGCCGTGGCCTTGCCTTGCCGGTCGAAATAAATTTTGTACTTCGCTCCGCACGCTCGGGAAGTCAAACAAACAGGCGAAGGAAACGCCCGGAGGAAGGACAGACGGTCCGCGGTCCCGGCGAAAGTTTGCGCTTCGTTGTGTTGCGCGTATTATTATTTTTTGTTGGCCATACTTCAAAAATTGGAAAACTTGTCTTGTTTTTTTGTGTTCAATAAGTTAAGCAAACAACGCAACGCGCCGGCTCCGAAAATGTTCGAAAACAGTGACGATAAGAGCCGCGAAAGTGAAAAAGGAAAACCGACGAAAAGCTGGCGCTCCGACGTCTGGTCGGGCTTGGGCCGGATCAAAACCCGGGTTGCCGGGATCGATGAAATAAATTAAACGAAAATGAGTCGCAGCGACGTGGCGGCTGGGCGGCGCTGGGTGTCTGGGAAATTCGCGAACCGCGCGCGCTCCAAGTGTTTGATCTTGGGCGAGAGCCACCGACTGCCCGGTACTCGCACACACACACACACCGAGCCACTTATCGGTATGTGCGCCCCCGCCGTGTACGTGTGCAAGATTTGCGGCCCGAAACTGCTGCTTAAGTGCGTGAAATCAGCCAGAAAGCTTTACAAATTGAAACCAGCCAGCGTCAGCAACATCATCATCATCATCATCAGCACCACCATCAGCAGCATCAGCATCCTGCCTGAAAGCAAGGAACCGCTACCGCCAACCATCAAAGAAACCGAGGGGTCTGCGGATCCCGGTCCAAGGTCCTGGCGCACGAGTATCGCGGCTTGATGAAAGTTAAAAAGGCGAACGCACCGTCGCCCCGGCGCCGCACGCGGATGGAAGTAAAATTAATTATGTTTTTGTATTACATAAATTAATCAATCTCACTAACAGCATGTTAATTTAAGCGACTACTAATAAGGGGGAAAGCGAGTGGGGGCCGGCGCGAGCGAGGCGTGCTATTAATTGAAACGTAAGCAGCATCTGTCGCAGCTGCACTCTGCCGCTTGTAGCGCCAGCCGACGTCACCGGGTGCGTGCCAACTAATAGCGCTCCGTAATAGGGATCCGGTAAGCTTCGGTAAGGTGATTTTGCTGGAGCCAGTTGCGTGATGTGTCGATCCACTGCCGAACCTAATCCTGAGCGTGCCAGTTCATCTGCCTCCGATGAGGTTGCATTATTCGACGAATGGTGCCTTCGTTGCATGGTGCGGTATGGGGCTTCGACGAATGGTGCGGTAAATGGCGGCTCCTGTTCGATCTCTTTCCGTGCTGAAATGTGACCCAACACATAACACTATAATTCAGAACGGGGCAACTTCGCTACTAGTTTTCATCAGCAGTAGTTTCGCAACAAAAATTGTGCTTGTGTGCTTCAATGTAGCTTTGTTTTCCGTTTTGTTTCCAATTGAATATTTTTATTTCGTTATTGATTTAAGGGCTGAGATCGATTGTTGCTGTTGTGGATTGTTGCTACACGCCCAAACCGTAGTTCGCCAGAAGCACTAACAGATTGACACCCTACAGGTTATAATAGCAGTGGATCTTGCCACTCCTTTTTAAAGGTAGTCTTTTCAAGGGAAAAGAAAAACAAGATAGGAAACATATTGTCATAAACATATGTCTTAGTTCTTTTGAAATTCTTCGTTTATTTTTGTTTCCAGTTCTAATCTAGTCGTAATTAAGGCTAAACTAACACTCACTCTGCGGTTAAGAAGCAGTTGATATAGAGGGACAGAGAAGAATTTTGAAGGCTTCTTTAGTTTTAAGGACCTACGCTAATTCTATACTAAATTCTGGCATTTTATTCTGTAAAGACTAATTTTGAAAAGGATTTTCTACGATGTTTTGGAGTAGGTTTTGATACGTAGCTACGGAAAGGATATGGCTCGTCCGTAGATCATTCATCCCGCTGCATCTATTAATCAGTTTCTTGGCGAAATACGACAGTTCGGACCTTATCAGTGCAAAACATTAAGGTGGTGCTTAATACTGCACTGTTCGTTATGCTAACAATAAATATTAATAATACGAAGAAGGATACCTCATGGCCGGTTCGGTGCTAAGTCTCGGGGATTATAATCGTCCCAGTTGTTACGCAATTAGATGAAATGAAAGGCAGTATGCCTGCCTTAGTCCGCAAAATGGCTTTCTGAAGACATCAGAGTCGATCATCCGTGGCCCACCAACAAGTTACCTTTCGCTGTTTCCCTTTTTTAAAAAACGTCATTCTAACGAAAACACTAAGCTTTAGAACGTCGGAAAAAGAGTAAAATAACGGTTGTTCACGTTCACCACGTGACTTGTGGTCTGGAGTCTGGTCTGGTAAACAATTAATCTGTTCGACTATTTGATAAACACGACCTCACAAACGCACGTCCACGCGACGGACGGGCTCTATGCTGCCGTGGAGAGTTTGACATGTGCCTTTCGGCGCCCTGGCACACCCCATTACCATACTACTACTCTTCCCTGTTTTCCATTCCACGCGACGGCACTCGATGGCACAGGCTTCCTGGTGGACAAGTTCGGCCGCTACAAACCGGTGGTCATCATGAGTTTGCTCTTAAACGCATTATTCCACCATTCGCTGATGCTGATCCCGCAGCAGGAAATACCGGGCAAGGTGCCGGAAGCGTACGTAATGCGACATCCCGGGACCGGAAATGTAGAGGTGAGTGTTACACAACACGTGTGCATGATTCAATTATCACGCTGAAGGGTGTTGATTTCGTTGACGACGGGCGCAAAAACCGATTAAACGTGCTGAAAAATAGGTTAAGGTTCGCCGAGCGAAGCGAGAGAGACAGAACGGGTCGTCGAATTGTCGATGTTTGCAGATTTCGAACTGCAGAATTTGATTCCCAATGACCGCCCGTGGGTGTGGTGGGCACGATAATTTGATCTATGAATCGGAGGTCCAGGCCAGGTCCCTTCGTCACTAGATATCTGACTGCTGAATGTAGCAGCGAATGTATTTTTATTGGGGAAAACGTGTTACCGCGTCGTGTCTCAGCCCCTGTTTTCTACCCTTTCGGCAGGTGTGGTGGTCACCGTGCCCTAGCCGCGAGTGCCCGGAGGAGGAAGAGATGGACATCGTGGTGGACCAGTGCCTGGATCACTGTTTGCTGCTGGAGCAGAACCCCAAGATTGAGGTAGCGCCACCGCCGACGGACCTGCCGCTGGTGGTGACACCGAACTCGGTCGACGCGAACGACCCGAAGGACGATTTGGACCTGTTTGTGCGGAAGGGCCCCAGAAAGAGTGTCAACAAAACGAACGACGTACTTAGCAGCAGTTCCAGTACCACTGAGCTGTACATCGACAGTAAGTTTCCGAGACTACGGAGGCGGGTGGAAAGGTGGATCCTAATGGTCTAATCGCCCCCTTTCGGCAGAGTCAATACTTAAGGAGGACCCGGACGAGTCGGAAGAGAGCGAGGAGGGCTGGGTCGTGGCGGGTAGCGGCGACTCGGCGTTCATCGTGCTCGACATGCACCCGGACCTGGGTGAACCGATCGAGCAGCTGGGCATGGAGATCGAGCACGACGACAACGCGACGGTGACGGACTTCAAGACCCGCTTCGGGGTGGCGCTGCTCTGGAAGCAGGGCGTCAACGTGACGGCCCTGGAGGAGGAGGACCTGCGCTGCGGGGGCCTGGTGCTCAACTCGAACATGTCGCTCATCAGCAATCTGATGCTGTCGGAGTGGGCCGCCGACTGTATGGTGCAGCGGTGCCGCTTCCGGCGCAACGGTCCCGACATCTGCCCGCCGGACTACAAGGAGAGCGACGACAAGATCTTCTGGATCTACTTCGCGCTGCGCTTCCTCGCCACGACGATGCTGTCGGCCGGCGTCACCATTATGGACCCGATCGCGCTCACCATGATCGAGAAGTACGGTGGCGACTTTGGGCGCGAGCGGCTCTTCTCCAGCATCGGAATGGCCATCTTCTCGCCGATCACCGGCATTATGATCGACTTCTTTTCGCGTGACCTCGGCTACACGGACTACTCGGCCGCGTTCTACACGTACGACGTGCTACTGATCATCTCGTCCGTAACGGTTTTCCTGATGCCGCTCGGCGAGAAACTGCCGGCCGACAACGTGTTCAAGGATCTGCTGAATCTGCTCAAGCTGAAGCACGTCATCATCTTCATTTGGTTCCTGTTTTTGCTCGGCAACTTCTGGGGCTTCATCGAGAGCTTCTTGTTCCTGTACCTGAAGGAACTGGGCGCCCCCAACTATCTGCTGGGTGAGTTTCGTCTCCGGATGACACTCAGATCCGCGCGGTTTCTCACTTTTTCGTTGTGGTTTCGCCCAAACAGGTATCACCATCACGGTCGGAACGGTCAGCAGCATCCCGTTCCTGTACGGAGCCGGCCGGATCACGAAGGTCGTTGGCCACGTGAACCTCATCGTGATAGCGTTCGTGGCCCACGCCTGCCGATTGGTGGGCTACTCGTTCATTGAGTAAGTAGCTTCGGGTTGGGGTCGCGGGCCTTCCTTCCTAAAACTTGCTGTGTCCCCAGAAACGCCTGGTGGTGCTTTCCGTTCGAGGCGATGGAAGCCCTGTCCTGCCACTTGATGTGGGTCGCGGCGGCCACCTACTGCGCGCTGCTTGCCCCGAAGAATCTGCTCGCCACGCTAATCGGGGTGCTGGGAATGGCCCACTTCAGTCTCGGCCGCGGAAGTGGCTCCTTCTTTGGTGGCTTCCTGATCGGTGAGGTGGGGACCCGTGAAGCGTTCCGTTACATGGGACTCGTGGCCGTTGCCGGTGGGCTGGCGTACAAGTTCATCCACGCCATCTGGCTCCGCAAGTACGACAACCCGGTAGGTGAACCCGTTGACGCGACGCGTAAGTCCGTATCTTGATTTGACCGTCCACCCGTTGCCCACCGACGACAGGATGCGGACGACGAGGTGGTCGAGAAGGGCGAATCGGAGAAGCTGTACAGCGAAGGTGACGAACCGAAGACGAAGGATCAGGGCACGTCGATGTCGCAGGAGCGGCTCTCGCTGATGATAAAGTACAATCAGATAGGCAGCCTTACGTCGCTACCGAGGGGCTCCCGGGTAAGTCGTCCAAAGTCTAATTGAAACTTTCTCCGACCCAGGCGGGTGTGAAGTTCGTCACGCGCGCACGCAGGAAACAATCTTTCCACAGGTCGGAAGACTTTGCCACCTACAGCCGGTTTCGCGTGGCGGATTAGACCGCTGCCGACGGGTTGTCCCGTCACGCTTTCTCTGCCCCCGAACCGAAGTGCCCCGTAGACATGTGAAGAGTCGGAGTACAAAGTGGAGTTCCTTTTTTATCAAAACACAATTCTTATCGGGCTGTTGTTTACCACAAACCGCGACCGAGATGTGTGAACTCAGGTATTAAGGCTCCGGGTGTCTCGGTGCGCCTTTTTGCTTGGGCTTGGTCCCGTTGCCGCCGCAACCAGCGTGGATAAGTGGATTTTCCACCCCGTCGAGAGTGGGACGGACGGTAGCAGAGATATTAAAACGTAACATGTTGAGCGTATACTGATAAAGTTTATCGTCGGCCAGTTTTTGGGGGCGAAACGAACTGCGATTCCAGGTGGTGTATAGCTTTTGCTTCGCTACCCATGGCCGGTTCTGGTTTTCGGGGCCAAAGCTTCTGTTGCCAGGGAGTTCGCTTCCTTGTTGACATGTCAACGTGGTCTAATGTACTAACATCTTTTTTTAAAGAATGTAATAACTCATCTTCAACGTGTCACGTTGGAGAAGAAACTCACAGGAAGAAGTATTGTCTTATCCATGAGTAACGTAGAAGGCGAAATAAAATTGTGCGATACTCACATCTTCGGGACAATAACACGTTTTGTTGGTTACATGCTCTTAAACGTGATCTGTAAATAAATTAGCTCGCCAAATCAGACGCTCAACTTTACGATTGATAAGTTCTCAGGCGTGAATCAACAATTACGGGTGATTATGCTTTGGCCAGACGACGACGACTACAATGCAATTAAACATAGGAAACCCAACAAAACGATATCATTAAAAACATAATTGGAAAATCCAAATCAATGAGCCATAACTGTCAGAGACGAGATAGCTAATAGTTGCTTGTCTCATTATTGAAAGTCCCTTCACAGGAATATTGGAATGAGATAAATAAGTAAGGAATGAGATAAATAATGCGACATTTTACCTAAAAAACTTCTCTGTTTGAATGTGGTAACATGATTTTTAAGTTGTGCAATTTAATCTTCGTTAGAGTATTAAAAAAAACTTAAAAGCAGCTCTGAGTTCAGCTTAAAAATCCCAACAGCACCGTAATAAGAGATGAGCAATGATTGCTTATTCCCATTAATGTCGGGAGTCGGACGAGGGCCATGTTTACGTGTTGCGTAAGGTACGTGTTGCTAGAACAACCAACCCGGGGACGGATCCATCCACTCTGACGTCGGATCACGATCCCGATGTAAAAAGTTACGCGCCACGTCGATGGCCAAGTGAACGAGTACTCGAAGCAAAGCATAGCCACTCCCCACACCGGGTAACGATTCCGATTCCTCCGATATTTCGGGCAGGGTGACGTGAACGATGCCTTCGCAAGGCGCCGGAGCAGCTACAACATCGAGTTCGTGCGCGTCCAGAAAGGTGGCGGCAGTGCGTCGAAGGTGCGTCCCTGAAAGCTGGTCGCAGCGGGGTGGGGCAACAAAAAAGCCCGGTGATTAATAAGTCTGCCGCTTCTGTGTTGCAGGTGGACCTCCTGAAGTCGGCCGTCGACATCAACCACAAGGCGTCGCATCCACACCTGCGCAAGGAAGGCAAGGCGTCCGATCAGTCGCTCAACTCGAAACGTGCCGACAGCGCGCCCCGTTTGAATCAATCGAAAAACATTTCCCAGCCGGCCCTCGGCGCCGTGGTGGACGAGGTAAGCGACGTGGTGGGTGGGTGCGGGGTCCTGGGTGTCGGGCTCACGTCGCGAGGCACCGATCCGACCCCCCAGCCCGGGGGATTATGGAATCGATTTGCTTTGCGCTCGAGTGATGTCGGTTGTCGGATTATCGGGGCACGCCTGGGCCCGCGGTGGGCGGTGCTCGGCGGGCGGGCGTGTGGGTTGGTTTGACAATTTGACGTATATCTGATGTGTACGAGTGTTAACGGTTTAGGACCTACCGACGTCGGTGCTGTCGCGCCACCGGAAAAAGCACCACCAGAGCGGCATCCTCGTGGTGAAGGCCTGCAGCCAGGACGGGGACTTGGATTTGCGCAATTATCTGCGGGTAATGCTGTAAAACCGCGAACCTACGCCCTGCACGCTGCATGCCGCCGCCGTTTGGTGATGCCGGTGCGGATGATGATGATGATGACGTTTTGCCTGCTTTCGGGAGGGTTCTGAGTGTTAAACTTCACACGGGGATCGAAGGTCCGCCACAGGACTCCATCTAACGGCCATTCATCCGACGGGGCGCATGTGATCGGGTTCTGCTGTTTTGCGCGGAACAATAACTGGATGACGATAATCTAACCCACCATCATAGGGTCTCCTAAATTATGAACCCCTAATAGCATCATTACATCACTAACTCATCGGCCATGGGATGGGCTACACGAACTCTACACGATGGAGTCGCCGACCATAAGCGAACGTTCCCGGTGCATTGGTCTTGGGTTGGGTAATTTATTAACGCTATAATGATTAATAATTAGTAATATTAGATTAGTAATAATTTATTTTTCAAGTAGCCTACTTTATTCGGCGACGTAAAACGACTAATTGACACTAGCCAATAGTTAGTCCCCAAAAGAAACACTTAGAAAGGGGTCAAATAGACTCCCTTATCAACTTGATGTTAATATTTATCACCCTGTGCCACCCTTTTGACACATTTTAAGATCCCTTCCGGCCAATGTAATGTAAAAAGACGATCACTGTCCCATAACATATCGAAGTACGGTGTGACGGTTTGGCGATATATCGACGCACGGTAGTCATGCTGAATTCCATGGCTTTGTCTACGTCTATTGGTTTATTTTGGATGGTCATGTAGCTGAAAAACTGCGGACGCAATCCACAATTACAATGCAGCACGTATACCACACACAAAATGCGATGATGTTAGTGTCAACAACTCCTTATTCAAAGTCTACTAATTCTTATCCTGAGTCGACAGTGCTCTGCGTTCACTGCTCTGGGTCCAACCGCCCTAATCCACTTACCCTAAGCATGGAGTGACTTTCCTTTACGTACAGCCTCAATGCGATAAGCTGATTTTGGAGCACACAAACAATGATTCAAACGTATACTGTGATAGTTGCTCGTCATTATAATATTTGTATGTGAAAAGGCTACAGTTACAGTGGCTTACAGCGTAACGGAAGTTAGTTAATTAAAATATGGTGTCCGTCGTGCGCGGTTTTCCTTAATTGCGATACGAATGTGTTGCCGACAATGCTATCTTCCACTTGCCAGAAACATGCCCCCCTTGCTCATAGCATTAGCAGCCTGTTTCGGGACAAAAATTCATTAATTAGCATGGCGGCCGTGCTTGGAGCCTGGAACCCGTAGGCAATATGCATCCAATTCTCAGTCTCACCCGTTTCCCGTTCCGGTCCCCCTCTAGGAAACGGAACAGCGTGACTCCATCACCGAGGGCGAGGTGGAAAACTACAAGCTGGAGTTGAGCAAAAAGGCATCCCGAGGCCATGTGCTGAATGACATCCCGGAACGGACGGTCGAGGCGTCCGAGCAGGTTGCCGTTGCCGGCGGATCAACATCGCTGGCCCCCGCGGCCGTGACGCCAGTGACCGCCGCCGCCGTGTCGCCAGCCGCCGTCACCGACACCGAGAGTATAGCGGATCGGGACCAAGTGAAACCTGCAACCTGACGGAACGGATTTCGCACAGGGACCTCCTGATGATAGATGATGATTGTTGCGCCGTTTTGTTAGTTCGTCCGTTGCTCGTTAATATCTCTAGTGTGTTGCTGTGTATTTCTTTTGTTGCGTACATTGTTTCCCGGGGCCGGATTTTCGTTGCGTAGTGCGTGGTGCGTTGGGCCTTGATCCTCGTGGTTTTCAGTACCGCGAAGCGCAATACGCTATACCAAACAGTACAAGAAGTAGGATTGAATAATACACTGACTACGGGTGCTTCCGTTGGCAATTGCAGAACGATTTGTATACCTGATGACTAAATAGAAAGTCAAAAAGACGCTCAAAAAGCGAAGGTCGGACGAGTTCCTTCGACCGTGGATGTGTGTTACGGGTAAGTAATTGACCCGTGGCCGTTGTGAGGCAATTATTTTGAGCAAACGGAGTATACTATTAACAACGTACTACTCGGTTGTAGCCCGTGCTGATCTACAGAGTTGATGAGTAAAATATATCGCTTTAGACATGGGCTTAAACGTAGGTTTCAAAATTAAATCAGTGATTAGCCAACAAATCGGAAACGGACGGACCCTCTTATTTATACACAGTTTTTGCTTATTACTTACCAAAACCTCCGCGAATACTTTTGCAGACCGTGTGATATGTATTCCCCATGATTCGCACCCCATAATAAGTTAGGTCCGGTCGGGTCAGTTGAATTTTATAACAATTTTCATGTTTATTTTGTCACTGTCTGTGTGTATTACTCATGCAATGTAAGAAGGGTTGTAAGGTTTGTTGTTGTTGCTGTTGTTGTGGAACTTGCGACCGTCTTCCGCGATCCGATCCTTTCGTACCACGCGGTGATCCGCGGTGAGTAAAATGTATCCAGGTTCAGTGTCCTGTTGCTAACTTTTCTATTTCTCGCTCAACACTTGGCCACCGTATAGCCACCGTGGCCACCAGTACGTATCTGAAGACTGGCTCCACGTGCGCCGTGCACCGTTCGATGGGGGAATCGGGGATAGCCATAATTTTCCCGCCATATCTTAGCTTGTTTCCAGTGACTACTACTCCGCCAGCTGGACACTCTAACTTCGGCGTACTCTACCAGCGTACCTTATCGTACTAATTGTTTACTTGATTGCCCTCGAGGTGCCCTCCGAACCATGTCGTAAAATGCAAGCCGCGTGAGGCTCGGATCCACTTCCGTCCGAAGGATGGAAAGCGGGCGGCAACCCAAACTGAAGCATTGTTGTGATGGTCGAAATTCGGCCACCGATTCGGGCACAGCAAGCAAAATAGGGACAGCAAACGGAAATCAATAGCCGGTCGGCCGTTAGCCACACCCAATGGGCAGCTTCTGTTGGGCCATTCTCTGCATTTTGTTTCGGAGTACTTCCGGATCTACCAATCCACCGGGAGGAGGTGAATCAATTTACAATAAAACCTCTGCTTTTGGGGACTCAATCTCGTGTCTCGTTACAATTGACAGTGGATCCTTCCAGGCGGCCGTATGCTTCCTCGTCGTCCTCGTCCGCGGTGTACTCGGCCACTTGTGGCACAGGGAGGTCGGTCAGAAAAGTGTCGCTAAATCAAACCCACAAACAGCCGCCGCCGCTCGGATTCGGCAAAAAGGACGATTATGGCAATTATCTAATATCATTGGAGGGATTGTTGTGCTGTAATGCGTGCGCATGTCCGCCTTTTTTACCATCACCGTCTCTTTATTGTTTGCTGCAAAGGACACCGCGTGTTCGTGTTTTGGTTTTCGTTTCGACGGTGCACACTCACGACTCACATTTGAAGCTTACAGTTTGGCCACACGAAGTATTGTTTTCCTTTTTTGTTGTTGTTGCTATAATTATTGTATTGTATTGGCGGATTTCGCTGTTTGTTCTCTCTCTCTCTCTCTCTCTCTCTCTCTCTCTATCTTTCGCTCTCTGTGCTACTATTGCGCAAAACGATGAAAACTTTCGTTTTTTAACTTTTTCTTATCCTTCTCTATCTTATCAGCGAATTGTGTGGTTTGGCATATTCCTTTTTCAACAACCTGCAACTAAGAGTTCTCTGTGTATGTATGTGTACTTTTCTATTCCATTCCCCATCGTTGTGCGCGGTTCCTTCGCGCTGCTATGACCTACGATACGATGTACAATTTGATTTATGGTTTAGTTACTGTTTTTCTTGCTTGTTTGCTTGTTTGTATTGTTGTTGTTGTCATCGAACGCAATAAGTACCTTTAAAAAGGTGCCACTCGGCACGGCTAGTAGAAGAAGCGAGAGAGAAACAGAGAGAAAGAGAGAGAGTTGAAGCCTGCTGCTAGTATCTGCCGGCGCGCTACTATTTGCTACATTAAAAGCTCCCTAAAGAAAGAGTTTTGCGAAACGGGGCCTCTGAACTGGGGTTGTGTTTTATTACTTTAGTCGGAAATGGTAAACTCTCTATTGCGGAAGAAAGCTGCTTCTAGCTGCCTCGATTCTAGTGAGCGCTCTTCAGCCTCGAACAGCAACAGCGCAATCCACGCCTGTACGCCAACGTTTGGCCCACGTGTCGAAAGGTTGTAACTTTAAAAAACGGCCCTCTCTCTCTCTCCGGGCGCTCGTTCTCGCTCTATCGAAACAATGACAATGTCTAGCGCCGGCCAAACGCCGGTCGAAAGTGTACTACAGCAGCACCGGTCTCTGGTTGGACGAAAGTAATTAACCCTACCGGACCTAAGAGGGTAGCCTAGAGCATGGATCTACATAAAAAATGGTTGATTTATTGGAACAATTGTATTCGTTCGCTTTCTCGTTTGGCCACCAATCCGGTTCCTGTTCCGGCAGATAATCTGCGCCGTGTCCAGCTAAACAAAAGGACCCCAAGCTATCATGCTCATGTTCTGCGCATCGGCGCCCTATTGCTCCTTTAGTGGACGTCTCGAGTGTGTGTGGTTGTGATTTGTTCTATGATTTGTTATGTAGTTTGGAAAAAACGGTAAGTAACGTGCGTTATTCGCTGCGGCTCCGATTGGCTGTCGTTCGCTAGGATTTGCATGCATTGTCTGTTTCACTCAATGTCAAGTAACGGGTATTTTTAGCTAAGATTTTGGGTAGCTTAAGAAAAAGGTCATATTTATGTGGTATTATTATATTTTGCATTGATTTCTTGCTTACTTTTTTGTTTGTTTGCTTCTTTTTTCTTCATCTTCTTCCGCCACCGTGCCGTCGCCGTCCCGTGCCTGTCACGGGCCCTCTCTTGACGGCGAGTGGTTCTCTTAGTTTGCCTTACTCTTAGATAGCTCCCTCTTCCTGTCTCTGTCTCTCGCTCTGACGTCCTTGTAATTCTTATGCTTATAGTCTAATATATGCATCAAACGTTGCTAGTACGTTTAGTACGGTTCAAAATATATGTATAAATATATTTATTGGCACATTCTGGGTCCCCGACCCACCCTGGGGGGGACACGTATTGTGGGGAAACGAAACCAAGCCTGGGGGAAAACTAACCTCAACATTCCCACCGAAATCCAGTACACCAAACACTCTCTCTCTCTCTCTCTCTCTCTCTCTCTCTCTCTCTGTCTCTCTCTCTCTGTCTCTCCATTAATTTTAAAACACTTCTTCTCCATTGCACCCTTTATTGTTTCGTTCCGTCAGCAGCGCCTTCGGCCACCGTCGAGGGGAGAATCTTTAATATCCTTTGCTGGAGCTCAGAAGCCTTTCAAAGGGTCGGAAATGGTTCGGTCGCTTGTAAACCATAATTGCCTCAGATTTTATCGGATGCAATCTTTTCACTTGCACCGTAAGACCCGGCCTGGCACAAATCTGTATCTTATTTCGCCTTCGGAGATATCGAGCTGGAACAAGTATTTGGTAGAAACCGAAGGACCCATACTGGAGGGATAGGACCTCGGGCAGTTATTGTGGGACGTCCCCAGTGTACTGCACCCAACTGGAGGAGGCCGTGGCCGTCGAGAAGTTTGCTCATTGGAACGCGTTGCGGATGGACCCCGCTCCGGATGTGTCTTCGGAAATTCCCTCATCGTTTTCAAACTCAATTTATGAGTCAATTATTCTCCGTCCGCTTTCCGGTGGCCGGGACTAATCCACCCAGGGGAGCCACTCGGGGCCTGCAGTACACTTTTCGGTGATAAAAATCTTTAATTTCCGCCTCGGTCCGAAACGACTTGAGGGTGACATTGGAAGGTGTCATTGTTGCTTCCTGTTTGCGTGTTACTTCTGATTCTTCTTCTGACAAACAAAACGGGAAAACACGGCAGTCCCACTACAAAACACATGACGCCGGGCGTCGGCCATATTGGATGGTGGACTGCCTGCCCCGGAGAGATTGAGAACACCGAGAGGGAGAGAGCGCGGTCGGCCTGGCGCGGCAGGATATCTCAACAGCAGTCGTAACGATAACAACACCCGATGGCGACACGAGACAGTGTCTGTTTCGAACAATCAAACGTAAGCCGGTAAAAGTAGGAAGGAACAGTTAAAAATCGGAAAAGGACGTACGGAACCACTCACGTCCACGTATGGGGTGCGTCGGCTCAACGGCCGCAACCGGCCACTGCCGTGCTTGCTTTCTACCCCCCGAGACCCACCCTGTTTAGCTTGCGGTTAAGTCGGGGGTCTGGGGTCAGGCGGGGGAGTAATTCTGACCGAAAGCTCGCACACACTCACACACACGGGGATTCGATGGCCGTCAGAAAACTCGGAACCGATGGACTCGGAATCGATGGACGTTGGGACTTAAAACGAGGGCGTCGATTGGTAGCGACCACCATTAACCGTACTTACAGCGCTCGGGAAGGGGCTCCACTTTGCACTCACCCGCCCGCACCCCCGGGGACACTCGCCCGTCCGCCGATTACTGTATCAACGGGGCGTTCTGTGAGTCGCCAAAGTCCACGGTGTAGTACATGTCGTTCTCCAGGTTCATCGGCAGCGGCTTGGTGATCATCCGCTCCGGCTGCAGGCCGGCGTACGAGTGGGGCTGGAGTCCCTGGTGCGCCGCGTAATGGTAGTTGGGGTTGGTGTGGCTCTGGTGGTGCTGTTGGCCCTTGCCGCTCAGCCAGTGGCGGTTGGTGCCGTTGGCCGGTTTCGAGCGGCGCCCAAACACCGGTATCAGCTGGCGGTGCTTGGTCGCGAAGTGTCGGTAGCTCTGGTGTACCTTGCAGTGACAGGCGGTTACCTGCGGGCGGTCAGAGAGACGGGGAAGGTGAAAAAGAGAACATCGGATTCACCCGACCCAACCCTGGGGGTAACCGGTTTCCCGAATGCTCTATCCCCAAGGTTAGCCAACGTTATGAGTTTAACTTTAGGAACAAGTGGAAACCGAATCGGGCCAGATTCCCAATGGCCACCGCGTGACACACGAAAAGTTGATTAAATGGGGCAGTACCTAACGGCCGAATCCTTTCCGTTGGTTGTCTGTTTACTGATACAAACATTGAATGTATTTGATTAGATGTTGGTTCATACGATTCGGACACGATGCGGATATTAAATCAACATGTTGAGAATTCGTGTACCTGAACCGTGCCTATATTGAATTAGAGCTAGATTTACCTTAAAGATTTGTATCATCCTCAACCTCATCAAGCTTCAATAATGTTTTCAAACAATTTTGGCCAATAACTTAAAAATCGAACATCTATGGACTGTTGCATTTGATCAAGTAAGGTAATTCATTTAATGTGCAAAGGCCAAGGCCAGCGCAAGCCACGAATTCTATCCAGCAAATGCAAAGGGGACCCGCTATCAGCATGCGACCCATACCAGATTCAGGACCTTACAGTCAACTAACACGTCTGGTTACATGTGAAACCTTATGGCCAGCACGAAGCACGGGTAACATGAATATGAATTAATGAACTTGCCCAAAATCGTCTTACGCTTCAGAAGAATGCATGACTTACATAACATCCGGTCATAAGAACGTCTTCCTCCCGGAACACGTTATCAGCTAGCAAGTTTGTCTCAACGCGGATGGAGCCAAAAGGGCACAGGCGATAAAATGCAACGCACTCAATGAATGCAGCTAGTTGCAATCCAAACTGTTACGTCATAGGAGATCGGATATCAAAACGGCTTGTTTTTGAAAAAGGAGCATGAGTCGAAAGGCTACAAGAACCCGATAAAAACTCAAGATGAAGGCGCAACAAAACAGTATGAAGAAGGTGAGCAACGGCCGAAAGAGTTTGCTGGGATGATAAAGCATCGATTGACAACATGCCGGCGCCATGGAAGAGGCATTTCAAATTTCGGACCAAATAAGGGCAATTAACACTAAAGCGCAATTAAACTAAACCAACTTGTTAAGACGAACGTCGAAGCATAAAGGTCTTTTTATTCTCGAGGTTTTCCAGTCCGCCTGGAGCAACATCAGCTCCAGGTGGGATTTTAAAGGTTCCGTTCGAGCCAAGGTGACAGTACTAAAACGCCATTTCATTTTAAGACCGCAAATTACCGAATCGAGCGAGATCGGCGGGCTTCAACTGGTGACAACGGAGTTGATTAGAAACATCACGGTGTCAACGTTTTGTTTGTGTTTCAACTTGTGGACTCAAGTTGGGGATCTTCAAGTGGATTGTCTGTAAATCGTTCACTGCGAAGTATGCTCGTTGTGAGGATTATTTGAGCCTATGTAGCTATTTTTTATATCAAATCTAGTTTCAATTTTAATCGAATTAATGGTTTACTTTTCAACGCCAATGGTCCATAAAAAAGGAATAAAGCTAACTAGCTGCATGGCTATAATCAGGAACAGGTCACTGGTATCTTTCTTCCGTTATCTTTAAACTAGAAAAATAAAGAATATTCCAAACCGCATCAAACGGCTCCGTGGTGTGCAAATAGTGCCCCGTCAGTGGCGAAGTAATGAGCAAAAGAAACCCATTTTCGCGATGATTAGCACTCGCGAACACTATCGCGAATGTTTAAAGAAAACCCCACAAAAGGTAATATTCCGCACCGCTCTATTGTTACATTGTGCGCACAATTAATGGCAACAATTCCGAAGAAATCGTACCAAAAGAGCTAGTAGCTGCCCTTTGCTGAGTGTGGTGGCCTTAGCGAGCCGAAGCCGAAACAATTATTAGCAAATCATCGCGGTCGGCAGCAGCTTCCCCAAGGATGGAAACACGCACGGGGTCCACGTAACAATCGGGTCGGTGGTCGGTAAACAACGGTGACCAGCTCTCTTACGAAGGTGAACCTTAGACTTCTGTCTCGCTTGTTGCGTCTTTGTGCGAATGGGATTTGGCAAAAAAGACTGCGGCAGCAGCGGCCACGTCCCGTGGGTGGTGGACCTCCCCCCTCCCGGGGTAACTAATGAGCCACACCGATCCTGTGTGTTTGTGTGTCAGCAATAAATTGCTATTTCCCGGATTGTCCGCAGCATCGAATGGTGCCGGCGATTGATGGATGGTAACGACGAAAGGTATTGGCCAAGTAAACAGAAGAAAAAACGAAAAAAAGCGAAACAAAATGGAAGACCCCTGATCCCATCCCACGAGGTACTCACCACGATGGCCACGATCAAAATGGCGGTGGCGAGCGTGCCGGCCGCAATGTACGCGTTGTGTAGCTCGATGGCGCTGCTGTGCTGTTTGCCGGTGCCGGTGTGGGTCACTCCGCCGTCGCCTTCGCCGTCGCCCTCGCCACCGACGCCGCCGCCGCCAGCTCCGTACATCGTGCTGCCGCTGATGGCCCGCAGCCCGTTCTGGTTGGCCAGCGTGTCCGATAGCATCTCGCTCGAGCTCACCATCGTATCGATGACGAAGTTTTCTGTGCGCGCGCGGCGGCAAAAGTGCGAAACCGAACGTACGTAATGATATCACAACACACCGGGGAGATTAGAAAAGTTTCTTCCATTCGAATGGGGGGTGGAAAAGTGGAAAGTTGCCGGGAGGCTGCCCGAGTTCGCCGACGGATGGCGGTTCGCCTGCGGTCGTCGCTCTAATCCACCAAGGATCAGGCTCCAATTAGTTCGGACACTCGGACGCAGCGCAGTCGGGAGTGTTTTCCAATTCGGAAAAGTCGGTCCGACCGACTTCTCGGTCCTTCGCTCCTTCGCTCGATCATTTGTGTGGGCATTCCCTCCCGCCGGCGGGTACTTCTCTTATCGAAGAAAAGCGCTTTCTGGCGCTCCGAATGTGTGCGCCTCTCGCGCACGTGATACGGGCCGTGCGTCCGTGAAATTGACAGACGCAACAAAAAACCCACAAACCGGAAACAATTTTCCACAAAAAAGCGCGGGCCACATTCCACACATTCTTCGCGATACAATAGGGCACCGGGGCCGTTTTGCTCCGCGACGTGGGTTTCCCGGGGCGGGTTTCCTATTGTTTGTTTTTCCCTCTTTTTCGGTCCACTTCCGGTGTGTGTGTGTGTGTGTGTGGTGCCGGTTTGAATAATAATTTACCACCTTACCTTCGCACATTTTGCCCGTAAATCCTGGCCGGCAGGCACAGTAGAAGGACTCCTCCGTCGTCCAGCAGGTGCCTCCATTAGCGCACGGGTTCACGTTGCACAGCTGTTGGAAGGATATGGCGAACAAAAACGAAACTGTGTGTTAAGGGTCATCGAATACTGCTCGGGTGGCTGCCCGGTAGGTCCGGCGCAGATTATGTCGGGTGCTTTTCTCTCCCCCTCGAGGGCGGACTTTTTTTTCCCCAGCCGGGGCCGCCATTTTTAATGGCCTGACAAAGGGTTTAGATCATCCGGTTTGCATTTTCTATGGGGCCCCACTTCAATTCCGTTATATCATCCGCCCCGCTTGCCCGGGCCCGTCCTGTTGACCTGATTCCATGCCCGTTCCGAAAAGGTCCCTTTTTTCCCGTTCGCCATTCCGGTTCCTTTTCAATCGAGTGCCGACCGTAGGCCGAGAAATCGAGATGGACAACCTTTGGCAGGCTTGGCGGCCTAGAACCCGACCGACCGACCGACAGGGTTGGAGTGGAGCGGCATCGGCAGCCATCGATGGTTTTGCATGGTTAGTTCCGGTTCCTGTTACGGCCCTTCCGTATGCTGTAATATGTCTCTTTAGATTTAACGCACCAATTGGTGCATACCGAATGTCCGTCGTTAGCCGAGAGTGTAGGTGTGTTAGTATTTTTTTTCCTTTCTTTTGCTCCGCTTCTAGCGAGAGGGCTTCCGGCTTGCTCTCCAGCTGTTCAATCCTTCCAACCGGCAAGCCACAGACCCCAGATGCATGATGAAGGGTTGATAGGAGAGATTGTATAAAGGCAAACAGTATTGAGTGTCGTTAAAGTTTGTTTGCTGCAGCACTTCGCGCTTGCGTTTAAGTAAGGAAAGTATCCTCCATAACATATGCATGTTTAGAAAAATACTTTCCAAAACTTGTGATAAACATTCTTGAAATTGATGCATTGAATATTTTAAATTTTTATAATATGAAAATTTATTTTCCTTTCACCGGAAGAACCAACAAGAGAACAAAGCGCCCAACAGATGATAAGGTGAAAACTGTATTGCATAGTTTTAGGCGTATTTGTGGCAACACATCAAAACTGTGTTTGAAGTGCGCCCAGATGCCTTGAATTCCTATGCGAATACGCCTAGATGTATGCTATCCGAATCGTCTGGCTGTTTTTTGCTTTTATTGCGCCCTCAAACACGGAGATCCAAAAACGTACTAAAATTGGATCATTGATTGATTCGCACAAATTCGAAAAAATACTATTTGTTTACCAGATTTAGGGGGGAGTCGATGCTTGTTTCAATGAAAAAAGTTGTACCCTACATTGCAATGCAAAATCAAAGTCACGCGATTCCGCCGAGCATTTTTTAGTTCCGCATCACAAAACGTCCTAAAAACAATTCCGCATTCCGCGGAAACTTGCGTGAAGGCACACACAAAGCGTGAAGAGAGTTTCATAATTTGTCACCATCGAAGGACCATAAAACTGGTTTGCCCGAACGATAGGACCGGCTCGAATGGTGCGGATTACTTCTATGAACATATCGCACAACAGCGCACAACACTACCCCATAAGCTCCGTTCGTGCGCTGGCTCGTACGCTGGGATCGGTGGGAAAAACCAACAAGCTGGAAAATCATCAGTACCAGCCGGACGGACAGAGCGGAGGGATAATATTTTCCATCCCCCAATGGATCGTAAAAGGCTTAAAAGGAAGCGGCGGAGATTAATTGGTTTGGCGCTCGATAGCAAACAATGTGTCAAGCCAACTGAAAAAGCTGATTTCAATTCCTCCTGTACAAATTGTACAACCGATGGCGATGGCTTAACCACCTGGGCTCGGATTCGGAAGAGCAGAGCGGAGCGCGAGGACATGGGAAATTCCGAACCGCATACCGCGCCAGGCGGACGTAACTTTTCATCATAGTCAGGTTTTTGGGTGAGTTTTTCGGTACACTTTTGGGCGAGTTTTCATTTTTAACCTTCCCACTCGGCAACTCGCGGCTATAATGAGTGCTTTGCTTTGATCGCGATCGGTAAATGTTATTTCAACGTGAAGCTAACGACGTTTGAAGCCAGTTTGTTCCGTTCGAAACGGTGGAAAGCAACCAAGGGCTCTAAACGGTATCGTGTTACCGGTTGCAGAGTTAGCTAACTGAGCGCGGCCACGCCAGTGACCCGAACAGGATGATGGAGGATTGATGCTTTCGGTTACCTGGTGCTGTCGGAGCCGGCTTGCAGTCTCAAATTCGTGGAACGTCGGGACAAAGTGATTTATGGCTTCGCATATTAAAAGCCTTTTATAGACATCCATCTATAACGCTCAATTGGGCGACTCTCGAAGGATTATCGCTCCGCCTGTCACCGGGATGATGAAATGAATTTAATTTCGTTTCGAATTTGCTGCCGGCGTTTTATGATTTCTGTCACTGCAAATGTGTATCGTTATCGTACATCAACTCGATGATGATATGAGAAAATCCCCTAACACCTTAGAAATCTCAACTTCCAAACTTCCATTGGCCTAGGGACTGCCTGCTGTAAAAGAAGCGGAGTGTTCGGAATTATTATTTTATAGCTGTTTCTATTACAGCAATGGAAGAACATTTAGAATCTGCGAATTCGGTCGAATCCGGTAGAGGTGGTCCCAAAGGAAACGCACCGAATTTGTGATATAATCTTATAATTTGTTTTGAAAACAGTCAACACAGTCAGCAAACGGGAAAGCATCCTAGCCATCAATTTCGAAGCCAACCACCGTCACGGACCCCGGTGCGCGTCTCAGCGCGTCAAGCTACGCGTTGTTTTTCATTCTGAGCGATGACGCCACGATGGCCCCCAGAAGATGGAGAGTTATTTCCTTCCATTTGTTTCTCGATTCCACTGTATTTATGCCGTTCGCTCTCCAGCGCCATCACCGTCCACGGCTCGTAGACTCCGGGCGAACGGCATTTCGTAATTCGCCTTTGTTTTTCACTCTTTAATCCGGCTCCCGGAAGCATGGGCGGCCCGACGGCGAAGGGCTGCGGCCAAGCTAAAGGCGATGAAGGCTGTGGCCACCGGAGTTCCGGAGTGTGAGGAGTGTCGGTGGAAGCTGCCGCTCGGATCGCATACCGAATATGAATGTTGTATATCTGATTTAGCCGACGCCCCAACCCGAACCGGTGAGGTTGTTTATCGCACGACAGCTCGGGAGCCACCGCCGGGGAAAGCCACCGGGGGCCATCCGACGGCACTTTCGAGGCGAAGCCAAATCAATACAGATTAAATTCCCCGCTGGGAGTCCGCTCTGGGGGTTGGGGATCGGTGCAAAATATCGCATCACTTCCAGCGCACCATCGGCAGCGCCAGTCGTATTATTATATGTTTATGTATACACGAGAGCAACAGCACAGGGAGGCTGTGTTCGATTGGCTCGTGTGTGTGTGTGTTGGTGTGCCGAGGGAAACGAAATCCCTTGACAAGGGTATATTATATTTTTCTTTCCCACTTTCCGTGCGCCGGGTTCCGCAAAATACTCCAGCGAGTATCGAACCGAGCGGCGGCGACAGCGACAGCGAGGTCCCGTGTGCGGGGAGATGGAGATGAAATAAAGTCTCCAAGTGTCTCGGTATGCAAATGATGCAGCCTGAAGCGCCACCCAACGGAGCGGCAGGCGAGCCACGGCCACGTTGTCACCTTGGCAGTGAATGAAATGGTGCTCTGCGACGGCCGCGCAGCGCAACATTCTCGATTGCAGTTCGAGAGGCTTAACGGCAAACTTACGATGGCTTCTTTTGTCGACTCGCGTCGACGTTCACCGACCAAACACGGTACCATTTGTTCTCTGGAACATCTTGGCGCGAAAGAAAACTCGCGTCCCATTCTCAGAAAAAATTATTATCGTGAATGAAATTCTTTCAACTCACTGGAAAGTGTTTTACAATTACGCCAAAATGTATGCAATTTCAGCACTAGCAAAGCACTTCTTTTCGCAGTGCTGCTGGGATTTATTAGAAAGACTGAAGTGAGAAGCCTTACAATTTTATCTACTTTGATTCAAACGTGTTTTAAATGATTCCACATTAACGCGGAATTCATTTCGCTGTGTTGGGTTCGGTTGATGAAAGCGGAACACTCTGTGCCATAATTCTCTGTTTAGAGACTGTGCACTCAGGCTGAGCGGCAAGCGGCGCTGGTTAATCTAAATCCTTCGAGAGCCTACGAGCACCTACACGGGGCATGGCAGAACGGTCCGCCATGAAATATGCACAAGCACACGGCGTAATTTTCTTGCGAGAAGCGAAAACACGTAAAAAATGATGCCACGTGCCACGCAGAGAAGCGCTGCAAACAGAAAACCACCACCTCGGTGACACGCCTATATCTCCGGCGGCTGCTAATGGCTGTTTTCCTTTTTCACGAATTGATAGCACTCTGCGTAGCGTAATCCGGTTGCCGTAGGCGAGCACGAGGATGTGTCAGCTTTCACGTCATATTTCCCAACAACTGCCTGGTGCTGCTGCCCTTATTAGCTCGACCGCTATCCGATTTCGCACTCGGTATTCAGTCAAAATTAACACCACCCGAGGACGAATTTCCATCCCCCGAAGGAGCGAAAGCCTATTCTTTCGCCTCGATCAACTGATTGAAATTCTAACCGTGTCCGTGTTGGCCGGCTCATCCCTTCTCGCACACAATGGTCACAACGGGCAACGAGTGGTGGTTTCGGATGGGTGGCTTTTCCTCTGCTCGGGAAAAGCCACATTATTCCAGTTCCATCATGGGCCCCCATGAAACGGGAGTGGGCGAAAAAAGTAGTTTGACTTTCTTTCGCCGGAGCAAACTTTCCCAGAAAACCCCCGCGTCCCCGGTGTCCTTACGGAGCAGGAAAATTCGTCCACGGAAAGCAGACACAAAAAAAAACCGAACGAACGGGGGCCAAAAGACCAAAAGCAGTGTTGTTTTATGCACTAAAAACGATTGTGGCAGGTTCTTAGGGACTAGGGTTCTGCGAGATACCTACCTTAAAAGCGCTCCCCGACCGACGCCGGGCCGCAGGATCCCTTTTGAGAGCTACGCAGGAAAACCCGGGAAACGCTCGGAAACTCTTTTCACCAAAGGCCAACAAAAGGAAGCGATATATCTCGACGGTTGAACAGGACCGAAAAACACCACCGCCTTCGCCGGACGGGCTCACTCGGAGGACGAAAAGTTTAACGAACACGGGCGCGCGCGGGAAGGCGTTCCGCGACCCGGCGGAACAATCATTCGAACGCTGATCCTTTCCCCCGGCACACCGGCACGGAAAAACGGATCCCGGAGGCCACCGGACCCGCAGGTTGACGAATGAAGAAGTCCAAACAATCGAACCGTGGACCCGAAAGGACACGGGCCCTCGGAAAGTGTTGCAAAAAAGCGAAGCAAAAGCCCTGCGGTGGACAGCAAGCAGAAGCGAAAAACAGTCGAATAACGAAAATAAGTGATTCCCATTTCCCGGTCCCCGGGTAAGCTGATTTATGTTTTAATCCTTTTCGTCCGTCTCCACGCCCTCGGCTAACCCACTCAGAGTGCGAGAGTGAGAGAGAGCGAGCGAGCTAGAGAAATAAGGAGAGAGTGAGCTCGGTCAAAATAAAAACGTACAACAAACTTCGCAAACGCAGGAAACACGGACCGCGGGAATGGAAAATGGGACCCACTTCCGAGTGACTGCTGCGATCGGATAAGTCATCCGCACTCATTCACTCAAATTTGATTTGTACCACCGGCCGGTTGACGGCTTCGGCCACGCTTCGACGCACACCGAGCTGGGTAGGAGTCCGCCGGGCAGTTCAGCGTTCAGCCAGCTGGCACCGAAAGGCGTCGCTCGGTGGTAAATACGTTTCGCGCCACGGGTGATACTTTGGTTGGGTGTTGGGAAAAAATGAAACGAACAAAATTTGTGGCCACTTCCTGTGTGTGACCGTGAGCTGAGCGTAATAGCCGGTGCACGCACGCGTGTGGCCTTGCACCGTGCACCCCGGGAAACTAAATAACGCCAGAGTATGCGCCGGATACGTTTGCGGCGCTTCAAGGGGATTAAATTACCGAGCAAAGTCATTATAGTTCCAGTGGAGGCGCCTGGTGCCGCTTAACCATGCGATGGAGGCGCACGGTCGCCGGTGGCCTCGCCTACGCGAGGCGGGTGGAATCATGAATTTTAATTAGTTTTTAGCAGCGATTCCCGTACGAAGATATAGGAGGATAATTATCCCGCCCCGCCCCGTAACGGGCACATCCCGAAAACATCGAGCGGCGATTGGGGAGGGCTCGAAAAATTTCGCTCCAAAGCATCCGCATGGGTCGGCATCGGTAAGGATGCTGGCGCCGTCGGGACGATGTAAGCCCCGCCGTAAGTGCCGTGCGCATCCAGGGAAATCCCGTAATGGCGGATAACACGCCACATAAATCAAGCTTAACGACAAGATAATAGAGTGTAGAAGGAAATTTGATGAAATGGCTAACGGAAAACTGTGCACGATGTGGGCGGCCTCTTCTGAAATACGCGAAATTCGACCGAAAGTCTTTCAAGAGCGAGAGAGAAAGAGAACGTAGCCGTAACAAACTTCCACGGTGGTCGCTGTTCGTGTAGCGACCAAAGTTGTTTCATGATTGCATGGTGCATCGGCAGCAACGAACGCAAACAGCTGTGAAGAATTTCGCGGCCAATGGTGCAACCCAACTATAGCTTTTAAATTAATGCCACAACAGCGTAGTTCCGTCGGCATTCGACGCACGTCTACGGACACCACTGAAGAAGCTGGACGAAAGTGTTTCGTTACTTGAAACTGGCGTGAAACACTATATCGAGAGCGCTGCAGCGTGCAAAATTGTTCCCTAAGGCGAAGTCTTCAGAGTGTTTCGCTCAAAATGTCCTTCAAAACTTGTCGAAAGCGATGGACACTTTGCTCCACAGTTCTACACTGAAGCAACTAAAGATTCTGTTTCGTATTAGTTTAGAATATTGAATAGAAGTTAAATACGGACTAGTTTCCATCATTGTAACACACTTTTGGCCGTGCTTTGTCGGGGAAACCGAAAACTAATATTTCGATGCAAATTGCATACATCCAGGCGCACTAACGACGCGTTTCCAGAACGCCGTGAACGTGTATGTCGCACTTATTTTGTATCAGTGTCAAAGTTCAAGGAAACAAGTTTGCAGAATATTAATGAAACTGGATCAAAGGCGTGGCTCGTGCAAAAGCGCGCCATATTTCTATGATCGAAGTTCCGTGAAAGAGATTTCCCGTAAAATGTTTGCCACCGGAATATGATACGCAACCAACCGAGCCGTCGGTGTGCACGTGTTCCGCACATCCGGTACCTACCGTTCTCGGTACTTGATTGCAATCCGGTCCGTTCCGGCCGCCGGGACACTCGCAGGTGAAGTCATCGCCGTGGTCGATGCACCGGTGCCCATCCGGACAGGGATCGTTGGCGCAGAAGTCGACCTGCAAATAATGAGCACATCATTAGTGTTGTAAATCGAGCCCCCGTTAGCCTCTTTTGACGGCGCGGCTCCGAGCACCGATCGACATCCGTCATTCGGGGGAACAATTAAAAGCTTCTGCACAATTAACTCGGCGCAGTGCGTAGGCGATCCCGCAGCCCTGACCGATTTTGTTCGAACCCCTTTCGTAGCCATCGAGTGCGATTGCTTCGTGCGGTGATCCTGCAAAACTTACCTTAATGTGACACCGCTTGCCGGTGTAGCCCCGGGTGCACTTGCACGAGAAGCCTCCGATGTTGTCGATGCACTGGCCCCCGTTGATGCATGGGTTCGATTCGCACTCATTGTACTCGAAGTTGCACAGCTCACCGGAGAAACCTAGCGTTGGGAGCGAGTGAGAACGGAATCACATTAATGCGCACCATGGCGATGCATAATTTGTGCGGTTTCTGGAAATACACAACGGAGCCATGGGGACCACCTAACCGGTCCGAGGGGTTTCTTCGAGTGCGCCAACCGACGGCGCACAGTGCACAATGCATATTGTTGCCCGCAAGTGCACGGCGCTTAGAACTGTTTAACGACTCGACGATTCATAATTAACGATGTCTGCCCAGGGGCCGGGAGGGGCGAACCTTTTCATTCGCTGAAATCAAGGACCTTCTGAAAGTCTGGCTGGCATTTCGGACTGCACCGAATTGCGCCCGCGGCGGAAATCAAGCAAATTGCAATAAAATGCTAGGGCAGCTCAAGAGTTACTAGGAAAATCTGTCTCAGGCTGTCGATCGAAGCATCGGGGGAATTATTTTAATGGTTGCTTAATGGTGAACCGCTTGGTTCATTCTGTGGACCTTACCTTTCTGCTAAGGGTCTCAGGCAAACGTTTATGTCGAGTATCGAAAAGTGGATACATTAAAAAATACTGCGTTTTTCGTGTACGTCCAACAACTTTTAGACCCACCTACGGGGTGCACCTCAAGCTTCAATGTGAGTTTGCATTGTGGATTGTTTTAAGCATTCCCAAATACTGCATCGCTATTCGGCTACGGCTACGGCTCCCGGTGCACGTACACCGGATCGTCGAGCCCATTACTTCGAAACGGATCAAACCCGGTTGTTAGCTCGACATATTTATTCATTTGCATCCCTTTGCGACGCGACCGACCGAGATTTTGCGAGCACCGGAGCGAGAGAGCCAGAAAGCATAATTCCACGCCAATAACATCAATTTATTTTCCATCACATTGCAAATTGAATTATTTTCCTCGCTCTCGGGCGTGTGGCGTCAAGTGCGCCTCCGCTCTGGCAGGAAAACTATCGATCGTCGCCTCGGCAGAGCCGACGGAGCACTTTCCTCGACGTTCCACCGGGGTTGGCCAGACCGTTCCGGGCCACATAAAGGCCGCATTGCAATTCCGGAAGGCATAAGGAAGCCGAAAAAGAGAAAACCGAAAATTGTGTTTTCCCCTTCACGAAAATCTTAAATGCGGTTAGCGCAGGTCCTGTTGGTAAGCGAATTGCTTTCCATGCTGTTGTTGCTGTTGGTCGTGACGGTGCACTTTGCATTTCGATTTTCGGGCTCCGCCGTCACGAGATTTCGCGGCGATCGAACGAATCGTGTCCTACGCGATCGGTTGCATACTTGCAGGCGCAGAAGGCGCTATTGCACCCGGAATTGCGCTTACCTGGCTGGCAGAAGCATCGGAATCCGTCCTCCTGGTCGACGCAGATGCCGTGCACGCACGGTGATGACTCGCACTCGTTCAGATTGTGCTGACAGAGGGGCCCGGTGTAGCCGGAGGTGCAATCGCATCTGCGACCGCGGGACAGAGATAGGGGGAAGAAAAAAATTAAGTCGTCCAGGTATGCTAACTAGGTTCTTGCTGGCCAAACACTCCGAAGCAGAACACCTACCTGAAGTGAGTCGAATTGCCGACACAGGTACCACCGTTCAGACACTGCGAAGGATTGCACGGATCCGACTCGAACTGACAGTTTTTGCCGGTGTAGCCTGTGGAGCCAACGGCATAGTGAAAAACGTTAAAATCGAACCGCAAAAAACATTAAAGCAATAGAGAGAGAGTGCCACGTACGGCCCGGAGGGAGGCGGTAAAAATTTTACCCCCTCGAACCCTGTGTAAAATCAAACACCAAACAACGGGCTGACCGCCACAAACAGCGCCGCCATACATCAAAGAGAGGCCGAGCGGGCCGAGTTCAACAAAACCACGGACGGACCGCCCGTGCGTGCGTGGGCTGGTCGTAAAATATTCAAATTGTGCTCCCACATAAAATCCCAACCACCGCACGGCGCACGGCAACATGATGGACGAGTCATGGAGTCGCTTGGTCCGCCGCGAGCCAGCCAGATCATACAGTTCGATATTTTATCGATACGACTCGGAACGGCGGCGAATCTGCGGCCGCTGCTCCGGAAATAGAGACGAATTGGGGCCGGCGAGCAAAGGTACAATAATAAAACACCAAAACTTAAACCGAAACACAAAGAGAAAAAGATAAAGGCCTCCGGCGGCCAAACACAGCGATGCAAATGAAGCGCGCGGAACGACATAAATTTTTATGTGCCTCTGATTTTCGCCCGGCCCGGCGTTCAGCGACCGGAAAAGTGCACGCCGGCCACGCGACCGACGGGTAACAAATTTCGTGCCCCGCGGAGAAAAACACGACCCAAAATTGCTGCCTCGGCCTGGGCCATTGAGCTCGCGTAGCACGAAGGATTTGTTGGCTCTATTTGCAAAACAGCGGCGGCAATAAAGCGGTGCCAGGATTAGGCATTAACTTCGTTTTACTTTTATTTATTCATGCACTTTCGGCCCTTTCTTCTCGGGGCCGTTTCTCGATCGCCGCGATTGTTTGGTAGAGCAAGGTTTTATCATTCGTATGTTTTATTTCTCGGTACGCACGGCTTCGGGTGTTTTCCGCTTTGCCGTTTTGTTGGTGGCACAAATTGCGGCGCCACGGGCTGATTGTGGCAATTTGTGTGATTTTTCGTGCGTGTGCGTGCTGCGTAATTGAAGGATTTCAATATTACGGCCAGCAGTACCGAGCGGAGCGCGTTGAATGTTTTTCGGGTGGATGCCCACCAACGTCATCAGTGCAGTCATTTGTGGTCCGATTCGACACGGAAAAGGTGCACCGTTATGTGTGTGTGCTCGGTTGCAGCATAATTTTAATAAGGATGAGGTCCTCTCAAAAGCACTGATACGGAAAGAGCATTTTGTTTGAATCGCTCAAATTGTTAGATTGGTCCACAGACAAATTTTAAGTGAACTTAAATGGGCTTAAAACATATTCAATAAAACGAACATTCTCGGGCACTTAAGCCATTTAGTCAATACCTTGAATGTAGGTTACCATTTCTTCGACTTAGCTATTTCTTTACAAATATAAATATAGCAAGTATTGATTTCAAACTAATTATCACAAAACTGCGTGAAACTCTGTCAATTATTTAACTATCGTAATCAAGGAAAAGAATCGCTTTATTTTGTTTAAATTTAGTCCCATTTGGTTCCGTAAAAACCGTACCTTAAATGAAATTTGAAACTAATTCACATAAATGAATAATCTACGACTTTGAACTTTTAGTTGGTTATTGCGATCCAAAATTACGGCTCCCTCAATTGACACAGAAATCACCTTTATTCGTAATGACGTAAAGCGTGACATAAAAAATAAACAATCCGAGGCAGTATTGGTACGATGGCCGCCGAAACCACGAAATTTAATTACTCTCGGCATCGGTCAAAGATTTGTCGTCGAACATCGAATGGTGACAGTGCTTTTGGGACCACCCAATGGCTTGCGGCTTGCGAAGCGGAAAATTATTCCAAGAATCTCGAGCGGCACGAAAAACGAACGGCAACGGAATTGCTCATTTGCAACCGGCTGCAACCATTTTGCCATTCAACCACAGGCACACACACGCACACACACCGATGCGCGGCCGGTGTTCAAAATGGTTCCGCTTCACGCGCGTGAAAAGTGTGACGATTGTGACGCAACGTGCACTTACCGTACGGGCAGAGACACTGATAAGCGTTGCCCTCGTGTCCCTGGGACAGATCGACGCAGATTCCGTTGTTGGTGCAGGGCGACGGGCTGCAGGCATCAATCTCCTCGCAGTGTGTTCCGGCGAACCCGCTGCAGCACTGACACTCGTACCCTTCCTGTTGGACGACCATCGGCGAGCGAGAGAGCGAGATGCAAAGGGGGACAAAAAGAAGGTAGAGAAATCAATTGAATATGTGGTGGTGGTGGTGCTGGTGGAGTTTGTTGCCAAGATGGCTCCGGTCTGGCTGCCACTCGGCCGAGGTGACAGAGTTCCGTGGCGAAGGCCACGCGTCCCCGGCATGCTGACTGCGCTGCTCATCTGCATCGTCCTTTTCAGCAGCATTATCATCATCATTACCATGACAAATGCGGGGCCGCAAACGGCTTCGGCGTCTCGCTTAATGCTATGTCAGCGCCGGGTGACGGAGCCTCCAACAATGACACCATTAATGAGGTCGCCATTTTGGTTCGCCGGTCGGTCTGTGGGCCGCCATCGCCGCACTCGCTTCCGGTGCTGGACGGAACCGTACCGGAACATAATAAACGCTGATGAGCCGCTGACCCGGCCTTTGATTCTGTTTCGGTTCGGTTCGATTCCGTGTGCAATTTTGATTGTTTTTTCGACCGGTTTTCCATTTTTCTGTTTCTATTGTTCCGTTCCGCAACCTTTGCGGGGTTCGGTGAATGTGATTTTTTTGTGTGGTTGTGGAACGAGTTTTGGGACCGCTCCCGGTGCCACTTACCATGGAGTTGTTCGAATAGCACACACCCTTTCCGGAGCAGTCAGCATTTTCGCCACAATTATCCGACTTGACGGTCACCTTCAGCCGGACGCACTGCTGGCCCCACTGCTCCGAGACGACTGTGTGGCAGGGATGGGAAAATTTTCGAGAAAAATTAGTGTGGGAAATCATTTTTAATGGTCCGCATTGGCCGGTGTCGGTCGAGAGCCGATCGAGCGAATCGAAATCGACGAGCGCAGTCGAGACGATAGGATAAGTGATGCCTTTTTTAACTGCAGGGTCCGTGCTTTTGGACGGTTAAAGCGTTGCTGGTTTGTGTAGTGGAACGGTTCGCAGTGCAGTGAGCGCTCTAAAATGACCATAAAAGGATCTGTTGGACATCATAATAAAGCGCGTGATTATGGTACGAATCATTGTTTTAAATGTGACGCACGTCCATGTTTAACTTTCATGCGGTGCGGCTATCGTAATACATCAAAAGGTTCAATAAATCCCTGTTTCGATCTGTGGCAGTAGGAATTTTTAATGTCTTCTGGTTATTTTGATTACCAAAAGGGGCTTTAAAAAACATTTTGTGCGTTGCCATTCTATCATAAAGAGTTAATTGAACGTTGAAACTCGGTACACACGGCACAATAGAGTATTGTTTGGTTAAATAAAATGATTTCGAAAATTAATCATCAAATGGATTGCATACCTTTAGGCGTATTTTAATAAATTAAACTGTTGATGCCAGAAAACACCGATATGCCGCATAATTTAGCAACGTCTTTTTCAAGTTCTCCTTCGCAGTTTCTTCGCAAAAAATAAAACTAGAGCAACAATCCAATATCTGATACTATTTACTGATACAACGCACGACATCTTTCGCTTAAATAAAATCTGTTTGCCTCCCAAACAATCTGTACACCATACACACGCCAATAATTAGCCTAAATTCGCGCCAATGGATCGTTAATGTGCGGCTCAACGACACGCCGTACGCACGGATCACAACTTTTATCAGTTAAGCATGTAAACGCAGCCATCGACCGCCGTCGTCGGTGTGGCGGCTGGTGACTTTCTCCACATTCCGATCAGCCATTGGCATCCGGAGAGGCTCGGCCACGCCGGAGAGCTAACGATATTCATTCGCGTCACGTAAAGCTACCTTTAACGCTCGGAATCGAGGGACAAAACTGTGCCGGTAGCCCGATAAACCTACCATCGGGTGCCGGCGTGTGCCCCGGGGAAAGGACTCTCCCACAGCGGGTGCCGGCATGGGTGCCCTGCCCGCCCCAGGAGACTAACTTTTGGCCCAACTAAGCGATTTCGGTCGGATCGAAATATCTCGGTGTCGGCAGGCCCCTTAGGCCGCTTCAAAACTTGCCGATCTCTCGGTGTCCTTTCTCCTACGGTGTCCGAGCGAGAGAGAGAGAGAGCGAAAGGACCTTGCGTCCTGTTAAACGCGGCCCATTACGCGGAAGGTCTGACGCGTCGACTCACCGGAGGGCTCACCAGCAAACGGCACGCAGGGAATCCGCGTGGAGGGAAAGCGGAAAAGGATCAAGCGAAAGATCTTACTTACCAATTAGCAGATTAATTCCCTCCGTCAGATCCTTGTCGTAAAGGGTGACCAGCTTCTTGCCGTCGGCCACGAGCGGCGTGATGTCGAGCAGGACACCCTCGGTGATGTCGCAGTTCTCGTGGCCGAGCCGCGTAACTTGATAAACGGCGGCGGTCGTGTGATGGGCGCTGATTTTAATTAAAAACGTACACAAAAAATAGCACACCGTGAGTCAGCGAGAGAGAGAGGGAAAGTAACGGGCTGAAACGGATACCAGATCCGGCGTGAAAGCCGGACCTCGGAGAAAGAAATGATGATTTATTTCGCAGCGCTAGCCAGGAAAATGGAAAATGGCCGAAGCGACCGAACCCGTGCCCGCGCCGGGTGGGTGGTCGCACCTCCTGACGGGGGGATGTGAAAATGAGCGTAACCACTTGCAATAAATGGCGCCTCGGGCCGTCTCGACCGTTTGCGTGCCGACCGTCGGTTTGACCCTCAACTCGTTCGCCGTTTCAGAATTATGAGAAAAACGGGCGCTAAGGGCGGGTGCGGCAAACCCGGAGGGAGACGTAAAACTTCCTGTGCGAGTTTTCCTCTTTTGCGCGAAAAATCAAGGATTCCGGGAACGGCCATTACCACCCGTTGCCCTCCCTCGCGCCAAGCGCGCCACCACATTCATCACGTCCGGTTGGCTGTGAAAAGTGATTACTGCGACCACCGGCGAGTCCTGGCGGCGAGGCGAGGCGAGCGAACTCACCTACACACGCACAGCAGCAACAATCTTATCTCCCGGGCCTCAAGTCGAGCCGGGAAGGAAACATGATTGCGTGGGCACAATTTAAGGCTCGCCGGTCCCGGAGCTGATCCTCCGCAAGGGCCCTGATCCCGAGCCGGGCCGGGGCCGAGGCCGAGCGTGCCTTTTCCGGTTCCGGTTTCCGCTACGCTACGCGAGAGTTAATAATGTAATCAAAATAATGTGCAGAGTAAGTGGAACTGTCAGCCGCCGGGATCGGCCGGGCGCCATTTTCGCTAAAACCCAGATGACAAACCGGTGGATGATTGGGATTGTGGGACTCTTTACGGTGGACAGCAGCGGCGGCCACGCAACGGTGGACCGTGGGGAGCGCGGGGCAGCGTGGGCAGCGTGGGTCATAAAGCGCGCTCGTCGGTTGGAGCGGGATACTTTGGGCACTAATTTGGGTCTAATAAATATGCAAACGATATGCTGCATAGGTGTACCATTACGCTGGCAAGGCAATTAAAAAATGGTGCATTAATATTTAAAATGGTACGAAATTGGATTGCCACAACAGCTCCACGACTCAGTGCAAAAACGCGGCCAGTTCTCCAGGCTCCAGAGCACGACGGCAAAGTTAGGTTTCTGAGTATTGAGAATGATCGCCATTATAAGGTCAGCCCGAAAGTAATAACAGTTCACCAGTTTTTAACCATTATCCATATATCAATAAATTAAGCAATTTTTAATTTTTAATGTATGCAGTAAGCTAAAACTGCTAACTGGGCTGATCTTTCCTTCTGCAAATTATTTTTTAACAACATTTGTCAAAAAGCCGCCGAAGGCTTCTAAAAAGGAAATCTGTTTGATAAAGGCGTTGTACAGATGTTCCCAAAGTATCTCCATATGGTAGCTTCCTGAACGACAATTTAAATACACATTCCTAATGCCTTATGCTTCGTTGCATAAATTTGTAATTGCTTTAAGTCGCCAACTTCATGAGCTACATTGATATTAATATTCTCCCGTGTGACGCGCGATGCGCTGCGGTGCGGATGCTGCTCGGTGAACGAGCCTGGAATAAGAATAACTTACCCTTCGGAGGATTTGTTGTAGTTGGACGGGATCAAATGGTGGTCGTCAATTTCCACTATGAGTACGTCACCGGACTGGATGTCGGCGGTGCCTTCCCACGAGATCGTGGTCGGTGTGCAGCTCGAACCGGCAGAACAATCTTCGGGCGTCTGTGGAGCAAAGAATGGAGAACCCCTGTTTAGTCGTCACGTCCTTTGCCACGTCTCTCCCTCCCCGAGCCAAGTCGTTAGACGGGGCATTTGCGTATCTACCGCTAGCTGGCTGGCTGGCTGGCTGGCTGGCTGCCCCGCCAGCTAGCCTGGGGAGTAGCGTTTCTGCTTTCCGCTTGTCGAGCAGCCAAGCAATTTATCTGTGGAAATTTATCAAACTTGTGCCCCGGGCCCGGGCGGATAGCAAACGGCTTCGTGGAAATAATACCGGAAGTGTAGCGCTTCGTTGGGAAACTCCCCGCTTGAAGCCGGGGCCACAGAGGCCACCGTGCCAGAATATGGAAACAAATTGTACCGCATTAGTATGTGGAGCCCCGAGTTGCAGGATACGGCTGTCTGCGCCCGTCAAGCATCCCTGGCAATCATGGTAAGTGCTAGAAGAAGGCTGCTTGCCTCCAGAGAACGGTGGAATAGTTTGAATTCATAAAGAAAAACACGCTTAAGCGAAGTTGGCTTATGGGCAACCTGGAACTAAACATACTTAAGCAACTATTCGCAAAACAATCGGAAACTTTGCGATGAAACCGCATCCTTATTTGATCGCAAAACCTCAGACCAAATCCGGTTTCATGGAAATGGAGCTAAATTTAGAAACAATGTAATTTGTAAATACGCCAGGCTTTTCGTCCAGCAACCATAAGCCGTTAAGCTGGCGTTGCTTTCTAACGTGAAAAGTCGATGTTCTTTCAATGTTTGAATGTAGAATTAGCAGTGGAATTGTGGTTATCCTAAAAGTATGAGAATCATTCAGAAAACTCGGCACAGCTCCGATCCGATTATCGTAAGCATTTTGCGCCTGTAGAACCAACGCACTGATAGCAGATCGTTGGCCACGGATTTATTCGCAAATTTTTGGCATTTATCTGGAATGCGACTTCAGGATGAAATTCGAAAATCAAACATAAAATACTACCCAGCGACCGGCCCGCGGCGCTCCACCCGAATAGTCCGCCCGAAGGTATGCAACGAAGAAATGCCAACAAACCGCCACACCGCTTATCCGTTATGATCTCCCGTTACATTCGCCGGTCGTTTGCCGGCAAAATTTGGGGCGATAAATTTTCATCGGACCAAAATCGTCCTTTGCGCCACGGAACAGCCCTTTGTTGGGCGCAGACAACGGGTTATTGTGGTGGATCCCAAATTGTGGGAATCATCACGAATCAGAGGCCCGGCTCGGTTTTGGAACCATTGAAAGCCAGCGCCCCAGCTCCGAAGCAACACTGGGGCCCGGTTCCGCGCCGTCGACACCTACCTGAATGGCCTCGAGGTGTAGTAAACAAGGAAATAACCATTTGTTTCGATCGTCCGCATTTGCGCGCCATCGCGGCACAATCTATGACTGCCATCCCGGTAACGGCGGTACCCTTGCCCTGACAACTCCGGCGGCCAAATAGTCTAAATTCCTTTATCCTTTCTCAAGCTCTGTCACATCACTTTTGAGGCTCCCGAAAGAATCCACGCTCCACCGGAGCAGCAACCGGATGCCGCATCGCTGTCTTTCTTGCCGGGTTTTGTATTTTATCAATTGTGGTCTCTGTGCGTGTCCGTGTGTGTGTGTGTGTGCATAGCAATGAGAGCCTCGCTGCCGGCTTTCTTCCGAGAAGGAACCGGATCGCTCACACCATTAAGCCATCATCCGCGGGCGGCTCGCCCGGAAGGGGATGAGAAATTATTGTTCGCTCTCGGGTAGCTCTCGGATAAAATGGATCCGGGTTGTGTTGTTGTGCGGTTGAGGTACACCGAAAAGCGCTCCAAAAGCGGGCACTCGACTCGAACTGCACGCGCCACAAACGTTACGGTCACGTACGGGCCACCCGGGATGGACCTTTTCGTAGCTATCCATCAGCGCGTTCCGTCCATCCCGTCTGACAGCTTAATGGACAGAAGCCGGACGATCCTGTGGCGGACCGCACGGGCTCCCACGTGGCGAATGAAGTGGTTGTAGTTATGACAGATTTTTTTGTTCGCTTTCTATTGCTCACCCAAGTTGCTAATAAAAGGAGCGAGTCATAAGCATAAAAACAACATCGACGCGGCCAGCGCCGATGAACTTTTGGGTGCAACGACATTAGCCGTATCGGGGTTGCGTGATAAATAACGAGTCGGACGGACGGCGGACTGCAGCGCGGAAATGGTCCCCCCGGGGGGGCCGGAGCTCATGCATATGCGATATCATTAAGGGAGCGTGTCGATTGGTGGGCGGCTCATAATTCTTACCGCCTGCATATCATCCGGCGCTGGGGAGCGGGATTTGGAAAGCGATAAATTAACAGTGCAGATTTGCATACAAATTGAAATATTATCACTCGATGCATGCACCGGATGGGGCGCAGGGAGCCAACCATTTGCTCGGCACCTCCACCACCTAGCGACCCCCATTAGGGTACACGTGTTGGCCAAGCGCGACCGGTTCCGGTGTCGGGTACGTCGAGAGAGAGAGAGAGAGAGCGAGCCGATTGCATATGTTGCCGCAGCATAATCAAAGCCTTCGAAGCGTACCATACGGTGGTAAATCGAACCCATAAATCCACGAGCCCGTCCCCATCGAACGGCTGTCATTAAGTCAATGATGATGAATGGACTTCCATTCGCCGTTGGCTCTGGCGGCGAGCAGAGGAATTTTTCCTGCTTCCGGTTCTGTCTGCGAGCGAAATCTGCGAGAAATGCCAATCAAAGCCACCGCCACTCCGGAGAATGCCATAATTACCAACATCAAGCACTCTCGTCGAATGATTGCAGATAGAAGTATAAAACACTACGACAAGACCCAACTTCCGGTCGGGCGGTCGACAGGAGAACCGAAGACAGAGAACGGCGCAGGATCGGGGCAAGGGCCCTGCACTTCACTTCGCTACACTAGATCAAACGCACTTGGCCCGGGATTGCGCCAGTGAAAGAAAGCTTAAATCCACCCGACCTACTCAACTGGCCAACCGACGGAGGCTACACTGCGGCCAAGTTTCTGACGGAAAGAACCCGAGATCAGCAACCGTCAGCACGGTGGACGGAGATGGAACTCCAAACTTATGCTCTCACTTTAATTTATTCCAGCAACGGCAGCAAACCAGCGATCAGCGAATAGAATTGAAAAAGTTGGCACTACCGACCGAGTACTACGTACTTCGCCATTTTGTTTTTTGGACGCCCGGACTCGCTGGTCGGTGCTCCGTTGCGAAAGATAGTGTGCCACGCTCCCGGGGCCACGCTCGAGTTCGATCAAACGACCGTCACCTTCTTTTTAAAGTTTCGCCGCTCAAAAGTTTCACCGAAAGCGGTGATGGCCATCGGCGGAGATCGTTATTCAAATTTTATTATACTTTCGGTGCATTCCTTCATCCGCTCTTTCTCCCCCCTCGGGGGTTGGGACGTAGGGAACGGTGCTTCAGTTATTTACAGAACGTGCATCAATTAGTCCTCACTAGCATCTTGGGTATCTCGGGCGGCCTGGCAGTGCTTTCGTAATCGGTTTCGGGTTTTTTTTCCGCGACCGAGGTTGGTCCTCGCAAAGTGCAGTTATGCAACAGTTGCGCAGCGAGCGGGAGGGTTGGCGCGTAATGAAGCAAATGGCTAAAAAGCTTGTCCAGGTAAATAATGCTGCCATTATGTCGGGTCGTAATAAATGGATAAAATACGGAAATGTTGTTCGCGATAGATGTTAGCGTAAGTGCGTCGCAGCGGCATCATTGCTGGCAAATAAGATGCATGGCGGGTTTGGGATGGAGTGGTCCACCATAAAATGGTAACGTTTGGTTCGCTCGGACACTGAATCATAACAGTTATTGCCCTTCTATCGGAAGAACCTTTTGCCTCAGAACCTTCGATGATGAGTCACAACCACAAAATTGTGTAGAGAAAGGTCATGAGTATGGCTAAATTTGATTTAGAATTTACACACTTTCGGAGCGTAGATACTTAATCAATCACCTGATATCAAATTGATCATTTTTTTGCACTACTCAGAATTTTCCTCAGGAAAATGCTGATCCGATTTAGGTTACATTTTCACGTGCCATGTAGGTTTCAATTTAATTTTGTGCATTGCCCTTTTCTGTGAGCGTTGCTGGGACTGCAACCAAACCGGCCTTGAAAATGTTCAACCCGGAACACGAAGTACGCTATACGTTTGAGGATTTAAGTAAACTATTTTCCGAGTTTACGAGTAATTGGTTGCCAAGCCACAATGAAATTGAAATCCATTTTGGTAGCAGGAAAAACAATCGTTTGCACGACGCTAATTAAACGGAAAAAAGTAAATTTGAAATGTTAAATCCAAATAATTATGTTGTACAGGATGAATTAATTGTTTTCATTTTCCCCCTAATTGACTGCTGAAAAGCAGACAAAAATTCAACTAAACCTCGTATTTAATAATCCCTTTTGAACTGTTGTTTCATCGTCCTCGTGTGCGACCCGGCCTCGGGCAACGGTTTGTTGTGGAATTATCAAAATCTTTCGCCCATTTGGCTCCACCGTTTTCTCATTTTCGTTCATTAATTTCATGCTTCACGTTTTTGACAAAGTGTCGAATAATAAAGCAAACCACTAGCAGAAACCTTACCTACCCCAACGAACAAAAAAAAACGAAAAACCTGTTAACGGCAACATATAGCGATACCCGACCCGGAGCGCGCCGGGCATGCAAACGACTTTTACTCGCGGCATTATTTATGTTGCAGCTGAGCATAATTTCCATCATCGGAGATCCTTTCGGACCCACCTCCGGCTGCGGCGGAGCGAAAGAAAGAGGACCCCGAGTGCTGTGGAGGCCATTGGCTAGGCCAGAAAACCCCGATGCCCCGTGCGGGCGCGTGTGGTGAAATATAGGAAAAGTTAATTCGTTTGCTCGGTTACCAGCTCGGTAAGCCCATAAAACGTGAGGCGTCGAGCGCCAATGAGGGCCGTTTGAAAGTGGAAAACATAAACATGACCCGTGGCACCGTGGCCGCCGAAGTACTTTGGTATTAATTAATTTATTAGCTAGAAATTTGAACCAGCACAGCACGAATTTTTGGCCGCCGGCCGGAGTTCGGGCAAAAAAGAGAAAATTCTTGCGGGTTGGGTACCGAAGATTGAGGTACCGGCCGTTTTGCGGACCGCTCGGCGCGGGGTTTGGCACACATTAAACCGGGCGCATTATGAGACGGCAGCTTAATAACACTTCGAGCTTCCAACAATAGGTGCATTAATTGAATTTCTTCAACCATGTGTAATCGAGTGGTTAGTGGCTTCGATGGGGTTACCACCGGCCATAAAGGAAGTGCCGGAAATCGAGAGTCATTCCCCTCGGTCCCCACCACGGCGCCCTTACGGCATGGAAGTTGTGCCGGAGTGCCGGAGTCCAACTTTAAACCCCCGTCGTGGTGTCCACCAATCATCGACTTTTCGTCTTTCGACCACGAGCGGCACATTAAAAGCGATGATGTGGTGTTTTCAATTCAAGTGGCATGAAATATGCAACCTACGCTGTCGGCAACATGATGCTGTTTTATTTCCTCTCACGGTCAGAGGGTCGGCACAACGGGAACGTGGTCATGAGGACTTTTTATGATGCTGAAGATATTGGAGTGTTGTGGTTATTGAATGGGGAAGAATGTTGAAGGGCGCTGAGAGATTGATGTTTCTAGTCTTCGGAAAGTTCAAGCAACGTAACCGTATCGAAACGACTAGCAGTCGAGTCCAGAATCTTGTTAAATTTAAATTCCGGACCCGATGAACTGTATTAAATGTGCAATAAATTATAGCAAAAAGTATTATCGCATTTAACTAAGGTACAAATCATGCCTCCATAAGGACTAATGTAACTGCATGGCTCTGTACGACTTGATAGTTTGGCATTTGAACCGATTATTTCTATTAATGAACTGGGCTAAAAGTTGGGCTAAAAAGAATATTAAATATCAGGTTTGGTGCTCAGTAGAGATCTATTTCTTTATCTAGCTTCATGAAGGATAGCAGAAAGAAAAAGCAATGTTACCGATTGTTTGTAAACAATTGTTTCGTTTTCATTGATGCATGCATTAGGTAAAAGATGCAAAGAAGGTCATATCTGCTTACACATTGGCGTATTTTGTTAACCAAACCACAAAGCACAATTTCGTCTGTCACAATCAAGTGGCCGAGATGCTGAGAACAATACACCTACACACCGTAACGGTATAGGCCACAAGTGGTAATTAAGGTAAATACTGTCTCTCCGACGTTCCAGCCCCACTCCCGTGATGCAGCCAAACCCGATCTGCCCGACGGATGGCAGCAGAATCTCTTTGAAATCAGCCTTCAGACTCAGTGCCCGTTTGTGCCGTTCTGCGGGGTGCGATTTACTTGACTTTTTCCTTCCCGTGCAAAGGAAGGTCCTTTCTGCACCGGAAAAGTTTATCCCTCATCGTCGGGACGAGCGCGGCACCCGGAAGACAACACTCCTGCTGTTCGCATGCTCGTACATTTCCGGTCGACTCTCCGGTGCAAAATACACTCCGTCAAAGTGACGCACAGTGGGTAGCATCGTCGCATCCGTCGTAATACGCTCTTGTGCAGCGAATCCTTAGCAAAATAAAGAATCCCATAAGTGGACTTTTGGTTTTGGAACATTTTCGTACGATTTTGAAGCATACGAACACGAACTTCCCGTAGTGACAGCAAATTAGCTAGAAGCAGGCCGAGTTGTGCCACATTTTCATGTTACAAATGTTTGTTTTACATTGAAATAAAAGAAAAGTGGGAAAAGCGGCCAACATTATTTCAAAAACCCCTGGTCCATAGTGTCGCGGAACACGTCGTTGACGCACCGCAACACCGACGGCCCCGTTCGTTAGGCGAAGGACGCGCACCGTAAATGGCGTATACAAAATGGTGGTGTTTTCCGGTTGCCGCCGCTGCTGCTGTTGACAAGTGAACGGTTGATAAAGCGACCGGCGGTGGTTTATCGTGCCCATTCCGGGGGCTCCAGGATAAGGCAGCTCGGAGATGGGTCGTTTACATTCCCGAGCCCCCGGTTTTTTTTTTGTCCTTCCACTTCCGGCCGTTACGGCTGCACAAACGCAACGCATTGTTTTGCGATGCTCGGAACGGAGCGCGCCACGGGGATCTTTCGGTACCGAACAGCGAAATCTAAGAATGAAGAACAATCAAGATACTTGTCAAAGATATCGTTTTGCTCTGTTGTTTTCTGTTCATCTTTTGTTGGCGCCAGGAGCACGACAATAGCGAAACGGCAGGCACCCAATCCGGGAGCTAGTTTAAATTTAGCGCCACTCTGCCCCTTCGAACGCATTACCATAACTCTCGACCTAACGGTGAATTGGTCATGAATAACAAAGCCTATTGACAGTGCCACAGCCACCGACACCACTGGAACCGACTTTACACCAAGACCACCACCCCACACGAGAACTAGGGCGGTTTCGGGTGAAATGCCGGATAAGGATACGCAAAGTGGTCACCACCCAAAGCAAATACAAAGGCCGGGCACCTTACGCGCCGGGTGCCAAAAGCACATAATCCAGGTGTTACGCGCATTTCAACGCGCTCAGACTCACCCGAAGATAACGCGCAACCAAGGACAACACCCAACCGGACCGGCAAAAGGACACACTAGCTGCGGGTGCATAAAAATGGCGACGGCACGCCCGGATACGGCCAGTGGTCGCGGCGTCGGATTATTTGTTCGGATTCCGAAATTAATTCAATTAGCCTTGTTTTCGGTGTGTTCCTCGGTTTTGCTTTTCGTCCAGCTTGCCATTTCGCTTTCCGATTGAACGGTGTCCTGTTTTTTTCCTCCTTTGCCAGCAGCCTCGAACCGGAGCTTCGAGGTTTCGCTTATTGGGCACATAAAATCAGCCTCGCATTTGGGCCGAGAGGTGGCCGGGTTCGGAGAGAATCCTTCGGACTGTTCACCATTTCAAATGAGGCCCTCGGCCACCGCCCCTCGGGACAGGACCTTTTTATTTCACTGTGGCTCCCAGTGGTTCCTATTTTCCGTTCCGCAAATTCTGCTCGTTCGGCGAAACGACGCAATAAGATTGATATTCAAATTGGCGCTCGTAGAGTATTTTAGGTTTTTGTTTTTCGTTATTTTATTTCCGGAGGATGTCACATCGATGCCATTAGTGCAAGCCCACTTGCGAAGGGGGCCACAATCCGGGCGAAAAGCTGAAACTATTCGGGCAATTTGGGCTTACCGGGAAGGGACGGCAGAAAAGCGATAGAACAGGCTAACAATCGATTGGCTATCATTTAATTTATTTATGGCATGGCCCGGCGAGTTTGGACGTGGAAAGTGTCCACGCCTGACCAAAGCACGGCTGGGAGGGTAACCTAGCTGGGGGAAAGCTCGGGATCGCTCCGCAGGTCACAGGCGCAGGAAGTATCAGTTGTTGAGTTTTACGAACTCCAAGGGAACCAATGGGGATAATAAATATCAATCAACCGTTAATGTTTCATAAACAAACTAACAGTAAAGCTATTTATGGTGTGCTCAAGGCATGTTGAATAATGTATTTAATATTTTTTACCATTGTACCCAACCGATTCTGCTCCCGGAATTAGACGAATTGCATCGGAAACACCAACAGAACAAAGACGAGAATTGTTTGTCTAGCCTTCGACATTCAACAGGAAATCTCCTCAGTAAACACCTTAATGAAGTTGAAGAAGCTCAATTTCCGTGCACTTCATATCCGTTGAATTTGATTCAACAATAACCGTAACCAGCCATCGGCAGTTGACGAGGAGTAATTGCCAGAGCTACCAAAAATGGTTTCCTACGCATAACCCCTGAAAGTATGCAACGCGTGGCGCAGCTTATTTTATTTTCATCCAGCGCAAGTCCGCCGGAACTGTTTCGTCCTTTTTCGCGGTGTCAAGGTGCAAATTTAGTACCCGGGTGTCGGTTAGGGGTTATCGTGATGATTAAATTTAAATCATTTGGCAGCGAAACAGTAAACCCACGACCCCGAATCAAGCTTTCGATTTTCGGGCTGGTTAAATTTGACCAACTTCCCTCTCTAAATAAACTGCCGGCGAACCGTCGCCCTCTCTCTCTCTCACGTGGGACCCAATTTCGTGACCGAACCGAACCTTGTCCGAGTTCCAGTTGGATACCGCAGCGACGCAGCCCGTGGGCGAACGTGAAACTTTTCACCAGTAATTAGAATCATCCGACACGGTACGGCCTACTACAACTACTGCTGCGCTACTGGGCGCCCCCTTTCACTGCCCCTTTGCCCCGTGACTCACCGTGACGGGAAGCTCCAGTTCGTGCGTCTCGTTGCCACGCCAAACGCTCGAGTCCGGCGCGATGGTTTGGATTTCACAGTCGAGTGTATTAATTTTCTCGTGCAACCGTGACAGGGGCGCTCCGGTTGGGCGTGTAATTAAGTTTTCTGCTCCCTGGCCGGGGCCGGACGATGTCACGGTCACCACCGGGTTGCTCTTGCCGGTTGTCGTCGTCGTCGTTGTGGTGGTGGTCGTGGTCGTGGTCGCCGCCGTTGAAGGGCGCACCGGTTTGGCCAGCTTCGCCGTGGCCGCAATGATCGCCGAAGCGGCCGATCCCAGTGACTTTATCTTGCGCTGCGGTTCCGCTGCTGGGCCGTCCGCGGTGGTCGGTTGCTGCGCCTTCACGGTGGCCAGTGGGTCCTCGTTCAGCACAAAGTTCGTCTTAAGCGTGTGTTGCTTGAGCTCCAGCGTGGCCAACGGTTTCGCCGACTTCCGACCGTAGCCGGCGGATCCACCCGGTTGGGCCGACGCGGCGTTGGCCGCCGGCCGCGACAGGGTCTTCGCGCTGATGATGTCCTTCTCCGACAGGATGGCGGCACCCGGTTTCGGCTTCAGTCCCGCGGCCGGCCCTGTCCGGTTCGCTGGCTGCTGCGGATGATGGTGCAGCTCGCTGTACAGCTCCTTGCTGTTGTAGAACTTGGTGGTCGAGAACTCGGGCTTGTCCTTCTTGCCGCCGGCCCCGAGCAGGTCCTGCGCACCACCGGCACCCCCTCCGGGAGCACTGTTGTCCGTGTTGAACTTGGTGGCCGCAAAATCGATCTTCCGGAGCGGGGCCTGCGTCTTAGCGAGCAGCGCCAGCTTCGTCGCCGTCGCCGGATCGTTCTTCTTCACGCGCCGCGGGATAAACAGATTACCGTAGCCATCGGCCTTTACGATGTCACTGCCACTGACCGGCACACCGAGGTCCTCGGGGACCGCGCTGGGCGATGTGGCGGGCGTCTGCGTGGTGTCCTGCTGCGAGGAAGAGAACGTCACCGACGAGATAGCGATCGTAATCACCTCGTCGTCCTTGCGCGGTTCCTCCTCGGTGGCCACCGCCTGCACCCCGGCCATCGCGTCCCGGTATTCGTCGTCATCGTCGCCGGCCACGGTGCCTTCGAACGGCCGGAAGCCCTTAAAGTTCTCCTCGATGCGACTAATCACCTCGTCGTTCTCCTCCAGCCGCTCGGTGATGTTGTCCGTCGTCGGTTTGCTGCTGGCCCGCTCGTCGCTGGTCGACGTTTCCGACGTGTCATCGATCAGTTCGATCTCAATCTTGGTCGTCGAGATGTCGCCACCGTCCGGGCCGGTCACGTTGCTGGACGGGCTCACCACCGGGCTGCTGCTGCTAACACTCGTCGTGGCGCTGCTGGCGCTTGTCACCGTGCCAACGCTCGATGGGCGCTCCAGACCGTCGGCCAGCGCTTCCTCGGCCAGCTTCTCGTCCACCTCGGCCGTCGTCGTCAGGACCGGCAGCACGTCGGACGGTTTCACGATGGTGGACTCGAACAGTCGCTCGGCGTCCTCGTTTCGCAGTATCGCCTTCTCGCGCAGCACCTTCTCTGCTTCCGGTTCCTGGATGGTGTTGGATTGCTGGCGCTGCAGCGGCTGTTCCTTGAAGTCCTCCAGCTTCGACGGATAGAAGTCGTCGATGTTGATCTTACTCGGGTACACCGACTTGTGGAGGGCCTGCGACGGTGGCAGGTGTAGCCGGGCCCCCATCGAGTCCGTCAGTAGCATCGCTTCGTTGTCATGCTCCCGCAGCCCGTTGTCGAACTCGTCCGTCGTGATCTCGGCGATCTTGATGCGGTACAGCCCGTTCTTAAGGTTGCGCTCGACGTGAATCTCGTTCGAGAATCCATCCTCGGGCCCGTCCGACTCCAGCGGCTCCGATGGTTCGTGCCGGGTGCCGTCCGCCGTTACCTGGGTGTTGACCGTGACCACCGCCTGTTGACCGCTGCCGGTCGGAGCCACCGGAACCACTGCCAGCTCGTCCTGCGGCTCGACACTAGCAACCTGTTCCGAATCCACAGCAACCGGTGCCATCGGGGCACCGGTCGTCGTCGTGGTCACCGTGTCCTGTACCGTGGCACTCTGAAGGGTACTCTCGTGGCTCGGCTCAACACCCGCCACTTCGTGGAGGGTAACGTTTTCCGCCTGGGTTCCGTTGGTCGGCTCGATCTGCTCCTCCTGGCTGGCGCGCTCCGTTGCCGTCACGACCTCCACCGTGAACAGGCGGATACCGAAGCTGAAGACCGGCGTCTCACTCTCCGGCTCCGCCAGGTCGGCGGCCGGTTTCGGTTTCGCCTCGTCCTCGTCGTCGCCGTCGTCGCGGACTGCGGACGCAACAACCGTCGCTTCCGGACCGGAGCCCTCCGTCGGTTGCTCCGCCGGCGTGTCTTGGGCTGTTGCTTCCGTGCCGGAGCCACCAGAGGGCAGCACGGTCGGGGCCGGTGGCACGGCCGTTTGGCCACTAGAGACAATTGTGCTTGACGCCATTAGTGGCGCCACTTCCGCTGAAGATGAAGGTGGCGGAACTGACGACGACGGCAAAAGTGTCTCGGGGCCAAACGACGACGACGACGACGGGACGGACGTAGAGAGTGGCGTGGATGACACGTCCCGGGCCGGCACGTTCACCAACGGTGTCAGTGACGGTGCCGACGGTGAAGATGGCGACGATGATGGCGACACATCCGGCTGGCTGTTTTCGACAGTGGGCTGCGGTGACGGCGTAGATACGGCCGACGCCACCCCGGAAGAGGTAGTGACGCCACCGACGGCACCAGTAGTCAACAGCAGTCCTTCACCGAGGTCCTCTGGAGCGTCGGTAAGCTCACCGCCCGATACGCCAACCGCCAGCACCAGCGAGACCAGTGCCAAGACGGGCAGCGCCGAGAAGAAGAATGCACTCCGATGCTTCATGATGCACCACTGAAGCTGACGCCTTGCCTTGCCGGTTTCGAAACTGCACCCAACGACGGCGCTTGACGGCGTTAGGTTTGACGTTTGATGAGTATGTTCGAGACTGCTGGCTGGCTGGCTGGATGGTCGGCTTTTGTGGTCGATTTCCTTCTTGTCTTCGATGACGCCCGACGTCCTACGGTGCACTTCAGGGTGGAACCAGGACTGGTTCAGAAGCCGCTTGAGCCGATCAGTTCATCGAGCGTGACGCTGGAGCTGCGTTCGGCCTGGGAAACGGAGGAAATAGGGATGAAGCAATAAATTAGTTCCCACCGGTACTGGGGCCATTGATTGATTCGTTAGTTGCTTACACCACTGGGCCGATGGTGCACCCGGTTGTAAGCATGTTTGGAATATCCTGATCTTATGTCAAGCGTTTCTCTTGTGTATGAAATCATAAATAAACACCGGAACTTCACTCATAATATTTAAATACTTATATAGTTAAATAAATTTATTATCGGTTTTTTAAAAGACTCATAAGAGAAACGGCAGCACAGGATAAAGTAGACGACGTTGCATTGCATACATTTGGGCGCATATTCGCACATGTTTCAAATCGAGCGCCTACAAGTAGGCAATTCGAAAGCTAAGCGTGCACTTTAAACTTTCCAAAGCAGGAAAAGCATTAAGCTTAGCTCTCTTTGGTTCAACGACAACAACAACGTTGCTTACACATTTTCTAAGCCCTGTGCTGGAATAAGGCTCCTGCCTTAACTCGTTTCCGGAATCCGTCTCTCATTTCACGGCCCCAGCCGACAGGACAAGTTAAGCTGCCAACAGCTGCACTCGGGTGTGTGGAAGAGTTTACTGCGTCAGCCACCGGGCCAGGATGGCCTTCATTACTTATGCATAGGTTCGTAGCGACGCGTTGTAGGCAAGTGTTACAATCCAAGGCGGGCAGCCTCGACACCTCCCAGACCACCTAGCACTGCAGTGGGATCATCTTCGTTTCGTTATTTTAAAAGAAACGAAGGTGAAGAAAATGGCAGCATTGTTCGTCAGGTGACGGGTGGGTTAATGAAATTATTCAGCATGTATCATGCGTGTGTGTGTGCATAATTCTGAAAACATCGTCCAATATGACACGTCCCAGGGAACCCTTCGGGTGTCGGTTGACGTCACAGGATTAAACTCTGTGCTCCGCCACTATGCTCTGGGTCACAACACTTCGTCACCTCTCGGTGCCCGAACGCATCATCCGAGTATGAGTTTCACTTTGCTTCGAATTGGAAAAACTACTTCTTGCCCGAAACACGTCGGTACGCCTTTCCGTTGGCCAATGGTGCGATTCCGGCCACCACTACCGGTCGGGATCATACGCATCTGGTGCTGCTGCGGGTGATGTTTGTGAAGCGGGCGAATAAATTTGCGTTCTGCGTACCCAACCCGCTCCTCGTCTTCCGGTGCCCGGTCCGACCCTGGGCCACTGGGAATCGTTTGCTGGCTAAATACGGCTCCAAAGAGCCGGACCCGGACCGACACCCGGGCAAAGGATATTTACGCAAGTCGCATCGCCGTCCCGTCGGAGACGGCACAAATACGTCAGCCTATTTACTTACTGCCGGCAGACCGACCGGCAGCAGATGAACAGTCCCAGGTCCGGGCGGCAGGCCCGTGGTTTGCCGGACCCGGGTTGGGCGATGCGTTTCCCAAACGCAAACGAGACTGGCAAACAAATAAAACTAACGAAATTTTGTGCTTATCTCGACCCTTAATTGACGGCCTCGGACAATGGAACCGGCATGGCGAACAGCCGGCGGAGCCGCGCCATTGAAAAGGCGTTCCGTCTTCGCACGATGGAGCCGCCCGGTCGTCCGTTCGATTGTTGTTTGCGAGGCAAATTATACTGTTAATTTAAATTAGTCGGTGTAGATTAATCGATTCGTTGAAGCGGGGGCAAAAGCAACGCTTTTTGAGACTCAACCCCGGCCAGACTTTATAGTACCGGGGCCGAGTACCGACCGGGAAAAAAGGCTCGCCATCGGGAGCTAATGGAGGCGCCTGGTGGCCTGTGCTGAATTTCAGGAAAAATTCAATTTTCCGCATTAAGAACGAAATTAGCTTCGTCTGTTTGAAGTATAATGCAAAATCCATTCTGCAGACCTCCTTTCCCTCTCACGCTCCCTCTCACGCTCCCTCTCTTTCTCTCTCTCTTTGTGTAGCTTCGTTTTAATAGCTTTTTTAAACAATAATATCACACCGAACCGAGGCGTCACGTTGAGTTTACAGGCAGCTTGCTGCTCGTTTGATAGTTTTCGCCGTTCGCAGGCCACTCTGTTTGCGGTGTATTTTGGGCCGTCCAGCAGTTGCCCTACTTTGGCCGCTTGAACGCGTGCTCGCATCCCTTCCCAAAGGGGCCCCCCCGATATGTTGGTACAGTTTTAAAAGACAAATATTTGTGGTCTGGTGGTCTGGGGCGCTTATGGCACACGGTACCAATCTGATGGTGGGGATGGGACGTGCCAAATGGGCGATGGTTTTAAAGTCGGGCGTTGCAAATTGTGCTTCATCGGAATAGTGGCTTTCGGGGGCCTTGTTGAGGATTTCGCAAAAGACGTACGATTTATATCATCCGACAGGACAAACCAGAACCTAAAGTAGAGAGCACGACATAAAAACACACATAACATACGAACGATTGCCTTCCCCATAAAATGGGAGAAGATTAATTTCCAGGCTGGCCAAAAACCAAGGTTGCAAGCCGGAACTCGAGACAGAACAGTCTATGGACAGAAAGTTATGGCCGTGGCCGGGATCTAAGCTGTATCCCTTTCTTCAACAAAATATCCATAGCTCACAGGTATTCCTCAGGGTCACTGACGGGCTTTAGTGCTTGTATGGCTGTACTCCGGCCGGCTGAATGGCTGCCCCCGGGCCGCTGCGGGCGTAGTTCAAAACGTGCTACTCACAAAACAGTGGCGCCGCTGGTGAAACAAGATACATTTTTATCTCCTCCGTTGCCTTCGGGTTTTTATTGCTGTTTTATGGCCAATGCCAGTGCAATTAATTTGAGCTTCTATTGATCCATCCATAAAGCCCTGGCACCGTGGCAGCCCCGTGTGTGGTTGCCACACACGTCCAGACGAAACTGACCGGAACCAGAACTGGCTGGCTCAGGTTGAGTATCGCACACCAACACACCGTACACTGGTAGTAGTAAATAACAATTCACTGATAACGACATGCTTTTCCCATCGGCGCCGCCATCGCGCAGATGTGGTGGAAAAATCAATTGCAACATTATTGATAGCGCTCATTGACTTCGTCCTGGTTCCCACGTACGCACGCACGCGGCGAACTTTGCCGAATTCGGGTCGCACACTAACAACGGTGCACTGATCCGGTCCAGGAATTCGATCGACCCGATGTGCAACCATTAACCACGGAGTCAAACCCGGCCCCGAACCCGGAGGTAACCCACTAATCTTGTTTACTCTCGCCGCCGCCGCCGCCGCCGCCAATCTGTCCGGTGTCAGCATTGCAGCCCAAGTGCCCCAAGAACGCCGGATCGGATCTGGTGCCTATCCCGACGGGGGCCTTTGATGTTGGGTTTAAATTTCCTTAACCTTGTTTGCCGTTCGGTGGGTCTCTGGACCAGCATAGAAACGACGGGAGCGGCGAATGAATGAAGGTTAGTTTGTGGGCCTCCTCCGTAGCATAGCTCCGATTGAGATAGTAATCCCTTGGCCAACCCCAGTATCTCGAAGTGACGATGAGAAACGGTACCCTGGAGGATGCTTCCCACCGACTTTCTGGTTCGGTCTGGTAACAGTAATTGGCAGCAAAACGTTGACGTAAGACACGGGACCCCAGAGCTATTGGCATATACTTGGATGGCAAAAGTATTTAAAAGAAGACAGATTACGATTTACCAGAGCTGTAAGGCGTAGTGCGCTTCAACAAATAAGTGTTCTTTCATGAGGGCTTAAGTGACATGTGAATGTCAGAATTTTTGTTAATTAACTCCAAAATATTCATGGCATTCGAAGGTCTAGTTTTCGAATCGCCTCTTATGGAATGGTACAACAGCTAAATTGTACCGCAAAGTTTTCCACCGAATTAGTTTCCGCAATACTCACTCAGCAGAAATAGAAAATCCCAGCCAATCATCAATTAGGCCGATCAGGTAACATTATTGAACGAAATGTTTCTTTTTATCTTCCCGGAAAAAAGGATACCGATAAATAACGAAAGTTTTGAAACGACTTTCTGATGAAAGCTCTAATTAATTGAGTATGCTAGAGGGAGCTTGGTGCCGGTGAGGGTTCCTTCTTTTGGGCTTCCTTCTTTAATTAAAACCAAAGAAAACTGCTGGACCAGGTAAATGAATTGAGTATCACAAGTCTCCATGCTTTCTGCTTGTTACTTTGGCGTCTTTGGCTTGTTACTTATGCTGCATTGGTGTACAGTGCCACGCACGGCTTCGTTTAGCTCATGGAACAATTGAATGAATGGAACAAGGCATTATGCACTATTCCACTAGAGCATTTAAACAATGAGCATTTAGAGCGACAATCGATGCACATTGGAGCTACCGTTTAAACAAACTATTTTATTGAAGTATAGAAGGCCATAGTTAAATCCAACAGTTCCATTCGAATTCCTTTGTCCCTAGTCCCAGTGAATGTGAATGAATTGTCAGAAGCTGCGCTTTCAGCATAACCATTTTTACATTCCCCTGTCCCTGTCGCCATCGATCAGCGGAGGAACATGTTAGGAACAGCAGCTGTTGGTGTGTGCGGAATGATATCCGACACGGACAGGAAATTCCAACGTAATAACTTCAATAATTATGAGACGTCAAACTTGTGTTGCGAGCGCCCAGCACGCCCCGATCGATGGTGCAAAAAGTTCTGGCACCACCGGAAAAACCAATCTGTTGCTTGATGGGCGCGCCAGAAACCGGAGCTCCGAGCCCCGAGAACGGCGCGAAAAACAATCGAAGAAATAATTACGATTACGAAAGTTAGTTTCGGCCTCAGTAGGTGGCACCGGGGCGATTGATTCGTTCGAGAGGAAATGTTATTAAGAATACGATTATGCGATTATGCTGGGTCACCCCGGGGGCACCGAAAGGGGGCGGGGGCCTGTCGGACAGCCGTGAATTACATTAAGCCAGGTGGCGGGGGCCCGCTGCCATTAACATGATTGACCGACCTGACGAGCATAAGTTGGTGCGCAACGGATGAAAAGCGAAAAAAGAGGGCAACAAACAGCAGTTACAATGCAGCTTAATTCGTCGAGTGGAGCACAATTGGTGCCTGCTCGTGTCCGCATATGCTCGGTCCGTCTCCCGGTTGCTGTTCGGTGGATTATGCTGCCGAGCAAACATTATCCTGCATTAGCGACTCGCCGCGTCGCAAGCTTTACGGCAAAAACTTTTGCTAAAATATGGACCCCGACGTGGAGTGGTGCGAAAATTTTAACTCTAAAATCCCTATCGCAAAGATTGTTTTTGACCCGCCACCCCCTCGGTTCGTATCCGTTCGTCCGGACGATACTCGAGATCGCGAGCGCTTCTCTCTATCTCTCTCGTTCGCTTTGCGGTGCTTAACGTTGGAGTAATTGTTCGGCAAACCGTTTTCCCGGCAGTTGTCTTCGCTGGCTTGAGGTCGGGTGTAAGTTTGAAAGCATTTTCGCTTCGAGCACGTTCGGCCACCCTCAATTAGAGCTTCGGAGCCGTCGTTGGGTGGCACGGCCCCCCCCGGGTGTGGTGCGAAGGACCACGCTCGTGCAGGCACACAAAAACAGAAATTTTTCACATAAACGCTCGTATCAGCTGGGCCAGCCAAATGTGTGGCGATGGGTGGCCAGAGTTTTATGATTCCAACCGAAAAATCATGCATGCCACGGCCATCGCTTACGGTTGAACCGAAATCAAAATGTGCATTTATGAGAACTTTTTAACGTTTGCTTGCCCGCTGTGAAATATGGTAAAATAAAATATTATTACCGAGAAGATACCGTACTTCGCTAGCGAAGTAACGTTCATGGTGTACTTATGCTGTTATGTGCTCGCACCACAACAGCATTGACTTAAAAAAAAGCTTTGTAGCTTAAAATATCAATGCCAAGCAAGAGAAGCGTTTCTTAAAACAATTACTCAACAAACTTGAAAAATAAAACATTTGAAACATATAAAGGCGGACAAATAAGTTTGTAAAATTGTGAATGAAATAAACCTAATGAGAAAGTTGTCAAAACAAGATAATCAACCCTTTAAAGAAAACCAATAACTAAAACAAAACACTCGAAACGGTATGAAGCTTGGTGCAAGTTTCAAAATAATACACTTTCGCAAAGTTGCCATCTTTCTAGCCGAGATCCGTTACATAACTTCATCATCACTCTCTCTCTCTCCCTCTCTCTCTGTCTGTCTCTCTCTTTCTTTCTGCCTCTGTCTGTAGCTTTTTCTCGATTCATAATTACTCCCCTGGCACCCAATCAATAACGGATTCAAGGACGGCGCTCCCGATGCTTTTATGGAGCGCCCAAAGTTTTGCCCCAAAAGTAATGCCCGATAAGCAGACGCGTGGCACAGATAATGTTCCACGCATTGATCGTTGATAATGAAACAGATTTGCAACCCCGCCACCAAATTAATCATCCATCTATCACTGTCAGGGCCGCGCGATAACATTTGTGTGCGAATGTAGCATTCATTTTGCAACACAACACACACACCACTCTACCGAGCATCGATTGACGCACTTTATCGTCCTCCCAGCGTTGGTGATGGCGCCCGCGAAAAAAATAGCCAGCAACACGGCCAAGAACCGGTGGCTTGCTGGCAGCACATCGGGGAAAAGTTTCCCGCCTAGGCCTAGGACGATGTGCCAACGGAAGCCAAAACACAACGGAAAAAAACGGTACAAAACCAAGAGCAAAAATAGAGAGCAGCTCGCTTCAAGAAAATCCAGGACCAGGATCACAAGGACGACCGGGGCCTCCGCCCCGGGCGGCCCCACAGAAGAAAGTTAATTGATCTCGTCGCTTGGTGCCGGATTACGTCTTCTGGGGCGCCTCGTCCTCGTTGGGCGGTTGGTTACCTTTTTGCACTCATTCCGTACGCTCGTCCTCGGTCGGGTGTTTTCCCATTTTCTCGTTCGATGAGGCTTTGAGCGTCTTGACGAGTGCGGCCGGAGCGACGCAACCATCTTAAGAAAAGTGCCCTCCCCGATTGCCCTACCGCCCCCCGCCGGGGGTTAAGTGTCCGCGGGCGGGTGGAACCCAGTGTCGAGTCGTGCCGTGCCGACGCCCTTTTATGTTGCATGCATCAGCATAGCCCCCGTCGTGGAGCTCCGAGCAACACGCGGCAGTCCGCGGCGGAGTCGAATGGGGTTTTCTGTTCTTGTTGTTGTTTTTTTGCTGTTGTCCTCCGCACCACCCGCCAGCCCTTTCCGGCCCATACTCCGAGGTCGCCCGGTGCTATTTTGTAAGAATGTTTCATGAAGATGAAGAGTTTGTTTACACCGTCCTTTTGTCTCGGCCAAGATGGAACACGCTTCGGCCATGTCTGCGAGCGTTCTTGTGATTCCCGTTTTATTTTTATTTTTCCCCTCAGGTTCCTGCTGCCAGTTGCGGTTATGTTGGGCCCGTAGCTCCCTTCCTGGCCTGGCCTTCTGACCTGAAGCCGTGGGAATCGCTTGTTATTTTGTGCAACCATTTTCCCATCGCCCCATCTTCCCATCCGGGGTGCGCTCGGGGTTTTCGCAGAGGCAGCATAATGGAGGAGCGATTCTGATTCTTTTTTGCCCCTTGCCAAGTGCCCAAGGTTTGTTTGCATCCATCCGTGCACGATTATAAGCACGATCAGGTGCCTGTTTTGTTGAAAGTCTCCTCCGCTCAAGTTATCACTCTCTCAGAAGTTGCTTTCCACCTCTATTTTGTGTGTTGCGCTGAGCGGTGTATGCTAATGTTTTCGCACTAGCACAATATACAATATGCTCATTTCGCAGTTAACAAAGGTGTGGCCCGACGGTGTTGGGTGTCGGGGGTGGCCATTTACGCTGCACCAGACCAGACGTTCTTCGTGGATGGTGCGGGCAACAGTTCCTGGAAAAGTTCGCCCCAAAAGCCCGACACAAAATTGGTGGGTCAAAAAAGTTTGGCCTCATATAGGAAAACATATTTTCACACACACACACACGCGCGGAGACAAAGCCAAACAAGGGCCAGACATATTCGGGACGGGGTGTTTTTTTTCTGGGCGGCCATTTCTGGGAACCGTTCCAAGTTCGATAATTTTCTTTTGCCATGCCCATCAAAAGTTTGCGCCGCCACCCCGCACATTGCCATTCGCTTCACGTTCCGCAAGGACCGGCATGGTGGCGGCACGGCTGAGAACACCGATCGATCCGGCCCGATAAACTATGTATTGATGCCGATGTTATACTTCTTACAAATTCGTTCCGTGCTGCGCGAAGGGAGTTGTTCCATTTTTCGTTCCGTTCCGAAATTACGATTGACGTCTGGCACCGTGACAGGCGCCCGACCTGTCATATAATTTCAATTGCCGTGCCGTGCCGTGCAGTGCAGATTATCTGTAGGGCCGGGAACCGATTTGTTAAAAATATTTAGGTCTCGATTCATGGAATTAATTATTTTCCCCGGGAACCGGTGCACGGAACATGAAGTGGTTCCGAAGTCGGTTCCGTCCATGATTGAAGTCGAACACTGGCTGGTGCTTCGAAGCTAGCGCGCAGTCATTAGTGGACGTCAAGTTCCGGAAGTGTCCGATTAGATTTTCAACCAAATCATCCGAATCCCGAAACCCATTTCCGGTGGGTGGGTTCTGTCGGTCTTGATTTTGTTTTCCGTTTCGACTAAATGTTGACGATAAAAAACAAGATATTTACGCAAAACACAGACTTTCTTAGAAGCCGACAAACAATTACAGCGAATAAAAAACGAACAAATATTTTGCCCACCGCGAACGAATAATCAAATTACGGAATTCGTTTTTGGGAAGGATGTTGTCGGGTGGGCGCCTGTTTACGGTGTACCCAACAGTAATTTCGTACAAACTGCGTCGTCGTCGTCGCCGATCCTTAACATAAGGAAGTGGCCGCACCTCGAACAAGATCGAACAACTCGCCCGAACACGGATGCCTCTGATGAATGAAGATTTATGTTTTGCCAACGTTACTCCAACTACTCCAATACGGAAACGCGCCAATCAGGGCGCAGGGGTTCCGTGGAAAACCGTCGGCCCTCGCCTGCGGCAGGATTTCGATTCCAAAGCAACTCGAACTCCTCGCGCCAGAAGTGGCCGAAGCCAATTTGTGCACCCACCCACGGGGCGGGGGCCTGGGGTGGAAATGTGAAACACAAACGAATGGATATTGTTTCAATTTGTGTCCGCCCGTCGCCCCGCTCCTTGTTGGCCCCACCCCTTGGCGGGCGGCCGACAAATGCGGTAGCGTTCGTTCCTTTCCGGGAGCGGCAATTTAATTAAGCTTTTCAAATTGAGAACAACAAAGCGGGCAAACGAAAAAATCGAGAAAAAAACAACACGGCACATAAATCGCCACCGCCACTTACCTACCGAACACGCTCCGGTCCGCAACCGGGTCCACTTCCGGCTCGCGCCGGTTTTCCGAGGGTCGATGTTAATGAACGAACGAACAGAGGAGGTCCACTGTTTGCACCACGCGCGGATCCGTCAATGTTTGAACGGGTTCCAAATTACCACAATTATCAGTGTTTGGTCGTGCCCTACCCACGGCACCTCCGGGGTCACCTGGCTCCGCGCCTTTCGGGTTTGTTTTTCTTACGACAACTCTCTTAGGCGGCAGCTGCTTTGCGTCACTTCACTTCACAAGTTACACACCATCACGACGCACGCACGCTGCTGTGGGCTGGCTACAAAAGAACACATTACAACCATATTTTTTGTGGTCATGCGTGGCGCTAGCAGTTCGTTCCCGGCATAAGGCAAAGAAAATGAAACCCAAGGACCCCAGGTAGAGAGAGAGAGAGCACGTGAACACCTCGCGCCGGTGAGCGACATAAATTGAAACGGTACGCAGAAAAAGGTACTCCGGGGAGCCTGCGGCAACTCGGTTCAACTCGAGGCCGAACCCCGCAAAAGAAACATTCGGTTTCGGTTTTTTTTCCCTTTTTTCTCCGTCTTCTCCCAAGCTCCCAAAAAGCGACATAAATCATGCAACAGCGTGTCCTTTGGTGGCCACCAGCCCACCCGATCGCTCCCGGCTCGCCCCAAACCCGACAGCTCCTGGCGACCCGGTTCAATTGTTTTCCGGCACAGATTTTTATTGCTTCACGACCGCGGAGAAGGTAGCCATTCCTTCGGTGCTCGCTTCGACCTCGCCTCGCTTACACTTCTTCGGGTTTTGGTTTATTGTTTCGCCTTTCGCGCGATCGAGATTTGGTCCGGTCCAGTCCGGCGTTCCAAGGATCGGCACCGGTGCTGTGGTGTTATAAATTTTACGGTGGCCACACTCACGCAGCATTTCCACACGTGCGCGTATCCAGCGTTTTGTCGCCTCCATTTTTAACCAATTCTGCGACACACACACCCAGACACGGAGCGAAGATCGTGTTTCCTCTCAGGGACTAACTGAAGGAAGAACGTAACACACACACACGCTCACGTGCGCGGGCAACACATGCAAATGATAACAATAATAATAGTAATAAAATGGCCCCACGAAGCAATAAAAAGCAGCCAGTGGCAGCGAGTGCCGAGGCGAGCGATTGCCATAAATTGCCACTCGAGCCGGCGCCGAGTCGAGAGCGGAGCCAGCGAAGGGTTCTCGAGCCACCGGAAGCAGCAAACCACCCTTCCGGTGCTCGGCCTGTGTATGGGGGGGGGAGGAACTTCCGTTGCCGTTGTCGGTGTGTGTGCTAAGTGATATCACCTTGCGCTTTCGAATGCGTGTCATGCCAAAAGGCGATGATGGGTATAATTTAGGATTTATCTTGCCACATTTCGCCGCGCCCCGTCGCCACCACTGGGACTGATCCGGTTGGGTGGTTTTGAAGCGATAATTCGATAGGGCACACAAGGTTGGGGACAGGTTGTTAAAGCGTCGTGATTCTAATTGCCGACTGCCGCACGCAACGGTGGGTTGATTTTCGTTGGGTTTTTTTCATGCACATCGGCCACCCATTGGCCACCCATTGGAGTCTAGTGGCTGGGTGTGCTGCGTTAAGTGTGATGAGGTTTTAAATGCCTTTGTAAGCGTTATCGGCATTAGCCATAAATAAGTTGTTAGCATTAAATGGCTGGAAAACGCGAAAACGTCGAAACTTCGTCCTTGAAGCTTTTGTTAATCGGACGTTCGTTTGTTTTTTAGTTGCTTTTGGTCGTGACATCACCGGCTAGGATTTTTAAGGCGATAAGCCAAGTAACACGTTGATGTAATGCTAAACGTTCTAACTGGCGAGTTCGCGGACTGCCTTAGACCCTGAATATGACCTTGAATTTGCAAACGATTGAGCTAGTGTTTGAACTCTTAACAATAATTTAATAATAACTCGAACAACTTTTGGACCTAAGAATTTAAGATTCAGGATCGAAAGACGTAGCAACGCTCAATCGTAAGGTTGGCTGCCATATTGGCCTTACAGCAGTTTTCCAAAGTTTTCTAGCAATCCTACGCCGAAGGTTGCCTAAACATCAAAGGTCGACCACTCAGCACGAAACATTTCATTCCACCATTTTCTCGCTCAATGTCGGGATGTCCGAAAAGAATTCAGTTATCATCGATCTAAAGTTCTCGTGGAATGTAAACGATTTACAAATTCCGCTTTTAATTAGCGGGGCGCTGCGCCATCTAACGACCTGCAGATGCTTTGCTGACAAACCATTTCGAGTAGCTTTCAAAACAGTTTGAAATAAAATTGGCCCAACGGCCACTAGCACATTCCACGATGGAGCGTAACGGAGCCTTGCGCAGCGCATCCCAATCGTTGGCATCGAATTTCTCAGAATAAAAGTTTATGGTGCTCTTTGCCGCCATCGTCTTTCTTCTCAAACTTCCACCCCCCTTCGGAACGGCCTCTGGGAGCGCCCTGTAAAATGGGTTGTTGTTCCCAATCGGCTCTCAAATCCAATTGTTGTAAACCACAATCAAAGATGTTCCCCGGATTGATCGTAAAATCGATCGCCGATAACAGTAATTGACCGTCGCACTGCTCCAAAGGCTCGGCCAATCACCATCCGGCGGATGATCCGCATTATGTACCATTTTTTGCATAAAATGGTGATTAGCATAAAATACCGCCAGATTGGGCCGCATTTTTCTGCGTCGGTTTTACGTTATGATTGAGTCCTTAAAGGCGCTCGTGGTTTGGTAGAGCCATTTCGTCAAACAATTCCTGACGGCCAAATCTCACCACCGCTGGTGTTGGGGTCCTTAATGCTCAGGCGTCCCAAAATTAACACCCCAGCCACACCGACACACACACGCGAGCGGCAGGACACAGTCACCGGCTGTGCATAATGAATTCAGGCGCTCGGCTCAGCCCGCCGCCAGCCAGCCAGGTACGGTGTGTTGCGAAATTGTTTCCCCAAAACTTTGTCTTTGCCGTGTCGCACGGTGGGCGCGCAACATCATCACCATTATGTTGGCCGCATCGGGCGGAAAAATACGCCCCCCGAATCCATTCCGATGGCTGCCACTCTAGGTTGGGTGCCTGTTTTTGTGGGCCAACCTGCCCCAAATGAGCCTCTGCCTGCCTGGGAGAGAGTCTTGAAATTCTTACGCAAAAATGTTGTCGACCTAAAAACGGAAGGCTTCGGAGTGTCAGCCCAGCAACCGGGAGGACCACCAAGCGAAAGAGCAAATCTCGGCGAACCGGGCCGGGCCGGGCGTATGGTAAATATCTTTTGGGATTCTTCACTCCATCAGCCCCGGGACCGGACATGGCCGGGCCCAGGATGGCTGGGCCGCTAGCACTCGGTTGCTCGATGCATGCTTTTTTTTTGTTTGTGATGGGTCGGTATCCGTGAAGGTTTCGGGGCCCTTTTTTCGTGTGGCTCGTGCGTTGATCCTTTTACGGGCCCCGTACCCCGTTCGATGAAGGTATTCTGGCGCCGCCGTCGCCGTCACCGTCGCCGCCGGGTCGACCTTTCGGATGCTTGACGCAATCGTGCTTCGGGCCTTGCGGTTGACGCCCGCCATCCCGGCCCGTTTCCGAATTACAAACGGCCCAACACAATACTATCCTCCGGGCGGAAGTCCGGGCGGTGGTTTACCCAATATCCGTTACCGATTGTCCTCGTCACGGAACTAGCGCTTCTTTTTTCTCTCTCTCTCCCGATTTCTCGTGCTCTCTCTCTCTCTCCGTCTCACTCGCTGGGGCCACTGCACGGCACCAAAAAAAGGATCAAAGGGTCCGTCCTCTGCTCGATTGCAGTTTGCATCTTATCTCATCGGAAAATTTCGGTTCGGAAATCGAATCGAACACACACACACGTGCACGTCTATCCCATCACTGTGGTGCGGCCATGGTGTCACACACCCGCCACGCACGCACGCACTTCCGCCCCTCCGGAACACATGTAAGCCACAAGGATACATGCGTTTTTCGCGTCGCGTCCGTGTTTTCCGTTCTCATGTTCCGCCACGAATTTGCGTCTCACTGGAGCGCACCAACACCACCAAGCACCGGGCGCCACGGGCCAGTCGGCGCACCAAGCCACCAAAAAAATGGACACCTCCCCGTATCGGCCCGATCGATGGAGTCAGCGTTCGGTTCGGTGGTCCTTGTTCGGCTTGCGGACCGCGACGCCGAAAGGACAACACAAAAACGGGCCACCGCAGCCACGGCGCCCCCAACAAAGCAGCGCCGATGATTGATTAGCCTTCCCCGGTTAACCCCCCCAACACACGGTCACATACACGCACACACAGACACACGCACACACAAACAGCACGACACACGCCACGGACTCCGAGAAGTGTGATGGAAGGATGCCAACGGAACGGTTCTACTACCTTTCGCCCGAAGCCTACTCCGAATCCTTTTAATGGATTATGGTTTTTTCTTCTTTTTCGTTTCTCTTTCTCTCTCTTTATCTCACTCTCTTTTCTATTCCACTGGTTTTTTCACTGCGAAAACGTCAAACGTTCGGTGTGACCTCTCAGCAGGCCAACAAAAAACAATACTGAGACTGAGATTGCGGCGGTTGCCTTGGTACCCCGGACACCCGAATGGCGTGAAAAGCTGAACCAAACTGAGCGCAGAGCTGAGCAGAGCATCGTCCTGCAGCAGCGGGCAGCATCACCGATCGGAAAGGACACAACGTCACGCGAGAGCGCCAGAGAGGGATGGCTCCCGAAGCGCACGAAAGAGAACCATCAGCAGCAGCAGCCATCAGCATCATGGCGCTGCTGAGCCTGCGATGGAATGTTCGCTTCCACCGCCACCCGCACCACCACCCCGGGCCATTATTAGGTTCTGGAAAATGTGGGCCATATTTTTGTGTGCGACACGAAACAAACAACAAACTCATGCGCCCGCTCTCTCTCTCTCTCTCTCAGACACATCCTCGGCATCACTCTGGCGCTTTCTGTCCCGTCCGCCCACCGCCCAACCACCCGATGGGCTCGTGTCCTTGCGGTGACTGAGATCGGAGCGTTTCGTGAGTTTTCCCACAAACGGAAAAACGCTGCTTGCGGATGCTCTCTCACCAAAGCTGCGTGAGAGAGCTCGTTCGCGGTACTATTACTGCACAAAATGGACCATGCGTCGACTCTCTCTCTCTCTCTCTCTGTGGTCACTTCCTAGTGGCACCTCTTTGCACTGTGGGGAAAATCGCTGGCCGATAAGAGTAGTTGCTAATGCTAATGACATCCACTAAATCATGATGGAATTTTATTGAATGACAGGAGTTGTTATTTCGCTCCTTAAGTCAGGTTAAAAATGGAATCATTTCGTTGAACACAGTTTTCCAGAAAGCCTTCGTAATGATGCGCAAAATATTGGAAAATCTAAAGGTAATCGATTATTTCTAACACAATTCTTACTACTGATCCCACCGACTGATATTAACTGTTCAATTTAACAGTTTCGTTGTGGTCTAATAAGGCAAAATTACAACCCAATCTAGCGTAACGTTGACGCTTCTGATAGTAAAATATTCTATACCACCCATCGTTGTCAATATAGTAGAATTTTGGTCACGCGTTAAGCCCCAAAAACGACCCAATGTGCTCCGTGGCGGTTACACTGTCATGCTCTCGCTCCTTGCGTTCAATTCGCTCCATAACTGTCATCTCTCAGCGGCACGCCAGAGCATGCGCACCGACCACCGCACGGTGTTATTTGAGAAAGTTTATTATTCAACAAGGAATCGGCTCCTTCCGAAGCGACCGTAAGGCGCAGCGAAAGTTTCCTAACATTAGGCTATGTTTAAATGAACATCGGCACCACTATCTGCGCGATGCTAGCGGTAGACCGTGGAGCGGTTTTTCTCCGACGTACACGGGGCCAGAACCAACGCAATTGGTTCGATGGCTCTCCCAAGAATACTTTATTTAGCATGATGTTGAGCTTGTACCGTAATGGATGAAATAACCTTCGGATGGGATTTATTTTGCTTGCCGTTCGGGGACAGAGCGCGCCGAGCAAAATGTCGCATACTAATCACTACATTTGCATCCACTTTAGTGACGGCATTACGGTACAGAAAGCCGGAGCCATCCTTTAACGGTTCTAAGCCTGTTCTAATGCTGTTGTTATATTCTGGCAATATTCGAATTTGCAATAAATTTAATTAAAATCTTCAAAACATACAAAGCTAACGCGAAACCGAAGACGAAACGGAAGAAAATCGATGCTTCCTCCTTTCGTGTCCACCCGGGGAAGCAATAAATGCTATCACCTCAATAGGACTGTGTGCTAATTGCAGCAATCAATGCAAACGGCCACTAATTTATTCATAGACCTCGCTACCGATACGTGCTGCACGGGCAAATCATGAGCGCTCCTCACACAAGTTCTCCAACTTGCCACAATCGGCCGGTTCGCACAAACTTGCCGACAGCACGTTTAATAGCCCGAAGGACCTACCGGTCCACCGAGGCCGATCTGCAAATTGCCGCTCGGTTGAAACATCAAATATTACGGCCAGCGTCGCCAATAGTTTCCCCAGACCTAACCAGAAAAATGACCCACCCAAAGCTCCAACCAACGAGCGGTACCTGCTGCAACTAATTCCGGCCCACAGTGCCACAGTGCCAGGGTGGTTCAAGACCAAGAATCATAAATTACGGCGGTCACATTTGCGCCTGACAATTGAAATTAAAACTTCACACAAAAACAACATTCCACCGCAGAGGACACACGGGCCCGTGCAAACGGAAATGGGTGTCCTCCATGGGAAAGGATACTCCAAAAAAGCATTACGAAAATTACTGTGCCGACCAGGAAACTTTTGGGCCACAACGAAACGGTGGCTAACCCTCCCACACACTCTGGCGTGGGCAATGCGTAGGCACTCCGGCGAAGAAGGATATGTTAACACATGCACACTGGCACCTCCGTCGAGACTTCGCCGTCGTGCAGTGGATTTCCGACAGTGATTATAAAGTATCCACTTTTCCCGATCAGAAAGGCAGAGAGGGAATAAAACAATGAGAGAGGGAGCGAGACAGCGAGCGAGCATCCAGTAATGGGTCTTGACTTCGCGTCATCCTTCGGCAGGAAGGCCCAGCCCCGGAGGTTAAATAGTTTTCGAGTGAGTGAGAATTTAAATTTAATTAAAAGGATATTAACGCTCGACAAACTTCGGTCGCCCGGTGGCGGAAGTTGTGTGCTCACATGTGTGATCCGACAACGTAGCCTCCGGGAGGCCCTGGCTCCGGGAGGCTCCGGGAAAAAAGAGTGTCCTCTTCACACTTTCGGGTCTGCTAGTGCCTTGAGAATCTTGAGACAATTTGCGGCGGGAACCAAGCAGGATCGCACATGCCCCGGGACGGCTGAGTGTGAGTCCAACAAAATTACGGGATTACGACATACTAAAATTAGGCTTCCTCGCTCGTTCGCTCGCTCGCTCGCTAGTGGCCGGGTCTGGTAGCCCGAGAGGTGATTTGTATACCCGGCCCGGTCTGGTACGTGTGCGATTACTACGGAAAACGATTAAGTTCATTACGGCCGATGGCACTAGTCGGCGCAGGCTATATTTTCCGTAAGTCTTACACTGTCCCGTACGACTCGTAGCTCAGCCGCGATGGATGGCCGCCACGGACGACGCAAGCCCCGTCCTTAGCCACGTTCCCTGGTTCCCCCGTTGTCGGTCGCGAAACGCAAAGCATAATGCGCGTATTACATCGCGCAAAGGCAGCAAAGGCGAATTAAAACATAAGTAGATAATCTTTTGCTCAGACATCGTTCAGACGCCCGGCAGAACAATATTGATAATTAATTTTATTCCACAAGATTCGGACCGCCCGCCATACGTGAGTGGGAAGCAATTAGAGACCAAAGCTGGGCGTTACTTGTGAAGCACCACATTTCGACAGAATCGTAATCCGCCAAATGGGCCCATGGGCGTGATTTGGCTTTGAAAGAGGATCTATTTGCTAGTGGGCTTGAAACGGGTTCCAATTTTGTTTCTGAAACTCGAAACCTCCGTTGGAGTTTGATGCTGGCGGATTGCTGGCTGGCTGGCGGTAGGAATCTATGCCAAAGAATGGCGAGTAGCCATTTCATCTGTTCATTAATACAGCTCGTATTTTCGATCGTTTAAAACAATCAACAATCAGGAAAGTGAAATTTTATTCATAACCTCCAGATTTAGAACTTTTGTTGTACTGCTCAAACAGTCCAGTCTTTTTCAATCATGGATTCTGCACCAACTCATTTTCTTTCTCACCTCAATTCCTCTCATAACAGTAATAGAACCTCATTTTGTAACGATAGGCGATATTAATGCCACAGTAATTTTAACCAAAAATGTGTTACCCTGAGAAAAAGTTTTCAATATTCATTCAAAATTTTAAATATACATTATTGAATGGTTGACTCAGCAAAGCTTGCCTAGGCTTCAACTGTTGGAAGGTACCACGTAGTGTTGGATCAACCACATCCTAATTGGGGCACAATAATGTAGCAATCACTTCCGCTCATCCGGCAACATACACGCTCTTTAAACAACCAGCAACAGATCCTATTTCGGTATCGCTGATATTGCAAAATAATTCCTTGCGTAAAGGTTTTTTCAGAAAATAACATTCGATATGCCTGCTAACAAAACAGCATAAATGGTGGAAATTAAGTAGAGGGCTGAAAAGATCAAATCAAAAGTAAGCAATTACAGGAACTGTGCGAAAGTTACTGTATTTCAAAGCAACACTCTTATTAGTCTTCCAAAGCGTAGGGTTACTGCAACTAATAAAACATTTAAAGGCTCCTCTCCGTCATTTTCTGTTCGCTCGGAAAACCACAGACTTCCGGTGCGGTGAACCAATTTGTCACCGAGCCGTGTGCTGTGAACTTCTAAATTTCAATTAAAAATATGCAGTACCCCTGAAAATTCATCTTCACCGCGGGCCCAGAGCCGGGCCAGAATTCCTACGGGGGGCCAGCAAACAATTGCATTGCATATTTAACCTGTTTTCTCAACCTGGCACCAGGGCCGCAGCCAAGCGTCACAAGCCGCCCAGATGCAGGCAATCGATATGCTAACCGGTGGACGACCGGTCGGTCGCGCCGAGCAACGACGACCGAGCTGGGCGCACTTCGCACCGGAAAAATAGACCACCAACTCGGGACGGCAACGAAATTAACACACCTACGAAGCGCCGCACCGGAGTGGAGAATTAATAAATTTAATAAACTTTGCCCGCAACACCTAGCACCGGGCCAGTCCGGGCGAGATGGCCGGTCTGGCCGGCAGATGCTGAAGTTTTTTACAGGTCTGAAGGCCACCGCCAGAAGGTGGATCGATGGATGCGACCGGGTGAAGCCGGCCGGGAGCACCGGAGAAAGTTGAAGTTCCGGTCGCATCCGATGTGGATGCGATGGCTTCACCAACGACGACGTGAGTGCCACAAACAATGTTTCGCCGCTGCGCTGCCTCGTCGTCCACATCGGGACCGGGTCATCAGCTCCGTTGGTGGACGTGGACCCAGTAATGATAATTAAAACTGTGCTGTCCGGATCAAAACGCCGCCGGGCGATATGATTCCCGAAGCCCGAGCACCCCCAAAAAAAAGGGAGCCCCATTTCACACAACGGAAAATAATCTGATTTCGACGCTTTTTCGTGCTGCACTAAGTGGGACGCTTATGTACAAGCGTTCGAGTGGCAACACTCGGGTTGCGAGGTTTTGCACCGGCCCTACAGTTCATTACCGGCGCCATGTTGTTGCAAAAGTGCAGCGCCGATGATGACTTAGAAGTGGTCCGTTCTCGTGCCGAAGTTTACGAGTTGGTTAAGATAGGTGGCCCAAGAGTGGAAACTCTCCAGCGAAACAGTGCCGTGAAAGTGTTTCAGCGCATTAAAAGTGTGTGGCAACACTTTCGATAACTTTTTTGTGCGGTTCAGAGTTTGAGCTCTCTCAAGAGTCATTTTAATTGGTTCGAAAATTACCGGCCAACCGGCATTGGTGCCAATGCTTTATGTTGTACTCTCTACAGTTCGTTCACATGAAAATGCTTCACTGCGGACAAAAAGAGAGCAAAGGTTTGCCTAGCTGCAAAAAATTGTCAACGTACATGGGAAAGTGGTTACAATTACAATTGATTGTTCTCAGTCAGCACTGTTTGGGGCTGTAAACGGCAAAATAGATTGTGAATTGAGTACATGACATGAATTGATTAATTGATTAATTTTTAAAATGATCCCGCGGGTCATATATGGGAAACACATCTCCGAGCAACCACGGTTGGGTGCCAGACCCGCAAGAATCCGGCCCGCTCGCCGGTTGTGTGATCATCCCGCGATTGGGTTCGGTTCGGTGAAACCACTCGAAAATCAAACCCATCAACAATTAGCCCCGGGAAGGTAATTGCATTAAATCGCAGACTTATTAATTTATTCATGCCATTTATTTCATGGCGGGCGCACAAAATGGCAGCCACAAATACACCGGAACTGGCGAACCTTCCGCGGACGGATGCTGGCTATTTGCATAGTTATGCGAGTTCATTCCCTGTTCGTCGGGTCATTCTCGTGCCCTTTCGTCAAAAAAAAAAACACGGGAATCGGCATAGAAATATGGGCCAAACCCAGAACTAAGCCGATAAACATGGCAAAAACATGGCTCCGTCTCCCTCTTCGGCTGGCGTGATACAGGAAAAAGGATAAGTTTTGATAAAGTTGAACAGTTGAATGCAAAAAGTGCAGTTGCATTTTAAACCGCCTGTTAGTGTTACACATGCCAACAACGCCGGGTTCGCCGGGTGTACAAAAACGTCAATTGAAAAAAAAACTGGTGAAATACATGCTGCAAATGGATTAATCAAATTTTAATTTGCACATTCCAATAAACAAGCGCAACACATGAACACACAGCCGCGCGGCTGCACAACACGATGAAAATCTACACCGCGGCAAACTGTTTGGATGCAAAAAAGAAAATCAGCCTCATATACACGGCACGGTTTTGAATAATTGACACATTCTGCCTGGTGGGTTCTGGTGGGTCTCAATTTTTGTTTTTTTTTTTCTGTCGTACGCTAGCGCAACGCAACATGCAAACTTTAAGCTAGCCGAAACATGCTCCATTTAATGAAACATGCTGCATTTTATGAGTTTCCGGCACCGATTAAGGTCATCCATCAAACGTGCCGGACAGTGCGGCGGATAAACGTGAAGCATTACAAGCATTCCACAAACGCTCATCGCTGAAGCGGATTCAGGTTAATTTGCATGCTGCAAATTGAGCTTAATGAACGAATTGTGATAGTTAATTTGTTTGATGGTGCGGAGAGGAGCGGGTACATCATTTGGTGGTCAGCTCGCCCGAATTCGAAGCCAGAAGTCAGCGGAGCGCGCTCTGCTGGCAGCTTGTACGAAAGCTTTTTGCGGAGAGCTTTCGGTGTTCGTTTGACTGAAAGCTCTTTGACGGGCGAGGGCAACATCCGGCAGAACAATATTTGAAAATCGAACGGCAATACATAATATTAGTTTTAGTTGCCACATAAAAAACATTCACACTCGGTCTCTTCCGGAAAGTCCACAGATTGCATTTAACAACATAATTACCATCGTTCAACATGCATATTAAATATTGGCTTGAGGCTTAAAACTGACATTACTGAAAGAAACATTGTTTGCTAAACTTTCCTATGACGCTGGACAACCTTCCTTAAGAAGAGAAATGATGCTAATAAGTTTCTGGACTTACATCAGTGCCTAACATTTTATTATACTTTCTTCGTTGGCATGGAAACAATAGAAACAAATGGAACTTTCTTGCTACACGGGGCAGCATTGCTGTTGCAAACCCTTAAAGGCAAAGCTAAATTTGAAGCTGCCAAAGTTGGTCTACGAACCTTACTCCAGCTATGGTTTGAACAGTTTTTGAGTTTCCCAACCGAAAAAAATCTTTTTCAAATATTCAATATTGTCGCAATCACAATCACGCATTCCAGACGGAGGATCACACCTAATAACCAGGAGAACATGTAGTGAAAGAAGCATTACTTAAACATTATTCCAAGAAAAAAGAACAGAATACGGTAATTTAGAGGCAACTTTTCTGTTGAAATCTGCAAATATTAACCCTTTCTCTGGCAAATTTCAGCAACTACTCTACTGCACGCACCCCGCCAGTTATTGGCGTTTGGAAGGTGGGTTCCATTTTTTTCCCCACTCCTGCACCGCGTCGCGTTGACCTTCCGTGCGGTCAGCGTGCTCGCTCACGAGACACCCCCGTGACGTCATCAGTGATCGGTCAATCGTCGACCGTGTTCCGGTGGCGCCGCGATCGCGAACCACGAGCAGTGCACGATCGACGCCTCACACGAACACAACCGCAAGCTAAATAACAACAGCAACAGTAGTAATGTTGCTGGTCTTAGTGACCGCCTTTCGCCGCAACAAACTCAGATGCGCGATGCCGTCTTCGCAGTCTTGAGTGCGGTTCTCTTGAGCAGGTTCGGCAGTCGCCCGATCTCGTCGGTGCGTTTTCGACACTGTGCGACCCCCACGCGAGACACAACGCCAACATAAGAACGCCTCGCGATAGAGGTTCGTAGTGCCGAGTGCGATGATCAAAGCCCCGAACCATTATTTGGGTGAAATTACTCACCAGCCCAATTGCAGTGAAGAGTTCACTCTTGTACCGCATGCGCGTTTCCGCGGTCGTGTGCTTGTCTAAGGGTGTTTTTTTGTGGTGCAATGGTGCACACATACGCGCGAAAAAGGGGTGCAAAAATATCGCCAAATTGATCGCCGCAACGAGGCGATCGAGCTGTTCGCGTGTCGTGTAGGTGCGAAGTACATGCTAACGCTTCCGGCGAGTGTGAGGAACCAGTCAGATTTTGGAGAAAAATTACGGACTCCGAGAAAACGCTCCCCATCATGAAGATGATCGCGCGTGAGGCCACGGCGGCAGTACGGCTGCTAAAAAACAAATATTTGGTTGGCGAGCTAAAAATAGGCCCCAGACCAGTGCTCATTTTCCCGCGAGTAGTACGCCGTGGATAAGAAAATTCTGTGTGCTGCTTGTGTTTGTGTACTGCAGCAAAGAAAAATGTGTTGATGGAATTTCCCTCTTCTGGTTGTTTTACTCGTCCTGTTAATAATAATAAGCTGATTTCAACAACAGCATCCCAAGTGACTCATTCGACACCTCATAAGACATCTATCTCGCTCGAACGAAGCGTCTTGGTGACAATGGAACGTATCGGTACCGGTTCCAGTGATATTCCCAAATGATTCATGTGCCGCTGACCACCTCACCAAAAACTATCACTTCGAACGGACTTTCTTGGTCCGCGGACCTTCTGCTTCCCAAGATCATGAGGATAGTCATGAAAGCGCCGGCGTGATGGCAACACGGACGTGGTTCACCAACTCATCTGCTAGCAAATCATCGCTCCATCGGGACTAGAGCAAAACAAAATAACAACAACCGTGCCCGTGTTTCCACAATAATGAACACACACGCACAAAGAGAAGCAACAGTACCATAGTTGATGGCCGCACCATCTCGCAATGTAGAGAAATTTCTACACGGCCTCACAGTCTCACCCCAAAGAGTCTGCCCGCGACGAATGGCTTTCAACAACCCTCCGACAGCGTCACGGGCTTGTACCCTTCAGCCACGATCGGCGCCCGCGATCGGTCCGAGGTCCGCTTTCGTCAGCTGTTTGGTAAACTGTGCCCCCGCCATCGCCACGCTGGTAATGACCGAGGCCGAGCAGTATCAGTTGATCCGGTTTCTGGATTACTCGGACTCGGCTCACTCAGATGCACCTGGGATGCAAGCGGCCTCTGGACCCGTGACGAGGCGTTTTATTTTGTCCGGCGGAATCATTTTGTATTTTTCCGTTTCGATTTGAATTAACTCGCATCATTACATTAATTCGTTTTACACTAGAATTTTTTTTGCATTTAAAATAATTATATTTTTCCCTTTAAAAGGGTTGACGAGGGTCAACTTTTTGGAAGCTAAAATTGTAATTTTAATTAAAACGGTGCCGTAATTTGGTATACTTTTAACTGGTCCTGATTGGTTACCGCGCCGTTTTGATGTAACTAGCTCTTATGAATGAACTACGTTACCTGAAACACCGAATGGCCACTGAAAGTTAATGAATAGTGAAGCATGTGCGTAAAAGCTACGTGTTACCCCGTCCTTGGTGCGAAACGAATGTCGTCACGGAGGTGAGATGTGTAACCCTGGGGCACATGTTTGCATTTGAGATAAAAAGCAACAAACCAGAGATAACGTACGAGGTGTGTGTGTTGTGCGGTCTTATATTATCCCATATCCTTCGTCTGTTGTAGTACGGCGATTAATTTTCAGACGCAATACCTTTTATAACGCAGCACACCTTACCGATTTGTATTGGATACAACATGCTGAAGAAAAAAATCGAAAAAGAAAATCAAAACTATATTTAAAACGACCGTAGACAGCGGCGGTAGGTGCGTTATCGCCAACGGCGTCTTATCGCTCTGCGAGTAGTAGCACTTCGAACAGAAACTAACCCAACCAGCCAGCAAAAAAGGAACCCCCTTTGGACGTTACTTCATGTTGTTGTGTATACCACACTCTGGCGAGAGCGAAAAGAAAGGGCAAAAATCACTACTTCGCTTGATACACTCGACGGACTTTAGAGCGTTTTTTTTTGCGCCCGCCCGGTAATTTGCTAATGATCACCGAACGTGACTCGAGCGTGAGCATCCGAAGGGTTGGTCGAAGACAGAGCTCGGTCCGATCGCACCGATGTGCGATAGTGCACATCGGTGCATCATCGCCATCGGTGCTGTAGTGAAACTAATCGCATGCTTTCGTAACTGTCCGAGTGACACTTTGCGGTCAGCCTGAGGCGTGGACATCACGGGCACGAAATGTTGGGGTAAAACAAGTAAAACACACTCAATCACAACACCCGTCGTGCTCGTGGTGTTGGTGCCCATCGAGGGCTCAAACCTGGACCTGGAAGGTGATAAGATAAACCCGCACGGTGTGCACTGATAAACGGGCATTCTCTAACGGGCAGCCCGGCTGAACTGTGTGTCGTTTCTCGATCAGCAGGTTTCTAGTGTTCCGCACGGGTCCACCCCCCGCTCCGGCTCCGGTGGCAGCTCTCGTATGAAACTCACGATCCGTGCCACCCCGCCCAAAAAAGTGTCAAAAGCGCGTGGGGTTGGCAAATTATCCCCTTGCAAAGTGAACCGGCACGAGTGTTAGAAAACAAAAAGGAAAACAAGAGTGTCCGAAAAAAAAAACAAATTGCGGTGCTAACGACGCGCCGAATGACATCATCCCCGCGGGGGGCGGGACGTCCAAAATTGTAAGCAACCACACACCACATCCGGTCTCGGAGCCGGTGCCACCCGGTCCAAAATGACCGATCTGTCGTGCCAGAATGGTGGCTCGACGAGCAGCATCTACGACTACCCGGAGCATCTGAATCCGTTCTACGAGGACGAGAACCACAAGCGGCTACGCTTCTGGAACCCCAAGCCGGCGGCCCACGGCCGGTCTCAGCGCCGCGGTAGCCTGTCGAGCTTGCGCGACGGACTTCGCGAGCTGTGGTAAGTGTCACCGCGCCATCCTCACTCTAATTAGCTTATTTATGGCCGCCAGCTTGGAAATGATAATTTTATCAAGCGGCGCAACGGGCGGCTTCGTGCCTGTTGGCATCAACGTATCAACGCGATGTCTCCACATTACCTACGGCGAGGAGTGCTCTCCGGGAAGCCGGGAAGAAAATGGAGTTACATCATCGTCATGCAAGAAATTGCGCGTCCCCCCCAGGAAGGGTCTGTTAGAATCATCAGATGTGCCAATGAAATCGTTTTTAACAGTATCCGCCAGAATTAGATCTCCGGAGGTGTTTATGTTGTTTAATGGTTCCCCGGATCTTTAGAGACTGGACAAGTTTCCAACAAATCGTCCAATTCTAGTTGTACTACCAACCCGGTGACGCTTTATTAGGTTCTTGCTGCTCTAACGCTTTCCCTGGTCCGTGCTGTGACCCACTCCGGGTGCCACCGGTAGATGGGCACCCTGCGCCCGAAAGCCGCCTTCATCCGCGCTCCACTGGGTGCTGATCGGCGTTCCGTCCGGGGCGATGTAGGAGTAGGTGCCGTGCTGTACCACCACCGTCGCCTGCTGCGTTCCCCCGTTTGCGTCTGGTACGTCGATGGTTTTTACCACGCCTTGGTCCTCCACCTTGCTTCCGTCGGCCGATTCGTAGGCCGAAACGAAGCTGCCGTCCGATTCCCGGGTCGCACTCTGGCTGACGATGGCCACCGGTGTTGTGGAACCATCGCGTGGTGCACCGTCAACGGTAGCCGACAGGACCTGCAGCAGGACAAGCAGCGCTCCCACGGTCGTCACCCTAACGAGCGGTCCTTCAAACATTCTGGCTCAAATTTCTCGTCTATCACCTTGTGACTGAACTGCGGTTTGATGGAGTGAAGATGTTTTATATCTTCGGGTTCGGGTGGCCAGCTTTCCTGCTCCCCTCTCGCTCGGTGAGAGGTCGGGAAATGTTGTGCAAAATACATATCGCGTTCTGATGTGCTAAACTGTTGGGCGTGCTGTCGGTAGCCTTGCACTACATTTGTCTTAGGTTTTGGTCGACGGTGGCCATGAGTGTTACCTAACCTAAAACGCTCCCCGCACTTTGGGATGCACTGGATTATTCTCCGTTTACTCCGTACATGGCGGTAGATGACACTCTCTTTCATGAGTCCACCTTTTTTTCTATTTGATTACTTCATTCGCTCCTATTACTTTTATCCACAATCGTGATCGTGGGTGTCGCAAACAATCTGCATGAAAACAATCGTCGCCATTCCTCGAATCGGCTCCGGGGGCCCACATGTCTAGTAGGGAGCGCCCCACGCGCCGATGGCCACGACGAACGGGGTTGGTTGGGTTGGGTTCATGCGAAAACATCATTTCTAAATTTAGCGTGGCTTAGTACGCGGCCCATTTCTCTGTCGCTTCTCAAGAGGCAACAAAACCAATGCGTCCAGATTTGGATTTATTGCTCGAAACGACTCCTGATGACTCATATGAGTTCGTGGTGGTGTGATGGGTTAACGATTTTGGAAAGAATTGTTTACTCAAGGTTCCCACCTTTTTTCTCTCCAGATCGTTCTGAACTCGATCTTCTGTTTACAATCTTTCTATCACAAGTGTTGCCTATATTACGCTACGTTTTTAAATCCTGCTTAACTGAAGCGCCACAGATCTTCAAGAACCGTATAGTTATTAAAAGCATTTGAGTAAAGCACTTTGTCTGCAAATGCTTTCAATGGGTGTGTGGGAAGAGGCAACAATTCCGAAACATATACCGTTCTAATAACGGGTTACAAGCACCACCAAATGTAACCGTCAAAGTTTACGAGACCAATAATGCGACTCAGCGACCGTTACAAAAAGCAACAGCGCCTATGGCTCTGGGGAGACCCCAATCGTGGCCTTGGTCCGTTGGACAGCATGAGCTCGGGTTGTACCGCTCTACCCATTCTTCCGGTGCATCCGAGCTTAGGCAACGGTTGAGGTTGGGCTGTGCGCCGCCATGAGCTCGTGCCAATTTCTTATGCATATCATTTTTCGCTCCCCTTCAATCAAGAACATTATTCGAGTGCAGTGCCGATGTTGCTGGCGCTCCTACACACCGCACCCGGGAACGACGGCGAGGGCAGATAAATCAAGGCACATTTAAGCCACTACACTACGCTCCTCGCACAGTTTAAGTGCCATTGAATGGTATTTTTCTTCCGCCATTACGATCAACCCGTATCTCACGAGGCGGCCGTGCTGCGAACTGCGGCAAACTTGAGCACAAATATGATGTGCTGAATACTTGTCCAGAAACTTGTTTGCCTTGCCCACCGGTAGGGGTTAAACCGACCAGCTGGCAGTGCGAGTGAACCGTAGATCGCTCCGGTATGGAAACTCGGTTCAGAAATGTTAAGTTTGACAGTGCGCCGCTCGGTACCATCTCGGTCGGGTGCCACTTTCCAACGACAGCTACTACCGGTCGATGCATTGTATGATAATGAAACAAGTATTTGCCCCGCCAGCCGGCTTGTCGGCGATCACCTAGATACGCGTGATCGTCGGCGGTTTCTATCAAGACACTGCGCGGTACGGCCCGGCCATTCAACGAGGCCTTCTCTACGCTGCACCAGTACGTACTGTGGCGTACCAGACTAATTGAAATGCGACCTCCATTCGGTTTGCGCCGAGAGAGTCCACAGGCCGCGCCTGAGCCTACTCGTGTCAAGTTCAGCGAAGCCCGTCGATGACTGCGGCGGGAGGTGAAATTTTAATTGAACCACTCAGCCGGTCGGTTTCCAACAATGTTTGGCACGCTAATAAATAATTGTCGGTCCAGAAACAAGATCGACGCGGGGAGCAAGCCAATCGATAGCCATTGTCTCGTCTGGATCGTCGGAGATCTGAGACCCAGTTCGTTCCCGGGCAATTACGCGAGAGTGCGAATGATTGGTCCCATTAAGTTCCTTATCTTCTTTATCCGCCCGCAGGCTATACTCATCGGTACGCTTCGGCAAGAAGCGCTCATCGACGCTGGGGATCAACAAAACGTCCGAGAGTCCACCGCCACTGCGAAGGGATGCTTACGAGACTGATACGTACGCGACCATCGCAAGTAGCAGTGCCGCCGGCTACCGGAACACCGTCAATGTTGTGCCCGGGCGCGAGACGGTGCGTGAAAGCCAGTCGTACACCACCACCCCGCTATTTGTGCGTCACTCCCGGTACCGTACTTCGCTTCAAGATCGCCCAAAGGTAAGCCCGCACCACAGTGCCCTAGGTTAGGGTCTAATCACGAATACCGCTTCAGGAGAACGACGGAATTGGATTCACGCGAAACGACCAATACCGCAGCACCATCCAAAACGGGTTCTCAACGTACAGTACCGGAATGGTGACATCTACTCCTCGAAAAAAGAGAGTAGCCCCGGCCCTACCTTACGGGTAAGATTCTTCCTCCACCGATTATCTCGATCGATCGATAATTTAACAATATCTTCACCCGCAGCACCACGCCACGTGTACCGCAGCAGCACCACAGCAATCCGTTCGATGACGAAATGGACTACGAAACAGATACGATGTCCACGATCAGCATGGATGACAGCGCTTCCTACAGTGAAACCTTGAGATCGCGCAAAACTGGCACTAAAACACGCACCAAGCGAAGGGCTCCGCCACCGCCGCCCGTCACCGTGGTGAGTAGATTTTTGGAATCCTAGAAAATGGTCGTCGCCTATATGCTCTCTTGCTTTGCAGTCCCCATCGTACCATCCACACGCGATTGACGTTTCTACGCCGGAGGACACTCAAAACGAGGACCTACGGAATCTGACGGCCGAGATTGAAAGTTTCGTCCGGATAACCACCACGGCCGGCGGTGCTAACGGTTCCAGCAGTGAGTCGCAAACCACCAACGCCACCGTTGTGCAGACAAACGGTGGTCCGTCGAGGTGCGATTTAAACAATAATAATGCCCAACCGACGGAAATTCCGACGACCGTGTCGACGATCGAGAGCGAATTGGTGGTACAGGAAGCTCAAACAGCTCCAGTTCCTGTTAATGTTCCTAAGGAAACGAACGTATCGACATCGGCAGATGCGACCGTTAGCCGTACCCATACGGCCACAGTTCCCAACGGTGCCAATGTTCCTGAGGAAACGATCGTCGTGACATCAACAGAGATTACGGGAAACGGTGGCCAAGTGAAGGCAATAGAACCTGTGCCATCAGAAGCACCCCAGCGGGCTGCACCTTCTACGGCCGTGATCAGCAGCATGGAGATTGAAACGGTGGTTGAATCAAATGCGAACCGTCTAAGCCCAACACCTGTGCCGAGGAAGAAGTCGGAGAAAACGGACAAACCGATAAAAGCGGAAATAACAGCAACTGAACCACCAGCCCAACCAACGAATCCTGTTGCCACGCGCGAAGTTGAGATCGATTTTGAACAGCTAGCCCTTCCGGCCACTCCCGTCCCAACGAGACGATCGAACCGTGAAAGGTACATGGCGCAGCAGGTTACTAGGGTGGCGGAAAAGCCGGTTGTACCGAAGCCAATCTTGCCACCGCCGACAGGCGATGACGACGAAGAGGGCCCGACGACGACGATCATTGTGGACAATTTGCACTACAAACTGAAGGTGGCACCGATCCACACGGAGATTGACACAAAGATCGAGTCCGCCCGGATGAAGATCAGCGAATCGACGGGGAATATTACAACGGCCGTAAGCGAAAACGGGACAACCGAGCGGCGACGCTCAGTCCGGGACATCATCGAGTCGATCAACAAGAGTCAGAGCATGCTGAAGTTCAGCCACGATCAGTCCAGCAACAGCCTGCACTCCACCCAGTCTACCGACAGTATGGTACGCAACATCCGCGAACTGAACGAGCGGGAAAAGGAGATACAAACCCTGCTGCATGATATAGATAGCTCGTACGGTGCGGCTGGTTACCCACAGATCACGCAGGCCGGTACGTCTCAGGACGAGGGAGCGTCCCAGTATCGGGTGCTCACCATTCCGACTGGCCGGGGATCGTACTACGACAATTTGACGGACGATAATCTGAATGCGAACCTCGATGACAGGAACAATGCGTACGGGGCGGCCGGTGGTCGGGTGAAAAAGAGTCCCACCAAAACTCTGACCCTTGGCGAAGCGAACGAAGATCACCAGTTCCAGGACTGCATAAACTGGAATCCTGTACCTAAACCGAGGCGCACTCATGCGCTGTCGGAGGGCATACCAACGGTGGGTAGTGAACGGTCGTCCCGGACCGTAACCAACGCGTCATAGACGGGAAAATGTACTTGGGATGCTTCGATCCGTAGTGTTGGGAGATTCGCTTTTCTATTCGCTGTTTCTAGTTTCGATACCGTTAGGTGTGTGATTGTGCTTTAGGCTAAAAGTAGAATAAAATTCATGTTTCGTTGTACTCTATTTATAGAACAAAGTAAGGCGTTCTCAGTGTTTATCTTGCTTGTGTTAATGGTATTTTATTATTAGTTGATAACCCAGTCGAATTCCGTAACTTAGTTGCGTTATAAATAGTTTGCGTGTGAAAAAGGGTAGAATGTGTATAATTTGTGCCACACACCGCAAAGGCTTCGGGCAAAGTGTCGAACGAAATGGAATGGCCTTTCACAGCTCATCGTCCAGCGAGAACTCTTCCGGAGGAAAATCGCCCACCTCGACCGCTTTCAGCGTTACGAAGCTACCATATTTGGGCGGACAGTCGAAATATCGTTTCCCGTTGACGCTGCCATCGTTCACTCCGAGCGGTTCGTCGAATTTTACGCCGAAGAAAAGTCCTGGCTTACCCTCGAGTTCCCCCTTGTACAGGACCGTTCCCAGCCGGGTGGGGTGCCCCTTGGTGGTGACCCGGCACCTTGCACCGACCGCGGTTTCGTCGATCTTCTTCTGGTCTTCCGCTTCCTGGCGCTTGCGATCCTCCTCCAGTTTGGCCATCTCCGCCTCGTTGTACTTGCCGAGCTTGTTCTTCCGCAGGAAGCTCCGAACACTGTCCGACTTCTTGTCGTACTCCTCCGTGCTGAGCTCAAACTTGGCCACGTTCTCCTGGACGAACTGGAAGTGGTCGATCACGTGTACCCTCATGCCGTCTTCGACCGGGTACGATCCGAGCAGTCGGCTGTCGCTGTCCAGCTTACACACCAACCGATCCCCACTGTACAGCTCCAGCTGCATCGTTCCGGCAGATCCGCCGGTGATCGGTTCCAGCTTCACTTTAAACTCGTTTACCGTCTGCGAGCGGCTGTACTTGCGTTCGAACGAAATGGCATCGTTGTGCGAATTGGAAATGTTGATAGTGACCGAATCGGAGGTCTCTCCGCCGTTGCCGATATTCGTCATGCCGGTAGGATTTAATTCTGTTCCGGCGTGTTGTTCCAGAAGGATGTTGAATCACCTCACGTAAAATGCTCAGCAAAACAAGAAACAAACAAAAACAAGACAAGCAACTGTCAAAAGTGACGTCTGTTGTGTTACTTCTGACGTTAACTTTACGGAGTTCTCATTTGAATGGACAGTTGCGATTCACCATTTGCTTTTATTGTAATTAAGAAATTCGTTGCAAGTTTCAGCACTTTCTACCGTCGATACGATAATCAGAAGACAGTTACGTTGTTTTTAATTCGTGTATATCTTTCTCCAAAGAGGTGGTCAGGCTTGAATGTTCGAAGAAAGGACACCAACTGGTCTTCAAGAAAAGTAACGTAAAGGACACTTTATTGACACACAAGTGTTTCATTTAATACGTTGTTTGTTTCAGTTCATTGTATATCCGTACATGCATAGTTAACAATATGATTGCATCGATGCCGATTGGCAAGCCAAACCGTGACCATCGCCCGCTCGCTTACGCCTCCAATTGCGGTTTGTATTTTTTCATCTCCGTCTCGAGATATTTACAAAACCGCCCCAAATTCGTGCGCACCGTCGTCACCGCCGGATACCGATCGCCCAGCTGTCGCTTGTTGCGCCTCAACTTGTCTCGCATAGCGCGATCGAGCTGCTTGCACTTCGCTACCATTCCCAGCTCGTGCACGATCGCATACCAATCGTTGTCGGCGAATACATCCATGAGCGAGTCCAGTGCTTCGGCCAGCACCCACACGTCGTCCTCGGTGGCACAGGTATTGAGCACAAAATCAATGATCGTTTTTACCAGCTTTTCCGGCAGTAGGCAACCCAGAATGCCCAGCATTCGTAGCCAGTTCGCACGTATTTCCGCGTCCTCGCAGCCAACCACACCGTTTAGCATCAACTGTAGATCCGTTTCCGTCATCTGATGGAAAAGTTCCGGGTTCGGGCGGAGATGTTCCAGCGTGGCGCGCATCAGCGAAGTGGAGGCCTCCAGCAGCTTCACATTGTGCTGTCCCTGAAACACTTGCTGGCCCAGATCAATCCACACACTGTAAACGGCAGCCGGGCCACCCAGATCATCCGTCGTGACGTTGTTGCACAGATTGTGCAAACACAGCATGGCCGATATACGCAACGAGTCCAGCTTTTTCTGTGTGCCACGCTCCGACTCCATCAAAATCTGTTGCACGTTCTCTGGCACTGGTTGAGCCTTTTGCCACAGCTTTTCTACCAGCCCCAGCGATCGGATAGCTTCCAGCACTTCGACCGGAACTTTGTCAGTGTTTTCTACGCTCCCGTTCAGCTCATTTGCTGCATCATAATCGCACACACTCTCCGCATCGGACCCGTTATTCTCGTTGTCACTACCCTCTCGCTGTCCATCCTCATCGCCGTCATCGTCATCGGTCGAGCAAATGTTGGTCATTATTTCGGCCGCTATTCTTTGTGCCTGCAGCAACCAGCCAACGCTACGCACTTCCTGCTCTCCCTCCGACGGGAGATCAGCCTTGCGGCGTCGCTGATGTGATTGGGCTTCGGTTTCTTCTTCGATCGGCATGTCGTCCATCACCTCCAGGTCAACCACGTCTCTGGACGGAAGCAGAGGCAACATACTGGTCATATTACCCAGCGCCGTCCGATGGTTCGGCTCGAGTGTCTTAGAGACGGCAAGCAAAATCGGGCCCAAATGACTGCTCAGTAGAGCGGGCACATTGCAAATGATGCCGGCAGCAACCGTACGAAGAAGGATCGCTGCATTGTCTAACCCTTCCAGGACGAGCAGCGAAGAAAGTTCCGACCCATGGTTCGCCAGTACTTGCCAGCAGGTTGTGTTGTCTTCCGACACGACTAGCAAACATTGTGCTACGGCGATCGCTGCAAAGGAAATTATTGCTGTCATTAGTACCGAGCGCATTCGAGTGTCCGAAGGATCTTACTGATTTCGTGGCCGTAAACAGTGTGGTCAAGGAAGGCAACGAAGCGTTCCAGCACCTGTGTTTGGTTGAGTGCGTTCAACGCGTCGGTTGTGCTTTCGCAAAGATTCCACAACAAGTTGACCGCCTGCAGGAACGTGTCCGCGTGTTCGTCCATTTGGTTTTGCATGTTCGAATCGAATTTAGGAGTCCATTGCGATCCGCCAGTGTACCGGTGCAGCAGGGCAAGCAGCGGAGTAAGTACGTCCTGATCGACCATAAACTCGCACAGTTCCACACTGAGGGTAGACAGGTTCCGCAGTGCTCCGGCGGTCGCATGCCGGACACTCTGGTCCGAATCGACCAGCAGTGCCGAACAGATACGTATCAGGTTGTTCTCTACCACTTCGGCCAAATTTACCTCCCCCTGGCAGATCGTGGCAAGCGATTGCAGGCCGCACAGCTTTTCTTCCGTTACCGACGACTCCAGCTGCTCGACGATCGCCTCGATCGGAGTACCAGATTTTTCCTCTTCGTCGGCCGCTAGCCCACGTTCGATGAGCGCACTCACGTCCATCAGCCCCGTGGGGTTGGCTTGATTTCGGTGTAGCTTTGGCTTTCTGGCCTTACCCATTGTGGATCAGCAATATTTTTACACACAACAATTAACCACAATTCGGCACCGCAGTCCGACGAACGCGAAACAAAACAAGAGCACGTTTTGTACCACACGCAACGCGACGAAACGGTTTCTGACAGTTCGTTGGCGAAGGCGAACGGTTGTGTTTATGAAGGTGGGTTGAGAGTTTCGTTGCTCCACGGGAACTCGAAAAACGCTGCACGCCAACCACGTGGTTCGTGTGTGAAAAACACAGACATTTTAAAACTAAATTCACACTTTACTAAGTTCTGTTGAAACTGTATTCAAAATTAAAAAAACGCAACACAATTTTTTCAATTGTGTTCTTTTGTTCAAAAGTGTTCCTATTTCCTCTTCTTCTCATTTCTCGCATTCGGTTCGGTTCGTTTTGAATCTGTTAGCCTTCGAACGAACAGCATTAGATTTACAAGCAATGAACCTGGAAAAATCTAGTCAATTTGGACGAGCTTTGTGTACACAATTCTAAGGAAACGTAATTCATGCAATCAAAATTATTAGTGTAAGTTTTATTACATTTCGGTATCTTCCAAAGGCGTTACACAATAAAACAACCAATTTACTGCACTCAGACTACTTTATTCACGTCTATTGCTGAACAACTTTCGCACGAAAATCATTACTTAAGGCATCCATTTCCCTTGTCTACGACATTGCAATAACAAATAACAGTTTGTACCTTAACGGTCATTCACAATACATTTTATGATTTAGAACAAAAAAATCCACCCCATTTTGCGGTTTTTCGGTGCCGTTTCTTCTTCGCTGCTGTGCTATGTTAACTTATTGACTTTCTCTGCCGGTGCACTTCCATCAGCACTTTTTCCGGCCCCTCAGGCTGCCATATGATACTGCTGCTCACTATTTAGTTGTCGCGGTTTCCATCGCTGCTCAGGTGGGGGCTCAACCGAGCTCGTTTTTCCTCTGCTCTCCCCTGCAGGCGCAATTTAATAATAATCAACAATACTATGTTACTCGCCAGTTCTGTTTGTACCGACACAGGCTTGCTTTCAAACGTGTACAGGTCATTTTCAAAATATAATTGATTCCGGTGGCGAAACTCTGTTTACGGTGCGCGCGCGTCTGCAGGTTGTTATGTCATTTGCACAACAGTGTTTGAACAATTTTGCCCTTGTTCCCCCGTGGCGTTGCGTTACCTTGAAACCGTTTTGAATATGAATATTTCCAACTACATAAAGTGACGGCTACTGCTTGAAAACAAGTTTCATCTTAACCCTATGCTCTACGTATTGCTTCTCCGTTCCCGTGTAGTTCCGCCGTTCCTATTATGGAGGATTGTTCGAGCGATCTTCAAATGGCGCGCTCTGGACCTGAATTGAGAATTTCCTGTGTCACTGTGCTGCCGTTTTTTTATTCTACGTCCCATCAGGCCACCATTCGGTCAATCGAGCGAATCTTATTTAAAGCACGATTAGCATACGTTGTGTCGCGGCGCGGTGACATCCTGCACCACTGGGTCGGTCACGGATCGACCTGGCAAGCTTTGCGCACACGCACCCGCCTCACACCGCGTATCGAAGTTTTCTTTTCTTTCGTTACTGCTCCAAAAACAATTGCCCACAGTGTCTGTTCAAAATAACCCGATCCTGTCCGGGGTCTGTCCGTGTTCGCTGGGTCGTTTCCCTACGTTTAATGGCTGCCCACTTCACGCAGTGGCCGATTGCCGAGCTCCAGTGGGGGACGGAAATTGTTGATCACCTTTCCGTAATCGAACTGCTTGTTGATGGTGGCGTCGCATGGGCACTCTTCGCCAGCGTCGTAGCATCGCATCTCGCGGAACAGCTCCAACTGCTCGTTCGAAACTTCGATCGGTTCCTTGAACAGAATCCAGGTGACCGATTCCGAGCACGGTGGCGTAGTCAGCGATCCCAGGTATGTCCAGTAAGCCTTACCCTGCGGCAGCAGACGGGCCGGGTCGAGTGGTTGGGTTAGAGTCACCTGCGAAAAACAGAAGCACACATGTTGCAAATGCTGTTATCTAGAAATTATCTAGAAAAAACGTGCAATTGATTCGTGGGACTTTTAACAGACTCAACATACAACGTTCGCTGTTAACATTCCGCCGGCCACCACCGCATAGCCTCACGTGAACTATTATTTTATTTAAAACCAAAACCAGACAACATCAACACATGGTCTGGAGAAGCCACAAGACCACAACTATTTAGTAAACAGCCCAAACTGTCTACAAACCAGAGTCGGGAGCGAGTTTTTTTTCCCGTCTCGTCGACAACGGCCTGATTAAAACGGCAGACAAGTCGACGCTGACGCTGTCGCACCCCGCCACGCCGGATCACAAATTGAGCAGATCTCGCGAGTTCAGGGACAGTCATTCTGGTTGGCTCGCCGTTCTCGAGCCGGCGAGCTCGACCGAACGAGAAGATCGCGAGGGTGCAATGTACGGTGCAGTTTTTGCACCACATAAATCGCCTCTCCTCGGCTGCAACAATCCGACTCTCGGGCGAAGATCACAAACACTCTGCGATGCCTGCGCCAAGGTTACCACCTAGGGGCCGGAACGACGGACAATGCGCCTCTGGCCCTAGATGGAGAGAGAGATGGAAGTGCGCTATGATCCGAAACGGTTGTTAGCACCAATGCCGGAGGGCATTACATCGAACAACCGATCCGACAAGGATAAAAAAAGCGTAAATGAGATGGTCGGTAATGTGTTCAAATTGGATTTCAAGTCAACAAAATTATAAACCTTTTGTATGGTGCACTATATAAACTTTGTTAAGGTTATAGTCAAATGAAACCGACCTGAACTTTGCGCTACGAGTTCAAGCTAACCTTCAAAATGATTCACGATTCAAGTACGAAGTCAACCACCGGCGATAAATAACTTTGCATACCAAATCGATACGCGCCTGGATGCGTATCTTCAAAAAAGCCACTTCCCAACCCATCCGTGCCGCCCATAACCGGTCGAAAGCGGATGAAGTACGACGTGTGTGTGTGTTGTGTTATTCCCCGTAGTTTACAATCAACTAACAGCCCGAGAAAAAGATTCGCGAAGCGATTGTTGATCGACCGCGGCTAACCGTTTTGTAAATAGTACACGATTGACGCGGCCGCGTTAAACAATGATGCCCCGTCCATCAGGCTGGTGAGCACCGCCGCGAATGCATTGCCACTTGTGCCATTTTCAATAAACTAATGGCCTCCACCGCCACCATATTATGTTGGATCATTCTTGATCGTATCAGTAGCGGTACGTCATGTGACAGTGAGCGGCCCCAGGCTGGGTCGCCTCCAATTCCTGTTTTCCCTCTCCAAAGGCAAACGGACGAAGTACCCTTAGCTTGTCAATCTCTCGTGCCGGGTCAATTTTATCACCGACTCAATCAGCTACACAACACCCGTCGGTTTACTTAAACACTCATCACTTATCGCACGTGAAACTCGCCGCCGTTAGAAAGAATGCATAATAATGTTTATGCTTACGTCCGAAGCGACGGGGTCGTGCGTGGTCGACGGAACGGGGTGAGCGTGATGGAGTGGTGGCGCAGTTTTAGTCTAATTGAGCCAACACCTCCCCCGGCCTACAATGACCGCGCAGTGCTGCTGTTTCGGTCCTGTTGACAAACAAGCAGAAGCAATTCATCTAAAACACTTCATCAACGCTTCTCTTCGCGTTCCCGTTGATTGCCGTTGGGAATGTAGGTGGCATTACATTCGCTGCAAATTGTATCACGTAACACCCTGCGGCACCCCTCCCCCCCCACTGACAGTGTGGTACCGTGTTGATATTTTATTCAACGCGCTCGCCACACCCCGCGAATTCTATGCCCTGTTCCTGTGCGACACAATCTAGATGCGATCGTATTCCCATACTTACGCGATCGCCCTTGTGGGTGATGAACGGAAGCAGACGCGCGATGATGTCCAGCTCCGGATGTGGCTTGCCAACCTGCGAGTACGAAGAAAAAATCGTTTGGAATGAGGTTTGAATGCTAGATTAAATATACAGGATAAATAATACGCAATCGTCACGCAACCCGAGACCGATATTCAGAGCGACACTACACTCGTCACATGATGCTCCAGCAACTTTAATCTCAACGAAAACCGTCACACTTGTCTACAACTCTACGTTAAATTAATAAAACTCTTCATGGACATCCGTGAAAAGGAACTCTGACAGGGTGTTCCGGCTGACGAAACGATTTTTTTGTTTCCACATGCATTTCACATCCAGCGTGCGCTCGGCACAGCTCCACAAATAGAATGTAATTAATGCTTCTCATTGAATTAATCTCCTGTTGGCCAATCATCCACCGTCCGACCGTCACACTAAATTTCTCAAGTGTTCCTTTGCATGCACCGATCGAGGTGGTGCGTTGCCCCCGGATCAGGCTGAGATCACTGGTCCCAGATAAATCTCGTTAAGTGTGCCGAGACACGGCGAGATAACGTAGTAGTAAAAAGTACACCACTCATTTCCTAGTTGTGCGAAGGACAGTTCGCGACCCCGAGATGTCTAGTCTCACGCACCTATCTAAGTGCGCAAAGTACATTGTGGTTGAGTTTAATTAAAGTTCTAATTACATCCCATCTGAAGTAAGAGCTGCCATTTCAAGGAACAACCTGAATGCCAGCAGAACGTTCTAGAAACCCTACATCCAAGTGGGCCGTAGCATAATCGATCGATCCGTCGAGCATCAGCGATTCGGAAGCGAAACCTTCGCGGTTACTACAATTGGATTAGAGCACTGCGAAGGTAGCATGAAGCAGAAAACAAAGGGCTTCGCGACATTGCTCCATTGTGGCGTTGTTAGCACAATCGCTGCGAGTGCTTCTAAAATTGAATTAACCGTCTCGTAGAACTAAACAGCCGCTGATGACAATTCTGTACCCTAGAACTATCAACCATATCTTAGCACCGCGACAATATTGAGCATTCAAGTTGAGCCTGTTGGACAGCGCTGACATTTGCATTGGTAATTGGACCGTGATCAATGAAATTCGCTCGGTTAAACTCGCGTGAAACTTTATGCGACGGCCACGGGTTTTAGCTCACCTTCAGAAACACGCCCAACACGGCCAATCCGTCCGGGTGGCCAGCGGCCTCGGCGAAGCTTTTGTACTTGCTCTGGTTCCAGTGGACCAGATGCAGCTCACCGGCGAACGATTCCCCGTCGACGGTGTGCTCGGAACCGCGCGAATCCGAGCAGCCCCAGTGGCAGTGGAACTGCTCCAGTACGAACTGCTCGCCGTGCAGGGGCCCTCCGGTCAGTAGTGAGCCCTTGCCGTTGACGTCCACCCGCCAGCAGTATCCGGGATTCACCAGACTGCGCGTGTTCTCCGGGACATACTTCCACCGCAACGGAAGCTGTTGCAGATCGCCGGAATGCTGCGTTTTGGAGGTGACAATATCGACCGGCGATTGGCGCTGGCCCCGAGCCTGCGGGAACATTTCCGGCCATTTCTGCGGTCCTAATGGATTGAAGAAAAGGGACATTAGATAGGATTAGTTCGTACGGGAGGAAAGCTAGCTTCCATGTTTATATTATTTATTTATCAAGTAAGTCATTAATCAACGGAGAGAGAAGTTCTTCATTTTTGCTCACCAAACATCAATCATCGAACACGTCATTTACTCATGGGAGCCCATAAAGAATTGCCTCCAGTTCATTGTGATACGAACATTACCTCAATCATCGGAAAGTCATTTTTATACGAATAGGGGTTCTCACGTTCTGCTGATGCAAATTGAAAAGCCTTTTCTGAGTGGAAAAATAGCGTGACGACCACTTCAGCACGATCGGTTCGGTAATTTCTCGGAAAATGGCACCCGATTTGCCGGCTGGAGAGGATCGGCGAAGCCACTTCCGAAGTGTGTCAACGACGAAACAATTAGCTGCCGTCCGGAGAAGCAAGAAGCTGCAGTTCCCCCTTAGCTGGAATATGCATCCGACCGGCCGGAGATAACGCACGTGATGGCAGCGAGAAGCGACAGAAGACGCTCCACCACGCGGTGCTTGATGTTTTCTATTTTGCCGGAACACATTGGTGCCTGTCAAAATGGCCACTTCATTAGCATAGCATTCAAGAGAGGGGGGTTTTGTACCGCAGGCAATTAATTTTTAGTGGGGGCTGTACTTGGTAACGTCGCTACAACCGGAACATCATTTTTGCCCATTTTTGCGTTCGAGAGACAGGCCATCGCACATGACGCAGGTCATGAAGGCCGTGATAAGAGTGCAAACGCAAAACGTTTAATTGATGAGATAAGTTTGGCTTTATAGCGTAATTTAGAGGCTAAATGAAGACCTAAACCGTGTCTAGCTCACAGTTTTTCTTCCTGTGATGTCATTCTCCCGTTTCGCATCAGCTGACCACGACAACACGTGACCCTGCGGCCATCGGTTCGGGCGCCAATTTGCTTTTATCTCATGTGACCCACACGTCGATTGGGAAAAAGGTGGTGATGAAAAGCGTTTTGATCACCTGTCAGGACGCCCATCAATCTTTCTGCGCCCGCGGTTGCGTGACGCCAACTAAACAAAAAACATCGCACGCGATGGCGATGAAAACTGACGTCAATCATCGCCGCAGGGTGCTCGATCGCCTGTGGCGGGGAATGAATCATTCTTTTTTTTTTTGTTGATCGCGATCGCCACTCGCTTTTAGCACACACTTTGCGCGGCCGGCACTGCTTCTTGGCTTCGTTAGAATCATATCTTTTCCCACTGGTTTCTACTGAAACCATAAAGTTCGTCTGACCTTTATCGGTGGGTTTTCGCACTCTATTTGTCATCGAAGCGACGAGAATGACGATCCGAAATCGGGCACATTTTGATTTCGCGGCTTATCAGCAGACATCAGACCGCATAAATGCAGGCAATTAAACCGCGCACGGACCGTTCAATTTCGCACAGCCGTTGGCAAAAGTGTCTTCTGCGATAAGTGGCCACCACCGTATCGTATCGTTGCAATCTGTGGCACGCTTCACAGGCAACCAGATCCTTATCACGTGCCACCGTGCGCTGGTCCGCCCCCCGCGCTTGGCAAAGATTGTGGCCTCGTCTGATCCATCATTGGCCGTAGATTGTCTCAAAACCGAGGCGCCTAATCAAGCGTCCAGTGACGCGAGTGACGCACACAGTTCTTTTTATCTCCGCCTACCATATTATTACGGGGGCCGGGAAAAAGGGAGGGCCCCATAATTTTTCTGGAGTGGAGATAAATAAGAACTGTCATTTTTGCCGATTGCCATGTCATCTCGAATACGACCGCGCACGTGCGTCACTCGTCGTGGTCATCAGAATGTGTGTTATTTGCGACGGATTGTTGCGAATCTGTGTGTTCGTCTGGTTGACACTGTGAGTGGTTTTATTACAACAATTGCGCAACACACGGTCAGGTTGTCGACAAATTGTTGTCGAAAACCTAATCAACTCGGCGCCCATCGTAAAGGAATGACTTTGTTTACTAGTCGTTCTTGTGGAGCCATTACAACCAGCCCATTCTATGGCGCACACCACACATGTAACAATGTAAATGGCCAAGTGACGAGCTCATTAAACTCCCCCACGGGGACGGCGCCCGTTTAAGGAGGAAACCACAACCCCACAACAAAGATAAGACCAATTTCTAGACCAACACTCTCGTGCGCGCGCGCGCACACGCACCGTAAATCACGCGGTCTATTGTTTTCCGCAATGCGCCGCGCACGCACACCGACGGGCAAGATCGGCTCGGCTATTCGGTGGTGGATCTCACACGACGCCGACGTTGGCACGTGCTGTGCAGTGTGTGCGCTGCGCGACAAAGCGCGACCACGACGGTGATCCCCGCGAACTCGTCCGGCTGGCTGGCTGGCATTTCTTATCACGTGACGCTGGTCGCTAAAAAACCGGTTCAACACGGGACGGGAATTACGGGAACCGGTTTCCGGGCAGCGAGTGGGGCGGCGAGTGGCCCGAGGTATTCCCGCCCGCCGGATCGTACCGGAGATGCGAGGCGAAGAGCTCTCGGTTCGGGTGGTTTTTGTTTACACATTTTTTTTTGTTGCCTTCAGCGACTCAGTCACTCAGCGGCAGGAGCCGGCGATCAACAGGAACGCACACCATGGCGCGACTTTCTGCACCTGAGCCGCGGGAAGTCATCTCGTGGCTCGGCGGCCGTGCAGCATCCCGCGGTATGGGGGGCCGGTGGTTTGTGGAACACCGGCGCACACCAACACGAGACCACCACTAGTCGGAGAGCCTGTGAGGCTGAGTGCCGCTAATTGTGACTATTAGAAAGTTTAACGACGCGCACTGATTGATTCACGATCTTGCGGGATGTTTTCAGGTGCAGGTGGTGCCGACGACAACACGCCAATAAATTGGCAAAGGCCAAGAATGATGGAAGACGGGCAGGGTTCGTTAGGCTCGGCTCGGCCAATACGATAAGCCTGTCGTGAAATATTCAAATCGAGCTCGAAAAATTTCGCATCCTTGAATCATCGTTAGGTGGGGTTAAGCTTCGCGAGGAGATTTATTTATTCGCGGAGCTGTTACCTTTTCAGATGCGCAACTACGCAAAGTAGTTTATTTTTTGCCTAAAAGATAGAAGATTTCTCAGCAATCAGCTTACAATTTTCCGGGCATAACCGGGAATCATTTCGTTCAATTTGGTGGCCTTGCACGCTGATCACGTACGGTGGTTTTTATGGTAATTTAGATCCGAGCGGTTCGCATCGCACATGCGTAATTTATCGATCGTATCGCGGAAGGGAAAATTTATTACGATCGTTCCCGCGTGAACAGTTCTGAGCCTGAGCCCCTTCCATCATCATCATCAAAACCAACAATACGTCCGAGTGTTTGGCAAGTCAACACCAGTATTCGTTATCACAAACGGTCAATGTCAAATCACTTGATCTTCACGAAAAGCGTGAAGCTCATCTGTTCGGCGCATGATCGCCATAACACGGTGATTGCGTTAACACACGAACGCACACACAGGAACGAGCTCCCAGCCGGATGCCTAATTGTGCCAATCAAAATTTCCGTCATCAACGATTTTGTTTGTTTTACACGCGCGATCCTTGAGATGGCCATTTCGCTGACGAACCTTAATTAAGACGAACGCCATCAATTGTCACTTTTATATTGTGGCCGCTGCGCGCTTTTTCGCTCAATGCACTTGGTGAGGTTCGCAGGACAAATGCAATCCACAATGGCCAATTTTTTAAACAAATTTCATCAAATCGATGAATAACGTTACTGCACGGACTTGAAGTAAAACTTAAACTCAAAGTGGGCGATCTTCGAAGTAGGCGGTTGCCAAACGGCCCACACGAATTACGTCATGCTTGCGAGCTACGCGCCTCAGAGAAGCATGAGATGGGATTTGGGTTTCTTTTTTTCTTAGGTTTATTTCAAACATCCGTCCGCCTCGGCGGTGGACGTTTCGAGAAGCACCACCGTAAACAATAGACGTCCAATCAGCCAGCAAACCGCCCCAAACCTCGATTGAAGCTTTTTCGCGCTTCTCTTCTCTCGCCACATTCGCAACACATGCGTCTGCGAGGCGGCACGCAGCTTGGACAACAAAAAATCAGGAGTTTCGTGCCGCGGCCGGGCGACGTCACTGATAACAGGTGCGTGATTGATTCTAATACTAATCGCCGGAGTGATTACTACTGCCACAGGATTGATAAGGCTTTGCTGCTGCTGCTGCTGCTGCTATGCGAATGACGCGCCAATCGCACGAGGTCCGTCCGATCGTCGCGACTGCTGATTGATTGGCGGAATCGGTTTGTTCGCGTCAGCGCACGCAGGAAATGCAAATTTCGCAAGGAAAGAACCCGATCGTTTGACACCGTCCGAAACTTACCATTCTGCTGAGTGTAGCCCCAGGTGACGGACATTTTGGTGAGCCTTTTTCCCTTTTATGTGTTCCTCTCTTCACGCGACGCACCCGTCACTGTAAAATGTGGCTCACAACAGCTGCTGAAACCGCGATCAACAAACCACTATTACGGGCCCACGACGATGATAACTAATGTAGCCTCTCTCTCTCTCTCTCTCTCGCGTGATTCACACTCCGAGCTTACGACACGAGCGAAACAAGGCACCCGTTCCGCGTTCCAACTATCCAGCGAGTTATCAACAGTTGCGTCCGGTGTGCGTACTATTCGATCGTGCGTATCGAGAGCCTCTATCGATGATGGGCAATTTCTCCACGCAGCGGTTTATTACTGGTTTCCCTTTGCTGCACTGGACGTAAACAAACGCGGCGCGGTGAGTTTCTTTCGAGAAAGGGTGAAACGCGAAATACTACACAGTTAGGCCTATTGGTTCAGCGGCTGAGCGGCGTCCACCACCACCGGGGAAGTGTCTGATGATAACTGAAGTCGCGCGCACAAAACGTGGAACCGAATAGCAAACACGGAGGACGGCGGGTCAGCGTGAAACGTGGAACGACCGACGACGGAGCGCAAGAAGACGACCACTTCGCTCAATCGGTACTTGTGTACTGAGCGGGCGATGGAGCGATGGAGAATCACTCTCCAGCGGCACGCACCCGTTATATACGTTCGCGGAGCCGTGTGTGGTTGTGGCGCGGACACCACACCACCATCACTGAACACTGAACCACAGACGCGCGAAAGCCTTTCCGACGAAACAACCACACACTGGCGCGAGTGTCTGCGACGAATGTGGAAAATTAATGGAAACCCACGAAGCGACCAATGTCCGGAATGTGGCCACGGTTTGACTAACTCGTTCACTTTGTGCAAACAAACGCCATCAACAACGCCGGAGCCGGAGCACGCTGAGTGATCGCTGATATACGTATACGAAGCCTCGATCGAGAGAGTGATCGCGGGCTTCGAACAGCTTCGAACAATTTTCTTTCGACTGCGCTCGTGGTGGTCGTGCGATGGGCGGCGACGCGCGGCAACAACGGCCAACATTGTCATCCGGACCACAATATTCAATTAGCCACATGCGGTTCTTACGGAGCGCGATTACCGGTCGCGTCACCTGCGCGTGCAAATCGTTTGGCGACAGTTCCGTTTTTGGAAAATCACCCAACCCAACAATGGCCCAGCTAATTGGGTGATTTAAAAGTTGTTAGTCACTGTCGTTTGGCATAGCCAATTCCCGCCAGGTAGGCGGCCAGGGCCATCGCGATCACCGGAAACCTAAACGGCGGTTAGTATCAAAACTTCCTTTTTCTCTTTTTAAATAACTAATACTAATTAAATTTCTCGTTTCCAGATTTTGGTTTGGCGTTTCTATATTTCGTTTCGAGCTGTGATTGATTGGTTATGTTTCGCTCAATAGTTCTGAACGTTTAGTTTTAATGTGCTCAGTCAGCTTACTATCGAAAATTTTTCTCCGTCCCTCATTTTCGTAATCATCATTAGCATAATGTTTATCCCACTGTTTCAACTTCGCATAAACACGGCGGCGAATTTAACGGCCTGTTTTATGTATACACTCGCTGCGAAAGGTAAACGATTTCCTTCCAGTTCATCTGAATACGCTACAGGTGTTCGTTTTATGGGCTTTATCGAAACCCTTAATTTATGAGGTGCTAAAAGAGCATTAAGACTCTATTAAATCCGTGTTGAACGGTGAGGCCGTTGGTTCGTTATCAAAAACCATTTAATAGGAATTGTATGAAGAAAATGATAGCACACCCCTCAATAATGTTGGTGCGAAAATCAAGAACTGCATTTCAAGTGACAACAAATAATCTGCATTGGCCTGATTCGATTGACACAATTATCTCTTATCAATGGCAAAATTGATTGTTATTTTGTTGTCTAGCTAACGCTGATGCCTTACATCATCAAGACCACTCGTGTAGGCCTTTCTAACTTTCTGCTACGCCCAGCTGCTGCAGTTGCAACATAAAATCAATCAATCATAACGCGCCCCATCACGCAACGGCACTTCTTCCTTAAGACACCCAATGCCCGCGCAACGATAAGTCGAATGAATACACGTTAAGCTACTGATAAAGATAAGAAGCGTGCGGTTAACGAGTGCACGGCGTTCGAGCTGTAAATTATATCGCTTTAATCGTTTGGATGGAAAATTGATCGCCTAGATCGATTTCCCCATAATGGGGTAGTTGGATTTGCTACTTCATCGTCGCTTTTGTCGCAATTCTAAAACCACGTGATCGACAGACGCACGCTGGCCGGCGCTTTCTGTACCATTCTGTACCGGTTTTCGTTATCTTACCGCGGTGAAGAATTACTCCAAACCATTGCTTCAAAATTGAGCTACAAACGGAAACGTTGAAGAAACGGAAAATAAATATTTTGCTCACCACCTTCGTGCGTTCAATCCATTATCGATCGTGAAGAAGCGACACGAACTGATTAGCAGGATCGTCGGCATTTATAGTAAACACGATGGGGATAGACAGTTGATTTGATCCTCAAATTTGATTTTCATTGGTGATGGATTAGATGGATTAGCACAATTTGCAGTGACAAAACATTGAAATGAAACAGTCACGTTTTCCTAACCTCAACGCAATTCCCAACGCAGAGCGCCATTCGCTGGTTCGAGAAAATGTTTCAAGAACTTTCAGAACATTGACAATTTCATCCCATTGCCCAAACAACATGACTGATAAGCGCAGATGGAACAACCAACATACCAAGCAGTAAGATAGGGAGTCAACTTTCTGATAAGTCCCTCAAATGGGCTGCGTACGCCTGCGGCGAGCATAGCAAAAGGAACACGAAACCGTCATTCGTCATGGGTCCTGGCGTTGTTTTTGCGTCCACTGGTATCTGGAGGCTTGTTTGAATTTTATCACAACACCTAAAAGTGCCGATAGTGCGGGGACAGTGTGTGCAAAACACTTAACTACCCAAAAGTTCCGACTTCAGTTCTATTGTTTACAATTTCGTTTCTGCTCCACTATCAGCAAGGTTCTCAACACGCAAGTACTTCAAGATTCGAGAAGCTTCCTTCATGCGTGGATCCATCTCTGGAACCCATCGGTTGCTCCACATGATTGAAAAAGGTAAGTGGTACTGAAAATGGCCCGTATTGGATTCCTATTATCACCTACCTTTTAATGCAATTAGGGCGGAATGTCTCCATCTCACTTGGCCAGCCATTGTTAATTTTATTTCCAAGCCGTTCGCACCGAGAAGCGGGATTGAATCATTCTCCTTGGATGATATCTTGTTCAAGCGAAGACCGATAAGAATTGAGATGTTACTAATATAAACATCCACTGTCCGCACTCTTGGAAACTGGTTCGGAACCGTATTTGTCATACGAAGATTTATTTTCACGCTTCAAAGCTTGTTTATTTTATTTATTCATTCTTTCTGCGTTCGATAGAAATGTAACTGGAAATTCAATGTTCTTACGCTTGTTCTCCTCAAAAACTCCTGTGTAATAGCAATCTGGGAAACATAATAAGTAAATAATTCAAAAACTGAATTAAAATAAATAATACCTTACGTATAAAATATGAAATACGTTGGACGGTCATTCAAACGGAACCTTTCCACAGTGAATGGCTCTGACGTTCGGGCATCACGTTGGTTCCTGCTGCGATTGGTTTCGGCGATCTGCCCGAAAGTCGTCAGTTAAGTCGAGATAATCCCGATCAACCCACTGGTCGTCCTTCGGAAGCTGTTCCTTCTGGAGTCCCCACGACCCGGTGAGCGGAACGTTATTTCTGTCCAACGACAAGTAGTTCAGCACCGCACTGTCGAAGAAGTGCGAGCTCATCGGCAGCGCATTGCCGGCCACCGGAATGTCCTCGGTGATGGTCCAGATGGATATTTTGGATGTTTTGAAGTTCTGCAAACGAAATGCCGTTAGCTGTCTTCGAGAAACACATTCACATGAGCCCTACCTCCGGCAGGCAGTGATGCTGCTGGCAGTAGTAGTTGGTTCCCGCGTCCTGGTAGCAGAGGGTCCCATCGGGAAAGTACGAATCGACCCCCAGGTCGTTCAGGTCAAAGCGGGGCGCGTAGTAAGCGTCGCTGTCGGCCCGTTTACAGTAAATTGCGCAACTCATCCACAGCCGCTTCGAATCGTATGGGCCCTGTATACCGCGACCAATCGGATCCAACCGGGACAACAGTTTGCTAAACTCCCGGCACCGCCGACTGGCGTAGAACGGAACCGGTTCTCGATTTACGCCACACACCGGTCGATCGTCGCAAACTGCGACGTCGAATGCAGCTCCTTCGCAGCCTTGATCGGTGTTGATCGGCGGAGGATTATCGCAGCGTCGCGTTCGCTGTCTGAACCCCTTCGACTGCTGCAGGCAACCCGAATTGCAGTCCTCGTCGTTCCATTCGCTCCAACCGCCGGGAACCGCATTTGCTGGTTTTTTCTTCTGCTTCACACACTGGCCACCCTTGCACCACTGAACGAGATCACGTGGAGAGGAAAATAACGGAAAAGCGTTAGTGTTTCAGCTCAGCATGCTGCAAGCGTTAAAAAAGCTGACGGAATGGAAGCGTTTGCGCAAGAAACGCTTCGTGGCCGGGTGGTCAGCCAATTGCATACTGCGAGGCGTTTACGTTGAAGTTGACAAAACTTTGAATTTTTGCTCTAGAACACGTTGCGATCATTCAAATTAATGGATATTATCGTTTGGCGTCCTTTACCTTACTGTCACCACAGTCTGTGCCTTCCAGGGCGGGTCCTGCAAAGTAGAAGCCAGTTCGGTGAGGTGTACGGCATCGTGTATTTTGACAAATCGCCAGAAGATCCGACGACGCCAGAATTGCATCTGCATCCCTGCGGAGGGAGACGGATTCGTGACTGTTGCAGGGGTCTGTCTCTTATCGATACCGACTTACGTAAGCAACACTTCGCACTGCTTCTTAGCGGTCCACACCTGCCCCGGATGACCGTAGTATTTCGAGGTATCGTACTCGGGTGCAGCCTTCGAGTTGCTTTCAAACAGGCAAGCGGCCCAACTGTTTCGTTCGAACGAAAGCGAAAGTAAGCAAAACGGTAAGTACCCTGTCCGTGCCACTTACTTTAACTGAGCGATCACATCGGCACTGCAGCTGGACCACGTGGTTTCGCCCTGCGTTCCCCTAGACGGGGACATCACGAACCCTTCCTTGGCGCATCCGTTGCCGACTGAGTCGTGATGCATTCCTAAACTAAACGGCCAATTATTATTACTGGATTTGACGACCCCCTGTGCTTTCTTCCAGGCACACTTGACTTACTTGTGCCCAATTTCGTGGGCCGCTATGAAGATGGAAGTGAAGCCCGACGAAGGATACGGTTTGCCAAACACATTCCGGGCACCAAACTCCGCGATCACGCAGGCATACTCGCTCAAGCAGACTCCGCCAACCGTCGCCAAACCCATCGTCGCTCCGTTTCGACGGCCGTTCTCCACGGCGTAGATGTCCAATCCGGTGAGATACAAAGCCATATCCCAGCGGCCCCGGTTGAGCGTGTTTTGGTAGGTGCAAAATGAGTCTAGCAGCAGGCTTCGCTCGCCATTATAGTGTGGCATGGCCGCCGGCTGGCTGTGCATTACTTCCAGATAAACCAGCACAACGTCGATGCCTATCCCGAGTGATGGATGCTGGTACAGCGCTTGAATACCGTTGATGTAGGCAAGCAGAAAGTCCTTCAGTGCGCCATCGCTGTGCTTGAAGTACGGAGCGAAGGTCCGGTAGGCAGCCTCATCGAAGAACACGGCCAACTCTACGGTTGGTGTTCCGTGACGGAGTAAGGCGCTCCGATTCCGAACATCCCTGACGAGCTCGATCACTTCTAACTCGTTGGAGGAATAGTTTTTCTGCCCGAGCGTGTCCCCGAGCAGGTGAATCTCGGATTGCGCCCTTCGTCGAACGATCTCATACGACACGTCGGGTGTTTTCTGTAGTTTTAGTCTCCTGATCAAATGCGGCTGTCGGAAGGATTTGGCAGCGAGTGACTCGGTCCTGGAAACACCGTCCCAAGGAAGTATCTCCAACGGCCCCATATTGTGGAAAATAACGCCAGTCTAGAGGTAGTACAAAACAGATTGTAGCGATTCAACACTTGATGTTACTCTTTTTATTTTAATGGTCGATCGTAAATCAAAAGAACCTATCAATTGTACGATCAATTAAATAACATCCATTTGTTTGTTTTCCATTTTTTAAATTTTGTAAGAAAAACATTAACTAAAATTAAAATAGAGTAGAGTACATTTGACGCCACTATAAAAAAGTTAAATACAGTACACTAGTTAGAACAGAGCCTAATCTGATAAATGTCCATAGGATGCACTTTCTAAACAAAGGGCCGCTTCATTTCTTGTCACTTTCGTTGACCGTGAATCCGTGAAACCCGGACCACGTGTGAAACAAACACCAACACATCTCCTCGGTACGCTCGATACATACAAATCTATCGCCAGCATCGCGCGAAACGGCCGCCGTGAAGTTTCCATCACTGTGCACGAAATGCTCACTGTCACGCTCCCAACCGGTCAACATTTTCGTGGCACGACCCGCACCAACGAAGATCGATTCCGGTTTGGTGAGCACTTGGTTCGGTTTCAGCCGCAGCACGATCGGATTGTCGCGGAACCGGAAACTCAGATCGAACGCACTTCCGTTCGGGTGCACTTCGAGGTCCACCAGCTCCGAATCAGTGTCACTTTCAGTGTCAAAATCCTCGTGCCGATCGCCGGAGTGTTGACGGATGCCATAGCCGAGCACCAGTGCGGACAGCAAGAACAATCCTTCGATGGTGTATCGACAGCAGATCATGGTTTTACCAACGGCCGTCTACAGTCAGCAGGAGGCGCGAGTGAACTGCGGGAGAAATTCTGTCTCCACGCGGGTTTTAAATGGTGAGTTTGGGTGAATTTGAAATTTGTGCACGGGTGACGCAATTAAACGGCCCCAAATGAGATCAGTGGCACAGCACACCGAGCGAAATGGGATATGATGTGGTATGTAAATTGAGCGGGCCATTTGCTTGGGGGCACTCGAAATGCATTCGACGATTGCGCCGTGGGGACCCCAAGAGGAATGCGGACTGTTTTCATATTCAATTGACGATGCGGGCGCACGCAGTTTCGCGGTGCTTTCGGAAGTTTGGTCTGACTGGCTTCGGGTTCGGCGCTTTTCGCTTCGATTTATGTGCGCTCTGAAGCCAATTACCATTTACAGGAGGTGCGACACTCTGTTTAGTGATAGTGTAACGGAGATAGTGTCAAGTGCAGTTTGGCCAGATCCTTGACCTGCCTGCAATTCAGCTGGTTTCGTTTTCGACTGTTTACTTTACTATCACAGCCAATCGTTCCTTACTAAGAACAGGCTAACGAGATTGCTCTGACAGACTCCGAAAGGGGAACACGTGTTCCGATGACTAATGGTCTTGCGTTATCTATCGAGAATACGGCGAATTAAGACACACTAAATTCGCAGTGGCGCCAGCGGGCTCTCTTTAGTTTGAATAAATTTTTAAATTGTATGGTGAATAGTTGAAGAAAACATAAAAAAATATGATATGATAAAAATATGAACACTTTGTCATGATTTGGGTGTTGCGTGGATGAAAAATATATTGAAGAGAGTTATTGCTACAAATACAAATACAAATAATTACACACATGTTGAGAGAATAACCCGATAAATAGTATTATGAATCCAATTGTTGTATTACTCAAATTAGCAATTCATTTGGTTTGTTTGAATTTCACGAGAACAAAGCCATATTGCAATCTAGCAATCGACAAAATACTAAATTAATTGCATTTTGCCCTCATTCGTGTAAAGTTGGTGCTCGATTTGAATGTTTTTTAAACTGATCGAATGACGAAACTGAGACAAACCCGCCAGACCGCTCGGGCTACGGAGAAACTTCATCAAGAATTTAGTCTCCATCGGTCACAATAAAATTGACTCGCGCAGCTAAATCATCACCATCTCTTGTTCTCTTTTTGCGGGTTTTTTTGCAGCAGCGCCACGGCTGCGGATGCAACTCGGCGCTCGGTCTGAGGATCGGCAGAAGTCAACAACTACCCGTTATGTGGGAAGACATGAAATCAAAAGTGTTTGCAGAGCAGCCGAAGCGCGGTGCGTGCGCGATGGGTTCGGGCGGCGCGAAGAATGGAATCCGCGATCTTGATCCTCTTACAGTTCGCCCGCGAACCATTGTCGCGGATCGCGCGGAACGCACGCTTTAGACATATTTAATATGATTTGTTCCTCATCCCGCGTGGCGTGGTGTTTGTGTTGTTATTATTGCTGTTTTTTCTCTGTGTGTTTCACTTTCCGTTTCCTTTCCGTCGCAGTCTGTGGCGGGTTTCTTTTTCGCCATCGTGATGGCACCGTGACTGTTCCCTTTGTTCGCTAGCGCGATCCCGCGCGCCGAAGATACGACAGTGGCCATTAGCGTAGCGTCGGCGCGAGAGCGCCATCTTCGCGATCGCGACTGCATCCGGTTGGGGCCGTACCGTGCGTGACACGCTCGATCGTTCGCGAGCATAGTTTCTCACAAGGCACCGTGGCCAACGGCAGAAGACCGGCAGGGAGAGTGCGCTTTAATGTTGCGCATCCGATTATCACGTGCGCACCGCATCTCGGCGGTCCGAGGGGAAGGAACCCGAGGCGGCGACCCCGAGAACCAAACACCGCCCACCCGCCGCTCGTTCACTCCCACTCGCCGGTGTGGGGATATAAATAAATGTGTGACAAATGTATGTTTATGGTTAATTGAGGCGAAGCATAGCGTCGCACCGCGTATGCTAAGGAGGGCGGACCCGAACCCAGAACCCAGAACCCATATTTCTTCCTAAAGGCTCTGTGTGGAAAGACAACGATCAGCAGGCCCATCTCTCTCTCTCTGTCTCTCTGTCTCTCGCTCTCTCTCCCTCTCTTCGGCCGGTGCTTAGACCAAGAACATAACGCGATTGAGCATCGTTCCAGCGGAGCGACGCTTCGCGCCAAAGTCAGTATCGCTCGAGAGGCGCCACCGTTCAGACCTTCCGTTAGAGTCGGAGCAGCCGGCCGTTTGATGATCTTATCGCTGGGTTTGTTGTCAGGAAGAAAGCACGAAGGCACACAAGGTCAACTGCCGCCACAATGACGTACGATGATTACGAGTCGATCGAGGACTATCTCAGCAACGAGGTGTACGGGACGACGTACGGATTTGCGGAGGAAGACCGAGCGCGTCCGGACCCCGGAACGCCACCGGAAGCTGGCCTGACCCACCAGCTGACACTCTTCTACGCCTACAACGTGATCGTCGTGGCGATCGGGATAATCTCAAACGCGGTGCTGATCAAGGGAATTCTGAGCAGCAGAGCGGGTGGTGAGTTCGTGCAACATTACCCACCGGCGAGGCGTTAGATTCAGCTTTGCCGTCCATTTGCAGGGGCCTTCTACTTTCTGCTGCAGATCGCGATCGTGGACGTCGTGACGCTTCTGGTCAGCAACTGGGAGCTACACTACCGCTCCGGGCGCAGCTGGACCCTACCGGCGACCCATTGCACACTGTTTGGTGGCCTCGAATCGTTCACGAGCGTAGCGATCGTGTACTTTATCGTGGCACTTAATTTTCACTCGATCGCCACCTACAACCTGGCGGTCGACATAGCCATGGTGACGCCGGAACCGGAAAGCGTGGCCGAATCGCTGGCGGACGAGAACAGCTACGAGGTGGCGATGGCAGATACCGTGTCGCAGAAGCGATCGCTCACGATCGACTACCGGTACCGGAAGACGCGTATCTCGGCACTGCTTCCGATTCTGCTCGTGTGGTTCATAGCCGTGTCGGAGTCGCTGCCCGTGTTTCTGTTCTCGGACGTAGTGGCTGGCACCGCGGCCGTGGGTGGCGAACCGGAAACGTGGAGCTGCACCGTTCTGATGCACACCGGCAGCAACCACGTGAACCTGTTGGTGATCGGTACCCGGATTATCATTCCCACCGTGGCGCTGGCCTTGACGAGCGTCCTGCTGGTGGTCAAGTTCTACAACGGCAAGAACTTCCCGCAGCCGGACGAGTTCGACGAGAACGTGGCGTTCGCCCTGAAGGTGTCCATGTTTCAGTCGGGCTCATTTGTGGTTTTCGGTCTCCAGCGACTCTACGGATCGCTGCTGCTGGAGATACTGTCCGAACCGCACATTGTGCCTCGCTACCCACTGTTCAACTCGACGGTTGGGCTCGTGCTGACCGTGAGCTACTATTTGGGGTCCTTAATACGACCACTGGCCATGATCGTGATGTGCAAGCAGAAGCATAATCACGTCGAGATCGTCTTTCTCTGTCGGAAAGGGGCGCCCGATAATACGATGTCCTTGCAGTGAGCAGAACGTGCCAAATTTCGATTTCATTTACCGATTTTTCATACTCATAATACACATTAAATCATTACGTTCTAGTCATTCTATGTGCAGGTTTATGTTTTCGTTTTATTTTTTGAGGAGGGAAATGTGACCTTACGCACTGCTAAGTATTGCGGTTTCGCGTGGGGCATTCCTTCTAGGCCCCGAGAGGGGCATACCCGCTAAACAACAAGATGTCGTACTTCCTGAAGTACCCATGTAAGAAACTATGTAGTAAGGAACTGGCAACCACACTGGCAGTCTCAGCCGTAGAACCCCACCATACATTATGTTCCGCGGCTTATACTCCAGAACAGACCCCTGGAAAACGTAAACGTAAAGTGGCGTGAGCTCTTGAACCTTCCCCTTTCGGAACCGGAACTGCCTACAATGAATGGCTGAAATGTCCAAGACTGGAGTGAGGATCAACCGCTCCAAGATCAACCGCTCTAAGAGTCGAATCGAAGAAGCTCTTCATCCGTGAACATTGCTCACACCCCGTCTCCAATCGCTAGGCAGGTTTTTTGGTAATGTAAGATTTTAATAATAAACGTATTTATGTGTTTGTACGTTTCTAGCAGCATAATGATAATTGAATGTTTGTTTTTAGTGACGAATCAACTACCAGAGTCCAGTATTTTTAGTAAAATACATCATAAAATACAATAAAAACGAATAGTTTGAAATGCTTTGCAACAAACTCGAACTCTGTCAGTCGACTTTCCACAGCGAAAAGAGACCACTAGGCAACTGCTCGACAACGAGCTGCTCGATTTGAGAACAGCCCTAGTGCGCGCGCTCTAGCAAAATGACAGCTGTCAGTCGTGCACGGGAATGTTTTATCTCGTTGTGGTTTGTGGTGTTTCGAAGTTGTTTCGCGAATGGTGAACCTCAATCGGTATAAACGTAACGGTAAATGATAGTGCAATCGGACGGAAAGCCTAAAAGAACCCGTGAGTGTATCGGGCCCACGTGAATTCGGCGTGCGTCTGCGGGAAGTTCTGTCCAGCAGTTCGGCCGTGTTGTGTTGTGGTGTTGTGTTGCTGTGTTTACGCTCGGGGCCGAAGTGAACGGGGCGAAATGAGTGAGGAACTACTGAAGGAACTGGTGGCCGCGGAAGTGTCTCGACCGGACCAGTTTCTGGAATGGTTTTTGCGATACTTTAAGGTAAGTGCCCTGTTGATGTTTGGCGTGTTTTTCTGTTATCATTCGCCGTGAATTCGCGCTACCATGCTGTGTACTGCTCGAAACATTGCCAAGCAGCCCGCATTTTGTAAACAAACTTACGTGCTGTCAAAACGACAGTATGCGACGAAAGTCATGCAACGCTCGCTTTTGTGGCGCAACTTCGCTTATGGAATTTAACGATTTTTTTTGTTCAGCATAATTTAAAGCACCTTTAATCGAATATGCTTCCTTAGAATTAAACAAAACATTAATTTTAAAAATTTTACAACATTCATATATTTCATATACTCTTCAGCGTTGTGTTGGAATTTCCATCCATAATTCATCTCCACTTGTTACAGTTGAATTCAAAATTGTGGCGAAATTCATATTTTCTTGCCGTCAATTTTTTGTATCATTCGTTCATTGTTATTATTAAATTCAAATGCTTGTTTGTAGACGGCCAACTTCAATCCCTTTCTGTCAACATTTCCATTATCTATCCTATGTTTCTATCGAGTCGCGTTTGGCGCTAAATCTCCTCTTCTCAAAGTCACGCAGCGCGAGCGATACTCAGTTAGGCCGGCACCGTTGGTCAGCGCCGGCGGCTGTGAATATGGGACGTGAATATTAATAAAAATATCATTCTCCCGCGAAACGTGATAAACGTCGCCAATCAGCGGCATGCTGCTGCCGCCACCGGGACCTCCGCCCAGTATCCGCGTGTGCGCGAATGATAAACAATAAAAGAACGCAAAACCTACTTCAATGCAGAACGATACTGTGCGTTCGTCTATCGCCTGGTCGCCATTCAACAAGACTCAGTGACGAAGGCATCGAGAAAAAAACACTTAACGCATCATCATTAACACACTAAACAGCCCGCGTATCAGCAGCACGTCTCGCCGGCGAAGATTAAGTCCGTGAAGTGTGAGCAGTGCTCTCTCACGTCGGAATGAGATTAAAAGTGAAGGAAAAAAGTGAAACCCACTTCGGCCAGTGTTCGCGCCAAAAAACGGGCACCTAACCCTCAACGTGGGGCTTCCCCGGACTGTTGTTGGGCGGTGGCGGCTACTTCGAACTCCGGGCTAGACAGCCGCCTAGACAGAGCGAGAGAGCGAGCTCTGTGCATCCGCGATGCTCCCTTTCCTGTTTTTGCAGGCTCTCTCTCTCTCTCTCTGTTTCTCTCTTCAGACATAAGTTTGATGTGTGTCGCCCGCGAACCGACCGCGATTGTCTGGCGGCGGTGACGACGCCGCCGCCGCCGTTCGGTGCAAGGACGCGCATGTGCAAGGCGCGCATGGCCGGCGTTTTGTCTGTGCTCACTGTTGCTGCCTCACCAACACACACCAACAACAAACAGCGTCTGGGGGCCGCGTTGCCCGGCGAAATGCATTTCCGCACCATCATCATCATCGGCGGTGGCAACAAAAAAGGGGAGCAAAAAAAACAATCGCCAACCCAAACGAGAGAGGTGGTGGTGGACACAACAGTGGCCAATGGGCGAGCTGAAGGCCACAGCGGTCCAGACGCGGTCGCACGGCTGTGCCCTTTTTTGCTCCGCATCGCTCAGAAATGATGATACAGCCCCCGCCGACCGAGAGAGATGAGGTCGATGCACATAATTCCCCGTCGGTTTTTTTTTGTTCCTCGTGTGGCCTGTGGGACCATAAAATCTGGGAACCGGCGCTCTGGGGGCTGGCTTTTTTATGTTTCATCCGCCACACCACGACCGACCGCTCGGTCCTGGCTCACTCACCTGCGAGAGCATTAATTTGATCAAACTCCTTTGTCCCTCTCTGTGTCCGGAAACCTACAGGCAATCGATGGTCAGTGGCGTGGTCACATGAAAAGTGCATCTAACGATTGTGCACCAGACGGCGGCGGCGAAAGGCTGAAGAAAGAACTCCACCGTCGTCTGCGTCGTTGTCGTCGGCGCGACGTCGTTGGTAACGAGAACCGGAACGAACCGAATGGGTGCGCCGGGTGGTCCGGGCGTTCTGAGGCGATGGGCCGGCCGTGTGTGTGTGAGTGGTAGGTGGTGTGATGCACATGATGCACATTTTGTGTAGCGTCATCCGTTCGTGCGCTGAACTGGAACCGACAACACGACGACGATGACGACGGCGGTAGACAGTCGACTTCCGTCGAAGGCCGCCGGGCGGCAACCTCAGCACTCTCCGGGCTGTGGCCGTTTTGTAGGTTAGGCTGTTGTTAGTGGCCCGGGCTCCGGCCGGGGAGTTGGCCCGACACATTTGAAAGTGTTGGTTGAGGGAATTGCTTTCGAAATGTTATTCGCTATTCTGATGGGAAAGGATTAATAAGTTTGGGGCGCCATTTTACGGTCTAGAAAATTGTACTCTAATTGCAATATGTGTTTTTTTTTCTATTTTGTCGTTATAATATACTCTTGTACGGGTAATCTGATGAATTTTATGGTCAAACTTTATTTCTATTTCCGTCGAAGATGTTTCTAGGAAAATCCTCATAATGTTTTTTCAGCTCTACGAAAGATTTCGTTTTTAAGAAATTTATAAGCTTGAGGAGTTTTAGTTTTCTCGATAAATTATTCAAAAGCAAGCTTCAGAGCAAGAACTTTTGTAGAACAAAAGATTCACCAATATTCTGTTTAAGAAATAATGAAAATTATGCATATTAATCACAGGCCTTATTGATACAAACGGACGATACTGAGAATGAGTGAACCCCAAAAGCCCCGTTCGTCGTTCTGAATCATTCGGCCTGGGCAGAATCATAGTTTTGCCCCCCGAACTTTCTCTTCCGCCGAATGGGAAATTCCTGTGACACGCAGCCTGCGGTGAGTCACTGGCACCACCGGCGGCATTTCACCGGCATGCACCTTTCCTCACGACGAAAGTATGCAACCGACCACCTCCGGTTTACCGGCTAAACCCGGCCCCGTTGCGTCGCACAGATTGATTTGCTTCGCTTTATTTTTGGACCTCTAGCTCCCGGACACTCTCGCGCGCCACGCTGGGCGTCGTCGGCCGGCAAAATGGTTAGAACTTCCGGTTCGTCTCCGATGGCGGCGACGGCGACGGCTGTGTTTTACCCGTTGGCAGGGCAACCGACCGGTACCGCATCGCTGCGCATCGCACACTTCCGCCAAGGATTTATCGATCCCCCGATCAGAGTCGGTGCTGCGTTCTGCATTTGCTTTTGCTGCACATCATTTTATGAGACGAAATTATGTATGCAAAAGTGGTACCGACGGCCAGTTTGTGGTGGGCTTCAGCAGTGGCCGTGAAGCGGTGGGAGCGAAAGGATGTCGTCTTCCGTGAAGGTGAATCCGATTGGGTACGCTCCGTTGCGCAAACCCGGCCCGGCGCGGGATGCACACCCTAGAAAGGGCCGTGCGAAGCGGTAAAAGAAATGCACCCACCCGGAGACGGGAACGGGCAACAGTTGCCCTTGCCGGAGCACTTTCCATTACACGGCCCGTGGCTGTCGGTTGGGTCAGTTCGGGATGGGTTGGCAGTGGCCGCCCTCCCGGCCCGGGAAAAGTCCTTGAAATTAATGAACGATTTGCTGCCAGCCAGCCGCAGATCAGTCGTGTGGTCGAACCTCGGCTTTTCTTTATGATTTTTTCTCTCTTTACGATCGTCGAGCGCTTATTGATTCACGCTCTGCCCCACGCTCGGCAACATGCGCGCCGTGGGGCGATGTTTCAATGATTTTACGCATTTCCCTTCGAGCCTGTTTTTTGCCTCTTGCATCCACCCTCATTGTGTCTGCTGTTGTTGTGTTGTTGTGTTTATTACGACATTAAATATATCGTTTTTTATGTGCGTTTTGTACACGGCTCACACACACACCCAACCAGTTTACATGTGCTTTAACCATCGCCATTACACGAGCGGCGAACAAAACGTCGGATACGCTAATCTGTTTTACAGCACGTTGCACAACGTTTATTGTGCTGGGTTTTGTTTCATTTTTTCCCCACCATGCTTCGATTTGTACAGTTCAAGGTTTCTTACTCGTCCTGGTATGCAAATTAGCAACCTTTCCTTTCTTGTTTGACCGTTCACGACTTTCTTCTGATTCGTTGTTTTGCGAAAAGTTATTATGATTTCACTTTTCGCGTAAAACCAACACCCACCGGGGACTCCATTTGTCTACGTCATCCCCATTGAAGCCGAAGTAATAAGTTCTAGACTTTGGTGTCGAATAAATTGCCTCCTCACACACACACCTTGGTCTTGCGCCATTTTGTTGTTAGTTTATGATGGAAACTTTCGCTTCAAAGCCAAATCTGCTCCTCGAAGAGAACCGCTCTGGGGGGGCGAGAGACCGAAAGACGAGTTCCCGGTAGCGGCCGGCATCAAAATAATGTTCGCAACAACATCGCAGACTCATAACTTTGCCGCCCAGAACTACAGCCTCCCCCCGAAACAGCAGCGGCGTTTTCCGCAGTAATTAACAACCGTTGCCGATGGCACTGACTCGCACACAAACACACACCGGCACACAGTCCGAGGAGGGCGCGGTTGCTTAGGCAGTTGAATTTCACCCTCCAGGAAATGTGACCCCTCCGAGTCAGCAGAGTCAACAGAGGGACTTCGCAAACCGACGTGGTGGGGCCCGATTCCGACTTCGCGCGTTTTCGACGTCCGCAGTTTCGCTTATTTTATTCAACCCCCGCACTCAGATTGGTGTGATTGGGACCGTCACACACACACAGAGAACACAACACGCAGTGCTGAATGTCCTTCCGAGGCAGCCACACCGAGCCGAGCCCTTCAGCCCAAGGCACGCGCCCCGTTTTCGGTTCGGTTCCCCTTAATATCGAAATTGCCATACTCAGCCGCGAAGGTTGTTCACCTTTTGCGCTTTCACCCTTCCCCACCCGGGTCTAAAAGGACGTTTTTGGGTTTGTTTTCCTGGGGCGGGAAGAATTTTGGGCCACCATCACAGCGAGAGAGAGAGGACGACGATCCGGGCGCCAACAGCTCACAGGAGGACACCCGGGGCTAAGGGATGAATTACCGGGGGTGGGTTTGTCTGTTCGTCCCCTTGTGTGTGTGTGTGACAACGTCGGTCCCTCGTCGTTCTCTGTGGCCACCCCATAGAAAAGGGCAGCACCCCATGCTCTCCACTCGAGAAATGGCTCAAAATTTAATATCGCCTGTTCCTTCCGTCGGTCGTACGCCCCCTCTGCGTGCCTGTGTTTGTGTGTGTGACAGCGGGCGGTCGCCTATTGCTTCCCTATTTGACGAGGGGCGGCCGTTCCGTCGTCGGAACCGGAAGTCGGAGTTGTTTTCATTCATCAAAAAAGAAAGAACGAAAACCGAAGCCCCCCGAACCCGGACCCGGGGGGCGGTCAGATGGGATGGTGGTGGTCGACGGGGGTCCTTTCGAGCGCCACACATTTGCCTCACCGCGTAGTGCGTGGACCCATCCGCCGTCCGGAAAATCCGCTAAAACCCACCCGCCATGACTCACCCGGACGGGAAGTTGGAACTACCACCACCCGGGTGTGTGAGTGAGAGGGATACAAGATGGACATACATTTTGTGGTGCGTCGTGGTCGAGAGGGCATGGCGTGGGCTTCCGGACCTACGACCTGGTCGGTGGTCCTGTGGGGCTGTTTTGCTTTTTACGACACGCCGAGGAAACATCCTTACACCCCAGTGTGTGTGTGTGTGTGTCTGAGCATCGTCCTTTCGTTTACACGCCGCACGATAATCGCCAGCCAACCGCCCCACCAATCTGCCACCACCTGTGTGTGTGTCCACAGGTCACCCCGAATCGCCTTAAATACATTCATTCGAGGGGCCTTCACAATCTCCGAAGTGCGAAACCGGAAGTGTGGACCTTTTGGGATGGTGCCGCAGATCAAGATCCTTTCGGCACGAAAGACCGGCCCTCGGCTCGCCTCTGTCGGCTTTAGAGATTGGATTTTTGTCGTGAAAAAATTATAAATCTTTTACAAAGTTCCGGAAGACGGCGGCGCCGACGTTCGAAGTGCGTTCCGGGGGTTACGGTTTCTGTTGGAACGAACTAAAATGTACACTTCACCTGTGTTTGGGGGAGGGATTATGGCCATTGGCTTACGCTCGGTCCGTTATTGCCCTTGGGTTCATCGCGTAGACCGGGGCCGTTTGTTAATGGTTGTGCTAATGTTATGTGTTGGGAGAAAAATGAACAAGAAGCTTTAACGAAAAGCCCAGACGTTAATCCAGTAAATGAGGCAAACGGAAGTTGGTCGCCCATTTAGCAGGTTGTCTTCTGTCACAAACAGCATCCAGGCAATCCGTGTAAATGACGGAAGTCAAGAAGAGGTTCGCCAATTAAGATTTCTATTTGAGTTTTGAAATTATTGAAATAATCAAAACCTATAATACGTTTGGTATAATTTTGGTGATTGTTGAGGTGAAACTTTTAAATAAAATTTTACATCATATTTGATCGGACTTTACACTGTTTGAACACTAGGATACCTGGCGTCCGCTTCGATTTGGCAAATGAGTGATGGGTTTTCATTCGAACCGAGAAACGGTTCATTTGGATTCACTTCAATCTACGAATGTTCTGAAAATGTGATTTCCTCGATGCTTCTGACGCCGTTTACTCGTAGAACTTTAAGTGTTCTTCATCCAAAATGCGGATGTCATAATTCTGGGAAAATTAGCATCTTTTTCGTTTCGGATATGGTTGCCGTAGCAACAAACCATAGCACCACCAACTCTACATATGCTGCAACTTAAGGAACATCGTGCGTTCTTCAAATTTTAGCATAAAATATAAATCAACAAACCAATTAATCTTAACTGATCTACAAATAATGTACAGTACGAATACACCCACTAAAATATGGGAAAGAAACTCCCTTCTCAGAACTCAGAAACTCATAGAATAAAGGATTTCAGAGTGAAAATACTCTAATGTCCGATTCAATAACATTTGGATCATTTTTTTGTTCTGAAATACCTATCCCAATTTGAGGTGACCTTATGATCTTTAGACAATCATTCTTTTTATTCAAATGTGAACTGAAATAGAAGCTTAGATTCAGTTCTAATAAACAACCAAATCTTCACGTTCCATCAGCGCATCTATAAAGTGCACTTCGAGTCTTTCCGTCATCTTTCGTTCGATTTATTAAACCTAAAAATAAGAGTTCGCTCCAGAAGTGCACTCCTATGGCTTGGTAAAAACAAAAAAAAACACGTAAAGCATGTTTCAGAATCGTTTGCAAACGTCGCCCTTTTCGCCACCCCCGGCTTCCGGCGAGGCGTGGATCGTAAATTTTAATCCCGGCCCCGTCAAGATTGTCACGCACGGAAGCCACCGCCTTGCACCCGGGCGAGCACCCCTATCGATGGGCCATGTCAATTACGATGCAGTGATGATGTAGTATCCGCCAAGACGTATCGGTTACCCATCGGGCGCGCACGTTAGCCCCGTAGCCTTCGAAGCCTTCGACGGCGGCGAAGGCGATGGAAACTTATCCGATTTCATGCCACATTGGACACATTTATCACCATTCTGGCGAGGTCCTTTGCTGCTGATGCGAACCGTTCGTCATCTCGGCAGCGCCCTGGGCCAAACTGATTGTCCCGCTCTCCGTCTGTGAGGTCATCCGCCGGGGCCGAAGAGTGGCAGTAAAAATCTAAAGCAAAACTCGTAAACGGCGGCGGCGGCGGCCTGGGAACAGGGCACAACTACACTGCGCTAATCAACGGAAGTGGCCCGTCAACCATTTTGCGGCCCCCATCCGTCCGTCCGTCCGTCCGGCCGCCCGAGCGTGTGCGGCTCCTTCGGACGCCAAAAAAAAACCGCTTCCCCGAAAGAAGACGACGCACTTCCAAGAAGCGACCAAGCTCTCTGCCTCGCGCTGAAAGATTAATGTGCGCCGCTCGCCGTTTTTCTGCGGCCAAATATGCACAACATTCGCGCGGCTGGGCCGGGGAGGGGTGTGTTACGATCATCTTGCTCTGCTCGCCGTCGTCGTCGTGGTCGTCGTCGCGGTCGTTGTCGAAATGGCACCTCTCTCGGCCGCCAGCCTGAGCCGCGCGCGCGTGTGTGTCCGGGCGCGGGGGGTGCGGCTCCGGGCGAAATGTTAAGTAGTAAAAGCAGCAGCAAAACACCACCAACGACAGCGGCACAGGCCACAGGGCCCCCCGAGGGCTCCCCAGGCAGCATCGGGGCGGCGTGCAAGTGCAACGTCCCCACAGAGGACGGTGTGCCGACGACCGATCGTGCGGCGGCGGCACCCGGGAGAGAACCTCTAGATCATCGGTGGGCGGGCGGGCGGTCGAACGAGCGGGGAATGACCGGCAGAGGCAGAACTTAGAACCCTGCTCCAGCCCGCCCAGCCCAGCACTCAGTTCCCCCGGGGGGCGAAGATGGAGCAGATTTTGCGCGCTGCAGTTTGCTGCATTTCTGCATTTTGCATTCTGCACTTTCGAACTCTTCGCGCTCGTTCGCGGCGGGGCCAACAGTCGGTGGCCAATTTTGGTAACTGGTGCTTGAGGGTGGGTGAGCTTGGAAAACGTGACAGGGGAACATAACGAGCGCACACGAGATTCGGCATCGGTGGACGGCGGATTGCCGCCATTCAGGCGAATTTTGACCCAATTCGAATTTTGCCATTCAGAATGATCGAAAATGGCAGAGGTTTATGTTCTTCTGTTATTCGTTACAAAATGGTGGTCATGATTCATTTTATTTTGACAATGACAGATTTTTAGTGACCATACCTACGAGTTAGATAGAGATTTTTACTCCATTTCAAAATTGAAGTGAATCATCGTTAAAAAGGTGATCTTATTGAGTTTCACATTTAAAATTATGATTTAAATGTCCCTTAGACCTTGTTTGGGTTAGCATGGAATACCTTGACATCTTTTTTAAAATGCGGAAGAGTATGAAAAGTATTCGATTTGAATCAATTATTTAAAGAAGTTGGAATTAAAGTTTAATCCGCTCGACGGTGACGCGAAAATTGGCACTGCACTGTGCCGGCGCACGCTGCAGTCCGTTCGTTCTAAACCCCATCCGACCCCGTTCTACCGAGACCGAGATGGGGTGGATGGGGGGGCACGCTGGTCGTCGTCGGTTCGTTAGTTTGCCGCCCCCGGGGGCCATCCACCACCGGCGAAGGATTCGCCCGGAACCCGAACCCAAGAACGGCGACCGGTGGACCCCAAGTCCGCGTGCGGGCTCCAGGCGGGAACGATCGCCGTTGCCGCCACCGTCGAGACAGTGTCGTGAAGACGACGTCGTCGGGCATCCGTCGGGCGGCGGCGGCAAGAAAACGGGAAAAGAACGCGAAGCAACAACACACGCCGCCGCCGACACGCCGCGAGCAACAAAACGAAAACCACACGCGGCGTGCGGGCATTTATTGATATTTTGCTACCCGGGCGCTCCCGCCCGGTGAATCCTCCCCGCGTGGTGAGGGTTGCGGGCACCGGGGTGGAGAACCGGTTTTTTGCGCAGTGCTTGGCCGCGGAATTCGCCGGCCAAGAGTCTGTGAATCAAATCGCGCTCCAGAAGATGGAATGCGCGCACCGTCGCCGCCACGCAAGGATAAAATCTTGCCGTGGTGTGTGGGAGTGCAATGGCCGCCGTGGCCACAAAGAACACCCCCCGAAACACTGGTGCCGGTGGTGATCCTTTGCGATCGGAATTTCCTTCGTTCGGTTCGGTCACGTTGCTGCCGTTGCTACCTGCGCTTGGGCGCAAACGTGTCCGGCGGTGGCTTATGTTACGGCTTTGCTACGGGACTAAGGACCACCGTCCGGAGCCTTGCGTTTGAGCATCTTTCGGCACCGACACCGACAACCTGCACGCCCGAAAGGATCATGACCGAACCCCGGGGGGTACGAAGTATCTAGGTTTCGGATTAGGATTTTCGACGTTCGGCGGCCAAACATTAGGCGGATTGTGTGCCAAAAATGCCGCCCCTAATCTGTCCCCGGATTTCGGTTCCCGGAACTTTGCAAAAAAAATTCGCCAAAAGAAAGGGAAAAAAACCAGAAATAGAACGCTTCGCGTACCGTGACGGGATCTCTCCGGCATTGCGTTGCCGGACAGGCGGCATTGGAATTTTTAATTTGTCTTCCGGTCCGGCGGTCGATGTCGACGTTCGTAGTTGGAGAAAGATAAGAGCTGACGAAGACCACGGGTCGCGTCCAACCGTCCAGGGCTGTTGTCGGTGGCTTTCCGATAAAAATCGTGTTGCTGGCCGTGGGCCAATGTACACACGTCTAGCCCAGAACGCCAGAACGTGTTGGGTCAACATTAGTGGCCGAAAACGTGATAAGAGCGAGCGAGAAATGTGGGTTATGCAGAAAACCGAACTATGGGGCCCCTACTATGCCGTGTTGAGGCGAAGCTCTACCTGGTGCTATTTTATCACAAACTTTACGGTCGCTGTTTGGTGAAAGATTGGATTTTTGGGATTCTAAACACTCGGGCTGCGCGAGTGAGGCCCATCGATTGGTTTATGACCAAGGTTTCCCAACAAGGCTCTCGATAAACACCCGTCCAGAGAGAGACCGCTGACGCTGACCGGGGAACCGCTCGTTATTTCATCATGGATCGTTACATGCGTGTCGAACAAGGTTTGAATCATCTTCTCGGACGGGCCCCGGAACTTTTTGGTCCGGTGGCTCTCGACAAGCTAAACGTGCGAGGCCACTCTGTTACAGGATGGCTCCTTCTTGATTGGATTGAAGTTTGACCATTTCGGTCGAAACACTTCGAACGGTTGCCAACTGGTTCAGATTTGTGGACAACTGGATCAAGATTTCTACGAGAGGATCAAGAGGATCAAGGTTTCAACGAGGTGAATAAGTCCTGCGAAGTGAATAGATTCCAGAAGGATATCAGCAACATTCCCTTTCTCCAGAATTGGGATATGATTCCGACCTCTTTGTGCTTCTCAGCCCATGAGCAAGGGAAATTAAATCCTCTCTCCGTGTTTTCCGAATAAAAAGAATTCTATTGTCGAACGTCAGGTTCTTGCTCTCCCCTATTACTTTAATCGCAATGATTATCATAAATGATCCCACTTTTTCTTAGGTTGGCATCACTTTAATTTAACTTTCAAATGGGCAATGGTGGTTCGAGGAGCACCGTGATTTGCACCACAAAAGGTGTGTTGCTCGAGGAAGTTCGCAAAAAAGGGCACAATGAACGGTGTTTAATCGTCTCGGTGTGCGGCGCCTTAATCCATCCCTTCCGGGGTTAGGAATCAGGATTTCCGCAAGGTTTTCCGAAAAAAGGACGCTTCGACTGTCGGTCGGGGTGTTTCGAAGCATATCCGTTCACGTTCCCGGGTTCCCGGGACCATCATTTATTCATTGCGAATTACAACCCGATCGAATGCAGGCGGAGCGGAACCCATTTTGCGTATTCGATAGCTACACATTATCCTGCCACAGCTTGTCAAAAGCAAAAGCCTCCAGTGTGCGTGTGTGACGTCAGTAGCGAGGCCTCAAACGCCCGGGGAATAAGTATTCCAGGCCGGTTGGTATCTTTCGGCATTGTTTTGGGTGCTACAAACGTCGCTTCGCTCGTATCGGTGTCCCGTGTCCGTTAGGCCATGTGTTTTTTCGGCCCGCCCGGCCGAACTTGAAAGCCGTCCTTCATCCTTAGACCCGAACCTTCCTGGTAGTGTTTGAGCATTTTAAATAAAACATGGCTCACTGTGAGTGCTCCTCACACGCACGCACACACGTTTCTCGCCGGCCCTGGTCGGGGTCAGGCCATCCGAAAAGGCCAGCCAGCCAGCCAGGAAATATGATCCTTTCCGCATTTTCCATAAACCGGGCCATCCAGCACGACAGGTCACCGTGGAAAAAACCCCAAACAGCATCTTTCGTCGGCGTTCGGTTTCTGCCGGTCATCTTGCTTCTTCGCTTGTCCTTCCTTTGCGTCCTTTTGCGGCAAACGCTGGGCCCGGGGACCTACCCGGGTTGCGCACTCTTGATCCTTGGAAGCTCCGGGTTTCGCCGCTCGCTACGCCGTTTTCACGGCCCAGGGCTTTTAGGGGCATCGTACCTGCTGAGCCCGGAAGGCTCTCGGTCCTCGGTCGCCGGTTTTTGTGATCCTGCACTCTACCGATATTCTGGGTGGCCATAAATATCGCAAGCCCTAATTAGACCAATAAATCCTCTCCGGGGCAAGCATCCCCGGAGCAGTCTATGGACCCTGTTCCCGCGCGTGTGTATTAGTTATGCTCCGGCGTTCGGCACCCTGTGCGACAGGTTCCACGCTAAATGTGCTACTCCTTGTGCTCTGGTTTGGTCCGGCAAATCGGTTCGCATTTTCAAAACACTTGCAATCTGAGCTAAACAAAAAAGGGCCAAAGTAAGATCTTGCTTCACATCCCAATTAGTTTCTTTTCGGTTTGGCGAAGGATTGCCTCATTGACTTGTTTCCCATTTTGTGCTCATTGTGCAGCTCCTGAGGCCTTTTGTCCAAACGGGGCGAAGGTGGAACACCTTGGGGCTAGATCGCTGGCGGGACCGGTCCAAAAGGGACCTGCTTCTTCGGAAGGCTCTGCTGGAGACCTATAAAACAGTTCGTCTTTAAAGGCTTTCGGTTCCCAAGACCAATCCCAAAAGTTCTTCTAAAGATATTCTGCTAGTTCTACGAAGTCTATGATGATGAGAAAATGACGGTTGCGTTAAGATCATAAGCTGATCTTCGGTTCCTTGCGCTTCGTAGTCAAGTGTCGATGACCCACCCCTAAAGGTGTACCACCTTTCCGTAACGAAATCCAATTTTCGCTTCTCCCGGTTCCGGGAAACGGACTCCGAAATCCTTTCCGGAGCGAACCGAAAAATGGACCGTGGAGCCCAAAATCGGAGATGGCGCTCGACCAACAATCATCCCTCCCCGGTGAGGTCGTGAGATCGGAAATGCACCGCCCCAAAAAGAGAAAAAAACGGTTCCTTCTCGCGCCTTGCAGATGTTGCAGCAGCAGCAGAAGGAGCCATCGGCACAGCTTCAGCCGCCGTTGGTGTGGCTGCACCACTTCTGGAAAGCGCCCGCATCCGGCGGACTGAAGACAAAGGATGCGCTCTCTCTCTCTCGCTCGGGCCGGTCTGGTCCGAAACCTTGAAAGTCTGCGTCTCGGGATCGTTAAATTCGCAAATTGCAAAACTGGCAGAAAAACTCGAGCGGAGTCAAGCGGACGCGCGCCGGCGCGCGCACGCCCGTCCCCACCCCCGGGGGTGTCGGGAGGAGGTTCCTCGAGAGGCTCGGGGGCTTTTTTCAAATTACGGTTCTACGCGACGTGCCCGGGTGACGGGAGCTGCGGCACTAAATCGATCGCGCAGACAACGACAACTTTTCGCACTTTCGGCGCGCGCAGATGGCGTCCAGGGTTGAGGGACCGTCGGCGGCGGCGGTGGTGGTGGTGGCCACTTCGCGGAATGGACCTGGGCGCTCCAGTAGAGTATCATTTGACAGCGGGTCTGGCCTTTTTTTTTGTGTGGTGCGGTGCGGTCCGGTGTCCATCATCGCGCTTAGGATTATTATACATTTTCGGTTTGATGATATGTGTTGTGCCGGAGGAGCGAATGTGGTTCGTGGAATGTGGGCCGCCGCATATTGCCAAACACCACCTTTCCCACCCTCTCCCCGGTCCGGCGGGTAAGGTTGAAGCAAATCGCCGGAGACGCAAACGGCAACCGGGCGTCTTGAATTACCGAGCAAAGGTTTCCTCCCGGGGGTTTCGTCCTTTGTTTCGGCGGCTCGCAGGATACGGCTTCGCACGGCACCCGGAGGAGCGGTTTTCGATTCGTGCTCGAGGTGTTCGGTTCGAGGGTGCTTCCAATCCGATCCGGCAGCGAGAAAGACCATTAACCCATCGGCAAGACGGACGAGGTCCGTTCGAGGTGATTGATGGATTCGTCCCGCAGGATTAGTAATCCATTTTGCGGGCCACCATCGGTCTGCTGCAGCTCGGTCCCTCCCATGCCGTGTTAATATCTTCCCGGCTGACCGGTTCCGGCTGACCATACCGTGGCCGTGTTGAAGGTTGCGGTTGATTTGAAGTTAAATTTGCTTTATTCGACTTTAATGTCCTTATTCGGGCTCGGACGAGCCAAACTCGACTCAGTTTAGTCCTGCAAGGTGTACCGTTTTGGGAGAACCAACTTTTACGCTTATTTCGCTTTGTATCCGAAACTACTGTTTGGCTTTACAAAGAGGGTATAATTCTTCAGACCGAAGGTCTGGCTCTAAACCTATTAACATTATGATTATTCGCTTTTCTTTTGGCTAATTTGCTGTCCACATGCCTTTTTAGTTTTAGAGTCAGATATTTATATGGATTCTTTAATTTACCTAACTAAAAACGGTGTGATTAATTAATTAATTAATTAATTTATTCGCCATTTAATTCACCATTGTATTCACCTCATTCACCAAGGTGAATAGTGTGGAATGAGTATGGTGCATCGAAGAAGCCGATGGATTGAAGGTTCGTTCAGTTGAAGATTACCAGCCAAATTGTAGCTAATGATGAGAGTGAGATGAAAGTGAGATATCTCCATAGATGAGAAGGCTCGTCTCACAGTAAAGAATCTCAGTTTGTTGAAACCTAATACTTTAAGCTAATTCAAACTGTTTATTGGCGTTTTATTAACGCGTTTTGCGTAATTTTTACAGCATTTCCCACAAACCCTGGAAGCCATTTTGCCCGTGCCCGTAGTGCCACTGCAATCATATGGCTGCCCGCAGATGAATTAAAGCAGGGAGCGAATGGGACAGCAAACCAATTCCACGACCCTGGTGTTGGAAAATTCAGGGACATTAAATGCGCAGGGCCTCGGAAGGATACGCCCGAACGGATCGGTAGGAGGCGAGGGCCGGTCCCGTCCTCTCGGATGTGTATGCGCGCGCACCTAAACCCTCTAAACGCCCAATCGGGCACGATCATCACGGTGGCACGAGCCCTGGAAAGAACAACATAGGGACGCGTGCGATGCATCAATGTCGCCGGGTGCGCCAGGAGATTTTCGAGGGCGCGAGTGGCCGAGGCTTTTCTGAGGCTCAAAAGTTCCTAGAACGGATCGTCGCCTGCAGAGATAGAGAAAGAAAATGCGATATGTTTTGCATAAATCAAGAGAAACGACAAATGGGGAACGGTGTTGTAAATATCTTATCAAATCAGCTCCCTATTCTGGCTCAGTGTGGATGCCAAAGCCGAGGCCAAGCACTTATCATTCCATCGGGCTGCACGCTCTGCGCACCAATTCCGCTCTGTTTTCTTCCCTTTTCGACAGGCGACCGATCATTATGCCGTTTGGGCACCCCCTTCGGATTGCGCAAGAACTAGAACGAAAAATCCACAGCACCGAGCGAGAAAGAGAGAGAGAGGGAGCAGGAAAATGAAAGCAAGAGCATGGAAACAGGATTGAAAAGCAGCATTGTCGCCGTTGCCGTTGCCATCGCCGCACGCAACATAAAAGCAAATGCAAACGGCAGATGTGCACTTGAGCCAGAGGCGGCCGCCACGGCCACACGCGGCACCCCTTGGCAGCGCGGGCACCAATACAGCGACGATTTATGTTGATTTTCTTCCCTCGTTTGGCTGCCTATCTGCAGTCTGTTGTCGTCTGCGCCGCGCGACCCCCGGTCGGTAGCATAGAGCCGCGGTTCATTATTCCCGGGCCGGGGCCCGGGACATATGCCGAGGGTCCCCACGTCCCTGCAGCACAGCACTCTGGCCGTGTGTGCGTGTGTGCCGTCCGTACGGGGTGCGCCCATCAATCATACGCGCGCCGTTTTGCGTTCGCCTGGCAACATGTGATAATGTAAAAACATCGTGTCTCCGACTTTCGGTGGACCCCTCGCCGGATTCGTAGGATTTACGTGTCATTAGCGTTCGGTGTTCAGTCGATCGGTTGCAATCCGCTGACGCCACGCCGACGCCGACATGTCCACAGGAGCGACCGCCGCCGTGGGGTGTCCTTTCGGTCGGGGGACACACGGAAACTTTCAACACAAAATTTAGAAATCAAACGGACTCCGGGGTGCTTTTTGAATCTCGGCGCTTGATGCACAATCAGTAATTGAGACCGAAGGTGGTGGGGTCCTCTGCTCTGCTGCTGAAGTGACAGCGGGGAATGCATTATGCTTAATTAAGCCGGGCCGGGCCAGCTGGCTTTGGTCGCTTTGTTCGTGTTGATGTGCAGGATTCAATTATACAGTACGGTTGTTATCGAGCATTTGTCAGCAATAAATTCGCCAATAAATGGGATTTATTGACGTTCGTCACTGAAATCTTTGTTTAAGTTTAAGTTTGATTTAAAAATTAAATGTTTTAAATACAGTTTTGGCAATAGGCTCTCGGATCGCATTGGCTCACGATCTCTGGTCCTTTCGATTCAGGGTTCGAATCCTTGCAAAGCATTGAATACGAATACAAATATGCTGCTCTAGTCCTTCGAATGAATGGAATAAACCTGCAATCACATCCCACGTGCTTGTTCTAAATGTTCTTAATTGTCTCCTTGTTTCCTAAAATACTATCGTTTCACTGAACGCTCAATCCTAGAACATCTCACACACGATTTCTCAATCATGCACCGTTTTGTCGTGCAAAGCGATCTATTTGTTTTCTGCTCCAGCGCCTAACGATGTGCGTTGAGTAATTTCCCCGCAAAACCGCAGCTTGCGTGCGTGTCGTCGGAACAGTAAACTTGTAATTCTACCAATCTAATTGCGGTTTAGCACACCGAAATTACCCGCTTATAATTCCTCAGCCCACGGAACCAGATGGATGGCGGTCCCGAGTCGTTGGCCTGGCTGGCCGCATGGCAGCCACACGACGAGGACGACCGTATGACGGCCGCAGCGGCTGGAGCCAGCATCGCTCGCCCCGAAAAATGGGGGAATTTTTTAAAATGCTTAACCGAATTGACGCAAACGGTGCGGCCAAACGGTGCTGGCTGCTCATTTTGTTTTTATTGATGTGTTCGCCGCCGCAGCATAAAGAATTATTTACAGCCACCGGCGTCTTTTAGAGTATCACCCCACATTCCTTCCCGTTCATTGTCGGGGGTCGTTGGCGGCCGTTAGCAGTTTGGTTTTGTTTTTTGCAACATTAATATGTATTGCCCGGTGGAAGAGGCTTCCGCGAATGGGGCCCGAATTGAACCCGTTCGTCTGCTGAATGGGGCATTCCGCGTGTGAAAGATGGATAAACCGTCGCTTAATCAGCCGCGCGCAGGCTGCGTTCGCTCTGCGGTGTCTGGGGTTTGGAACTGTTTTTTTGTGGTCCTAATGTTTCCTTATGTTTTTCGGGTGGCGATTACCCCCTTCGATGGCACCGCGGCCCGGGGAGGTCCCGACGTGTTTTTGTCGTTCTTCTGGAACGGTCAGTCATCGGTCGGGGAGCGCTCAGGTCTGTCGGAGCCGCGACGACCACCACCGTTGTTGAGGTCGTCTATTTCGCGCAGCAACCGGCGGCTTCGTATGTTGATAGAAGCTGCCACGGCATATGCAAACTGTGCCAGTTGGTGGCCAGACTTATCTAAGCCACGACTTAAAACGGGGCGTCAAGCAAGTCCGTTTGAGAAATATGCCTATCTTATGCTATTCTGTGAATATTTATTGATTCGACGGCTTCATGATGTTTGTTATGTAAAATAACTAAAACATTGATAGAATACTTCGAGCACACGTTTTACTGGAAATACAAAACGCAGTTATGCTGCTTTGAATTCTGATCGACGAGCGTACGAATCGAACCACTCCAGTCGCTTATCAACTGGCGGCCCCCCGTATGTTGGTCCTGCGCCAGGGTTACGTGAGGCCCGGCCACATGTATGGTGAAAAATTTCGCAAATCTACGGCACCGGCGAACGCGGTACTGGTCCAGACAGAACCAGAACGGCTCGCGCCACCGAACGGGCGGTCGGGTGGACGCGACAACGACCGCGCGCGCGGGTGAGGCGCGCAAAATTGCGCGATCGGGATCGGGACTTGGGGCCGCGAAGCGAACGAAGCGGACGCGCGGATGACAGAAGAAGAAGGCTAACTGGGCGGTATGGGGCGGAAACGGCGATGGGTAAGGAATTATGGGCGAAGGCAGAGAGCCGGAAGATCGATGAGCTTTTCCAGGGTCAAGAATCGGCGATGGCATCGGGAGGAAGATGGAATGCTGTCACTGAGTCAAAAGTATTCTGGAACGAAAACGAAGTGGAAAAGAAACTCACGGCGCGCAGCGCACGGCACACGGCACAGCGGGCGTGATCCGTTTTATGTTTTTCCGGTTTTCACGGTACACTTTTTCGTATCTTTTGAAACGATTTTTCTTGTTTTTTTGTATCTTATTATTTGTATCTTTTCATTTGTTTCTTATTAATTCTATATTTGCTTTTTGTATTGGTACATTTGTTGTTTATACTTGATGATTTTCTTTCATTCATTACTTTTCCACTTACTTACAGGTATTTTTACGCCTTAGAGTCTTTTTGCTGTATCGTTTTCGTTTGGTTTTATATTTCAATGTTTTAAGTCTTGTGTTCTTTGTTTTTTTTTTGTATGTTTTTTGCTTGTTTCATGTTCATTTACACAGCCAATCTTTATGGTTTGGTTTTATTAGTCATTCATTCTATTTGTTTCATCGTTTTGTTTGGGTTTCCTTTTATTGTTTCTTGATTATTTTATATTTCTTGTTTGTTTACTACTTTCTCTTATCCTGTTTCAGTTTATTTACTATTTTATTTCCACTTTTGAAGTTCAATTAAGATTCTATCCCCCCAGGTTGGAAACTTTTAACCAACCACCGATTCGCCCCAAACCCACCGTGTTCCCACGAATGCGAATATCTGGCCGCCGGCGCAGTGCCGTTCGTTCTCCGTCCGTCCGCGCCTTGCCCTGTCCAGAAGCTGCCGGGAACGCGGGAGGAGAACCCTATCCGATCCACGTCCCGTGGGTGTGTGTTGTGTGTGCGCTCGCGCACTGTGCTGTGGGTGTGTGCGTGTCGTTACGTGTTTACGTCTGCCGATGCCTCGGATTCTCCGGCGAATCGCGGTGTTATGCCGGCCCCCGGGGTCTTTATACTCGGGCGGCGCAGTGCGGATGGTGCATCACGGATGGCGGTGGCTGGCCCGGGGCAGCAGACTGGTCCGGGTCGGGTCGGGTCGGGCCGGCTTTTGTTGTCTGCGGCGGAAGCGGCCCGTTAATAACAAAAAACACAAAACAAAGAATGTTGCAAAAATCATAAAATGCGAACGGAGTTAAGAGATGGGCCCCTGCCCCCCGAATCCCGGGCGCTCGCGAATCGTTCGCTCCAAAGCGTACGAAATGCAGTCTCGGATCCCGTTTTCGTTGAGACATTTTTACGATACTCTTTAGGCAAGTAGAGCCGTTTACTTCATTCCGAAGATCAGACATCCAGGGCAGACAGGAGGACCCGTTGGTTTTGCCGAACAAACATTCTGAAACGCCACTGGAGCGTGGAAAACCAAATGTTTCCTAACGATTTGTCGCATGTTGGCGTAACGTCTATCGTCCCGGGGGTTGGAGCTTGCTGCCAGACACTTCCGTTGGCCAGAAAAAACACCATCGCCAAAAATCCACGACCCCTGGTGGCGGCTCCCGACCGAGGGCGTGTCTCGCATAGACCCGCTAGCTAGCTGCTGCCGGGTGTGTGTGGCCGGGTGACTCACTCTGCAGTCTCCGGGAATCGAGAGTCTGGACTGGCGACTGCTTTGGGGGATCGTCACCGTCACCGGGGATCCCGGCGCAACCGGAAACCGGTCGGTCGGTTGGTCGTCGGTTGTCATGCCAACATCTGCGACACGGGAAAAACATACTCACACACACACACACACGGACGGACGCACCGACGCAATCCATGGCCATGTGGTGGGTTTTGGAGCGGCTCACACAAAGAACTCCCGCTCGGCCGCTGGCGTTGGAAGGAGCGTTGATCAGCAATAACTTCTTTTCGGCCGGTGGGGAGAGACCAGGACGCCGGCCAGACAGCAGACCCCTGACAAAACCGAAGGGGAGGCAGGAATAACAGATACGCCCGGAATGTTGTTCCAGACACAGGACCCGGCAGTCTGCGGCCTCCAGACAGGGCCGCAGACCAAAATTTACATCCCATCGATCGATGTTCCCGACGCAGCCCGACGGTCTGCACCAGTTCCGGCGAACGGGACCGTTTCCCATTCTTTGACGGGGGGTTCAAATTGTTTTAATTAAAATTATCAAACAGTTGCCGGGGCCCGTTATTATTAGTAAACAATTAAAGCGAATTATTGTTGGTGTTATTTTTAACATCAACCCGGAACTGAGAATGATCTCACGGGGGACCGATTGCCCAACCAGCAGGGCCGATGCAGTTCCATTGTAATTTGAACAGATTAATCAAGAAGAGGAAAAAACTGTCCAAATAAACGAAAGGCGGCACCCCCAAAAAAGTCCCATATGCTGACGCAGGAAAGGACACCGAACGCGTGCAGCGGACCTCAATTTGTTCATTTATTTATTAGTTTTTTTTGGTTATCATCTCGTTCTGACATTATTCAACTCCAATTCCTACCTTTCTCTCTCTCACACGCAAATACAATATTTTTTCCTCCTTTTCTCTCCATCTCTCTGTCTCTCTATCGAACCTCATGCATTAACTTTCCTCCTCACACACACACCGCAGATTGCTGGCCCGTCATGCACGACCTTTGTAGGTGTATGCGTGTGCGCGTCTATTGTGTCTGGAGTTTTCCTACCCATCCGGTTCCAGATTTTCCGTCCGAAGCTCCGGGAAAACTGGGAAGCAAACAGGACTTAACCTTCAGCCCATATGCCGAGAGCGAGTCTGGCCGGGGCCCAGACTCTGGCACCGATGGCGGCGAGACACACACACACACAGGCACACTCGGGATGCAATTTGGCCGGGTGTGTGGTGTTGATGTGTGTGTCCGCCGCAACCCAACTGTGGCCGCTCGCTCTCCCTTTCGTACGCCATCCAGTTGCACTTATTATGCTGCGTTACGCTGCGCTGTGCCGAGCTCGCCCGGGTTCTGTGGCGTCTGGCACCGGGCGACCAGGAGTTCCGCCCGTTAGCCAGCCGGCCAAGTTGATGGGGCCAGCCTGGGAAAAAGGAAGAACTCCATCGTCTCCTCTTCGGCGGCGAGCGTGTATGGGGCGTCGGTCGTTCGGTGCAACGCGACAACCACACCGAAGCCGACGCCGCCGACGCCGGTCTGTGGTGTACGAAGAGAAGGCGCTTCCTCCGGGGGAAGCCGTGACGATGATTTAAACGGAAAACTGTGAAACATATTTCTCCAACAGAGAGACAGAGAGAGAGCGCGAGAATGAAGAGAAAACATCGATTAAACAATTACTCATCGTCTCGTTTGCTCGGTCGTTCCGAAGGAGCACCGGATGCGTTTTCGAGGGAACCGTCATCGGGTGTGCGTGGTGGCAGGGAGGGCGTAGGAAATAGAATCCCAAGGCAGCCGGGTTTAGAGAGTGTGCAGCTTCACACTCTTCCATACACAAACACACACACAGTGGAGCATAAAATTCTATCGAAACAACACACATCGGCGGATGGCGTCGTCGTCGCGTTGTTACGTGCGGGGCCCCGAGAGGGAGAGGAAAAATACGGGAAGGACGGGAAGAAGAAGCAAATAAGTACACATAAAAGGCACATTGGTTTAGAGAGGAAAAGTAAAGCGAAAGGTGGAAAAACGAAGGAAAGAAGAAAGGGAAAAGAAGCAAAAGTAAGCGGTGGAAAAAACCGTGGTGGAAAAAAAGGGAAACGGAACGCAACTGGAACACACGATCATCATCATCAGCAGCGCCGCCACAACACACACGCAACACGCAAGTAACGCGAGGGCCAGAAACCAAACCAGAGCCAATACAGAGTAGGGCACGGGCGAGGGAGACAGAACGAAGCAGAAACCGGAGAACATCGGTAAACAAAGAACACAAACGCAGGGAAAAGGGCAAAAGAACTGAAAAGCCGAGCGAAAGAGAGAGAGAGCACGTGCGAAAGCGAAAGATTAGAACAGAACACCGAAAGCAGTGGAAAAGAATGCGGTTGCGGTGCGAAGGCGAAAGCAAGCAGCAAGAAAGAAAGAAACAAGCAACAAGGGAAAACGGGAGACACAACAAAACAACAGCAGGGAAAAGAGCACGAGAAGAAGAAGAAAAGCGACCAACAATAAGTGGAAAAGGGGATGAAGCCATGCAGGCGAGGCGCGGATCGCAGTGGTGAACCAAACTGCGAAGAAACTGCGGTTAATGTACGTGCTCAGGTGAAGAAGACTTGCTGATGGTGCTGTCTGCTGAGGCTGAGGCCAAGTCGAACAGAGCCAGGCCACGACTTGCAGCAGTTCATCATTCGCACCGTGCCCTTGCGAGGTGTGTTTGGCAGGTTGCAATCCCTTCGAAGGAGTGAAATGGAAAATGGCACCCTCTTTTTAACTCTTTATTTACTTAATCTATGTCCTTGCTGGCTGTGAGTCGATTAATTGATTTAATTGATTCAGTAGACAATCGCCAGCCCATCCCCGGAGCAGAACGGCGTTCCCGACGGTAGTTCCAGGTAGAACTTCTGTCCAGAACGCGGTTCTATATTAAACGCCTACCACAGGCTGCGATGGTGTTAGTGCCGGGACAGCCGGCCACCAACACAACCGTCGACGGGTCGGGTCCAGACAACACCAGCTCCAGAAAATAAACTCCATCGGTTTGTTTTTGTTTCACCTTCCAGCCAAGCGATCGGGGGTGTCTTTTTCTTGGGGATTTTCCTTTCGTGGATCGTGTGTTTGTTTGGCCCTTTTTTCTACGCCGCTTTGTTTCACCGGCGCACATGAGCCGCCTGGTTGCTGAGATGGTATCTACGATGATGATGGTGATGATGCACATAATGCACATTCTATTTTCATGCTCTCGACGGTCGTCGCCGCCGATGATTTATAAATATAACGGTTCATTTTCAGGGAGGTCCTTTTAGGGGTCTCGCCTCGCCGTGAAGCCGTCTCAAACGCCAGCTCGAATGTAATCATTTCTAGCTTTGGTAACTGAATATGTAATGACCCGAATGGTGGCCACTGTTGGCACGCCCAGCATCATCATGCTTTGTGAGTCCTTGCGGTACGTACCCTTCGCCAATTAGTCTAAACACCCAAAAACAACTGCAAAACACGTCAACCATTTTTCATAACCTGGTTCGCGGCGCCGCGTTTCGGATCTTTCTAACGCTCGCGCAACGGTTCCTATGCCGCGGGAACGGCTTGCCGGCAACATTAAGCTTGGAAAAAATAAATTAAATACCAGTCTATCTTACCCACCGGCGGTATACCACCCAGAGGCTAAGGGGCTGACAGCGCTCAGAAAGCGCTAAAAATTGTATGTGCCACTCGAGATACGAGAGGACATTTAAACCGTGCGGTCTTAGCGCGGAGTTCTCAGCACGTAACTAGCCAGAAAAAAAGGAAGAAAAAAAAAAACAAAACGATAACGGAACTTTGCAACGCTTGTTTGAATAAATTTTCCACTCTCTATCTCTCTACCTCTGTCTCGCTCGCTCTGCTTCGCCCTCTGCAAACGATTGGTTTCCAGCAGTGCCAGCGAAAAAGGATAACAACTGGAAGCGATCAGCTTACCGGGGTCGGGTCGGGTTCCCTCGTGGTCCCTCTTCAACTTTCTTTCCGTTAATTTCCGCCGTCTAGAGTACGGCATTTTCTTTCTTTTTTTTCGAGTGCTGTTGTTGTTGTATTTTCGTCCTTTCGTTTGCTCCACCCTGCTGTGTGTTTCCATTTAATTTCCACTCCACACGCGGACCGCGCACCACCGGTGGCGAGGCCACACACCACCGTGGCAGAGTCTCCGGCGGCGGGTAGACAGAATGCTCGGGACGCATTATCCTTGCCAACCGAATCCCGATTCCACACCAACCAACCAAGTACGCGGCGTACGGTCCGTAGTTACACAGCCGTCAGGCTTGACAGTGGGTTGCTTCCGCCAGGACTCGACAAACACACACACACAGGGGAGGCCACTGGCAAGGGTTCGGGAGTTTTTTTTGCCACTCGTCACCGTACTGAGACTTTTTGACTGTGCGCGCTGACTGTTGTTAACTGTTTTTAAAAAGTTGTGATTCGGTTCCATTCGGGCCTTACTTAGAGGTGCCGGGAGGCAATTCTGTTGACTCTACACGAGGATTCATTTTGTGGTCCCTGCTGTTGACAGGTCGCAGGACACACACGCAAAGATACTCTTTGAGTTTTGATTAAATTAAAATCCTTTTAATTTGGAAGTTCCATATAATAAACCTTTAATGTGCTCCGGCTTCAATGCTTCAATGAAGAGCCCGTTCATTTGAAGGCGGCCAACGCCGACATGCAGATCGTTTCTCTGTGAAAAGTATGAAAATTAACGTTCGTTGAGATGAGCCATGAGTTTCAATTTGAAACTGTATGCAACGTTGTGATCCAACACATAAAATAGTTCCCAATGCACCTAAAAGAGTACAGACTTCATCCATTTCAGCGGGCCAATCTGCTCCTTTCCGTATAAAAGACAAATTGCGTCCGAATCGCAATTGTTGGTGGCACCCTCTGTTAAACTAAACATAGGTTGTAGTCGACTGAAAAGCGAGATAATGTTACTAATACACTAATAAATAATGCGAATTTAGTTCAATTCGTTCGATTTGTCATCGTCTGCCATAAACAGTTCGCAACCGGATTCTAATTCGAACTGCTATTGGGTGTGTTTATTTGTTGCGTTGCGTTTATCTACATTTCAAAGTCTTATCTACATCATGGTTCATGGTTGAGTTTTGGACTTTATCATTCGCATTACGCATCGGGTCGTCGTATACGGGCACTTAACCCCATCGTGGAACACACTTAATTCACTTTTTGACAGACACTCCATTAATTCGCCACACCAGGGCGCTGCCTGCTTAGTGTGGCCCGTTGGTGTGGTAACCGGCGCTCAAGTTTGTAATTATAAACATGGCAACACGCGGCTTGCTCCTTGCTTTTTTTTGTACAAAGATTTGCTTCGTTTGCTCCCTTTTATGCACTCGCCATCTCACTCTCGTTGTCTGTCTCTTTCTCGCTCTGGAGCATCGAGGCGACCCAATATGTCACCTCAGACGTTGTTGTCTGCCGGCCGGGTGTGTAGAGTCCCGTCCCGGCCAAGTAGAGCTGGCTGGAGCCGCATCCCCAGCGGACACACACAGTCGCACGCCGGTAGAACTGCGGGTGCAAAAGAACAATTCATCCCGAGCATTCGCGAGGTTCTCTCTCTCTCCGTTTCGCTCCCTCGTTCGCTCTGCCAATGTTCTTCTGCCCTCAAGGCGAACCGCCGCGCGTTCGGTTCGAGAGGTCCTCCCTCCGCCGCCCCAGCATAGGTCACTGAACCCCCGGCCGGGTAGCCGGGCAGCTTCACTGGGGAAGGTTTTCCCTGCAAACACCGCGCGCGCTCTACCATCTCCGGACACACACACCGGACGACGACGCCGACGGTCGATCCAGGAGGAATTGGCGGTGGCCACTTTTTGCGCCGCAATGCGAATTGTTCTTTGTCTGCTGCGGGACAGACAGCAGCAGCAGACACATGCGCGCTCTCTTCCCGTCCCTGTCTCGAAGGGGTGGCGCACTCTTCGCACTCTTTCTCGCCAATGGCGCTTCGGAAGGAATGGTCCTGGTCCTGCGAAGGCGAAGCGGAGGCGAACCCTCGGCGCAGAAGGAAACGATCGCCTGGGGGGAAAACCGATTGCGGCGATGGCCGGGCCGGGCTTGGGCAAGGAAAGAACGGAGCACTCGCGAGCACAAAAATCGTGATTCGCACAAATGGAAATACTCCGGGAATCACACCCTCCTCCCCGCCCGGAGCCCGTGGCCGGGTAAGAATGTCCGTCTTCTTGTCCGCCGGGGGCCGCCGTCCAAACATCGACAGCAACTGGTAGACCCACACATCGATGGCCAAACTCCCCGCACCAGTATATTACTTCCTGCTTCTTCCTTAATACGTCCTCTTCTGGATTCGACACGTGCGTGTGTGTGTGTGTTGGTCCTTTCATTCAGAATCCTTGGAGCCCACGAAAGATGGCGATGCTTTCGGGAGGCCTTCGGCGGGATTCGTTCCATCATTTTTAACGCCACCCTCCAGGCCATCAAGTCCGGAACCCGGAAGTCTATGGAGTCTGGAGGACGCCTTTGCTATCTGCGCTCTAGTCCACGGCACGGCACAACACTCGAGGCACAGCTGCTTATTTTTCCATTTGTCTTTATGAAGTGGGAGGTCCGGTGCCCGGGGTTAGGCAGCGGCTTATGGTAATGTGATGAGAGCGTCGCAACACAGCATCGCAACAGGCCAGTGTACCGTCCGATCCGCGGACCAAATGGAATCACCCCTGCTGCTAATGGGGCAATCATAATGGAAAGTAATAAATGTGGCACGATCAGCGAAACAAATTACGCGCCGGTTGTAACTCATGATTTTCTGATCTGAGCCTTTTATTACCTTCCACGTGGAGAAGCCTTCAATTGTTTTCCGAAGGCACAACCACAAAGATTTACTGGGACCGCGGACCGGAGCTCTACCGAAAACGAACATTATTATTTCATTTACACCCATGTCGTACCTCATTTCGTAATTCACACTTCAGCGTAATGGGGTGAAGGCTTTATTTACGGCTCACTTATGTGAGGCGCACCGTGTGCAGAGTAGGGTCAACAAGACAGGGACGACTAGGACCTGACCCATTGGAGGGCAAAGAGTTATTTAGTACACGGTTTTTTTGATTCGCAACCCCAAAAACTCCATTGTGACCCTGCAGGACGTTTCTAGACCTTTTCCTTGTAGACCACAATGGCCAGGAAAACTAAATAAGTAACTCATAAATATGCTTGCCGCATGTATAACAATGGCAGCTGGTATGTCGTATTCTTGGTCGGGGCGTTTGTTTTTTTGGATGTTTGTTTTAATTGTCCTTCTATGAACCTCAGCCAACACTGTGCCTTCTTGCGATGGAGTTAAGACTAATTTTTCGTCCTTTTCCCGTTCATTGTTCTATACTAGTACGAAAAGGCTATTGGCTTCCATTCAATAAAGATAAAAAACAATAAATTCATGCTTTTGCAACCAATTCTATTGCTTAATCGTAGCTCGCTAACATAATGCTTGCCAAACATCTCTTCCTTTGCTGGCCACGAGTGAGATGGTTCACCGAACCCTGGGATAAAGATTGAACAAAAAGCGCTCTAGCGCTGATTGGTCAGCGAATTTCGTTCGAATTTTACGCTGATCAGAGTTCGATCAATTTAATGTTTTCGATTTCCATGTCCTCTGCGGATCGAATTTGGATCCACGCCTAAAACGTCTTAAAGCACATCATTAGCGAACTGTGGCTCCAGGACCAACACCGACCGGCGGGCTAATCGGCTAATGACCGGCCGGGAGCAGCGTTCGGTGTGGTTTCGAAAAATAATATTTCCCAATATATCCACGGGGGACGACTGTGTGACGCGCCCAACAGATGTTGGCCGCCTTTTTTGTGGCACCATCTTGTTTATGTTTTTTTCGTGTTGCTTTTTGTACGGTTAAACCGAAACTCGAACGCTTCGTCAGCATAACGGGGGACGTTGGGCTGAAGCTTGAAATCGATTGCTTGTTTCAGCGAAACCTGCGATCGAGACGACGACGATGCTGCGACAAGATGCGCAGCTCTCGCACGTACTGCTCGGTGGTGCCTTCGCACGCAGCAGGAGCAGCTGAAATTAAATCTACCGAGCCCGGGTTGGGCCGGAGCAGGACGAGCGGCCCAAAACGGAACGGAACGGCTTTTAATGATACGGCCATTCCGAGTGATCCAGTGTCACACACTCACGCACGCCGCTTAATAACAACAACACGTGCCCGAGATGGCAGATCGGCAGATGCTGCCGGCCGCCTGATGCTGCCCAAGGATCAAGGCAGGCTGCAGGGTGTGTGACTGTGCTGGTTGGGGCAAGGCCTGCTGGTGCCGCTGCGGCAGCCATTTGTTCGATGAACCTGACGGTTTCGGGTCGGCTGCAGCCATCTTTCTTGGGCCGCTTTTTTGCCGGACCGGACCACCGTACTTTGGGGGTGATAAAACGCAGTTTTTATGCTGTTATCGCGCTTCGCCTCCGAAGGAGCTATCTTCGTGGGTTTTTTTTTCTTTCTTTCTTTCTTGCGATGGTGATGTAAGATGTTGGGGGCCCATGCTGAAGATATTAAGTCATAAAGCGGCTAGTACTGGGCCGAGACAGCCGGGTCGGTGGGTATATTACTTGCAGATGTGTACTAATCGCCGGCTGGCGCGGCGGTGTGTGTTTTGGTCCCAAAATTATCTGCGATCATTTGTTGGGCCATGGGCCGGGGAGCATTATATTTACGGCATGTGTTTGCCGGCGAAATTTGTCAAGCCGCTTTCGGGTAAACTTTGTCCGCACTTTGCGTGGCATCACAAATTAGCATCTTCGACTCGGGCGTTCCACGGGTTGCTGCAATCCGTTCCGTGATTGAGCGTCGAATGCCGGAAATGAGCGGACGGACCGGAAGGGTGGTGGCCAGGAATCTAATTAACGAATTCGAAAGGTAATCATCATCTGCGGATGACGGGCACGCGGCCGGTCGCTTAATGTCCGGAATTTCATCAACATTCTGTTGGGCTGGCTTGACAGAGGAGGGTGACAGGACTGCCCGGGACAACCGGGGCGAGGTGAACGGTTGCTACTAAATGTTGCCAACGGGACTACGGATCCTGTTAAACCCGTTCAAGTGCAAACGATGAGTGAGAGCAAGACTTTCAACCGAAAATTAAAACATTTGCTGGGATTTGCTAGGATTTGCTTGGCGCAATTAACAGCTTGGCGTTTTATTGCAGCCCAAAATAATCAATCGGGGGTTGGATTTATGGTCCAGAAGTCCTGCCGGACCGAAACCCGTCAATGGCTGCGTTACTCTTGCGTCCGTTAGGCTAGTGTTTGTGTGTGTGTGTGGTTGACGGCTTTCCGTGCCGAACGCACACAAGTGCACGGCAGCCCAAAAGGAACACCCGAATAACCCGATCGGCTGCTCAGCGTCGGAAGGGGTGCGAATTTTATCCCTTCACTGCCATCGCTCCCGGCCAGGACCACGCCAGCCTGCTGTTGCTGCCGTCTAGGGGGACACAGTTTGAGTAAGGGGAAAACAAGGACCAGGCGAGCCACAGACGAACGTTAAGGTTAAAAGAAGCCGTGCCAGCGCCAACCCCCGGGATCGGTTTTGCAGTCGCAAACCGAACCAACCGACCGACCCTTCCGGTCCCGTCGGTCGCAGGACTTTTTCACCCGCCTGCCGGTGCGGTCGGGATAATATAATCCATGAATAATGTATCCCTCAAACAGAGTCATTCCAACTGGCCGGCACATGCGTCTCGTGATTGTGTGTGTGCGTGGACGGGAGCTATGCTCATGAACGAGGGACAAGGACACAGCAGCAAGCCCGAGCGGGCCCGAGTTGGCCAAAAGGATACACGTAGCGCCAGGAGGGCCGCTACCGGGATCCACCACACTGGGTGGTGAGCACAGTATTTGGGCAGCATTATGTTGCACTGCGAGCAGGCCCTCTGCTGTGTGTGTGTGCGAGTGTTCCGCATTTTGATTTCCGTTTTCACCGGCTCTCGTTCCGGCGCTCCGGCGTCGTTGATTTGCGCAACGTCGGTGGCCACCGGTCGACGACGACGAGGGTGTAATCGAATGAATGGGATCGCAATAGCATTACGCTCTTCGCACTGCCCTTTTCCCGTCTTACGCCGTGTTTGTTGTCGCCTCGCCGGTTTTTGTGGGCGGTGGGCAAGCATAGCCCACGGTGGGGGACGGATATGATGTCCCGTTCGGGGTGCTGTATGAATGGGTAGAGAACGCTCCTTAATGGCCGGTGGGACACAAAATGCAATTGAGTTATTTTCTGACCAAATTTACCACCGGCGGAACACTCAGCGCGTACCCGAAAACGGCTTTTCTCGGCCGACAATTAAAGTAAACAAATTAAAAGTATCTTGCCTGACAGCTGTCATTTTTGTTGACATTTGGGGCATCTTTTGGAACGCATGTTTCGCTTCTAATCATCGTTTTATTCCACAAAACAGGACATCGTATCGGCCACGGCAAGAAGTATTTTATTTCGGAAATTCTTTGTTTAACGCATCGCGCGTCTGCTGGAAGTGTTTTTGAACCCGAGCCGCTTCGTTGGTAGTGTTGGTAATGCAAACATCGCAAACGGACGGCAAGCGCAATTTGTGTGCGAGTGAGTGAGACAGGCGCGATTTGGTTCGGTTCGGTTCGTGCCTGTCTCTTTCACGGTAACGGTCGGCTCATCGGGTATAAACAAACAGAGCGGCACAAACACCACCACGCCGCCGCGTAGCGCATGTCTATCGGGTACCTAGCCAGCGAGTCCTTCGAACCGGGGACCGCTTTTGGAGCCTCTGCTGTGTCTGGTTTGCCGGCACAAAGGCGGCCCCAGGCTGAAGGGACGATGCTCCGCGTGCTTACAAATGGCGCTAAGAAACACACAGGATGCTCCCCGGTAGGGCTGTGTTGCTTCCCTCTCATTATCCTGTGACAATTTTGCGATCGCCGGAAGGTGTTCCCATTTCACGCACGTTTTTCGACATTTTTTTTTTTTCGTTTTTTTTCGAAGCAGCAGCGTCTGGCAGATGGTCGACCCACACACACACACACTCGCACTCGGGCGTTCTTCGGTGGCCGAGAGGGAAAAATGCGTACATTGCAGAGTGTACGTGCGTTCTACCGTAACCTCCCCCCTGTCCTTCGTACCCTTCGGCCTGCGATGCGAACGAGTGAGACAGCGTTACCGCCGAACACGACCGGCGTGAGTGTGTGTGCGTGCAGGCGAAACGACTGGACAAAGCCGACCGACGACGACCGCGGGTTGCTGCGATCGCGGTCGTTTTCAGTCGTTCTGCAAAACCGACACGAGCAACTTTGCCCGCTACGATTCAAAAAAAGCGAGAAAGGAACAAACACCACACGGATTCATCGGAAGCGCGAGCTTGTGGGCCCGAGGGGGTAGGAACGAGGAAGAAATTGAGTGCCGGATGAATTCGTGAGTTGCCTTCGGGATTTTCGTAGGTTGACTCGGGTGTCAGGTTCGTCATCAAAGTTAGGTTCGCAGTGTCTTAGTTAGGTTCCAAAATCTGTCAAGTTCATAAAAACAACTTTCATAAAATATTTTGACGTTAAACAAATTCACGCCGTTCAAAACCGACACGAGTAACAGTGAGTGCGTCGCACAACCTGAGGCCCCCTTTATTAACCACTCCACTGTGCGCTTCCTTTTCCTTTCGTTTGCGCGCATTGTCGCCGACCTTGCGCTCCGTTCCGGGAACTTACTTTTTGCCATCGTTCGGTTTGTGTCCCTCCGTGAACCGTTATTTCAGCAGAACCGGAAAGCGTTTTGGAATTGTTGCGGAAATGAACCGCCCGAGCAAAAGGTCGTTTCCGTATCGGTCACCGGCAGCACGGAAGATGGAATATCCATCGGAGCACCGTCCCCAGCCATGCGTTGTCGTCGTGAGTGATCGATAGACGCGGGTTTTTAGTAGACACATATTTGTGCGTGTGTGGTGCGTGCGGCTGGCGGACGGTGGCGAGCCCGAAAAAAGTGATCGAAATCGGAGAAGAAATGGTGCTCGAATCCGGAGCGCGTCATCGTCGCTTCCCGTCCAATTACCAGCCGAGTCTATCGCACGCATGAGTGTGTGTGTTCAGCTCCGGGGCCATATGTTTCGAGAGTCGCACAAACCATTTCTCGTCGCCGCTTAACAAGCGTCCAAGGACTTTCGCTGACAGAGAACAAAGAGACAGAGCCTGAGCTCGCACTATGTGCACGTGCGCCCGTCTGTGTGTGTGTGTTTGAGGATTTCCGCATCAGCATCTCATCGAGTCGGCGGCACTGCGGACGTTGGTGGACATCCTTGAAAGAGAGCGCGCGCAACAGGAAGCGAAAAGAAAGCCCGGAGAACGTGACGACGACGACCGAGACTTGCCTCCCTTTTCTCGGTGGTGGCGTGTTGTTTTGTGGCCACTTTGTGTGGGAGGCCACCAACAACCCAGGCCTCTCGGTGTTCTCCCTATTCAGGTTTTTGTTTTTCGAAGCCGACCCATTCTGCATTCTATTCTTTTTCGGGCATCACCGGAACCGGGAGCTCGGCAAAAAACAAGCACTTGTTCATCACAAATCGGTGCGCCACCTGCCTTTTTGCGAAACCTTGGAACTTGACACACACGGACCGCGGATAATGAACCCCCCCGCCAGAAAAACGCCGTGCAACATGTTCCGTTCTGTGTGGCGAGAAAAACAAACACAAAAACTACACGGACCACCCGGTTTCCCGGAACCCCCACAAGCCCTGGACAGGCCTGGCTGGTCTCTCTCTCTCTCTAGCGCGAGAATATGTGCTCGACGATGCATTTGTGTGTGTGTGTTTGGGTGCATCAACGCGTGTGTTCCCCCCGCGGGAGTCGAGAGGCCAGACGCGCCAGACATTCCCACGCTCGCCTAGAACGTTCCCCCTGGGTCGGGTTCGAATTTGGTGGAAAGTTTTCTATAGCACTTCCCCGAAAAAGCCCCCATAAAAAAACGAGGCGCAATCTAACGATCCATCCTTTCGTCTACAAATGGACGCGCACCGGGTTCGAAGGTTCCGGAGCTTTGCCGTGTGTTCCGGAGGCGAAGCTTTCTCGAGAGCATCGCGATGCGCATGTGTGTGCGGCGTCGTTCGTTCCTATTTTTTTGTGTGTTCCTTTTCTCTTTCTACAAAGGTCTCCCCCAGTCGGGTTTCGATTTCAACATCATTGCGCTCTCCTCTCCAGCCGGTCCCGGAAACCCTGAAACCCGGAAATCAGAACAAAAACAATAGGGAGTAATAGGGGGGTTCTTGGGGTGTGGTTTTCTGCCGTCCTCTTGGGGTGTGGATCCTCCGATTCTTGGGAAAAAGTCTCGCAACAAAATTCCTAACCCCTCTCTAACGCCGTTTTGTCTTCCCCGTGCAACATCAACAGATGAGAAAAGGAATGATTTATCCGTAGACATAAGTGAATACAAAACAAAAATTACACAACAAACGCGCGCGCAAAGGAGAAAAACTGTGACACGAGAAAGCAGCGGTGTGTGTGTGTGTATTTGCTGGAAAAGGTGCATCAAAATCATGTGATAAATCCCCGCCCGGAAATAATTTGGTTTGAAAAATTGCGCGAGTTTAAATTGTGTCAAGTGAACGTCAGAAGCCGACGGTTGAAGGAGCTCGAATTATCAACCCTCTACCCCAGCGCACACTACGATCGGCGGCGAGGTTTTCTCGCGTTGTGTGCGTCGCACCGCTGTGCTGTGGTTGGTGATTTTCCGGAAGGTCCTGCTGCTCAATCGCGACGCAGTAAGCCGTGCCGTGGAATGTGCAGCGCGTGAAGTGGTGTGCAGAAACTGCGTCGAAATTGCCGAAATTAGCCCAAACCCTTTTAAACGACGCTCGCTCCCCTACAGAATGTCTCGCTAGTGGGAAAAAGAAAGAGACGAAGGACAGACAATAGAGAGAGAGAGGCAGTGGAAAAAGTTGGAACGCGCGCCGACAACACTACTCCCGGTGTCGGTCGACTGCTGCATATGATCGTCATCGACGACGGCCGACGGAAACGACAGGAACAGGAAGGAAACTGGACTGGAACAGCAGAATAGTGTAATGGCCGCCTCTCCCACCCCCTCGCTGGATTCACTCCCGGGCGCATCGAACTCGATCGGTTCGTTCGGTGAACCGGCCGACTATCTGTCGGACTCACCCCTCACGACACTGAGCGGTGGCTCGGGCACCACCTCCGGTTCGTCGCCACCGGCCAGCGATTCGGCCATCTGCGATGACTTTGCCACCTCGTCCAGCCTCGAGTCGGCCCAGTCCAACAACGGCTCGTCGGAGTCACTCTTCCCGCGCTGCACCGGCTGCAAGAGCAAACAATCGGACGCGGTCGCCAAGTGCATCGATTGCGTCAACTTCCTGTGCGCCAACTGCGTCACGGCGCACCAGTTCATGCACTGCTTCGACGGCCACTCGGTGTACCGGATCGCCGGCACCGGAACCGTCGGTGGCACGATCGGTGGTTCGATCGGTTCGATCGCCCCACCGGCCACCTCATCACTCACGGGCACGGGCACCACACTGACGCTTACGCCAACCCTCGGCGGACTGCTCGGTGGGGTCGGCGGCGTGCTGGATGCACCACCCGGTCTACTGGGCGGCGGCAAGGCACCAGGGGGCGGCGGTTTTGAGGCGGCCCATCCACGCCTCAGCTCGCTCAACCTGACGATCAAGGACGACGCCAGCAGTCTGGTGAAATCGATCATGAACAACGTGATAACACCGCCGACCTCCAACGGTACCGGGGCCGGAACGAACAGTATCGGGGGCAGCAACAGCAGTCTGGTGGGCACGACGTTCGCCAACGGTGCCGGCGGTGGCCTCAGTAACGGTTCGTCGGCGGATCTGCTCATCTCGAACGGTGGCCTCGTCGGTGGCCTGCTCGGTGGTGGACTGATCGGTGGCGGTCTCGGTGGACTACTAGGCGGTGGCGGCGGTGGTGGCCAGAAGCCCAACTACTTCTGCAAGCGGCACCCGACCGAGCTGCTCAAGTTCTTCTGCCGCACGTGCAGCGTGCCGGTGTGCAAGGACTGCATGCTGATCGAGCACCCGAGCGGGGTGCACGAGTGCGAGCACAACAGCGACACGACGCCGAAGCAGATCGAGAGCCTGCTGCACACGGTCTCGGAGGTGCGCAGCAAGGCGCAGGAGCTGCGCTCGCTGATCAAGAACGTCGAGCACAACAGCCAGCGGATCCAGGTGCAGTACCACAAGGCGCAGAACGAGATCAACGACACGCACCAGTTCTACCGGTCGATGGTGGACGAGCGCAAGGCGGAGCTGCTGAAGGAGCTGGAGAACTTCTACAACGCCAAAACGGTCTCGCAGTCGGTGCTGCTGAACCGCAGCCAGGATCAGGTCGACAAGGTGCTGCAAAGCTGCGAGTTCGTCGAACGGCTCACCAAGTGCGCCGGCCCGTCCGAGACGGTGATGCTGCGCAAGTTCATGGACAACAAGATGCAGCTGTTCCCGTCGATCACGCATGATCTGCAGGCCTCGTATGAGCTCGAGTTCGTGTCCAACTATCAGGCCATCCAGATCGGGGTGCGCAACACGTACGGCTACATCCGCTCGAACTCGGACCTCACGAGCACCGCCACAAAGCAGCCCCCGATTGCGCGACCCACCTCGACCACCAACTCCGGCGGCGGCGGCGGCGGCGGCGGCGGGGGGTCGATGATGCTGACCAATGGCGGTGGTGGTGGCTCTGGTGTGCGAAGCGTCAGCCCGTCCAACAGCAGCACCGGAAGTCTGAATCTGATGCATCCTTCGAACGGCGGTGGTTCCCTGTTGCTCAACGGCGGCGGCGGCGGCGGTGGTCCGCATCTTCTCGATCACCATCACCATCATTCCGGGCATCATCATCAGGCGCACCATCATCAGCAACAGCAGCATCAGCAGCAGCAACAACATCAGCAGCAGCACCAGCATCAGCGTGGGTTCGGTGGCCACAGTAACGGGCTGTCGACGTCCCCGCTCTCCAGTGGTGGCCTGTGTCTGGCCAACGGAAGCGCGTTCGATACGAACCTCATCTCGAAGCGCTTCAACAGTGCCAACAGTCTGGGACCGTTCGTCGGCGAACCGGGCGGTGGCGGCCTCGGCCAAACGCTGACCGGTGGCTCGGGCAATCCGTACGAAAAGTGGAGCAACGGTGGAACGGGTGGTGGCGGTGGGAGCGGTGGAGCCGATCTGTTCGGTACCCTCGGCGATCAGTACTCGATCCCGCTGAACCCGATCGGTGGTGGTGGTGGTGGTGGCGGCGGTGGCGGAGGTGGTGGCAACAGTAACGGCAACAGCAACAACAACAGCAACGGCAACGGGCAGGATTCGGGCGTGTCGGCGGCAGCGGCCGCGGCCGCCATGATCGACCTGTCGGCCAAGCTGATGTCGACGAGCATGTTCCCGCCGAAGAGCCAGATCAAGCGCCAGAAGATGATCTACCACTGCAAGTTTGGCGAGTTCGGCGTGATGGAGGGCCAGTTCACCGAGCCGAGCGGGGTGGCGGTGAACGCACAGAACGACATCATCGTGGCCGACACGAACAACCACCGAATCCAGATCTTCGACAAGGAGGGTCGCTTCAAGTTCCAGTTCGGTGAGTGCGGGAAGCGCGATGGGCAGCTCCTCTATCCGAACCGGGTGGCGGTGGTGCGCACTTCGGGCGACATCATCGTGACCGAGCGGTCACCGACGCACCAGATCCAGATCTACAACCAGTACGGCCAGTTCGTGCGCAAGTTTGGCGCCAACATCCTGCAGCATCCGCGCGGCGTCACGGTCGACAGTAAGGGCCGCATCGTGGTGGTCGAGTGCAAGGTGATGCGTGTCATCATCTTCGATCAGTCCGGAAATGTGCTGCAGAAGTTTGGCTGCAGCAAGCACCTCGAGTTCCCGAACGGGGTGGTCGTCAACGATAAGCAGGAGATCTTCATCAGCGACAATCGGGCGCACTGCGTCAAGGTGTTCAACTACGAGGGCCAGTTCCTGCGGCAGATCGGCGGCGAGGGTGTCACCAACTACCCGATCGGGGTCGGCATCAATGCGGCCGGCGAGATACTGATTGCGGACAATCACAACAACTTCAACCTGACCATCTTCACGCAGGACGGCCAGCTGGTGTCGGCGCTCGAGAGCAAGGTCAAGCACGCCCAGTGCTTCGATGTGGCCCTCATGGACGACGGCAGTGTGGTGTTGGCGAGCAAGGACTACCGGCTGTACATCTACCGCTACGTCCAGGTGCCCCCGATCGGTCTGTAAGCGATCGGCCCCGGGTCCGATCATCGATAGAGCAGCCAAAAGGATAGCCGCGGCAGCAGTTTTGTGTGTGTGTGTGAATGGAACGTTTGTACCGCCGAAGGAAGGACACACACGCGAACGAGAACCGTGACCAAAGCGCGGTGGAGATGCGCAGTTCCGGAAGTGCAAGCGGCGTCGCCATTGTGTGCGGAGTGCAAACATATAACTTGTATATATTTATATTCGTATGTGTGCCGCGAGCCAGGAGGTGGAGTGTGGACAGTGTGTGTGTGTGGTTTTAGTAGTCTCTATTGTTGAGTTCAACGCAATGCTCAGAAGGATATCGCGCATCGAACAATCAGAATCGAACTGAACCTTAACCAGGTAAATATCATCCGGAAGGGGGCTTAGCTTTTACACAGTGACAGGAGAAGAGGCTGGCCAAGCAGCAGCTGGAGAAGCAGAAGAGATCAGGGATATGGGGATCAGGGAACTCACTGTTGGTCGACGACTAATCCGGAGCCTTATTTTCGTTTGTAAATATTGCAGATCTCCAAGAAAATGAAACGAAATGATGAGTAACAGTCACAGCCGTAAACGAAAAGATTGTTTTAGCAACGTAAAACTTAAGATTCTTACTTCGTGTCAATAAGAAGGGAACGAGAGACAGAGCAGCGACCATAAGACGACACGCGGTGTGTGCGCGGTAGAAAATCGAATGCAAACGAGATGCAGGGCGGCGGTGGTGTGAATCGAATTGCATCTGCCTGCTCTCGCTGCTTTGTTTGCTGCAAGATTGTTGTTGACATATCGAATTTAGCACAAAATAGAAGCAAAACCTGTGCCCCAGGCTCCGCCGGAAGCGCTGAATCGGTTGGCGGAACAGAACAGAAGAGAACGACGAAAGGTTGACTGCCGCCTCTGAAAGAGCGCGGATGGCCGGCCGGCCGGGGACGAAACGGATGAATCTGCGCACCTCTACACCACCGACCGAGGGTCCCGGAAGTAACCGCGGGAGTCCAGCCAGAACGACGACTGGATAGTGAGGTGGATCCAACATCTTTACCATCCGACATCATCGACGCACTCTCGAAGAGTCGGCTGCCCGTACGAGAGAAAAGGATCCGGCGGTCAAGTAAGAGCTGTTTGTTTCTCCTCTGGACAGAAAAGAACCCCCCTTGGATGGGCACATTAAACGGTTCAGCACCTTCGGGAGGAGACGTTTTTTTTATACGAAGTAGTTTTAAGTTTTGTTTGTTTTTTTTTCTTTTTATACTCTTTAAATATTATTATCGGTATTGCCTATGAGATATGGGATTTAACTACTTCACGGCGCGATCAAACACCGGCTCTGTGTGTTTGTGTCGCGAAAGAAAAGAAGGACTAAAGAGAAGGGCTAGAGAGAGGGTCTCGAATAAGAAGGATACACAGTGCGCGCGTAGAAGAGTTATCAACTTAAAACAAACTGGACGCGACATCCTTCTGGACCCCAGAGAGACGGAGAGAGAGAGAGGCGCATTTGTGTTTGCCCTTTATTGATAGCAGTTAAAAATACTTGACTTTGGTGTGGAGAATTGCGGCGCGCGCGCCGAAAAAGGCAAAGGTTTTGTTACGTTCAGTTATCTTGCTTATTACCCGGCGGCCGTTGATTAGACGACGGTGCCAGGCAGGCAGGATCCATTCTCTTCAGCCTCAGCTTATTACCATCGATGATTATCCAATTGGAAGGTGTGAATATATACGTTGTGTGTGTGATCTCAGTTTGGACTAAATGAATCCACCAGACTCTCGTCGCGTCGCGCCGCGATACGGCCCAGAAGATACGGCGTAGCAAGACTGCATCATTTTTTAATCTCGTGTTAGGATAAAGAGCGCGGCTGCACCGCGCCGCCGGTGTGTTATGTTAAAGTTTGGTATTGACCCCCGGGGACGGGGCGCCAGACCCCCGCCCCGGATTTGGGCCCGAGTCAAAGCTATTTTTTTGTTTCATGTTTTCTCAAGCACAATAATTTTCCGACCGCAAAACACACACCACCAACTATTACTACTACTACTACGACGCTAAGCCGCGCTCGGGGGCGCGGCAGAAGCGGAGCGAACTCGACGGGGTTTCGAGCACAAGGGAAAAGACTTAAAACCAAGATGATGCAAATTGACCAAATTTACCCGGTAGAAAGGATTTATTCCGTCAAGTTAAACATTTATCTTTAAAAACATTCAGAGTATTATCTTTTTTTTTACTTCGTTGTGTGCTACTCTTTTTTATTAGATCTACTTAGGATACTCTCTTTACTATAAAAATTGGTCATCAGGTGAGACGGACGTTGTTTTAGGACTAATTTTGTAGGCCAAGTTTGCGATTCGCACGAAACTTGAATCCCCGGCCCGGCCGCGAACGTCGTGTCGCGGCGCCCAGTGCCCCCCGCTCGCCCCGTTTGGCGCGCGTGTGGTGTGTGTGTGCCCGCGAGCGGCCTCGGGTCAGCGTTTTTTTTTTATTGTTAAGTGTCAGCACAATTTACACACATTTTTTTTCATTTGATCTGTTTTATGTTTGTTTTGCAAATAAATGCGAGAATGGTATATTTTTTTTCGATACATTTTGCTTTCGAAAAATTACCCGTAAAGTTAGGAGTGCGAACGCGCGACACACTCTACTCTCTTCTAGTGTGTAGCCCTCTTAGCGCGCCCGCGCAATCGGTTGGATTTTATACGAATTGGTTGAGACGGCATTAAATAGAGCAAAACGGAGCTGTAGATGAAAAACAGAAAACGGTGGAGCGCCGCAACTCTTAACTCTTAGACATTAGTAGGTATATATATTTAAAAGGAAATATTTAGATAAATTGTTAAATTGGTTTGTTTTTCGCGCAAAAACTCTGAAACACACACCACAGGGGGGACACAGACAGACAGAGATAAGAAGATAAGGCGGCAAATGATACGATGCGTTGCGTGGTGTTTCCACGCATTTTCTCGCCCTTCCGTCGTAGCCACACGGACCGCGTGGAGAGTGGAAAACCATTTTCCCTCTCTCTGTGCGTGTGTGAGTGTTGTATTATCTTTTCCTCAGCCCGTGCGAGACACATCATCGACCGCGGGGTATCGGAATCAATCGGAGGTGCGCAATCGAAAATAGTTCAAATCAGTCCCCGGAGCTGCGCGCGGCTGGGTGTGTTGTTTTAGTGCTAGGTGTGTAAGTCCGTATTGTTTTCTGTATCCATCTTATGACACGAGCACACACAGACACACTCTAAGTCGATTAGTTGTTAGTGATTGTTCATTTGATAGCTCTCTGTGTTTTTTGTATTGTATTTTTCGACTTTTTTTGTATCCTTCTATCGTGTGTACCTTTCCCTCCAGAAGTGTGTGCTCTCCCGCAGTGTCCTTGTTTCCGTTTGTTGCACATTATAACGAGCGTGGTTGAGTGTTTCGCATGCAGTTCGCACCATCATCTCACACACACAAACATACGTTGATGCAGTTTCGTCCCGCGTGAACTGCTTGCTCTCCGAATAATTCCTATTAGGTAGACAAACAAGCTAGACGGCGGCCCCCCACAAGGGGACGCAGCATAAGTAGCAATAGTCAATGCGCGCGCGCCTATACATAGTTGTTGCGGTTGCGGTGTGTGGCCATAACGCAAATGGCTCACCGCACGCCCGCCCATTCGGTTGATTTACTTACGTTTATGCTCTTCTATGCTGATGCAAAACAAGGACTGAAGTTTGTAACGTGTTGAAATGAAATTCGATTATAACAACAAACGCGGCCGGCCCCCCCTCAGAAGATATACAGTGCAGTATTACTAAACGTGTTTTTAATTTTCTTATACATAAATGTGTCACCGTTCCTGTGCGTTTCAATGGTAAATGTAAATTCTCTGTTGATGTTGATGATGATGAAGACGAATAGAAGAGACAATAGAGAGGAACAACTAAAGCAACAACGGAAACTCTCATACGCTTTTGTGTCGCGAACGGTCTCGTCGTTTGTTACGTTTTATTATTATTTTTGTGACAATTTTTCGCGTGCTTAATCATTAGAATTACAGTATTTTTACACGCCACAACCCCTCGGTATCTAGTTATTAGTGTAAGAAGGACGCGCGAGCGCGAGAGAGAGTTCTCTCGAGGCTCGCCGTGAGCCGTCGTCATAGTATTTGGCTTAGTATTTACTTAGCATTTGCAAGAGGAGAACAAAATACAAACGCATATTAGTTTTTAGTGGCTGAACATTATCTGGCCCCTGGCCCACGGGCACGCAGAGAGAGAGGGAGAGAGAGAGAGACATGTGTCTACTTATTGCATTTAAACTGAAAAACGTGAACTAAACGCGCGGCCCGCGGTGCCGACAGTGTCCGATCTCTGAGGCCCCCCACGGATCACGACGTGCAGTTCTGTTTTTCTTCTCGGTATTAGTTGTAATAAGAAAGTTTGTTGGTTATGTTGATCTTTGTGTTGTTAAATTATTACGCTTAAGTTTTTGAGTTTGATGAGTTTGCTTATTTAGTGTGTGTGTGTGTTTGAAGGAGTCGTCGTGTGTCGTCACCCGAAGGAGCAATTCACATAGATAGAGAGAGAACCGATCGGGACGCGAATCTCTCGAGACAAACACATTCACTTCACGACGGATTCATTCATTCGCGAACGCACACGACGCGCGCGCCCAACATACGAAAAACACGTGAATGAGATTAAGATTGATATCATCCTAAGCCGCCCAGACAGCCAGCCGGCCTATCCTCTGGTCACTGGGACGGCGGTGGCGGCCCCACAACATAAGTCTGCCTTGCGCCCGTTTCGGAGCTCTCTCGATCGATCGATCGATCGATCGAGACTGCCTGAAACTGGCGCAAACCGTGGATATGAATGGAACTGATTGTTTGTGAAAACAAACAAACCCGACTTATCAGATTTTGCGCGCGCGCACTGAGTGAAGCGATATGATAAGGCGAGAGGCGCATAAAACAGTTATGAGAAAACATCGAATTTCGTTGTTTCGTGTTTTTCTTTTCTTTACCTACTACTCGCATCTCGCAAGAAAGGGAGAGGAAACGTTTGTGCGTTTGTACACACACACACGGAGCGAAACAGAGAGAGAGAAAGAGAGAGATCAAAACTGTTAGAAAGTTGTGACAATAATTATTATTATTTTTTTAAGGCATATCTTTTTGGATGATTTATAAAAGGTAATTTAAAAAGTAAATAAAAGTGTTGTTTAGTTAAATGCCAACGTTCATATGTTTTTTTAATTTCTTTTCGTAGGTTTTACTTTTCTTTCAAACTCTGGCCCCTTTCGTTTACCTTTCGTCCTGAATACTCTTTCTCTTGTTTCTCCTTTTCAACTAACACTTTCATTTCGCCACCAACAAAACTAAACTCTCAACCTCAAAGACTCTAAGGCCTGGATCGTGCACTAACCTGAGAAAGAAATGCAACCGTCTCGAAGTTCTTAGTAGTGGACTCGCGCATAAAGATCAATGTGTTACCAACGAACAACAAGATCCTGTGCATCCGTATATTCCATATATTTTGTCGATTTTGCTTTGTCGTCCTCCCCATAGTGGTATTGCTTATTTTTTCCTGTAGTATCCTTCGTGTCCTTTGCATGCATCTTTTCACCGTTTCTGTGTGGTTTCTTGGATTTTACGCGCAGCACGTACCGCCCGCCGCGATACCTCGGGACATTTCTGTTTGTTTTTCCCCCCTGTGGGAATCCTTCCTTCCGCTGAGGAAAAGATAACGCTCCGTGGCACGGCGGTGGCTGAGAAAAAGGGCGCATTCGACCGGGAGAGGCGCGCGATTAAGTTAATTTAAGGGCCGCAAGGAGCGCGCTGCTTTCTCGCCCGCATCGGAAGAGGGCATTACAGTATATGCTATTCTTTATCGTCCTATTTATTCGAACATATTATTCTACTGTGCTGTGCTTGCTCTTGTCCAATGTTTAATAATTGACTGTTTTTTTTATCGAACGCACGAGATTCGCGCATTTATATAGCGTAAATTATTTCATTATCTCTTAGAGAAACCCAATCTAGCGCTGTATTTAATATATTATATACGAGATAGAGAGAGACGGAGAGGGAAAGGAAATGCTTTTTCGCGCCCCCCGCTATGTTTAACGTATATGTTTTCCATTCCATTCTTCTAAAATGAATCAATAATTTGAATAGCTGAAGGATTTATAAATAATTAAAACAACAAACCTAAAAACACACATAACGAAGGGATGCAAATAACTCTACTTATAAGACTGTCATTCTTTGTCTGTTTGAAGCGTTTTTAGCAGTTAGAACATAATAGTGGGATATGTTGGAGGCAGCAGGTAGGGCGAAGAGGGGCGCGCCACCCTTAGGCCGGACACTTTAGTCGGCTTGACATGTTGACCGTTTATTGCCGCGCCGCGGGAAGGTGTGCGGCGTCGGGACTATCCTTGCGAACACCCCCCAAACTCTGTGGGCGCCCACTACAGGGACATTGATAAAGGGACAGACTAACGACTAAATCCGCGGGCTCTGGGTTCGTGTTCGTGACGCAGCAGTAGCGCAAATCTCTTACGCAAATCACGCACACGAGATGGGACCGGACCGCACATGTTTGGGTTAAGAGAATTTTAAACCTGGCACATCTTCCCGCCCGAAAATAAAAAGAAAAAAAAACGAGAGAGAAACACTAACTGAACACACTAAAAGGGGAACCACTAACGTCGTTTACTACTATAAAACAATTAGCTACCGGTAGCCAGTTTTAGTGTATATTCGTACTCATAAAGGGAGAGGTGTGTTGTGTCGAGGAGAGGCAACACAATTAGCAGAGTTAATCCAAAGAGAAAAAAGGATGTGTTGGTGGTGTTGTGCACAGAGACCACTCTCTCGGCGCGTGTCAAAACCGTAGTGAAACATATTTCGAAACCATTTTACGTCCGGCGAAGCCCCCGGGAGGGATCAAACGAAGAGGAAGCGAATAAGGGGTCGCGCGTTAGAAAAGGCGGGATGATTACTGGCAAGGCAAATGACAGATGCGAGCGCGGAAGAAGCTGATGAAAATGCCAAATGTTTCCCGTAACTGTCAGAACCGGAGCCGAAGTCGTCCCCCTCGTAGAGCGGGTAGCGGACAGCTTTTGTTGTTTGTGGAAAAACAGGAGAAAAAACCCGCACACAACACAGACACAGAAAACTAACAAACAAAACATAATCACAACAATCATAACAATTTGCTCGTTTTTTGGACGAATGATATTAAGAATACTATTATTGCTACTATTGATATTATTATGATACATTATTATTACGATGCGGTGGGTGGGTAGTATTGCATGATGCACTGTGCAAAGTGGGAGAGAAGCAAACCGCAAGCACCCGGAGCTTGTTCGCCGTTTTGCGAAAAACTGCTGACCGAGTGGGGCGCAACCCGCACGCGCAGCAGGGAAGCAGCGGGTTCAGTTACTGTTATAAAACCCAGAAAATATCCAGAGCAAAGGGAGGGAAACACAGAACTAAAGACGGCAGAAGGCGGCAGCAGCACAACAACCCTACACGAAACTCGACAGTAAGTCAAAATGAAAAAACGGAGTGTGTTTAACTATATTATGGAGGGGTTTAATAAGGAAAATTAACGGCAACAAGAAGTAACATTTAGTCGCGCCAATATCGCGTATTTAATTTGTCTGACTTTTGTGGGGCAACGGAAAGACTTACGTAGCGAAAGAGGTATAGTGCATAAGGAAGAGATAAACACTGCGAAACACTCGTTTCTATCACAACGCTTGTTTGGTGCTGCGATGTGTAAAACATTAACCAATCTAGTCTTATCATCCACACGCACGCACACTCACACACATACGCACACAATTATTATCATCGTGTCATCATGATCATCTTTATCGTAACCTCGTCTTCGTTGTGGTTCTATAATAAAAATCATCATCACCCACCAATCATCACATCGCGTTGTGACCAAACCATCATTAACCACCTTTCGCTCGCCATCATCATTATCGTCCGGGGGTAGTATCCTTCATCAACTACCGTAGTAGTCATCCACACACACATGCATTGCATCATATATTGTTAGTAGTGTTCTCAATCGATCGCGGCCAGTGGCGGTGGCGTCGGGCATTTCCTAGTTACTGCTACACATTGCGCTCACCGGCTCACTCTCACTTCACTCTCATCACCATCAGCATTCGATAGCATAGTTGTTGCGTGTGCGCCGCGCGCCCATAATACGCGGTTGATGTTCGTTGATTAGAATTCGAAAGTTGTCAAAGTTGTTTAGGTTTTGAAGACGCGCGGCGCCGCCGTAGAGAGAAGGTGGTTGTTATTTCGTACTCCTGCTTTTAGCCAACTTCCGGCACCACGCACTCTCTTTCGAACACGACTGTTGCGCTTGATTGCGAGATAGACGGATGGATGGATGGCCGCCAATCCTGATCTCGTCGTTCTGGAGGGACCCGAACCGGTGAATAGTTAAAAAGTAGTAATACGCTCCCTTTGCGTTTTCGGTGTCTAGTAGCAAGTTCTCCTGGTCAACGATCTCCGAAGAAGGGAGATCGAAACCATGACGCGCGAGAGCCACGGGTAACATGTTATGCGCTTTGTTCGTTCGTTGGTAGAATCGCGCGCTTCTCTAGAGAGGCGTCTACGGCGTGTTGTGGGCCACGGGCATGTTAGGTTAAATTTTCCAAAAGTCACATGTAAAACAATCACAAACATTGAAGGGTGAAAAAGCAAAACAATGACGTGGTTTAGAACACCGATTAACCGATCAATATGCGCAAATGTTAAAAAAGAAATTAAGCAAAAAAAAAAGTGAGGAAAGGTAGATACACGAAAGAGAGCGAGAGGAGAAGAGGTGGTGTCCGTTTTCGCGTCGGGACTTTCGATTTTGCGCGCCCCTCTAGCTCTGATAACGTGTGTGGCACAATTTACTGTTCCTATAGAGTGCCGGTCGAAGGGTCGAAGCAAAAACCAAAAAATCATTAAAGCCAGAAAAGGAAGTCACCGGAAGTGGGGAAAAAAATAGACATTATACCGAAAACCGTAACGTGGACAGCAAAACATACATATATATATGAACATATTATATATACAACATACATATATTTTTGTATTCAAGATTTCAAACGAGAAGGACACGCGAGAAGTAAACTCAAACCGGGAAATTGGAAGCGATCAAAAACAGTGTGCGTCGTGTGGCCATCTCGAAGCCAAAGAGCGCGACGCGCGAACGGGGAACGGGCTTTTGTTTTGGCGCCGGATTGGGCGCCCCTGCGAAGCCGAAGTCCTGTGGCGGCGGCCATGAGCAGTAGGATCATCCTTTCTACCATTTATATACACAGTACTTTACCGTGCTAGAGTGTTTAGCGCTTCAACCTAATGCGCCGCCCCACCGTCTTCTCTCTCTGGGCGTATGAGAACTGTCGAACGGCCGGTGGTGGCGGGTGGCGGTGATGGTGGGGTGGCCCCACGCACGCTCTTATCACTACTTGTCTGTGACACACACGCAGAGAGAAAAAGAAGCGAGAAAAAAAAACATCCAAAATAGCCATTCCATATCGTTCAACGGACCCCCCCGAGAATCCGAGGCCTCCCGGGGGGAAATCGGATCGTGAGGGTTGTCCCGTTGTGTGTGTGCGTGCGTGTGGCGTGTCACTTTCACCGCCCGTCCCGTCCCGTCGCGCTATCTTTTCTCATATGCTCCCGCCGCCCGCCCGGAAGCGGAAGCATTAAGAGCGAGGAGCGAGGAGGGCGCAGGGAAGGGGGCGCGTCCCGATGGAACCAAAACAACATGATAGTGTGCTGATAACGTATTTAGGGAATTTAACTACTTTTACTCCGAAGTGCTAGGTGTTAATATCAAAGGCCAATCAAATCAATGTTACTAATATTAAACGACGGCTGGGGGGACAGCGGGGTTACGTTAGGTGCGACGAAACCCCGAGGAGGAGTACAGCTGCAGCTGGGAACTGGGAGGGAGCATCAATCTCTATATCGAGACTCACGCACGACGCACACACAACACAATTACACAAAAACGGAAACAAAACGCACACAAGACACACCAAGGCGCGCTCTTAAGTGAGGGGACTTGGTCAGTGGAGAGAGAGTTACTCAGTGTCCCGGTGGGTCAACCATGACCGAAGGAGTGTGTGCCACATGAGTGGCCCACAAAGTGTCACATTCGGGGAAGGTTACATTATTTTTCGATCAATTGCAATCCTTATGACATGCTCTGCCCACCGGAGCTTGGCGAGACGAGCACGACGAGTGGACGTGTTGATCTCCGGGGGAATCAACTGTCTTGTGGAGGTCCATCTTCGCAACAAGCACAATCGCCCCAACAACAATCGGTTCTCGTGTGTGGCCGCAAACACACGCCGGCGAGACGAGCTTTCAATTTCATCTGCTGCTAATGCAACAGCGCCAACGCCGTCGCCGTCGCCGTTGCCGCCGCCAACATTATGTAATGAGATATGCGCCGGACGCGGGGTGGTGAAAGGGGGGAAGCCTACCCTCATGTGTGGCTCGCATCATAACACAGGCGAGGGCGCGCGAAAGAAAGCACACACACCTTTTTCTCCTTTCGCTGAGCGCAACATATCTGTGTCATGATGATGGTCGGTCTCTGTATCACTTTCCTTCTTTGCCGCCGAGAAGTGGCCGTCTCTCTTTTTCCCCCAGCCCTGCCAGCAGCCCCCCCGCAAGGCTCTCGCCTCTTGGGGGCCCCCCTCTTTCTGTCTCTCTTTTTTGGTACTTTCTTTCGCTTCCTCGCTACATCTCACTTTCTTTGGCTCCGCAGCACGTTGAAAAGTTCCTGGGAGACGACCCGGGAGTTCGACGTTCCCAGTAGCAGCTCTCGTTGTGGAACCAACCGGGCAGAGCCTTCCCGGAACTCATCGAACCGGTCCCGGGTTGATGCGCGCATGTTACAGCATTTCTTCTCGCCTATGCCACCGCCCGGACTCTGGCCACTCTTCTTGGCCTCCCCACATTTCGCTTCCTCTTTGATAACGCGTTTTGTGGTTTTTTCTTCTCATGCCTCTCATATCGAGGCCACGCCAGCAACAAGTTGCCGGCCTACTCTTGGCTGGGGCTCCGTGGGCTCGTTCTCCGCTTCTGCTGCCACCGGTTGGAGCCACCGACTTGAGTTATGCTGGCCACGAACACACAGACACCCCTGCGCCCATTTCACTTTCTTCCCGCGGCGATTGACTGTTTTGTTTACTTATGTTGTTGGCCGCCGCTCTCGCGCTCGCTCGGTGGCTCTTCCTTTCCTGGCTTTGGCTTAGTTCCGTTGCGTTTTGGCGCGAAGGAGGCCGCCCCGGTGACCGGTGACAGGTTTTTCCCTTTCGTAAGCACAGTTTGGTCGGACGATTTGCAAATCAGCAAATCGGGCGCCTGGACCGGGTCTGCCGGGTCCTTCTTGGCTGGTAATTCATGCCTTCTCGGCCGCAACGGAATTCTGTTGTTACCACCGGGTGGGTTGTTGTTGGCTGGGCGCGTCTTCGACGTTACGTTAGCGGTCGACCCCCGCTTCGCCTTGCCTTGCGTTCGGTTGGTGGACGTGGGATTGTCGCGAAATTGGATTATGATTTGCGTGGCACGACTCTCGTCGGGCGTTCGTGCGCCTGTTTGTGGACTTTTGCACAACAACACCCCCCTCACAATGTATATGGGAAGGAACGCACGCAACGCGGGTACGGTAGTCGGCAGTCGGAGGTTCCAGAGAGCGGTTTTGCCGGGCTTTCGAGCAACCCTTTTTTGGGTGGTGACTTTTTGGCGCGTCATCCGGCGGGGCACGTACCTCTGACTCACACTGGAGCATTGTATTGTAATTCGAGCAGCAACGAGGGAGGTTAATTTTTGGCACTTCAAGCCTTTCCCGGACTATTCGGGGAAGCGCGCTATACTATCAGGTGGCGCTTGGAACAGCTGCCTGGCCGCTGTTTTTGCTCTCGCCGTTCCTCTTCCAGTTTTTGTGTCGCTCGTTCACTTCCTCCCCGGTCGAGATACCCCTCTTTCCGGTGGTCTTTCCGGTGCCGATAAAGATTGCCGGCAAAGGCGTCTCAAAAGCGCGCTCGAACTTGAACCCTTCCTTAAACAGCTTCATCGCCGCGGCGTGAGTTAGGACCCGCACCACGTGCTCTGCGCCATGCGGTGCGTGCCGACGCACATCATAACCGACGGCGGCGGCGATGACGACGACGCCGACAAATCCGCGAACTGACCGGAAACCGGCTTGTTGGGATGTTGTGAGTGTAGTTGACCCCCAAAAACACACCGAGCTCCCCTCCTGGGACCCTCTCAACCCTCCCAACATACCCTCCCCGTCCGGCATATATACATCGAATCATTCACCTTCGATGGGGCGCGCGCGCGCGCGAGCTCGTGTCGCTGACCTGCATCAAGTCCGCGCTCTATCCAAACACACACACACGCAGAGCGCCGGCAGCCGGTCTCTCGCTCTCTGTCCGATCCGATGCGGAAGAGTGATCAACGGCGTGTGTGGCGTGGCTGCTGTGGGGGGGCCCGAGAATAAATGTTTTGAATTATTTTCTCACCATCCGGCCCCATGTGGGGCTGCGAGAGAGAGAGAGCGAGAAAGATCGCCTCTCGACGCGATCCGCGCGTCACGGACACGCACACACGATCGCGCGAAGATCATTGCACCGTGATCCGCGCCGGGTGCTGGGCTGGGGTTCTAGGCGCGTAAAGATCGCCGAATAGGCGCGTGTGTTTGTGTATGCTCAGCTTGATCTCTGGGAGGTGTGTGTGTGCTCTAGCCCACCGCGCACGCGCTTGCGCCTGGAGGTCCTCCTTCGCGCACGCTTACCCTCTTTATGTGGCTAACGACTTGCGTTGTGCGTTGGGTTCTTCTTCTTCGCCCTGTCGTCATGGCGCGTGAGCGCGTTACTCATCCGGAGCGACTCCGTGTTCTGGAGGCCCGGTTCGATCCGCGGTTGTCCATGTTGATGGAATGCTTTCGGCCTCTCGCTTGGTCTTCCTGACTGAGAGAGATAGACAGAGAGATTGTGGCCTATGTACCGTCCACAGAAAACCCCCTCGGTTTGCTGTTGTATCTGGATAAAAGCGGGTTCTAGTTATGCGGTGGAGAGAACCCACCCGGAAGAAGGCGGCTCATCAGCATCAACCCCGCGCGACTTTCGATGTTGGTCTCGTTGAAGCGCAACCCGTGGAGATCGACTTTGATTCTACGTCTCCGGGCCGCCGCGATGATGATGAAATCGTTGTAACGTCCGGGGCGAAGATCACCAGAAAACGTCGGGAAGTTAATTATCCCGCCTGTTGGAAGATCGGTCGGATAATGAAACTGAGAGTAGAAGGAACCACGCCGACAAATAAACGGGCTCGCCACACCACTAACACTTCGACTTCGGCTTACTTTCTCCGCATCCGCAGCGAATGGAATATTTTCTATTTTTGGCCATATCTATCGCGTGTGGCGTGCGTGCCGCGGCGTGCGCGCCCGACTCGCCAGGAATTATATGCACCGCACCGCGATCTGAATCTGGGTGTGCTCCAATTTGACTAAAAATCGTTTATGGGTCAAGATGCAGATAACACAGAGAGAGCGAACCGGACACTGAGAACTCCTCCGAAATATGTAGAAAAATCCGAGGATACGAGAGAAAGAGGGGGGACGACAGAATTAGCAGCAGAATACTTAACTCACAACACCAAAATCGCGCACACACATCGCACACATCACCTTTGATGGACGCGAGTGGACGAGTCCTTCCGGGCACTCGGTACTTGCTCGTGTTGCTTTACTTATTTTCCACCGGGACTTAGGGCATAGGTAGTAGTACTAACAGCAGTAGTAGCAGTAGTAGCAGCCGTAGTAGCAGCAGCAGTAGTCTAGTGAGCCATTTTGATGAAAAAACATTATTCGACACACAAAAACTCTACCGCAACAACACCACTCTGGCGGCGCGATGGGGTGGCGGCACCCCGTCGGCCAACGGGGAACAACTATTAGAGCAGCAAAACCAATGGGGGAAGCAACAGCAACATGTAATTCCGATCGTCAATTATATTTACTCTAGTGAACGTTTTAAAATCCAAAATGAAAAAGAAATAAACCAAAAAAAAACAAAGAAAATATTAATGAAACCACACAGAGAACGGAGGGGGCCGTGGGGGCCGCCCTAGTAAACTGTTGGCCAAACTGTTGGTAGTACGGTGCAGGGCACAGGTGTAATAGCAAACACACTCAGCTTTATGGCCGAAGTCAGAAGCATTGGTCACACTGCGGGCCGTCACTCACCATTCCGCGAGCTCGCTCTATCATATATGGAGGTGAATCCTGTCCGGCCGCGAAGCCCAGCAACAACACATACAATCAATCAATAATAATGAAAACCCTTTGTAAAATAGCGTACTGTTAAATTTTGAAATGAAACCAAAAAAAAAACTGGGGAAGAAACAGCAGCAAACTGAGGGCAGAAAATGAAAAATGAAAGAAGTAAATTAATACATATCCTGGATCACTTGTTGAGCATTTACATTCGTATGTTGTTACCTAGAAGGAGTCAAAACCGACAAAAAAAACAGGGGGGCGAAATATCGTCAGAGTGTTGTGTGTGTCAGAGTGGATCGATCGGTGGAGTAAAATTATTGTCCTTTCCGGCGACCCGGAACGTTCCGGGCACTGGTACCCGGCCATGGGTTCCACTGAGTGTAAGTGTCCGTTTAAATTTATCTAACAGCAGCAAAAAGGACGCAGTCTGGGACGGTGTCCCAGTAGCAATAACTCCTTGTTTTCCTGTCGCCGGCGCGTACGGCGAAGATATCGCGTTATCAAACTGAATCGCGGTCAATGCCAATACATTTCCTCTTCACCACCGCCCGCCAGAGAGCACACAGAAACCACTACCACCCGATGATGATAAACTAACCCCGCCAATTAACGACGCTTTTTTCCTCTCGCTCGCTCGCTCTCTCGAGGGGGGGCCGCCACATTCTGGTAGATATGGATGTCGCCCCCACGGAAGAGAACTAGAATCATAGTTAAAAACGCGCGAAAACGTTACGAATTGTGGGTTGCTGTTTTGGAACGGGATCCCGGCCAAATTCTTCCAACCGAAAGGCAGCGCGAGAAGGAGTAGAGACGGATGCATCCACAGTCCAGACAGTACCACCACTATGCACCACCCTATCGTAGGCAGTTACTAGGTTACACTCGTGCACCGTTTTTAGTGTCAGCCGCGTGCGGTGGTGAAAAAGGTTTTCTTCAAACAAGCATTACTATTGCAATAAAAAGAGGGAGCGCGAAAAGAAGGAGTGGAGTGTAAAAAGTGTTACGATCAACTCTCTCGAGTCACGCGATCCCTGGTTTTGTAAAATAATAGAACACAAAACAATCAGTGTGTTCTCCTGTTCCCCTTTTACTCCAAACATTGGGTGATTGACACTGAGAACCACTAAGGACATGAATTGTTATTGCATTGTATTTACCGTCAGGAAGATAAAAAAACAACATTTAAAAAACACTGATCAATTGAGTAGAACTTCTCTCGTCTGGGAACAATTTTTTACGAACCAACCGCGCAGAGGCTGCGCAGAAAGGCTTAGTACAGGATAAAGGCGGAGGGCGGCACACTGTTTGGGCTTGTGTGGGGGGAGCTTTAAAGCTCAGCTTTTACCATTTTCTTTCCTGTGGCTTGTATGTGTGTGTGTGTGATAAGAAAAGGGACGGATTTGCTTACATGTTTATTAAATAGTGTAACGTCGTTTGTAGGATGTTCGTCATTGTGCGCCTTAGTAGCGCCCCAGTTACAGTAGAGTGCACCAGTCAGTCAACACCTCTTCGGTTAGAACTCTCTCTCTTTAGCGTGTAAGAGGCCGCCGGATTTGGGCAGCAAACGACAGCAATTACTTAGCCTTCCTTCGGACACTCTATCTCTCTGACTAGCCTCCGGTGCGAGGCGTTCCGTAGTGTAGGGTATACTAAGCCACTAAGTTCTTTTGATATGCTTGAAGAGAGAGAGATGATTGAGAGCATAGAAAAGGCGCCGGCTGGGGGCGGCCAATTGACGCGTAGGAGGACGCTTTTCGCTTTTTAACAGTTTCACAGCGAGGAAAACAGAGAGGACCCCACCGGTGGGCGGTGTGTGGTTTGCAATCAATCAATCGATTCACGTTCTAAACGGCTGGCGGCCATTTTTTAGCATAGCCACTCTACTCTCTTACCGATTAAGTAAATAAATGAACAACATGCCAAACACTTCAAATACACACACACACACACATCGATCGATCGTCCGAGGGACGAAGGAGGGTCATCGAGGAGAGGCGTCAGTGGATAAGCGTAAGCGTGCGTGTGTGTGTGTTGCAAAAGTAAAACTGTCAATTACTAAACCATGCCATGATGCTCCTCGTAGACGTTCCGGGCCCTGCCCCGGATGTCGAGACGGGACGAGACGAGCAGCAACTAGGGAATTATTGTAGGACCTAATATACATACTCTATGAATATTATACACAAAAGCGCATACAACATACAACTTCTATTTGCCAGTTATTGTGCACACTTAAAAAAGGGAAAAGGGGAAAAACACCGTTGCGACTACAAGACTACGAGTTTTTTACGACCCACCACCACCACGAACCCCAGAGGCAGAGAGATTATTGGGGGTCAAAAGCTGGAAACACACACATCCTTTAAATCGAGCGCCTCACACACTTTTGCTCCACTCGGACCAGCACGCTACTTGGGGCCCAGCATCCGGTTCCGGTGATGGGTCAATCAATCAACGTCCTTCTTCGAAGGGAATGAATGTTTTCATTCTGTTTTTTTCTGGAAGGCTCATTTTATGTTCATTGTTTCGAGCAGAATGTTGAAGTTGCAAACGGTCTTAACGATGCTTTCTTTCAGTCAGTGAAGCGCAGGATGGCCCGGCTCTGGAGCACGTGTTTCTTAGTGCTAATTAACGTTTTTTATAGTGAGCACGTGCTGCGTCTTTAAACTGCAATCGAGATGTAGAGTGTAGCTTCGAGTTGCGTGCGCGCCAATAATATTACTGCTACTCGCGCCCACTAATTGCTGATGCTAAATCTAATCTAAATCCTAGTACTTTAAGGTGGCGCGGCTGCTCGCCATCTACACTACACACTCACCTACCAAAATGGACCAACAAGCGCTCTAACCGTTTCTAATCTTTGTTCCGACTCGGCACAACACAGAGCACGGTGGTGCTGCGTTTCGTTTGGATATCTTTTGCCGAAGGACGAAGGACGGGATTGGGAAGCCGGGACACTCACCCGACACCCGGTTTATTATACGTGACGTGTGAGTGGTGTTGTGTTGAATTGACTTTACACATTAGAAAAAAGCGGTGGGAACTGTTGTCGTAGTTGAGCTAAACCTAACAAAACAAAAAAAAATGGTAAAACAGGAAAACCAACCGTGGTGTGTTGGTTTATCGGTTGGCGAAAATGACTAAAGTTAAAGTGGTAGTGGTAGTAGTAGTACTGATGCTACTACTCCTGCAACAGCCGGCCAGGGCCGAACGGTAAAGGATAAAAGCTCTTTTTCAAATCAAGAATAATCATCAACTGCGCAACAATAATAAGTAAACTATAAACGGTAAAGTAAATCAATAAACAAAAATTAATAATGAAAACTCGTATAAGCAAATCAACACTGTTACTTGATCTTTTTACACCATCTCGAGCATGTTTGAAGGTTTTTAGTGGTTAAAAGCTCTTAGCGGATCGTAGTGATCGAGAGAGTGTTGGTGCATATAGGGCGATAGGCGAAACAATCGTGATGATGATGATGGCGATGGCGATGGTGTTGGTAATGATGATGGGTGCGGGTGACGATGAGTGACGAGGGCTGCGAGCAGGACGATGTGAACGAGCGGGCCATATAACATTCTAAACTATACGCGCGCAGCAGAGTTAAAGGTAGCCGCGCGAACCGCGAAACGGGGGCAGTGGGGCAAACGGAGACACTCACCCGACTAAAATGCTGATGAACTATGGGAATCAATTATTTACTGCAAGCTGCAACAAAAAAAGGAATAATAAGAAAAAACTAAAACACTATAAAGATGGATCAACAAGATGATGCTAGTGAGAGAGAAACGACGCGCGCGCAACAACGCGGACTTGGCGGCGAACGGAGGACACTAATTTTGACTATGCAAAAATCAGCAATGAAAATCGTAATCTTTGAAGGGTTTTCCCAACAAAATAAACATTAAAACGAAAAGCAACCAAAAACGAAACAAAAAAAAACATTTAAACAAATACTAACATGTTAAAAATCTTTTTATACTGTTGACTATTTTCTGTGAACACTAATATTCGCTAAACAATCAGCAGTGTAGCAGGTAGGGAAATAGAAAGGTAGAGACAGACAGAAAAAGAGAGAGAAGCTTGGAGGAAAAGATGTCCAGATGACTCGAAGCCGCGAACGCGGGCTTCTTGCCGGCGCGCAGACCCCTGAAAAGAAAAACTGAAAATTGAAGAATTGTGAAAAACACTTTAGGGAAAATAACCGATTAACGGTGGTGGTCGGTTGCGTCAGAAGTCGACCACCGCGCGAGGCTCCGAACCGGTACGAGTTGTTTGCGGTAAAATAATTGTTTGCGCTTCTTTCAACCCGTGTGTAACGCGCGCAGGCGATCCTTCTGTGAACACTGAAACATTCCCGTTTCCGACGGAACGAGTAGGACACTTTCCTGTTTTAGACCCTCAAAAGAGATCCTAATATGGCTCCTAGTTGTCTGATTTAATCTGAGTCTCCCCACACACATACCGTAAAGGTCCGTATAGCCGTGTGAGGAAACCCTTTATACCCGCGAAATGGTTTCAAACCGCCCTGTTGTTTGTCCGCCTAACCTTTACCGAAACAATTAGACGAATGGTTGTGTACTGCCCGTGAAGACCCCGTGAAGTGCACACAGAGAGAGAGAGAGAGAGAGAGAGAGAGAGAGAGAAAGAGAGATGGAGACAGAAAGCACGTTATTTCCAAAAAGAAAACAGAAACCAAAGCCATGGGACGCTGGGACAGGAACGAATGATTGGGATTGGGTAGCGCTTAGAATACAGGCCATGACTTAGTAGTGCGGTGCGGTACACTACCTTTACCGTGTAAGTACTGTGTGTCTTTTGAGAGTTGTTATAACGATGATCACAGGCGCCGCAGCCCCGGAACTCGCCGTGCGAAAGGAAAAGTGTTTGCCAACCAAACAGAAAAACCAACCCACTCGCTTCCTTTCGCGCCAGGGCCCCGGGGCCAATATTTAGGGATAACTGTGTGTGTTAGTGTGCGTGTGTGTGTGTGTGTACAGGAGGAGAAAATAAGGGCGCGATGGAAGCAATCATCCGTCAGCCATTTTTTCGCGATTGTTCTTGGCTCGCGAGGTACGCGAGCATCACGAGTTATTAGTTAGCATTAGGGCCCAGGACGACGGCGTGTGTTCCGCGTGTGTGTGTGTTCCGTCGGCGGGGCCCAGGACACGGATCTGTGGCACGATGGCACACAATACACAATGGCTTCTCTATTACTATTTGTGACTGATTATTGAAGGTACTATATATAAGATACGTTTTACTGTCTACTGTCTACATTCTTGATACGACCCGCAAGGTATTGTTTTACCCGTTTTTGGCGAGTACTGTTTACTATTTGGTGTTTTAGTTTAACGAAACGAAAGCAAAGCAGAAAAACACACGGAAAAAGTATCCCAACTCCTGTTGGTACACACACTGAATCGCGGCAGAGTCGATCGGTCACATCACCCTGATCGCGCACTAGGTACACTAGTACTGCTCCGATCCGAGCTCTTCGAGAGAGGATCGAACGAACGAAAAACAACCCTCCTGCCAGCCAGCCCCCCCACAAGTAACGGAAGCTAGTCATATTCTATTTAAATATAAACATGGTTTGTTTGTTGAACGGTAGGTTTTTAAACGGCCCCGCTAGGGCGCATGGGTGGTGCATAAGACAGAGGTACTTCTTGCCGAGAGAGAGAGCAGCCGGCCGCTGAGACCGCCACATCCAGCAAGGAAACGAAACGAGCGAGACCAATGAACAATACTTTTGCACCTATTTACTTTTGACTCACTTTCACATACTTTTATTGTTATGTTTAGAAACCGTTTTTCTTCCCCCAAAACTGTTGCGCGGACTGTTTTGGAGCAGACTGGAGTAACGTTTGACAATGGCAAATCAGACAGAAAGAGAGAGAGAGGGAGAGAGAAAACCGAGTCCAGGCCATAGGGAGGGCCCCGTTCGGAGCTTTAACGTTATTCAGCAATCAGAGTGTGATCCAGGGTTGTTCCGCCAGAGGGTTGTTCTGCGGTAGGACTAGGGCAGCGCTAGGACCTCGCTCTCTGCCCCAGGCGTGTTACGTAGCACTTTGGCATCGGCACCGAACGCCACTTAGAAAACTTAGGTTGGAGGAAGTGTACCGACCAGCACAGCATAGTCGCAGCCGAGCCGAGCTGAGAAACGGCAGATAGGCAGACAGAGGGGCAGTTAGCAGTGAGGGTGGTGTGGTGAACCGATCCGTTTTTTTGTACTGAAACTATTATCTACCTACCTACCGTAAAAAAAGGGAACGCAAAGGTGTTATCCTTTTTTTACATAGTAACGTATGTATTATTTGTATTACATCCTGTATGACAATTTCGCAAATAAATAATTTATTCTTACGTCGCAGTGTGTGCCTGTGTCTGTTTGTTCGTTTCGTTTCGTTTTGTTTTCGTTTCGTACCCTTCAACTTGTACGAGAGACAAAAAAGTGCGCTTCACGGCAACGGTAAGTATTGTGGCAATCCCACACGGCGCACAAGGCGCTCTCTGAAATGCGGCTGATAGAAACATGATATTAATCCACTAATAAATCATGCGAATGCATTGTGAAGCCCAACAGTCTCTTTAGAGACTTGCAAAACATCTATGCCTACATTTGTTTCAATTTTCTAAACGGTCCGAAAAGTTCTTTTTAGGAATAGCGTTCAACACATTTGTTATGTTATGTTATGACGTTTGTCAGATGCACTGCAGTCGAGTTTTGAATCCCAAAAATGCGTCATCGTTTCGCGTTTAAATAATTCTAAAATAAGTGAAAACTTAATAACGTTCTTCGTCCGACCGACTCCTATCTCAACTATTGACTGCAAACGGTTCGGCCCTTGGAGCCGAAATGATCACGAATTGATCACCGAACCAGCTTCCTCGTGAAGCAAGAACCAAGAACTATCCCTCCATAAATCAGGTCTTCAGGTTGACTCACAGCATTGCACAAACGACGCGTAACACTCAAATAATATTCGTTGTTGACTATTTGACCGGAATTCGGAAGGAGTTCATAATGGTCACAGTGGTAAACCAATTAAAAATTAACTACTCGTTAGGTTCGCTAGCTTCCTTTGGATGTCTGTAGCCGCGTAGCTGTAGACAGTATGTGCCACAGTATCTTCGTCCTTCGGTAGACGAAGGCCAGCGCATTGGCCTCCGATCGTCGTTGTTACGGACCATGCCCAAAAACTGAGCAGTTAATGCCACCCAAACTGACGTGTCCGTAGGTTTTTTGCAATTGATCGTGCAAACTGCGATCCACCTTGATTGGGCCAACTTACTACGGTGTCCGGAGCTTCCATTGCACTTAGTTTCTCATTTGGTGCGCTCATTTAATTTATGTAATAATAATGATTTTATGTCAATTTTCAATCAATTCTTTTACTCAAGAATATTCATGATCAAACTACTGTCATCAAAGTGCAATTGCTTAACAAGTAATTGAAGTAGGCTTTGAGCGTGAACGTCATGATGATCGGAGTGAGCTGAGAAAGCCTCACAATGAGACAAGCCGTCTCACTATGGCAGGATGTAGATAACTGGAGTTTCCCATTTCACGACGCCATCTTCTTGGCAAAACACCGCGCGCAAAGGAGCTGCCAACCTTAAGTAAGACAGTAAGTTGAAGTTTAACCCCTAAACCGGGCGTGGGTTTTCGTTGTGCGAGCTTTTGCTTGCAGCCCGAGCCGACCGCTGATTTCGATTACCCCGAAAACCGATCGCTCCAACCGGACCGGAAACTTGTAAGGCCGCTGGTGGCGCCAACCTACGCGTGGGTGGGCCCTCAAATACCCCCCACCCTTTCGTACCGGATCGCCCCCACGTTTGGCCCATTATTTGCATATATCCTATGAAATTAGGAAATAATTCGACAACCAGAGGGCGGAAACGGGCTCCTTTGGCGGTCACCACGGCGGTAAACTTTTGGCCACTCACTACTGTTGTTACTGTTGTTGTTGTAGGTACTGTTACCAGTTACCAGTTACTGTTACCGGTGGCCAGAGAAACGCATGTAAAAAGCGAAAGGCAAACAGAATGGCCACCGCCAACAGAATGGAAGGGAAAATGGCAAACGCGGCGCGTGCATTTACGCTGGGCGGCACGTTATGTTTGGCTATGCTTTGTTGTGCTACACCCACGCACCCAGTGTTACACGTTTGTGGCTGTGTGTGTGCCCCGTGGGCGGTTTAGGTGTCCGCGGGGGGCGCCAGTTGGGCTCGCTTGATTATGGGGGTACGTATTACGAAATTGGCACCGAAATGGATTACCGGTTTCTGAAGAAGGCTCGGCGGCCCTTTCGCGGCCATCGAAACCACAGTTTTCCGATATCGGTGGAATGCGTGGCGGTGGCGGCCACCGAAGGTTTTGTCAGTTTTCGGCGTCGCCATCGCCGATTGTCCGCGTAGCGTCGCACGGACCACGTGGGGACCCCATCCGCGAGCGCCGTTAGATCGCGCATTGCGTTCTCTTTTTTTTCCACGGTGACGCTTCCATGCTGCACCGTCACCTGAGGTCCTTGAGGTGGTGCTAGAAAGCAGGAAAGTGTATACTAAGGCTAAGCGAATGGGATTGGGTGCGCGGAAGCCAACCAGTCAGCCGGCGTGAGGTAATTCTCGTGCTTCGCAGCAGCTGTTGGCGGTTTTTGGTAGTTGCCCCCCAACAATCGTTAGTCGTCGGGTGGGAGCGTGTGTGACCTTAGGCCCCGCACAGTTGTTGCCATTCCCGGCAGGGATTGCATGGAGTGCATTAACGAACACGTGGCATACATTTTGGTGCATCAGCTCTCCTAATGAGGACTCGTGTTGTTTGAATTGGTCGTCAAATGGGGTTCGACATCGATAATCATAAATAAAGGATCTAATGTTCAATTTTGTGTTACCGTTTCCTCATTAACCAATCCCATTTGTCCCAAATTTAAATGGTATTTAAATCATGTTCATACGAAATAAAATTGAACAGAAATGATCTTTTATTAAAATCCTTGTCAGGAGCCTCCAGGAAGAGATTTCTGCAAAATGTTGCTATGGATAAGAAATGCAAAGCTAGGATAAGATTAATGAAGCCTTTGAATCTTTGGTTTCTGACGGGAAACTAGTTTCCAAACATTTCTACTTTTGAAACAGTTGTATGCTGCTGTTCTGTTAAAACTTTCGCATTCGTTGGGCTTGTCCCATCTCCCAATATTTTCGCGCTCACCACTCCGTTCCGCTAGCGAGTGCTATGTATCCTTTGAAGTTCAGTGGCCAGTTGGCTATTCCCATTCCGGGATTTTGCAATTAATTTCTATCGCCACCACGGCGACGGCAACCGCTGCTGGCTGGCGATATGCAAAACGGGGCCGGCTTTCCGAGGTCTGGCTTTCGTCCGCGGCCGGGCCGGGCCAGGCACACGGTACACATAAGTTGGGTTAACCGTCACATCGGCAGCAGCATTGCGGTCGATTACGATTTGTTTGCCCAATCGCGCCCGCTACTTAGGGCTCTCCGGGCTCCCGGGGTGCCCAATAAGAACGAGGAAGCCACGAACGGGCTCGCGGCAGCAAGTGGGCAGCAGCGGGCCAGACCCTGATGCAGATCAACAACCACAACAGACGGGGAAGAAAAAACAACGACACAGAATATATGGAGCAAATGTGTTAGGTGGTGTGGCCGGGCCCACCCTATATTGCGACTCTCGTTTCTCGCGGCTTGATAGTTTTATTTTGGTTTCATTTTCCGTTATGTTTTTTTAATCCACTCCCGGGCAACGAGTGCCGTGCCTCGGAGGTGGCCGTGGTTAGGGGCCGAGTGTTGTGTGATCCGCGATACACCCACCCGAACCCCCGCCCCTCGCGGGTATTATGTTGTTGTTTGGCTCTTTGCAAAATGGTTGAGCACGATCCACGGAGAAGGTGATATTGTGGCGTTTGTCGCTCGCTAGACACGCAACGCCGTGTGTTTGCGCTGACTGCGCAACTGCGCCCGGGCCCCCTGACCACACCATGCCCGGCAATGCAATCTATGCTCTAACCGACGATAAGAAACGGTTCCTGCGCCACTCACGTGTGTGGTGGTGGTTGTTATTTGTTGAAAAGTTGGCAAACAACGCGAGCACACACTGGTGGCGGGCTGCGTTGTTTCTAATCGTCGTCCAGCACGAACGTTCCTAATGACATTTTGAAATTTAACGGCTTTTTTGCGATTTATTTGCGCCCAGAGTCTTATGATTTAATAGTTGTTTAAGTTGCGGTTCACGCACATCATATAAGGTTGAGTGTTTGATGGACGATTTCGTGTCCTACTCGAAGACACTACACTCTAGGCGGAAGCGTGATCGGTTGAAGCACGGCACACGATCACCAAATCAATTGATGAAGATTCTAATGGGGAGTATTAGAGAGAAGATGATTTAATTGAGCAACACCACGGCTTCTCTAGTTTTATGACCCAGCACTTCCAGGACCACGAATAGCTACGGAGCAACTTTGACCCTGAACCTGAACGACGTGGAGTTCTTAGTGGTTTTGGTCCACAGTTCAAGAAACAGCCGTCAGCATTCTTTGCCACAGATACCAGGGGTGTTCGTTGAGAATGAGACTGTTAAAAAGATGGCTGTACCTGTCGATTGGGACTTCCCAGTTTAGCGGTTCATTCATCATTACCTTGTTTTGACATCAGGTAAATGATTTCAGGTCGAAACAAAAATTATTTCGGTGTGCAACCCATCAATAAAAGGGTTAAACTATGTCCACTTTTGTGCCTGAAAATGACGTTTTGCGGGGATTATTATTTTTCTGCTCCTCTTGAAGAAAACTGCTTCGGAATCGCACCAAATGCTTGTCGGGACTTGTGTTTGGAAGATCGCAGTGCTTTAAGTGGTTTAAAAAATTCCAAAATGGCGATTTTGACTTTACAAAAAAGAAGCGTCCAAGGACTTCAAAAAACGGACTTTCTGATCGGACAGGAAGGTGTGGTGTTTCACAAGCTCCCAAAACCTTATGCAAACGTTAATTCCGATCGCTACTGATAACAAATGCCCTATTTGAACCATGCATTGATCGAAAAACGACCAAAAAGCCAATTTGTTATCAACAATGGAGGCGCCTGGTCGCCCGTGGCCTGAGGCTTCCATGTCCCCAAAAAACAAAACTGTTTCAGGATACTATCAAATCACTTGGATGGGAGCTGCTATCCCTCCCCGCGTTATTCACCAGACTTAATTCTTTCCGAATATCATTCTTTTTCATCGATGGGACACGTATTGGCTGAGCAGCCCTTCGTTTTTCTACGAGGAAGTCGAAATTGGATGACTAATTAGTTTACTCAAAAAGACGAAGAATTCTTTCGTCTGGGAATCCATGATTTAGCAGAGAGATAGGAGAAATGTATAGCTAGCAATGGCACATACTTTGAATAAAATAGAAAATCGCATTAAAATTTTATAAACATTTTTTGTGTGTTAAAAACAGTCTCATTCTCAACGAACACCCCTGGTATTTGAGGAATGCGCAGGAGACCGCGGACCGGCCGTCGACATGTCGCGGCGTAGTTCACCGTGCCCATTCGCCTCGTGTTACTCGATCCCAAAAAAATAGCGCCAACTGCCACGAACTGCCTGGCGAAAGTAATTAAAGTCTCCACTCCTTTTAATGGTACCTCGAGCAGAACCAGACGCACAACACAGCTCAAGAGCAGCTTTTGCTGCGCAGGCAGAAAGAGAAAGGAACGCGCGCCAAACACTCGCGCCACCGGTGGTGTCCGGTTGTTCCGGTGATGGACCTCGTGCCCGAGACCTTGATCTTCAGCATACGGTGGGGGCACTGAATCCCTCCGAGGGAGGCCCTCGGGATCGGGACCAGGCTGCGGACTCGGGCAAACCTGACTGGTGGGCTCGTGTGGCGCTTGCCGACCGGTGGGGGGTACCGGGCAATCTATAGAAGGGTTAGGCCATTGAACCACCGCCCGAACCTCTTCCCACAGAAGTTCGCGGCGGGCACACATGGATTAGCATGTGGCCCCCAAAAGGGAGGGGCGCAGAAAAGCAAAGCGAAAGCGAACGGCAAGACACATTCTAGGCCCCCACCAACCTGACTGTGTGTGTGTGTGTGTTGTCCGGGGCGGAAGTTGTCCGACGAACAAAACGTTGATCATAGGCGCCCGTCGTGTTGTGTGAAGCGAAGTAGGCAAAGAACGGTCGGCCCGGTCCATCTTCCACCAGCCCGGGGAACGATCTACAGCATAGCTACGCAAACCTGCTCCCCACCCGACAGTCGCTTCGTGCGCCACCTTTCGAGAGTCCTTTGCCAACGGGTTGAACACAAAGAACATCTGAAGACTTCTGTACGGGGCGGGAAGCCCTAGAAGAGAGCCGTCGCGGGTGATCACCCCGTGGAGAGGGCAGTTAATGAACTCTCCTCACGTTCGCACTGCGCAGATCGCCAGGACCAACGGACAGGAAACTAGCCGACTACGCTACCCTCTCGACCATCGGCTTGAGGTTATCGGGTGGTTCAAGGTTTTGTTGGACGAAGGCCCACGGTCCCGAGTCCCGGCCGGATGGGAGCTCACCGGATTGGCACGGCAATTCAGCACGGCAACTTCGGCTACGATTAGGAAGACTCGCCACGACGCCGACCAACGGCGACCGCACACATGTTTCTCTGCGCGGGTCCGCCGACGTCCGGTGATGTCGTCCCGTTTAGTATGCGACACTGTCAATCGAATCATCCAGGGCCACACCATGGCAACGGTCGGTTGCCAAGACCCCCCATCGGTGAAGGCTTTCAATTTCTTCGCCGCATTCCCTTGTGGTGCCGTCTGGGCCGTACGTCCGTTCGGAATTTCAAGGAAGCCTTTGTTGCGTCAACGTAAAATGCGTCACGTAGACTTTGCGTAAACATATTTACTTGAGATGTTGTGTATTAATATCTGGGTGGTCCCTCTAGTGTTTTGATTCCGAAGATGGGACGCACAAAATATCGATTCTGGCTGTCGTTGTATGGAACGTAGCGCCACAGTCTTGTTGAAACCATATGTCGTCCAAGCTTTCAGGTTTAATTTCGCCGACGAATCAACATTTTTCATTTTCAAAGAAAATTGGAAGAAATTCGAAAATTTTTTCGAAGGAAATGGGCCTAGCCACCAAATCCGCATCAAACAGTCATTCGTTGCATTGGCTTCTCTTGCACGACACGTCTGGGTTTTCCGAATCCCAAATAAGACAATTTTGCTTCTGGAAGCGTATAGCGGCCTATTTCGTAAATGTCACAGTTTTTACTAAATGTTTAGAATTTCCAGAATGAAGTTTGACGGTTTGAAAGTCAAGTCATCAGTAGAGAACCCTACTTGTAACCCAATTTCTCTACCAACAAATTCCTCTGTTAAGTGTGGCTAGCTTCAAGATGCCTCGACTGCCGGACTTCTTGGACTTCCGACTTTTGACCTCCGACGGCATAATGAATGCAATTGGCAAATACTATATTCAAATGTCCCCAACGGTTCCCAATGCAAAATTGGTCCTTCCGTTTGTAAATTGCCACAGTTTGACGTTTGACTTTCGTGTAGCCTTTTCCTATGGAGAGTGTTAAGCGCCTGAACCGTTTTTGGTGTTAGACAAATGACACAACTCAGCACTAAGTCGTCACCCTACCGCCTGTCGTATGCCTGTGTCCGTGTGTGAGCGAGAGAGAGAGAGACCCCGACACTGGGTGGCCGCCCCACCTCGGCGAAACCTGAATGTGTTGTCTGCTTGCCGCTCCGAGACATGTGTGTCACCGAGATCAGGTTTCGGTCTTCAACCGCGGCTTCAACGGAAGCGATTGCGAATTTCGGAGCGCATGGCGGCCACCGGGGGTCTGCTGAAGGCCAACTGCCAACCGGTGGTGGAGGTTTTTCGGTCAAGCGAAGGCGCAGGTGGGGTTCCGAGTCGTTTATGGGCGCTTTTAGGAAGTCGGCGGAAGACTTCACCCCGTCCGGGTAGTAAGGGAAGTGTCGCCAGCAGAAGTACTGTGTCCCTGGATCGCTTCCATTGGCGGCAACAACATTTCCCCCGTCAGTGGTAGGCAACCGATTCGCAACCGACCGGTTAATGGTGCTCATGATGATGATGATGGCGGTGCCGATGAACGTTGATCTTGATCTTCAGCCTACTGTCAATGAACGCTACATTCACGCGTATCGAACCGATTCGTGAAGGTAACCGTGATCCGGTGCCCGCGTCAGCCAAACGTCACAGAGGGGGCTCCTTTTCGGGCCGGTTCTGGGGTAGCTCCGGTTGCTGAATGGAGAACCCACATCTAAGGAAAAAAATAAAAAATAATTAAAATAAATACCCATTTCGGTCGGTCGGATGCGCGATGAAATCATCATATACAAAAGAATGCTCCTTTTAGACGTTTCTTTAGCCTCCGTTTACTAATGTCTAACATTCTTTCGTTTCGTTCTCTGTTCCCGGCCTTCTGGCGGTTCCGATACCTGGACACGAATCTGCCCGCAACGAACGTGCAGCAACCTGAATCTCACCATCATCGGTCGATCGAGGCGTTCGCCAACTACTTCATCGGCTTCATTCGCGCCCAAACGGAAGAGTAAGTACACGCGGGATTATTGATCACGATTTGTAGTTCTTCGGATAGTGTTTAGTCAATCTAGTGAAGTATGTTTAATGTAGGTCATCCAACAACTTGTGGTAAGATCTATCCTTTCCACTTGGAAACATTCATAGCAATACTAACTTACGACTTTGTTATTGTTTTGATTCTTTTCATGGGGCTGTTTGATTTAAACATCTTTAGGTCTTTTATTTTCATATTTTATTCGTTATTTCGTTTTATTTGCAGCTTTTGGCTTAATTTTCTCGTTGTTGTTTGTTATTGTTTGTTTATTTTCTTGTTGTTTATTGTATGCTTCTAGCAACGTTTCAATGTACAAGTTTGCCTTTATACTTTATACTATTATACTTTATGTTTTTGTTTTATCTACTTTGACACACTTTAGTGTTTTTGTTTTTCTTTCCACTGACAGCTTAGCTTTTGTATTTCCCTGGCCTAGTTTGGTTACTTTAATGTCACCCTTTTCCACCGATTAAGCTATCTGTCACGCTTGCCTTGTGAGAGCTGGGCCACATTTTCACAAACCTTTACTGGAAAAGGCAAACCAAAAAAAGCAAAACATTTTGGCATTTAGATTACGGGCCCATAAGGCCAACATCTTAATCACCACCACGGGGCGTCAGGATCGCCCGCGGGTCCGCGGATGCTTGAGCAGTGAGCACTTCCCAATGCCATCGAATGTGTGGCATAATAAGTGGGCATAAAAATGAAAGTTCTTTGGCCTCTGCACAGGCACGCCGGTGCTGTGGTGGCCTCTCGCTCGCTCCCTTTCTCTCTCTCTCTCTCTCTCCTGTTTCGCGCTCTCTCGCGGGTCGTGGTGGTGGCCGAACTTGAACTTGACTGATCATCAGATTCACACGGTCGTCGGGCGGGAGCTGCGCGCAAACTTCGCTGGGCCCAACTTCTTCCTCTTTTTTGCACCGTTTGGCTGCATACTGTTCGCTCCACCGCCCGCTCGCCCGGGACCATGGGCCACCACCCCCCGAGTTCACAATGGCGTGTGTAACGTGCCTAGCGCGTCGCTTCTTTGCATCGCGCGTTCGCGAACCGCGCGAGAGAGGTTGTTGTTGTGGGGGGGAGTCCACCAGCAGCAAGAAGGGGAATCGGCGCTCTATCGCGCGACCCTGACCGCGGCGAGGCGGTGATGGTCGCTCGCGGAGTCGCGAGGTGTCTTTGGCCGTTACATTTTCCACCGAACCCGGCGCGCCGGTGGTAACCCCTTCCGGTTCGATGTTCGGGCCGGATGGAGACGACCCCACCAAAGAGACGAGAGCGAGAGACCATTGACTCTTTAACGGCGGCAAATGTTACGACTCTCGCATAATGATGCCACCTGAACCGCTTTTGTTCTACACACACACACACACGAGCGCACGGCCAGAGTGTTGACTAGTGTTTTGTTTTAGTTTGTTCGGCCGAGACACAGCAGACTCACTGTGTGCGGGGTGGCAGCGGCAGTGACCCATGTCTCATGGTGTTTGGTTTTGTGATATACGATGGGCACGCGGAAGGAAGCAAAAAAGCAGCGGGGAGACCCCGGTTTTTTTCCGACGGAGGTTCCGCTTCTTTTTTTTTGACTAACCAACCCCCAGCCTGCCGGAGCTTCCGATGGGCTTTTTATGCTACACACCGAACGACTTGTTTTACCACCTTCAGCATAATGTTGGCTGGGCTGGAAATTGGACACCACCGGCCCCATTCTCTGGCAAGTGGGGGGCCTATCGAAAGTATCGTTGGTTCACGTCGTGCGAGATAAAGCTGTTCCTGCTGCCGGATCTAACCGGATATGATTCACAGAAATCACATGTTTATAGCATTGATATGAAAAACTCTATTTTATTCAAAGGAAGTGCCATCGCTAGATATGTTTTTCTCCCATTCTGTTGGTGCTTGGTCAATGCTTGGTTCAAATTGATCATTAGTTCTCAGTACTGGTCTGAATTAACGGTTTCACCAGGTTTAAGGAGCTTGTGATACACCACACCTTTCTAATCCCACCAGGACATACAGCATTGTCTTTTTGCCGAATTGATCCGGTTTTGCGGTCGAAGTTGATGGTTTTCTATCCTTTTGGAGTCTTCCAACGCTCTTTGTTTGTGAAGTGAAGATCATCCTTAGATTTGACAAGCATTTGATGCGCTTTTGTAGCAGTTTTCTTCAGAAGGTAGCAGAAAACCTATCATGTCCGCTTTTCGTACTTTTCAGGCACCAAAGTGGGCATATTCAAGTTTAAGTTGAAATCCTTTGCCAGATGTCAAAACAAGGTAATGTTGCCAAAAAAGACATAATTAGGAGGACCAAGTTGACAGCTAAAGCCATCTGTTTACACAATCTGGTTTCATAGACCTAGACTTTGTAGGTGATTCCACACGGTCATTCCGACCACTCCGGACAGTCGGTCGGTGGCTAAGAGCTTTCTCACCCGACAGCTTTGATACCATTTTTGTCTTTTTTATGGTGATAAAGTTTCCACGTGACTTGACTTCTTCAGATATTTTATTCATTTTCAAATCTATTTAACTTTTACTGTTGAAAAAGGATCTATATTTTCTCTGATCTCTAGGTAAAGTCTGTGTTAGTCTGGGTAATGCTTTGTAGAATTCGTCGACCACCTATCCATAATCATTCTGTACCGTGGGAACTCTCCGTTCGATAAGAGGCGATCCATGAATATTATGCGCCACGACGACTCAGCGAAGACTCAGTTACATCGATAGGATCGCTTAGAAAAAGGGTTTCCATTATTGATCCGACTTTGCCTCTACTTAAGCCTTTTGCATGGGTACGAAAATTACATTCCCGTGGCTGGCTATTGACTGGTGCCCGTCGAAACAATTATTCACAAGCTTCACTTGCGAACTTCTTGTTTCGCATTGTTTTTTATGGTGGCTTTTGCCAGATCATCGAAAGACAATTAAACATTCCACGGTCCACGGTGTGGTCAATGGCGAATGGAATTTGCGATCTCCCCCAAGCCAAAGGACTCCGGGAGCACGCCACCATCGGCACTTCGCTCTTCACGCTGCCAATTAACGCTCGGGCGCTCAGGCTCGGGCAACAGCTGGATAACCGGTGCCTCACAAAGTCGCTGCTTCACTCTGTTTAAGTTTGCCTTAACACTAGATATACCACACCAGTCATTTTGACTGGTCGGGCAGTTTGAATGGCAAATTTCCACTACATGTAATTTTTTTTTCCCCAAATGATGTTATGACTTTTAATAGCTCTAAGCATAGAATACATTTCACAAATAAACTTTTTTTTATATATGTTGGAAAAAAAAATTTTTTTTTTTTTTGGAGATTTATACCATGACCAGTCAAAATGACTGGTCCCTTATTCCATGAACAAATTTAGGCCAAAAAGGGCAATTGTTGCTCAGAATATGATTGGGCAGTAGATTGGGCACTCCAGACCATTGATGTGTGCAATTATTTTGGAATATATACGAATTTGTACAGAGTTAGAAGCCTCTAGAGTTTTGGGGAAAAAGTGGAAAATTACGCAAGCAAAATTGAAGGCATTCTTATGTAGTTCGGCAACGTAGTAGATAACGTTCTTATGTAGAAATTGTGTCCAACAAAGTGATAAAAATTAAATGTTTTCTGTTATATAAAAATGTATACAAATCCATTTATCGTTTACAGTTAACATTACTAAACTTGTTTTAATTTTTTTATAGACTTTTTTTTTAACACTTGAAGTCATAAAAAGCAATTTTTCACATGACCAGTCATTTTGACTGGTCTGGTATAAATAGGTATATTGAAAACGGTGGTATATCTAGTGTTAATATCGGATCGGAAGACGTGCGCCCGCGATCCGCCGGGGTCCTTGTGTGGGAACCTGAGCGACCGCGCAGAACACGAACCCGCGATCGGTCCGCGAGATGATCGATTCATTGACCGGCGGCTCGCCAAAGCTTTGAGCGCTCTGGTGCTGGTGCTTGTGACCATGAGAGAGCGAGACCGCCAGAGCGGCAGCGGAAGTTGACAGCGGGGCCGCGCGTGGTGGGGACTGCGCGGCGCGCGCTGTCAATACGCAGCGCAGCGCGGCGTTGGCTTCGAGCTTTTTGAACTCGACCTTGAACTTTCTTGTGTGCGCTGGTGCGCGCGAAACCATTTCTATTTTAAGCCACATGATCGCGAGAGCGAAGAGGAGTCGCAAAACTGGCCGTCAGAGAGAGAGAGAGAGAGCGCTCGTATGTTGCGTGTGCGTAGAAGTAGAAAGAAGCGGAAAAGGGAGCGAATGGCCATAACTTTTGAACCTCCGCCAGCGGACGGCGGACAACAATGGGCCGGGACTTGGGGCCTGGGAACGAGCCGGGTTTGATCGTTAGGCGGAAGTCTTCGCCTAGTTCTAATTGCGCAAGGGATCGCGCAGGGGTTGAATCCTGCGCTGCGCGTTTCCGCGCTGTTGCCATGCGGCGCGGTCGTCATTATCCTAGGCCCGATCTCTGCCCGTTCGGTTCATTACTCCCGGGCCGGCGCGTTACACGGTGGTGGCTCTGGTGTAACTCAATCTCCTTCTGGCTCTGCGTGTGGCGCTCGCGCGGGATGGCAACATGATGCGCGTGCAAATCAGCCCCAATTTGCGATATACGTTGGTCCAGCCGTGCCAACTCTTGAGTCGTTCTTAGCCGTTCCGTTTCGCTCACATTCTGGTTTCGTTCGACTTCGTTTCAAAGGAAGCTCGTTCTGTGCTCGAGAAAAGAACCGTCAGCATCGAAGTTGGCGGGATTGACGCATTAACTGGACTACTTCAAGACTCGACGGGTGATCTTGAACACTGAAACACACTGGAAAGTGCTTCGGGTTCGTGTTGTGCCCCTGATTGAGATCTAATCAGGTGGATTATGATATGGATCGCTTGGTCTCTTCTCTTTTAGCTTCGGTTAGAAAGATGTCGCTAAATATTCTTTCCATTGTTATGCTGATCAAGCCTGACAGTTATCGAATGTAGGTTATGGGTTTTAGGAAGGTTTGTAGTCGTTATTTGGACTTGGAGAAGAGTAGGGCAATTCCATGATAATGCTCACTTTTAAATTAGTGTTAGTTTGTTTGCGTGAATGTTGAGTTTCATGCAAATTTTTTTAAACTTTTTTTAATCTTAAACTCTTATAACTTGTTTTATAACACTAGATGGGTTTGGATTTTAAACTACCCATTACCTGGCTTTCAAAATGTCAAACTTCATTCTGGAAATTTTACACATTTAGTAAAATCTTTGTCATTATTTGACAAAACATTTGACTATTCGATTATGGTTTGCATAGATTTAAAGTTTAAAGACAAATCAAGACTAGCAGTTATTGGTTTCTAGTGACTTTTTATTCCAAAGGTCCATTTAATAAGAATAGTTAAAGAACTCAACAATACTCAACATTTTGCTCTGATGGCGATCTCCTTTGGCATCCTTCTGTCTGCTGCTTGTCGATGCACAAGCCAACACTAACCCCGTTTTCTCTCTCTTTTCCTTCCCTCCATTTATAGCCCCGCCGGCCGGAGTGGGTCAGCGAGGTGCGAGACACCGAGGAAGAGTGTGGTCCCAGCGGGGGGATTGCTACGGAAACCGTCAATCAGCATCGAGGAGCCGGCGTCACCGTTCGACACGCCGAACCTGAACCCGGACCACAGTGCCACCGGAAGCCCGGCACCTGTGACGACGACGACGACGACGGCACGCAAGCTCTTCGATCACTCCGGCTCGGTCCCGCGGAGGACGGCCGAAGGGCGAAAGGGGGCGGATGTCACTGCCACACCTCCGCGTGGTGGCAGCACCCGGGGCACCCCATTGCCGTCCTTCACCAGCACACCGATTCGGAGTGGCGGGTCGACCAACCGAAGCGGCGGCGGGCTCGACACGAGTGGCGGAGACGGGGGCCGACGGAGTAAAACCAGCTCGCCGTGTCTCGGTGACTTCGTGGTGACCACGGTGTCCAAGCCTCATCGCGGTGGGCGCCGATCGTCGGCCACGAGCAATGGAAGCGAGACACCGACTTCCCATCAACAACACACGCCCAGCAGCGCCCTTTTCCAGGACGATGAATTCCCGCAGCTCAGCAGCGGTGGCCCAGGACCCACCTGGTCGACACCGAAGTCGTCGGGCGGTAGGAAGGGTCGACGCATCGTACCGACCACCGTCAGCCGGACCGTGTCCGCCAAGCACGAGTTCAGCTCGTCCTCGTTACACGCGGAAGCCAGTGGCAGCAGCCGTGTGGAGGTGGTCGACGAGGACGAGGCGGGGACCCAGCACGATCCGCGCCGGATGTTGCGCAGCCTGCGGGAAGAGATCCTGCACGACTTCCGGGCGGAGGAGCGAGCACGATCCGAATCCGGCCGGACGAAACCAACGGACCCTAGCACGATGACGCTCGACGACCCTCCCGGGCAGTCCGGGGAGAACGCACCCGCCGGAGAGGCGGGCCCCCCACGTCAGCTGCTGACCATCGAGTTCGGGCGCGTTACGCAACGGGCGACCATCGATCGGCTGGTGGCCATCTACGCGCTACTGATGGACCTGAATCTCGTCCCGAACGTACTGAACGAACTGGCGTACCTGATCAATCTCGTCGGCACCGAGCGGCCCGTGACCGCGGGCCCCGCTACCGACACCACCCGAGGAAGTGGGTCCGAGGATCCGCTTTCGGGTGTCCTGCGCAGCCCGCACAATGGCGTATATTTCGCGACGGAAGTGCTGCACCGGCAGCGGATGCTGCTGGCGCTGCTCGACTGCACCTCGCTGCGGGTTGTGGTCGAGAACGAGCAGCTGGCCGCTCTGCAACCCCCGCTCACGGGCTTCCTGCGGGACGTGCTGGCGCGGAAGCTGAAACTCGAAACGCCTGGCGATCCGCCCGGGGCCACCACCACCAGCAGCAGCATCACGAATGTGTTCTACCAGCAGGAAAATGACACCCGGGATCACTTCCCGTCGCTCAAGGAGTTCGGCGCGTTCAACAAGCAGCGCGACTCCTTCTACGCCATTCTGAGGTGAGGCTACTTTCGAGGCGGCGGCTGCCCCCCTGAATTGCTTGTCGCTTTCGTTTTGTGGTCGCTTTTGGAGTCCTCCCGAGTGTTCGATGAAAGCTGCTGCTGGGCGGTCGCACGGTGGATTATGTTTCTAGGGGCACGCCGTCTGCGGTCGCCCGATCCTGCGCCGATTCGTCACAAATCCGTCTACGGAGCTTCCGTACTCCGAAGAGCTTCACACATTTGTCGCAGCCGAATCGAAAAAATCCTCTTTCAAAACGCTCCAACAAATAATATCCTTTTGAATGAGAATCGAGAGTTTCGTTCGTTTCCATGATATAAATGAGAACAAACGTGTTGCTTTTGATACATAAATTCAACTAGATGTTTCACATAACATCTTTAATCCAAAATTAGTGCTTTTCTTAAATGAAATTTTCCGTTCATAAAATAATACAAAAATTAGGTCAAAAGTTGATCAAACCCAATGTGTTTTAGTGCATCTTCTATACTCAACTAGCGGACAGTTGTTCGTCACGTTTGTGGACTTGCATTCGCATTATTTATTTGTCTTTTAGTAACATTTCTTATCTCGGCGAAGTTAGACTAATTTCAGTTCGACTTGCTACTGGGTTGTTCAATAAGTTTTGCGGTTCAATAACAGAGGGCGTTGCTTTTAACCTAATTTTTTTTCTTCTTTGGTACAGTCTTTGTATGAATGTATGAACGTAACGTTTCATTTCTTCTGTATTTTTTTACAGTGGAAAACAACAAATATCTTGCGGTGATTGAATTTTTTTTTGAAGGATTAAAAGGAAAGTACAGTAGAAAGATGGGTTATTGAATTTAAACTTAAACTATATTTTGGCCTTACACGCTTTGAAAACGTTCCACGGACGTCCAAAAATAGCAACAACATCTAAAATCGTAAGAAAAGTACAGTATATCGTATTGGAAAATCGTAGAGGGACTGAAAGAGATTTAGGGGAAGCCCTAGACTTCCGAGTTCTCCAAAACGAGTTCGTGTCCAGAAATCGCCCAAGAAGGTGTTAACATCAGTGTTTTGGGATGCGACAGGAATATTATTGTAACCTCTTAACCCAGCTGAAAGAAAAAGTCGTGAAAAAAGACTCGGTTTACGGAAGACTAAGCTTGAAAAACTTTACCTTTGCTTTTTTAAAAGGAATTTGAAGGATATTTAAAGTCAATTGATTTAATTGTACTTGAAATCGTTTGGAGGAAGAAAAAGTCTTAGTTTTGCTTTGATTTGCCAGTTTCAGTATTTTGCAATTGTTAACAATTCCATTCAGTTCAATTCACCTATCTTATCACCGGTTATTGGAACTGTTCAATCAGATTAAACTTTCTGCTGGAATTCAATTTATTTGAATGCCTTAAACCGCTCAAGATAGAACGCTCAAGCGAACGCTCAGCTGTCGTCCTTCTTTATACCGAGACCATTAATTCGTTTTCTTGTGTTGCATTAATATCGCTCTTTTTTCCTTTACTTTCACTCCGAACGACCGGTAGAACCTGGGAAGCGGAGCATCTCAACCCGGCCTGGGAGTTCGAGCCGAAGCTCGGCCCGAAGGTGCGGTCCACGCTGGACTTTCTGCAGCACCCGATCAACATGGCGCACCTGGCGAAGCTGTTCTGTGCCCAGCTCATCATTTGCTGCAACTTTGACGTGAGCGCGTGACGAACCAACAACCGGGACCGGGAACTGGTCGCAATTAATTTGGGCGCCATTTTCTTTTCTCCCATTCCCTGCCACACAGAACACTGCCAGCGAGCTGCAAATGGCGCTACCGAGCATCGATCTGACGAAGCTGTCCAAGCTGCGGCAGCGGCTGGAGGCGCCGGCCCCCTTCTCCACCCAGTACCTGTTCCCGGGCGGCCAGGCCTTCTTCCGGGACTTTATCGTGGCGAGCGAGAACCACCAGATCTTCGTCGAGCAGCTGAAGGTGGTCCTGATACACGAGCTGCTCCAGATGAACGGCTCGTCGTACGAAGTGTTCAACGTGTCCGACGCGGAAAACCCAAACCGCTCCGAGTACGTGGTACGTGTTCCGAGAAGTTGACACTGCAAACCGGTTGTTTTCCCTTTGGCCGGGTGCGGAAATATTGATAAAACTCCCCGGCTTATCGCCGGGGGACCGCCGGGGCGCATGGCAACACCGGGTGGGAGAGCATTCAACAGCCGTTCGGCCGATTCGAGTCGAGGAAATGATACGAAAAAGGCTACAATGGCGCCCGAAAATGGCGTGTGTTTTTAAGCAATCGAAACCATTGGCGGCCGGAACCATCCGAGTCCGGATCCGAGTCCGCTTCGTTCCGAGTCCTCTTCGCTGGGTGGTGCTGTTGCTACTGCTACTTGAAACAATAAATATGTAACCCCGTCCCCGACCACATTGATTGGTGCCAAGCTGCTCCTACCAACGACTTCGATTCGCTCTCCGGTGCGCAATATTATCAATTCACTGCTGGCTGATGGAGGCCTCCCGAACGCAACCGGTGTGCCTTTGCTGCTGCAGTGCCGCGCGGATCGATAACCACTTCGGATTCGCCCGGGCGTTCCTTCCGGAAGGGGGATTTGAACCTGCGAAATGGCGCCCCAGCCACCCGTCAGCTCACGGAGATTTCCGTGATTTCTGCGTTCGCACCGAAGCTAGGGGCGCTACTAGCTGTTGTATCACTGGCCACAAAGACTGCCACAGGCTGCCCGGAACCGGCCCGGTAGAGAATGAAAGAGAAGGTTCAATGAACTCTTACCTTTTCAGTCCCCGGTGCTCGAGCTCTGTTTCGATAGGCGTACCTTCAATCTGTACGAACGGTTTCACTGGCTAATTGTAAAGTTTATGCGGCGGATTCAATCTTCCCGAAATCCGTGGCCCACCAGGCGTCTCCATCGGCGGCGGGCGTAATATTTTATCGTTGTTTACGATTTATTTTCGCTAATCAAATAACCATCAACCCCGGGACTGGGACCGGTGAAGCAGCGAAATTGCACTAAAACCACCAATTTATGAAGCATAGCAATAATGGCCCTTCTCTCTCCGTAGGTCCGACCGGAAACGATGTCCACGATGCGGGTGTTGGCCAAATTTATCGGCTTCATCGTGGCGCGCCCGTTCCAGTACGAGGGCTACCGGAGCACGCTGGTGGACAATCGGCAAATCGAGCTGCGTAATACGGTAAGCAGTTTGTTCGGTCAATTATTTATATCGCAGGGAACGCCGCCCGCCACGGGGACACCCGTGCCTTGAGTTCGCCGCATAAGAATCCGCGCTCTCCATTCATGCGAAGTGGGAGTCCCGGTGCGCTGTGCGATGTGTGGCCGGCCGTTCCGGACCGACCGGATGGTCGGTTCGCATCCGCACGCCCCGCTGGTCGCTGGTAATGGAATTTTCTCAATTTCCTCCATTTTAGCCGCTGCGAGCCCCCCCGAGGCCCCGTGGCCGGGTCCGGCGGCGGCCTTGCCGGGGTTCCCGGTTACCCGGGAAAACAAAGAAACTGCGTTGCCGTTGCCACCATGCGCAGAAAGAGCCGTGCCGCCGAGGTGCGCTTGTAGTGGTGTGTTCCGTCCGACGCGATGCGCGTTCCGTCTCTCTCTGTCTCTGTCTCTTTCGGCGTGCACACCAAGCAAGGACCCGTTTCGGTATCCTTCGGTAGGTAGCCGGGACGCCGTTGCTTGTTGCGCATAATCACGTCACGTCCCGCGTCAGCCCTCCCCCGCCCGCGCGGTGCCAGTGTTTGTTTTGTGCGCCCAGACCGTGCCGTGGCCATGCGTGTCGTAGTGTTGGTGAGGCCGCGTACCGTTCACGCGCGTTCCAGGAGTTATGGGGCCGAGACTTTGGTTGAATCCGGTCGCCCGGTTTTGTGAGCCGGCTCCGATTACCACCGAGCCAGGCGCCAACGCTTAGACACGACGCGGTGTACGTAGCCGCCGCCGCCGTCGCCGTCGTTGCCGCTTGGCTTTGTTTGGTCTACTAATGAAATATCTATTTTCGGGGATGCCCCCCCCCCCCCCAACCTGATATGTAGAGGAACTCCGGATGAACTCCGGATATAGAGAGACTTTTGCGACGGCGACGACGACACACACAGTGCTTCACACGAGATTAGTGTGCTGCGGCAAAGAAAAGTCCACCGAAAATTAGGCGGAACCGGCCACACGCGCTTTTGTTAGGCTAACGCTTATTGCCATTACTGTGAAGGTTCTTCTTTCTTTTCAATATTCAAATGCACACTGTTCCGAGTTTCGAATGCCACCGAGATTTAGATGCGAATCTAATCATATTACTAAGCTCTTTGTTCCCATCGTACAGTCAATCGGTCGGGCCGCGTAACCAACGGCGATATCGTCTTCCTTTTTGCAGTGTTTCCGCCAATCATTCTAGTAACCTTTTCGGCAGACCATCAATCATCAAGTTGGCCGTGCCCACTCTGCCGCCGGGCCACTGAAGCTCGATGGCTCCGTCGCATTGGTGAATGTTTCGAAGCTTGTCGAAACAGTTTCTGAACATACGATGTATGTTTAAAAAAGGTCTGATAATTTTGAATTTATGCAGGCTACGTGTATTCGATTTTCGATTTTTTTTTGTGGCGTTTTGTTGCTACTCATGCCACTCACTGCCACTCACTTCTGGGGACAAATTTGCCCATCTTTGGGTCAATTTTTGACAGCTGTTTTGTTTGAACGTGTTTTGGCTTATCGTCGAGTGTTGTCTACTCCAAAAGTAATTGAACACAACGAGGTAATTTCAGTTTTGAAAACAGGAAAAAGTCACAAGGGCTTTGGCATCATTAGTGTGTTGTTATGGCCATAAATTCGCGCAGATACAATGATGTGTGAGCAAGAGCGCAAAAGCCAATTTTTCTCTTCCCTCAAAACCGGACGTTTATGACTCCTAATTTCATTTTTCACGCAAAATTTGATACAGATTCTTTGCCATGAATTTTATGGAGCAGACAAAAATCGACGATGAGCCAAAACACGTCCAAAAAATGTATCAAAATACAAAATAAAACAAAATGCAAGTAAATAGAAAATTATTGGACCTTTCTGAACACACCTTGTACATTGAGGTACAAAGCTGGTCATTGGTGTGCAGCATATTGCCGAAGAAAAGGACTTCAGTTCTTCTGCCGGAATTGTTGTGAGATCGAGACGTAGCCAAACCCCGAAAACAGCATCTCACCATAAAAGCACCATAAATTCCCCGATCCGGTCTGGTGGACAATTTGTACCACGGTGTCCACGTGTCACATCAGGAGCCCACCGAATCCGGGGAATCCGTCACCGTCGCCGCCGCCGCCCTCGCCACCGCTTTATTAATCCCACATTCCTCCAAGTGCGCCGCCATGGCTTTAGAGGCTGTCTGTCAAGTCGCCGGTGCCCCGTCGGGGATTTCATTGTGATGCAAGAGCGTTTCATCGTCTTCGCCGAAGGACGTTCCAGCCGTGCGACGTGCGAATGTCCGTGACTGTCATCCGTGGGCGCCTTGGGCTACCCAGCCTTCCACCGTCCCGCGGATCGCCGGTTTGTGTCCGGTCATCGTCGTGTAAGCGTTTGCACAGCCTTTGATTCAACCCGCCGGCGGAACCGGGCCGGGCCAGTGTGAATCCATTTGATACACCATTCAACAGTTACGTCCTTGCGGAGCCTTGGACCCGCTGCCTGCCTGCGGCCGTTAGTTTATCGTTTGGTCGTTGGTCGCTTTTTCGCCATCTCACGCGTGGTCCCGATGGTGGGGCCGAGTGAGAAACCGTTTTTCCTCCTGCGCAGTGAGATGGAAAATTAATTTTTCAAAACATTCGCACCGCGCTGTGTGTGTGTGTGTGTGTGTGGATGAGTTTCTTTTTCGTTCGGTCAGGCGCCCGAGCGCAACCGAGAGGCGCAAAACCGCAAAAATGGGCCTTCCGTCGCCGCCTGGTCCGGAAGGACTCTGTTACATCCTTCGCCACGCGTTGGCGGGCGTGTGAGCGAGATAGGCCACAGACGTGGGATGTGTTAACAGGCGCGTGGGTGGGTGCGCTCATCGCGATTGATGGCAGGAAGGGTGTGTTTGTGTCCGCATCCCGACGAAGCCGGGAGCGGCAGGAACAGCGGCGCACGGAGAGACGGGGGACTGTGAAAGCTGTTGCATGGCTTACGAGCACCATTATCGTAAGAAGATACCATTACGGTAATTTTTCCTGGGACGCTGAGCACTCTTTCGCCCATTCCCCAACCCGGAGCGGGACAACCCTCGCCGGAAGTTGTTTTACGGCACTTTGAACCCGGATGACTAGCTCCAAATCGAACAGGTTATTGCGCACTCTCTCTCCTCCACTTTCTATCTCTCTCTCTCTCTGATCCTTTGACGGAAGTCGGATCCGTCGAGCTATTGTTGTTCTTGGCCGGGGCCTCTTTTTCGAATTTTTACTGTTCATTCTCTCGACTTCCATCAGCATCATCATCGTGGGGGGATTCGGATTCACAGGAATATATCGATTAAATGTGGTCCCGGCGTTCCCAGCTTCCCGGCAGCTTGCCAGCCGGAATTCGGAAGTGTGCCACGCGTAGATGGAAGCGTGCGAAAGATTTGTTCATTTTTATGCTAACGAGGCACGGCCGAGTAAAGGAGTTCGTAACATTTTATTACTCTTCTCGATGCGCATTCCTTTTGGTTTATTCGACTCGCATTAATGTCCCTTTCATTCGCACCTCAATCCACAGCTACTGCCACCGTTCGATGTGAAGCTGGTGCTGCTCCGGTGCGTCGCCGACCGGAAGCTGGTCATCAGCGTGCCGTGGCTGGTGCAGTTCCTCAGCATGCTGGACGTGGTGACGCTCCGGTTGCGGTACTACGAGGAGCTGTTCCGGTTGCTGCGCGACGTCTACCAGGCGACGGCCCCGTGCGGGTTCGCCGCCCACCGCCAGATGTTCGTCAACGCGCAGTCAAAGTTTATCGTCCGATCGTGCCTCGATTGGCTTTTCGACCAACCGAACGTGCCGGAAGAGTTCTACAACTCGCGCACCACCTTCGGAACGCTCCTGGCGGGCGCTAGCCCCGTCGACGGTAACATCGAACAGTTGGCCCTGGAGCAGATAGCGACCGTCGCCGGAGTAAGCGGTGGTGGTGAAAAGCGACCCGAGGCGACCGGGGGCGAGCGGTGGACCGCGGCCGATCAAAACGTTCCCACCTTCAACCCACTCCTGGAGGCCGTCCTGGGTGCGGCCTGCCCGTTTCTGGCCGATTTCCGCGTGTCCGTGATGCCGTCGCGGGTGGAAAAGACTCTCTCCCGAACCGGGCGCTACCGGCACATCACCACCCGGTACACGGGCCACGCCGGGCAGCAACCCAGCACCCCGGTGGCGGCTGCCAAGGATGCCCACGGTGATGTCGCGAATCTTTCCTCCACGAGCACCGGCAACCGGCACGGTGGTAACGCCCAACACCGGTTGGTGGAAGCGTTCCTGCAGTCGCAGAGCCTTTCGGTGCGCCGCACGGTCGAGTTCATAACCGAGCGGGCCACCTCAGCCGTGATCAAGGACTTCCAACTGCTGTATCTGCTGCCGGAGAAGAAAGCGGTCACCGATCGGATAGCGGCCGTCCGGGCGCCCACGATTCAGCAGGTGATGCACGAGATACGGACCGTCTGCGAGGATGCGTTGAGGGGCGTCAATGACACCTGGGAGACGCACGTGCTCAAAATGCTCAACAAACGAATCACGGTAAGTGGCACGGCCGCGGCTCCGATTGCCACCGCTAACATTGCTAACGCGTTTGCTCTCTCTCCCATCAGGACTCTTTTGATGCATTGCTCCCGGCGGAAACGATTGACGCCGTGCGGATGACGTGCAAAAGCATTGCGCTCGAGAAGTGTGTCCAGAAGGCGAACGAATGGCGTCAGTCGTACATGGCCGAGACGGGTATGATTGACCGCGTGGTCGGTCGCCAATATCAATCATTCACTTCTCGTGTCCCCTTTTCAGAGCTGTTTTGCAAGAGCATACAGAGCGAGGCCAGCACAATCATGGCGACCCAGCAGCGACTGGCGCAGCAAAACTCTGGAGCGGAACTGGCGCCTCCCAGCAACAACAACGCGGCCCTGCAGATATCATCCGATTGCGCCGTGCTACCGTCGGTGCTGTACAAAGCCCTACAAACGCTGCTACGCGATGCGCTGACCGCACCGGCCACGCTTACGGCGGCCGAGGTGACTCGGTTCCTTCACGACACCCACGGCTTTCTCGAAGATCCCGCTCTGGCCATGACACCCACAATGCACCGCATGATGGCGTACATGTTGCTGCAGCTATTCCTTCTCCTGAGTAAGGGTCCCGCTGGTCGGGTGCTGCCCGACGCAAGTTTGGTTAACCAACGGTCACTTTCCATTTGCAGTCAAATCGCGCCACGATTTAGTCGCTCCCGAGCTAATCCAGCTGGCGGTCACAGTATGGAAGCACAAAAAACTGGCCCCACACTGTTTGCCGCCGGTCGCGGCACGAGATGTCGGGAACGGATCGCCGTCGCTAACACCGACGGAACGAGAGGAACGATCCCTAGCGGAGCCGGAACAGTGTGTCGATGTTTTAAACGCGGATCGGAGGGATCACGCTCGGCGCATTAAAAGGCAGCAAGGTACAGGCCCGCCTAAAAAGATGGTACACACGGCTGGCTTTTCAAATCGAAACATCCTTTGCCTTTGCAGAGAGCAACTACGTATTTTCCCACCTGGTAAGCAACCGATTCGTGCGCATGCTGGAGGAAAACGTGGCTCCGGAGGCGAACTACGCCTCGTACGCCACGTTCATCAACACGCTGGTAGAAGCCGGCCTGGTGCGGTTCAATGAGCTCACCCATCAGTTTCTGGCCATCTTCAACGAGGAGTGGCCTCAGGTAATTGCGGATGGCAAGCGAGGGCGGCGGCTGAACCGTGTCACTCAAAATGGCTGGTTCTTTTCTCCAATTCCAATTTCACGACAGGCCACGATGAAACGCATTTCCATCGTCATCGATCGAGTGCTGCACAGTAGCGGCAAGGCGGAGCTGGCGAGGCGAGCGCAGCACGACGTGGACGACACGTTTGCGGAAATGTTCATGGAAATGCTGTCGGATTTCGCACGGGACATTGAAAAGTTTTGATATTCAAACGTGGCCGACATCATCGGTTACTATCCTTTTTTTTACGCACGCACGCACGTGTGACGCGACAGCAACGGGTCGGATGTACAAATCGTTGGCGACTTCAGTCATTTTTCTTACCTCTCTGTTTTACCCTTAACGACGTTTCACGACTAGATTTGCATGACGAAACCAATAAACTGTTACTTATTTGACAAAATAATGCTTTCAAGTGCGTTGCTTTATGATGATGAGATCAAGCGTATCAAGCGGACTGCACATGAATGCGGATGCGTTGGTACGCTCGATGGTTTTCCTCTGGAATGTGCCCTCCGTGTGTCCTGCACTGAAAATACTACTTCATTCACCCACTACTAGCGTCACAACGAACGAGAAAAAGCTTGGGAAAGCTTGGAAAAAGCGAGAAAAAAATGTAATTAAAATTAAATTCAAATTAAATTAGCAAAACCGCGAAATTAGCAAATCAACGAACCAACTCAATCTGGGCGTCGAGTTTTCCACGTTGACGTATAGATGGCGCTAGCTGGTTGTTGCATTCGCTAGCTGGTCTGTTGTCTTAGCTACACATTGCTTACAGCGGCTCCTTTCTTGATCTATCATCATTCAAATTGGGAAACCGAAAGAGTTATCATTTTCACCTGGCTTTCCTCGGCTTTCCACTTTATTTTCCCCTTTTCACCATGGCACATTGTTCACCTTCTTGCCTCACTTCTCGACTTGCTTGGGTGCGCGCTCCTTGTGACTCCAATCTCATTTCTTAATGATCCGGCCTTTCAGCGGATCGGGCTTCCCGGTGACGTATCCGATCGGCTTCTCTTCTCGCTTTCCTTTCCGCAAAATTCGCACTAGCTGAATTTGGTTCAAATTGCTCGAAAAGCGATCAGAGTTTTGCTGAAATTAACCTAGATTTTGTATTGGGGCCCCCTTTGTAATGTAGAGAGGGGTTTCAAACATTCACCAGAACATTTTGCCTTCCCATAAGCTCAAAACTCGCAACTGCAGAATTGGTTCGATTTGCTTGAATTATGCTGAATTATATTCCTGCGTAAATTAAGAAAATTCTAACGACGGCTTAACTGCTATGCTTTCGTTTTTCGGGCCGAGCATCTTCTTTGTACGAATTGCCTGTATCAAGCAATATTGTCTGTACATATTGCCTGTGCGCATCGGAACCACATACCCACAGGCCAGCAACCCCAACCCTCCACAATGCGTATCCGAACATTGTGAAATTCAACCTAAAAAGCCCAGCCTATAAAACCTATAGAACGTAGTGGCGTAGGCGATTAACAAATATCAATGAAAGAACACGATGAATTGCGTGAAATCGAAAGGCAGAAGCGGCAGAGCAGATAAAGCGACAATCAGCGCGCGAGATAGAACAACAACCAGAGAAAGAGAAAGAGATAGTAAGCGAGAGCTGAAAATCCCCGCCGACCACTATACAGATCACGGGCGCGTCTGGAGAGCGCTTCAATTCGCTTCGGTCGATCGTCCGAGACGGAGCTCAGTGGTGCATCCTCCCCGCAATCAGTCGGCAGTGGTCTCTTGTTGTTGTTGTTGTTGCATCCGTAGCGCCCACCATGGCCGCGGTCCACGTCCTGCAGGGTTCTCTGGCCTGTATCGCGCTCTTCGTCGCGATCGTTGTCTGCGCCGACGGATACATCGTCGAGCCGGGGCCGGTTGTGAAGGCCACCAAAGGTAGGTGTGTGTGGTGCTCCATCCATCATCGCCACGGCCGGTGTTAGTGACCTCTCCTTTCTGATACCTGTTTTGCGTTCCGCAGGAGAAGTGTGGCCGAAACCGCGGAACCAAACCACGTCCCAGCACTTCAGCGTAATCAAGGCCGACTCGTTCCGTTTTCAGGTAATTTTCAGCCACATTTTCCGCTTGAGTTATGCAAGTGAGACTAGGCCGCTAATCATCGTGAATCGGGGCGATAAGAATCGAGCATCGTGAAGGCTTAGCGGAGGCAGTTGGGAAACGGGAGCTACCGCGGCCGATTGAGTTTGAGCAAACCACTTGAGCGTCGCTTGAGTGACGGCAATTCCGCTCGCCCAAGGATGGCCCCTTCGATTGTGTGGCCCCCAAACGCGAGCGGGGCACGACAAGTGGCGTGCTAAATTAATTGATGTATCAAGTGCCGCGGTGCAATTACCTTTCGTTCCGTTTTGCGTTTGTTTATCGTGGGCCCCATACGCGGCCGTTTTGTTGGCCGAAGCACGCGCGGATCGCCTGATAATGGCCCCCGGAGGCCACCTCGTTTCCATGCTCCGAAGTGTGACAGAATCCAGAAATACAGGTCAAGAGATGTCAAACAAACGCGATCGCCACTTTCTGCTACTCCAACAAATTTCAGAGGCCTAGTTCTATTCACTAAGATGAATGCTAATCCGCCTTATCACCCCCCTTAGGCGACCAACTACACCTGCGACATCCTGACCAAAGCCCTCGATCGGTACCAGAAAATCGTGCTGTCAACGGGAAACGCTAGCAGCCGGCGGGTGGCGAAAAGCCGAGGATTCTCCTCGCCCGTGACCAACGTCATCCGCGGCGGACATCGGACGTGGCGTGCGGATAACAACTTCGTTGTGAGTGTTGCCGAAAATGTAAATTCTTGACACCGCCATAGTGCGATGGCTGAAAGCTTTAATACCCGGCTCAATGGTTCTAGGACTATCTCGAGGATGTGTCCGTGGACTTGAAAGCGCCCTGCGAAGCGCTGCCGTACCTAGGAATGGACGAGGAGTGTAAGTGTCCTTACGGGGGGACCCCCTATACTAAATCTGATGCTTCGGTCTTGGTTTACCAACACAGATTCGGTCACGATAAACGACTACAGTGCCACCATTTCGGCGTTCTCTGTGTGGGGTATCCTCCGGGGATTGGAAACATTCTCCCAGCTAGTAGTCCTCTCCGACGATGGGAGTACGGTAAGTACGGCCACGACGTCAGTGACTCAGGGAACTGATCCCCGATCCCGATCCCAACAGCTACGAGTGAATTCGACGACGATCTACGATGGGCCCCGGTTTTCGCACCGTGGCCTCCTGGTGGACACATCACGTCACTTTGTCGACACGCGCACGCTTGTGAAGATCCTGGATGGGATGGCCTATAACAAGCTGAACGTGTTCCATTGGCACATCGTGGACGACCACAGCTTCCCGTACGAGAGCCGGGTCTTTCCGGAGCTGAGCGCGAAGGGTGCGTTCCACCCTTCGATGGTTTACACGCAGGCGGACATTGCGATGATCATCGAGCAGGCGACACTGCGGGGAATCCGGGTGATGCCGGAGTTCGACACACCCGGCCACACGCGCTCCTGGGGCGTGTCTCATCCGGAGCTGCTAACCGCGTGCCAGGATCAGTACCAGGGCAAACTGGGGCCGATGGATCCGACGCGTGAATCTACCTACACCTTTCTGGCCACCCTGTTCGGCGAGGTGATCGACGTTTTCCCTGATCGCTACGTTCACCTCGGCGGTGACGAGGTAGGCTTCGAATGCTGGGCCAGTAACGCGAACATCCTGGAGTACATGAAACAGAACCGCCTGTACTCGTTCGAGATGCTGGAGGAAACGTTCATTCAGAGGATCGTCGATCAGATCGACGTGCTGAATCGCAGTTCGCTGGTGTGGCAGGAGGTGTACGTTAACGGGGTGCGGCTTCCGAACGGCACCGTAGTCCACGTGTGGACCGGAAACCGGCAGGATTTGCTCAGCAAGGTGAGTGTTTCGTCATCCGCGAGCAGTCGAGGACGTGTCTGAAACTCTGTCCACCCCGCACAGATCACACACGATGGGTTGCCGGCGCTACTGTCGTCCTGCTGGTATCTGGACCATCTGAGCAACGGGGGTGACTGGCGGAAGTTCTACAACTGTGATCCGCACGATTTTGTCGGCACCGGCGCCCAGAAGGCACTGGTGCTGGGTGGCGAGGCCTGCATGTGGTCCGAGGTCGTGAACGAGCACAACATATTGCCTCGGATTTTCCCCCGTGTTTCAGCGACGGCCGAGAAGCTCTGGTCACCGGGGACCGTGGACAATGCGGATAAGGCTGCCCCCAGACTGGAGGAACACACGTGCCGCATGAACCACCGTGGCATTCCGGCACAGCCCCCGAACGGGCCGGGATTCTGCATGTAAACGGCCCAATCGGATGGCCAGCCGATCATATTGAATTAACAATAAATTTCCGTCATTGACGCATTCGCAAATGAGACGGTTCTTTTCTTGTCAATTCTCTTCTTTTTCTCAAAAAATCGTGCAGCTTATATTTTGGCCATGAGTGTTCCAATAGCGCCTGAATGTATGCTATTCGTTGAGCACATTGGAGACGAAGTATTAGTTTCCATTATTTTTTCGTGAATTTCAAAACATTATTCAAGATGCTTCCGATGGTCAGATTTGCGTCAAATTTGCATCGTTTTGTTGGAAAATTTGTGGCCTTTTCAGAGGTAACACCATAATTTCTCTCTCATAGAAGTATTGGTCGCTATTGGCGAAAAAACTCTAGCAATCTATTTTCACAAGCTGATCTCAGCTGATCTTGTCCTGATGGAACACAACATCTCTTCTGTTGGCCAATTCTAACCGTTTCAGTCACCATCCGTTTAAGAAATTTGTCGAATTCATTAAGTATGGCCAAGACTTCGCAGATGGAAATTCGATCTATCACGTTTTTTTGTGTTGATTTGTCTGGAGCTGAAAAATCAAGCTTCTTTGTGGATCCAGCTTTGCGCAAACTTTAGCTCCTGGCCGATAACGAAACTAAAGTAACACGTTGGAACTCAGCTTGTCAGCTTGAAAACGAGCATAAACTTAAAACCTTTAATACTACGAGATATCGATCGCTAAAGCCATCTACCGATAAAATAATGGTTTTCTTTTTGCCCAAGCGAACCGAACAGAACAGAAGGAACAGCAATCTATTGTAAACCTATTGTTGGCTACAACAATTGCCATTGTTGCGCTTCCTTCAATGATCGTGAAGTTAATAAAGTAATTATGGATCAGAACATTCGGCTCTGTGGAATCAGATCTCTCGTCAGAGTGTCATTCTTGCGATCAATTGACAACGGTTTTGGGCTACCATTTTCATCTTGTTCAAAATGTCAAAATGCCTGAATTTGCATCCAATTCCTCAATCGAAAACTATAAATCTCGCAACAGGTAGCTAGATCGACTCGGTCTGTCTTCTTCTCTGCAGATGTCACCCTTTTTAGACAATCATAGACAAACATGGCGCTGTCAAATCAACATAGCGAGGCGAGGGTAAAATTTCTCGGGTTGAACTAGGGACAAACGATGACATTTTTCGGACATCATATTTCGCGATCGCGCTTTGCTCTTTAACAAACTTTGTACTAAAACAATATCAATCAGCGGGAGAAAAAATCTTTATTTCCATCCATAATAACGGCAGTTGAGGTTACGAAAAGGAAAAGACACACTTCACACCGGAACTGCTCGTTAGCTGGTGCCCGAACGGCATATACAGGCACAGCAGGACCACGTAAACGATCACACACACGATGGCCACCACGCGATCCACCAGCGTAGCCACTTTCAACCAGTAACCGGCACTCTCGTCGTCACTCGTGATCTGTCAAGGGGCACGGGGTCATTTTCATCACACCTTAGGGGCCACATTCGCGCTTACCTTGTAGTTAAGCTCCAGATAGTCGGCCGCCAAGATTAGTTCGGCAACACGGTTCTGCGAGAACGCTCCGGTCACGCGCCCGAAGCAGGAGTCTCCGGGAGTCGCCGAATCCCGTACCGGACGGGCCCGGATCCAGCAGTTCAGCAGCGTGACGAGCCCCAGCACGGCCGCGATGATGGTGGAGCTGTGAAGAAAGACCACTGACAAGGAAGGGGTCCCGAAGCGTTAGACACCCGGGGGGGCCAACAAAAGGAAGAGGCAGCGCTTACGACATCCGGCGACTGTGTCGCGGTTAAACGGGATCGCCCAGTCCAGTTGCTGCAGGAAGCTAAAGTGGCAAGCGATGGACACCACCAGCAGCAGCTTCCGTTCGAAGGCGCACGAACGTTGCCAGACGATGTACAGATTCAGCAGGGCGAGCACTTCAGCGAGATTCGGTTCAATCAGTGGCTCGTTAGCTTTACGTCCGAAAAAACAAGAAACCTACCCAGGATGGGCGCCAGGATGGCCACCACTTCGAAGCCATTGCGCCGCCTTAGGGTCAGATCCACGTTAAGGATCGTGTAATGGTACGAATCGCTCGACTTGAGCACCGAGCGGCCCTTGCTGAGCGACGCGATCGCCCATCGCTTGCTGGTGAAATCGTTCTCCGACGACAGGCAGATATCCTTCAGGTGCATATCGACCTCGTTCATCGAGTTGACCCACGTGCCGTACCAGAGGTTGCACTGGTGCACGTCAAACGGCCACCGCGAGTAATCCGCATCGCACCGCGCGTTCATGCTACACATCGGAATGCAGTACACCGATCCGTTCTGTGCCACCGAACACGATGGGTTCGTACAGTCGGGCAGTTCCTCCGGGTTGTAGAACCTAAAAGAAACACCCCCTGTGTAAGTCCGGCTGCGCTCCGCTTACTGTCCGCCTACTTACGAGGAAAAGTGGCGAAAGTCGGGCAACCACATCTCGTCCGAGTTGATCGCCAGCCGCTCGATCTTGTTCCACCGCGTTGCGTTCCAGACGAGAAACTCGTCGACCCATTGCTGCAAAAATCCATTGAACCATTAATGCTTAATCGAGTACGTGACGGGCGCGGGTACGGGCTTACCAAACTAAACCACACATTCACGGTCAGTAGGTCGTTATCGTCATCCTGCCACGTCCAGGCGATAGAAAAGCGAAATAAAAGGGAGGTTAGAAAAAAACAGGGGGCACATTCCACAACATCTGGCGGGCTGGAGCTGGAACGTACAAACTCGTAGCCGTAAACGTAGTACGACACGGTCAGGTTGACCGTCTGGGCCGGATCCTTTCTCGGGCGTGCCTCGGTGCGGTAGCCATTGCAGAGGAGCGACTTCTTGAGCCGGTTCTCCTCGTTCACCGAGTCCTTGCCGCAGTCGATGGACGCTGGGTCGATCGGAGAGACAAAGGCCCCTCGGGCAGGTTAAGATTATTTATTCAAGAACGTGATCTCGAGTGCCGGCTCGTCACGTACGGGAGGTGAGAACACGCAGTGGGAGCTATAGCTATACAATACCTGCCGGTGGTACGTGACGCAGGAGAACGAATCCCAGCACCCAGGTCAGGGCCACGGCCACAGGACGCATCACGCTCAGCGAACGGCGCACAAATGATCGATCGTTTCAGGCCTTTGAGGCCGACCAGCCGACCGCTAAGCTAAGGCCGCGTGCTAAGCGTTCACACCCTACTGTTAGATAAACAGACGGCGACGGCGATTGCGCCGGGCCCTATTACCGGTAGGGGCGTCAACGGGGCGATCCTCCCCCAGCGAAGGCGAGTCTTATCGGGAAGAGAATTGGGCAACCAACAGCACAAAGATCGTCCATGTTACTCACTCTTATTGTCCGTACTTGTTAATAATAAAAGTTCATCAAGTTTACGATCGTTTTGATCCTTCGATCTTCCATCGATTGGTTGCCAGAATTACATTTTACAGCGAAAATCTCAGTGTCTCTCAGGCAGAATTGGTGAAGGAACTCTTCTCCAGCCCGGAGTCTAGTTCCCACGATTATGATGCTCCATTATGAATTTACATTTAATTGACCACCTCCGCCAAGGATCGGGGAACTCCAGCAGCTAACGGAACGACGCCGAGCGGTTCCTCGGGCACTATACCGGAGCAGCCGAGCCGAGCTGTGGTGCAATAAAACTCAAGCAGCCCAGCCCAGGTACTCTACTGCAGCGTGGGAATGAATGAACTTCGGCAAGGATTTCCCCGGAAACCGGGCACCGGCCGAGGACACGGAGGCCACGTTTCTCACGCTGCCTCCCCAAGGATCAAGTGCCTGTCGGCGGTGGTGGTGGTGGGAAAATGCAAACAGTTTATGCAAAACAGCGGCCCCGGGACCGGGTTTGGCGTACCTGTGTACTGTTTGGTATGTTTGCAGTGATAATACCTCTCGAACAGATGTTGGCGCAACGCGTCCTGTTTACTTTACTGCCCTCGGCCTTATCGGCCGTCCCAGCATAATTAGGGCGTCCGTTAGGAAGAGGACATTGGTAGGCTTACAATGGTGCCGGGGCTAATCGAAGGCTAATCCGCTAATCATACTGTTGGCGAAACGAAATTTTACGCGGATCCGATCGCGATCAGCAATGGTGGAAACGCACCATACAGCATTTCGAACCGCCCACAGATCGCATTCTTGGCCAACCAGAGTCCTTCAGCCAAGGACACGGTGTGCGAACACTGGGAAAGAAGAACGATGAACGGAAAATTGCACCTTCGGTTGCGGCCATACTTGCGACCGGACCCGGCACCGCCCATAATTCACACGGGTCGCACTTTACTGAAGCGAAGAAGTGGAAGAAAGGCAGCAGGAAGGAAACCCCGAAGACGGAACACCTGTGTCCTGCGGCCGCTTCCGGAGTTTTCTGCACATGCCCCTGGGTTTGTCGGGCAATAGTACTTTGGCCATCGGTCCGGCAAGAGGTCGGAAGGAAGTCGGCTCGCGACGTCGTCACGCAAAGCAGCACACACTCGACACTTAGTTCGACTCTAGGAGATCCGATCTTCTGGCTGGACTAAACGGCGCAAAATGAAGGTCCTACGGAAGACGCCGACTGCCACCGACTCCAACCAAAACATTCTCGGTAGGTTTCGATACGGATTCAGTAGCTAGAAGTCTGTGTCTGGAGCACGTCCGTGCATCCGTGCGAGAAAGCTTTGTTTGGGGAAGTATGTGATCAAGGGAGGGATAGAGAGAGCCGTAGGGTAGTGTGGCCGTTGGAGTAGGATGTCGCGATCATCCGGAAGCCGGTACCGAAGGTGTGAGCGAAAGCGACGATCGACTAGCAAGCTAGTTGCAGACAGCCCAACGGCTTGGCGTCGTTTGCTAAACTCTAAACGATCTCGGTGCAGGAAGCTGGACTCCTGGTTCTAGGCGATCTAAAAATAGAGAGTGTGTCCCCACCTGGCCCGGGCCCCGTGGATCGGTAGCTAGGGGCCGATCGATGCGATCTAACACAAAGCTTTGTGCGTTTCCGCGACCGATCGTTACAGGCCTGGCAGCGTCGCGGACCGCGATGAAGGAGAAGAGCAAAAACGCAGCCCGCTCGAGGCGGGAGAAGGAAAACGTCGAGTTTGTGGAGCTGGCCAGCCTGTTGCCGCTGCCGAGTGCGGTCACGTCCCAGCTGGACAAGGCATCGATCATCCGGTTGACCACCTCGTACCTAAAGATACGCCAAATCTTCCCGGACGGTAAGTGACCCGCAGGTCGATTGCTCGACAACGGATCTTACGTTACGCGTGTGTGTTTGGGGCAGGTTTAGGCACTGCCTGGGGTGCCCCGGAGCGTCTGGCGGGAGGTCCGCGCGAAGGCACCACCATCAAGGAGCTTAGCTCGCACCTGCTGCAGGCCCTGGACGGGTTCATCTTCGTCGTAGCGCCGGACGGTAAAATTATGTACATCTCCGAGACGGCCTCGGTTCACCTGGGGCTGAGCCAAGTCGAGTTGCCAGGAAACTCGATCTACGAGTACATCCACAGCTACGACCAAGAGGAACTGGCGGCCATCCTGACGTTACCACCACAGCCGCCGGTGGCCCCCGACGCAAGCCCCACACCAACGGCCGGGGCCCAGCACGGCCATCGGCATACCTTCGCTCAGCAGCAGCGATCACACATCGTCGAACTGAAGCGATCCTTCTTCCTGCGCATGCGATGCGTACTGGCGAAAAGGAACGCGGGTCTCACGCAGTCCGGCTATAAGGTAAGGATTGGGATTCCGCAGTGGTTCGTGGTCGCTAACCTACTCCTCGAATTATCCGCATCGACAGGTTATACAGTGTTCCGGGTATCTGAAGGCACGAGTCTTCCCTCACGAATCGACGTCGGCGCAGGGCTACTGTTGCATGCAGAACCTCGGACTGGTGGCAGTTGGGCACTCACTGTCTCCGTCGGGGACCACGGACGTCATACTGCACCGGAACACGTTTATGTTCCGCGCCAGTCTCGATCTGAAGCTGATCTTTCTCGATAACAAGTAAGTAAGCGCGTCCTGTACGTGTGTGTGAAGTTGGCGAAATTAACCACCAAACTCTTCCCCCGAGCAGATGGAACCGGATTACTGAGCTGACGGGCTACGAGCCACAGGATCTGATCGACAACACGCTCTACCAGTACGTGCACGCGTGCGACATCCTGGAGCTGCGACAGTCTCACCAAATTTGTAAGTATTCTGATGGCATCCCCCGCGCGAGGATCACCTAGTCTGACGGGCACCCTGTTCCTTGACAGTGCTCCACAAAGGCCAGGTGACGACCAAGTACTACCGGTTTCTGACGCAGGGTGGTGGCTGGCGCTGGGTGCAATCGAGTGCCACTATCGTGCACACCACGCGATCCTCTCGGCCGACCTGCATCGTTGGCTTCATCCACGTGCTGAGCGAGCCGGAAGTCGGTTACCTCCAGCTAAACGGTATCCAAGGGTCCGTCCCGACGGGGCCGCCCAGATCCGCCAATGAAGTGACCTACGAAGCCTCTTGCCACAGCTACACACACATCGCGTACGGTGCGCCGCCACCACAGCCAACCCAACAGCTAGCTGATCCGAGCTACGATCAGGCGGCTACCGATGGCTTCGCCCGAACGCCGGACTGCGGGAAGGCAGAGCTGAGCCACCTGCCGCTCCCGGTGCACCATCCGATCGGCAATCTGAACGGTGGGTCCTTCCTGCACACTCCGGAGCTCTGCCTCGAGCAGACCATCGATGGGTACGCGTTGGGTCAACCGGTGAGCTCATTTTCATTCGAAGACGCCCATTCGATGGCGGCCGAGGTCGACTTTCTGGCCGACCCGTTCTACGAGCAGTTGTACTCGTCCTTCACGCCACACTCGGCCGACGAGCACGAGCACCTGATCCTGCGCTCCTCGCCGTCCGTCAGCACCAACAGCTCCGACACGGTGTGATGGCGAGTGCGCCATTCGGAAGCCATTTTGTGCCCCGGTTTGCGAACCAATCCAGTGATATTATCCCGTGCTGATGCTGCTGCTGCTGCTGCCAGTGTAATTGTTCAGTGTTCGATTACCGTTCTATTGCTTAAGCCTCTGTTGCCAGTAAGACCATTGCTCTGCGCCCCGTGTGTTTCAGTACTCTCTTTTTTGATTGAGATTTAAGGCATTGAACGTATTACAATAAGGTTGCTTAACATAAGAATGATTGTATTTAGTGAAGAAAATGCTTTTTTATTTTCCAGATAAGCAACAATACATTTTTTCGGCGACCTTCACGCGAAGCCGAGTAACATTCCGCCTTTAAGCTACATTCTAACAGTCTTTTCCGTTTACCGATAATAAACGATGATTAGAAAAGAATTTATTTTAAAGCGTATAATGTATTCGAAAGTTCCGCCAATCTCATAATTGATGCTTATTCATTTCTACGTGTTGAGTTTGTATATCTTGTATGCTGATGCCTTGTATTATGCATTTATTATTTGTTTTTACTTATTATGTATATTTGATTTTATAAAAATCCTTCCGCTTATCAAAAATGATTAAAAATGTTTCTCAATCTCAGACACAGTGTTACAATTTTCTTCGATCAATCGATCTCATTGGAAAGACGACATTTCAGACAAGTTTTGTGAGCAAAGCTTGAATGAGTTGAAAACAGGGCCAAATTTTCAAAGCGGCTTTAAAACGCAACGGCATGAAATGATGAACGACTATAATTAATTATGGTCAATCAAAATAGTGTGTAAATTGAAATAAAACATTTATGCGCAATGATCAAAAACGATTTGTAGGGGTTGACTGAACTGAAAAACAGACGATATTCAAATGCCTTAACGTTATCAAAAACGTAACAATCCCGAAGCCAAGGGGGCGTAGCCAGAGATTATGCCAACGGGCCACAGCTGCCGCCGATCCGAGTGTTTTCCAAAAGAAGCTCAGTTCGAGGTAGATCCTGGTTCGACTGAGATCGGTGGTCAGCCTGCAACGTTTGCTACAATGGGTTTCGTGAAAAAGATCGTATTGGCGTTGGTTTTGATCGGCCACCTGCATTTCGGAGGTGCGACTTTGCGAAGCGGAACGGAGTGCGGGCCGAAAAGAAAGGTGTAATTGACGATTCTCGATTCTTTAGCCACCATAAACTGCGATGGAGAGCCCTCGTCGAAGGAGGGGAAGCTGCTGAAGAAGCTGTTCTGCTACAACTACGACAAATCGGAGCGCCCGGTCCGGAACTACAGCACGCCGGTCAACGTATCCTTGGATATGCACATTCAAAACTACGATTTGGTAGGTATTTTGTTCGGGTCGTACGGGTGAACCGTTAAAATGTTTCTCACCTCAAGAACGAACGGAAGTCCACGCTGACCGTCTACGTGTGGCTGAGCACGAGCTGGAAGGATGAGTTTCTGGTTTGGGACCGCATGGAGTACGGCATCGATAAGCTGATCGTGGAATCCAGTGAACTGTGGCACCCAACCATCATTCCTTTCAACAAGTAAGAGGCACGCAAGCTTTTTGGGGTCCCCTATCTTAACTCTGCTGTACAGCTTCCACAGCTCTGGCGCAGATGCGGCCTGTTCCAGCTATCGCTGCGAGGTGAACCAATACGGAACCGTACTGTGCGTTCCACCGTGCCAGTACGAGGCCCTGTGCGTGGGGAACACACAGAACTGGCCGTTCGATTCGCAGAACTGTACCGTCTTTCTGGGCACCTGGGTTGAGGATGTGGCCAAGATCAGCATCAACGAACGATCCAACGTGTCGACGCGCTACATCAAAGTGCCTCACTCCGAGTGGCAATTGCTGTCGGCCAGTAGCAAACTTTTGGCTCTGTCCGAAAACACGTCGTACCCTACGGTGGAGTACAACTTCTCGCTGCAACGCCATACGGCGATCTACGGAGCGCTGCTGACACCGGGATTCTGTGAGTGAACATCAAAATGGAGTTTTAATTTGAATCGATTCTAGGACGTACGAATTCCCCCCCGAATTTGTTGCAGTGTTGGCCATAATCAATCTGGCGGTCCTGTGGATGAACAGCTACAGCACCGAGCGGTTGTACATTCTTTGCGGCACGTGCATGGGACACTTCACGTACCTGGAGTATCTATACTGGCGTGCTCCTTACCACGGGGTTGCCGTTCCGAAGTTGTGTAAGCTCCCGAGGCTTGGCTACTCCACCGGCGAAGATCTCACTCAGGTGTTCTGTTTTCAGTAATTTTCTTCCGCGATTCGCTCATCATTAGCGTGGGCATACTGGCCGTTACCATCATCCTGCGGCACATCCGATCCTCGGCCGGAAGCCCGGACCGGCTGGTGAACAAACTGGCACTAAAAGTAGCCGCCACCGGTGTGGGCCGAGTGTTGCTTCAAGCGGACGTCGCTGGAACAGCGGAAGCGGACGGCACGAACGCGCCGGAAAGCGATAACCATCCCCGGGCGAATGGCGATGGTGATACGGTCAATCTGGTGGTGGAAGTACCCGACATAGCCACCGGAATGGAGCCTAGTGCCGAGGGCCAGAGCAACGGCTCACTGGTGGCCACCTTTTTGGACAGAATACTGTTCGTTTGTTGTGTACTTAGCTACAGTTTCATGGTTTGCAGTTTATTGCCAACTGAAGCGTGATTCTGTATAATAAAAGTCTATTGGTGTCGCCCTTTTGAAAATATCGCTGGAACCGATCGTCTTTCGACAGGATTCTCGGACTCTCGACAGGCGTCTCGGTCGACGAACGCCAGCTATAACGGGGCTTACCACGCCCCCCCTCCCCCTGTCCCTCTGGATGGTCTAAGAGGACTTTGGACGGGCTGGTTCGTTGTCCCCCATTCACATGACATAGCTAGCCCAACGGAGCCTAACCCTGGGGCCAAATATTAATCTGAGCATCTTTCTCTCGGACGCGGTTGAGAGTTGAGTTCGGCGATGTTGTCGGTAAGGCTGCTGATGGTGGAATGTTGCTGGAGATGTTCCACATATGGCCAACAAATCTTTCTGGGAGGCTTCAATGGTCTACACAGTATAAGCAATGACAATGGTTGCAGATTGATGAATTTTGCATCCGCAAGGAACCTGTTGATTGAAAGTACCTCGCAAAAGGACATCCACAAAGCCCCGTGGCCCCGTCTTCGGACGGAGTTCATTGAAACAGAAGTGATGATGTAAAGAGCAAAGGATAGATGAGCTCGGTGAAAGCAGAGTGTGTTACGGATCCCCAAGACAATTCTACAAAGCGGTAGTCATCGGTCATCGAAACAGTAATGTGCTGCTGCGACAAGGTTGAAAATCTGATCTGCAACCAGCCAGAGGTCCTTTCGCGGTGGGCCCAGCATTTTGGTGAATTACTCAACGATCAATTTACCGAGCAGCCAGAAACTCCACTGGCGGCCACAATCAGCCCAGAAGAGGGAGCAACGTCTTGTTTTTAAAAAGAACCAACAGCAAAAACGGGAATCGAAATGATTGCTTCATTTTGTTGTGATTTAAAATATTTGGAGCTACCCAGAAGAAGGATATCTGAAATTGTTGTGCCACTTCCTTCAGCTGATTAAACGAGACGACAAAACGAACGAAAGAACTTAACGAACTCAACCAATAATTTCAAACGATTTGAGTTCGCTCCGTTTTTGTCACTCAAGGGTTAAGCAAAGCCGCTGTCAAAAAAATTCATTTTGTGACATTTTCTATGTGAGCCTTTTGTTTACACTTTTCTCAGCATTGTTTTGTTATTGTGCCTGATCGCGTTCTGTTACCGAAATGGATCTTTTGGGCAGCATAATCGGTTCCATGGACAAACCACCGGCCAGGGATAAGAAAGAGAAAGATATGTACGAAAGTGAGTTGTTCGTAAATCTTGCATTCGGAGTTGTAGGAAGCAACTTTCAGTCACTAAACTCGAGCCCCTTGGCATTCGCGCCACCGATTCAAAGGGACTGCGTTGCGGCTGAGGGTCCCATTCGGCGCATCAACGATCAACCTTTTTGTTTAACCGTAAACACAAACCGTTTCCAACGTTTCAGAACAAAAGAAGGAGTACGAAAAGCTGAAAAATCGGGGACGAGAAGAACTGAACCGATTCCGTAGCTACGTAGAGGAGCGCTTGGGCCGACTGATGAAAGACGATAACCGGCACTACATGGAATTCCAGCCGTTGGATCAGTTGCACCGCTCGGTCGTGTACGTATTGTGCTTTTCGCTCGCGGGGCCACAGGCTCATCCGTTTGGTTCAATCCTCAGTCATGACATCGCGGAAACGGCGGGACTTGTGGGCATCAGCTTCGGCGTCGAAGACGAAGGTCGGTATATTGTAGTGTACAAAAAGGAACACCAACCCAGTAAGGACGAGCTGGACGCCAGGCGGAACGGTGATCCGTGGAACAAGGAAACCGCCAAGCAGTACGCCGAACGACGGCGCGCCCAGGAACTGGAGGAAAAGCAGCGGAAAGCGCGTAACCGAGGTGTGAAAGGCGACGGAGATGCGGCCCAGTCGTTGCCGCACACGGACTACAAAGACAAGTACGTGCACCTTATCGGGCAGGACGCGGCAATTGATGCCGCCAAACGGACCGTGACGAACCGCACGTACGGATACGGTGAGAGACTCAACCCGAGGCGGAGGACCCGGCGATTTGTTTATTGTTTCTTTCCTTTCTCTCCGCTGTCCCCCCCCAGTGCCAAGTGAAAACAAACGAGATCTACGTTCCATCGAGCAAACGATGGCCGACATTCAAGCCAAAAAGAAGCGCAAAATTGAACAGACTGAGGTGCCGCCCGAATAGAGCGCTCCGCTTGGCCTGGCTCCACGCGCACGGTCACCACATGAAGACGGCTTTTTCACGCAAAACCCGCAGCCCGTAGCGGGCCCACTCAGTCTCCGTTAGCCACAGCTCATCGGCACTCTCCAGGCACGACATGATGGCGGCCCCCTTCCAGCTGGTCATCTCCGGGTCCATATCCTTGGGGCTGGTCACAATGCTCTGCTCGGACCGGAACGCGGGCGGCATCTTTTGCGACAGTTTGTTCTGCAGCCACCGGCCAATGCCGGCAAACTTCATGCCACCGCCCACCAGCAGGACGCAGCCGTACATCTTCCGCTTCAGCTCGTCGCTGGCTGCCGGAGAGAGAGTGCCGGAGAAGTGAATTAGCATGGTCAAAATGTGTTTACTGTTCGGTGACTACAAAATAAAGCAACTCTTTTACTACGGAACCAGCATCACTTACGGCAGCGTTCGATGCTCTGTACGATGGCCTGATCCAGACCGATCAGCTGACCTCCGGGTACCACGAGCCAGTAATCTCGATCATTGTTCTTATTGTCGCGCTCCTGTTCGGCCAACCCGTCCACCACGATGTCGTCATCGGGGTTTTCGGCACTGGCCAAGGCACCCGGTTCAATAGCGGATTGCTCCAGATTTTCTTTGTTCCTTCTCTAAAAAACGATGCCAATGAGAAAGTGACTTTCTTTCGTTGCCCCGGGGACCCCCCCCGATACCTACGCCGGTCTCACGTAGATACTCGGCATCGAAACAGTCCTCCGGGTGTGACTGGGATGAGGCGGGTTTTTGTGTTTTCGGTGCGGCCCGATTAGCGCCGGTGATGGTCAGCAGTTCGGTGTGGAACAAGGCCAACGGGGCGACCATCGTTTCGTCGGCCACCTGGAGCGTGTAGTTCCGCTTCGCCATCTGCGGCTGGTGGACGACAAACCGTTTCTCCAGCGATCCGCACGTGTCGAGATTCACGTGGCCAAACTCTTCCTTTAGCTGCTGCAGCAGACAGGCATCGAGCGGATTCCGGTCGTCGCACTCCTGGTACGGAAAGGCACACTTCTTCAGCAGCCAGTAGAACACCTGGGTCACATCCGCTCCACCGTGGTCGAAGCGGACGCGCGTGTTCGGATGCGAAATGCCGTCCTCAACGCACGACACGGACGTTTTCTGATCGCCCACGTCCACCACGCAGGCGTACCCGAGGCCGGCGCCAAACGTGGCAGCTACGTGGTCCTGCACCAGAAAACAGCACCCGAAGCCGATCCGCTTGAGCAGCAGCGTCATAAACTCGCCGAGATGGGCACGATTGTATATATCCGGAATCACGAGCACAGCCCGGTAGCGTGCCAATTTCCCCGGATCGATGTGCAGCTTCCGCTGCAACACGTACTCCCAGATGGCCTGCAAATCGCTCATCACCGAGGACAGGGACCCTCCGACACCGTCGTGTGTGTTGAGCTCCCCACGGCGGATCGGGAAGTGAAGGTTGTAATGGCCACCGTTCGGGTTCAGCTTCAGCACCTCTTCACCGATCAGCACATCGGCGAAGCTGGCCTCATCTTCCCAGCCGGCCAGCGTGTCCGGTACGGTTTCCGGTTGGGATCGTTTGTTGAATGCGGCAATTTGCTGCGGTGGCGTCGCGTACCGCCGCTGGCCGTCGGACTGTACGGCCGATTGTAGGGTGTGTGAGATCTGCAGCCGGCAGCGTTCCATCTCTTGCACCACCTCACGGGTGGTCTCCACCGTGCGAGGTAACCAACTGTCCCGGTGGACCTTTCCGCCCGGTTTACGGCGCCGTGCAATTGCGTGCAGCACGCGCACTGGGTTCACATCCGAGGCACGACCCATCCGCAGGTACTGGGACCCGGGGTGGATCACGATAATGCTCTGCGCTTGGTTGTGCTGCGAACGCAAAGGTTGGGAACCATAACGGGTTGTGTGCGACACGGAGGCCATTTCGGGTACTTACTTCGGGAGTGTCGGTGGACATTTTGTGCTTTTCACTGGAAACCGAAACAGAACATTTCTCGGAGGGCAATTTTGTTGTTTACACTTTGAACTGAACACGCGAAGCTTTTTTTTACCCGGCCGTACCGAATCGGTACCGATTATCATTATCGGTTATTATCGGTTATCGGTTACCGGTTATTTTCCCGATTCGGAATATTTTTAGGGGATCAGATTATGCAAAATAGGCAATAGAAGGAAAATTAAAGCATTATTATTTGTGAACGTGTTGGTGGCAGCGTTGTTTACTTTTGCAAATTTGTGAATTTGAGAAAACAGAATCAGAATGAAATGGTAAACTGCCGAATCAAAAACATAAACAAACGAAACGGTTTTCGCTTTGCCGCCATTTGCCGAAACAAAGACGCACTATGGGAAAAAAGGTGATCAGGATCCGAATGTTCAGCCTGGATTTGTATTTTGTGGTTTGGAGAATAGAGATACTCGAACATACTCTCTAAAACCAAGTTTTTGTCTAGTCAACGCGATATTCAAGTTACATAGTCACAGTTCAAGCAAAGCAAAACGGTTTCTAGAAATCATTTTTACCCACTGTCGCCCCTTTTTGCCCACTGTGCCAACTTATTCTTGGAAACCGTTTCGCGAAGCGTTTGGAACCGCGAAATCAGACGATGCCGATGCGAAAAAAGTATTAGCTCCTAAAAATACTTAAAACGATGGCGGATTTATTTTCGAATATTTTCCCCGCAGAAATGGGACAGTGGATAAAGTTATCAAGTCCCGAAAAAGTGCAAAAGAAGCCCCGCAAAGTCGCAAAATCGGTAGGTAAAGTTGTTGATTTTCTAGACGGTTTTTCATCATTTCTCTCCCGAAAAAATAGCTCCAATCGGACAATAATCCGACTCCTCTCGGACTCGGACAATCGGTAAAGAGATTTAATCATCCCGAAAAAGTGAAACAGTCCCGCAAAGTCTCGAAACCGGTGAGTAAAGTTAGTTGTTGATTTTCTAAACAGTTTTTCATCATTTCTCTCTTTCTTGCTGATAGATAATGGTGGGCAAAAGGAGTATGGACAAGATGCGCATTTTTGATGACTATTACCACAGAAATGCACATTTCATAACGCTTACTAGCCCGGCGAATAAGGTATGGCAAAGTTGAAGTTGTGTTAAGTAACGCACGATTTATGATCTTCACATCACAGACAGAAACGGTCCAGAACACGACAGACGGAGATGAGATGGTGATGGAGGTTTCCAGATTTACGGTCGATCCGAACACCGCCGCGGTCACCGGATCCAGCACCGCCACCATCAGAACTTTAGAAGAAACCTGCTATGACGACGACGACGACTTGGTGGTGGAGGATTACGGATTTACGGATGTTCCGAGCACCGCCGCATCTACGGTCACCGGCACAGCACCCAGCACCTCGGGATCTCGCCCACCGAGCATGCCACTAAGCCTGCTCAAGACCAACATCGCTAAAGCCACCGCCAGCACCTCTACCGCCACAGTCCCCAGACCCAGGACCTTCACTTGCGGCGGCAACCAACTGGTGTTCCCCATAAATAGTTTGGAGCAATTAATATGTTGGGGAACGCAGAAAAGCAACAACCTTTACGGTTGTTCACAATTCTTGTTCACATGATTGAGACCGCATGGTCTCAAGGCATGAAATTGAAAAATGTTAAAGGAAATAAGTTCCTTAGAAAGACAATTAATTTATTTGTCACAAATGAATTTCTGTACAAATGTGTGTGGGCAGAGCCGCAGCTCGCGAAACCCCACATTCTCAAATTTCACATTCATGCCATTTCCGCGCTTCATAAGGCACACACACATTTTGATCGCGATTACGAGTTCACGGAATTCGAGCAACAAATGCGAAATTTCGTCCGGAAATCGCGAGTTAAATAAATAAGTTACGAGTTTTTGTTAACCACAATTTGGATTTTTTTGTAATTGGTAGCTCGTTGAAGAATTTGAATTTGAAGAGTAAGGTTAAAAATTCGGATCCTCTTATTTGTATTTTTATTTTTTCTTTTATTATTTTTCTGCGAATTTTTTTCTGAAGCTGCGAATTTTCTTCTGAGGCTGTGATGCCAAGGACATCGAAACATCATCATCGAAAACATCGAATCATCGACAACATCGAAAATCATGACAAAAACATAGAATTGTTTCGGAGCGATGATTTTAGTTTGAGTTAAAAAAAACGCCCCCCGACGGTAGAGGGCGCTGGCACCTGGCAAAGGACCAACATTTGGGAAAAATGATGAAAAAAAGGCTTAAAGGCAACTTTTGTGACTTTTTGTCCGTTTCTTTTAATGTTTATCTTTTAATGCTTTCTTTAAATACAGATTATGATCATATGCTTTAATCTTAAGTTGCCGGGTCCCGGCGCTTTCCACTAAACGTCCCCAAAACGATTGCTCCACCAGATGTGTCCGCGTTGATCCTTTGCTATCGCTTTCCATCGCTTGCCTGGTTCCACGCCGCAGGACCTGTCGTCGATCAGTGAGCGGACGAGTTTGCTTGTGACGATCGCTAATGGGTACTATTTTACACTATTTACAATTAGACTCTTGATTTCTCTCTCTGTCGCGCTTTCTAGTGCGTATTAAGTTACGGTTGGTTTAGCATTATCCCCCCTAACGCACCCTTGCTTTGTCCTGAATGTCGCCAGCTTTATTAAAATAGATTTATCAAATGCTAACCGGAACCGGGGCCGGAACCGAACCGAAACTAACGGTGTGTGCTGTTACTACTGCTACCACTCTCCCGGGATTTGTCTACCGATCTCGCTCGATTAGGTTTGTGTTGCCTAATAAGATTGGGGGGGACCTAACGGAAAAGAGATACTCTTTCTGCCCACGGAACCGATGACAGCCCGTTTAAAATATCATTCCCTGGTACGATACGCGTCCGGTCCGTGTTCTTCCGCGTCCGGTCCGTGTCCAAATATTGCCATTGTGGGTTTTGGGTGCTGCTCCAAGATCGTCCGCCGGACTTTAGGGGCTGCCCTGCATACTGTCGTCACTCTCCAGGTACGTGACGTACGAGTCCGTACTGTCCGGGTGGTGGTGCCCACTGAGATCCATGTGCGAGCCTAGCGGCGGTACCTGGCCCGGGCCTCCGGCCATTGGCGGCATGCCGCCGCCTGGTCCACCTGCGCCATTGCCAACGTCATATCCGTGCATCTGTGAAGGAAATGGAACAAATGGAGCGATTAAGCCGAGCGGGTCTCCAGAGATCTTTGCGACCAGATAGTTCTAGTTTTAAAGCTCCGATGACCATTGTGCAACATTGTGGTCGGTCCGCAGAGCCGGAGAATCCAGAAATAGCGAAATAATACCGCATAAATTACCAATCATTGGGAACAACATAAAATAATGGTGACGCGGGGCCTGTGTACTGCAAAAACTTGTATAATCGCCCGATTTAGTGACGTCCATTGCGAGTGCCATCCTGTACCACCCGCCGCATATGCAATCCACCGCCGACCGGGGTAAGGATGAGCAGACAAAAGAGAAAAGGATTAGAGAGCCACAAGAACGAACGAACGAGGTGCATATTTCATGGTTTCTTATGGCCAGGGCATGCCAACGGCACCGTTTCTTATCCCGCGGCCGTCGTTTCGCGGTCCCCCGGTCGTTTTTTTGTTTCGTGTTTCGCGGGCCACAAAGTTATGCAAACAAAGACAACAAGAAAAGACGTCGGAACCGGGCGGAAAAGGCCTTTTTGTTCGCGCCCCGTTTTTTTGTCGGTGGGTTTCTTGCTGCGGACAAAACCACCATTTTGCACGCGGCCCAAAACTGCGCCATCAAGGCTCGACGGCGGCCTCGTTTTGTGTGCGCAAAGTTGACCCTTCATTCGTTCGGGTTTAGGAATTTCTACTGAATTTGTTCTGGAATTTTAGCCACCAATAGTCAAAATTAACATTTTGTAGAGTTATATTTTTGCGGAATAAATCCTTCAAATTTTAAACTGAAGTGAGGCAGATTCTCTTTCTTCGAAACGGCCTCGAACAAAAAGGTGGCGACCCGTAAAGAGTAGCGACATTACCTTAAATTAGTTAAAAATCCTTCGAATCGAACCTAAGATACAAGCTTCTATCTTGGGACTTTTGCGCCACACTGTGACTTATTTTGTGGAATTCGACTAAAAGCACCTTCACCGGCGTTTGATGGACCCAACGAAGCCAATCTTGCCTTCTGCTGGTACAATAAAAGAGCAATAATTTTTTTAGTTTGTACATTAAAATTAATCAAAATTCAGTGGCGTCATGAAGTGAGGCGCTCACACGCAAGCCAATTTCTCTCGGCCTTCACTGGCCTCGGCACACATCCTATAGCGCCGTGCCCCGTGCGTCATCCATTTCGAGCTGACGCATTTATGTCCGACCGACCAAAAACCCAACTTGATTCGCGTCTTGGCCGATCACGTCCAAGACCTACCGATCGTGTCTTGAGGCTCCTACTCCTTAAGACTAATATTCGGTCTCATCGAGCCTGTCGGTGGTCACTGGTCAAGTGTCACTGAATAAGTTTACCCTACGTTCTCCAATAACTCACCTGATTGACTAAGTGCTGGAACGCGGGCGTGTGCGTGTTGATCGCACCGTTACTGTCGAGGTCGGAGTGCAGCGCAAAGTCGGACAGGGCCTTCCACGGGGGCTGGTAGGCGGTCACCTCCAGGCCGTGCAGGTTCAGTGGCGAATCGTGCCGCACAGGCGAACTGGCCACCATCGGTATGCCCTGCATGCTGTAGCCCAGCTTGCGGCCTTCCTGTTGGTTGGGGACGACGGAGATGAGAAACGGTACTAGGTGTGAGCTACGGTTTGATACCGCGTCTTACCTTCTCCTGCTGCATCTGCAGCTTCATCTGGATCGTCTTCTTCTTGTCCTTGCAGCGCTTGTTCTGAAACCAGACCCGTATGACCCGCGGTGACAGACCGGTCATCTCGACCAGCTGCTCCTTCATCAGTGCGTCGGGCCGCGGGTTCGCGTTGTAGCAGGTGCTGCAGAGGAAGGGACGGAAGAAGTCGGTTCAGTGGGGTATGTTGCATAAAGTGTGTGCATCGAGCGTGACACGCGACACGGCCTTTCGAGGGTGAGCGCAAACACCGCGGCCGACGGCGCCACTGCAGCTTATGCTAATCATTTGCACAATTTGTATTTTGCTTGGCGTGTGCCGCGTGTGTGTGTGATACTAATTAGAGATAATTCACGGACCGTGCGGTCAGAGCGGCGCCAACCGGTACGTCTCAAGAGGCGTCCAGTCAATCGAAGAATAGATGGCATAAAATTTGCACAAAACTCCTATCGCCGTGCACCGTGTTTGCGTTGCTTTAGGACGCTGTTTGTGTTAGGTCAAGCCACACACACACACACACGCGGGCGCACGCGCATCTTCTATTGTGTCTTTGGGCGACAAGAGAAAATGGCACCGATGGCTTCTGGTGGCGCGGAAAATTGCGGAACTCAAACTAATTTCCGACAATTCTACGGATCTTGCGGTACGATTTGCCAAACGGCAGGAAAAAGGCTTAAAGGATCGTACTCGGAAGGAAAACAGTCATCAATCAAACTGGTGATTGGTTAAAAGGTCCATTATGCCCATCTCGGACCGGAACCGCTATCACTCGGCCCTATTAAAATGGCACGCACTGGCGGATCGCATCGTTTTGAGCACCTCCCATCATCATCATCGTAAAATTTGGCGGCTCATTTCGGGTAAAAGTTGCTGACGATCCTAAACCCCAATTGGAACCGATTGGCCGGAGCAGCGAATGATCACGCACGGTGATGGCCATCATCGGCTTCGTAATCGTCAGCATAATTTTGCAAAGTGCACCTCCAAGCCTGGCCTGGCCTGGTGTGTGTGTCTGGGAATGGGAGCAGTGCGTATCACATTTCAACCGAACACGAACCGTGAGCCGGGCCGGCGCTAAACGGCGGCCGGTAACGCCGGTGGCGATCGATCGGGGCGGGGGACTTTCACGGCCGGCTACGATTATACCCTCTACTTACCGGAGCGTGTGTAGCTGTTTCTCGTTCAGCACTGTCCGCACCCGCGTCGGCTTCCCGTCCGACGGTCCGGATGGTCCTTTGCCGCGCAAACTTTTATGAGATCCCGACTCGCTGCCCGAATCTAGACGAAAGAAAGCAACGGTTTCGGGGTTAGAACGCTGGCAGGACATTAGTGAAAAAACGCCGAACATTAATGGAAAATGGGACCCTCCGTTAGTGGACGGCATTAGGTCGGGGTCAAGTTGGGAACGGAACGGTTATTGATGAGAGATGCGAGTACTCGGTTCTGTAAAATAATCCAAAGCACGATTTGCGAATTGATGAGTTGCGGAATTGCTCACACGTGGTTAGCTCAACTAATTTGGGGAACTAACACACTGGAAGGGGGGTAATTTCAAAGGGCAGGGCATTTACAGAATCAAGTCCTTCCAAGGGGTGAGTATTGAAACAAAAATAGAGAGTCAGTGGAGTAAGTGAAAATACCTCTTCGGGGGAACTGGAGATAAATTTGGACAGTTAAGGATACCTAAAGAACTTAATAAAATGGATAGAATTTTGCAAAGACCATCCCGGGAATTATTAACCGTTGTATAATGGTTTCTTAATACATTCAATGAAATAGACAAAATTGGAAAGTAATTTCCAAGAAGCCCCGTGAAGATCTTAAATTCAACCTTCGAGACTTCGCAAGTAACTCGTTTGCTCAACGAAGCTACTTTCTGTGACGAATCACTGTGCAGCAAACCGTGCCGTTTGTCCGGTGCCGCCGTCCGCCGATCGGATCGGATGCCACTGACGTAGTTGATTAAATTCGTGTCAATATCACTCGGTGCATACGCGTACCGTGCATCCTTCCCCACGCGGCCACCCGCGTTTCGGTTGGCTGCCCGCTCTTGTTCCCTGCCTGCCTGCCTGCCTGCTGTTCCGACGCCCTAAGACGCGCCGGTTCGGCTCCCACAACAACTCTTTCTTCGCGAAACCGCGATTACATCTATTATTATTATTTCTCGTGTTTTATTGATTTGCCGCCGACGCGCCTGAGTCAATAGCCGGTCGGTGGCCGGCCGGGTGGGCCAGGCCGGGGGCAGGGAGCAAACCACCACCACCATGCCAAAGGCAACATGCCGCCCCAATCCCGGTGCGATCATCAGTACCGATAATTATCAATACACGCCTAATTACAGGCCGTCCCGCGCCGTGGGTCCGAACCGAAATCGAACCGAAATCGGAAACCAAAACTCTCTTCCTACCACAAGCTGCGGACTGCGGGCCTGGGTGTGGCGGGGCCGCATTTTCTCCAAACATTTTCGACCGATATTAAGTACCTCTTCGGGTGGTGGTGCGGACGGACGATCGCGGCCTCTTCGGCCTGGTTCGATTGCAAACGCACCAACAATTATGGGGGGCGCGGGGGACGGTGGGCGGGTGTGCCCGAGGTCCGGTGTTGTAGTAGTTGTTGTTGTTGTTGGTTTTCTGCTGTTTATTGTTTCTTTGCGGTGCCGTCTTTTCGCGCTGCATCGTGGGCTCGCCACGGCTGGTAGGGCGGAAAGTGGGGGCAGCAGTGGCGGGCTCCTTTGAAAGGCCTACCCGGTGGGGCTGGGGTCCAAAATTGGAACATTTGTACATTCGCGGTCGGGCACGTTGAGGTCGGGCACTATTTTATGTTCACGTTTTGTGTTCCGCTTTGTTGCGGTGGCCGGTGGGAGATCGGTACTCCTTTTTGCGGGGTGTTCAAAGGCCGGCCAGGGGGTGCGTGTTGGCCGGAGCTTTGGGTGGCGCGGGGCAGCATAATAGGCAGCCCGGTCTTTTCTCCCCGAGAACGGTTCTATTTGGGGAAGGCTGCGAAGGGCTTCGGTTCACGGGGATTTGGTGGGTTTTGGAAGTTCGGGAAAAGGTCCTTCCGCTTTAGCCAGAGCAAAGAAAGGTTCACTTCATAATAAACAATTGTGCTGTCAAGCTAATAGCCATTTCAAAGACAACTAAACGAACATTTTGAGCCTCTTAAAAAGGGACTTTTTGGCATTCAAATGGACCCAGTCTAGCTGATAATAATAAAAAATGGCAACAATGAGGACGAAGAAGATAAGTATGAGAAGTAATTGAAGTGTTTTTCGTTGCTTTTGTCTAATCTTTTGAAATCATCTTTAATAAATGATTGGAAAATTATGAAGACCCGAACTAAACTGGGGTCGCAAGTCAGAGGACCAAAATAAAAACAAAACCCGACTGATAAAAGCTCAAAACCCAAATTCCGCCTCTGTTGAACCTATAACTCGATTTCAAACCTAATCGAAACCGCACCAAAAATCTGACCAAACATTTAACAGCCTTTGGGCTAGAGCATAAAGAAGAGAGCTGAACCTCCCAAAACGACATTCAACATTCCCCCGTTCAGATTAGGGGTCTGCGAAGGGGCCTGCGGTAGTGCCCACCAATTATTATCGTCACCGACCGAGTATTCCGACAACACGGCGCTCGCACTACTTCCTGAGTCCCGTGAGTCAAGCGAGATTTTCGCCGAGCCCCTTCGGCGAGCGAATTTTGTCGCAATTTTATCGACGTTTATCGATAACGGATATTGGGAGTACCGATCGGCGGCGGCGGGGATCTCGACCTCGCCCTCCCGCGCTCAAGTGGATTGCACACGGGATGTCCGGGTTGTCCGTGTCCGGAGCGCGTCCGATGGCGCACGGGGCCAATGTTTACTCATACCATGCACTTGACCATGCCCCGCCGAACCTAGGCCCTAGGGGTGCGGTGCGTGTCTAGTTTTTTGGGCTCTTGATCGTTGCAACTGAACAGGTGCGCCTCGCGCCGTGTTAGAACTTTGAAAGAGTTTTTGAGCAATTCAGTGGAAACCAGTGTGGCACATTATAACACATGGACTAAAAAGTCCCGAGCGTAACACACAAATGGCGCTAGTATTATTGCATTCTTCGCTTTTTCAGTTAGTACTAACCTTCAAAAGGAAAACGTTGAAGTTCAAAGATATGTTTTAATTTTACATTGCTCGTTCATAGGGAAAAATACCGTTTAAGCGGAGCAATGGCTTGAAAGGGGTTATAAGGACTCCGCTCCATCAGAAACAACAATAAAACGTTGGTTTGGTGACTTCAAACGTGCTCGTAGAGATATGGACGATGCAGATCGCAGTGGACGTCCAAATGAGGCGGCGGAACACCAGAAAACATAAAAAAAAATCCACAAAATCGTTTCCAACGATCGAAAAGTGAAGTTGCTTCAGTTAGCTGACATTGTGAAGATATCAAAAGAACGTGTTGGCTTTCTATTGCATGAGCTCTGTTCAAAGTGGCTCCCGCTTTTGTTCCCTGGTGACTAAAACCAAGAACATGTTGATGATTCTGAGCAATGTTTGGTCATGTTTAGACCTAACAAACCGGAATGTTTGAAACATGGATCCATCACTTCAAATCCAAACGATTGTCATCTGAGTGAGGAGCAACTGGTGAACCTCGTCCAAAGCGCCCGAAAGCACAGCAATCGGTTCCAATGATTATCGGTTAGGTATTTTGGGATGTACGTGGTGTAATACTCATCGACTATCTTGATAAGATACCAACAACAGTGAATATTATAAAGCGTTGCGTTGGAGCGTTTGAAGGCCGAAACTGCAGAGAAGTCAATCAGAGCCATGTCAAAACTACATGATTGGAACTTTAAATTGCTGAAGGCCTATGGGCAAAAGATAAATCGTTCTACAAAAGTGGTTAGTTGAAATGTTAGAGCGGCGCTAGAATGATTGTGTGGCTCTTCTTGAAGAAGCTGACGTTGATGATGCCAATTTTGAACAAAGAAACGCGTTTTCCCCCCTTAGACCCCACACACTTCAGCCCCTCGGAATTGATTCGGCCAGAATGGATTCGGAGAGATAAACTCAGACGTTTGAACGATAAACATGGGTCAAAAATCGCGCTCACCTGACATCGACCCCAGCTCGCTCGAGTGATTGTTATTGCTTAGGCTGCTATTGTTGTTGTTGTTGTTGTTGTTGGTGCTGCTGATATTGTTGTTGTTGGCGTTGGCGTTGCCGCTGATGTTGTTGTTGGGCTCGACGCCCGGTATGAGGCCATTCTGTGACGTTTTCTCCAGGTGATCGTGATCCTCCTTGCAGTACAGCGATCCGCCGTCCCGGAGCGCAAACTCATCCCCTGAAGGAGGAGAAGCCGGGCAGTGAGTACGGGCCGGACACTTACGCATTGATTCCCTGGACACTTACCTGGTATTAGTTGGCGGGCGCAAGCTGAGCAGCGAAAGCACTCTATGTGGTAGATTTTCGTTTTGGCGCGCATCACGAAGTCGTTCTTGCTGAACGAGCTACCGCACTTATCACATTTGGTACCGAATAATCTGGAATGAGGTCGGAGGTGGTGGATCAGTTGGCCAGTGTGCTCGGCTCGGTGACCGGGTGCTCCCCTTACCTAACGTAGTCCCGCTTGCAGTAGGTCTTTCCGTCCCGCACGAAACAGGTACAGCTTTCGTCCAGGAACTGGCGACACTCCTGGCACTTGAGGCAGGCCGCGTGCCACTCGAGGTCCGGGGCCACACGCAGGATGTACTGGTCGTGGATCTGGCCACCGCATCCGACGCAAAGCGAGAGGCGCTCCTTTTCTATCGGGGAGAGGGAAAAACACGAAAAAAGGACGTTCGATATTAGCCTTATCGCGTGGGGCTTGTTTTGGGGTCAATAATGTGTGAGGCCATAGAATATTGTACAACGGTCACAGTAGTGTCAGGCTGCGAAAATAAATTAAATTACTATGCTAATCCCTTAACTACACTCGATGGCCCCAATCTGGGCTGCGCTTTAAAATGGGTTGCATCAAATATTGAATTTGAATCAAGAACTTAAATTTTCTGAGAGCACTCTCTCTCTCTTTCACTCATACACACGCACACATCTCTTTCTCTCTCTCTCGGCCTTAAAAAAAATAAAAAATAAAAATAAAAGGCCTTCATTAAAGCCTTAAAAGTTTCATTACAAGGATAATGCTTTGGCGTTTTTTTTTTTTTCTTTTTTTTTGCGAAGGACGCGCCACAACACCCACACACACACACACCCGCGAACCGTGATCTTTTCTTCCTCCTCGATGCGGATTTGTTATTATTTGTTATTTATTAACTCTTGAAGGTTCACACACTCGCAAAAAAACCAACACAACGAAGCGTGCTCTGCCGATTATATACTACTCTGACTCTTATATACTTGCGGAACGGAACGAAACACAGTGGGCGGAGCTACCCTTGTGTCGTCGTCAGAACACACACACACTGAGAATCGCTCGCACGCACACCAACACCAACGAGGTTAGTGGTTTATGTACTTCACGTGTGCTGGGTCCTCTATATGCACACACGGATTTTGCGGTCGTTTTTTGGCAAATTCTTTCGAAGCCTCCTTTTGTTGGTGCTATTGTTGCTCCGGGCGGCCTTCAAAACCCCCACCCACCCTCAACCCCGCCCCCACCACCCACCCCCCCCGGCAGCCACCAAAAATCCGTGCAGCCGTGAGAACGTGTTAATTCCATTCGTGATGCCGCGAGGAATCTTCTTTGGACACTCTGTTGCACAACCGCCAAACTCGGCTGGCCACCCAAAAAATCCGGTGTGATTGAACTGTAATTACTCTCTCTCTGTCTCTTACTTTCCATCGCACTCCCTCTCGTCGTTTTCGGAAAATTTTCGTTTCCATTTCGTCGTAAATTTTCGATACCTTTTTCCTCGGGGCGGCCCCCAGCCCGGACGGGTCGTTTTTCCTCCTTTTATCTTTATGGCGGAAAACACTTAAGGCAGCGTCCGGGGCGGAGGGGGGACAGCGGACAAAATGGAGGGCTATTTTTCCCGGGGGCACACACACCCGAGGGTATTTCCCTCAGCTCTGGCCCGAGTCTGGGCGGCGTAGGAAAATGTTGCGCTTCAAGTGGAAAGCGAGGACTCCGGGACGACTTCCGGCCCCCGGCCCGGGCTCCTACGCGCGCTGTAAGCGCCTACTTATGCTGTGCCGCCGTGACAGAATCGAAGGGCTCTCCGTGGTGTCTGTGTGTGGGCACGGTACGCATCGGGGCATTAATATCTGAAGCGTATTTATGGTACTTTACGGGCAAGATGTTTGGGGGGGGTTGGTTCTGGTTGGACGGTTGCGCCTCCATTTAACTTTTGGCAAACAGCGGTCGGTTGGTTTGATTTTTCCGGCTGGAAACATGAACGAACCATTCGAACCTTGCACCTAGCTTTCCGATACCCAGCCCAGGGGATTTACGGTGACTGGGCGAACCGTTACGATGAAGCTAAATTTAAATGGAAAAGTCTTAGCGTTTATGCATCGGCAACATAGAGTTTTGGGACGTCTGATAATTTTCTGTCTGATTTAGCAAAACCGAATTGCGATGGAATGGCAATAAACCCCGAAAAAGTATTATTGTTTCGAACACCAAATGGGTAAATTTATTCAAACAAGTTTCACCAACTCACTCGAAACTCAAATGAACGAGTTGTGAACGAATTGACGAATGGAGAAAAGTGTTTCCAAACCGAACCCGAACCCGCGGCAAAGTTGGTTCAAAAAACTTCCAAATTCCAAGCCAAAAACGCACAAAAAACGGACCAAGAAAAGCCAATCGGATCGGAAGCTGCTGTCGGGGAACCCGCTGCGCAGATATCTAGCGAAGGAAGCTCCGATCCTTTTTGCTCGCCGATAAGATAACCCTCGAACACAGCTTTCGGTCGTCGTCGTTCGACCGACCCCAAAAGAAGCGGGCCAACAACTTTGAAGCCCGCAGAGTGTTGAGACGGAGGACATCTTGGAGACCGCCGTCCACCGCCGAGGAGCTCGAAGCTGGTGGTGATTTATTTTCGGTGACAACGGCACGGCACGCAATCGTTTCGAAGCCATGAAGCAATAGAAGGCAACGAAATAGGTCACTTTCGCGCACACACACACACAAGGGGTGCTTTAATTATCAGACGCATCAAACGGTTCGGCCGTTGATTCGTTTAATTGCTGACCGTTTAAAGCTGAGGGTACTGAGCACCAAAAAAGCCATGGACAAACCCGTCATAAAAGTCCGCCACGTGCTGATGTTTTAATACAACATTTACATTTGCTCCGCTTTTTATCATCGCGTTAGAGAGGCCAAATGCCCCGTTTGTGGCACCATGTATTTTTTTCGGGGAACCGATCGAGCCCAGGTGTTGCGTATTTATTTTCGCGCTGCCCAATTATACGACAGTCTGCCCAAAACACTCAGTTTTGCTCCACTTAGGACTCGGCAAATTCGCTGTTTTGTGTGAAGTGTAACGTGGTCGGTTACAGCGAACATTAAAGGATACGTTTTTTTTGGCGCTTGGGATCAACTCTATCGCCGTCGTCGTCGTCGACGATGAATTATTCAATGAGGCCTAAAAGCGAAAAAACAACCCTGCGAAAGAAAAGTGGACATGCAAAGCGAGGTTGATGACGAAATGATGGGCGCTCTCGGTGACAAGTTCGGTGCCGCCCTGAATCCTGTGCGCCTTTCCTTTAAAGTTTTGCCGCTCGCTTCGCTTGTGTGTTCGTTGGTCAGGACTTGGTCTGTCTAAACCTTGCCGGAGCATGCATTTTAAATGAGGCTTCTTCCGAAGGTTTTTTTTTTTCTTTTCTCCACCGAAACGGTTACGGTGGCCGCGAACCGGCGAGCTAATCGCGGAAATTCGCGGTTCAAACCGCAATGGTGGCCCAGTGGTTGCTCAGTATTTGGGACATTTGCATACACGGTCGGTGAAAACGTTTTAAGGTCCTTTTTGCTCATCACGTGCTCTGTACTACAAAACCATTGGAATGTACTGAGCGATCGGAATTGAATGACTTCGAAGGGACCACGAGTTGATGTTCCCAACTTTTAAGGCTCTACTTGAGAATGTGCCTTGAAGAATTGTTTATGGATAGAAATAAATATCGCCGCATCCTGGACAGATTAAAAGAAACGTTTGTCTTGATGGTTATAATCGTTAAGGCACCGTCCAAGAAGAAATTATTCATCCTTCTCTCAAAGTTCGCCCCGTGCACTATGGCATTGCGCCAGAATCAATCAAATTGGCAGTCACTAAATATTGCCAATAAATATTCAACATTCGGGACATTAACATGGGCCCCAAAGGCAAGGAAACATGATGGCCGCGGATTAGAATAAACACGCCGAATCCTGCGCCGTACCGGATCGTTAAAGGGGTTGAATCTATCGCTATTCCTCCGCCCAGACACGCAGGTCCCGTGGCCACACGACCGTGGCGCGGATGCACCTGCGTGGGGACGCGCGGACACTTTTATGGTGATTAATTCTGACCATTTCTTGCACCACCTTGCACCCTTTGGTGGTGGCAAAAATGTCAACGGACCGTAGAGGATCGGCGGCCACCACCAGCGCAATCGCACCGCACCGCGTTACAGGTGTTCCACCTTCGGGCCCGATAAGCGTAATGCTTTTTTTGTTGTTTTTATTAGTTTTTTGGCTCGTGTCCAGCGTTGAGCGTGCAAAAACCCCAACCCAACGAGACGACAGAGGAAGTGAAGTCTTCGGTGGAGTGCTAGTGGAGGCCTAGCACCTTGTCTAGCACGGCCAGCCAAGGCGATAAACTCCAAAACAGGTATCTTGTTAGGTTAATTTGAGAAAGTGTTTCTGTTTCGACCGCGGCGACCGTCGACGAGTTCGTGGTCGCGCCTGGAACGTCGCAGAGTTCTTCTCGGTGGGCTCATTTGGAACCCGGGCATTGTGATTTTTTTTGTCTCGTTGTTTCCCGTTACCGTCTGGGGCTCGCACGGGCCGCTTTTATGACGTCTTTATGATCACTTTTTTATGGTCCCTAGACGCGGAGACTACGGATCGGCGCGACGCGGTGCTCTGGCGTCGGTCCTGGCCACGGTCCCGGCGCGCACTTGCCAACGCCGGACGGAGACGGAGTTTTGTTTTTATCATCCCAAATCTTCTGTTTGGAAGATTGTGTGTTTATAGACTCCTAGAGCGACGTAGCCCACACCGCGGTCCTGACCACCTGGCCAGCTAGGCCGGGCTGAGCGCCAAGGGACTGACGTGCCGCGTCAAAAGTACGCGTGATGTAAGGAGCCGTCCCTGGGCCTGCCTGAGTCGATCGTCGCAAATAGTCGTGGGGTACGTGGGGATCACCCCACACCGGGACTGGCGTGTGTGTGTGTCGTGCTGGTAACCGTTTGTTGTTGTCGCTCCGGCAGTCGGCAGTGTTTATCTAGTTTATTACGGCCCGACTGGCCCGGCCCGGGAGTCAGTCAGAGTTGAGCCGCCGTCTGGCGGTCGGTCTCGCGGTTTTGTCTCCGGCGTGTAACGAAGGGAAGCAGAAGGAAGCGGAAGAAATCCCGAGATGCCGGAGCCTAGCCAGGGTCCCGGGGCCGGAGCCAGCATCCCGCACGGCATCCCGCATAAATATGTTTGTTTGGTTTGGCTTCCAAACGCAGAGGCGCCGTCATGGTCATCGATAACTAGCCGGGACTCCGGTCGGGTTCTTCGGTCGGTCGGATATGCATCGATGCACTTCTTGCCTACGTGCCTAGTTTCTTGTGCTGCTGCCCGACGAGATCGGTGAAAGGAAAAGGTCGGGGCCCCACGCTCCGCCGCTCGCCCCAGAAGATGCTAATGACGCCGACGACGATGATCACCCATCATCATGATTACGGACCGCGGCGGGCGATGGTGACGATGGACGGGATGGACACCTACCAAAAATGTGTCATCGCCCATCAGGGGAATCGATTTGAATATGGTTAGCGTCTTCCAACCGGAGGTCACGTTCTAGCGATGGTCGACGACGACGACGTCAGCTTAAATCATTCCGCTCGTTTTTGGTGGTTTAATGGGTGATAAAAATGGTGGCAGATAGGATAGGATAGGCTGGGCACCGCTATCTGGGCGGAATGGGCCCACTCGACAAATCGTTATGAGCAATTATCGGTTACACGGCGAACATTAATGTTGAGCATTCGAGCGCGATGGACCGAATGGACCGAGTTCTCGCGTTCTTCGTTAGCTCGCTGACTGGCGTCTTTGGCTCGGAACATAGAATGCGAAATAAGAGTGGACCTAACAGTAAAGTACAGCCCGCAACAGAACTTTGGTCCGGCGAGGAACAGGGTCTATAATCTCCCAAAAACATTGTCACACCGAAAACCAGTTTCCCGAAGCCTGGCGCCAGCACTAATCGTGTCAAATAACATTCCCTTTTGCCTGTGTGCTGTTGACCTGCCGTGGGCCAAGGGCCGTGAAGATTGGGCCCTCATTGAGACCGTGTCTTGGGTTACGTCTCGTTCTCGTTCAGCCGACGAGTGGTTGTAATTCGAAGTCAGTGATCACAATGGACACCAGCAATCATCCGGCACAACAATCCTTCGCGCAGTGACAAGGCGCGAGTTGCGACTCCAACAATCCGTTTGTTGTTGTCAATCGAAACGGCGCCATGCCGTGTTGGGAGCTGGGAAAAGAGGAAGAAAAACGGCCAAACGGACTCGGGGCTAGGAGCAACATTTCTGACCGAATCGGGTCGGCGTTTATCGCACCGCACGAGAGCGAGAGATGATGCTGCCGGGTTGCCCAGACCCTCGCCGGTTTAATGGTTTAATAATTTGGTATAAATTATGCTTATTTGCTACGGGTGGCGCATGGTGGTGTGTGCGCGCGGTTTATGGTCAACCATAAATCATTGGAACCCTCCCGGCTGCAGAGGGCAGTAGGAATCTGGATCGCCAGAAGGAAAAGTTCTTGCAGAAAACCAAAAAAAAAACCCGAAGGAATGGCAGCAAACTAATCTATTAGACCACAAGTGGAACACAAGTTGATCAGCCAACAATTTATGGGCCACCGCTGACCACTGGCCACTGGCTGGGCGGTTTCGACCGAAGACCGAGCTGCCGAACTGCATCGGAGTCGGTCGAATCCGCCGTCCTTTGATGTGTGCCCTCTAGTAACTTGTAACAGAGAAATCTGTTGAGCTTGACATTCGCGTCGTCCGAATACTGAAAAAGACGCTCACGGCTAGCGCTTTGCGTAAAAAAAATAAAAAATAAAACAAACAATCGTCGAGCAGAGAAAAAGGTGCGAAATGAATTAAATTCCACCAGCCAGGCCGGACATGCATTGTGCATTTCACGCACGCACGCAACCCCCCGCGAAAGGTGTCAGCAATTTAACAATGTTTTGCTGAATAAATTACTACACACCACGGCGCGCGGAATTAACTCATCCTAAATGGTGTGTGTCAGCCAACAAACCGGGCATCGGGCCGCCCACCACATGTTGCGAGCGAGATCAAAGCGTATTGCAGCGTGTGCAGCAATCACCCCCGGTCCCGGTGCATGATGCAATCGCCTCCGTCCCGAGAGCGATCCTCCGCGTGCGCTCCTCGGGTGACCTCTGCCAGTGTTCGGGTGGATAGGAAAAAAAATCTCTATCTCTTCCTCAGTTCAACCGGGTCCGATTCGATCATCAAAGGCGCGATCGGCTCGCTGGTGCCCCCGCCGATCGTAAGTTGACGGTAAAATATTGACCAAAGACTTCTGGCTCTGGCTTCTTTGGCTTTATCGGTCGAGCCGAGCGTGAAGCCTTGGATAGGTGTAAAAAGGGAAAGGAATCCGTACCGGATCTGGACCGACCGACAGGGAATCCTTTCCAAGGCGGCCGCGCCTGCGATTGGACCAGCGATCGTGGCGTAGCGGCGTTTCTAGCACACGAGTGCCCCAGGTGCTGAAGTAAAAATCGGCAGGATATTCGATGTGTTGCCAAATATTTTCCTTCATAAATCCGCTTGGTCCAATCTGTGGGTAACATCGGTGGATCACCATAAAATGGTCAATTCGGACAGATTGTTGTCCTTGAAGGCTTTGAAGCTTCAGCCGCAATTGTTTTCCCTTTTCTGTCTGGATTACCAGTACATGTTGAGTAGAATCTATCTTATACGGTACCGTTCTATACCTCGTTCCAAGGAGACACCGTAATGTTTCTACTTTCATCGGATTAAAACGAACCTTTTACTCAATGTTTTCCGGTCCCGGATGAATGTATAATGAGGTGTCTTTTCGCTTCAAACACAACTCTTTAAAATTCAGCTAAATTAAGGCTTAAAAGACTACTGCCATATTTACTAGTTTTAGCCAACTCCACAAGGATTGCCAAGGACACACTAAATTCGAGTTCTGAATGGACTCGTCAGATCTGCGTCGTATGCCAACTGAGGAGCACTAGAGCCGCTCAGCTGTGGCTCTTCTGCGGGCGAGTGTCCTCTCCAGCTCCAAGAAGAACTATCCCATTTTTTGTTGCGCTGCTTCATCGCTGCCTTCATTCACAGTGCGGTGCTCCAAAAACCGGAAGATTTATTTCCCGCCGGCCGCTCGCTCGCACTGCCCATATACAGTTTCGTGCCGATGATGTTCTTGTCACCCGTGTGCGCCTCGCCCGTTTTTCCCGAACCTCTCGGGCCGAAATAAAAAAAAGAAACAGAATGATGGAAGACATTATTCATGCCGCTCCGCGCTCCGCTTTTCATCATCATCATCGGTGGCGGCGGCGGCGGCAGCATCAGCAGCACCCCTTTCCGTCGCCCGCTGTCATCCTTTCCCTCGCGCTAATCGCCACCGCCCCTGGCCCCTGGCATTCCAACGTTCTCCCTGCGACCGACCGACCGGAGGGCCCCCGGGAGATCAAAGACACTTTTCGGTGTTCGGCTCGTCCTGTTTTATGCCCTCGCCTTATCGGTCGTGGTTGTTCGGTTGTTTCGGTTGCTGCCCGCCCTGCCCCGTGGCCGTCCGCTGCTTTGCATTTCCAGTTGCGCTCTCGTCGCGACCGGGGCCGGGGCTCGACGCCGGGTGCGATAAATAAAACTAGCCCCAGCGAGGCTCGAGAGAGATCGGGAGACAAAAAAAACGGCGCGATCGTGCAGTGGCCGGTTGTAGCCGTCTTATGCTGCCGCTGCCGCTGCTTGACTTATGGGACCGGACCCCGACCAGAGGAACCCAGGGCGAACATGACGACGGCGACGACGGCGACGACGGAGGCGCGCGGATGACGAAAGCACGATCAACACACGATCACACCGCCGAGCCGGGTGTTGATATTCGCTAATTTATCTTCGCTACCTTAAGGTCCGCGCTACGCCTCCGAGTTGGACCGGAGGCGTAGGAGCGCGGAGCGACGGAGAGGTCACCGTGGTTACGACCACCACCAGCACCAGCACCACACAGGTGGCTTCGGTGGCCGCGGATTCGGTAATGATCGCACGTGCTAATTGGCCGCCCCGGCGTCCGCAGACCGCTAAGCGGAACCGCAAACACCTCCTCACCGGAACCTTGAATGCCGAGCGCTGTGTTCCGCATCTAGAACTTCTGGCCGCGCCGAGGTCTCGCGGGGTGATCGGGGTGACAATCGTCACCATTCATCGACATTTGACTGCGTGGTGAAGGTGAGTTGTCTTAAGCGCGGGATCGAACTGTTCCTCACCCGGGGACAGGGACCATATTTTTCCAGAATATCCAGGCCACATGGTGTGTTGGCGCGGTGTAGGTGTGCGTGGTATTAAAATTTATAAATTTATCACACCCCGGGCAGGTGTGAAGAGACGCAAAAACGAACGCAAAGTGCATCCGAAGAGTTCACGCAGCGCAGCTCTGTGATGGGCTCAACAAAACAAAGCGAGAACAACAGGAGTCACATAAAGGACGTTACAATAGAATGAACGACGGTTCGTCATCGATCGTGGTTAAATCAACATCGAGTAGGAGTTACTGCAAACTATATCAACCGAAGCCACACAGAAAACCCCTTTCTTGAGGTGCCCAGATGATGAAGATTTTAAAACGTGACCCCAGCTATCAGTTAAGCGGTGTTAAAATAACTGCTTGAATGGTAATGGTTCAGCTATGGTACTTTTACTCAGTCCTTAATCTGGTCTAAAAGTAATCGGCAATGAAAAACAAACTCTGATTTTATTAGGCAATGAGTAAGTGAAAGAATAAAAAGAGCATCTCCAATTCCGAAAGTATCAGTTCCCTGTAAGGGCCTGCCAATATAGCACGACTCTTTACTACTTCAACATGCTATTGTGACAACTAAGACCCCGAAAGAGCCCTTAAACCTTCCTTCCTTCTACACTCTCTCAGCGTACTCATCAACTTGAAGAAAAATGGATGCAAAAGTTAAGCTACGCGTTGGTGATGAGCATGCGGAACCGCGCAAACGCGAGCAAACCGTTCCAGGGTTCCATTGTGATCGGGGCAATTAAGGTCCCCCCCTCCGGCCTGGCCGATGCCGGCGGAAACCGAGAGCGGTGGCCGGCGATCCTCGGTCGATCTTCTCGGGCAACATCAAACATTGCGGTCGCGAGCAGCGGAGCATTTGCTTTAGTGAGCTTATTTAGTGCCTTTCGACCGGGCCCAAGCGGTATTTGTCTAATTATAGAGAGGTGCACCGTGGCCCGCTTGTGCTCGATTGACTTTTGCACTTTTCACCCCCCCAGGGCCACTCTCCAGTGGAAAATTATGATTCCGTTGTCGGACCCTAGGTCTAGTCGCTGGTGTTGCGTTTAACGTAAAGTTTTTCGAGCGCAGACGATCGACGGGCAATTCCGTTTCCACGGTTTCAGCCATATTTATTGTAATTCGGAGCATGTTCTTTTACTCCACTGGCGGGAATTAATGTTACGTATTAACGTTACGTAGGAAATAAATATTCTAGTGCTTCGCTCGAAACTGCTCGAATTGGTGACCCCGGATAGCTCATTTCACCCGCAATGGTTCCATCGATACACCTAGTTCAGCCACCGGCGAGCGAGCGAGGGAGGCAAGGGATGCCCGAAAAATACCCGGTAGCCCTGTTTGCTGCCGATCAATATTTTTAAAACGGAAGTGTGAACGGCTGGTTTACACACGAGTGGCTCACCTCGTTAGTTCCACGACTCCCGGCCCGATATAACGAACGGGATTGCCGGGCGCAGGTCGCGGCTCCGGCTCTCGTCAAGTGATCGGCCGGCATCAGAAGCGTCCACGTCCACGTCCGCTGCTCAGACGATCGTCCAGCGGCAAGATTGTAGCCGAGACCATCGAAAGGTCGCGGCCGGCCGCGGTCGCGCGGTTTTGTTTCACCGTTTATACTGCCTTCACACGTCGACATGTTAATTTATGAAAAATGTGACTCTAATAAGAAAAGTATACATAATTTGTTTATAAATCTATAAAACCCGACCACACACAACGCGACGCCGCGAGGTTTGGCACTTGTCCCGAGCGTCTGCGTCGTGGTCTTCGTTCGGCGCGCGGGTTTGGTTTACTGCGTGGTTTGGAAACTAACGCGCCTGACTGGCAAAACACGACCGAGGGTCCAATCGATGTTATTTCTGTTATTTCCTATTAATTTGGACTTGGATACGGGATGCAGGCCTTCAAGGATTGTCATCGGGGTATTCTTGGCGCGTATTCAACGGCCGAGGTGCACTTCTTTCTAACCCATCTAGTATTCGCTTCAAACGATTCTTCACCGTCGTCGTCGTCGTCGCTGCATTGCCTCATCGTTGACATCGATCGAGGCGGCTTCAGCGGCCGGCCAGCCGGCACAGAACGGTGCCCGGGGTGATGAAGGCTTGACCAGAAGTCACACGCATGTGTGAGCCGTCGTAGATCGTACGCAAGACCGTGCGAGACAACCTCGATCCTCGGTCCAGTTCCTTCTGCCGCTGCCGGCGATGTCCAGCGCGCGTGTTTATTGCACCGCGTGCGCGACTTCGGACCAAGGTGACAAATGGTGGTGGCCACCGAAAGGCCGCGCCTAGGTCGGGATTAAAATTTGTCTATTTAACCCGCACCCCAAACCGGACGTAACCGGGCCCGGTTCTCGGTCTCGGGAAACCCGTTTTGCGCGGCAGAACGCCGGCCGTTATCGTCACACTTTCGTGCGCTTATCGCATTTCCGCGATTGACAGATTTCGAAAACGATCTTCGAAAACTTCGACGAAAACCGAAAGTCGCCCAATCTCGGCGCGCGAGTTTCCGGCCGCGGCCACGAAACTGAAAGGTTCTTTCGGTGCGGTTTTTTTCCCTTTTTCTCTTCGACCCGACTGTCCCGTTTGCGTGAGATTTTGTCCTTTTTGGAGCCTCATTTGCCGCCGCGTTTTGCGCGGAGCTTAATTTGCATTAACATGGCGGCAATTCCTTTGGCCGAACGGGCATCACGGGCACACACACGGGCTGTGTGTAAGCTGGCGGCAATGATCAGAGGTTTGCGAAAGCACACACAGACACACACACACACACAAACGTAGGCGCACGCGTGGAGTGGAACTGATGTTGATTCGCGGCCCCGGGACGAGTCGCGCAATGAGTAAGAAACAAATCCAGGACCGAGCGCCGACCTGAGGTGAGCCCTCAGGGTGACAGGCTTTTTATTCGAGTTTATTTGTGCAAAATGGACGCGTAATCTCGGAAGGTGATCCGTAAGCCGTCCGCCAACTGTGAACGTTTGCTACATCCTTTGTCTTAAAAGAATGGCAATAATTTCCACATTTTTTCAAGGAGTCCTAATTTAAAACCATGTTGGGGCTTCTCCAGACTGAAGGTTATCCTAGGGTGTGAGTCAGGAATTCGGTTACACTTTACACTTCACTATGCTCATCAACACATAATTATCTAAGCCACGGCGGAAATGTATGAAAATTACACTGCGATAATTATATCGACAGGGACTGGCAATGGGCTCGATACCGACCGAAGCCCGAAGCCCCAAACTAGACGGACGGACCAGACCAAAGGGAGCCTCCTCTTTGGGGCCGCCGCCGCCCTGAAGTCCGAACCATTCCTTTTCGCCTTTGCCAACGCCTTCGCCGGTTGCGGGACGGCGAACCGATCACCTCTCGGATCGCCTTTTCGGCGTTCCGCCGCAATGTGTTGCTGCTCTCGTTGTTGTTATCGCGCTTGTCGCGCTTTGTGTTCTTCCTGTGGCCGTCGTTTTATCCGCGGATAAAAAGGCGAAACACCGCTCGCCACGGCTCACAACCGGACCCCGTCTTCGGGGACTGACCCAGGGAGTGATCCTCAAGCCCGTGGGGCTCGCCGCTCCCGCATCCGACAAAAGGATCCCCCGAGAGTGACGACAAGGCTTCACGGGTGGGGGAGGTAGGGAAAGAAACCGATCGGCACAACTACACGACGACGATGATGCCGATTCTGAGGCCTTTGTATGTACCCGCTCGCTGCTGCTGGCGAGCTCGTGAAGTATGAATGTAGCAACAGGAATGTTGGACGTCGAAAAGGACAGCGAGAAAGAGACAGACAGAGAAAAAGAGTAAACCCAGGAAAGAAAGAAGAGAAAGAGCAAGAGTAAACGGCCCAACTCGCGCCCGCCGGTTGCGAAAGGAGTCGGAACAAGAACCGTCCCGAGGAACCGAACAGGAATCGAAACGATGGTCATCAAATTTACATAAAAAAAGCCAAGCGGCATCGGACCTGGACCTGCGCCAGTGTGTTTGTGCTGTCACGGTCCGACGGCGGCGGCCGTATTGGTTTTTAATAAATTATTTTGCAAATTTATTTTGAAGTTAATAGAGGAATTTAGGAAATTTATTTTGTTTTATTATCACCGCGTTGTTGGTTTTTCGCTTTGTCGGTGTCGCCGTTTGGCGGCAGCCGCCGTCGACCGTGACGGGAACCTGAGCCGAACCGATCGAGGATCGCGGCCAGTCATTGATATTTTTGTTTGTTGAGGGTGAGTAGTCCTGGTTTTGACTCGGTTAGATAGTACCTTGTGCAAGGGGAATTGATTGAAGCTCAAGAAACACTAACACGGGGAGCCAAGAAAAGTGTACGTGTGCGTGTGAGTAATTCTGACGACCCTATTGCTTTGGATTAATGCTACCGTAAGACCTCCTGCAACCGACAGACGTAATGATGCAAGTATGTAATGAACCTTCGATCGCACACGGAGTCGATCGGATTCACGTCACGTCGGATTAGGGGTCCCGCGCAAGCCAACTGGCGGATCTAAGCCGATGGTCCGATCACCTGGCTAGATGTCTTGCCCACGGGACATGTTTGACGGTCAGTTGACGGGTTCTGTCGCTGTCGATTGAAACCGGCCTCTGGGCCCCCGGGAAGCCAGTAGCCGCCAGGCAGGTAGGCAGCTAATGTTATCCAATTAGCCGCACACTCATGTCATGCGTTTGTCTGTTGCTGCTGTTCCTGCTCCGGACTGATTGCCCCACGTATGTTATGATCAGCATAAACACACCGACCGATCGATCTGCCGGGCGGGACTTTGTCGTGCAACACATTACTTTGTTTTCAAATGCAAATTAACTTCGTTCCTATTCGAATTCGTTCTTGTGTGAAATGTGTGAGGCCCTCGTGACATTGTTTTTATAGTTTCATTTCTACGATTTTGTTCGATTAACCTTTTTGTTGTTAATTAATTTTAAAAGATCACTCACTTTCACTCTGTACACTAAATGTTTTCTTCTGATGCTATAAAGTGTCCAAACGGGCTAAGTTTTTACGATAATTAAGGAAGAGAACCCACACGAATGACCCCATTTGAGGGACCTTCTGCAGCTCTACAGAGTGATCCATCACGATCCATACTAATGAAATGTTTAATAACTCCGCTATTTGTCAGTCGATTTTGACAAATAAACAAGATTTATTTATAGTATAGAATGCCGTTTTTTAAGAATTCACCCAAAATACAATTGTTGAAGTTGTTGAAAATAAACCAAAAAAAACAACAAAACTTTAATCTGCGTGTTTAATAAACCATCATTTATCGATTAGTCCGCGTGTGCGGATGATGCAACGCCGGCGGACGCTATTTAGTGCGATCCTCTGGGGTCCAGACCGGCCAGACAGAAGTGTAATGGCTGCCACTTTTGTTTATGCAACTCGTAAATCCGAGCCCCTGAGTAGCTATCAAATATACACGACGCGGAAGTGATCGAAAATTCTTCCACCCACCTTCCACGGAACAGGAAACCCGCATTTCGATCCACCGAAATTGATCGATAAAACGGAACGGAACGGAACCGATGTCCGATGCTTACACCGGTTGGGTTCCCGTGTAAACAAGGCCGGCGGTGGCGTGGCCGGGACGGGCCGGGAAAAGTTATTTGTTCCGGTGTACGGGGTCACAACAAATGCACCATTTCGGAAACGAATATCAAATTCCGGGACGTCCAATCATGGCGATGTAAAAAAAACAACCATCCCGCCCTTTGAGGTGGTCCAAAAATTAATGAAAATACTGGTCAGTGGTGGGGTTCACCTGCAACTTTTCAATTCCCGCCGACTGCCAGCTTCCGATTCCGACGACGCCGTCCGATGATCCGTCCCCGGAGTCCGGCTGTGAGCGATGAACGTAATCAATTTATTATTTGATTCCCACCCCGGCCCGGGACCAATTAGTGATCGGTCGGTCGGGTCGGGTCGGTGTTGGTCGGGTTGGCCAGTAGGCCAGTCACAAACACACACAAGCACACGCACGCACTCTGTTTGTTTACACTTCGTCGATCGAAAACACCGAAACGGTCGATTTCTCAGGTCCGTTCGGCCGTCAACATGCCGTCCCGCCGCCAGGGCGAGGTCCGGCGTGAAGTTCCCGAGGGTCTGTCCCGTCCCCCGTGTGTGTGTGTGTGTTCCCCTGGGAACTTTCTCCGGCGGCCGGACTTTATTCTCCGCGTGGTGTAAGATGAATAATTTCTGGGCGAATGTTGTAATTGAATAAACAACGCAACTCTCTGTGGCTCGTTGCGCTGATCGTCTGCGCAACCCATGGGACGTCGCTTCGAAGCCAGGTGCAGGTGTTGGAAATAATTGGAATATGATTGGAGTTCACCGGGCCAGACCCGGGCAGATCGGGGACTGGCTGGCGGGCAATCCGGGGCATGCCAGCTGCCGCGGTGGTACTTGCCCGATGCTTGTAATGCCGCAGACCGGCGGCCCTGAATGCAAATCGAGACTAAACTAAAATGGATCATCCGTGTGGTGCTGGGTGGTGCTGTGGGAATGGAGATGAAAAACCTTCTCGATGCCGTTTGCGGATGGCTGCGGTTTTGATGTTTGTTTGCCTTCGGTTTCCGACCCAACAAATGAGTCAATCGACGGGGAATCTTCGGCGTTTGAAATTTGGTGACCGAAGCGGCAGTTGATGATTAATTGGCGTGCTAATGGGCGCTCGTCCTGTCTGTTTGTTTCGATGATCTTTCTACAGCAATACATCAACGGAGCTTCCAGAGCTGGTCAATTTAGCAACAGTCCTTAACTATCATTTAAGACTCTAAATATTTTGATTGCAATATACGGTACATCGGTACAGTGTTGCAGTTATTACGGCCGTGCGAGAATCGATACAATGTAACAGCGCGTGGACAGGAAGATTAACTCAGTTGCCCCACATCAAACCAGAAAGGCGACCCAATCTAATCCCTTTCCGCTGCGGAGGGTTGATACATCTTACTGGAATACGCTGCGGACCCAGACGAGATCCCTAAGCCCCACGGTTGACGGAGTGTATGATAAACGACACGATGGGTCCCGGCCTCGGTAAACTGTCGTCGTTGAAGAATTGCCGACTGTCGACGCGCGCGCGCGCGCTGCGGAAAATTTAACTTCAACACGATCCAACGAAGAAAAAAAAAATGAAGAATCCTTGTTATCGGCTACCGGGTAATACAGGTTGGCCCGTTGGAAAATGGATTCCCTCTGGGGTGTGTGTGTGTGGCTACGAAAAGCGAGAGCCCACTATCTTGATCCGAGATCTCCCCGAACTTGCTCGCTGGCCGTGGCCTCGTCGCCGTCGTCGGCGAGGAAGTGTCATGTTAAAAATTGCTGCCGGCCAGCGCCGTTGCCGTTTCCTTCGTTCCACCCAGATGGAGTTGGGTAGTGTTTGGACCCTCCTTTCGTGCCCCCGGCTTGCGCACTGTAAGCCTTTTATTTATGCTAATCCACATGCATATTCCTCACTAATTCTCTATTTTACTGTTTATTAATCATGCGTATGAATAATTCGTACGGCCGCCTTTTTGGAGGCCGCCATCGTCGGCTGGGCTCCGGACGAACCGAGCTCCGTCCGAGGGTTCCGCAGCAGTCCCGGGGAAACGTTGAGGTATGTGCGTTGAAAAATTGTAGCAATTTATTCGCCATATGTCTTGAGCGGTGGTGCGGTGTCGGTTGCAATAACCTCGCACGTCCTTCGCGCGAACGGAAGGGACGAACCGCGAGCCCGGGACCGCGAGGGCTCCGCAATTAAGTACCGCGAGGGCACAATAAAATAAAAAAAACACCCAAAATCTATCGCGCTCGCTCGAAGGGTCTCTCCGCCACATGTGTGGAAGGCGATGCGCGATCGCGACGTTAGTTACACTACATTAAAAAGCCATAAATTGCGCCATCCGCAGCGCGACACCGCACCGAAAGATGCAGGAGATTGTGCAAAACGGTCACCCAGGGTGTTCACCGGAATCTGAACCCGGGAATCGCTTCTCAGAAGCTGGCCGGCGGCCACGGCACGGGGGCAATTAAATAATTTTCCTTCGCTATCTGCCGCGGCGCGGGTCACGAAAAATCGCGTCTTTGAACTCGCGAAAATCGTTAAAACTCAACCCAATCGGGGACCTCCTGAATGGGGCGATCGGACACCGGCTGGCCTCTCTAATCAAGCGCGCAATTCCCTGACCGCGTAATGAACACATGGTGGCCAGCACACGCGGCCCGTCCACCTCTCTCTCTCCCCCTTTCTCTGATGAGGCTGAAGGAGAGCAAAGTTCAAACGAAAAAAGGAACGTCGCCGTCGTCGTCGTCGTGCCGGGTCCGAGACAGCAAAAAGAAACCGACCGACGACGACGCAGACGACGGGGCCCTTTCGTAGATCGTGTGTGTGATCGTAAAATAGTGTGAACTTTATATTCACCTTAAATTATCTGGTCGTTTATCGGGTTTTATGGAGGTTCCTGTTTAGGAGACGGTTCCCATTTCTTCTATGACGAAGACGCCGCCGTCGTTACTTTTATGCCGAGCACACCGGGGACACCGACATTCCGCCGGTTCAGACGGTCCCCACCCATCTCTTGGGTCGGATGATGCTGTCGGCAGTGGAACCACCACCACCTGGAACCGTTTGTCGATCGCTGCTGCAGCCTTGACCGGTGCCAACATTCGGTCTTCGGACGACTGATGGCAGTGCTACATTATGATGTACTCGCGCGGCCCTTCTCGCGAGTACCACACGTAATTGAACCCGCGGACGATGGTGGCATTGTTGGCCGACTTTTATTACGATTTTTCTTCTCCGCCGAAGTCCGGGCCGCCCATTAACGAGACGGAGCTTAGTTTGAGTAGTTTTTATAGTTCGGAGTGGAAACATCTTTATGCCCGCGGCTCCGGGGTGTGTGTACTTTGGAGGGCCCTCACACGCGCGATTTGAACAACTTAACTAACTACGCGGTTCGCCAACGGAATGCCACGTCGGTGGCATGAGGCCCTTCGAGTTGTTTTAGTTCTTAGGACGTTCAAACGTAGAAACCAGCGCACAAACCGTCGCTTGTGCTAATGATTTTAAAAGAAAGGTATTTTTATAAACAGTTTATTCGTTGCATATTAATGATTTTCATTAATTTGTTTAATGTTGGGTAAGTTTCGATCGATGCAAGATAAAGCCTTTGTGAGTTGGTAAATGGCCAAAGGGATAGGCATTCAAATAAAAGTATTATTACAGGAAATCTATTCATCTTTAGGTTGAGAAAATAATTATTCCGTTTGCCTTCGTTGTTGCACTGTAAGTCACTTCGCTTTGGAATAATTACATTATTAAAACGAGTGTGTTTAAGCTTCTACATGGTGCATAATCATTATAAGATCTATTGAAATGTCAAATAACTCCGCTATTTATCAGTCCATTTTAGAAAATCAGCCAGATTCTGAAACGTTAGTCTATGCCGTTTTAGTCATATGTCGATTTACACCAAAAAAGCGGGCTGAAATTGTAGCACTGTACATTGAAAATAATCGTTCAACTGTGAAAACTGTGCGTGCTAATTGTTGCCGAATTTCTTCTGACTTCTTCCGATTCTTTGACTTCTTTTTCGATCGATATTATATTCTGATTGAATTGTCAATAAACGGCATTCTATACTCTAAATAAATCTTGACAAATTTGTCAAAACTCACTAAAAAATGGCGGAGTTATTAAACATTTCAATAGGTCTTATCATGATTGCGCACCTTGTACAATACCGATTGGTTTCGAAACAATCCTTATCAAAAGTTCTGACTTATTTGAATGGAAAACACAACGCAAGTTGCACAACCGATGGCGCTGTTTCGTAATGTGTTCGGTATGTGGCTCAACTGGGCACAACCACAGCGAAAAAAAGGAACCAAGCACAACAGTGCAGTGTCAGTGATTGACATGTTCAAACAATCACAACAAGACAGATGGAGGAATAAATATTACTCAACAAACGTTCTCGTTGTTCGTTGGTACCCCAGGATGCCCCGCAGGGCCTCAGGAGACAGACTCTGTCCGCGTGTGTGTGTATTTTTAAAGCCAAAAAGGTTCAACTACTGCCACGCGGCGCGTTCTACACATGTTTCGATGTTGCGTGTGTCTCGCGCTGTCGCCGAGACGCAGCGAGATTTTCGCCGTTTTCTTCCCGACCGACCGACGGAGAAAACCAGGAAACTAACGGGGGCCGGAAAAGTGCATTTAGAAGTACAGAGCCCACCGCACCGCACACACGGTGGGCTGCTGCCATTAAAGTGAAGAGACGGAGTCGGAGACGGAGAGAGAACTAGACCAAACAACACCAGGGCATGTGGGGACCGACCTCACCGGGGGTCCGCTCCATCCCGGGGATCGATGGATTCCATTACGGCTAATGGATGGCGGATGAACCAAAAATCACTCCGATCGTCAATAAAACACTTGCTTCCCTCAGGGCGGCCTGTGCTGGCCGATGATGGATGACGCGTCGGATTGTATAACAGCGGGCCATCGTCGCCCTTCCGTGCGCCCGCGACATGTTTTGATGAGTCGTCCCTCTGCCAGGCCAAGATTGACACTTTCGGGCGGCGGCGGGACTCGCACGCGTAATGCGTACTTTGTTTATTGGAGATCCACGCCAGCTGTTCCGCCGTTCCGGGCGTAATGGAGCAGTCGAAGATCCCGCAGACATCGCGGAGATCAGACGAAGCATAGGCTGGCCGACTCGCCGATGGTGCCAAAATAGCATCTCGCGAGTGTCCGACTGGGGGACCGGCGAAGTCCTGAAGAACTCCGGATCCCGACCGGAGCGATATTGCACAGTTTCGCCAACTACCGACGGGGTTTGGTGCGTTCCGATCCGGAGGCTCGTCGACCGGTTCGCGAAGACATTCCTGGCCCAGCCGGTGCACCTGATCGATGAAAAAGGTGTGATGGCGAGGTGTGGGAAACTCCCAAGGGCCGGCAGAACTGGAACTGGTCCCGTGTCCCGAGAGCGCGGTTTGGGGTTTCCCGGCCGGCAAACGGGCAAAACGGGCTAATTATGCGTGGCCAATATGCACCCGTAATGTTGGGGAGAAAACAGGAGTTAAGTAATGTTAAGCCCATGTAAGTGGTCTATTTAGCATTTCGGGTGGCCAGGTGGCCCCACGGGTCGCTGATTATGTCTTTAGTGTCGATAATAAAATATTTAATCGGGATTAAAAAATGGATAAAATATTCATAACCTTGTTCGCGTACGAAAGTCGGCTGAACATAATTTTGTTTAAAACTAGCTCATACGAATTCTATGACCTCTAATGTCACTAATTGTAACAAATTGTTTTGAAGCTCAATTCTTCATAAAATCTTCAAGAATTAGCCCAACTAATGCTCCGCAATCTAATGCAATGATCAAACTCCAGCATCCAGCACAGTTTGCTGTTTGAGGGACACTTACTTGGGTGGATGTTTGGCCCATGGCAACCGCTACTGTCCAGCGGGTCCAGGTGATGGTTCATAACCAGCGACGGCTGCACCAGGCCACCTCTATGGTTGTGCAAGGGAAGTTGGTGTGCCAAGGGGCCACCGATCTCTGCCATTACCATATAGGATGCGTTTGGTGGGAATGATGTGGCTGACCGATCGGGACTGTGCGCACTGTCGGCGACACCGGGCTGCTCTCGGCCTCCGTCTTCCTTGCTCTGACCAATGGCGACGGCGAGGCGACGGATCGCGACCCTCACACTGGTAGCCTTTCGGGGTTTTTTCTCCACTTCAGCACACACTAAGGCACACACTGAATGCGGAACTTCCGGAATTTGGGAACGCGAACGGTGGGAACCACCGTGTGCTCCGAGGGTGGTTGTTTTTTGTGCAACAACAGACAATTCAACAACAATTTACAGACACACACACATACACACACACGGCCGGAAGTGGCCACTAGCTCCCGATCCGATCCGGCATCGATCGATTGCACATCTTGCACAACAAAAACTGCAATTGTCACGTTTCGGAGGGATCTCCTGAGATCCGGATCTTCGGCTTCTTCCTCTGTGGTACTCCGATTACGCTCCTTGGGATCCTTGGGTTTATCGTTGACACACTACGCGCCCGCTAACTCGTTTGTTTTTTAATAATCAGCATCAGCAGCACTACTGGTTCCGGTTGACAAACACGCGCCCGAGCGACCGAAAGGGAGGGATAGCAGGACCCCGCACACGTTCGAAACACGCCACAATGCGCACAAATCGGACGCGCGCGTACGCAAGAACGGTAGAAACGGAACTTTTTCAAATTCAACTTTAGCAGGGTTTGGATTTTCGAACCTGACTCGCAAGTCAGGTTCGAAAATGTTCCGAATTCTAACTTTCGCTTCGTTTACGCACACCAATGGGGCCGATTGTCGAGGTGTGTGTGCCGCTTTCGTATATAGAGCGTGGTTTACACAGCGAGTCGTTGTGTTGGTGTTGGCCGCCGCCCTCTTTGATTATCGATCGCTTTGGATTGGTCGCGACGGTGTGTGCGTGTGCTCCCGAGTGGCTCCTTTTCTCTCTTTCTTTCTCAAGGGTTCAGTGGTGCCTTTCCTATGCGCCGAAGCGAGACGGAGCACGTGGTTCGAAGTACTCGCGTGGAGAACAAAATGGTCGACGCGAAGAACTTGTGCGATTGGAAAAAAGGAAAGTCCAGGAAAGTTGGGAAGTTTTTCCGTCTTGGGCCGTTTTTCCGTCCGTTTTTCCGTGGTGCGATTCGTGGTGAATCGCCGGACAATGAGCCGGACCGGACGGAACTTCACGAACCTTATACAATCCCCGGGGAGGTCATTGCACGTGATTTCACGTGCGACGACGAAAGGTGCTGGCCAGAGCCTTCCGTTGAAAACGGTGTTTTGTCGCACGGTTTCCTTTCTGCGCAAGACAGCCGGATCCGCTATTTTACCTTGGCCCCCCTCCGGTACGTCTCCTGTGCCGTGTGCTCTCTCTCTCATACGCTCGAAACTCGCTTCGACCACGAAGTTTTTTAATTTTCCTAATGGATATCGATTAGAGGAAAACTCAGCGCCACGGCGGTGAACAGGGGATTGCGTATACCGCTCGGGCCCCCCTTGGGCCGTGTTTCTTGGCCGTCGCGTTTTACCCCTTTTTTCGGTGGCCCGTACCCCGTTTTCTTTTATGGACGTTTCTGGGCGAAAAAAGGCGAATCTAAGGTCTGCTAGTCGCGTTCTTCTGGCAACGCTCGAACCCCGGGTGTCGGTCGGTGAGCTAAAGCGCGTCTCACTCACCAAATGAAACGTGTGCCACATAAAACGGGACGGAAGGCATCGATTCGAATTGCTCCGCGCTTCCCGGAAGTGGAGCCATTTTTATTCGCTGCGAAACAGTGCGAAAATAGCGCACGTACCGGGCTAAGAGTGTGTGTGTGTGTCTGTGTGACGGGTAGTGTAGTCAATTTAAAGCCACACTGGCAAATGGAAATTTTGTCGAACTCGGCCACCAGATTAAAGTGACGCACGGAATCGATGGTTGACACGGTTGAGAATCTTTCACATGCCCGTTGGGTTGGCGGATTTATTTGATAATAATTCAAGAACCAAACTTTGGATCTAGTTTAGTTCTAGTGCGCTTTTATGGACAATCAAACGGGTTTTATTGAACTTTAGTGGCGTAAATAAGGTCAATGTCCGCCTAGGAACACTTCGATCAACGCAATTTTCAACATTTTTGTGGCCACGAAATAATTTGAAACAGTTTTCTTGGACTATCATGGTGTGGTGCATCATGAATTCCTTCCAAATGACCAAACTGTCAACAAAGAATACTGTTTGAGTCATTTGCGTAATGCTGTGAGTCAAACAAGACCTGATTTCGTGGATCTTGCCTCACGGGGAAGTTGTTGCACAACATTTCCGTGACCATTTCGTGATAATTTCGACGCAAACCCAGATCGTTTCGCAATCATCGTATTTGACTGACTTAGCATCATGCGACTGCTGGCTACTCGAAGAAAAATCAAGAGATGTGTTGAAGGTTCTTCCAAAAAAAAAAACTATTGGAACCCTTCGAAAATTGAAACGAATGTAGTCATAGGTATATTGCACAGAGTAGGGATAGTTTTAAGAATGATGACATAGATTTAGAAGATTAAATAAAGAGTTTTTGAGGTATACATAAAATCCTGCTAAAAACCTTTAAAAGGATTGAAAAAATGAGGACACATGATGAATGAGTTTCACAGGATCGAGAATTCTTTGAACACAAAAGATGCAAAATTAGGAAGCATTTTCAAAATCGTTTCAATTCTTGCAATGTAGGAAACTGAGTGTAAAGGTAAATGTTCTGACCATTAGAAACGGAAACTTGTATCACTTACACTCATACGACTTTCAATTAATCGTCTGGTTCTTCACGTTGCGATGTAGGCTACATACAAATCTATAGTCTCTACATTTGACGACCGAAATCAACACTTAAATTTGAGTCTAACTTAAGTTTAAAAGAATCCCTTTCGTGAAAAAGTTTTGCTCCCGAAAACTGTACACTCTTGTCGCGCATTCGTCGCGCATATTCCCGACACGACGACGTTTCCTGTTTAAAGGTGCAGGTAGAGTGCCACGCAAAACAAGGACACCGGAGCGCTACCGGAAGCACAGCAATCCGTGCAGGGGAAGTTATAAAAGCGGCTTCCACTTCCTGGCGGTTCCGGTTTTGATGGTTCGGTTTTATTTTGTTTTAAGTGCACAATTTGCTGTACGGCTGATGAAGAAGCTCGGCTGGACACAAAATGAAGGAAAAACATTTCTTTAACGTTGGCCAGAGGAGTGAGTGAGCGAGAGGCCCCTGCCGCCATCGTGACAACTTGAACACGGGAACATAACCACAGTCCGGGTGACAGAAAGCAGAGACGGAAAAGTGAGTCCAGAAGCGTTCTTCGTTCTTTTCTCGGCACCAGGAAAAACTACAGCTCACAGGCGCGGTCCATTACAGTGTTCGGGCGAATGTGTTTTTAAAAGAAACGCGCTCCTTTCCCAGGACCACACACCGTATGGCACTCGCTTTCTCACTATCTCCCGGTGCCCGCCTCTGGGAAACCGGCGAGGAAAGCAGTTTGAAATTTGATTTATGCCATCACCGCCATCGAGTGGACGGATCGGGTGGCAGCGGGCCCCGGGAAAACCGGGAAAACTTTTTACGCCGCGCTCGTGGGCGCCCGAAAACGAAAACTTCCGTTAGTGGTGTGTGCGGTGTATGCCATCGGCGTTAGCAAATGCCTACAAGTGAGGTTACGAGATAAGCGAGATAGCCTCACCGGAAAACCGAAACACTTGATGCACCGTGGAGCCTCGGAGCATCATAAACGGTGGATACGTGGCGTGCAAAGCTCCACATGCCCGACGTCGCATCGGTAAATTATGTTTTTAAGTACAGAGTTGATAATTTATCTGCCTTTTCTATTTTCGATTGAAAGCTGCGTGGGACGCGTCCGGATCGTGAGAAAAATTACTCCTGTCACAGTCCAGCCAGATTGGGGCAATGCGTTGCATACAGCACTAATTATTTATTGAAGTATTAGCCCACCAAACCCCAAATTCCTGGGCGCCGTGGAATCATCTCCTCCCTGGGTCTCAGAACAGTAGAACCTAATGCACTTCCACTTTCGACTTTCACTCACTCGCTCACGGTGGTATGTTTAAAAAAACGAGAAGTACTTGCGGCGTAAATAAACGGTCTTTCACCGGCCGGCAGGCCGGCGCAGGACTGGCTCAATTTATGGACTGGTAATGAAATTATGAAATTATAAACACTAACCAGCAGTAGTGCGCCCGCCCAACGCCGGCGCGTCGTGTGTGGCCACGGTGTCCCTACCGCAGATGGGTCGAGAACGGTCTCGTGGAAGTTGATCTTAAAGTGGTTTCGCGTTCGCGTTGTTTATTTTCATCTTCCACGATCAAACAGACCGACCGACCGAAGGAGAACGTGAGCATAAAAAAATGGTAGATCCTACTCCTCATTTGTGCGATAGGAAGCAATGCGATACATAATTTATGTATGATTAGAAGAAGAAATGGAAACCGAAAGCTTGAATCAATCAATATTTTAGCCAATATACGAAAAGGGTGAATAACTTATATGAATAACGTAACATTATGAGTAATGTACAATAGAAAGTTTTCAAAGTATTTAGCAAAATGTTGTTGCAACTAAACGAATAAATATTTAGCGTATTTAACAATTTTCTAAACTAAACTTGTCGACAGTTTTACAGAGAGAAGGATCGATCATGACATGCCTTCACAAAATAAATAAATATGATATAAAATAACTACAAAAAATAAACCCATTGGTTCAGTATCTTTCGCTTTGGCTAAAAAGTTATAATTTACTATTACATCGTTTCAGTGAATAATTTAAACTCAACAACAATATTGATAAATTAAAAAGAAGCAGAAAGATCTAGCCAATGCTTTACTAACCAGCTTTGTTACCTAAACCGAGCAGAATGACGGCCTAGGTCTAACGGTCTAACTTATTCTTGGTTCGGTTTTTCCACAGAATGAAATATTTGTTTCACAAATTGGCGAATTAAAAATTGTTGGTTCAGAATACGCATTAGTTCTTACCCGATTAAGACATGATCCATCGAATGACGAAAGATTATAGAAGGTAAACAACAAATAATGGAAATTTTAAAAGAAATAAAATTAAGGAAAAATCATTCAAAAACTCAACCAGAAAGATCCGATCCGTTTTGATTCGATGTTTTATGCCTTACTGTAAGAAAACGGTGGTTTTTCTACAACAATTTTCACAATGTGGGTTAGTGACTGAATCTCGTGTAGAATCCCCGCTGAAAAATGAATCACACGAGCGCCTTGAGGTACAATAAATTGGCCCAACACCGGTGACCCTGGATCAGCCCAATTATCAACAGTCGATGCCTGTTTCCGCAATCATCGATCGACATAAGGGCTATGTCGGATGTAATGATTTGTTGAAGCACGCCAATGATTTATGATCGCACGCACGCGCGCAACAAGAAAAGGCCAATTAAAATCGCCATAGGAAAAAAAAGGGGAAAATCGCCCAAAATCAATGGAAACTAAACTCGAACCCACCACGGCCGGTGATCGCGAACGATCACCGAAAGTGTCACGAGACACACGCCTGTGACACCTTTACCGTTGTTCCACGTGTTTGGCGCCTGAGACCCCGCGGTCTGGGTTTAGTTCAATTTTTTTTGCCTTTGTTGTACTCTCCATAAACAATAGTGTTCGATGCGATGCGAGGGTTGGGCCACACTTCAAGAGGGAACAACAACAAAGCGGGAACAGGGCAAGGGCAATCGGAGCAGCAAAAACAAAGACATCGCTCTCGGCGGCGGCGGTGACGACAGGAAGTGCGGGGAACGGGGCAACGGGGGGAAGCGTGCACCGAACGGGAGCACCGTTAATGTGACGCCTTTAAAAACGCATTAATGATTTGATTTATTGTTATGACCACCATCACGGCCGCTACGACCCGGGGAGTGTGCGTTGGGTACGGTTTTCGAAGGATCAAAAATCGAAATGATTTAATATTTTTTGTCGGTATGTCTCTCGCTGTCCTCGCTCCGTCCCTTGGTCCGCTTCCTTCCGGCCCCTTTCCCCCGTCCTTTTTATGCTGCCCCGTTTCCGGAGCATAAAAAGTGTGTGCCCTCGTGCGGGGTCAAATTAGGGTTTGTTCCGGGCCGGGTGAGGAAGGTTGATTGTGCGCGCATTGTTGCGCGATTCGGCGCGTTCGATAAGTATCGGTGCCGGCTGGCCGGCCGGCCGTTGGCGCACTCCAGTGTTTCGCTACGCTCGAGCGATAACAATGGGTAATGTTTGTTGTCGCTACATATGTCCAGATTTCGGAGTTGTCTCCGAACGAATTCCGAACGAGGAAGCGGGTGCGAAACAGAAGAAAAAAAAACATAATAATTCGAAACACTTTCCCACTTCCGATTTCCGGGCGGCGCCGATCGGGCGAAGTGCACCTTTATTGTGGACCATAATTAATCAATATGTGCAGCGTAATGAATGTCCTGTTTTTTGGTTCCATTCCGTATCCCTTGTCAAGGGTGTTGAACAAATGAAAACCGTTAACGAGCTGCGCGTGACGAGTGTCACCGGGTTGGTTGGGAACTGGTGAAACAATCCTTCGAAAGGACGAAAATCGAAAGGACAAACCTGCCCGCGTCTCCAGCATCAAGGCAACAGGTACGTCGTTTGTTGCCCAAAATGATTGTATAAAGAATAGCTAACCCTTTCATTGAAGCATTGCTATAATTGCTTATACTTGGACTAAAAGGAGCATAGGAAAATGCAACCGTTTTCCACATAACTAAGGCGAGAGTTAAGTGATATTCTAGGTTTGAATCATAAATGAACAATACTTTACTTTTTGTTCACAACATTTAAATGCTTGTCTTTAGGTTGTCTTGAGCTTTTCAGCCTTTCATTGTAGAAATTTTACTGTCCTAACATTGTTCTAGAATTAAAATTACTTCCAACCAATTAGATGCACTGATTCGTTTAAAAATTGTAAAAAATGACAATAAAGGATGGGATAAACTAAGGCACATTACAATAACTGAGTGAACGTTTCGACCCAGGTTCGATAGCCTCTGTCGACGAAACTGGAAATGTGACAACTTACTTGCTTGAAACAATCGAACGATCGGAAGAACGACCGGCCAAGTGCAACCCTGGGCTTCTTCCTGGCTGCCCTGGCTACGTCCTGGGTGATCCGCTTCCTGCTTTGTTGTACCTGTCGAGAAAACTGCTGCAGTTCCTTCGACTTCGACTTCCACCGGAGGAGGTAGTGTGTTTACGTTAAAAGTAAATATTATCATCGCATTAAGTGTCGTTGGCCAGACACGGTGACCCTGAACTGGCGCGGCGGTGGCGCCATTGCGACCTTACCGATTTGCCTATCGTACATGCAGAAGAAGGTAAGGACCCTAGGGCTAGGGCTGGCTGGCTAGCTGGCTGGCCGGATGGTCGGCGACAACCGATTTGCGTCTGCAACGAGGCGCCACCAGGCGCCGGGAACTCGACGACGCCGACCACGGGGCCCGGTGTGAGTCGTAAAGGTAAAAGCCAAAGAAAATGAATAGCGTACCATGTTATTACTGCGCCATTACCGGTCCGGTCTGCCGCTGCCGGTCTGCGAGACCAACGCTCCTTTCGGCTTATCCTTATCCTGTCCTGGGACTGTTTTGCTTGCCTCTCTGGCGCTGTTGTTGTTACCGTGGTCCCGTTTTGTTGTCTGTTTGGTGTCTTAGCTAAGGATTTGCTGATTTTTGTCTCGGGCCGAACCACGTCCCGTTACTTCCTTCCTTTTTCGCCGTCCGCCGGGGGTGGAAGTAAGCTATTGACCAGGGACCTCCGGACCTCTCCGGGCTCCGGATGTTTTATGGACTTTGTTTAGGGTAATTTAACCATCTCTCTCTCTCTCTGTCTGTCCCATGGTCGGGCACAGGAAGTGGCTTACCGGATGGCGGTAAACTGAGGCAAGGTCAGCAAAGCAGTCAATTCACGGTGCCCTCTCAGATCCAATCGGCACTGTGAAGAGGCTACTCACAGCATCGGTGCATTTCGTATACCGATCGGGTAACTAACCCGGAGTTCGAGGCATCAGGAATGGATGCCAGATGCAGAGGGCAGGAAAAAAAACACACGGACAACGGATGTCACGTTACGGCCTTTTCGGGATATTCCCGTTTTCGAGTGGCAATTTGGAGGGTGCACTGCTTTTATGTCACCATCAACCGCCTATGGCCGGGGCGGGCTGCCACTCTTGTTAGGCCGCCGTCGCCGCCGCCGCCGCCGCCGCTGATGTCTTGGGACCGGGGCCCGCCGCCTGACAGTTGAGCATGACAGCGTTTTGACATCATGCGAAGTGTGCATCTCGTGTATTCCTCCGGGAGCCATCAAAGTGGCCGTTGCCACGCTGCTACGCGATGCATTTAGCTTCTGACACACGCCGATTGTCGCGCACATTCTGTCCATGATCCGAACGGTCCGCGGCGGGACCGCGATGAGCAATGTGGCGCCTTCACGGGGTCCGGTGGGAATCGAAGGGTTTACCACTCGTGGCTGACATGTGATCTTCAAGTGACCATCGCAGGGACCAGCAGCTTGAGCGTTGGACTTGTTGAGTGTCAAATGTTAATAGTCGCTGAACCGTACAATGGAATGTATAAGCCATAACGTTTTAAACAATAGTTAATATCATATCCGCAATACTTTTAAAGCAAGGATCTTTTTAGGAGCAGCACCAAATTAGGGTTTAGATAGAGGATAGATCTGCATTCCAGAATGATGAAGTTGCTTTTGTTGAAATTTTGACACAAAATATTAAAAAGGTTCATTTAAAAAGGAACTCCTCATAAAAAAAGGTCCCAAGCAGAGGTCAGTTCGTACGTGTTAATTGTTCAGACATTCTACCGCAGCTTCTGTGAGTCACCCCCGAGGTATGAGACCGAATCCAACCCTTCGCTCCTTATCTAGTGACTCAGCCTCACGGCATCCAGACGACGATTAGGGCTTTTTCGACAATTCGAGAGGACCTTGCGCGCTTGGACGCGCACCCGCGAGCAGGCTATCAAACGAACGACGGGGACTCGTAAAACTTTCGCTTTTGAACGATCGGCCCGGAGGTCGCTCCACGGACTCCACGGAGCTGGCGCCCCGGTTTAATCTCGGTACGACGCCTAACGACGAGACCTCGGGAAATGACCACCGACCGCCTATCGCTCGTTCGGCTCTTTGCCGCGTGTCGCTGATGATAAGACGCTGGTGGCGCTTGCAAGACCCACGGACCGAACAAGTGGAATGGCCGTCCGTGGAGGTCGTAAGAATGGACCACCACAAAAAAGGAAAAACCGAAAAGCCGAAAGAATTACACCGACGTCGAGCGGCCGTAGAAAGCGAATGGGTTGAGCGGATAATATTACGGTGACGTCGGGGATTACTTTGGGCGCCACTTTTATCTACGCGCGAAGGATGAAAGCACCGTATCTGGGACCGACTCCGGACTTGACCCCGGGGCGGTGCTGGTATGCGCGGAATGTAGTCGCCCGGTCGCCACGCGTTCGTTGGCGGTGACGAGCTGACGGAAGAATTTTTTCGACCCCGACCCCGAATCTGTCGAATCCGTCGCCCAGATAGCGTCCGCTTCTGGGACCACGTGGACGTTAAGTCCAATTTATTGCCAAATCCTGAGGTTGAGTTACTTAATCTGTCACTGTGTGTATGTTTTGAGGAAAATAAATCGAGTCGTGATAGGAACTGTCGAGATGAGCGCCGTTCGTATGTGCGTATCCTGTCACTCTGCGTGGTAATTAATTGCAGGAATGACCCCCTTTGGGATCAACTGTCGATTTATGCCAAAACAACTCAGCTCAGTCTTCACATTCAACTTCACCTGAAGTTGAGCAAAATTATCAAATTAAATTATTTATTTCGAGATAATTCTTATTTGTTTTCAATTCTTTTAAAATGCTGGTCTCAAAGCCAGACAACAACAATAGTGAATAAAATGAATGAAGCTAGAATACCGCTATCGCTCTGTAACACTTGGACCTACAATCTGTCAAGACAAGACCGCCCCGGCGAACGGTGGCGCCTACGGCAGGAACAGGACAAACCCTGACCCACTTAAGTACTGGATGTTGCTGGCGCTCAACACAAGTAGTCAGACACCGCTTCGACAGTGGCAATTGCTATGTTGGCGATTGTTTCCGCAGCCCGGCAGTGGGCGCGGGACCGTCAGCAGACCGTAACATTGGTCGTACCACAACAAGGACATGCATGCTGACGCACGGCCCGTCGACGGAGCGCCAATTGATGCACCATGGGACACCGCCAGCCGGCATCCTTTTGCAGCTGGCTGTACGGTGCCGAAAGGATAACCGTACCGTCGTCGTATTTCAGTGCTGCTCTTGAACCAATCTCCCGCCGCCACCGAATATTTTAAGTGGCTTAACTAGCTTACGGTGCACTTCGATACTGGCTCTTTTTTATGTCGACATCGTTAGCAACAACGGAGGACGCACTTCAAACTGCGACGGCTACTGCAAAGACACGCACGCACGCCGGATTGGGTCTCTGGTTTTGCGATCAGCCAGTTAGAGCGTGGGATTTTTCTCCCGGAGCCGGAGAAAAAGCATGGAAATGGCTGATACTGTGACGAGCTCTGCGATCGACGACACATAAACCAGACCATTGTTGCTCGGGGTGATAAGAAAAACGCTTTGGCCATTATCAAATCACATCTCTGGATACTCAAGCGTGGGATGCCTTTGAGTCCCTTGATTTTATTCTGCAATTCATAATTCATGTTCTATTGTCAGTTGAATGTAAAGTGTATCTTCTAACCATTGGGCCCAAAGGAAAATTCGAGCCAAACTACGAAATAGCCTTCGTCCGCATTGATCTACCAAGCGCTCAGCAGCGAAACAATAGCAAATGTGTAAACGCATTGTCGAAGCCAGCACTAAATGAGATATCGAATGTCAATCGAACGTGGCTCGCATTACAGCCGATCGTCTCACCCTCATTTATAGATTATACAGCGTGTTTGAAGTGCGGCTCTACTGTCCCGAATCCTTTTGATGATGATCCCGGCCCGGCCCGGGTGCGCTTTCATCCTGAGCGCGGACCCCATTACACAGCCTCTTGACGAAGCGTATCGCCGCCGATGCTATCTGCCCGTATTTACATCAGGTTCATTAAACGGTCATCTGCTACGGACGGACCCCAAAAAGCCAGTCGGTCAGTTGGTGCCAGTCAGGCGTACCATCGATCCCGGGGCAGGGCTCGAAAACCAGAAGCCTTCCGTCGCGGGCTTGACCCTTTTGCCAATCGGAAGTGCGTTAGTGGTACACGCGTGGACAGCAACACCTTTCCCCCGCCGACATCTGGGTTCACCGGCTCTGCTGCTGCGGCTGCTTTTGGGAAAGCTGATTTATTTTACGACCATAGCTATGCGTTTCGGGAACACAGCGCCCAGGGTGTGCGCTGACGGCGGGGTCCAGCGTGGACATAAAGCAACTCCACGCAGTGCTGATGTACAGCACACTTTCGACCCTCGACCGCCGTCGTCCCAGACCGGCCAGCTGTTTCGGCGTATGCGTTCGACGAGCTACATGACCGCCATCCGCTCTTTATCAGCAACATTGAGCGAGGCGGCATTACGAGTTTTACCACGGTTTTATCATCGCATCCGTGGTCTGTTATGCTTCGTTCCGCGGTCCGCAGGACTCCAGTTGGTCCGATATTAATTATTAGCTAGTTGGGCCTCTGTGAAAGGTAGCATTAGGGGTGTTTAGTCACGTGTTTGCATACCTTTCGGAGGTACCTCACCGTGAGTAATTATGCTGCACTTTTAATTAAACTTTAGCTCAGTCTGTGCTGATGAAGATACTAAAATTTGGGTTTTTTTCGGAAAGTCCTACATGGTCCGAAAGCTGATGTGCTTCCCACTAAAAGTGTTATATTTTCACATTAGAAATTGTATAATTCTGATACACAAAATCTAAAAAAAAATTTGTTTAAATCCCAAAGTTGACAAAGATTAGTGTAAACCTCTAAAGTTTCTAAAAATCCAAAAGAGTGACAAAATCATAGAACGATGAATATAGGAGACATAGGACTTAATAAGGGGACTTCAATTTATGCATGAGCCTTACCACTTATAGGCCCATGTAGCACGCTTTCAGTGATGCAGTCACAAAAACCGTGTTCCGTTTCAGCTGAAACGCAACGGGCACTAATAGTCAGACGTTTTTCAACACCACACAACCCACCGATGAGTCATTAGCGAAGGATGCGCCAGGATGTCCCCTCGAACGGACCTGGGGCGAACCGATTATCAAAAGTCACGATCACTGTCATTAGGCCACGGTGCACGGGGCTCACCCCAAAACAACCGGCACCAGCGCCGGAGGAGTTTGACTGATTGACTAGGTTGAAGCCGCTTCAGAGGGGGCAAACTGCCCGGACTCCGGGGCCGGGTGTGTTATGACTTCACGCGCAACGGACCGACCATCGGACCTGATGGTGTTCAATCCACACCACGTGGCCACGGCCATGGCGATTCTGGAACGACGTGGGTTCGTGATAGATTTTTGTGTTGCGTGACTCCAGGACCGTGCACCGCGCGTTGTGTAGCCACATCCGAACCCGGATTTGATGGCCTCACCTCGAGGCCCGATGAACCTATCCCCCCCCGGCGGGGAGTGGCATCCTGGCCGACCGTATCAGGGGACCTCATCGACCTCTTCCTTATCGGCGCGCGCGCGCAACCGGAGGTTCCACACTGGTAGAAACTTAATCGGCCACGGCGAGGATGACCACGACGATGACGACCACGAGGCCGTCACCCCCCTCCCACACGCAGTCCCATGATGATGATTCATGCTTTCGATCTATTGATTCCCGACACGCAAATCGGCACTCTGCCAGCTGACCACATAATTTATGATAATCGGACAGCGGACCGGAAGCCGAGGGCAAGCGAATGGAAAATATGCGAATATGGTACGCCGCAAGCGGAAGTTGACGACGGACCAGCCGCCGCCGCCGCCGGAACCGCTCGTTTGGGTCCGGAGAAGGAAGCTGAAAAAAAAACAACAACAATCTGGAACAATCGTAAACGCAAATTGGCATTTCAATAACCAGTTTCCCTCGTCCCCGTTCCGCTGGCCGCCTTGCGTCCGGTTCCGGTGCGGTGCTGGGATGGCCGGCCGGTAGCGGATGGGCGGCCGATAGCGAGTCCGTCTTGAGGTTTTATTCAACAACCGGCCGAAAATGGCGGAAATGGCTATCATTAGTCAATCAATTAAGGAAATGTGTTGCTGTGTGCGGCCGGCGATGGGTCGTACCGCCCGAAAGATCGATCAGTGACACGGAGACACGCGGACGACGGTGGTGGTCAGCACTAGCAATCAAAGCACTTGTGGCAGAGCGCACAAGTCATCAATGTGACGATACATCAACTGATTAATTTCCACGATGGAGTTGAGTTTGCAGCAAGTTGACGCTATATGTTTTGATGATTTTATTTGTGTGTTTTGGTTCGAGATTGCTAGTAGTTGTGGGAAAACAATTAATTTTCTCTTGCGAGCGACAATCACATTCTAAATTTATAAAGACAGGATGCTCGTCGTTTGTAGCATCAAAAGAGTATCAATCAATGTTACCCTCTTTAAGGTTAGCGTTAATAACATCTTGACTTAACACTGTGGTCGAAAAGTAAGGAAAATTTTGGCTTTGAACTTTTGAATTTTTATAAACTGTTAAAAATGAATACTTCGTTTTCCATAATGTCAGAAACTGTTTAACAATACAGTTCCATTAAAATTTTGTGTAGGGAATGAAATTTCTGCTGCCAAAAAGGTTTAAAATTTTGCAAAAGGTTCAAACAATTTGTTCAAAGAAGGTCGGGAAAGCGTTTAAGGCGAGACATGGCCAAGACGACCATCAACATCAAATGATGAGCTGTACTTCAATTCAATTCAAAAACGTAATGTTTTTGGATCGCATTTTTGTGATCATCGACGCAAACTCGCAACCTGACCACCAGCACCATGACAATTAGAAGAATAAATAAAGAGTTTTTGAGTTAGAGCAAATTCTCGTTATTTTTTGGCCACTGAAATGGTAATTTTCCAAACTTTTGACAGATTTCGAGGCTCAAGATGTTTTGTTTTTTGTGTGTAAAAAACTAACGCAAACACTCCGTCTCTGGATGATGGTTAAGACCTCTACTCAGTTTTGATCTCCCACATCAGATTTGATCTCCCTTCATTGAATCCTTGGTATGCAATTGAAATTTGAAACACTTTGCAACTGGGATAGGTGTCACAAAGCACCATCATTTCATGTTATCTAAAACAACCGAATCGCCGTGGCCGTCAGCACCATCTGTCAAGGGCCGATCGGGCCCAGGATTGCCCGTTAATCTCTTCTACCGATTACATACCTCCGATCACCGAATCACCATGCTATCGTCATCGCAGCCCGCGTCAAAAGGAGACGTAGCAGAAGATATGGATCGCCCTTTTTTCACTTTCGACGGACACGGACCTCTGGCGCTGCGCAAACCGAATCTGCATCCCCACGAGATATCAAAGTGCGGCAATTGCGCGCCTGACAGGCCCGACGGGCGCATGTAGCAAACATATGTCCTAATATTTCAATTTCACTCGCCAGGTTCGGGCTCACGGGCAGCGAATTGCGCAATCCCGGCACTAAACATCCGATCATAAAAACCAAACCCTTAACGAACCGGAAAGGCGCCACCGAGGGCAGGGCGGAAGGAAGCGAAGCCGAAACCCCTCGGCGTGGACGAGGACGAAATGTAAATATTATGCGACCGCATCATTGGTTGCAATAGCCTATGAATAAATTTTCCCGCGTAATAACTGTAATCATCGAACAGGGAAATCACCGACGGCGGATGGCGGATCCCTGATCCCTCGAGCCGGAGGGCGACGCTCCGCGAAACCGGAACGGCCGACGAACGGCGGCAGTTGGGCCGCGAAGTTACCGTAAAATCCGCCGAGCACCCCTGGCTGGCTGAGCCTGGGTGGTGGCGGTTCGAGTTTGTTGAACCGTAACGAGGGTTAGAGGCCGAACAGGCGGCAATGGAAATGGTGTGGCCTGCTGGAGATCCGATCCGACCACACACGGAACCAAACCCAAAAAGAAAAAGAAAACCGTAAGGATGCCAGGAAACGGTCGTCGTATTCCGGCTTCCGGTACGGCCACAATGACCAGCGAGCCTTTTTCGCAAGTCACCATAATCTGCTTAAGTGAAAACCCCGTTTTCTTCGGGTGCGGCTTTTCCACTGGAAACACTGGACTGGGCCCATCATGCTGCCATATGGGCTAGTGATCAATCATAATTATTTAAAGCAATGATCATTTATTCAAACTCATTTACGTTCGTTCGCGCGGAAGCGTTCGATCCGTGCTCCTTGGCGGATTGATTACGATTACGGCCCCCGATGGCACAGCTTAGACAGTTGAAAACGGAATGCGCCAGGATACGGACCAGTTTTATAGCCGAGACTTGATTATATTTCTACAATATGAATAGAATAATTGAAGCGTAAATTTGGAAACTTACCACACCTGATCGACGTTGCCCGTTCGTTAACAGAGATCATTTCGGCCACAAACCGTTGAACATAAAAGATCCCAATGGCTTGGGATGCATCTAAACTTATCCACTATTGTTCATAAAAAAAATGTTCAACTATTCGCTTCCTCGATGGCCCATTAAGTCCTCCCGAGCGTCCGAATAAGGCAGCTAGTTCCGGCGAAAGTCAAACAGGTTATCCTCGTCACGGTGATCCCTGTCAGCTGCGCGCTTTGTGTGAGCCATTGGCACACCCGAACGCCGGTGTGCCGATGCACTTTTCCCCTCGTCGCGACCATATGGCCCACGCGGTCACCCTCGGCGCGTATGTGTCCTTCGGGTCGAGGGCTTTCAATTGATTTGATATAAATTTTCCCGCTCCCGAGTGCCTGCCAAGCGCCGGGATGTCCTTATGGGATGTTGTTGTTTCGATGTCCTTTTTTTGCGTTTTCGCCTGTCCTGCCCCGGATTCGATTCCCGGGCGCGGAAGATTAAAATCGCACCCCGAAATGATGACTGTTCATTGTTTGTCTACCGAAGCGGTGTGTGTGCACCGAGGTGCACTGGCCACACACACACACAAACACACACACACTGGAGGGTGTTGGTGGGGTGTTTTTAATCAGGATTGATTGATTTTTATGTCCACTTTTCCGAGACTTGTGTGCGCCACACGGGATACACTCCCGAGAGGGAAGAGAACCGAGACCGGTCCGAGCCATTCGAGAGGGGCTTTGTGGGTTCCCGTTTTTTTTTCTTCTGCTCCTTCATTCGGTTCGGCCAAGTGTCGGGGTGGTACCCTTTTCTCCACGGGCACCCCCGGGGCCGATTACTCCTGATATGCGTTGGGCCGTGTTTAGGGGTTGATTTACACCACGGAATAATGATTCGAAGGGCAGGCGGTACACGGTGTGTCCCGGAACGGGGGTTCAGCGTAACGTTATTAGTTGATTACATTACCTATTATCGAGATTATCGGGCCGCGGCGAGTCAGGCTCTCGGGGCGCAAAGCTTCTGTTTGCCGAAGTCGCGTTATCCCGAGGAGAATCAAGCAAATTGCAAAGATTTTGAGTCCGTCATGAATTTTCAGCAACTCGTGCGGTATTAAACCCTTGGCTAAACACATCCTTTCGCTGTGGGTAATGTCGCCTCATGCCTATGACCGTTGGCTAGTCCGGTAGGGCTCGCAACCCGTGAATCGATCGATCGATTGGAACCACGCAACTGATAGAGCTTAAGTGATCAGTACACTCTGCTTTGAAATATATCAAATAAATCACTAACCGCTGGAGTCAGGTTTCAAAAACGTTATGGTGCTCTAAAATCCGTTAACCTTCGGAACATGGTGCCCCATTTTGCTTAAATTACTTATCGCAACGAATTAACTTTCGCGCCGAAGATATATGAAACCCCCTTTGAAACGACGCCGACCGATTTCGGAACTTTGCTTTCCAAATAAACGGAATCTGCATTTGGCCAACCATCTGGACGGGGCTAATGAGTGCATGTTATGCATTCGGTGACAAATTTAAATACCTTTCTCTAGCCGGTGAAAATCAAACAGCCACCACCATCATCGCGTGCGATCGCGTGTGCGAGTTTCCATAACTTGGCCATCCTCACGCGTGAGATGAACCGTTCCTTGTGTCGGCCAAAACGATGACCAACAACTGGCCAAGATGGAGATGGAGAGTCATCGGTGGTTCTGTGGTTGGGAAGCGACCAAAAACCCAAAAAAAAATCGCTTTCATTTTCAGCGCCCTAAAAGCATGGGATGATTTACAAGGGCCACGCTGCCGCTCGTTTGTCGCTGGGTTTTCGCCTAATTAAAACACACAAAAGGTTTCAGAAAGGTTACACGCGAAGTCATGAATATTCCAACCTGCCGCCCGGCCCACATACTTGGGACTCCCCGCACGCATGACACCCCAACGAGGCGGCTGCGGCTGTGGCGAGTGTAAAGTTTATAAATAAAGCTGAAGCATATCGAGCGTAGGGCTTTTGGAGGCTGTCGGTTTCAGGGCCCCGACCAGCGAATGCTGCCGCCACAACAACAGAGATGTGCTTTGAGTAAGTGAAACTTCTCGTGACATGCGCGACGCCCATGGGTGGGACATTTAATGGTACTTTTGGAATTTCTTTGATTAATTCTTTGTGCCGAAAATTTGTTTACCATTACCGAAAACAAGCGCCCTGTAGGTTGACTGGAGAAGTTGCGGTACAGTGTTAAGTGATAGTGACGATAGTCCTACTGTGAATGGGCGGCAAATTGGCGTGGGAATCTTTTCATCTTTTATCCAATCAGACCCATGAATTATACATGGTCGTGATAATTTTCATAGCGGTAGTAATGAGCGGTAAACGCAGGTGAGTCTGCAGATAAATGTATAAATCTGTCCTCAAGAATTCCCAAAATGACCCGATGTTTGTTGGAGTGAAACGATAAAAACGAAAGCTTTATAAAAGGTACAAATGAGGCCCTTCAAACCTTACCAATACCGAGTTATCGAGAATCTGAAGCATCAAAAGTGTTTCTAGTGTATCCGCTCACTAAAATTAAAAAAAGAATGAACCGGTCCGCTGATAACCCCCGCTGATAGAGCAGTCGGTAGTGCTCTTCGCTGTCACGCAGCTGGCCTGGGTTTCGAATCCCGGGATCGGTTGTCACTCAACCGGCCATGGTTTCGATTTCCGATACCGGCGTGATATAGGGGGGTTGGCGCGGGGCTAACAATCCCGCCCGTAAAAAATGAAATGTTAGAGAGAGCACCAGAGATTAACATTGTCTCTGGTGCAGGCCAAGACCGCGCAGCGGTTGTAGAGCCAAATAAGAAGAAGAAGAAGAAGAAGAAGATGAACCGGTCCGTCCGAAACTAATAGCAAAATATGAATTGCTGGTTGAAAAATATGAAAAAAGTGTGAAAACATTCCATTCCACAACAGAGCAGCATTCCAATTCCTTCCGACTACCGTTTCTTCTCATTTTGTCTCATGCCGAGAATACAAAAATGTCGAGCTTCAAAAATACCTCGTCACACATGAGAGTCCCGGTGAGTGCACAACACAAATTTTCCGCTAAACACCGGAAACGGACACCGAAACGGCGCCAGATAGAGACATAAAAAAGGACTGCAAACCCGTGTTTGATTAGTGGCTGGGCACGCTCCAGGTACACAACATGCCTCCGTTATCGTCTAGCATTTCCCGATCCGCTAGACATCCTTGTTACGGCACTACCGATTCTAGCTGGGACAATATTCCGGTAGCTTCTCTCGTTACCAGCCAACCGGTTTTGAGCACTGCATTCCGGAGGAAGGACAAGGAAAACCGAACACTTCCCCTCGGAACGACCCTTGGCACTGCGCAGATAGAGCGGTTACGGTTACGGTCCTGGCCCTGTTGCTGATAGCGCGAGTCGAACCCTCGGGAACCCCGGAGTTAGCAGGAAGCGAGGAAACAACATCAAATGATCCGTTTGTGTCATTCTTGTGAATCAACCGGAATAAACCCTTGAACGGTGGCCGGCCGGCGGCTCTAGGGACGCATCGTCTAACGCTTGGCTGCACCTGACTGTCAGGATCGAATGCTTAGCCACAGCGCTGTGCACGCTCATCAATCTCTTGACGGTTCGGGGCTCAAAACTCTTTGAGGATCCTTTTTTTTGTGCCGGGGGAGATATGATAAGATACGCAGCTGAGGGCTGGATGGCTTAACTGAGTCACGGAGAAGTACCTCCGTTGGCACCAGGTAGCAACCGATCGTCATATTTTAGCGCAAGACAAGGCTGAATGGAACAAGCCATTAAATGTATGAATCGGTAATTCGACTGGTTTTCTTACCGTTCGTGGGTCACCTGCCTATCAGTAGGACTATTTGGAAGAGCACACACTTCACAATCATTTACCAAAATATATATTATTATATTGTACAAGTTTACAGAGAAATCTTCAAAGAACTTTTTTTTAAATATAACTGACCAATTGATTTTTCAGCGATGCGGTGGACATTATAAATAGATTTTTAACGCCCAAGGGATCCTTTGGAAGGATTAATTTGACAAGGAACGTTTTTACGGTATTGTATTATTTCCGTTCCGTTCCGTTTTAAGCTGTCCCACATCAAACGGGTTCACTTTTGGGAGCTCTGGTTGTCTAGTAACACTAAAGCCATCTCTGGAGCATAGGATTAAGAAACTTTAGTTGGCGAAAATCTAACGCTCAAGGATTACATTTTAATTTTCATTATCAAAACCCGTTCTCTAACTCTAACTCAAACCCACAAATGGACACTAGTGTCCACTTTCCACGAGGCCGTTTTCAGGGACTTTCACAGACCTCATGGTTTCTCTGGAGACCATTGATTTATACCTAGGTCTGTTTGTCTGTTGTCACCGTTTATCGACTCACAACTCCGTCGGGCGTGTGTAGAGCCTCTGGACGCCCGCCGTCCGCCCGAGCAAACAATAGGTGTCGTCGGTAGATTATCGGCAAATATTTTGGGACCGTGCCCGGTTTTCCCGCCACCCGCAACCGACCGCGGGACCTTGGGAGTGAGCGATCGATAGTGATTCTCTCACGGATTTCCACCCGAAAAAGAAAACCAAGCGAACGACCAGCCCCGATATGCACCGGTGGGCGCCGCACGTTTTTGTGGCTTTTCGGGCGAGTGGGGGTGGAGGGGGTTGATAAATTATCATTGTTTGCCTTCCGCTCGGCGACTCGTCACCATTCGCGCACCGGGGACTTCTTCGACCACCGTGGGGGACCACCGGATCCGGCTTCGCGAACGGTTGCTTCGCGAGTCATTACACTTCAAAAGCGACGCCTGCGACCAAACCTTGCGGACCATATTCTGACAATTATCTGTGGCGTATGATAACACGCTCTAATCGCATTAATTTTGTCCACACACACACGAGCGTGCCCGAGCACGGATCGCTCATCGTCGCAAAGGACGGAAGGGGTTGTCCCGAACCGACGAGCGAACCGAGCCGAGTCGAGAGGAACGGAAGTACCGAAAATTGGACGCAATTGTTCGGGCCACGTGCGCGACGCGGCCAACTCGTGGCGACCGCACACACGTGACACGGGAAATGGGTCGCTTCGTAATGCCGACGGAAAGAGCGCCGGAATTGGAAGTCGCCGCTGCCGCAGCCCATCCGGACGGGAAACGGTTCCCAAGCGAACCGAGTGACACCGGGCACAATGCGTGCGGTGGCGAATGATTTACCGGTTGCCGATTGCCGGTTCCTTCCCGCTTTCGATGGGAATGGAAATCCCTCGCAGGACGAGTAACGACGAGCACATTGATGTATGCTTTCGGCAACATCAGAAAACCCCATCAGATTCTATGAAGTCTGATCCGAAGCCGTAGAGTGAGGCGGATCCTAACGAAAGTTGAATCCTGATACTAATTTAATGAATCGGTTATTACCCTTATTTTGAGATGGTTTTATTTCTTCAAGTAAAATTGTTGAAAACTTTGGCCTACGCTCTAATAAATCTCGCCACTTTCAGCATCACAAACGGAGGTCAACAATCTTTGTTCCGAATTAATTAACGTTCACCATCATCTGCGCCATGAAGATTGCAAAGTGCAGTTAAAGACATCCAAATATTTTACACAATTTGTCATAAGCTTTCATTTTATTATGTCCCGCTGGCAACGGTTAACGCGACACGTCAGTGTCCTGAATTAGGTCATCGTTTAAAAAACAAGTAACACAAGTAGGTTCGTGGCAGCAGCAAAACCAACAAGCACCGGCAGGCAGGACTCGGTTGATTAACACGCTGCGAAAGTGGAGCCAGCCAGCGCTCGTGGCGCAGCTTGTCGTAAACCGGGCCGGGCGAACGTTTGGCTTATCATAAACAAACAATTGCACACGTCCAGCAACACACTCCGAAGCGAAAACATTGGCAAAACAGGCTCACGGAGCGCGGAGGCCCACACCGGAGCTCCGACGCCATCGTGGTGGGCCATAATTTGTTTTATTCAAATGTGGCCGAATAGTTTTATGTCCTGCGCGTCATTCCCGGGCCTCACAACGCCGGTGATGATTTGATGATTGATTCAGCAGCAACAGCCGGACACCGGAGGATGTGCCGGTGTTGGTGACATTTTATTGGAGGTCATATCCGTAAAGGCTACCACATTTCGGGCGAATTTTATGTCGCACCGCCGTCCATCCATCACCGGGAATCGAACGCGAGTCGCGACCTCCGGATCAGCTCGCTTCGCCTGCTCGAAGTTGGGGCGAATGTTTTATGCCTTTATATGCGTGGGCACTGGGTATTTGCCCGCCATATAATTCCCGGCCACGGTCCGATCGGATCGGGTCGTAAATGAAAAATTCACCCGCGATCGAGCGAGGCGAGGAGCGAAGGAAGCGTAAAAAAACGAAGAACCACCTCCAAACATCAAATGCCGTGCTTGTTCCGTGCTCCTTTTTTACCATCGGTGCCTTCTATTGCGCCACGGCACGGTTTTGGGAAGAAAACGGAAGGGAAGGGTCAGCAACAGGAACGCCAGGACACACGACAAAAAAGAGTGTGCGATTATTGATTCAAATTAGGCAAATTTAAATTCAATAAATTCGCCTCTAAACAGCGCCCGAAGCGATCGCACAGTGACACCACCACTCCCGGGCAGGTGTCTTGCCTCTTTCGCGATCGGCATGCGTCGTCGTCGCCGTCACCGTCGTCGGCATACGGCTGAAGATGAAGATAGTGTGCAGCTAACGACGGCGGCTAAATGACCGGGCATACCGGGCGAAGCGAGGCAGCGAGAACGTCTTTTATCCCTCCAACCGGCAGCAAGACGGCGGAACCGATCGGCCTCCGACCAGTTTTCGGCGGACTCGCGGTAATCTGCCAGTCGCGCACGATTCCCCAATGATCAACGACTGGCTCCGGGGGCTTTTAGGTGACGCACGCTGGACCGCCGTCCAGAAACCGGGGTCCAAAAAGATTTTTCGGACCAGCAACTTACCCGAAATTCAAATTTAATTAGGTCAGGATATATTGAGCCTTTATTTTTAAGAAACAAAACATCTTATTGATCGATGTAGTGAATGCCCAAATCATTAAACATAAGCATAAGCATCCAACGAAAGCATTTTTGGCCAACACGTGTCGACACACGAGATCACTATCCTTTGCCACGAGCTACAAATGAGTGATTCTCCCGGTTCTCCAGTTTTATTGGGTCTCCGAAACCCGCGCCGGCCGCGCGCGATGTTTCTTTCGCCTCTTGTTTTTTGGTGGCCCGAACCGGACAAATGATCGGAGCCGGCACCGGTTGACCGGTTTTTCGGCACAAAATACTGTTTCCTAAATTATGTGTTGAAAGGTTTAAATGTTTGTTTTGTTCGGCTGAATGTCCGTTCGGCGGCTGTCATCCACCGTTCACACCGGGCTCAGCCGAATGCCGGGCCGCACCGTACCATGCCGTGCTGTGCGGCAGAAATGGTGGCTATGCATAAAATAATAAATTCTTGTTTATCATTATGATAGATGACATTTTATTGTCACGAACTCTGCTCTACGCCGCGCGGTTGCTGCTAATCCCGCTGCAGACGGCGGGATGCAGAGCACTTTGCGCGGGACCGGCAAACAGGAACAGGACGCTTCTTTGCGCTCGCGGAGCACAGCGGAGTCCCGTGCGGAGCGAAACCCGATGGCGGATTAAGATGAGTGTGGCCGTGAAATAAATTATCGGTTTAATGTTTAGCGCCAAGCGCGGAAAGGTACCGGCCCTAGGTGCGCCGCCGCGGGCCGTTGGCGCGTTAGATAACGCGGGACCGGTGCACGCGCACCGTCTAGAGCATTGCGACCGAAATGTACCAGGGTCCCCAAAACAAATGAGTCCGAGCCACGGGCAGTATGCAAAAACCGACGACGACGGCCGGCAAAGTATAGACATGCTAATGGCGGGGTATAAAACGGATAAAAACACGAACAAAAACGGCAGGGGCAGCCAAAGGCAAAGATATGGCAGACAAAACACTCCAGTAGAGGGAACAAACATACAAAAAACAAAATATGAAGACACAAAGAACCGCGACCGCGTAACACCATTGGTAGAATGCATTAGAAGGAATGTCGGCCTGGGATGATTAATTGACCGGAGCAGATCGTAAATTCTTTTGGGGCCAATTGTTCCGACGACCCAGTAAAATGGTGACGGTATTTCACTATCTTTGTGTGAAAATTGGGCCTCTGAATATCCTTTATGGTAAGGAACCAGTACAAATGCCTCTTACGGTTTAATACTCGTATGTAGTACCTTAGGAGATCCTCCTTTGACGCTTGTCGGTTGTCGTAATGTGTATTATTTGTCAATTAAAACACAACTCCTGCTGGTCCATCAAGTCTTTGCTATCTAAATTGCTTCGACACTTGCTTTTTATATTCATAATCTGGGCCCCGTAATTGAAAGTGTCATCACTTGGTCCCGCGAAGGGTGGTGTCGCTTCCTGTCCCGCCGACACGTCCCCGATAATGCCATCCGGTGGTGATAAGCCTCCCACCCCGAGCGGGAGGGTGGAAAGTTAACAGATTGCACGCTCCCGGTCCGGCGCTTGGTTCCGGCTCCGTATCGTGGCCCAGGATCTAGAGAGCACAATCTGTTCACCGTTCTGCCGTGTTCAAGTGTCTAGCTGCCGTAGGTTGTATGGTGCGTGGCTCGAGTCCATCGGACAGACGCAGGAACATCGATAAGCATCGGATCAGTCCGGAAATCTGATTGATAATGATAGGTCCCGGTGGCGGAACAAAGCGAACATCCCACATGTACACATGTTCCGGGGGGTGTGATACGCCGCACGCCCCGCCGAGCGGCTGTTGAGGGTCCACCCCACACGGGGGTTTGCTTTTTACCAAGGAAAACAAAGAGCACGTCCCGGTCCTGAGGTATTATTTTTCAATTAATATTATCATCTAATAAAATGGCCATCAAAGTGCTGAAGACATGAAAGAAGGATACGCAATATTGCTGACTAAGAAGCTGCTCGATGCAGTTGAACGATGAACATTGCTGACCGAAAGTTCGTTTCGAATGCTCCAAAGTCCGAAGTTGACGAAACGGGAACCAGTCGGTGGAACAATTCCACACACACACACACCGTTCTCGTTGTAATTGGATATCGAAACTTTTTTTTCTATTTAAAACAAATATTTCCCCACGGAACCCCGCATCGGCACCGGCAGACAGTGTGACGATCTTGTGCTCTTGAACGGTCCGAAACAACGTTATGCTTTTAGATGCGCGGCCGAGAGACAAACTGTGTGCACAACGCTCCAGAAACAATCAACGCACCCAACGCGAGCTCCCAAAGATCCAGTTCGACGAGGGATATATCAGCCAAAATATCAGACGGCGGCGGCGGCCGATGTTAACGGTAAAACACATAGCCAAACAGTCAAACAATCGAACGTGCAAACAAACAAACAAACCGACGCAGCCGCCGTCGCGCTTATAATGCGTTTTTCGGCCCACCGATGATCGATCCGCTCACCGGGTTCACACACAGCTGGCGGCGGCGTTGGCACTTGAGGGCTGAGAACGTCAAACACGGCACACAGACGGTTCGGCGGGATCGTGATTGGATCGTCCTTCGCGCGGCAGGCAAGCGCGGCCGCGGTGACTCACGCGCGGCCGGAGGACGTGCGGGCGCCAATTGGCAGCCAACATTACTGTCTGGTCTCTTTCAGGGCACACGGAGGGCACACTGTTTACCGTCAATTATTTGCATAATTGACATGAGACGGGAAGTCAATTGCGGAGTCGAAAGTAGTCGAGTCGAGGAGATGAATAAATTCTAAGAGCATCCCAAAGCGGCACCAGTGCCTAGTGCCGTCTGGCATCAAATAGGTACGCTTTTTGAAGACAAAACCGATACAAATTTATTTAAATAATTAGCTAAGCTTACTTATTGTGAAGAGCCTTTAAGTAAAATCCTTTAATGTTTTAATTTTATTATGTGAATTTGTTTCATCTAATTTTTAAAAGGACATCATTGTGTGTTCCGCGTAACATGATCCACTGCCGACGCTCCAGATGAGCCTTCTCTCCGCGAACGATTGGCCAGGATCGAACCGCCGTTACCGGTGCGGTGACCACACGGCTCCTACGCCCTAGCATAATCCGATAAAGAAGATGTTGCCGTTGGGCATTTGGGATAGACTTAAGACAGCGAGAGTGAAAAAAAATCGAAACTGCAGCACAAGATCCGATACAAAGCCACATCAGATTACGCGTGATCCGCTTTATATAGCCTTTCTCCCGTGCACCCCAAAAGAGATTGGCTCCGGGACCGGAGAGGGTGCCACAGGCTCCGCGGACATTGTGCACCTGAAATCGTACCGAGCCCCGCAAGCTTTACATCTCTATCCCCGTTGGCGTGGAAAAAAATGCGCATTCGAAAGACGGCAACCGCAATCCCGACATTCCGATTGCTGTGCGTGTTCCTGTTACCCTGGCACGTCAAGGATCTGACACTCTCGGGCCCATCGATCCATCCATCCACCATCCGCCGCTCGGTAAATGAGTGGCAATGATCGAGGCTCGCCGATAAGCGCACGACGACGTCTGCAGGCCCGAAAAGACGCCGACCTAACGCGGAACGCCCGAACTTAGTTTGAACGTCTTCAGCGGCCAGAGAAGGAACGAAGGAACGGCACTCCTTCGAAACGGAGATGGGAGATGAAAGCAAAATCGAAGACACCGTTGACAAAACCGTACGATCGGATCGGATGATGTACGATCGAAGACGCAAGATAACTGGCCCGCCGTTGCCGGGTTTGCAACCCAAAAAAAAAACACATCGCAGGTTTGGGTTTCACGGGCTTATAAGCTTCACTCACGCCTCGCCCCTCTCTTCTGCCTTTTCAGCTATCGTAAAATGCCACAACACAACACTGGCTCGTTGGCTGCTACGGGGTCCCAAGTGGCGAGCTTCTTCGGACTGTCGGAGATCTTGGCCCGCGATATGTACGCCTGATGGTGTCTCTATTGAATAATTTGTGCCCGTGCGCGCCCGTCCGAGTGTGTGTGTGGCTCCCAGTGCACATTCCTCAAAGCCCGCCGGCCGGCAGGGTGTGGAGAAATTAAGACACATTATGTCAGTGATATTGACATATCGGGTAGCTTCGATCTGGAACCACCGGTGCGGCCACCATTGTCATCCAGTCATAAGAAGATCCTTGCGGCGATACCGCGCATCATCCGAAGGATGCCTTCGGTGGCCTTTGTAGAGCCGTTGCTTAGCCGCCGCCAGCTGCCATCGCGATGGCAAAGTGTAGCGGCATTTCGTGTGTTGACGTAAAAGGTGTCACTCCTGCGGTCGGGATGGTAGGACTTTGAGCAAACGCGGCCACAATGGATGTGTAATTATTGTGCCGTGCACTGATTGTTTGGCGGACTTTTTTGGGGAGCTCTACCGCATTACAATATAGACATTCGAAAGACCGATCGTAAATCAGTCACTGAAATCTGAGCCTAGTATTGTTTGTATTTGAGTGAATCAAAAATATGGCACTAATTCATCATCGTAACAAATTAAGTCAAACAGGAATTTCTTTAAACTAAAGCAGCAGAACAAAATATTCAAGAAGCTATTAAATGTCTTATTATGGCTATTAAGTAGCTTTTGCTGTGTAACTTAAAATTAATTAAACTAACTCCTTTTTTACACTATGGTGTTGAGCAACTAAATTATTAAGCTTAAAATCTTTTCAAACTCGAAACGAAACGTTCGCTTTTCTAATGCTGGTATAACGAGCATAACGCGCCAATAATCGCTGTCAGCTCCGATTAAAGCATAACTCTATTGACATGGCCTATGCGTACGGAAGAAAAAAAAACGAAGTAAAGAATGGCCAATGTTTGGCCACAACAGCGCGTTCCGACCGACGCGACGGATGGGTTACTTCCGTCGCATTGTTCGAATAATATTACAGGAAAACATTTTACGCATGACTTCAAAGCCTCCCAAACAACAACGGCCGGTGGCGTTGTAGGGAAATGATTAAGAAAAGCGTGGCAAAGCATTTGGGAAAGCGATTTTCATTTTCCACTCCATAGCGCGGCTCCTTCACAGGTACGCATAGAAGCGCCCCCAACGGACAGAAGGACACGGACGGGCTACGGACGCGCTACGCGCCGTGTTTTCAATTAAAGGACATCTTTTGCATCTGTCTTCGGTAGGGTCCGCCGTCGGCAGGTTCGGCCCCCGAGATTTGGCTGGTGCCCCGCATTGAGGGCGCACCCAACAACAACAACAATGCACAAAGGCGTTATTGTCGCTCTGCCGGCGCCACCCGTTTTGCCGTCGCACATCGTCATCATCGTCATCATAATCAGCAGCAACTGCAACAATGCTGCAACCAGCGCGTCAGCAGAAGCGACGACGGTGCCAGACCGATGTCAAGAAAAATGGGACAAGGGACCAGGGATATAGTATTTCTAATTAAAAGTAAACAGAACCTGATCTAGCGTATCTGGTAAAAATAAATACGCGAATAGAAGAAGAATTAAAAAAACCAGAGTCTCCCGAAGAATGACACACCAAAATACTGCAAATCAATGTTGTAAAACACCGGCACGGCCGAGGGTCGCGAACAGTGGTGGGCAATTTTTTTGGTCCACTAACATACGGTGGCCATGTTCTGCTTACTACTTCACGTGTCTCCTACAATCTCACTCATCACTGTTCTCGCTTAATCACGGGAATCACAGCGCACAGGAACCACCTTAACGGCAGCTTAGGCTTCCAATCCATCGCAATCACACGCCGATTGTTGGCATTATTTTCCCCCGGTGACGGTGTGCGGCTCATTGTGCCAGGAGGTTCCCGGTGTCTCTATTGTGCGTCGGCACTACCCAAGGGGGCCGCGGCACACAATGGGCCACACGGGATGACAATTTTAATTTCGGCCCCGGTCCGCTGACGTTTCGCGTGACGTTTCGGTTGGAATGTTGCGAAACGCCGGGACGGGACGGACGAGAGTCAATTGAAATGAGTTGACTTCTCTCCGGCGGCACACGTCAGCTACGAACCCCTACGGATTCTAGCATTTGCGAAACATAATGATCCGCCGATCTAGGGCAGAAAATGAAGATGTAATCGATTTTTGATTTCGCTGCAATTATTTTAACTATCGCGTTCACTGCACTTCGGTACTCCTCTACAGGAAGTGTTATCCTTTCTCAAAGATTTTCAGCGATATCTAGTAAAGCCTCCTTGTTAGGGCAGATCGGTCCTCTGGGAGAATCTTGGTGGTGCTCTTTCAATTGGTTATGCACTGTTCCTTCCAAAAATAAATTGGAGAAAGTCCGACCGACCTCCAGTCTGATTCAGACTAGCGTGAGATAGGCGAACCGTGGCGCGGACAACAACCAAAACGCCGGAAGAAGCCAACATTGGAGTGAACCGATTCAGCATCGACGCTCCGATTCTTCCTGGACCTGGTTGGTTATGGTGGTTGTGGGAATTCAATTGCGCGCGTTGAAAGTTGCCTTTGTTTCACACTATGCACTCCAGCCAGGCACATCCGTGTGAACTTGAACCTACCATGCTGCTGGCAGGTGTGAACCAACGGTCAGTACTGGCATTAAATCACCCCTATGACGGACGGGCATACGGGACTGCCCAGGAGAACATTGTCATTCCGTCAGGCTTCACTTCATTCTCCCAGGGAACGTAAATGTTGTGGTCAAACCTGAGAAAGTAAGTCAGTGTAAAGTTGGCGAATGAAGGTCTTGTTTTCAAGCACTAAGTTTGGATCGCGAAGAGTTCCGATTTGAATTTCTACGTGTCAGGCTTTGATTTTGATACTTAATTTATTAGAATCTCATTTCAACCGTTATTTTCTTCATAGAGTACACTGTCTTATATCCGTTGGTCCGTTACTCCACTCTCCAGCTTTGGTGCCTGTGCCACCTGTGCGCCATCAAACAAGTGAGTAGGTGTCGCTTCCCTAATTCCGGTGAAAACGGCAACCACAGGAGACTCCGGAGCGCGGTGTGGAAAGGCCGTGAAAAATTGCCCTCCAGCGGTGGGCCTGCCACTTAAACGCGTCGCCTTGCCGTTTAAAATTAACTTCGAACAAGTGTACGGAGGGCTTCCATTCTGCTCCTGTCCGCGCGGTCTCCGGCTTGACGTTACACTTTTCATCGATGATTCCCACCCAAGAGCCGTAGGGCGCAAGGCAGGGACCCTCCCGCCCGGTCCGGCTCGGTCTAATGAACTTCAACTCCGCCAGACGTCTGCCAGGCGGCCATCAGTGCATCGAGATCCGGCACGTTTCGTTCATTGTAAAGTCATTCGAGCAGTTCCCGCGGGCCGCACACCAAGGCGTCACCGGCACGTGGATCGATACGGTACGCGCACGGCGGCCGGGCCAGCGTGACACGGAGGTGAAAAATGAAAGTGTATCAATATTGTTATTATTCTGTGAACACCCCTCACTGTGTCTCTCTCTCTCTGTCTCTCGCTCGGGCGCACACGTGGATTTGCGACGGATTGGGCAAATGTTTCTCCAACGGAGTGTGCCAACCTCCGAAAGTAACAGAAAACACAATCATAACAACGGCAGCGGCCGACTGTTGTGCCGAACGCGGGGAAAAAAAGGCCCGCCACGTGACCGGGAGGCGGACACCACTTCCGCGCACACCGGGGGCACCCTCCCAGGCACGTCTCGCGAAACGCGGACGCCGCGCCGAAAAGGAAGCTATCAAATGATTGCTCTATTTCGTAAAGTCATCGCCGCGCAGAGGTTGTTGTGCACCTCGTGTACTTGCCCTCCACAACGCAGAGGTGGCCACGTGGCCGAATTCGGTTAAATTAATATCAAAACAAATTACGTATGCGTATGCGGAGGCAGCGATGAGCGGGAATCATCATCGTCCCCATCCGGGACGGAACTGCTCCTGCGACCGAAGAGCCCATAAAATGCGGTGGCTGCCGGAGGCGTTCCGGAGAAAGTGGATGCGCGGCAGGATGCAGGCAAGGAGTCGGCTGTCGAGCTCGAACGTATGCAGATATCATGGCCACGGCTAATTGTTGCGCAATATAGCGCGGGAGCCCACCTCTCCGCGTGCCCACCTCTCAATGATCTTCTATGCTGCCTTCTATTGTGTCCGGGCGACCCGCTCGTCTGAAGGAAGTGGTCTCCGGATGCGTAAGTGACTAATGATTTTTTGACTGCCCGCTGGGACATTATTCTTGCTACGGATGGGACCGCCCGCGGAGTCTGTGTGTCTTCGCTTTCGGATTTTGTTAATTTATTACAGGATAAGAACGCACCAAAGAAGGCCCGAAGACGGCTCACGGGGTGGGCGCGTTAACGGGCGAGGCTCTGCGTAGTGATGAAGTGGCTCAGAAATGGCGGAAAATTAATGAAGCCAACTAAACAATATGGTTTGTTGTGACTTTTCATGTGATACTTCTTTCGCATGTGGGAGTGTATCGGAAAATAGTATCCTTAATTAGCAGGCTTTTGATTGTTTGATTAATAGACACAAACTGTGTGGATGAATGATAGAATACGAAAATAAGCTGAATAAACTGGAGATAGTTTAAATCAATTTTTAAATCATCTCCGAAGCTACTAAATGGATTTAACAAATACACTTAAAATACCAATAAACAGTAAAAACCGTAAAAGCTCCACGATCTCGGATTAAAAGTAAACAACTTAAACAAAGTAATTAACCAACATTTAAATTATTCAAATAGGACGTAAAATACAGGGTGTTTCTTGCATGATTTACGATTAATTCAAAAAAAGTGCAAGTTTACTGCAATAAATTGCACCGCGTAAAAGTGCACATCGGCCGTCCGTCAACAAACCCAATTTATCAGTACTCTTCCGAACCAAATAAAAAAATCAGGAAGCAAACGCAAAAGCAAAATCCCACCGAATCTGGTGAAGCTCGGACTTCAAAAGCCATTTGGCGCCGTTTATTTGACCATTGCACACGCCGGCACCACTTACACCGGCCACCGGTGTGTTAATGCGCTACCTTTTCGTGTGAGTGCACACTTTGCAGGCTAATGTGACATCAAACTATCTCACGCACCCGAAAATTGCCCATTTTCGGCCCCCCCTCGGTTCGCCCAAAACCGGGTGCCACCATTTTCGTTTCCACGCCAACGCGCCACCGGGAGCAGAGCGGTAGAAAAATTATCACCCACGGTGAAAAAAAAAACTCCCGCGCGGAACACGTGAATGAAGGAAGAAAACCGAACCGGGACCGGATGAAACAATGCCGGGACGAGAACGTGGCCGGGACGGAACAGGAAGACGGAAAAAGGGCCGAAAATAAAGCAAATAAATATACAAACGCGGCGCGCCTCTAATGGATCGCGGTGGCGGGCAGGCGTTGACGTGCAATTCGGGAGCCACAAACGGTCGGAAAATGGACGGCCAGGTCTCGGCGGTCAGGACGTCTTCAGTGGCATCATAGAGCCAGCAGCGCGAGGTGGGAAAAATCCATCTCCGAATCCGACCCATGAAAGCACTCTATTTTATAGCACATTCAGCGCAATCCTGGTCCCGGTGCAGTGGCCGGATTGCTTGAGAGAGCCGTGCCCCCGGCGGGTTAGCGAGTTGCGGTGGTAGAGATGTCACTATTTGAATGTTGGCTCGGATCAACGGTCAAATGAGAAATGGACCCAGAACGCGAGCCTTTAAAAATGTGGCATGATTTGGGCCCTCAAACGGTTACAATACCTCAAGCAATGTTGCTCTACGTTAATTTTAAGGAATACGAAACAGGATTGTGAGCAATCTGCATTTGAGTTCTCATATCCTTGTCCGATTGAATGTCTACTAGCACCTATTTTTGAATGGAACCTTTCCATAGCTTCAATCTTACATTACTTGTCGCGAATCCCTGAAATTGGAACAAAAAACATAAATGGCAGTTAGCTTAAGACTTCACTTTTTCTTCGAGCAAATACCGTCTGGCGGCGTTTATTAGCCGAGCACTTCTTCGCTCACTCACTTAGTCGCAGCTTCTAACACGTTCTAACTCAAGCACCCATTGATATCTGCGTTTAGTAAGCGAGCTTAAAATGACTCTTTTTTTAAGCCAATGTCACACAAATGTAGCGTCACTTCACCGACGACGACGACGACGACGGCGACCTCTCGAAGGGGTCGCTCGATTGACGCAGAAGCTGTTAACGACAGGCGCGGCTAGGAAACAGAGCGGGAGCAGAGCGGTCTGGCCCCTGTAAGTGTCACAAAATGCATTAGACGCAGCGCGGCCGGAGCTACGTGCAGGCAGAAAATGGCGTTTATGAAGGCCGTAAATCAAACCCCCATCATCGGCCGTCGGCCGAAGTGACTCCACAGCAGCACGCCCGGCGACGTCGCCGTCGTCATCATCGTCATCAAGAGTCGACTTGTTGACGCATTAGATGGATTAGTCGGTTCGCCCAAGAGCGAAGGAGCTAACGATATCGAAAACAAATCTTGAGATTTGGTGAAATGCTCCAAAATCATAAAAGCATTTCATAAGTGTGAGAACAAGGACAACCAACAAAAAAATGAAACAGAGCAGCTGCTTTTAAGGAACGGTCATAAAAAAGTGTATTTTGAATTGTATGGCGTGGCCGTTTACAGTACGCTCCGGTTTTCAAATGTGCCCACCCTAAACCAATCGGAACTCGGCGGAATTTTATTGAACCTTTGCAAACCAAATCATCCGCCCCAAATCTCGTACACCAAAAGCCGAACACCGTTCGGTGCAGTTGTTGTTAAATTGTTCAAATTCTGACATCGAGCAGTCTATTTAACGCATTCCTGCCGAGCTCCTCCTGAAGGCGCATTTTTTTGGGCTCTCCTTCTTTTTTATTTATGTACCGCGGCGGCACACTTTAAAGAGACGCAACTCATACAGGCTGTTTACTCTCTGACACACAACACACCGAACAAGCCGAAGCGAGTTGCGTTTTTTTTCTGTACGTCCCGCGCATTTGCATTCTTCAGCCCGGTGCCACGCATAGAGAAACGTCGTGGAAAATCGAGCGAAAGGCAACGGGAAAAGTGGTCCTCAACGCGCGAGTCCCGCAGCAGCAGCAGCATCAGAAGCGCCGAGAAAACTCACTTTTCGGTAGTTAAACATTCACCAGCCAATCAGTTCGGTTTTCCACCCAGCCCGGCCCCATTGTTTCACAGCGGGGCCTAAGTGGCCCGTTTCGGTGGAGAAAAGGGCCGCCGCTGCCGCGAGAATGTGGAAGAAAACGAACCGAAGCAAACACTGATTTTCTTAAGCTTTTTCCCATTTTTTTTTCTTCCTCTCCTCCCGAGTTCTCTGGACCATCCATTTTAAACGTGGCCACGAAACGGGACGGGACGGCGCGTATTGATTTATGCAGTGAGTTTAAATATATTGCGGTTTGCGGCGGAATGCAGCTACTTTGGCTTGTTTTTTATTTGGGACCGGCATCTTTCAACACCGCGCCCGGGGCCCGGGTCGAAAGGTTTGAATAACAATGTGGCACGGTGGCGCTAATGCATCTCGACGTGTGCCGCGTGTGTGGATGCAGGCATCATGTCGGTTTCGTTCTGGTTGGCGCACCCATTTCGGAAATCGGGTTTACTTCGATCTGGGTGCAGTAGCACCGGTTGTGGGAAATTATGTTTCTTTTCAAAATGTGCAACGTGCAACAGGAAAATATTTTTCGGAAGATGCTAATATAGAACACACTTGGAACATTTAAGTATCCAATTGGTTTTAGTTCTAAGTAAATTCTATGTCGAAAATTAAGTCGGAAATTTAAAAAATCTTTGTATAAAATTTAGTTAACGTTCAAAGCAGCGTTACATTGTATGCAGATCAAATAAAATAAAAATGTATATCGTCTGTTGAAGAACTGTTGTAACCAAGAACTTAAACTTCGAAGAAAACATTAACAATCGCAACTTATCTAACAATCGGCTTTGGGTAATAAATTATCCAAAGTAAAACATTAAAGAGGTCAGCTTCACAACCCCAATGTTACGGATTTTATAGAGAAGTGGCCCGGTTGATGCCCCATAAAGCAGACCCCGCTAATCGCTATCGGGGTCCTTAATTTATTATCTGCAAAATGCACCCAATAAAACCCGTTTCATTTAGTGCACCAATGCACACTTTATAGTGCACACACTTCACCTTCACCCGGCCAGCCGGCTACCGTATCCATCATGTCGGGCGATAGTGTGCGCGGCACGCAACAGCTTGCGAAAAATAAAGTCATCAAACACTTTCGAAGGCGGAGATGGCGAGCTTAAACCATTCCCCCCCAACTTGACTGTTGCCGGCCGACCCCACGGACCCAAAGGTTGCAGCTTGAACAAAAAGCGCTCCTAGTTCCGTGCCGTTCATTCATTGTGCGAAGTGCGATAATAACGGAAGTTAAGTCGATTGTAAATCACATCTAAGATAAGTTTATTCTCTGATCCGGGTGGCTTCCCCGGGGGGGGGGGCCCGTCGGAGCCACAGGGAGCAGCATATAAAGCATTGTCTGTGGGTTTTTTTACTTGTCGGCTCAGTAAAGCATTGCACCACGCGGCCATTGTGCTTGGCTGCACAATCGAAGCACGCAATAAATTGCCAGTTGAAAGTAAACTTAACCTTGATCTTCCGGGGCGTCTCCGGAGCTTGATCTTCATGGCCGGGGGGGCCCTCAGTTTTACATAAAAGCGTTAATTAACATGACTTATTACACACCCTGGCCATGCGACGCTCGGGTGTTGGTGTAAGTAAATCGAAACTACGAAACACACACACAGAGTTCCGTACCGGGCACGATGAAATCCATCCGATCGGAGTTTGCTCCGCGCGCGCGGGATCAAATTTCCGACCGGAGGACCACCGCGAGCGTGGAAAATGGTTCCCTTTTCCGTTCTGCGGTCCACGTGGAAAATGTCAAACGCACAACGCGCTATGTCAATATGGCCGGGGTTACAGAATGGAAAAATAACACTTTACCAAACCCACCGCCGTGGCCGTTTCGACAGGCACGGAAATGTACGGAAATGGTCCCCGGATGGGAGCGTCTTGATGCTTTCGATCTTCGTTTCGGACGCGTTCAGGTCTAGAGCTACAGTGCGCACCGCAACTGTAAAACTTCTACAAGAAACTCGAGTTCTGAGTATTACTGCAACACAGCATCTCTGCAAGATGGTCGCAGCTGGTAAGGAACCCGTTTTAACACCGAAAGAAGGGCCACAAAGTCTGTACTCCCCAAGGACACGCGGATGTACCATTTTTGCTGTGACGCACTGTATCGTCCTAGACAGCGACCGAGCGACGAACGTCAGGACTAGCCAACGGAAGGGAGAAAATATGATATTTTTAGCAAATATCAAAACAAACAAAAACTTCCGTCACCAGCGCGGGCGCCCGTCGTCTATTGGTTCCGAAATCATTCGCGGTTTCCATCCCTTCATGGGCCGGGACCCCGAAAAGGGGTCGAGACATTCGATATCTTCGGGCTGCGGTTCGGGGTTCGAACGAACGGTAAGCGGTTCTGTGGCACATTTTCGGGCGCAGAAACCGAAAACCCAATGGACGTTCGACCACAGGACTGACGACTGCCGCGCAGCGAGCGAAATGTACTCGAAACTATCCATTTCCTTGTTATGTCTAGCGAAACCGTCGTCCGTGTTTGTCTCCCATATTGGGTTTCCTTGTGGGACGCAGGATACGGGGCCTGGTTACAGCGACGGGGGTTGCTGTAATAGTTTCATCCTGTATGTGGTTATCACTCGTTGTTGCTAATTTAACATAACAATCCACAGGGCAGCGTTAGGAAGTTTGAATGTCAGAGTCAACGTAGCAAGGACCTGTCACACTCTCGATTGATGAGAGCATCTATATCACTTATCTTCTGAGAAAAAGACTTACGCGAAAGTAGAAACTGATGAGTAGAACTGTGTGATTCCGTCTCATATAGACTGAAATATTATTAAACAATTCACGCATGCCCTCCAATCATTCTCAGTGGCGCCTTGGGATCTTTGATTTTTAACCATGCAATCTACATATTCAATTCATTCGACATGTTTCGAACATGTTTCAAAACTACACACTTCGCACCGAGACATTGTTTTGCTGTCGCTGACCATTTTCGATTCGAATCGGATCGAGGAGGGACTAATTTATATTAAAAAAAAAATTGTTTGTCCGTTTGTGTCACCTTGTGTCAGGAAATCACCACATAAAAATGGCCCTCTGGAAGGGTCACCAATTTGCACTACATTGACGTGCAATAAAATGACAATCTCGAACGCTTGAATGGATCGAATTTTAGACAACCCGGTCGGCCAATCGGTGGCGGATCGCAAATCGGATCGCCGAAACAATCACCACGGGGCTCGTCATCCGATTCGAGCCGTCGTTGCCGTCCAACAACAACACACACAACCGCTTCCTGCTGGATTATGGATGCTAACAACTAGATGACCTCCTCACAGCACCACCCCGCCGCCTCCCCGGTACGGCCCTGATCTCGCCTGACGTCTGGCCCAGCGTGATGGCCATCATGGGCCAAGGCATGGTGGAAGGAATGCTTTTAGTTTTAATTATATATTATTTGAATCCTCCTCAAGTGCCCGCCGCCACCGACAACCACCCGGGACCACCACCCGCCACCCGTCTACCAGTCTACCATTTTTTCCGCCTCCGCCTCAACCGACACTTTTTTGCATTTCATTCCGAACCTCCAGCTCCGGAGCTGAGCTCTCCATATTTGCCTTTTTATGCATTACAAACTGAGCCGCAAATGCGCAACATCATTCCGTCAACCGCGCGCACAATGCTTTCCATCCGGCATCGCCGCCGAGACCGCAACCGTCATTTGAAATTTATTGTCAGGAACAAGAGCATCAAGCGAGAAGCAAAAACCAAAAAAAAAATACAACGAAAAGAGATGTGGTCCCGATACGATACAGAGCATGTCGAACAAATCGAACGGCCGCGGAATCGAATCAAAGGAGACCTCCTCCTATGTGGCCCCGTTGGTAGCCAGTTTTATGCTTCACGTCTCTGGCCCACTCTCCTTCCGGGCGAACGCAGGGACCGTCTATAAATAGTTGAAAATTGGTATTAATTTTTGAAAATGGACCTTAAAAGCTTTTGCTGCGGCGTGGTGGTGTGTCGGGAAGATTTTTCTCCGTAGACAATGCGTTCTAGGCAATCAACGTCTCGGCCAAGACGCTTCTATTCTCCCCGAGCCGAGAGTGCCTCGAGTACGTTCGATTTCCCATGCCCGGCCAGCACCAAACATCAAAGCTATCATTTTCTTCGCTCCGGTGTGGAGGCCGCCGCCTTCACCGACTTGGGCTACGGAATTGGCCCAAAGGATAAACAAACCTTCCCCAAGGACCTCGCTGTGAGTAGCGTCGACGAACGTGCAGGAAAAAAAGCACCGTCGAGTGCACCTACAATTACCTTTTTGGTTCCTGGGCCGAGCACATCCACAAACAACGACAAACAAACACAGGAGCGCACGGCAAGATGGCAATTTGAGTGCGAGTTGGAAAAACAAATGGAAGGATAAGCCGCTAATAGGCGAGACTTGAGTTGCACCCGCATAAAGCCAATCGGAACCCCGATGGGGCAATGTTTTTTGTTACATAATTCTTCCGCCTTCACCCACGCCCCCGGGTCGGATCATCGTGCATCGGGCGCGGTGCATTAGAGCTAATGAAATTAAATCGAAACCAATCAGCCGATCCTGGTGCTCGATGGGCGATCGATGGAACGTTTGCGGGTCGGCGATAGAAAGTCAAGAAACTCTTCGGTGGGACTCGATCCCGAAAACGGAAAATGGCGATCAATGATTTCTGATGCCGGCAAGAAAAGCCTTGAAGCCAACCCTTGAAGGGCTGTGTTTCAACAAATCGACATAAAATCATCACTGAGCGGAGCCACAAGCACATCCCGAAAGACGGCCAAATCGGTCCTAGGACCCTCGATGCCGCAGCGCACCAATCTAATGGGCCGATCTCTCTCTCTCTTACGCACGTTTGAACCGTGCCGCAAAGATGAGATCACGTCAGCCAGCCGCCGAGTCTTGCATATCATCAAATTTAAAACATCGACCGAGGCTCGGCTTAGTGCCTACTGCCAGCTAGAACCGTCCGGGAACGGATCGGGATCCACCGGATTGTCCGGGCCCGGATCCTAATTCAATCAACCGGAGACGAAGAACCGTAGACGTTGTCAGCGTATTTCAGCGCCCCCGGTTGGACCGGGACCGCTGGACCGGATTGGGTGTAAATTTTATCCTTCGGCACCTTCGGCCGTTTGCCGTGGAGCGGCCCGCGAGGGCACTCCGACGCGAAGGACGACGCCCACACGTGATTGGGATTGGCCCCGAACGGAACGCGTTTTTGATTGAGCGATAGACATTTATTGAACGGTGCCCCGGGCCGCAGCAAAGAGAATGGGGCCGAGCCGTTTAGTGAAGATGTCCCGCTTAAAAGCCCCGCTTTATGGCCCCTTTCTAGCCGCGTAGAGATAAATGAGCATTTAATAAAAGGCATTAAAAAATGGATTTTCATCTACGAGGCCTCTGTTTCGATGATTTACGATTCGCTTCACCGAACGAAACGCCTCACCAATTTAGGCAAACATAGAGAGGACGGCCCTGCGAAGAAGCCGAGACATCTTGCGAGTCCTGAAACTATCAACTTATTACCGTGCAAATGGCCCTCTCGGTGCCATGGCGATGACGCTAATAGAAACGAATGTTTACTTTGATTCAATTATTGCACATCCCGCCAACCGTGCAGCGATAGCATTCGTCCCCTTTTCCTGGGACAGTATGATAATGTGCAACGCAGACATTAGCGTTTCCCGCTCGCTTGGCACGAAAGTGTCGGAAATTATTACACTCAAACTGAGCTGGGGCTAGTAGTAGCACCAGAAAATGTTAAAATTTGCCCAGTAACGCCCGCTGGCGATTGGAAGCGAAAATATGGATAGTGATCGCCTCAAACAATTGTAACGAAAATGGTTTCAAACATTACATTTTCCGAGCAAGGTTTCATTCTAGAAGTAATGTTTGTAAATAAGCAAAATAAGCAACAAATGCCACGCTTGGCGTTAGCCACTAGTCGGATGGCCCTATCGACGCCCGCTAATCTCCGTGCAATTCCTCCGCGCAAATCATCGAACAAACGGGATTATAATCTAATCACTCTCATTATCGAATTAGGCGAACACCACTGCGAAAAGTGCAACGCGAAGGGCTTCCACGAAAACGGAAAGAAAATAACAATATTGCACCCTCTTTCAACCCCCGGGGGTGGAACGTGTCCTTTTCTAGCCGGCAGGATCGGTACACATGCCCAAGCATTTGCGTTTGCTGTTTGTGCAACACACACACACACACACTGAGCAAGTGAAGAGAAAAAGTAAAGAAGATTAGATGAATTTCATTATCGAGATTTTCAAGTAGCGCCCGTCGACACTCCGAAGGCCCCGAAAATTCACTTGCCCGCACTGATCTTCTCAACGAAGTCTGCGGCAGGTTTGACGCACGGGGAACGGCTCCGCAGCATCCCACCGAGCAAAATGCGTGGGGTGGAATAAAAGCAACTCGGGAAACGCTGGCGTCGTCGTCGCGCTTTCCTTCGGTACGTATTTTGCCCTCGGCATGGGAAATGTAGAAGGAAGCCGGGACTTAAAATAAGGAAACCGACAATTCCTTTCTTTATTCTTCCCCTGCTGCACTCGCTTCTGGTGTTTTCTTTTTTAGCCGCTTCGCTTCAGTCGCTCTGCCCGTCGCGTCGGGGTGGACACAATTTTTATATGCGCAAAACATAGCCCTACGGGCCGTGAATCCGATTGCTTCGGAAACGGTTCACTGAACCCCCGCCGTGAGCGTGTGGAAATGGTTTTCGGAAGGAGGTCCTCCTTCCGAAGGAGCAAAAAATGGCAATAATGGTAACAATAATCGTCACGGACGGCTGCACACTCGGAAACAATTAACCAAATTATCACACCCATTCTCGTCAGTGACACGTGTCCGGGTGCCGGGCGCACTGGCGAGACGCCACGAGTGTGCGACGCGGGAGATGACGATTATTATTTGGATGGCGGTCAAATACGGGTCAAAACAGCGAGACCGGCGACTGGACTGAAGGGATTACAGTTAATCCACGCACACGGTGTGAAGTGTTTAATGTGTCCACTGCTTCACACCTACACGCTGGCCGCTGGCCAGCCGGCCGAATTGCCTACATCAAAGTGAGGCTAAATTTGCAAACTAATCGCAATGATTATACTCAGCACCCGATGGTCAGACCTGGGGTTTGGATGACCAATGGTCAAACTCGCTAATCCGTCTAGCGATGGACAGCGATGTGAAGATTCGTGATCCAATCGCGACGAACGCACGCTACACGCTGAACAACATTAATCAGCTTAGTTCAATTCTTGCGATATAGTCCGTATGATTCGCAATTAGCATAATTTGATGCAAGCACAGCCGCTGGAAAGCTGTTTGCAATCAGCATAACCTTCGTTTCGGTCGATCGGTTTGGAGCAATTAAAGATCACAGGCGAAAGGAGTGAGAAAGTTGGTATACATACAGCTACACATCACATCACATTCTACGTCGGGTTCACACCTTCACGCGTTCATTTCTTTCTTCAATCCACGAATCGACAAGTTCACTTTCGTAAGTACAAAAAGCAGAGTTGCATTCAGTTTATTGTTCATTGGGATCACTGCGCTGCAAAATAGAACGAACATTGGCAATTTTTATCTTTCAATGTTTGCGCGATGAGGAGTAAGATCTTCAAGTTTAAACTATAGCCCGTGCCAGATGGGCGATAAAAAGAGCTTTGAATTTAAAAAAAAGTGTAATTTAGAGATTACTGTTGGACTGATGGCTCTACCTAGTGTGTGATAGTTTTAGTTGCCTCACTGTACGCTGCCAGGTTTGCCTTATTTGAATCAGTTAGTGGAGGGCTTTACCTTACTACCTTGGTTGACTACATGCTAAAGATTAATCACAGTGTAGTTATGTATTCGAATTCCGACTCGACTCGTGTATGGCCAGCTATCGTCAGCGGCCTAGCAAAAGGTGCTGATGCGCTGAACGGTAATGCGCCGCGTTAGTAGTAGAAGTTAAGTTTTGTGCGATATGTCTCGCGACACGAACGCGCATCAAATGCATCGAAAGTCACGGATGAGTTCATGCATGCCTGTACTTTGGCGTATCGTTTCGATGCACCACCAAACGTGCGCCTTGTCTTACAAGACACTGGGGTTTAATTTCCTTGTTTTTACTTACAGATTGTTCAAATTCGGATTTTGTTTCGGTAATTTTCCACCTTTCGTTTGCGTTCGTGTCGTAAAACTCGCGAGACTAACCTACGGTACTGATTGCTTTTGCAGATATAGAGACGTTGCTTTAACGATCACAAATGATGCGCACGGGCAGGGCAGGACCGAGCAGGGCAGGTTTTGGATGTCCCAGAACTCGGACGTTCGTTTTAACGCTCCCGCGGGGTGAAGCTCACAGCTCACCTTTATAGCTGCCCGCCGTGACCGCGTCCGTTAGCCATTCGGTTCTTCGAGAGCGTCTGGCGGTGACCGGTCTCGTCCCAGTCGGCAACTTTTCTTCTTTAGCGCGACGACCAAATTACGAGCCCACGATTTTATGTCCCAAAACAATCTTCCTCCCATGCGTGCCCATCAAGATGATAGCACATTCGCCGCGATGCGATGTGCAAAAGTGTACCCGGCCGAAGGGAACCCCTTTACGGGTTTTGGCCTTGCGGACGGTTCTGGGCCTTCTTCGCGCGGATCGACTACAGCAATAGGCACACGATTCGATTCTTCTTTGCCATATCGGAGCGTTTATACTCCTCCAGCAGCTACACCCGATGATGGACGACGTGCCGCCACAGACAGGGCGCGACCGGTCACGAAATGCACCGCCGACCACCAACCATCGCAAACGCGATGTTACGCCAAACCCGGTACATGGAAAAAAACACATAAAACAGAGAGTGAGAAAAGGAGTTAAATAATGCTTTAATGCAAAGCGTTTGTCGACCGACCGCGTGTCATTAGCGAAAGGTGGGCCTCAAGCCCGAAGCAACAAAACGAGTCCCCAAAATGAGTCTCCAATTTGCCATTCCTTCACGGGCAGCAATGGGCAAAACACTTTTCGGGTAATTAACTAGCGCCACGATCAGATAAAAACGGAAAGCTCGCGAATACTCACGAGTTTTGATGGGACGGCCGGGTGGAGATTAAAATTTTAATTTTGCGCGATAAACCGAAACCCGCGTCTAACGTCCCGCGAGCCGGCCGACACTTACCTCAACGTTAAAGTCCCTGCCGACCACGGTGCTTGCGCTCGGATTGTCGTGTAATACCGAAACCAACGTCGGGTACGTTATGACATCGAACTGTTTGGGCAGCTTGGCAAGACTCTTGAGCACGCACGTGTACTGATCCGATGTGAGCAGATCCTGCAAGGAATAGAAACAAGAGAACCCAAATCCACATTGGAGTAACTGTACTACAATTTATACACTACACGCCTTCGCCTGTGATCTGTGTATAATCTAAGCCTCTTTAGGATTGCAAAATGACATCGCATCGCCGCCCCGGTACCATCCGTTCGTGCCTAGTCATGGAACCGTACCCACGGTTTAATGGTCGGCAGACCCGACAAATTACAGTGCACGAGAGATGCACCGCCGCGCAGAGTAAACCAAAATATTTTCATCGTTCGCTGGCCGGGTCGAGTGTGGTTACCGACTTATCAGACGGCCGGAATCGGGACGATGACGAAGCGCAAAGCAATCGGACATCTGACATGGCGGTCGTTAGTTGCACTGGCGCTGGTGGTAGTCCATACGCCCATCGTATCCATCGTGTGTTCCGGCGATCATAATGGCGCGGAGCGGATCGGGCATCACGACCCGACACGACCTCCGGTTGTGGGCCGATTTCCTCTAATTATTGTGTAGGTCTTTTCAACTCAACGCATACGTCGGTCGGAAAGAGTATCAAAGGTTCTAACGCACGGACTTGAGGAACTTGAGAGAGCAGGACCTAGTCCAGATAGTGCGGTACCTGGCCACCGTGCATTCGCAGTCCGCCAGATCTCGATGGTTATGAGGACATCAAAGGGCAATTAGCGTCCTTCGCTAGAACTCACCCACGAGTGGCCGTGCACCGCCCATCTTGATCGATCATCAAAAACATAGTATATCGGCACTCTAACCTTCTAACGGAGTGCCCACACTGTGATCCAACGCGGAATTGGCCAATTTGGTAGGCAGCCTCTGGTGATACGGTGAGGCGAGCGCCAACGGAGCCTGCCAAAGCCGCAGACGCAGACACCGACCGACCGCGGCTGACAGGCCCGGCGGCTACGGAACGGAGCAAGCAAAAAAGGGAACAGCAGATAATAATACGTTTTGTTATGGCGATATACACAACACGGCCCGCCCGCCAGCCATCGTGAGTCTTAACTTCTACGCCGATCGCGGGGGCAAGATACCCCAAAGCCAGAGGACAATGGCGGCCTTCGACTTCGGCCGGTTGGTGATCGGAAAGATGTAAGAGAGGCTCGACTCGACGGCGGCACTCCGGAGGGCCTGTGCGGGGGGAGCAGCTCCCTGTGCGCGATCTTTTGGCGGCGTGCACCTTCTTTTCGGCGACTTTGGAGAAGGCTTAGAAGGCCGCAGGAGAAGAAAATGGCCGGCCAATGGCAAGACAGCGCGAGAGAGAGAGACCGACGAAACGGAGAACCAACGGGAAGCCGACCAGCGGAACTTCATGGATGGCGGAAAACATAAACTATACACACATATAGATATGTAAAAGTTAGATTAGGCGCACGTTGAGTGCAGCCAGGCGAGCGAGCGCGGCCGGCCGGCCGGGCGGAATCCACAAGTCATAAAAGTAATTTAGATCGGGAAAATTATTGCGGCACCTAAAAGGCTAATGGAAAGCCATGGCAAGAACTCTAGCCCCAGGAACCCGTTCTTCTCGGAGGTCCACAGGGCCGGCCATCACTCCCACCTGGTGGCGGGCTGGGCCGGTTAAAACTTTTTCGGTGCCATTGTTTCTTTCGGCTGCGCTAGGTTTCGGCCACCAACAACACCGCCGGCACCGGCCGGGGCCACTGTCGGGCCCAAATTAAAAGGGAGCGAAGAAAAAGAACACCCGAATCCGTCGTAAAAGTATGATTGCCAATGCCACGGGTCGGTAGGCTCGTTGGCCGAGCGTTGGCGTTACAAGAAGAAGAGGATGAAAAACCGCCCGCCTAGCCGCCGATAGCTCGCGGGTTCGGTATTCAAAATGGCGCCAGCGGGACGCATTGTTAAGAGATAAGTGGAGCCACACATTCCGTCCAAATGTAATGGACCCCCGCGGCCAGCGATCGATGCTATAGGGCTACTATAGGACAACCACACACCTCCCCCCGCGGTACGGACAACTCGAAGCAGCGTTCACTTACCTGGTTGGTTTTATTATTGGCACAGAAGAAACCCAACGTGGCCGTTAGGTCGATTATCACAGTCTGTGTTTCACTTTTCACGTCCGCCTTCGGGACACAGTACTGCAGTAGGATACTGATGACGTCGAGGAACTTGAGCGATACCGTTTGTTGCGTTAATACTGCCTGTTGAGAGAAAACGATCGGCACGTTAAAGTCAGGCGGGTAGGAAAAATTGTTTCAAATTGATTTTCGATCAAATGTTAGCCACTGCGCAAACGTCAACAGCGTCCCCACGATTCGAGGTGGTATGTCCGAATCAGACACAAACCTTCCATTTCACTAACGCCCCAAAGGTCGGTCATAGATTTGCTGAAGTTTGCGTTGACCGATTTCAGCCACCAAAGCTCTTTCCGTGGTGTCGCAAACACCGGCAAAGAACGTCGACGGACGTCGACAGGTTGTTGGTCGATAAACAACGGCACGAAAGGGATGAAAGTTTATTTACGTTCCGCCCCGGGAAATCACGGGAAAACAGAAGCACTTCTCGAGTGCCGGTGAGGCCGAAAGCCGAAATTCAATCACAAGTTACTCCAACGCGGTAAAGGTAAATATTTTCAAACTCAACGCAAAGGACGCGCTAATTAAACTCGAGTCGAGACGAGTGGTTCAACTCTCCTGCACCAGACGACGACAGTCGAGCCATAAACGATCGATAGCAAACGGGTCGCTCTTGTCGCTAACTAAGTGCTGCTATAAACGGAAGCTTTCTAAGATTCTCCGTTCTCCCGGGGGTCATTCTAATTCCTAATCTAGGTTTATTCTTAAACTCTATCCACCAGAATCCTTTTAGCATCCTGCCGTTGCTGTCATATTTTTTACTTCTTATAGATAATTCAACAAGTCACAGCAAAAATGATTGCTATCTGTTTCACTTGGGCGAACGGAGCGGTCCCATAAACCCGGCTTTACGACAAGTACTGCACGCGAAAAGGCAATATTCGGCGCCGGCAAACGGATACGAATCGTAACCCTTCCAAAGTCACGTGCTAATGGACCCCCGTGGGCCGGCGCGTTGGGAGAGAATTTCATTCATCAAACGGACGCTGAGAAATCGTATCATGAATGGGCACCACCGGTATACAATGAAAGTAAGCGGAAACAGTAAAATCACGCCATAAAACTAAACCGAAACCGAAACGAAACCAGACCGTCTCTGCTAACCCGCCGCTGCCACCCGGCTGCTGGGCCCACTTACCTGGAACGCTTCGATGTCCAGGTTGGCAAAGGTCACCAGAAGATTAAAAGTGGCCGCCGCCAGCGAAGTCGTCCTCGGTGGAATGCTTTCACCTGCAAAACGAAAGAAGCGCCCACCAGAAAGGGGTACAACGGAATGAGTCCAACGGAGACACTTTGTGACGGCGACGGTGCCGCCACCACATGCCGCGGGGTTACTCGGCATTCGGAGGCCGCGTTGCGTATGAGAAAGCTCTGCTCGACCTCGGCTTGATTGTTGTTGGCCAACCATTTCCTGCGCCGGTCAATCTCTTCCCGGAAAGAACGGGATAAAAATCCATGGTGAAGTAAAGCGGCCCAACGACCGCCGCCGCTGCCGCGGCCGCTAACTTCGTGACGCTGGGCTTTATCTGTTAATTAAATGAAGCCATTTCCGGTACCAGACACAACGATCCGGACCCGGCCGGCATGACGAAAAAGCCCATGTCGGCGTAAATGATTAGCAATCGCATGATGTATGGTCAACAAACGGCGAGCAAGATTATCGTCCGCCCGAACCGGGCGCGCCCAGGATGCACGTCGGCACGGTGTTTCAAAGGAGATTAGTAAATTGCTCAAATTAAGCCATTCTCACGTTCGCTGGCTTCTGTTCTTGCGATGTCGGTGGGTTTTTTTTTCGGGCCCGACTTGATCCTTATTTGTCCTGCTAACGATCATCTTACCGATAGGCACGATCGCCGCGTACAGTAGCGACACCGTCCCGAACAGCTCGGTGCTTTGGGCCGTTTGCAGCAGTCTGGTAACATCGGGGCCTGTGAAGCAAGGGAACCGAACAGAAAGGAGTAGTAATTAATATGGTTGCCTGGGGCATGAATGTACGCACGAACTCGCACAGACCGTGCGATCGTAAATGCGATCGTACCTTTAGGACAAATTTCCACCAACTTGGTGAGCAGCCCGAGCGATGCGAGCAACGATAGCACGAGGCTGGTCTGATTCTCGATCGCTTCCTGCACGCTGCTGATCGGCTTCACTAGCGTCTCGATGAGTCCCGTGCTCACGATGTAGCTGCAAGGAACAGGATACACAAAGCGATGAAGAGCATTTAAATATTGAAATATTTAAATTTAAGTACGAAAGAAACATCCTTCCCCTAAAGCAACAGAAACCATCGCCAATAATCACATCAAACGCGACCTAATTAATTATATTTCAATTTTAAAATTGCAGTTTTGATGTCAAAAAGCATTAACGCCCCTCCGAAAGGGTAAGAGGGATTAAATTTGAAACCCAGCCAGCCGCTGGGCTACATTATTCCACTTGGCCCTCCCTGGAGGCATTAAGACTTACGGCTCGGCAATGAAACCCGGCAGAGACGGATTGCTCTTACTAATCGCGCCTCCCGTGTGCCCCTGTGTTCTGTTTTGAAAAGGTTTTCCACTTTTCCAATTCCAGCGACTTGTGAAGAAATCGAAGCACGGAGAACGCACCACCAAAAAAATCCAGTTACGCTTTAGAATCTCAACCGCTGACACCGAATCAACGCGCCAACGAGCAGTTAATAGGGGTGTGGACCGTTTTTTTCTACTTCTTGCCAGAGGGTCGCCGCTTGGACGGTCGCCACCGATACGTGAAGGGGTTGCGCTAGTGGAACACAGTTGACAGTTGACACTTGACAGCGCCGAGCTAATGCGCAGAAAAGTGCAAACACAGAGCGGAATCCGGCGGAAAATATCAGCATGTGCAGTCCCCTATCGCCACCGCCATGCCCTGACGTGAATTCACGCACTTTCCGCCAACGGTGGCCGAGCCGAGCCGAGATTCGGGCACACCGGCTCGTGGGTAGCCTGTCAGCTGCAATCAAGTGTAACAAGAGGACTGCAAACAGCATAATCAGTTGTGAAGAATTAACATATGACATAGGTAAACAAAAACAGCTCTATTTACGCACCGCCCCGAGCCTCGAGGTTGCCGGAGAGTTGACACCGCGAATGAAAAGGGGCTCCTCCGGTCCGGACAGTCCTTTAGCTGTGCCGCAGACCCCTTCTTATCCTCGGTGAGCCACTTGAGATCAGCAACAGACGTGTCCGTGGTTCGATTCGATGGTCCATCGTTCCGTCGGTCCCAAAAAGGATCTGCCCAGCACTCCCATCCAGCATCTAGTCATTAACTAATTTTCAGACTCTTTCGTGACGACGAATCTCTGCCCTCGAGGCTCATTTGCAAACGGTGTCTTGTGATTGCGCAAAAAAATATGTTTACTTCCTTTTCCCATAAAACCCTTCTTTTATCTCTCTCCGGAGCGTACTATTTATTCACGGGCACAGTTACGCCCAAGGCGGTGGCGTTGCTAGCCATCGTCGCCGCCTGAAAATCTTTTTTTCTGCTTCAAAACCAGAAACGGTCGCCTTATTTATTCTCCTTGCCCTTTCGTCTGAAAAAGAGGACCTGTTGGGCCCTACAACAGAAAAAAAGGGTTACACACAATTTCGCAAACATTCGCCACCGAAATGCTCGTGCCAAGGGGCCCCTCGGCCGCTTGCGCAATGACCATGGGTAAACATTAGAACGGTCACAGCTCGGCACGGTCCTCTGTCCGTCGGTCGGTCAGTGTTTATTTTGGTAGGGATTTAAAACAAACCCATAATTTGTATGCAAAAGAGGACCAGCGGCATTAGCCTTCGATGTTAAGCTGCCCAAAATGAAGCCTTTCGCGGTGGACCGTCCAGAAGCATGGGGAGTACCGCATGCGGCTTGCGGTGTTACTAAAAGCAACAAGAACGTATCTGGACAATACGTGATACCTCGGGCAAAATGATGCTCTTTTCAGATGCGTTTGACGAGACTATAGACAGTCGAGGTAATTTACTCACTTTTCCACGTCACTTACAGTCCCAAATGGCTACATAATTGGGTGATGGTTACATTGTTTAAACAAATTGGGACGATTTCTCAACAAAGTGTTAACTTTCTGGTCAAAGCGAAAACATATTCGTAAACTAAATGAAGCACAACATAATGGATTGTTCTATTGGTCATGGCGTACGGTTGAGTGTGGTAATGTTTCGTTTAGATTTCGTCGATTACGTTCATCCCGAACGCAAACTAACGCACTCGGTTACAACAAACCTCCGGCGCTTCAATAATGCTCCATTTCAATTATCGTCCACTTTCGTAATCGGCTTAGTAATTTGAATACAAACTAACGCCGGTTGGCTGCTTCGTACCGGATTTAGTTCCGCACCCGTGGCCGGTGGTATTTATTTGCCGGCCCTTTTTTTTTACGCGATCACACGATCAGAACCTAGTTTGACATAGTGTTGTCGATGATGTTTTCTTTCCATTTGGTGCCATTTTTATTTGCTCAATCCCACCACAACCATTTGGGAGATGGATTTAATTATTATGAATATTAATGCATCCCGATGAGAAACCATGTGCTGGCGGCCGCAACCTTAGACCCTGCTCTGACTGGCGATAATGTAAACAAACCGAGCGTGGATTTAAATTATATGTTCGATTTGTGTTTCTTTTTTTTGCTTTTAATGGAGCCTGTCGAGTTTATCTAGCCGCGAGAGATTACTGTTTCGTTTCATTATAGCAACATGAGCAGCGAGTCCGTTATTCGCCGAGGGCCCACCGTTCGTAGCGCCGAGACCATTGCAGTGGACCGCAGAAGAGTGTGTTACCCATCCGCAGGGGGTTTGAATAATAAAATTGAGTTTTTTAATCAGAAGAAACGTTATCCGTTTGGTTAAGAGTAAGACCTGCTAAGCTCGGATGTTGGTAGTAATGTGGAAGATCTGGCGATCACCAGCCAACCGAAACGTTTATTTGTTGCTTATTAATTTTTAAAATTTTTAATCCGTCCGGTTTTTCTGAAAGAAAACCTTTTTTTAAATCGCACACACAAATTAAATAAATTATCAATTGGTCAATTGATAATTGAAATTTCGAACCTTGAAATCGAACGAAAGGTGCGTTGGCGATCGAATCTTAAAAGATCTGTTTCATGCAAATCACATCAACTAATATCATGGTCGTAATCGTGCCAAGTACGATTAAGAAATAAGGAAGGTTGCCCTTGATGAGCGCCGTTCTGCTGCTTGGTCATTTTGCAACGATTAGAAGCATCGTGAAGGATGTATGCACATCCTGTTAATTGCTGACGATAGCGCACCATCTTCCACAGCAATCCCGACCACCGATCGACGCACCGTGTGCTGTTGTCCTCGGTTCTTCGTCACAGTTCCAAAGTGGTCAGTGTCCCGAGAGCCCTCACAGCACGCAAACCATTCGAAGGGCACGGATTTGTGGCCGAAACGGGATCGCTAAGGGGCTGCTAGGGGACGGACACATCTCGGTTCGGCAACAATGACCAACTCCAGCCTCGAAGCACTCCCCCTCGCTCGTTGAATAAAACAACAAAGCCAACTTGCCGGGGTTGCGTGTGCATGGCCACACGGCGACACCCTCCACAGCACATCGCACGCACAAAGACGACAGTCGCCAACATCGGTGGCCGTTTGGGTATTGATTTACAATTATACCATGTGCTATTTTACCGCCGAGTGATTTTCGAGTGCCAATCCATTGTGCCCCGATCGGGCAGCCGCTTCGGGTCTGGTCAGGGACGTTGCCGTTCAGGGATGTTGCCGTTCAGGGACTTTCCCCCGGCAACTCGGGAGTCTCGGGGCGAAGGAAACGCTCCGTTCCGGCACCCGGGTGTGGCGCCTTGCCTGGTGTGTCAATCCGACCGGCACACAGTGGGACGAAGCGTACCAATCAGAGTGTCATTATTTTACTAGATGATCATGGACCATGTTTAGAGGGTAAGTATCCTTACTGAGCGAAGTAATTTTAGAGATGACTCAACTCTCAACTACTCAATACTCTATTCTACGTCTAAAAAAAACACGATTCGGAAATGGCAGATTAATGGCAATGGCAGACTCTCTGGCAATCTGTTGATCGTATTGACAATCTTGTTAAGATACAGCATTTATTGGCTTGAAATATTGGACGATGTTGGGAAAGCCAAACGCCCACAGTTCGCAGCTTTGCAGCCCTTCCGAGCTGAGACACACAATGGATGCGACAAACCGGAAAACGTAGGCCAGACGGCTTGGCAGAAGCAGACGTCGGGCGGCCACTCAAGTGGATAAACATAAGGTCGGAGCCGGTGCTTAACCCTCCGCGAGCAACGCACCGCGTACGCAGCGAAAGATGCGCACGCGACGCCTTTCCGGACGCTTTCGATTCAAGCTGCCGTCCGAAGCTGAAGTAATGCGGAACTGGGCCCAGGACCGGCACCCAGGATCATCAAATCGGCTGAGGAATGAAAATCATAAATTGATTAGAAAATAGCTGATCTACCTTCCTTACGGACAAAACTGCGGCGTACTCCTGCCCTGGCCACCGATCGATCGGAACTACCAAATTTCACAATAATTCACCGATTTTCCCAATACGTTGAGATTTGATACTGTGAGGCGGTGCCAAACTTTTCCGACTTCTGCGGCGGGGCGCTGGCTGCTGTACCGGCTCTTCCACGTGCCGACGAACCGCAGCCCGCCGGAGGCGCTGGGTGGTGTCTGGCCACGGTGCGGACCCAACAGAACGTGGGTTGCCGGGCGGCCGGGGTTGAAAATTGTGAAATTTCAATTAGCGGGCCCAGATAAAGCCAAATATTTGAACTGATGTTCAGTTTTTCGCTCCGGTAAACCCCGGAGCGTTCCCGCGGCTATCCGCCGTCCCGACCGAAACACAACCGTAACCGAAACCACTCGGTTTCCCATCGGGCCACTGCAAACCCCCAGGGGACCAGGGGACCGGTGCGGAGCAAGGCCGCGGTTCCGTTCGGAGACTGAGACGGTTTCCCGAGCAAACACCGCACCGCAGCTACCGAGGAGCCCGTGGACGTAAGAACTCATCGCATATCTGGTACCACCACTCGTCCTACGCCACCGCCGCTACCGATGGACGGGATTTGTGGGTGCCATGCTAGAATGCTAATGATGTTCACGTGCCCACCCCAAGAGAGGGGGACGCCGGGCGTGTGGGCGGGCACCGTTGAAATGATATCGAATGAATCATCTCTCCTCTCGATCGGGCGAGATTCGCTAACTAAAAGCAAACACCAAACCGAGGACCAGAGGACCGGCACTTGCACCGAGCACAGCCCTCCAATTGCGACGTTGTTTCTGCGGATCAGCCCGGTGAATATTAAATTTGCTATGCTGTCAGCTCCCACAAACGGTACGCGTGTACGCCGACGAGCAGCGGACTGGAGAGCCTTTTTCGACAACCGAAAACCTACTTTCTCGAAAGAAGAGTTAGAGCCACCGACCGGAAGGCACGGGTCCGTAATGAAGAACATACAAGAAAAGGGGCACCACCGTTAGGCATACTTTGCATTACGCAATACGCAGTTACAGCAAGGAACGCGCGCCGAAAACGGTTTCGTGACCCGTGCGGCAGATCTTCCAGTGTCAAATCCTGCAAATAAGATTTGATATCGATGTATGAAAATTATCACGAAACACTTTGTACTTCGATGTTGGAAATTTTTATTCTTAGTTTCATCCATTAAACTCAAAACCGGATCGTTTTAGTTTTGGTTTTCAATTAAATGCGATATTAAACGCTGTTCGGATCCTACAAATTGTTTAGGTAATTGTGACTTAGCTGCCTCGTTGGCGGAGTGTGGATCGATTGGCTCAACTGTCTTCGCCGTGCTAATCAACGGACTAAGAAAAGTGTAAGTTCAAGTTCCGAGGATCTTTCAACTGCCTGAAATTGCTCATCTATCAACAACTTTTTCTGATCATCAACATTTGATAAAAGCTGTTTTATTATATTTGTTCCACAATATCGTCCAGAAGTGCTCCGTATCAGTCCTGATCGTAACCGGATGAAAATCCTCTGTCACCAGCCCTCATAGCCCATAAACGCCGCAGATCCTTTATCCTTTTCTGCTAGCTTCCCTCACTGCTCGAGGGACACCCGTCTCCGTACAGACTAATTTCACCAACGATTTGCATCCAATTCAAGCCGCGCCGCGCACCTGTGTACAATCGTTGGCCGCGCGTGCCACTAATTCATAAACTATCTAGTCGAGAAAAGAGCACACCATAAGGGGGTTTTGGGTCCACTCATCCGTGCACGGCATTTGCGGCACACCGGGACCGTGCCTCTGGAGGTGTCAAATTTCAATAAAGACATCAGCGACGATCATCATCATCGTCAGCAGCAGCAGGAGCAGTCGCGAACCACAACATCTCACTGCCCAAATCTTGATTATATCGTTAAACCACATGAGGCCCAAGCCCGCCGGGCGGGCCCTCGCCGGAACCCTGGAGAGGGACCTCTCGCTGCAGCCAAGGTGATTATCGTTTCCTAATGGGAGAATAAAAGATTGCCCATCTCCCCAGGGGGCCGTATCGGTTGGAGTACCGTGTGCTGTTGCTGCCTCCAGAGCTCGGGTTCCGTTTTTTTTGGCGAAGGGTAACTCTCGGAAGCTGACAGCACCGCACCGATCGACCCCGCTCAGAGGCGCCATGTATCGCAGCATGAGCAACGAGCGGCGAACAGCATGCTGCCGGAACCCAGCGGGTGGTTCCGTGTTTGAAGTGAGCCTGTGGTCCGATTTAAACAAAAAAAACAACAACAGCACAACAACATACACACTCGGAATCAGTCCTGCGGCCACCCACCGATAGGGGGCTGAACCGAACCAAAATTCAACCAAAAAAAAGAACAATAATGTAATAATATAGTGTTGTACACTTTATTTATGAACCATAAGTTGATTTCTCCCGATTGGCCCAAAACGTCCGAGGACTTAATCTCGTAAATGGACCCAATGAAATGGACTCCCTCCCGCGTGTTTATCGATGCGGCGGCGGCGGCAGCGCTTTCGTTTGCGCTTTTAGCAACTGGCGTAAATAAAATCAGTTCCCGTGCGCCATGGGGAGTCCGAGCCGCCCCCCGCCGTGGTCACCGAAGCACCCTCGGTGGGCGAAACCGGAAGGAGAGCGTCGGACAGCGTGTGTGTTGTTACCTCCAGACGCGAGCACGAGAACAGGAGGAGCTCCAGGATTTTGGCAATCCGGGGCCCTGGGACACTGGGCTGGTTTGTTTTCTATTGTGCACGTCCTCAGGTGGACGGACCTGGTAAGCAATTATAACAGCAGGGCAGCCAGTGGCATGGCCAATAGTCAACAACACGCTATGGAAGTTGGAAGGCATTATCGAGTGAGTCGAGGGTGCAAGTAATAAACTAATTGCATCTCCCAAACGGGTCCGCGTAAGCCCACGGTTTCGAAATTGGGATTATTGACTTAGTCAAGGCGCGCTTTGAAGTAACAATGGAGGTCCATCAAACTGGGATGTAATTCGGGCCGGGTACATTATGCATCGATCACTTTGGTCGATTACGCGCACGTATTGTCACCTCGATCAGGGGGTCCGCGGTCCTAAAATAATCTAGCTTTCGAGTTATTGATGATTTTATGTAATTTCCCCTTTAGAGATTTGGATCAAATAAATTCTACGTCTGATGTTGGTGAAGGTTGATAAGCCCTCTAAACCTAAAATCGATACACCGTCACACCCCGTCTGCTCGTAAATTCTCTAAATTCCAATAAAAACCCCAATGAATGTCATAATTTCACCATCTTTTTGGCATCGCTTAATAAAAACAGATCGAACGCTCAGCAGAGGGTCGTCGAGTTGCGCACCGAGTTGGCCGGTACGCAAATTATGGGTTTACCTCACGCCTCCCCGGAGCGGGGACGGAATAGACACATCAATCGAATCATTCGCAACCCACAGGACGGCCGAGAAGTTGTTTTTTCCAGCCCCCTTCCGAGCCCTTTTTGCCGAACACGGAACTCTAAATCACGGAACGCAAGAAATTATCAACTCAACCCGATACAGACATTACTTGTCATTAGTTGATAGTGCCAACACACCCCTAAAACCTGCCCCCGGGCCCACGAAGGTTCGGGTTCCGGCACCCGGAACGAACCCCTTTTACGGAACGGGGTAGATAAAACTTTCCGAACCAGTAAAGTGCAACATATGCAAAACCCAAACTCACCGAGCACTGGGCGAACTGGGCGCAGTAACGTGACATATGCAAACAATAGATACGGGATGAGCAGCGCCGGCGAGGGGAACGCGGCCGGGCTACGCTTTAAACCTCGCCAGCCCTCGTACTTTTCACCCTGTTTTCCAGTTTCCTCCGCCCGGCCCGGTTTCGGTAGTGCAAGTTCGGTAGTTTATTGTGCCAGGGATTCACACTACATCATGCCAGAACCGATGACACACCGAAAGGGGGCGACAGTCGGTGGATTAAGGATGCTACCGAGAGCCTCGACGCGGTAGTTGATTATCGTTACGTTTTTTTATCTGTCTTCTCGATTATAATTTAACTACGATATAATTAACATGTTGCCGAGTAAAAGTGGCCTCCTCATGGATGGGCTGACGTGAGCTGAAGCGAATGGTAGCGGTGCTGCCGTTTGTTTTTTTGTTGCAACAATCCCAGCCGGGGGTGTGTCATTAATATTCCAATAAGCCCAGATCGATGCTGCGCATGACGCCGTGGTGGAATACCCATTTTTCATTTCCCCCAAATGGAGGACGCTTTCCATGTCTTTAAGAAGAACAATTCCGTCTTCGGTGGTCCCTCGGTCGGCCATACATTGTTAATGTATTTTTCCGTCAATAAAAGATTGCACCGGATCCGCCTCGCCGCAGCCATCAGCCGTCATCGGCATTCCCAGTGTTCCGCACACAAACCAAAACAACATCGGTCGGTGCCGCCACTCGACGACATATGCACATGATGCACGTTTCACAAATCATCCCCACTTTCCGCGCATTGTTGAGAAGCATTAAAAATGTACTTTTAACCAGACTGCCGATGAGAGGGTCCATTAGTTTCACCGCACACACACACACACCCGGCTGGTTGCTGCTGCAAAAGCGCCATCCAAGCGTTCCCCACTTGACGTGCGCGGCGTTTCTCGTATTTTATGCATTTTGGCGGAAGGAAAAATGGGAAGAAAATCGACAGGGAAAAAAGCGAATTTTACCATACCACCGTGAGAGGTACGGCCGGTCCCAGGGCCGGTGTGTGTATGTGTAGTATGTTAACACATGTTTTCAACGCTTCACGGTTTAATGGCGGTACGGTGGCAGTCCAAGGGGGCCTACACCTTTCTTCGCGTCCTTTATCTCTTGGCCACGGCCCGGGACCGCGCAAACACCGGGCGCCTGCATCAGCAGCAACAGCAGCAGCAGCATCATCGTCATCATCAGCCTCATTTCACAAGCAGCATAAATTGAACGTGATGAAAGGGCAGTTTTCTTTCTGGCCGGCGCATCTCGTAAAACTGTCAGCTGGGCCCGTAAAGTAACCGTAACTGATTGGTCGAAATTGATTGGAAGTGCACCGATGCACTCAATCGATGGGGTCGAATGTGTGTTTTGAAGTGTTCGATTTTTTTATCGTTCGCGCCCGTCAACAGTAATCCAAATTAATAAAGTGACGCCAATGTGGGCAACATTGTATTGACATAGAAAAAGTATGATTGAATAAACTAGAAGCAAACTAGTTTATTTTCCGCGCCCAAATGGTTCGAAGGCCCTTTGGAAAATGCACTTTCCGTCGCTGACACGCCGTGTGTGGTCTGCACCGGAACCACGTCTGCGTGTCTGTCTGTCTGTCAATTTTCAACTTCTCAAGACCCCTTCACACTATCTCGGCGCGGATCGCGATCGGCTTACGAACGACCGCCCAGCCACCCAGAAGCGGCTTCGATCGCCTATTTGTTTCCTTCCTCAAACGACGACGCATCAATCAACTCTCTTCCCCGGGAAATGCATCCCATATGGTCTCTCGGATGCCACGGAACTACTGCCGGCTAAGCGGCAGCATTTACGTTCTGCTCCGAACCTCACTGAAACTACTGAATGAATTCGAATTGAACGAAAATAATCTATTTTGGATCGCTAGAAAGTTTTTTTTTTTTCGCTCGAGTTCAAAGATAAACAGGTTGTCAAAAGCAGCTGTTGAACGTTATAAGGTTGGACCGGACATTTTGTATTAAAAGATTCCTTAGTCTTCATAAAAATATTCCTTAACCTGTTAAAAGCGTGTAAAAACATTATGTACGTTTATATAGTGAAACAAAAATAATCTCTGTCAGCAATGCTTATCTGGAATTCCGTGATGCAAATTTCATATTCACTGCCTCCGGGTTGCGATTTAGTTTGGAATAAGTTTTCTCTTACTTTTTTGCACAGTCAAACTAAAATCATCCTTTTGATGCCAAAATGGTTGATTTTTGAAAATGGAGCGCATCGATTCATCACGAACAGCAGTACACGGCGGGCGAAACAGGTGTGTCTAGTGACCCATTCACAATGAAATCAACCCTCCAGAGCCACACGCATAATCTATTTTAAAGCCACGGACGCCATCGCACGAACGGATAACAGGGCTAGACGACTTTCCATCTAGTAACCATCGACTCAGTCCTGCGGTTCGGAAGTAAATAGTTCTGTAGAACAAGAATGTATATAGACGAGCCTGGCGCTCGCTCACACACTATCGCACAGCTTACCCAGGGGGAGATATTTTTCTTGGCGATGTGTTTGTGAGATCCTGCGCGGTGATGGTGCCGCAAAGGTGTGCACCAACACAGCCAACGCTTTCCCACATCCCCACTTACCTCAGAAGATCCGGAAGGCGTTCCGCAACCTTTGGGTGTGTCGTCTGCTTCGGCGGGGGACTAGTCGGCAAAAGGGCCACCGTGCACGCGAGTATCAGCTCCGTCGATAATTCCACCGGGAACAGGGCATTCTTTTCTTCCGGTGTCTGCCACCGGTACGGTTCGAGGGGGTTTGCGAAACGAAAACGTAAAAATGGAAAAATTATCATCAAATTCGTTGCGTTCCAAATCACATTTTGGAGACATAACCAAAAGCACTGTCACACTATATGATAAGTAAAAGAGACGATAACTTTATTCCCTAGCGAACAGCGTAGGCCATGAACTTGCACTTTGAACTTCTCCATCAAAAAGGATACTTTCAAAATAAACGATGGACAGTAATCGTACAGCAAATGTCAATCCTAAATGTTTCCTCAGTCAAACAACTTTTATTATTAATTTTTAATGATAAAATAGCTGCACTAAGTCACTTTTGCAGCTTCACCAAACGCATTAAATGTTTACGTGGAAAAATTGTCAAAAATGTTGCAGATGTTATTGATCTGCAATGATTAAAACAAAGGCGATTGCAACCAAAATATCAACGATACATTCCACGTTCCATTAACATTAAGCATCTTGTCGACCAGCGTTCAACACACCATTCAATAATAATTTACGATTTATGTCTTTTAAACGATTTGTATACACCAAACATTCTCCAAACTATTGTTTCCCACCGATCCGCTTCAGTTCGCAATTCATACATTCGCGCGCCACTAGAAAGTGTTGCTACAATATCCGTATCGGTCGAACAAAAACCATTACTTTAAAGTAAACAATGACGCTAGGTTGTATAAACAAGGCCGAAACTTTCCCACCGTCAAGATCCACATTCGAGAATATGTTGGGCGAATCCTTCGTGGAATTTCCCATCGGTTTCGCAAGATTTACGAAACCCAAATAACTTATTCAATCAACAAAATGTCAGTAAGCAAAAGGTGTAAATGTACCTTCATTGCCGTCTGCAGGGCATCTAGTAGAATTAGTATAGAACTTCCCAACACGGCGTGACGGGCAATTTGCGGACACAGCGTGCAAGCATTCCGATAAAGCTGCACCGAAAGAACAACAGCCCTGGAACGAGAGATGAAAAATGGAATTTATGAGCATATATTCGGCCTCAAAATCTGGTATTTATTATTTAGTAGTGTTAAATTATGTTACGAATTCCACCTACTTTCTGGAAACGTCCGTCCCAGGACTTAGGCCACTTTCGATCACCGTCGCGATCGTTCCCAAACCGTCGAGCAACCAGAGCGACTGAAAATCGGCCACTTCCGCCTTCGCGATCAAGCGCAGCAGCTGACCGATCGGTCTCTCGACACCGAGCGTGCCGGAGCCTCCCTTCGCGACGGTCCCGAGTAGCCTCGGCACTTGACTCTGCTTTCGAATCGATGGTGCCAGCGGGGTCAGCTCGGCCAGATACTCCTCGGCAGCGCTCGTCAGTTTTTGGCGCAACTTTTTCACCCTTTTCCGGTTGACCCTACGCTTCCCATCTCCGCTACACGCGGCCCCGACGACGGAACCATCCCTCTCGCTGACGCTCGAAGTATCCTCATCGTGATCTTCGTTCCGCAGCTCATCAGCACTGCGGCTTGGTATGGTGGCCAACTCGACTGCCCGTTGACGGATTTGCTCAATGTTTTCCTCGTGCCGCCGTGCCGATTCCTGTTGTTTCTGGATGATCTTCCGCTGCAGTTCCTCGGTCGTAGCGAGCTTCTGCGCCTGCAGGGCCTGTAGCCGTTCCTCGCGATCGCGCGCCTTCTCACGGGCCAACGCTTGCCGCTGGCGTTCTTTCTGCTCCTGCATCTTGCCGACCCGCTTCTCACGCTCGCGTCTATTGTCGCTCATCTGCTGCAGCTTCTTCTGGCGCTCCTGTTCGATCTCCTGCCGCCGCCGCTCCACGGCCGCCTCTTTGGCGGCCTTCTCTTCTGCCCGCTTCTGACGCTCCGTCTCGAGGTCCTGAAGCCGAACTTCCTGTTCCTTCCACGACTCCATGAAGTCCAGGCGCTTGTTCTGCGCCTCCAAGTTCTTGATGAACGCAATCTCCTTCAGCTTTTCCTCCTCATCGTGCGCCTTCTTGATCTTGTCCTTCAGATACTGCGACCGATTTTCGGCAGCCCGTTGCAACCGTTCCTCCATCCGGAGACGCTTCGTTTCGATAAGACACTGTTTGGCCGCTTTGACGTCCTCAACGCGTGCGAGCAACTGCTGGATCTTTAGGGCTTTCTCCTTCTGCAGCGCCTGTCGCTTCTCCAAAGCACGCGCCTGTTTGGCTTGATACTTTTTCAACGTCTCATGCAACGATCGACGCCGCGAAGGGCTGGACAGTTTGGCGTGCAGCTGCTGCGCCCGACCCGGATGCCGCGCCACGATGGCCTTCAGGGTGTCCAAAGTACGTGCCCGCTCAACCCAGCTCATTTCGGCCAGCACCGCTTCGTAGCGCATTTCGAGCGTAATGTCTTCATCCGTGGCAACGGCCCCGTTCACGGTACCGCCCTCGATACCCGACGGCCCTCGATCCGTTCCACTCTCCACCGTACCGTCCGTGTCCTCAAAGTCGATAATTGCCTCGCAATCCGTTTCATCCGTTTCAGTATCGAAATCGATTTCTGAAAAAAGGTTAATATTGTGTTAAAAAGGGCGTAACTCGCATTTTACTCGCTTCCAACATACCCGTATTCTCCAGCTCGCGGATCTGTGCCTCCAAGCTTTCCTGCTCCTCGAGCAGTTTGCGCTGATCCTCATCACTCTCCATGTCGTCACGTTCCTGCTCTTCTTCGTGCTCGTCGCTGGTGCTGTGGCTCAATGCTTCGCCGTTGCTCATGGCCGGCAACCTTCGTTTGCCACCGGGGAGGTCACTCGTTTCCTGCAGGCACGTTGCATACAAACTCTCGATGGTAGCCGTAACCAGATTCGTTTGAATGTTCATGTCCACTTTGTTGAACTGCACTACTTGGTCCACTTCCGGTTCCGTTGGACCGTCGGACGCGTTCCGCCCAACGGTGGCACTCTGCGACAGAGCAGCCGCCGCCGGTGACTCTGGCTTGTCCGTGCCCTTGGATTTAAGCTTTTCGCTCCGCAAGAACTCCTTGTGCAGCGTTTTCAGTTTCAACCCCGTCAGATCGGACTTTTGCCGTGACACCGACACTCGGTTAACCGTGGCAGGCACTTGTTGCCGACTTTTCACGTTCGCATTGCTCGGCCGCAGTGGCAATACCGGCTGGGCAGTAGCTATCGATGATTTAACCATTTTCGTGGCTCCTGACGTAATGGGCGCTTGCGATGGTCCGTTTGGTTTCGATTGCACTACTGTCGACGATTTCTCCACCGCACTTTGCTGCGCTTGCTTTGGGCCTCGTGCGCTTTCACTCGCGTTTGCGGCGCTTGACGGCTTCTTGGGCGCTTCATTTTGTCGTTCCTCCATTTTCGTACCGTTTTCATCGAGCAGTGCCAACGTCGGTAGACTTGCGTAACCCGATGGTTGGTTGAAGCGCGTCGCCCAAAGTAAGCTCGATCGACGCTTAGTTTTCACCGTGTACCATCCATCGTTGTTGGCCACGTCGGACGATGGCATAGTTTTCGGTTCCGAACGCCGTCCAGCGCTGCCTGCAGATGCGGGCACCCGCGGTGGTTTCCGTTCTGCACCGATGTTGGTAATAGAACTACGTGACCCCAACCGCTCGGATGATCCAGCCTTCAGGGTGGAGCTGGAACTGTGTACGTCTTCCTTCGAGCGGTTGCCCAGCAAGGACAGCTTTGTAGTGGAACGTCTCCGAGAATCTTCAACGTTAGGCATAAACTTCGTTCGACCCACCGTCGAAACCTCGATCATCGTTTTCGAGCGAACTGCTAATCGCGACCGGTCGGCCAACGTACCGCCGCCAAGTGACCCGTTCTTTGGCAGATACGGTTGTTTTAAGCCATTTCGGTTTCTTGCCGATGACGACGCAACCAGGGACGGAGTAGTCGCACTTTTACTCGGGAGATTAATCGCCTGTTTCATGTTCGAGTGCGCCACGGCAGAAGCGGTGGCCGATTTGCGTACCACTCCGGATGGGCCGGTTCCAGGGCGCGGCTTAACACCGGCCACCGCCGGTGCCTTTGCCGGCGAAGCTACCGACTTAACGGCGACCAGACCCATGCGGGGCGCAACGGACGCAGCTTTCGTTGGACCGATCGGGGCACACTTCGTTGGACACAATTTACGCGCCAACGATTGATCGCCTTTCGCTGGATCGTGAGGCTTCGTTTGATCTTGTGGCACTTTCTTCTCGTCCACCTTCAGTACATTTGCGGCCAAGGTCTCGTCCTGAGGTTTTTGACTCTCTTCCATTTTCGGCTCCAGCACGATGTCACCGGTGGGCAGTGGGACGGCCATAGTGGCGGTATCCTCCCGTTTGGCGTACTTCTCCAAATACTCCACCAACGTAAGATTCTCATCTTCCAGATTCGTTTGCGTGTACTGATCAAGCTTCAGCACGTACGATTCTATCGGTACGCAGTTGAAGACGGCTCCGCTAGGATCACTGGGTGGCCCGGAAGGATCACCTCGGGCGGTCGCTTTTGTCGGTTGCTGAGCTTTCTTGTTGAGACTCTCGGTAGAGGAGTGTGCTTTCCTCGGTGAGCAATTACGGGCCGGATCTTCGGCCGCCGAGCAGGGACTGTTTTTACCGGAAAAACTGGGACTAGATTTACCGGACACTCCCGGGCTGGAAATAGGCTTGCGGACACCTGCGGAGGGCGAATATTATTAGAAAACGTTAGGAGATTCCGGATCCCTTCGCAGGTACGTACGTGGTACAGGGTTACTCTTGCGCACTTCCCACGCCAGTGAGAGCGGTCTCTGTGGCGAGGGCGTAGCCTCATAATCCCACGATACCTTGAACCACTCGGCCAGCGCTTTGAAATCTCTAATATAGTTCTCCAGCACCAATATTGTCTCCTTGCACGACGAGAGATTCTCGTAGCCTTCCACCGTCTTATATATCTCATTGATCTGTGGGAAACAGGGAAGTTAGCTATAGACGACCCCTGGTCGACACCTGGTCAAATACATACCGAGCGATCCAGGTTGCCGAAGAGAAAAGCCCAGTACCGAGCCTGAAGCTCCGACTTCTTATCCCGTCCCGTCGAAGCGCTTCTCACCCGAGGTCCAGATTTGCTGGACGATTTCGACTGTTGGGGCGACAGATACGGCTGAATCGATCGCTGCCGGACACCTACCGGTGGCCGTTTTGGAGGGCCTCCTGTGCCGTGGTAGTAAGAATACAATCAACAGGAAGAGAAATAATTTCCGGTGCAGCACTCGCTACGACGCAGTAACGGTAGCGACACTTACGGTGCGTTTCACCACCATCATCCGACAGGTGGTAGAAATTTTTCGCCTCCTTGCCCTCCTGATTGAAATATTTTCGATTTTCCATTTACTTACGCAAGACACTATCTTCATTAGTTAAACTAAACAATCTGTTACGTTACGACGCGACCACACGGCACCCGATGGATTCGAGTCCGAGTGATCCGAAACGAACATGTGCGGAAGATGCACAAAGAATCATACAGAACCGCAGGACAGCTAGTATTCCTTATTTGGAAGTTGTTTCGCTCGCCGTTCGATCGCTTACACTGATCAATGACGTCTCCGCTCGTAAAACACACGTAACCGGTAAATTAATTGCTCCTGCCTTCTGCCAAAAGCAACCATTGGAAAACATTGAACTTTACACAACACGCAAAAAGCATACAGCTGCTATAGCAGCTTCAGAGTGGGAAAGTACCCGCTGGAAACCAAGGCAACAAAAATACGACAAACGGTAGGGGACAATGCTTTGTTTACTGGTTTACTGCGTTCTGATGCGTTCCTGAACGTCGTCCGGATTGTTGCATATCCGACAGACTTTACGGACAATCTCAAATACATTGCTTCCATCCACTAAACCCAAACCACCACCCCAAAGGATTGAGAATTGATCGTTTTTACCATCAGCAGCAAGAACTTATTTATTTTCCCCAAGCAAAACAAATTAAATGCTTGTGGATCGCACGTTTATACTCGCGAGTTGTGGGTCGCTCACGTTTATACTTGCGGCTTGGGGTGACAGATGTGAGTTGTTTTCAAAATGAACGTTGAATAGTTGGGCTTATTATTTTATCACGCTTTCATCATGATTCGAAATCGTGTTCGTAGGTCAGCAAACAGTTCCACTGGAGTTCCTCAATCTGGGAAATGAAGACAAAACTCTATTGAGTTAAAATAAATCCATCCCCCACAAGTGCATTTACGGTTATCGGGAGTTAAGTGATCTTAAGTTTTCGTTCAAATTGACCAGCGTTTGTTGGAGAAAGTGCCATCGGTTAGGTCACAATCCTTTGCAGGAGAACGTACCTTAGCGGTTGCGGTGCTGCGGAAAGGTGTGGACCATTGGTAGAAAAGATATCACAGCATCCATCGTCAAAACGCTAAGAAAACCACCGGTCGGGTGTTGCCGTCGAATTCAGAACGAAATTCCGCACAGTTGTAGTAATGCCATCCGTAAATATGTGGGCTGCAAATGGACACTGCTGCTGCACTGAAGGATGATGGGCTACGGCTTCACGGTCTAGAAATGCCGTAGACACCATCTGCATCCTCCAGGTTGCTGGCAACGTCGAACCTCCAGGTTGCTGGCAACGTCACGCAGACACTGCTTTATCCCGTCCTCTGCAATGAAAGGTGGCAAATGTGTTGAAGCTCTCTTGGTAATATATTAGTTTCGGTCAGTTTAACTAACCTATCCCACGGTGCCAGTACTCCCCGGTACTATCCATAGGCTGCGTGGGAACGGGAGTCGTAGGCAAGGAAAACACCGTTGTGTTGTCGAGAAGGATCCCCCGTATCACTCCTCTAAAAACACCCATGACTTCGTTGATCCACTCCCGGCTGTTTGGGTATTTTTGCCCAATTTGCTCGATCTGCATAACGATCGAGCGAATGGCATTCCGGGCTTCTTCTTCGAGAGCCTGCCATTGGACACGATCTCTCTGGAGCAACGGCGTGTTGCGATCGACGTTGCAGATAGCTGGAGCCTGATGAACGAGATGGAAACGATGCATCTGCAAGGACAACATTACACTATTAACACCATCAAGTAAGTAATCACCTCACCCTATGCTTACGATTGTTTATTTCTTCTGGTCGATACTAGTTGTGTAACGATTGTCCGGATCTGATGACGTTACTGAGCAATCTGCCGAGAGTATCTGCCGGAGCCGGAGCACATTGGGAGAGACAAACACATTATTAAGCGCACCACGAAGTAAGGTTATGCTCCCTCAATAGCTACCAGAATGTGTGCTGAAATGTACTATTTACTTAGTTCTATTTACCTAGTTTAGTACTTATTTATGCTCTTTGGTTGACCGCTAAGAAATCTCGGCACCGTGGCTTCCGAATGTACTGCCGGATTACACAAATGCATGATTAACCCCATTACGCAGACGCAGATTATTACGCTGTTTCCGCACTTATTGGCTACCAGGATGGCAAATCACTTACGATATTGGAGTTGATTCTACTGTGAATGATTTAGTTATCGATTTTGTCCTGATCAAACTCGGAAAAATCTGTTTGCAATGAAAAGAACGTTTTCACTTTCACGTGCACACAGATTAGAAATGGAAATGGACAGCAAACTGGCAGCATTTTAATAAAAAAAAAACTACAACAACAACGATTTCCAACCAGGTCCAGAGACAATCGAAAATGTACTCAAAGTTTGGTGGGCTTTTGGGTTTGGGCGAGATTGTTTTTCACAAAAAAGGATTCATGAAATTATATGTTTTATGTGCACCTTTTTTGAGTGGCAGCATACTGACAGCATTTAGTCCAGTTTTGTCACATACACATACACAAATTTCTTATTCCACAATTTTAATATGTTAAAGAAATGTGTTAAGTGTGACATTTGTATCACAGAAGAAGAAAAGTTATTTGCAAAATTGTTAAAAGTGAGGTTGAGGTAGGTAATTGTAATAACTTTTTCTTCTAACTAAAAGTAGTTTGCATATCCGGGTACAAATGGCCGTCTTAGGCTTGAGCCCTAGCCGCCATAAGATTCACCGCAAGATTCTGCAATTCGTCCGGTTTCGGTGCCGCGCGTTGTCCGGTGATCGTTCCGGCCGGAGAACCATGTTCGTGGCCAGGGTTAGCTCCTGGGATTTTGGCCATCCTCATTACTCCATAACGCTTGAAGTCGATGAAGAGATGATGTATCTCGACGTTTAACTTACTTCCTCGTTGTAGGATATTTTCGGTAGGATTACGGTTGCGTATGAATTCGCAATCTCCAGCCCCGGTTACCGTCTCGGCATGCAGCTGCAGCAACAGTGTTCTGGCTAGCCCCTTATAAGATGTATTGAGAAGACAGATCCAAATCCGTAGTTTTCGCACAGCATTTTATCCCCTTTTTAAGGATGGCGACGGTCGCCTCCAATGTTGGTAGCTGTTCTTCTCTCCAGGGTTTGCTGACCACCTGGCATTACTTTCACCAGTTTCAGCTATGTCTCAGAAGCTACGTTGTCTGGTTCCGGTTCCGGTCCTGCTGCCTTGTTCCTCCTGAGCTGTTGAATGATGGCATCCGCGACCTCTTCGATCGTCGGTTCCCGTCATCATCAGTGAAACTGTAGTGTAGATCCCGGTCCTAGTTTCATTTGCGCAATCGTTTGACAGTGTGCCAAAGTGTTCCTTATAGCGGCAAGAACTTCCATTTCTGATGATCCATCACGATGATGAAACGATCGTGCCAGGCGTGCTCGTAGAGCTGCTACGACTAGGTCCGAGTCTATATTATGGATGTGGTATTAATCACATCCTGCCTGCAGCTAATCAGGAAGTCGATCTGGTTGTCCGGAAGAGTTATTCGGGTGCTGCGTTTGCGTTTGAGCTTGAAGAAAGTACTTTTCACCACCACGCGCCTTTCACCACCGTTCTGACGCTGAATTAAGAAAGGCTAGAACCCAATGTTGGTATTTTTGGGCCACTAAGAAAGTACCAACTTTAATCCTCGTCAGTCCGGCATGTGCCAATTCTCATGTTCTTAGTCTTTTCCCTTTCGTTGCCGTTAGTCCAGTAGGTATTACATTTTGGTTCAGTTTGCTACTATGGTCTGGTATGACCATGAGGGTTAGGTTCCATACTGGGATTTATTCCAGCTGGGTGCCCACTTCGAAACAATTGTACTAACTTATTCATTTTATTTTCATTTCAGCGTTATACCCCATGAGGAGCCGCGACGAGCCCTGTGAAGATGTGACCTGTGAATCGGAAGCTGTAGGAGCGTCACAGGACACTGACTGGTCCACTGACACTTCCAGTGAAACTGATGAGCCTGAGCCTTGGGAAGTCGTCGATGACGATGCCGAATTTGATTGTTTAAAACTGCCACAGGGAGGAGATCTGCATCTGCAGGAGCAGAATAACCTTGATCTAGAACAGAAACGACGAGATCTGCAGGAGCAGATAATAGTCCTAGAGGAAAAGGTACGAGACCTGGAGCAAAAAGAACTAGATCTTGCACAAATTGACGATCAGCTAAAGCAAAAGAACTAAGCGGAAAAACTGTATTAGATTTAAACAGTTTGATGAACAAATGAAGAGAATTATTACTTATTCCTTCAACAAATGCAAAAAAAAGGAACTCAACAGTCTGAAGGAGCAGGAACAGGAATAGAAACAAGAGCAGGATTACATCAATTGCGAAAGAGTAAGTGTTCAGCTTCTATCTGCTTTGAAGGTGTATAAATGTCCTTTTGGTCTCTTACAGAGAATCCAGAGAAGAACTAGTGGCAGAAGAAATCTTACAATCACAAACAAGAAGAAGGAAAAGCTAACTAAATAAGAAAAAGGAAAGAAATCAATGTGTCAGCGAAAATCTTTGTCGTGAATAAACTCACTCACTGGGCACCGAGAGCCTGGCGTACACAACCACTGGGCAGCGCCAACATGTCGAGCAATTTAATGATGTCACGGGCAGAAAAGAAAACTCTTTCTCCGTGGCCGAAGTGGCAGTAAATACTTGAAATTCGTCCACACTGCACACGGGTGGCGGTGGCCAGAAAGGAGATCCGATCCGGCAAGAGCCGTGCTTGCGAGGCACGTTTGGCACGGGACAGGCCAAAAAAGAAATTGAGGTGTTTTTGTGCAAGGTTTTTTTGTTAACAAAAATACACTCGTTCGTGCTGAGAAAGAAACCTGTCCCTCGATTGCGTGCACTGTTGCTGGTGGTGTTTCGTTTTCTGTGTTTTTGCCGCTTCAGTTCACCGTTTCCGATGTGGCGAGTGGAAATAGTGAAGAGAACCGACAAATGTCACCACCCAAAGGTCTGAGGTGGCACGAGGCGGATATTGCACCTCTCCTAGCCCACGGGTAGGGCAGAGGAAGAGCGTGGCGAGGGGAGCTCCTCTGGACCGTGTCCGCTACCAGAACGCATCGAGCATTCCGTGGCAGCACAGGGAGATTCCTTTGCGTAACTTTCGCATACCGTTCGACGACGTCGGTGATCTCAGGCCTCAGCGGTTTGAGTGTTCTTGACCAAAAAAAAGAAAAGGATTACTAAACACCTGCACAGCTCCGTGGCGTTGCGTGTTCGAGGAGTGAAATTTGCTACCGGGAAAAGGAGCGAAACGACACACGCAGATAAAAGCCGAAGCAAAAATGGCAACAGCACCGGAGATGGAAAGTTTGCGGTCCGAAATCGAGCGGCTGACGCGGGAGCTCGATCAGGCCAGCAGTGAAAACATTCAATCGGCTCAGTACGGGCTGGTGTTGCTCGAGGAGAAACAGAATCTGCAAGCCAAATGCGAAGAACTGGAATCAATGTACGATCACACCAAGCACGAGCTCGACATTACACAAGAGGTAAGCGTCACGATGCAAACTCGATGGAGAAGACAAAAAACACCGGAACGAAGGCATGTCCGGGGAAAACGCGTTTGACACGGCGCGTTATCGCGCTAACAGGTGTGCCGCGTTTCCTCCCGGAGGGCAGAAGAGAAGCGAAAACACACGCAATTGCCACGCAATCGTGGCTCTGCACAATTATAACAATCGGCTGATTCATCACCGGGGCACACATTTTGGTCTCGTTTCGTTACGTTTCATTTCACATCCCTCCTCGGCCAGCCGGCCAGCCGAGAGACCGGCGGTGGCGGGTAATGGATGAAATTTTCATCGATGTGTTTAACGAATACGATGGCCAGCTCCTTTTGATGCAGCCGATTACGTTCTGTTTTTTGTTGATATTTTTCTGTTTAAGATAAGTTTTGAAATGTGGTCGAAATATTTTTGCGGCTCATGTTCCGGAACGGAGATTATAGAATACCGGGAATGGAATTCCGGGCGGCTGGTTCTTGCTATTTGAATATCACGCCATCGTTAGTCGCCAATACAACTTTTTAATTGGGTAATCTTTCAATTGGACTAGGATGGTCGAAATGGCACAGAATTTTGTTCTCTGCCCAGTCGAAGAAGGAACGGCCCATGATGAATGAATGGAAAGCCCAATTATGCTGACATTTCCACTTCCGTCTGCACCACGTTCTTTCCTGCCAACTGACCGATGACGACCACCGGAACGGTTTTCCTCAGCCTTCCTCGATTGCTTTCCAATTAGAGCAAAAGTGTGCTCGAAACTGTGTCCACTGTGTGTTCTGCAGGGCCGCCGGCCTCTGGTCAGTTTCATACTGGCCGCGCAAATAGTATCACAAATAATTGCTTTCCTTCCTATCCGTCGCTGGCCTGGCCGTCGCCGTTATCGGCGTCGACAAACGGGTGGTGGAACTACCACGACGAAAGCTCGATATTCGTTAAAATTTCCCCGGCAAGAAAGTGTAGCAGCCACGACATGCCGTTGGCGAACACGGAGCAACGAGAAGAAGGGTACAATGTGCAACATGGTAGCGGTATCGTTGTGGTTGAATAGTTTAGTTTTTTTTTCTTTGGCTTCGTTTCTGTTATTTCTTTCATTTTCCCCCCGGTTTCATTTTGCTTCGTGTCGATGCGCGCACACACAAGTACGGTGGCCATAAACCGGCACACCGGCCCCCCGATTTTAGTGCATCTGAAAATTTACAAAAAACGGAATGCATCTTCAAATTGCGCCACTTGGCAGTTGCGAAGGACACAGTCATCAGCACCAGTAAAAGCCGCTGGGGAATGCATGGGTAAAGTGATCGACTGTTGCGTGATTACTTAGCCGATTGCTTATTTTAATGCTGTAAAAGGATCACGATTGTTACGTGCCGAATAAATAAAAATGGAACTCGATTGTATCTCCTTTAGGCACTGCAAAAGTTCCAAAAAACTCAACAAGTGACCACCAAGTCAGGCATCGAGCAGGAAGATGCACTCCTCAACGAGTCGGCGGCGATGGAAATTTCGCTCAACCAACAGATTGTGGAGCTGGAAAACGAAACGAAGCAGTTGCGCCACGAGCTGGACAGGGTCACCAGCGAGCGGGATCGTATGCTGCAGGAAAATGCCGAAATCGGACGCGACAAGTCCGGCACCGAGGCGGAACGGGCCCGCCTGAAAGCCGAACTGAAGGACATGAAGTACCGAGAGGCACGCATGTTGGCCGACTACTCGGAGCTCGAGGAAGAAAACATTTCCCTCCAGAAGCAAGTGTCCAACTTGCGCAGTTCGCAGGTAGGCCCCTTTTTTAACATCGCAGTAACCATGTCTCCATAAATCATCCACTTACTTTTTGCCCCAGGTGGAGTTTGAAGGAGCGAAGCATGAAATCCGAAGGCTTTCGGAAGAAATTGAGCTGCTGAACTCACAGGTGGAAGAGCTTGCTAGTCTTAAGAAAATTGCCGAGAAGCAGATGGAAGACGCCTTGACTGCGTTGCAAGTGAGTACTGAGCTGGGCAAACCATTTGGCCAGCGGTGACATTTGCTAACCGAACACACCGATTGCCGGATTTCAGGTGGAGCGAGAAAATAAATACGCTTTGAAGAAGGAGCTCGATACACATATCAATCGTGAATCAATGTACAATATCAGTAATCTGGCATATAGTATACGTGGCATGGAAGAAAGCGCCCTCAACAGCAGTGACTGCGAAGAAGAAATTCCCGCGCTACGGTAGGCTCCAAACTTCTCTGCATCCCAGAAACAATAACTTTAAACACGGATGCTTTTGGTTCTCCCCGCAGTGACTCTACCCTCAAACGGCTCGAGGCGTCGCTGGAAGCGGAAACAGCAGACCTGAAGTCACCGGATGGCACGAAAGTGGATCTATTCTCCGAGATTCATCTAAACGAGTTGAAGAAGCTGGAGAAACAGCTCGAAACGATGGAGAACGAAAAGCTCTGCTTGACTGCCAACCTGCGCGATGCCCAGCAAAACCTCGACAAGAGCCAGAACGATCTGCAGAACTTTATGGCCAAACTGATGCTGATGGCAGCCCACGTCGACGCCCTCCACAATCTCAAGAAGCAGATTCAGATCGAGGAAAACATTACCGGTAAGTAACCGTCAGGTGCTGGTCTTTTCGCGTGGTCTGATTACAATCTTCGTTCCGCTATTCACACAGCTGTGCCCAACAACAAAGACAAGGAGATGAACGAAAAGCTAAACGAGGCGATCATGAAGTACTCGAGTTGGTTCACGTTGAGTGCGAAGGAAATCGACACTCTACGGACCGATCTGGCCGAGCTGCAGAAAGGGCTTAACTGTTCCGATGCGATGGCCGTGTTGCGTAACGAAGTTACGAACCTGAAGAACAAGGTAGGAATGCGACGCCCAATCGATCGACCGATGATTTGATGCATTTGTTTCCGTTTCTGTAGCTTTTATCGGTGGAACACAAATCTCTCGACCTACACAGTGACATCCAGGTGCTAACGGCCCTTTCTCAGACGGCTGGCCAAAGTTTGAGCACGACGCGCAGCAATTTGGTTACACTAAGTGACGATCTTGCTCAGCTCTACCATCTGGTGTGCACGGTCAATGGTGAAACCCCCAATCGCGTGCTGCTCGATCACAAGAACGATGATCTTAGGTACGAACGGAGCAAAAAAATATCTTATCCGCGTGGTGCTCATTCGAAGTTACTACCTTTGCAGCTTCGAAAACGATTCACTGACGGCAATTCAGTCGCAGCTCAAGTCCGACATTCTCACCTCGAAGCCGCACGTGTTCGAGGATCTGCAGGCACTGAGCGATGCGGTCGAAATCCGCAAGTACGTCGACACGGTCAGCGACCAAATCCGGTACCTCAAGACGGCGGTCGAACACACGATCGAGCTGAACAAGGACAAGGTGGTGACGGATTCGTCCGTCGTGTCCTCCGGCGATGCCAAAGAGGCAAAAGAAGAGATCGCCGATCTGCACGAACAAATCATCAAGCTGCGCAGCCTGCTGTCGACGAAGCGGGAACAGATTGCCACGCTGCGCACGGTGCTCAAGTCGAACAAGAATACCGCCGAGGTGGCTCTGACCAACCTGAAGTCGAAGTACGAGAACGAGAAGCTCGTGGTCAGCGACACAATGTCGAAGCTGCGAAACGAGCTGCGTATCCTGAAGGAGGATGCCGCCACATTCTCGAGTATGTTACCGTTGGGAAAGGCAAACCCGCTGTTCATCAGGACTGACGTGTTATCTCTCTGTTTTTTATGCCCAACGTCAAGGTCTCCGAGCAATGTTTGCCGCTCGCTGTGAGGAGTACGTAACGCAGGTGGACGAACTCACCCACCAGTTGTCGGCCGCCGAGGAAGAGAAAAAGACTCTCAACCAACTGCTGCGGTTGGCAGTGCAACAGAAGCTGGGATTAACGCAGAAGCTCGAAGAACTCGAGATGGACCGGTACCGACCATCCATACGACAGCACGGCGAGCCCATCTTCCTAATACGATTCCTTATTACCACCATTTTACAGTGAAATGCGTCACGTACGCCGACCGGCCGTATCGCAGCGCGGTGGTGGAGGCGGAGGTGGCACCGGCGGAGGTAAGTCGGCCTTTTCACGTGGGCAACCGGCCCGCAACAGTCTGCAAAACCCGAACAACAGCAACAATCCGAACCAGGCGTTCTTCTAACATAAGGTGAGCGTGCAGCGCAAAATTCTGGCTTTCCTCCATACGCTCTTGAAGCTGTAAACGGGAGAGCACGGGCAGTGAACCGCGACCGTGAACGAATCTGTTGAACTAAACTGACAAAAAATCTTGCTACGCTCGGTATCCACCATGTCACCGTCGATCTCGCGTTGTTGTTTGGCGCTGTTGGTACCAAGTACTGTTACCGACCAACAATGAGGCGATCTTTGTGTGCTTCTAAAATGGGGCACTTCCTGTGTACAATAGCGGTGGCTAATGATCGCTACGAACAAGAGATCATGAGATGAAAAGAATTGAGCACACAAGCACAGGTAAAAGAGGTTGCTGAACTCAATTAAAATGGTATAAGTGCTGGTTAGAATGATGAAAAGAAGTGAAGAGAGGAAACAACAATACAAATATTGCATAAAATGTATGTATCCATCCATGAACGAAACGAACGAGGTAGAATAGATGCAATATACAACTCGTTATAAAACGTACTGAGCAGCAGCGTCCGATGCAGCATAGACCACATATTATATCCCGGGTGTATACACGATATACGCAGCGGACGCCATTATGGTTGATATATTTATTTGCACCGACTAAAGTCTGTGCCGATGGCAGCACCAGCATCCGTTTCTCATGGGAATGCGTGCAAAGTGAACGAATATGCGACTGATTCGAGACAAGCAAAAGCAGCTTATAATAAGTGGTAAATTATTGACTATTAAGCACGATTACTAAAAGGACTGTCATCATCATCGGTTGTGGGTCTAAGAAGACAGAATGGGACTAATAATCAACACCACCGGCAGCCCGCAGCCAGAGTAAGCAAATTGTGCGAAAACAGGAAACCTTTCTCAATCTAACAATGCGATCAGCTGGCTACCGGTGTGGATTCGCGTGGAGTAGTTCTTTTTGTGGATTACTTTTCGTTTCTTCCTTTCAACAATACCTGTGCGAGGCGAAAAATGCAACTTTGGACCAACCTAGTACCACAGTACTAACTTTTCCGTTTCTGGTACAGCTTTAGAATGGAAAGCTTGGAAGGTGAACCATGGAAAGTGAATGGAAAATAATGATAATATGTAGCATTGCACAATTATTGAGGATACGTCCTTTCCGTGTCTATGTGCGCTCTAGAGCATACCACTCACATTGGAGCTGGTAAAGCTGGTGGCAAAACCTTATGCCTGCAAACTACTTTATCATCTGTAGTAGATCGCAAAAGCCGATCCTTGATCAGGCCGATGCCTGGCTAGCCAACATTATTTAGCACTAACCTAGGAATTAGCGTATGCACTACGTAGCTGATTTTGGGTGTTACAAAACAGTCTAGCCGCGGAAAGAAAGGAAGGTTTGTTGCGATTCGTCCTTAAACTTAGTTCAGTCAATCAGTCCCGTTTGGTCTTCCTTTAGTTGTTAGAGAAATACAAGGTCATTGAATCGATAGCGGAAAACGATAGCAATTGCACTGGTACGTACCACTCAACCTAACCCGATAGAGACGATTGCAACGATACTGCAACGTAATACTTATCTGTCCAAATGTAGTCCAATTAAGGATGTATATAAGTTGTGGTGTCCTTTTCGGTTATGGCCATGCTCCGTACTGAACTACACTGCAACGTAAATTAAAGCAAAAAAAAGAAAGATGGAACTGTAATGTCCACGGATACGTGCATCAAACTTCCGTCAATGTGAAGCAACCACTAGAGGCAAGAAATGTGGTAATAAAATACGTTGTACTTTATGGTAACACTTTCGTACAAGCATGAGCCCGTGGCAATAGTTTGCCCACCATACCCTCTCGGAACATTAAACAAATCATCTAATCGTCCAAAATTACCTAGTAAAAAGTGTTACATACGTTATTCGGTCCGTTTCGGCAGTGTTTTTGGAACAAACAAACAATCTGAAGGAAAAAAAGGGGCGCAAAAGATTAAACATCACTGCAAGTGTAACGCCGGAACAGCGTTCTTTTCGTAGTCCATCTAGGCGTAATCTAACTAGATCCCTAGAACCAGTAACGAAGAGGATCGCATCACAAGAACCGGCAGACAAGCCCATGCCAATACACGTCCGGCATGCGTCCCTGTAAATTTCTCGTGCAAACGGGAAGTAGATGAAACGAAATTTAAAAATAAATTATGAAAATCTACCGAGCCATATATTTATTGTAAAAAAAGCAACAAAACAAAGGTAATAGAGCAAAAGCACTTCGAGAACAGGAATATAAAGCTAATAATTATTATATTAATAGCAATGTTTAAGCAAAATATTTGGAACAACCCAAACGACAATGCAGGAATGAACCGTTTTTGAACCGACGTAAAATGCAATCGGGAACTCACCTTAGGATGCAGGAGAAACAAAATGAAACGTGAAAAATTAAACAATTCGTAGAGAGTAACGAATAACTTACTAGGCACGTACCGGTATCAGGTACGATCGAAGTAACAATATTAACTCTAATATTATTAATAATTAATCACCGTCCCTTTTTTGAAACGAAGAAATTTAAGAGATGACTCTAACGAGTGTAACTATTAACTATACGAACGAAAGTATGCGGTCGTTAAAACTTGTTTTGTACTTACACGGTTCGAAGCGAGCGCCTATCGCCAACGGATAATGGTGCAATTTTTGAAGAACGAGCACACGCTAGGGCGACAGCAAGGAAACGAACGTATCTATTAGTCTTCTCGTGCCTGCGTTTTTGCATGTTATTGGAATTGGTTTTCTCAGAATGCTTTCCAAAGAATTCGATTCATATCAAATGCGTTTCGACGTTCGCATAAATTGTTTTCTTTTGTTAACGTAACGTAGTTAAAACCTTGCTTGTCTAATGTTTTCATTCAAGTGGTTTTGTGGCAAAGAAACATTGTTTTTGTTGAGTTTGCGAAAGTATGGTAATCCCATTCGGTACGTAGTATGTTAGCTATCGCTTATCGTCGATTACCGTATGAAGTTAATCTAACCTAAATTGCCGGCTACCGAATGATATCGAGAAACTCCTCCACAGCACTGAACGATTCAAACCAGAAATAGGCATAGCATTTCCTCCAACGTTTCGTACCAACTAGTGATCAGCCAGCAGTTAGAAGCACAAAATTAATAAGATACAGAAAGACTTCAATAACCAAGCGTAGTGTTCCGAAACTCGTAGATTCCCTAGCAACAGAGCGATTGAACTATTGAAATTATTCCTTCCTTCGTTCCGTTCCGCGTTCCGAACTCAAGAATAATGATCACTCAAGGCGAGGCGTGTACTCGCGTTTAGTAGCCGTAGGATATCAGACATTAAGTAATGGATAGTGTGCATTAATAGGCAGCGTAGTGAGTGTAGCAAAGCAAATGGGGTTTAAACATCAACTACCATTCAAACAATCTTATTCCCTCCTAGCGTAGCGTAGTTTATACATATTTATCGTTCACGTTACTCCTGTCAAGAGCGTATCCCCCGTCGGAGCGCGCACCATTGGACCCAGCCTAGGCATCCGATAGGAACTACGATCGAGACGACGAAACCAACCCGATTAGGTGGCAAATGTTTCGGTGCAAATGGAAACACTAGAGTCATGAAACATTTATGTCCAACTTTTGAGTGTTTTGCAATGTTTGAATGTTCATTTGTTTTCGTTGGGAAGCTAGAAACCATAAAAAACTGGCCATACTGGCACAAAATATGCTGGGCTGTCTTTTCTTTGCTCTTTTGTTGGTAGATTTCAGACTTCATTACGTGTGCCTAATGGAGACTGTAGGTGCTAAGGGCAGCTTGAAGTCAGATCGCTGAAAGATCACCTGAAAAGCTCTCTCTCTCTACTCCTGTACAAATTAATCTCGTGGTTTGTGGGTATTTTCTTGCCGTACGTTTATTCGTCGATTTAATCTACATGGGAAATGGATGTCTCATCCACTGAACACAGAGTGCACGCGGCGAACCACTAGAACGCATACACGCCGAACAGAATAAAATAGGCAGTGAGCATGGCACAGAAGAGGATCCGATCGCACGGTTGCACTATTTCACTCCACTCTACGTAGCAACCGTCTCCATTGGCCGCCGGTTCGTCACTATCGTCCTCACCAGCGTGCGGCGGTGCGTGAGTGGGCTCGTGATGGCCATCTTCCCAGTCGCTTGAAAGTTCTCCCTGCTTGCTGCTTTCGTTGAGGTAACCGATCGCTAGGAACGCACCGAGTGGTCGGTTTTTTCGCAGCACACTCACAAACTGGCCCAACCCTTGCTGCGGTGCTCCATGGGGACCGTGTGATCCGTCGCTCTGTGCCCGAACGTAGTAGGTCCAGGCGAGGACCAGAAGCCCGAACAGGAACGTGCCGAGTAGAAGATGTGCCAACGATAGGACCGGCTTCATCTTCACCATGCCGTACCAATAGAGTAGCACCAGGAAGAGCGTTTGCAGCACCGTGGTCAGTATGATGGTGATAGTCCGAGCGGTAGAATCGATCCGCAGCCAGGGTATGACGAGATTCAACAGACTGAGGACTGTTGAGGAAAACAAAACCGTAACCGAAAAATTAATCGAATATGACGAAGTCGTCCTATAGACTGAGTCTGCGACTGACCAACAATCAGCATTAGAAACACGACGAGGTGCGAACCGATCAGCCGCTCGATCACGATGTCCATGCGAAACTCGGGACTCATCGTGCTGTTAACAGTGGCCATCTGGAAGGACGTTATCTTGTATGGCAGCAACGGGTAGCTGGGGTACGACAGCCGGCGCTGGAAGTGGAACAACGACAGCTGGTTGGTGTCGTACTCCGCGGAGTAGATGCGAAGGGTGCATATCTTTGTATCGAACGCCCAGTAGCGCGCTTCGGTGTAACAGTCCACCGCGAACGTACAAAGGACGGTGTAGATCACTTCGCCGTCGTAGCTGAGATGGCACTTGACGCGGGAACACGTATGTGTGCTCTGGATTCGAGGAGATCTAGAAAAGTCAGGAGAAGAGTTTACATGATCCGCAATGGACAAGGAACACCGAACGGGTACTTTTGAAATGATTTGGCCGCAAACGTTGGCGTCCAGAGATCGTGCTCTGACACGTTGATGGTCTCGATGTTGTGGCTCGATCGTTTGTTCCAGTGCAAAAAAGCGTCGTACCATTGCTGCAAGAGAGAAAAGAGGTTGTGCGTTTCGGAGGCATATGGGAAAACCGACCCGATCACACCACATACCATGAGTAGTTCCAATGTGACCTCCAGCTTCGCATCATCGTTACGAACCTACGGAGAGTAAACGGAGTGTCACGCTCTGTTGCTAACCAAAGACCAAGAGGTGCCCTTACTCGCTCCACGTTGATCACTTCCGCTCCGATGTACATCGCAAGGCGATCCTGCTGGTACTTAACGGGCCGGTAGCGCGGATTGTAGCTTGTGCCACAAAACAGAGCGCTCTTCAGTGCCGCCTCGGTGCTGTTGATATCCATCTGGCTCACGCACTGGAAGGGCTTCGGAAGCTCTAGGTAACGGTTCCATAAGGGTTAGCGCGATCGTGACTTCCATGAAATACGCTTGGAATGCCCTTCCGGCGATCTTACCAGCAGCCACCGTACCAACCGTCAACACCATAACTAAGCCCTTCCATGTGGCGTACATTTTACGGAACTTCCACTATGTGGCACCTTCGATGCACTCTCTAACGGCCGGACCTGAGCCGGTGCGCAAAGTTTCTAAACTGGATGCAGTGCGCAACGCCACTCGCTAGACTGGACTAGCCCTGCACTATGCGGTGCAGCTAGTGAAACTGCATCATCAATCAGCACATTACGGGAATTAGTGAGCTGGATGATGTTGGATAATACTAGCGACAGTGGCTAATAAATGCACTTGAAGCACGTGAAGTCGCAGTGGGACAGGGGGCAGATCCCGTCGTAGTGCCGGCACGGTTGGTCCGGGGCCCGCTAGAACACTAGCGGCTGCTGCTGCTACTTCGTGATGCTCCTCCACTCAACGTGCGTGTGCAATCATCATAAATTGGAGCGGAGACAGATGGTTACACAGTAAGAAGAGCAACGGAATTACACGCCAACACAAAGGAACGGCAGCATATTACGCCAGCAATGATTCAACGTGAGCGACAGTTTATGTACAGCTAAATACAATTTGATTATTTTTTCTTTTGCCATCCGAAATCTTGGCCACAGCGGTGGAGTTCTGTTCCGTTCTCTTTTAATGTTCAAGCTGATGACCATGGGAAGGTTTTAAATTTTCCTAAAAGCGATCATGCGCGATCATAATTGTTCTAAAGGCATTTATGACTTATCAATTCCGACAATAAGATACACAAAATATAGATAAATTTACAATACTAGAATATTTTGTTTGGAGCTTTGCAACCAAGTTGGATTGATGGTTCGATTTCCGATAAGGTCCTTAGCGTTACTACAGATGTAAGGATGCGAAAGAGCCGATTCGATTGGCTTTTGGATCCGGGTTAAAAAGCCGTATCGACACAGCAACTGTAAACAAACATTAATTGATTGATTGATATGATCACTCCGATCTGGGTGAGGGTTTACATTCAACATAGTTCGTGAAAAATTATGCTCAATCGTTTTGCAAAGGCGTTTAGTAATGAGTTCCCCTTTAGGTCGAAAGCTCTTTTTACGACCGAGTAATGCTCATTCGTCATACAGGCTTCAGTCGCGACAAACGCATTTGCTTGTCACATTCATTAGGTCGTGGGCGATTGTGCTTTGTTTTACAACTGAACCCTTAATAGGCCTCATATTTTGCTTCACTTTGCTTCGGAGTGTTGTTTGGCGGTGCGTCAATTTCACTCTCGTTGAACATTAGAGTTGGATTAACAAACATCAACTGAGCAGCTTTCGGCAAAAGAGTGATTCAAGATGTAGTTGTTAAAAATGATTGTTAATACAAAAAGTACACACTGTGTTTTTTGTAATGAATTTATTGCTCACATCATGTCGCCGCCCAGTGTACAATACATAACAGTTATACGAAAATGTTTTAGTTTGTCAACAAAATAGCAGCCTCAGGGTAATACTTTTAATAGATATATGTTACCTATGTTACAGTGTGTTGCTCTAACGGCGTCGTATCAAACATATAGTTTCCTAATCACTTTAGTCTTTCCTACGGCCCATTCCAGCGATTTGACTAATTTTCTACCTCTCTACGTGATTGCTTCATTGGGAATCGACATAAGAACGCGACTTCACGGTGGTACAGTTGTTGCTCGATTTGCTTTGATTTTGTTTCGGTTTTTGGTACGTTTGGTCGGATAGGTTCAGTTTTGTTAACAATATCATAGTGGGTGATCTAAATACATATGAGTGTGTAGTTAGATGTTTCCTTCCTGCCCATCGAGCCCAATAAATGAGCGATGGAAATGTATGATGTAAATAGACACTTTACTAAATCTAAACCACTGCAAGATGTTGACTAGAGGGCTAAAACACACAGTCGATAAATAAAGTGTCACAGAGTGGACAGTAAACTTAAACAATTCTCAACTCAACGTGCCTGTGTGTCTGGTCGTAAAGGTAACCATTCGTTAAGCAATTTCAATGACAAAAAAATCTTTCTCTAAAATGCTCCTTGGTAATGATGTCACAGCTCATTGGGACAGCGAGGATAGTTTGGGTTCGGAAGAGGACCAAACGGTGGCGGCCGACCGAAGACACTTTTCCGGAATGTACCGCGACTGGTGCCAGAGGATCACGTTCATCACGATCGACCAGGCCCGCAGTGGCGTAATGATGAAGGCAAGCAGTCCGTATGAGTTCCAAAAGATGCCCGCCAAAATCACTTCCACCGTCATGATAAGAATGAAGGCCGCGTTCTTCCAGAGCGCCATCAGCCATCCGTAGCTCTTCTCCGTCCCGCGAGGATAGAAGCTGGCAAAAAAACAAAAGAAAACAAAATTATTTACTGACTTTAGGCAGGTGGTTGCCTTCTCTGCCTTCTCGGCCGCTCGTACCGTCGCACTACATTGTTGGCGAAAATGATGGTCAGCGGCAACTGGCACAGCATTAGCTGGAAAAAGCCATACAGATAGGTGAGTGTGCCCGGGAGAAAAGCATTGTTGACGAAAATCCCCCACACAAACACCACTCCCATGTGGCCATCGATGACTTCGCCGATAGACCAAGGCCCACAGGTAAGATACAGACAGTAGCCCACGATCGGAAACATAAGCCGATCAACCGTGGAGAGGATCCACATTTTGCGTATCCAAGCGCCACAGCAGAACGTCCGCAGCCGGGGTCTCGGTAGGGTGCCTCCTGAAAGCAAGGATCGCCCCGGTTAGCCACGAGTTTACGCGCTCCGTCCCCGGGCGAACTTACTGCGAACGAGAGTGTGCCAAACACGGAACACACACAACGGCACCAGATACACGATGAGTGCGACGCTGAAGAAGGATTGGAAAATTTGGTTCGTGTCGTACATGAGCACCAGTTTGGCCAGAAAGTCAAACCGCAAGCGCGATCCGTCCAGTGTGAACTGCTGCTCGACGACGCGACTCCGACCGTCTCCGTCCAGCACGTAGACCGACAGCTTGTGCAGGCCCCGCTTGTAGAGTGTCGGTTCCCACGGCACCACAAACAGTTCCCGGCTGGTCCGGCTACATTCCCTCCAGCTGCCACCGTCCACCTTTACCTGGCACTCGGTGATTGCGGCCGGCGAAAACACGAGTATCCGAATGTGCGTAGATTCCAGAATGGGCCCGATCGGTTCCTTGCCGGGCACATTAAATAGGGCGTCTTTGGGATTCGTCACCAGCACCACCGGCCACTGGTTGTGTTGAACGTCGACAAACGAAAAATACCCATGATCGAACGCGGCCAGCCGGTACCGCCGATTCCGCATCCAGTCTCCCAGCTCCAGCTCCAGGAAGCCTTCGTTCTGTAGCGTGTACATACGGGGGACGGCTCCACCGAGCGTATGGAAGTGACCGGCCAGATACGCGTACGCTTCCCGATACCGCCCAATCAGATTGCGAATACCGCCGGCACCCAATCCGGGCGTCAGAATGCAGGACGTGGGATAATGGCCGAACCAAACGGTGTAGTTCGTACCCAGAGCCCGCGAACGCTCGGCCAGATTGAGCAGATGCTGTGTTTCGTTGATCGACAGCATTCCGACGAAATTGAACGGTCGTTTGGGTCCCGGATCGAGGCAAGCATCGACTGCGATAAACGTGTACCGTTCGCCACCCTTCACGATCTGGTGCATGTACGAGCGCGTATGGTGTCGTCCTTGCGCAGAATAGTTCGTAAACAGATCCTGGCGCGCCTGAAGCGCGGGTACATTGAAGTTGTCATGATTGCCACGTATGTCGAGCCAAACCGTCCGATTGACCACGTTCGTGTCGCGCAGCACCTCGTGGTACCAGCGCCACTCTTGCTCGTGCTGCTTTGAACCGAGAAAGTTTGACGTTTTTGCATCGGTCAAATCACCGGAAGCGAGCACGACGGCCGGGTTTATGATGTCCACCGTGCGGTTGCAAAACTCCACCAACTGCGGCACGCGAACCGGGTCGAGGTACATACTGATGTGTATGTCCGAGATCTAAAAGGACGAACGGGGGAGGACTTCGGTTATTCGGGGCCACGTAAGCGAGAGCGCCTACATCTACCTGAAGGAACCACATCAGATGTTCCGGCCGGTCGTCAAACTTTAGACGCTTGGTGTTCCGTTGCTGGCCATCACTCGCCGCAGCGTCCAGCCGGTTGCTTAGCTGCTTATCGATCCCAATCAGACTTGCCAGGTTGGCAACGAATATGGAAAATACCACAATAAATACGATCAGCGCAATGGCGGCCGTTGTGAAGCGCATCGCGGTTCCGTTACACGCGGTTCACGGTTGGGTAATGAATCGTGAAGCGCCCAATCGGAATCACCCGACTTTCTCGATATTCACTCGCACTCGCTGTCCTTTTGACCCCGTTAAAGTCTGCGGCCAATTTTAGGCCCACATCCTGCAGATTCCGTGAATCACCGTGCGCAACACGTAGAATGGTGCGTTCTTTATCAGCCGACGAAAACGACGACGGGTTAAATTTTCTGCAATGTAATTTTCCCACCGTGTATCTGTTATGACAACATATGCTCGTCCCATCACCAACACAGCCACAGGCGGCTTCATCCGCACGCGCAACCGGCCCATGATGCTTAGTGTGTGTGTGTGAGACAAGGATTGACGATTTGTTTACATTCCTTCCTGTCCGAGCGCCACAACAAAGTCACACACGTGCGCGTTTGCCGTCGAGCCGGTAAGAATTAACTTTGTAGCTCTGAGAAAATGCTAATTGGTTCAACATTTCAAAGGTCACGCTGATGACGCCGTCAGTGAGAAGAACCAGTGGTCCATATCGACGAAGGTAAATACCGGGCGCGGGCGTTAAATGCGCATTGCGAGTGTTCTGTGGAAAGCGCAAACGATTGAGGTCAATGTTTTGCTGTCGTATTTCCTCTCTTTTTTAGAACACCCATCTAACGCAGAGATCGCAGCGCAGGATGCGAACATCCTGCAATCGGTGCCGAAGATAATCATTTCCCTAACCTAGCTGCATTTCTGGAAGTGCTGGACCTGACCTTGAATGGGTACACTTTGACAGCTTGTCCGGAAGCTTGGCGACGCCGGCGCACCACTTTCTGTTTACAAACTACATACACGCGCGGTCTCTCTCTCTCTCTCTCTCTCTCGGCACAGGACGAAAAAGCTGTACCAACTGGAGCGGCAGAAAGTGTAAAACTCACAGGACACTCCGGTGTACAGTGCAAAACGGAGTAGCCTCGCAGAAAGGTGGAAAATCGTGAAGCGGTTGCGTGTTGTTTGGTGCGAACCAATCGACAAGGAAAATCAATCCCAGCAACCATCCGTGCGAGTGGCGACCGTGGTCAGATTGCTGTGTGATTGCGGCCAATGCTGAAGCACCATGAGTAGTGATGAGGAAATCGGTGAACTGAAAGTTGTGTACGATTTCATAGCGCAGGCCAGGTTCAAGAAGGCTTTCGCCAGCGCTTCGAAAGTTCTCGACCAGCGGTCCCCGATTCCGCCCGATGCCACCGACGAGGACCCGCTCCGGGAGCTGTTCCTGTTCGTCGTCACCAAGTACGCGGATCAGCTTGAGCAGGAGGGCAAAATCGAACAAGTGTTCGAAATCATAGAGCAGGGCTTGGAGTACTTTCCCGAGCATCCGGAGCTGCTGAACGAGACGGGCGTCCGGCTGCAAAGGTACGGGATCGCGCGTTAGGCCCGGCGGGTCATTTTCCTCATTTCTTTTTTTTTGTATCGCTGGGGTTGCGTTTTTCTCGCCCACTCTCCTGGCGACGACTGGCTCTCTCGACGGCTCTTAATTACCCACCTCCCGGGCCTCTGCCATGGACCCGATTTATCTTCATCTGTTGCGGCACCTCCGTGCGAAGGTGCGACCGAAAGCGAAGATCCGCGAAATAGCACATCAACTGTTCGCGATCGATAATGGAATTAAAATGGGCTTCCTCTGGGACGTGGGGTGTCTTTCGCAGACCGAGGCACGCACGCTGCTCGACTCGCTCAAGAAGGTCAATCTGATAGCGCGGACACTAGTGGTGCTCCAGTTCGGGGACGACCCGAGTGACTTTGGTGTTTGCGATGCCCAACGGTTCGGTAGCCACCAGTCCGTCTTTCGGCCCGTGCTGATCGATGTGTCCGCCAGCTTACCGCAGCCTCGCGTCGCTGATCCGAGCACTGTGGAGGGATTGCTAACAAGTCTTGCATCTTTGCGATCGGAACTGTTGGCCCAGCATGGGACGGAGGGCCCCAAACGATGGTCACTTGCTGGGGAGTTGTGTCGCACGAGTCTGTACGGGCTGTTCATTGGCTACCCGGTGATCTATTGGTACGATGCAGTGGCCTCGCAAGAGAACTGCCTGTCGCAAGTGCCCCTTGTTGTGTATCAAGCGGGAAGGATGTCCGATAAACCGTTCATTCCGCTGATCTCGTTCAGCGTTCCAGCGCAGTTACTGCATGACCAACCAGCGGTTTCCAGTGCCATCAGTCGGTGGAAAGAATCGCTTAAAGGTTTCCCCTTGAAACTGACAGAATTTACGAAAGTTTTCAACATTGTGATTATGTAACATTTTCACTTACTTACTACACGGTCACCAAATATTAGGAGTAGATAGTTAGTTAAGGCAGAGGGCAGCTGATGCGCAACTACTCAATTAGTAATAAACGACTAGAATAATGAACCATAATGGAGTAATACTTAGTTCTTTTTCTCTTAATTCCTCCCATACATCAAACGCACAGATATGGTCGATCGTTGGAAGCGTCGATCTGTTTCGAGCGAGTGCTGCTGCAGGATTCCCGCTATCTGAAGGCGTACCAGAACTTGCAGAACACAAAATGCGAGCTGGTCGAGCGGTGGCACTTTCGGATGCTGAATGACGTGGTGCGCAACGCAGCGTTCCGGGCGGCAATCGAACACCACATCGGCGCCGGGTATGACGAGGTGCTGGACATTGGTACGGGCACTGGTTTGCTCTCGATTTACGCTCTGCGCTGCGAGGGCATTCGGAAGGCGGCCGCATGCGATGGGTCGGAAATTATGGTGCAGATCGCTCGGGACGTGTTCGGCGCGAATGGGCTGAGCGATCGGATCTGCCTGTTTCAGAGCTACTCGCAGGACCTGAAGATTGGCGAACGGTTCTCGCTGATCGTCACCGAGACCCTCGATAGCGGTGCGTTTGGCGAGGGCATCCTCGAAACGTTGATCCACGCGAAGAAGCATCTGCTGTTACCGCAGGGGAAGATCATTCCGGCAAAGGTGACCCTGCACGTGTCCGGCTACCAGTCGCGCGCCTTAACTGCAAGCAATATTTTAATCAATGAATCATTCAGCGAAGACTTTTCGCTGCCCAGCAACTGTCTGCTGTCCAAGGAGGGCACCAAGTGCTACGACGCGGAGGACATTAGCCGTATCCAGGCGAACGATGATTTTGAGTTCGTTACCGATACGGTGGTTTCGATGGAGGTTGATTTTAACGACTTGGATTGTCTGGTGCGCCACTACGACGGTAAGGAGGTTGGCGAGGTGGAGCTGACCTGTCTGGACGATGGTTTACTGCTCGACGGGTTCGTCGTGTGGTTCGATTTGCAGCTGGATGAAACGAACTTCATTAGTACTGATCCCACGACAAACACGTGCTGGAATCAGGCCATCTTTCGCTTGAACCAACGATTACCGGTGGCCAAAGATCAGCGGCTAAAGCTAACGATGTCGTGCAAGGATGGCGCACTTGCCATTGCACACAACCTGAACTCGTTGGACAATCAAATCAGCGTCGACGAGCACGTGCTGGAGTTTCTGAGCGACTACGAGTACTACGGCAGTCTGACCGAGGCGACCGATGGGCTTGATGATATGGAAAAGATTCTCGACCTTTCGCTATTTCCGTATGCAGGGCTAAAGCTTCTGAAGGACGGCAAAGCTCGCATGTTGTTCTGTCTGGATCAAACGGAGGACCTGATCGAGTTTATCGCCAACCAGAACGAAATTCCGATGGGAAGCATCATGCTGGTTAGTTCAATCCAGGAGATCTTCCTACTCAACGACTACACTCTGGACCTGATCATCTTGCAGCCGGTGGATGTATTCGGGCAGATCAACAGTGAGCACTTCTGCCTCTATCAATCGCTGCTACCGAAGCTTAAACCGATCGGAACGGTCATACCTGCGTCGCTCGAGCTACACGGCAGTCTCATCGAGTCGGAATGGATCGTCAAGTGTAGCCGGGTGGAAAATGCGGAGCTGGAGCAGTTGCAAATCGACAAATATTTGGCTTCGCTCGAGACGGAAAATCACCTCGACCTGGGACCATTCTCGTACCGCAATCTTTCCGAACCCGTGAAGCTAGCGGACGTTCAGTTCGATGGTAAGCTCCACGAAACGGAACAGGAATTGAACCTACTGGAACACACCGATCCGACCAGGGTACACGCAGTGCTGTACCACTACCGTATCGGGTTTACGCCCGATCGTCCCCAGCTTGACACGGACCGACCCCAGTCCTTTGCCAAGCGGTCTGCCTTTATCATTCCGAAATCTACATTCCACGTTGGGGGCTGTGGCCCAGCAGCACTCGCAGAAGAGGCTGCCGTCGAGGCTGATAGCACAGCGCCGATCGAAAAGCTGCACGTGACCGTACTTCAAAACCATGGAGTTATCAAGTGTGACATCACCACTGTGGCGCAGTGAACTGTGGAAAGCAAATCTTGCTACCCCTAGCTACTCTACGCACAATCCTCAAAACTTCTGGCCAGCTAGATGCTGGCCGGAGAACGATCACCGGAACACCTCCAACAAACCCCACCTATAATATATACCGTAGTGTCGCATCAGAGTAGCAATGGGCAAATTTCACGGTAGCGACACAAAGCTAAAGTTGGCTAACCGCCGTAGGACATGGTGGATTGAAACACATTCCAATTTGTGCAATTTTTGGTCCCTAGACCACTAGACCATTAGGGGAGGACTGCAACGGACTCCGCACAACACGAAAAGTAATAACCCCTGTACGGGTACCCTAGCATGTAGTAAATCGTAGTCAATCAGTACACATTCTTAAAGCAAACCGAAAAAGCATCGACAACCCGCCCCATGCGAGTGTAGGAATGTAGTTTTAGTACAGTTTTGGGCATTAGTAGTGAAGTACCAATAACAGCAGTAGTTGGATTAGCATTACCAGCATTTGTGCATTTAGCCGTCGCAGCTACAAGCGAGTAGAAGCAAAGTAGGACCGTTTTCATTTTACCGTGCACCGTGATCTAGTATCATCTAAACAACCGAAATGTGATTGGATTGTTACAGTCCCATATCAGCCGTTCGCGCGATAGTACAATAACGGTAACGCAATTGCATTATGTACCACTAGTTTTATTTTCCATGAGCAATAAAATTGAACCTATATCATTCCTTTGGATCTGCCCCTTATGTCTTGGTGCGCAGAATGATGGCAGTTCCCAGCGCTTGATGACAGGATTCATGCGTGACCTTGCCCCGCTGCTCGGTGAGCTTAAACGAGACATTCTCACCGAGATGGATCGCCGCCTCACGCTGCTCACCGGCCCGTCTCACACGTCAAATCACCGGGACCCGGCCGGAGACTGCGTTAACCCAGTTGGAGGCAACAGAACCGCAACTTATGCGTCGGCTCTGAAGGAGCCGACAATTCGACGTTCTGGTGAGAACAGTGCCCCACGCCCCCCTCCGCTGGCCGTTGGCACGGCAGCAAAGATTGCCATAGGCACTGTGGCGGCACCCACACCAAAACTATGGCTGTTCCTTTCGCGTTTGGCCACAGATGTTACTGAGGAGCAAGTCAGCGACATGGTGTCAAAAAGCCTCGAAGCCAAGGACGTGCTCGTTAAACGGTTACTTCCGAAGGACCGAAATCCATCAACTGTGTCGTTCTTGTCCTTCCGGGTCGGAGTGCCGCTTGCCTTGAGGGACAAAGCGCTCGATCCTTCCACCTGGCCAAATGGAGTGCTTTTTCGTGAGTTCGTTGCCAAACCAGCCCAAGATAGACGCCCGTTATTATGTTCATCACCCGTTGCCGCTCCGCTAGCATCCGACCAACTATGCTTTCCGGACCTGAGCTTTAAGGCTAGGGAGCTTACCCCTCCACGATTCTCCGAGGTGGCTCTGCGGTATGGGAATAGCTCGTTCATGTCACCACCACACCAACGCAAGAGGCCTCGTTCTGACAATACCGTAAATATCTCGCCGAATAAATAGCAGATGTCCAGATCTTACCAAAACGTCGACCACGTCGATCGCATCACGCCACGAATAGACACGAACCGAACTGACATCTACAATCTTCGATTTTACTACCAGAACGTGCGCGGCTTGAGATCGAAGCTCAACTCTTTTAGCCTTGCTCTTCAGGAGTGTGAGTGGGACTTAATTGCGCTAACTGAAACATGGCTTGATGAGTCCGTCCCATCTTCATACTTCGGTGACGCGTTCCGTGTATTCCGTTGCGATCGTTCTAACTCACTAAGCGGCCGCTCACGTGGTGGCGGAGTTGCTATAATGGTCAATCGCAACCTGGAGGGCCGGATAATTGAGTTCCCTCCCGAACCGTTCGAACAAATGTGGATTCGAGTGAAGCTGCAACATCATTCCCTCGTCGTGGGTACCGCGTACCTGCCGCCTGATCTTAGCCGGGACATATCTATGCTTCGTAAACTTATGGACTCGCTCACTCTTGTGCTAAACCAGATCGACCCTAATGATTTAGTTCTGTTAATGGGTGACTTCAACCAGCCTGCTTTAAACTGGACACGATCTGGTCTGATGGATGTGCAGGGTTCTTCTGTTTCCGGTGCTGCGGCGTTCTTTGTGGACGGTATCAACTTCCATGGCCTTCTTCAGCGGAATACTATTACTAATGTCCTGGGGCGTAACTTGGATCTGGTTTTTGCTGATGCTGAGTTAGCCCCTGGCATCAACGTGTACGAAGCTGCTGAGGCTCTCACGCCTGTTGATACATATCACCCCGCACTGGAAATAAGCATCGATCTTCCCGCAGTACAGCGAGCAACTGCAAGTGCTGAGTCTGAGCCATGGCAGTCTCGCTTTGATTTTCGTCGTGCCGACTTTGCACAACTATCATCCTGCATCTCGGCTGTCGATTGGAAATGTTTTCTGTGTGCTGATGACATCGATAGTAACGTGAAGCTATTTAGCGATAAACTCTGCAGTTTGTTTAGTGACTCAGTGCCGATGTTGCGTCCGCGTTGTGGACCGCGGTGGTCAACTGGATTATTAAGGCGATTACGCAAGCTTAAATGTCGTCAATTAAAACGGTTCCAGCGCAACCGCTCTTGTTATAATAGGAACTGTTTTCTTCGTGCTAGTTCGCTTTATAAAAACTTAAACAGGCGTCTTTATTATAAGTACGTTAGGAGAGTTCAGGCTTCGTTGATTGTCAACCCTAGGTCCTTCTGGAGCTTCGTGAACACTAAGCGTAAGTGTAACCGTCTCCCAGTGTCTATGTGTTGTGGTAATCGTTTTTTTACGTCTGCACGTGATAAGTGTGAAGCCTTTGCGTCTACGTTTTCGTGCAATTTTGACAACTCCGTTGTTTCTGACTCTGAAATGTTCGAAGCCCTGTCATTTGTACCGGCCGATCTTATTGACGTGCCTTTACCAACTATCTCAAAGTCTGTTATACTCGAAGCTATTGACCAGTTAAAACTATCTTATATCCCGGGCCCGGACAACATTCCTTCTGCCGTTCTCAAGGAGTGTGGTTCAGCGCTAGCTGTTCCACTGAGGATTCTGTTCTCAGGGTCCTTATTGGATTCTTTCGGCTGGCGCCCAACGTGGGGCACGAAATGAACTCGCGATATGAAATTAACCACGTTTTTTAACGCGTTTATTTGGGTTACTTTTTACAACGGCAACGTTAATGGAAGCGGCAACGGTAACGGAACGGTAACAGGGTTAAAAAATTCCGTGATCTCTCGCGGTCGCTTCTGGAATCCAAGTCCCTTGTCCGATCACGCTTACTCGCGCGCAGGCCGATCGGGCGAGGACCTTCACCCGGTCGGCCTGGTGGTATTGGTAGCTGCGTTCGAAGCGAGGTCGCTCTCCCGTGACCGGTAGCGCAGTCGTTCCGACAGTTAAGCGGGTAGATCGATATTCTCGCCGCTTAACTGACAGTCCTTGTCCTCTGCTCGATTTCCGTCCTTGTGGAAGGAATCTTGGATGCTTCCCATCCACAAGAAGGGCAGTAAGGAATGTATTGAAAACTATCGTGGCATTTCGATTCTTAACGCTTGCAGTAAGCTCTTTGAAATAGTTGTTACAAGGCACCTGCAGTTCTGCTCTAAGCCTTACATCTCTGACCAGCAGCATGGCTTTGTCCCGCGCAGATCTACCTCGACAAACCTTCTCACCTTCTTGAATGGTTGCTACTCTAGCTTTGACAAAGGTCTGCAGGTTGACACAATTTATACGGATTTCAAGGCAGCTTTTGACAGAGTTTCGCATCGGTTACTATCCGCCAAATTGGCTAAACTAGGTGTCTGTCCCTTGCTCGTGAGATGGATTGTGTCTTACCTGTGTAATCGTGTCATTCGTGTTAGGGTTAGTCAGACCTTGTCCTCTGTTTTCACCAACGTCTCTGGCGTTCCCCAAGGAAGCAATTTGGGTCCGCTATTGTTTTTACTGTTCGTCAATGACCTGACTCTTCGGCTTCCTTCTGAGTGCTACTTAATGTTTGCTGACGACCTGAAATTGTTTCTACCTGTCTGTATCCCGTCTGATTGTGTTTATTTGCAATCATTACTTGAACGTTTTGTTCATTGGTGTGATTGCAATAAAATGTCATTGAATGTCGATAAGTGCAATGTTCTCACTTTCTCTAGGAAAAAGTCCCCTGTCATGTTTATGTATCGCATTGGCTCGTCTGTTGTTCCGCGTGTAGATGTTATCCGTGATTTAGGTGTAACACTGGACGCGAAGCTGAGGCTTAACTTGCACTTTGAGGACATCATCAAGCGTGCGTACAGAATGCTTGGTTTTATTATTCGTATGTCTTCTGAGTTCCGTGACGTTATGTGTCTTAAAGCTTTGTATTGTTGTCTCGTTCGGTCGATCCTTGAGTATGCTTGTGTTGTTTGGCATCCGCACTTTCGGTGCTGGATTGATCGTATTGAAGCCATACAACGCAAGTTTACGAGGATCGCTGTCCGTAGACTTGGTTGGTATGCTGCGGATCGACTTCCACCATACAAAACGCGCTGCCTTCTACTCGGGCTACGTTCACTCGAGCATAGGAGACGGTCAGCACAGGCTCTGTTTGCTTTTAAGATTTTGACTTTTCGTATTGACTCGCCAACACTCCTGTCTCGTATAAATTTGTCTGTCCCTTTCCGATGCTTGAGACGGCGACCCAACCTGGAACTTAGAGTTGACGCGCGGTCTTCCCTATCGGGGCATAATGATCCATTGCTTTCTCTGTGTCGTACTTACAACAACTACTCGTCGCTTCTCGATGTTAATATGTCCCTCGATCAGTGTCGTGATGTGTTTGCTTTCATGTCTTCTTGGTAAATGTTTCGTCCTCGTTATTGTCTCCGGTGTCTTGCACAAATATTGGTTACCAGCTTCGTCGTTGCGTTTCGCCAGTTTGGTTAGTGCTAGTTTAAGTGATAGGTTAAGTCTTTTTTGTCAATTAGGCTAAGCTGCCCGTTGACTTATATAAACAAATAAATAAATAAATAAATTCCAGCATACCGAACAGTTGTTTATATTATTTTTGTAGGGCTAACAGGCGAGTTGTAAAAGGCGGAATAGTTTTAGCAATATCATCCAAATAACTTGAGCAACGATACCGCAAACGTTGCACGAAATATTGAATCAAAAACAGTTGTACAAATAGCGAACCATCCAGAAACCCCTTTTCGAAACCGCAATCCGTGTTTATACCGGGCAGTTGGGCTTGCTGATAGTTCAGTATATCTGTGCTGAGCAGATGCGGTGAGAGAAGAACGGTCGTTTGGAGTAGAGCGCCCACCGATGCGAGTGCCCGACTCAAGAAGCGTCCCGTTCAGCTGACTGTCAGGAGCGGAGTCGATGTCGCCCATCTGGCAGCACTGTTTCGCGCGTTCTGCCAAACGTTTTGTTACCTTTCGAACATTGTTCATCCGAACTCGAGGAACTGAGGAGTTTTTGCTTTTCGGGAGGAAGATTTTTTTGTTGCGAGTGATTTCATTTCGCACCGACTGTACACAACGGAGAATATCGCAAGCAGACTTACCGTTTCGGATTGTGGATCGCGGGAACCGTGCCCCGTTGTGGCAACATCCGACCGAGTAGTATCCCCCGCGGTGGTCGCAGGTTGTTGAATGGTTTCTCGCAACGGTGCTGTTGCGATCCGCATCACTCGACGACGACGACGAACGCGGACACGGGACACAACACACGGCGGTCGTGGCTGTCCCGTGCGAGTGCCGTGAAGCGACCACAAGGACCGCAGCCAAATGCGACCCGATTGTTCGATATGTCGAGCTAGTATTGAAATATGAACGGTGAGTGTGCGAAACGAGGGCGAACGGAGAACGGTTCAGCCACCATCGAGCGGAAGCCCGTTTCGACAGGCTTCCTTCAGAAAGGAATCGTATGACAGGCGGTGTGCGTCGATGTGTACATGCCTGTGTGTGAATGTGTGTGTGCGTGTATTGGTTACCTTTATTCCTTGGCTTCCTGCGTGAAAGCTGAGCTTCCTTTTCGAAACAACACCAAAGGATGCATTGAGTGGTTTTACGTCCCACCCATTACGCAGTGGAACAATTGTGCAAACGTGCAATTTAGTGCATCCACTGTGTCGAAGCAGTTGTGGAGATGAAAAGTTATTAAGCTTCGCCAAAAATCGGGGCATGCTAAGGTTTGTGTAAACAGCACAATTTCGCTCGCCTTTATTCGAACAAGTGTTACAATTGGAAATCTAGTACCCCTTGAATGTGTTTGTTTCCTTGGCAAAGTTTATGTTTTGGTTTAGCGCAGCATACTCGAGCACGAGAACGTGCGAAACGGTGCGCGTGTGTATGGCGGCCACGCGTGTGTCAATTGTTTTCCTGTGCCTTGGTAACTGTGCCGCTTGTTCGGCTGCTGCGGAACCGGCAGTCAATCGCGAAAATAATATCGACTCTAATTTTCTACTTTAATCTTTACCTGGTCCTCTCCATGATGACTAGATTTTGAGGCTGAATCATCATGATCCATAAGCATCGAAGTGAATTTTTGCACCCCGCAATTAAGTGAGACGAACTATGAATCTATCTACCTGTGAAAGTTGCTATTGTTCAGCGAAAAACACAACTACGAGAGTGCCTACCGAACGTATTGCACAAATTTCATTTTCAAATACACTTATCGGCACTACAGCGGTGAGCTCATTGCAGACCCGCTTCAAGATATTGTAGATTTTACCGGTTATCTTGCGTCGGAATGGTCACCGAGGGGCTCCATGCTAACTAAAAAGTGGCCGGGTTCAAGAGGCAACGAACCCGTGACCGGCAGGGTGACAGCAACGACTGTTGCCACTTAGGTCACTGAGAATCATTCACGGTTCCATTGAAAAGTTCCTTCCTGATACTAATTCTCTCTCCATTGGCTATTTTCTTTTAGTTTTTAATCGAGTACCGCCTAGTATGAATCCGCAAGAGCTCAGTGCTATGGTTTGGATGGGACCGATCGCGTCGCAGCTGGATGAAAACTTGACCAACTACTACGTCCCGCCGCCAGTGGCGACCGTCATGGAAGATATCACTCAGCAGGCGCACGCTATGGTAAGCACTGAGAGGAGCAGTACGCATTAAGCAGCCCGTGGGTACATGGCTTGTTGAAGTGGCCACCAACTTTATCACCAGTATCCTGGGCTGGTCGCTACTCGCATGCATGGTTTACTTAGCCGTTTACTCTAAAATGTTTTCTTGTTGCTGTTGGAAACCCCTTCTCATGGGCACCGTAAACGTTACTTACGAGTAGTTTACGGCCAACATAGTAGCCATACATTCAGATACACCAAAGTTCAAAGACGTCAGCGTCACTCAAACAGATCATCTAGCCAAATACCTTACACAATGATCACTCTGCCAGTTTTGCTGCAGATCTTTCGAATATTTTTGTTTGCTTTTGTTGCGTTTTTTCGGAGCTTGGCTCTGCCCCTCTCGCGCTCTAGTTTCGGTTCTCTAATTTGCAATTCTTTTTTCTTCTATGTTTCCCCGTCCCGTGTTATGCTTGTTTGGTTTTGTGTCTTTCGATTGTGTTCCGATACAAAAAAAACCGGGAATCCGCCGCTACCTGCCTTCAACGCCCACTCGATCATCATCACCACCACTCGATCATCACCATCATCATCGTTGTCGTCGTCGTCGTCATGTGCCCGTCATAACATCTTTGACCACACTACCGAATGTCGAATCGATCTGTGAAATGAATTCAACTTGTTGACCAACGCTCGATTTTAACCCGTAAACTACAAAATCCCCAATCCGATCCGACGATGCTGTGCGGCGTGATCGTTACACGCCCTCGACGATCGTCGCCAAATTCATGCAATACACAACACCCACCCACTTAAACACGACACGACATCACACTTTACTATCAAACTTTTTATTTCCGATTCATTTTTCGTTCCCGTGTGCTCCCGATTATGTGTTTCCTCCCCACCAATCTTGTCCCCAAACGTTCGATTATGATTGTTTGTTCGTCCATGTGTGTGAACGTGTTGTCGTTGTAAATCCCGATCGTCGTCGCTGGGGACACTAACTGCATGCTAACATGGACCAATGTGGAACGCTGTGAATCGGACATACGAACGGGAATCAGGACATGAATCCGGCGGCACTGAACTCGCTGATCAGTGAATACGGTGGTCACGTAACGACCATTCCCACACCGGCCGGCTTAGCGACCATTCCGAGCGGCGCCGCCGAGCACCTGGCACTGACTAATCAGGAATTGTTCAATCTCCAGCAACAGCAGCAGCAGCAGCAGCATCAACTGCTGCAACAGCAGCTGGCGCTCGGTGGTTACGGGTTTCTCGACCAAAATGGTACGCTGACGGCAGCAGCAGCGGTCGCGGCGGCTGCCGCAACCGTCGCTGGTGGACCAGCAACACTTGGCGGGCCAGGCCAGAACACGATCGGAGTCGGTGACTTGCAGCTCGTTAACGACTCCGGCCCCACCGGCAAGATAGCGGCTATGAACGGAATGAGTACGAACGACGTGGCGATCGCGGCTGGTATCGGCCCTATCACTATTGGCGATGACGATGGTGTGTGCGATACGAGCGAAGGCATGGACGGTGTGGCCGACGGTGAGCCGGGCGCACACGATCAAACGATATCGTCGTTCGATCCGTACGGTCAGATGATTGATACCAGTGGTGGTAGCGATTACCTTTCGTGCGCCACGGGGCAGGAAAATCTGCTTCACTATAAACTGATGAACGAGGCCCAGTTGCTGCAGGCCCAGGGCCACTTTCTGGACTACGATGTGTCGCACGACGATGGTTCGAACAGTAACAGCAGCAGCACCGATGGTGGCCAGAACAATAACAATCCTGACGGGAGTCCTTCCATGATGGCGGATGATGGCCTTGCGTTGGACCAGAAACCGCGGCCGCGTAGCATCCGACCGTCTCACGACGATCACGAGCCCCTGCCGCCGTACACGAGGATGTATGCGGTGCAGGCCGAGCGGTACGCGAACAAAAAAATCAAACCCGTTAGGCGGCCCGGTTTGGTCCTGAAAACACCGATCGCTTACAAGGGCGATATCGACCCGTCGGTCATACCGATCGAGCCCGACGGCATGGGTAGGTTTTTGTTGTTTTTGTTTTCATTTTTTATTTATTTCTATTTTCTTTCCCTTTACAATTACGATTCGTTTCCGTTGCGTGCCTCGTTTATGTTTCTTGTATCACGTTGAGTTTCCGCTTAACGTCATTTGTTTCTTTTGCTTCAGTTAACCCATCACCGCACCTGCTCACAAGACACATAACATTCCAATAAAATACAAGTTCAGCCGATCACAGCATAAAGGACTGATGAAGCTTAATGTTCTTGTCCGTTCTGTTAAATCTCTCTGTTAAATTTATTCACTCTCGAGTAAGCGACAAACTAAAAACCTTTTTTGTAGAACCTCTTTTATTACTACATCGTAATGTGATAGTTGAAGGTGGAGGAGGAGCTCAAAAATTATAAGTCTTTCTTTCTCCACTGTCTGTCGCGACCTGCCCGTTTCTCGTTTTTCCATCTTCTCTAAGGATACTAGATATGCGTCGTTCTAGCTATAGTTTCTATTAAGGTCCGCCAGGTGCGCTGGTGCCGGCCGCTAGGACGTACCATGATATTCATTTTTACGCAACACTCTCCTTTGAATGATCGAAAGATCTCACAAAATCGCAGTCGAAGGACGAAAGGACTGAAATCTTTGGAATATCTTAAAACCTATATCTTAAGGGTCGACGCTCTTCTGTGCCAGAAGAAGCGATTGATCAATTGCCCTTAGGACTGTTTGATATGTTATGCGGCGCGGATAGAGTTCGTTATCATTAGTCTGGTTTCACTTCACATCATTAACCGAGCATTTAACCGAGTTGCTCCCCTTTCTGGCTGCTCATTTCTTCCCCTTTTCGTCCCTCATTAACTTTCTTTACTGTGTGTGCGTGTGATAACCGCTGCCAATGCGCGATTCAATCGATCACTGACGAACTTTGTCGCTTCCTCACTTGCAGCCATCTGCGAGAAGTGCGGTGCCATCGGAGTGAAGCATTCGTTCTACACCAAGCAGCGGCGCTTCTGTAGCATGTCATGTTCCCGGTCGTTCGAGTCGCTCCGTGTGTTCAGTACACATTTGCGCCCCGGAAGCGGTAACAAAACTCCGCTGGCGGACGACGGCAATCGACCGACGGCGTCGGTGGCCCTGGGTGGCGAAGGGATCGATGACGGTATCCTGGCGGTGCCGCCCGACCAACTGATCGACGACCCGAGTGCCTCAACCGGACACGAGCTCGAGGACAGCAAGCACTCGCTCCTGCTGCAGCAACAGGCACAAGTACAAACGGTCGGTTATCGGTTCAAGATGGCTGACCACCGAGGAGCCGGAGCAGCGCCACCTGTCCTTCTGCAACCGACCCCCGGCAGTATCGTTAGCAATAGCAGCAACAGCAATAGTCACGATGGAAGCGCTAGCTTGAGCAGTGTAAATAGTAGCAACAGTGGCGCGAGGATGATGGGTACCGTCGGGGACGCGAGTACGCACGAAATAGTGCCGCAAGAAGAGATTCCCCAACTATCGAGGGGCTCCCGGCTTCCGTCACCCTGCCCGCAGGACGATCGTATCAACAGCATCCGGCGGAAACCGAACGAGTTCCACAACTCGTACGACTGGACGCAGGCGCTGATGGACGGGAAGCTCTTCGCGGCGCCCGTCACCTGTTTCCGACACGCGCCCGGTTACGATATGTGGCCGAACGTGGTGATCGGGATGAAGGTGGAGGTAGAGAACACGGACTGTGACGTGGTGCAGCAGCCGGTGCTCGGCGGCACGCCCCACAGCTTCTGGGTCGCGACGGTGCTGCGAATCTGTGGCTATAAGGCGCTGCTGCGCTACGAAGGGTTCGAAGCGAGCGATGCGTCGAAGGACTTCTGGGTGAACCTGTGCTCCGCCGAGGTACACCCGGTCGGATGGTGTGCGACGCGCGGTAAACCGCTGATACCGCCCAAAAGCATCACCAAGCCGTACCCGGACTGGAAGGAGTTTCTGGTGAAGCGGCTCTCGAATGCCCGTACCCTTCCGTCGACGTTCTACAATAAAATTAGCGACAGCTTTCGGTCACGGTTTCGCGTGGGACTGAACCTGGAGGTAGTGGACAAGAACCGAATCTCGGCGGTGAAGGTGGCTACTATCACCAAGATCGTCGGGAAGCGACTGTACGTGCGCTACTACAACAGCTCGGACGACAATGGATTCTGGTGTCACGAGGATTCGCCCCTCATCCATCCGGTTGGTTGGGCGTCGACCGTCGGACACAATCTCGACGCCCCGGTGGAGTACATGGAGCGAATGAATGGTAACGCGCGCGTCAAAACCTTGACCTCGACCTTTGGGCGACCGGCTCATGTGTTTGTTTCGTTTCTTCCCCAACAACAGCGGCCAGAGACCAAATTTTGGAACCGAACGAGGACGACGCCATGATGGATTTGTTTAAGACGAACTTTCAGTTCGAGGAGTACTGCTACGATGGCCGGCAGACGGGGTTCGAGGAAAACATGAAGCTGGAGGCCGTCGATCCGCTCAACCTGTCGTCGATCTGCGTGGCGACCGTGATGTCGGTGCTGAAGTTTGGCTACATTATGATACGCATCGATTCGTACGATCCGGACGTGAACTGTACGGACTGGTTCTGCTACCACGAAAAATCCCCGTGCATCTTTCCGGTCGGGTTCTGCGCGAAGCACAACATCACGCTCACCCCACCGAAGGGCTACGATCTGACCACCTTTACCTGGGACCAGTATCTGCTCGATACCGGCAGCAAACCGGCCACCGAAGATATTTTCCATCAGGAACCGATCCGGCAACGGTTCAAGGTACGTGGCGGTGCGTTGGCCCTGCGCGGACATGGTTTTCATTTTCGTATCCCCGTGATCTAGGTGGGAATGAAACTGGAATCGGCCGATCTGATGGATCCAAGACTGATCTGTGTGGCCACCATCTCGCGTGTGGTCGGTCGGCTGCTGAAGGTGCACTTCGATGGCTGGGACGACGAGTACGATCAGTGGCTGGACAGCGAAAGCCCCGACATCTACCCGATCGGGTGGTGCGTGTTGGTGGGCCACAAGCTCGAGGGTCCCCGCATCCTACCGAAGATACCGCTGGTGCAGAAGATTTCGCCTAAAACCACCAAGAAAGGGACCAAACGGGTCAAGAAGAAGCTGAAAACGGAACCCGCCCCGGTGCCGCCGCAGGACGATTGTAAGTTGCGTGGTGAGTTTTCTATTTTTAGTTTGGTTTGCTTGTAGTGATTGTTTTTACTTCATTTCACGATGAATTACGTATTGCCAAGTTCGTTTCGTTGATCCATGATTTTTTTCTTAAATTGTCCCTTGTATTTAATGCTTACTCCTTACTCTTCCCAACGTAGCTCAACCGGCACCAACGACACGGACAGCGCGGATCAAGAAGGAACAGGAACATTTCGAACAACAGAAGCTTCTATCAAACGCCCAGCTAGAGTATGGTTCATCTCCGTTGGCCCCATCGCATCACTTTGCGCCGGATGCCCTAAGCCATCCGCACCGCGGATTGTCCACACCGACGCAGGCAGCGGCAGCAATAGCGACACCGTCGTCACTTCGTGCGATAATCAAACACGAACCAAATCACCGCGACACATCCTCGTCCTCTTCGCTACTGAGCGGAACGAACGCTCTCGGTCCGATCTTTGACCACTCGACCGGTGGCAGCCTGGATGGCGATCGGGACGACGTGGACATGCGCACCGAGGACGAGGACGGTGAGTCGAGTTCGGCCACCGGTCTTCCGTCGACGGCTCCGTCTTCCGAGATTGCGGACAATGAGCTGGAAAAGGTTATTCCGCGGCTTATCCACCACGACATGCTGGCGGTCAACAGTAGCAGCTCGCCCGACTCGATGGCGGCGGGTGCGACCGGAGGCCACAGTAATTCGAACGGCAGCAGCAGTACGAGCGCTGGACTGCTCGGCTCGTTCGGTATTGGCGGTGGCAGCAGTCAAATCACGCCGGACAACTGGGAGGTGAAGGATGTGGCCATGTTTCTCACGATCAACGATTGCGCCGTACACACGGAGCAGTTCGTGCAGAACCGGATCGACGGCCGGCGGTTGCTGGAGCTCAGCAAGGACGACATCATCACGCTGCTCAGCCTTAAGGTGGGGCCGGCGCTCAAAATCTACGATCTCATCCAGCAGCTGAAGTGTAAGATTGATCCCGCGAAGTCGCGCCACCTTGCAAAGGGTGCCGGCAAAAAGTTTCTCTAGTAGCGGTGCCGCACGTTGTTTGGTGGGAATTCGGGGAAAGGGTCTTTATGCCACCTGCGTGTGGCCAGCCTGTCTCGAGGAGCTCGAGACTACTGTGTCTGCGCTCCTCTTGCGACGGTTGTTGCCAAGTATTGGTTTTGTTTATTCGAAGAGAATTCGAAAAGTTCTGCCATTTGTTCGAAGAAAAATCGGTACACATTGCGTTTTTTATGAATAAATTTTACGTCAGTAATAAAACACACCCAGTGCCCGGGCTTTTGCCGAACAAAGAAAGGCCCTCAAAGCTAACAAATCTAACTCACTGATGCACCAAATACATCCACAGTCTTACGAAGTTTACCTGATTAACGAAAGGGGCGAGCCAGGGGCTTCCGGCGCACAGCCATCGAACAAACGCTCCGCCAACGATGTCCGTTGTTGGCGGGGAGTGTTTCGATGCTTGGAGTCAATAGAACGAAGTAGTAGTCAAGCTAATACAGAAGACAGTGAAGCACATTCGCTTCTTGCTTTCCCTCTGGGGGAAAGGGGCTAATAGGCGGGTAAGGTCTTATTTGCTAACAGGGGCCCACTGAAGCTTCAGAAGTAATCACTCAGCTACGGAACCAATCCAAATACTTACAAATCAGACCGGTTAACAATATACGATGATCAGGGAAAAGGCGAAACCGTGTGGAGCCCAGAACGCCAAACCGTATGCAAAAGAGTCATCACACCCAGAGCAAGGCACGCTAAAGAAACTGTAAACTTCCGTTCATTCAACCTTTATTAATCCTTCTTCGTTTGACACGTAAGGAAAAAGAAGAAAGGAAGGTACCGAGTTTTCGTTGTATGGAAGTGGTAGTTGAAGGAAAGCGTTTTTTATAATGCAAACGAAACCGAACGGTTCACACTGAACAGTGTATCTTTCGAGCCATAGTTCTTACCGAAAGCAGAGTTAATGATTGAGTAGATAATACTGTACAGAGGTTGTGGTCGAGAGGTTGGCAACAAATAATTTCAATACAAAGATTTACTGTACGTTAAAATGTAATCGGAATTAATCCTAGCATACACACACACACGCAATGGGAAGAACGGTTCCGATTAGTTCCGACTACCCCACTACTTCCGACGCTGCAAATGCTGAAAGCAATGTTGACTGTCTCAGAGCGGGTGGGTGTTATAGGAGAAGCGCTCCTACGTGGGGTCTAAAAGAGCGAGGTCGGTTGGCTTGTTACGGTGCACAAAGCAAATGGGACAGCATTCAAATCTGTGCAAAGGCGCCACGCTAGATTTGTTGATTGGCGAGGCTCCAGGGTTCGGGGTTCAAGCTCCGGATTGGAGCACACGGAATCTGAAAGAATCATAGTTAATAGTGATGCACATGGATAGCTTGAGAGAAATATTATTCGGTATAGCAGTGGAGTGTCCACACGGCGGTATGGATGCGCGTTTCAAGTGAATCGTTGGGAGCATCAGAGGGAATTCAGATGAGAAACAAGGAAATGTACAGTCAAATATATTAGAGAGAACTTAAGGATATTAGGGCATCTTAGGGAGTAGCATTGGCAGACGGACATCAACGTCGCAAGTTGAGCGTGTCGGTGCGCAAGCCCCAAGCGCGAGTAAATATTTTATTAAAAAAGTACCTACTGAAGAGTTCGGTCGTCCTTCTTCTGGTTAGCTCCCGTCCGAAATGCAGCAGTTGCAATGGATTTGCAATTCTTTGCAGACTTTCCGATACTATTCCGGCCTCTAGTCGTTTTAGCGATTCGTTCTTTCACTTCAGGAATGGCAATTTAGGGGTACCATCCGATGACTGGAGCCTGGAGGATTACTACGGACCGAAATTTACAGCCAGCCCGGCCTCTGGTGGCCACGTGGTAATACTTACTTTAACCAACTTCTTGCTACTTACTATTTCATTTGTGTTTTTTCAACAGAATAGTACTGTTCTTCAAATTTTAGTTTAGACAAGAATTCTTTATTCAGTACAAAACGTAGACATTTAAAAGATCACACGATACTAACAAGTATTCTATTTCTCATTGTACTAGGTGGCTGTACCGGAATCAAACTCGCCTGAAAAGGACATTCAGCTTGGCTTTTTCTTATCTACTTGTAGGTGACTTATACCACACGACAGCTGATGATTTTGCTGCATCCTCCCGATCCCGGCGGACGATCCGAAAATCCGATTTGGCCCGACAAAACCAACTCAAAGACCGTCGCTTTTTCTTGGCGCAAGATATCGGCTTAGAGCCCTTTCCTCACGAACTCGTCTTAAAGCCCGTCTACACGCTACGATATATCGTTTCAGATCCGCTATCGCTACAATGCACACATGTCTATCCACACGCACACATGTATGGAAATTGTTCCGAAATTGATGCTCGGCACATTAGATTTTTTTGATCTGAAACGATATATCGTAGCGTGTAGACGGGTCTTTAGAGCCCTTTCCTCACGAACTCGTCTCGACACCAAACTCGCGTTCTCACGCCGCAACGAGTGTGCGCACGACGTTCGACGTTCGTTGTGTGTGTGACTAGTCGTAAAACGAAATCAGAGGTTGGAAAAAAGGCAAAGCGTCGCCCTTTTCACGCGCTGTCCTGCTCTAACGCGTTCCCGGCGAACGGACGGACGAGAGTGTGTGTGTAAAGAAGTACAGTTCCGCTTCCACTGAGCTTGTGTGTGCGTATACTACACATCCGCTGAATAAGCCGAAAAAGAATGTTTCGCGGCGCACTCGGCTCCTCCTCGGCTCGTCGGCAAAACACACGCACACACAGGCACGCCGGTTCGGGGCGATGAGCAATGGCGCTCGCTAGCGTCACCAGCTGTTTCCCGCGCACAGAAATCGACTGAAAGTCATCACATCAAGGTGTGCTGTGTGTTGCGAACGGATCGCTCTCGCGCTCTCGCGTACCCCCGGGACCGGACGCGCGTTTTGGCTCCTGTTTCATTTCGTTCCGATTTTTTTCTGCTCCGATTCTCCTTCAATCTTCGACGGTAAGCGTCGCCACGTGTGTGTGTGTCTGTTTTCGTGTCCTTTTGTTGTGTGGTGAACGTGCCGGCAACTTTGAATGCCGCGGCCGGCGCGCACTGGTTGGTGGCGCATTTGTTTTTCGGCAGAAGTGTGATAAGAGCGGCGCAATTCTGGCGCCGGAAGTGGTGGAAGTTTCATGAAAGTTCGTTCGTTCAATTTTGCGTCGTCAGCGGAGTGAAGCACCCGTCGTTCGATTGTTTTGCTTTCCAGTGGGCCGCCCAAGTGCGCAGTACGACGCCAACCAACCAGACACCGGAATACTGTAAAACCGAACCGAAACGTTAGCGGCGACGCAATAAACCGGAGAAGAACCGAACGAGCAAAAAAGCGCCAACGAACCTGAATCCCAAACATTGGCCAAACCAATCTTCATCAGCTGTGTGTGAGCGCGGCAAGCGAGTGAGTGAGCGCGAGTGAGCGTCTCCCGAGATCGCTCTTATCACGCAATCTTTCATCACGGAGCGGCCAAAAACACGATAACGCATCCGCGCACTGAGATCCATATCCGACCGACCGACCCGACTCCTCTTTGGCGGTTCCGTCGTTTGGTGACTTCAAACGACGCGTTTACCGAAAGAGCTGGAGTCACACCAAGGAGCTGTGTTTTCGATCGCCTGGCCACGCGGTCACCGATTGTGCGTGCGCCCCCGTACGTGTGTGTTTGTGTGCGTTTTTTGGTTGATTTGTTTTGGTTATTCCGAACGGCACCCGCTCGGACTGGGCAAATGCAAATATGGACTTGCCGTTATTTTTCTCCCTCTCTCGCTCTCTCCCAAGCATCGGCTACTGCTGGCAAGAGACGGATGATTGTGTTTACATGCATTACATATGTAGTGTAAGCTTTAGTATTTTGTTTTGTTTTGTCTTCCATAGATAACTAGGCAACAACGTGCGCGTGCTTGAGCACAGCAAGCAGTCGAAGTTGCAGTGTGTGCGTGCATATAGCGCGAAAAAAGGAGCCACGGAAGCTCCCCAAACAAAACGTTTGTGTCGTTCGGTGTGCATGTGTGTATGTGCGACGGTGTTCAACGCGCCTTGTGGTACTGAAAGAAGGGCAGGCGGGGTGTTTTGATTCACTGTTTTGTTTGATACACACACAACCGAAAAAAAACAACTCAATATCGAAGCGTGTCGCGTGTGAGTAGCGTGTAGTAGTGTGTGAGTTGTGTCGTAAAACAATAGTAGTTTCCCGGCGTGTGTGTGATTGTGCATTTTTGTGTGTTGTGTGCTTCTTCGAAGCTTCACGGCTCCACTCTCGCAGCACACTGCGATCCATCCGCCGCGACGTGTTCCCGCCCGTGTGTGTGCGTGTTTCCTTTATGTCTAACACTGTAAGTGGCGTGTGGTTTGTGGATAATGTCGCCGGTGGAAGTGTGGAGCAATAGTGAAGACGAATCTCCCGAGCACGACAGCGGTAGCAACGAGCACCAGCACCAGCTAGGGCTACAGGAGCAGCAGCAGTTTCGCCAATCGCGGCGTCTGCAGATGGACACGATGCAGGACATCATCTGCGACGACACGGATAGGTGAGTGGTGGTGGTGGGGTGATTCGTCTTATTTTTGCCTTTGCCCCTTCTTCGACAGAGATGTTTGGCGCGGCGCGTCTCGAGGACGAAGCTTCGCAGACATACTGTCAAAAATCGATAAACGCCCTGAAGCGACACGGTGTGTGTGTGTGTGTGGAGCGTGGTCAACCGCACTCCCCTAAGAAAAAGGATAACAACGAGTGCTGGGTGAGCGCGAGCTGCAGCCCTCCACAAGAGTTTGGAAGTTTTCCTCTGGCCAAAAAGGATTCCGGCAAAAAAAGGAAACATTTGGGACGGGAATAGAGTGAAAAACACACCCAGTGTCTTGAAGAATCGAAGACGGCTCGCCAAGATGCGCGCGTTGCTTTGATACATTTCTTACCTCACACGGTCTCTCTTTCTTCCCTGCCACACGGCAGAAGTCGAGAGAAGGCAGGACGATCAACAAAGCAGACCCTTGCCGGGATGAACCAACCGTGTGTGTGTGTGTGGACCACCTTCTTGAGTCTCTCTCCCAGCTGTACGCCGCTTTATGCTTGCTGCTGGAACGCCTTGCCTTCGTTTCCATAGTAGCAGCGAAAGGACGCTACATCGAAGTGTGCGTGGAACGAAGCGCGCCACAGCCACTGTGTGTGTCCACCGGAGGTTGCTTTGTTTTCGGTGCCACTCCCGAGTGGAAATTATAATCAAAAATTTGCACATTTATTTCCCGTAGGTCCAACCACCATCGCTAGAATTGTATCCTTGGGTTGTAAACCTTGAAGAGACAACGGCAGCCGCGCGCCAGTTTCTGCTGGGATGCTTCCCGGGTGTGTTGTCGGAAGCGCGTAGAAAAGGGGAGCTACACAGAACATAAAAGCATAAGAGAAAAGAACGCGCTGCGTCGTCGTCGTCGAGCGAGAAGGAACACGAACGGAAGCGAGAAGGAGCGAACGAGTGTTCCGGGAGGAGGAATGCGCGTAAAGTAGAATCACACTTGTGTGTGTGCGTGCGTGTGTGCACCACCCCGCGTGCGCATACTCCGATGCGTCTGGCTTCTTCGTGGTTGCGTCGCGTTTCCTTCATTCCACGGTGCGTCGGTGGCGGCGTTCCTTTTTTTTCTCTACCCATCCCCTGTTCTGCCTTGTTTTGGGCGTCTCTGTTTCGTTCCCGCACGCCACCCGCCGTCTTATGCTTTATGTGCGTACGCAGCAAAAAGATAGCCTCCTTAAATGAGGCTATATAAAAGAGTCGCTGCGTGCATTCGTTCTTCACCACACACACACACACACACACACACACACACACACATACACGTTGCGTTGCATGCAAACGGTGACGAGGAGTTGATTTCCCCTTTTCCCTCTTCTCTGGAGAGCGAGAGTTTTGTACGCTTCGGTACGGGTCCGATCCGACGGGCGTCACAACATTATTATCCTGTTGGTCCGCCTCGGGAAGGGAGATGGGTGGAAGGCGGGTGAAGCTCTCGGCAGCCCACTGTACTTGTGTGTGTGTTCAAACGTTTGAACATAGTTTGGGCGCGCTCGACGAAGCGCACAGAATGTCCTGGGCAATGCTCTCTATGCCTTTGCAATGTAGCGTCGGTTGCTATGCGTCTGTGTGTGTGCGTCGACTCACAGAGCCAAAGGGAGTTTAGCTGCTCGGGTGTGTGCGTGACGCGTTCGCACACATCGAAGCACACCGAGAGGGACTCCTGGCGCGACGAGTAATCAGATGGTTAACAACCATATGTTTATGTAATGTGCTTTTCCACCTTCACCGGCGCGTCCTCTCCCCCTACAGGCGGTGCAGAGAACTATCCAGCACCCAACAACACCGAAAAAAGGGAAATCATATGCTACGTTATGCTGCGCTTCTCGAATAGAGCCCGCGCGCCATCTTGTGAACAAACGAAAATCAACTCCACGCCACCTATGAGAAGGTGCTCTGGTTTTGTCCCTTTAAATAGCCTCCCTCGATGGCGCTATTATTATTTTCATTGCGCCATGCTGCTGATATGGGCACCCTCTATCAGCTGCCTGCCTGAGCGCGTGTGTGTGCGTACGGAGGTGTTTGCTGCCCTCCTGTGCCAGGATGCCAGATTTTGGCGCACGCGTTCCCCTTATCATCGTCCGCTCTCTCGCTCTCACACACATAGCGTGCCGCGTCAACACACATATTGAGTATTGCATAACCCCCGGCTCGGCCGTAGCCTACTAGTAGAGCATGGAACCGTCGCCGTCGCGCCATCTCTGATTGAAAACGGACTGGGGGGATATTACGGGGATCAGCAACACCCAGCCACGCTTGAGGATAAGAGGCTCGATGGGCGGTGGTGGGATAGGAGGAGGACCCCCTTACACCTCTTTTGCCTGCGTGGCCACTTGACACCTTTCCGTCTCGCTCGCACGCACGCTCACGAACACACGCACAGCGGCTGACGCACCAACAGCTGGCTGGCTGGCTGGCCGTCTGTGTTGTGTTGTTGCCGATTTTTTTGTTTTTTTTTTCGGTTCGTGTTCTGTCGGTTAGCAGCGCGCGCCTTTGTGCAATGATATGCCCCCTCTCACCCTGCGCGCGTCCCATGGCGCACTGGGGGCGGCGGGGCGTTGTTTTGGTAACGAAATTACGCAGTAATTTTGAGTAACATTTCCCTCCATTCCATTGGGGCGCATTCTTTCGATGGTGGCGACGGCGGCGGCGGCCGCGGAAAGAATGTTGCTTAACGGGGCGTTTGTTTATGATGTGTTGTGTGGAGCGCCTGTTTTTGTTGTTGCGAGCGAAAATGTATGCAAAAATGGGTTCCGAAGAACGCGAAAACGCGACGATCGACCGATCAACACGAAAGAGGGCGAACTAAGGCGCGCTAAGGCCTGATAACCTATGGACAATCGAACGCGACGCAACAGCAACAGCGATTTGTGACAGTCAGCTGTTGTTGTTGTTGACGGGATGGCAAGGGGCACCCGTGTGTGTGTGTGTGTCACGGACTTCAAAACAACGGAATAAACCACCGAAACTCACAACTCAGAGTCAGCTGTGGAGCGATCCGGGGGGGTTTGCCTCTAATTTATGCTTCCCGAGTGGCGGCGGAGATATTTTGGGACGACCAGCGTGTTTGGTTTGTTTTGGGTTTGGTCCGGTCGTCGATCGTTCTCTTATTTCCCTAAGGTTCTCAACAACAACAGCGAAAAGGGTTCGCTTCCCGTCCCGGGCATAATGTTAATATGTTTACATTACTCACCAACTTGAAAACTTGATCGTAGCGTAAAACAGTGAAGGACTTCGCCCCTCTTTCTGTGTGTGTATGGACGATATGTTCACCTGTTCTTCGCGGCTCCGGCTCATGCTCTCCGCCGCCGTTCCGGATGCTAACTTTTATCGCGCGTTTTATGCTTGCTTCCCGTCGTGGGGTGGTGTGTGGTGCATTTGGTTGTTTGCTTTTCTCCCCTCTCCGCTTGCTAGCCGGTCGTTCGTTCGTTCGTTCGAGTTTCAAGATCATTAAATTGCAACCCGCACGGGACCCTCGCACGCACACACCGGCACAGGCAGATGGACAGATGGAGGACGCGACCCTCCCGGTTGGTTGTTTCACTTTCTCGCGACCGAGGGCCGCGCCATGCTTTTATGTTCATTCTAATGCAATTATGCATTCCCTTTTAAAGGCGGGTTTCTTCTCCCTCTTTCTCTCTCTCTTCGCGGTGCTGTTCTCTCTTGGTAGGGAGAGACCGGCCAAGAAGCGAAGCAAGAAGGGTAGCATCGTGGCGGACCCTTTTACGGATCGAAGGTTCACTTCGGTGAAGCCGCTTCTGGTCATTAGCTGGCCACCACCGAAATTTTCCGGATAAATTCAATTATTCTTTATTTTATTTAATAAAGTAATAAAGCAATAAATAACACTCCACTTTGGCCGTTAGGAAGGATAGAGGGATAGACGGGTTTACACCTGCCGCTTGGCCTCGTGGCCGTGAGTTGGCCGGAGGGGGATCTTCTATAGTGTCATTACAAAAAAGTCGATCCGTTCTGTGGTCGGTTTTTCTTCTTTCTCCTTAGTTCGAATACAATGTTTCCGGTTGTCTGTGTGCGCTAGTGACACGTGGGCTCACCGCGGCGGCGGCGGCGGCGGCTCCCAACGAGAATGAGGTTTATTTTGTCAGCTGTTTTTAACGCGCCACGATGGGGCCTCTGGTGGTGGCGGTCTTTCCCCGCTCTCCGAAGGACTGTGAAGTTTGGAGTTTGTGTGTCACCTCTTGCGCTGTGTTCTTTTTTTGTCAGCACAACAAAAACAGCTGCACCCTGTCGCAAGCCACCATTTTTTTTGGGGCCGGCCTCCCCTCCGCCACGTGGTACTTTCGGGAGTGAATTCCTGCCGGAAGAACGGAAACGCGTAACTCCCCACAGTCTGGGGTGAAGTCTTCAATAATATTGGTTTGTTGCCGCGATGATGGGCGGAAAATAAATACATTCAACCCTCTGCTCGGGTAACGAGAGGGGGTGGTGGGGTGGCCGACCCGACGACGAGCATAGGAAAAAGTTGAGGGATTTTTCTCGAATCTCCCTCGGTCCGCTCCTCTGGAACGATTGTTTTCATATCGCATCAGCGTCAGTACAATGAAAATTGTGATAACACAGAATAAGTCAGAATAAAGCACAAAAATCCCTGGACACAATCCCCTGCTTATCGGCGGTGCTGCGCGGAATGGGATTTTAGTTAGGGGCTATCGAGATATTTCAACCCGGACACTGACGAGGTTTGTAGACGTTTTCCAAGATTTTAGACTCAACGTTCGGTGTCATAATAATTGATTTTATTATTTTTAGAAACTACAATAATCGAATTTAATTCAACTTTCAACTCGGACCACTATGCCAAAGACATTGCCTCGCCCCGAGTGACTCTGACTCTGATTGCCGGCCACCACCGGCCCGAAGGCGTTGGGAAGAAACCGCGGAACTAATTGCGCCGAACAGCTGAGACCTCGTAGCTCCCGTGCCGGGGAGACGGCAGCCGGGAAGCGCGGGTTGGTTTTACAACTCTCGGCCACCCTGGGGAAGCTGATTGATGGATTGTTGTGCCCCGCTGACGCCGCCGCCGTCCGAGTGTTGCCGGGTCGTAATCAGATGGGAGTTCTCATTATCGTGAGTCAGAGATTGGCTCTCTCTCTCTCTTGCGCACGCACGCACGCCGTCGCTTGATCCGCCGCTCAGCTGGTCTCGGGCCGCTCCCCGAGAGGGACGCGTAATTGCTGCTCCTGCTGTGCTGGTGGCTAAAAATAGTCAATCTTCATTCAACAATGTGTACAACGGGCGCTACGTCCGCCAAGCCGTGTAATGCTGAGGGCCAAGCGATGTGACTCTGGAAGTCCCTTGCTCGCTCTCTCTCTGGCCGACACACTTGTCACCCAAACACTATCCCGTTGCCACTAAGACGCCTTAAGCCGCCCCGTGGCAGCTAGTGAGAGTGTAACGCGCGCGTTTTTTCACTCTTCATTCACCACCACCGTCGCCGCCGTCGCCACCCTTATCGCAAGTCCTTATCAAAACGTGCCGTAGTAATACTCCCTTATCAGGGTGCGGTACTGACTCTTGACGATGGCGGCCGCCTACCCGGGAACGTCGCGCCGAGTAAGGCGATCGATCTGGGTTCGTTTCTATTTGCCTAATGATAATCCCGTTTCCGGTTTTGTAGCTACCGGCGGCCCCCTCTCGCTCTCATCTGGCATCTTTTTTGCACTTCCGAGTCACCCGGCTTGAACCGGTTCCTACGGTTCCGGACGTTGGCGGTGCATTCCGGTTCGAAAAAGGATGATCCAAGCAAGGAAAGGAAGGCACTCGTAAAATGTGTGGCGACACTTCGGTGCGCCATTCGAGGGCCCGCTATCGGTTCCAATCGCAATCCGGTGTTTGTTTAAAGAATGCGATAACAAATTGCGTCAGGTTCGCGCGCACACGGGCACCACGGCTACAATGTGGCGCAACACACGCCCAGCCGAAGCAATAGGAAAACGTAAACAAACAACCAAACACTCACACACAGATAGGCGTGGGTAAAAATCGATCAATAATTATATACTGCGCTGCACCGGAGCTGCTTCGCTCCGAACGGCCGTTTGAAGCTGGTCACGACACAGCAGGGTCCGTGTTGGGTGGGTGAGCTCCTCCACAAAACAGGCTCCCAGTCGAGTGTGTTGCCCATCGTCACCGATGCTGTGTTTTGAGGGTCACCACAAACACTCAAGGCAACGACACACCGGCACCGCACCGGCGGCAGTGTTATGAATGGGGATCGCCTTTTTATTCCTCCGTGGCGTCGTCGTCGCCGTCGTCATAAACATGCTAATGTTGGCAGAGAGAGAGCGAGAGCGCGTGAAAGGGACCTCGCCCGGTTTATGAATCGATGATTTGGTTGGCCTTTCTTTTATCGTCAAGCCATCAATCCGGCATCGACAATTCATCGTAATTACGGGACGAGTTTCCGAACGGATCGGTTCACATCCGGGGGCTCCCGAGGGGGCTCCACATTCCACATATTAGGATGTAACGGTAACGGAAGAAAGAATACGCGGTGTGGAGCTCGGAAGTCACGGACGCGCAGGTGGAGCACTGTTGTGGCCTCCGTAATTTTCGTTTCGTTATTAATGAATGAAAGCGTCCTCTTCCTGCCCCGCGGGCCATTGACGGGCGCGCGCGCTCGCGATCTTCTAAACAATTTTTGGGCCTCTTTGGTAGTCATGGACGAAAAATGGACAGCAAACGATGCGAGAAAAACAAAACACGTAAATAAAACTGCACACCAACAATGGTGGGGTGCTCCGAACCGAGGGACTGTTGTTTGGGTGTGTGCGAAAAGTGCATCGTCGTCATTGTTGGGTCTCTCTCACACGCATCCGCGCCATGTGTTCACTACGCAGAGTGCAATTGTGTAAACATACGCTGCAATTGTTTTCTCTCTTTCTCGCTCTTGCACCGATGCACTCCGTGTCCGTCTGTCCCTGTGTGTGTGTGTGTGTATTCGACGCCCGGGGACTGCAACAACAACAACAAACGATTTACGTGTGGCGACCTTCGCGGCGGCGGGCTGGAGGGGTGTCCGCGCAGGTATCCGCGGGCGCTATTATTATTGACAACATCGCGTATCGTGTGGCCACCTGTGCCGCCCCGTCCCGCCCCCGCGTCCGCCCCAGCGTGCCTGATTGGCCTCTCGACCCGCGCTGATGATGATTGCGCACAACCTCACGCTCATGATGATGCACGTCGATGACGATATCGGATACTTGGCGCCATGTAGCATTCTTTTCCCATGCAACTCGGTTCGTCCCGCGTGTGATTCCCGCCCCCCTACGGCCCCCACGGTAATTAGCTGAATATGCAAAAAATGCGATGCGAGATTTGTTGTGGCAAAACGCCGCCGTGGCGGAGGCTGTCGAGAGGAGTTGTGTCGGGTGCCGAGGGACCGGTAAGTGATGTTTAGCCCGCAGCAGCAGCAGCAGTAGCAGCCATCTCCCGCTGCCAAACAATAACAATTTAGGCGTTGATTTGTGACTCTCTTGATTAATGATCGCCGGAAGTGGTGGCGCCTAAGCCCGAATTGAAAATGCGGAAAGTTTACAAATAAACCTTGAGCGGCCCGCGGGCGCCCGCCCGTCTCTGATGCAATGTCTCAGTGGACACACAGGGATGGTTTCATTATTTTCAGCCTTTTTGTGCCTTTCCCAGTTGATTCTAGCTATTGAGAGGTGTGTTTTCTACGGCATAATCAGCGGGTTCGCTTTGCAATCGCTAAGGTTAACCTTCTCTAGTTTCTACTTCACTTGCTGCACGCTACGGTCACTCCTCTAGTCGTTAGGCCCCCTTTCTGCCGCGGGCTCGGAATGATATCTTTCTTTAAATAGGCGCATGAGGCGAATGAAGTCATTAATTAAAATTGCATTTGTCCCTCGCGGGGTCCCTCTCGGCAAACATACATATATCAATCATGCACCGCCCCCGCCGAGCCCTACTCGGCGGCCGGATGGGCTTCTTATGATCGGTTCCGGCTCTGCCCACCCGCTCAAAGGCGGTGCTTATCGATCGATGCGACCCTCTCGTCGTCGGGGTGCTCAGGCTTCAATTGTTGGTCCAAGTGCACATTGTGCAACTGCACACAGCCCGCTTCGCTAATGGGAAACGCTTACACACGTGTCCCCGCGTGCCTTTCTCTCGTGCTCTCTCCTCCGCGCTTCTGTTGGGGTGGCACACCGGCGGTTGAATGTATCGGACCAAGGAGGTCGGGTGCCTTCGAGGCGTTACATTGTATGGCACTGGTCAACAATTAATTTGCATCGAATTAGTAGCCGCACCTTGACATTCCTTTACGGGTTTTTTCTTCATTTTTTGCGTCCATTTAATTTACTTGTTTATTGATTCTTCCGTTCGTAGATATAGAACATCGGGGTCTTCAAAGTTGCGTAGCCTACTTAATGAACAGACGGCGAAAAGCGAAGTTGCCTGCCCCGGGGGAAGTGAGCGACAATGAGATTTCCCTCACGGCATGAGAAAATCCAACTCACTACTGCGCTCGCTCACTACTAGGCTGTTCAATGAGTTCGATTTTCCAATACGATATCCTGTTTTTTTCTACGATTACAGGTATTGTATCTGTTTTTGGGCGTCTTTAACATGGATCGTCTTAAAGGCTTGTACGACCACGTTTAAATTCAGAAACGCACCTTTTGACTGTATTAATTGAAGGCGAAGAGTCCTTATACACTTTCAACATTCGTTCAAAAATTTTCTTTGCTTTTAAACGTTCTAAACATAAAAATTCTTTCACTGAACGATACTTGATTTTTGCCGTTTTAAAAAATAGTATGACATGTCGATACTAAATGGCTTATTAACAAAACATGGAGAGAGAGATTGAAATGGAACTTCACATACGTTCATATGAAGAGTGTACCAATATAACAAAACAAATTGGGCAGCGTCCTACGTTATCGGAGGTTGAGATTGAGATTCGAACAGATTGAGGATCGACTTCTCTGGTCCATGGCACTTCGGCTAGCGTTGGTTCCAACAGTCCGGTCAGCCAGTGTAGGGTCGATTCGTCTCTCGATGACGCCCGAATGCTCTAATGGACGCGCCAGTTGTCGGTCCGCGGCCATTGGTGGACTGTTGTTGTTGTTGTGCTATTGTTATCGATTTAGGCCGCTACCTTCCTCCGGTGGCTTCGGTGTTTGGTGGAGTGGAGCCGTGGGGCGGTTTTTGCGAGTGAGACACGAAAGACACCGCGGCCGCCGCCACACGCTAACGACAACGTCCGCCGCGCGCGCCAATTGGCCAATTTACCCTGTCAATCTGGCCGTTGAGCATTCTTCGTCCTTTTCCGATCGACATTCTCGGAGGCATCGCCGCAAAACGCGTCCCCCGCGGGAACACCACCGACCGCGCGCGACAACCTGTGCCCGGGTCTGTGTGTGTGTGTGTGTGTGCCACACACATGCCAGCGACATACGGGGCGCGCACCGCGAGGTGACCCCCCTCGTGTGTGTGTAGTATTTACTCCACTTTTTTGCGCATTTGCAGCGCAGTGCGGGGCGCACTCAGAACTCACGGCGGCGGTGTGTGTGCTGCGTGTGTGTATGAAAAAAAAAAACAAAAAAAAACCATACAACCGTCGCGAGGGGTTGCCTCAGCGCAGCAGCAGCGCCACCCCTTTTAGCGCCACGGCCCCAGAGGGGAGGACGCAGGCCAGAGCGCGCGCGCGCGCGGCAGTCATCGATATTGATTTTTGCCGCCGTCGATGACTGCTGCCTGGGACGGTGCGGTGCAGGGAGAGCATGGCGGTGGCAGGGACCGCCCACCGCCGCCGCCCCCCCCCCCACCCTTTCACATGCGCACCGTGGCGTTCTGGGTAACGGTCGGGTGAAGCACTACAGAGACACACACACACGAACACACAGGACCACCGTCCTCCGCCGGCTGTCCTCGTCCCGTCATCGTCGTGGTCGTCGTCGTTGTTGTTGGTTGCAATCACATGTTTTGCCGCTTTGCGGATGACTGTACACTTCACGTGGCTCATGGGGAACGGATTGTCGTCATCAAAGGGAGCGGAGGGAGTGCGACGAGGGTTGCAGTAGTAGACGCGCGCCATATGGCAGGTGAAGTTGTATGGGAGTTCCCGTCCGTCCGTCCGAACGGGGAGAATTGGCGTCTCTCGCCGCCATCGGACGACGACGACAGCTCATCTCAACTGCGTCGCGCTTCGCGTTTTGCGTTCCGGTTTCGCAAGCATTTCCTGTACAGATTTCGGAGAAAATTCTTGTTCTTTTTTCCAACCGTTGTTTGGGATCGTTTGCCCCTAAGTTGGGCTAAGAAATCGAACTGGAACTTGTTTTTCTACACATTCCTGAGTGTAGGTTTCTGATTCAAAACGGAAACAGAAAGGTCGGCCATCGGACAGAGCTCGCAATTGGGCAAGGAAAATGATTCACTTTGTCCGAAGTGTTGCTAAGAAAATTGTAAAATGGACGGAACGCAGTTAAAATGAAGAGGAAAGAAATAAAACCAAATATTGTGAAGGTTATTAAAATAGAGATAACAATTATTTGCCTAACAGCATAATGAATGAATAAATTAAATTGTAAATAGAACTTTAAGAAAATCGTATAACAATTAAATCTACTTTCTGGATTTGTTTTTAAATTATGATGTTTGTTTCAAAGTCGTCTCAAAATGATCAGACTTTTGTCAAAGCTTTTGACTCCTGGCCAATCGTTTGGACACCATCAATCAACCTTCATCGACGTAAGAATAATTGAAAATAAACAATAAACAACAATAAACAAAAATAGTTATTAATATCGAAGTACATGATTTGCATCAAAATTGATCGAAATACCTGATCAAATACTAAAATAACGCTCGTTGTTAATAGAGATAAAAAGCGAGTTAGCAAGACCGTTTTTTTGTGGCCAAACTCACCCAAGTACGACTCTGGGGTTGCTTCGCTCGTGCGTTACCGGTGGCGCACTGCCCAGGAGTTCTCCTCGGGAGGGGTTGGGCCGATATTTAGGAAACCCGAATCATCTGACTACGCCCCAAACGCGTTCCCTCGTTCGGTGTTGAGTAACTCCTTGCGATAAGCGATCCGTTCCGATAAAGCTCTGGGGTGTGTGCGCTCGAGATAAGCAACGGCGGCGGGAACATCGTTCATCACACCCCCCGCAGGGAAGGGCCTTCACTACCTTCTTGGGCTGACCTGTGTGTGTGTGCGCGCATTCCGAAGAATTCGTGATTTGCGCCTCACGTTGACGGATCGAAGCGGGATTTTATCGTGCTCTTGTCACATTCGCCTCCTCTCCCTTGACTGTTGTGCCTTGTGCCACCGACACTGACGAAGATGTGCTTTCGGAGCACGTGCTCGGAACATGTGTTCTGCTGCTGCTGGTGACGCGGTCGGGGCTGTTTGCTGCGAGCTTTCATTTAAACCCCTCCGAAAGATGATGACGCGCGCGCCGCACCGCACCGAGAAGCTCTCGTCCTTCAGTGGCAGCGGGTGGCATGCGGCAATCATCGCCAGTTGGCAACAGTGCCACTGGTTGTCACACATGAGGCCACCATTTGGTTCACACTCACTCAGAACGTAGTTTTTCCCGGAAAATCGATAAACTGTAGCACCAAACACACCAAAACAGAACAACACTTAAAACGGAAAACTCCCCCGGGTGGGAAGGTGGAACCTTCAAAATGCCGGCACTCGCGTGAATGTTATTAATAACACACACACACACGTGCGGGCGGGCGGGGTAGGGGGGAAGTGGAACTCCAGACGGTCCACGGGGAAGAAAAAGGTCGCGTAGTCGCGGTGAATAATGTATTCCGTGGCGTAGCTGGACCCTGCGCTGCGCCGGGCTCGGCTAGTGTCGAGGCCAGTCGATGTTTGACCTTTCAGGTGGACGTCCCCACCGATCGCCGCCCCGAGGGGAGGGTCGCCATCACCCCCCCGCGGTGAATCGTGTCGCGACATCGCACCGCGAACCGCGCTCCTGTATGTCGTCGTCGTCGTTGTCGGCTGACCGCTCGCCAGCTGCGTCGCCGGCGTTGTGTTGGAACAGCTGAGCGGTGGCGTGGCCGGGCTGCAATGTCACAGCAGTCTCTGTTTTAGTTTGTTCTTTTCTGCTGCTGGGCGACCGCTACACTGGCAGGGAGAGCTGTTGTTAGGTGGCACTTATCTGTCGGACGGAAGGAAGGAAGGAAGGAACCGACGGCGCGTTGCGTGTGGCTATCGATCATTTGTTTTGATTAAAGTCTAAATCGAATCTTCTGGGCCTTTTTTTGGTTCGGATTTTATTCACTTTCATCGAAATCGGATCGTTATCGTTTGCTGTTCAAATTGTTAGATTTTATTTATATTTTTAGGGTACCTTCTTATTTTTTGTGAAGCAGTTTTGTTGTTTGATTTAATGTACTGCTCTGCGTGTGTTTTGTCTTTTTGTTTTATTCGTTTTGTTTGCTTAATTGTTTACACATCTTTTCTTGTGATGTTTTCTATTTCTTTTACGTTGTTTTGTTTTTACATTTATTTCACTTCTCTTATACTTTTGCTACCTTTTATTACAACTCCCGCTCTTTCGCTCTTTTTATTCATTCTTTTCCAACATACCTCAGCGTTTGATCTTCACCGCCTGACCTGACGGTGAAAGTTGTTTGAAAATAGGTGTTATTTTACAAAAACAGAACAAACAGAACAGTTGAGGCCGAAGTTCATGTGCCACCGCCGCCGCAAACCACCACTGGCCGGTAGTGGCCGCCGGCCCACGGCGGAGTGTCGGTGAAAACCGGGGAAAACAAAACAAACAAACCCACACACTCTCTCAAGCGGCTTGCGTGCGTGCGTTTTGCGTGCAGCCAGCCAGCGCCTTTTGCCCGCGAAGTCCGCGAAATTCGAGCACCTTGGAGAGAGCAGCGGTTTTGAGGATCTATTTTTAAAATTTCGCACAACCGGCGCGTTTGGCTTCGGCGCCGCGCTATGGCCGTGCCCCCTACGCCGCGTACCTAACCCTCCCCCGTCAGTGGCTTCGATTCGGGCCAAATTTCCCTTTCGTTTCGGCACCCGGGGCCACATTATTGGCGCATGATATGATAGGCCGTTGGCGGCCACCGATGGGGGGTCCTTTTTTTGGGCGGGAGGGGCAGGCAACGTGGTTGGTGTTGAATAAATTTATATCTTTCGCGCTGCTGCAGCATGTTTCGGCTGCCCTGTTTTTTTAACTGTCCTCCTCCGTCGGGCGCGATGATTCTCTCGTCGACACACGGACAGGGGCTTATTTTTAGATTCGCAAAATCGCGCATAAAAATCGCGGGAACATTAATTAGCGTGGGACAAGAAAAGGTCCGGGCGTGCGGTGTTAGAAAAGACCTCCTGATGCCAGGACCACCGAGCATAAGCAGAGTATTTCGCACAGTCAAAAAGTTAAAAGTTATCATCGTGGTGGCGCACACGGCACGGCGGCGCCGGTCTGCGACGTGGGCCCCGAATGGCTATTTTTATTGAAATTCGGCCACTCCTCGGCGGTACCTCGGTCGGCTTCGATCGGCGCTGCTGACGTGACCCCCCCCGGGCGCGGTTGGTTGCACTTATTCGCTCACTCTCTCGCACGCTATGTGCCTCGAGCCATTATGCAGTCCCGCTAGCCCCGAGGGTCAGAAATCGTCAAAATTAATTCTCTGAACCGGCCACCGTTCTGAATGCACCAGAACGGCGGCGGCGGCGCCCCGTTTGCAGTCGAGTGGAAGATGAATTGGCGCGACATGTTGGGTGGGACCCCGACGGGGGGCGGTGCTGTCGCTGCGGCTTTTATGACCGCATTTCGCGTAAAATCTCGCCACTGCGCGCCGCATAATTCAATTTCGTGCTTCACCGGTCCGGTGCCCCCGGACGGCGGCGGAGGTGCATATTACTCCGTGGTCCGTCGTCGTCGTCCGTACATCATCAGCCCGAAACCACTTGGCGGCGGCCGGAGTGTAGTGCGCCAAAAGGTGTGGCGCCATGTCGCGCTTCCTGTCCGTCCGTGTGTGTGTGGGGGGGAGGGATGATGGATGCAGCTGTTGCGGCACACACTCGCGGCACATATTGCTGTGGCAGTCCATCGCCGCCACCATGCCGGGCGGTGGTACCGGGCGAGGTGGTTGGCGCGAAGCTAAATTAAATTAGGACTAATTCGCAGCTCATTTTTTGTCGGACTTCTTCCTGGTCCTGCTGCCCTGTCCTGCTGTCCGCTTGCAACGCCTGGACGCCGCCAACGCCACGGCAGGAGCCGTGAAATCGATTCCCCGTCTGCTGTGGGCTGGCGTCTGCTGTTGGAGTATTATGCGAACACACTGCGTGAATGTGGGTTCAATTTTTGTAATGATTTAATAACCGAACACCACTCATAAAGCGAGCTTTAGCTTAATTGAAAGTCCTGTTTCGATTCCCAAGGGAACGGTTTTTGGTTGGAAAATCAGTGCTTTTAATTCTTTCGGTGTTTGCAAGAGAAAGTGGAGTCTGTTTTGGATAGTTTTAAGATTTTAAGATACATTTATGACGACAAGAAGTTGTCAAAAACATCAAAAAACTGTTCTCTCTAGTCGATTCATTGCCATAAAAATTATGAACACTGTTTGATTCAATTCGAATTGTTTCTATGGTCTAATTCGTATAGTCCTAATGTTAAAACCATTTATTTGCTTAATTATTTATTGATTCAACAATTCGTTGGATCTTTTTAAAATTAAAAGTACATTTTTTAAACCAAATTTGCCATTCTGCAAATGCATCCTTATTGTTGTTAAAACGTGTCCTTATGATGGTCATCGTTGAAAGCACTTCCGAAACGTTCTTTTAAAAACTCTGTGCTTCGAATGACTCTGCTCGAGCGAGCCGAGCGTTGGTCAATGGCGGCGCCCCAAGGAGCACGTGGTTCCGGTCATCTGTTCCGTCCGTCTGAGCTGCATGGCGCCTTTCACTAATCGCCAACGAGAGTGTGAGTCACGCGCGTGACTGTCACTTTTCTCGTGACTTCACTCGCGGACCAAACAGGGCCAGGACCGGTCAGCCAACGCATCCGGTCCGGCGAAGATGCTTTTTGGTCCGCCGCCAATATGGACACGGCGCGGCGGCGACGACTATTACAGTGCGTATCAGAAAAAAGCACCTCGTATCTTTGACTCTTCTCCCCGAACTCCTGGCCTTGCGACCGCTGGAGTTGCTGTTTGATTGCTCTCGGAAAAATAATTCAAATTAAACGGTGCAGAACATTCTTAACCCGGCGACGGCGACGTCACGCCGCGTGGAGCGTGGAACGTGTCACCGAGTGTAAGCTCCAACCACCTGCTGTCGCGCCCGGTCTTTCCCGGTCTTCACCCCCGGGAGGGGCCGGTACAGCACGGCGTGGCCTACGCAAACGCCAATTTTAAAAATTTGCCGACCGCGTGGGGAGGAAGCAGCACGGCGACGGCGGTTCTCTGGTCTGGTTGTACGACAATTATTTTTCAGTCTGGCACTGGGCCATATTTCCTGCGCCCACCACCGACACTTGGCGGATTCGTCGGCGATTTTTTTGTCTGTTTCCGTGCGCTGAGACGGAAATGGACACCGTGTGTCGCGGCGCTAGAGAGCACTTGACGCAAGTGGATCATCGACTTGTCGCGAGTCGCCACCCGAGTGCGGCCGGATCCCGGCTATGAGCTCATCGTGTTCGGATCGGAAGCGAATCAGCCGGTGGTAGGCGTGTGTGTCTCGTCAGCTGACGGCGGCGGCGACGGCTGTTGTGGGTTGCTTTTTGCTTCGCCTCCCTTTCGCGCGGATGACTATGCTACCATTTTTGTAGATTTTGTTTTCGTTCTGTGTGACGCTCTGGTCGGCGCGCTGGTGGATGCAACTTTCGCTCTCCTTGTGTAATTCTTGTGTAATTTTTCTTCCATTCCAAATCAAAACCAAAAAAGTATCATTGACATCATCAACAAAGTGTACAAATGGATTTAGTTTGCATAAAACAAAGAGCAAAAGCAGTACAATCAAATGCAGAAAGGAAAAAGAAAGCAAAAGTATCAAAGAAAAGTGATAAAGAAAAAAATTCTCCAAGTAGAATGAAAAAACGAGCGCCTTAGTACTGGAAAAGTAATAAACTAGAACAAAAAATTATGCATCATTGAAACATAAATCAATAAGGAGTAGAAATAGAGTTAGTTTGAGTAAAATATAAAACAAAAATAGTACAATCAGATGTAGAAAGGAGAAAGAAAGGAGAAGTATTAAAGAAGAGTGATAAAGAAATAAGTACATGAAGTAGAATGGAAAAAAGGAGGCAAACTACTAAAAATGGAATAAAGTAGAACAAAGCAATAATGAAGTCAAGTAGTAGAAATAGCGCAAAGTAGAGTGGAGATGTTGGGAATTACATGATTTCTAATGTACCGAAACATCGTTGGCTACTTTTTGATAGGAGAAAGAGAGATCTTTCCAGACGTCTGACCCTCGTGACCGTTCGTGGACTGTTTTTTTTTCTTTCCCGTCCCATCTCAACCGGAATTCGTGGCTTCCTTCCGTTCGCTTGGGCCACGGGCTTCTTTCTACCAATAAATGTCAACCCATGCTGCGAGCCGCTGTTCCGCTGACGAATTCGAAATTCCTTGGGCGCCACATCTTACACGACATCAAGCATTGGTGTGGCAATGGTCGAATCGAAGATATTGTCACCGACCCGACCGTTCCGTTGCGTTCCGTTTGTAGCGTAGAATAATCGCTACTTTTAAGGAGAACTTTACGACGGCACTCGGCAGCCGGTCGGTGGCGTAGAGAGAAATGTAAAAGAGGCGCAAAAAAACCAGTGGCGGTGGCGGCGGTTGTCGCGACGGTTAAATAATCTCCCGACCGCCGCGAGCACCGCCGACGCCGTCAACCTCCGCCGCCGCCGCCACCCACACGCGCGGGGCTCGCGTGAATTTATGCATACCAAGCGGTTCCGCGCACACACACGCGCTCACCGCAACATTGTCACTAGGGGGTTCTTTTTTTTCGCCGTTGAGTTTTTAGTCACCGATGCGAGACGCACGCCAGAGAGAGAGAGAGAGCGGAGCACAGTGTCACGACGACCAAAACACCCTCCCCGGGGCGGCGCCACCTGTCGCGATGGGTGGGAGTCGCGCAAAATGAAAAAAAAACAACCCCACGGGACGCGTTGGTGGTGGAAGAGTGCGGGTCCGGTGGTCCCATCGTCAGCCGTGGGTGTAAAAATTAACAACGTGACTTGCGCCAGGTTGTGAGGCGAAATTGGTCACTTTTTGTCGGGTGTGTCACCACACCCGGCCGGCCGGCCACTGCGGAAGATTGCGCGCAATAGTCTCGAAGATTGTAACGAACGGAGGAGGATACGCGGATGTCGTCCTTTTTTGTTTCTTTTCTTGCTGGGGGACTACCAAAATAACCTCACAAACCACTCTCACACGCGCGCCCGCCGGTGGATGGCCATTTAGTTTGATTTATTTACATCGGTAGGAACCGGCGGCGGCGGAGGCGGTGACCGGGGCGGTGGTGACGACGACGGACCGGTGTTGTGTCTAGTGCGGCCCGTTGTTGTTAGTAACCGGCGGGCGTAATTAAGGCGGGCTGTGGCGCCCGGTAATTGCACGTGATGCGCGTAAAACGGCTCGAAACGGCCAGGCAGGCGTGGCGGCAGCGGGGAGGGGCTCACCGGTATTGCACCGAGGATTTTAAATGCATAATTGATCGCGTGATTGCGACCGATTTGAGAGAAAAATGGGCAAAAAATAGCCAACCCCGGGCCGGGCGTGCCGCCGCCAGGTGGGATATGCCGCGAGGTAATTGTTGTTTGTTTTTCAGAATACTTTTAATCGAGCTCCTGCTGCTGCTGGTCGTTACGGCCGTTACTATTTGAAACAACAAGCGGTGGTCGGATTGAAAGGTTTATTTGGTGATTAAAAATTAAAATCGCTTTCTCTGGGACAATCAATCGACTGGGCGTCTTTAAATCTTCCCAATCAAATGGCACTGAGTTTAGCTGCAACGCACGTACCGTAAGTGACATTGTGGATGTTTACAGGGAAGAGTCTACAAGAAGCCACCGTTCAAGCCTGGTTTAAATCGGCAGCTGAGTGTTGGTTAAGATCAGCTGAGGATTTATCCAGAAACAACCTGCTGGGGCCGGCCTTAATGGCCACCTGTGTAAACACCAATCGGATACGTTTACATTTTGCCGTAACTATGTATGTTTTTTCCACATTTTGCAGCTTGATTGCGTCATTTTCTGAACTAAATGATTATTTGATCAAGTTCTGTTCACCAATCGACGACCTCATTTCGTTCTAATTTACTTAATATACTGACAATGTCTAGTTGACAAATAATGCATGTATACGCTGGCTGTTCAAAAAGTTCTGGGACTTTTGTGTTTTTTTTTTTCAAATATTGGTTTATTCATGAATATCTGTTTGTCCCCTTAAAAGTAATCCTTGTCAAATATTAGACACTTTTGCCAACGTTTTTTCCAATCCTCAAAGAACTTCAAACAATCTTTTTTGTGATCTTGTTCAGCATCGTTTTCAAAGTCGATTATAGAAATGTTAAATGGCGGTGGGGCAAGACACGTGCACAGTAAAACAACTGTCAAAAATTGACCGTTTACTCAAAATGGCCGAGCTTTTCACCAAAAGTCACTGAGATGTGTAGCAATCCAACGCCATAAAAAACGAAAATCGAATAACGCATTTTCTTTAAAATCACAAATTTCCGGTACTTATTTAACAGAAGGTATTTTCGAATTTAACGGTAAACTCTTACCGATAAACTGTTATCTTTTATATTCTTTTTTTTACTGAAATAATTCGATATTAAATAAGAACAAGCAAACTTGGATTGACCTGATTTACCTGCTTGGGGCACTCAAGTATGATACGCTAATAGAGGCTAGCATTTTTATCAACAGCATATTTGAATCTTTTCGGTGGAAAAAATAATTTTAACAAAATTGGATAAGAATTTCGATATTAAACAATATTTCATTATGTGTTGTCAATCTTTAAAGGACAAATCACTTCCTGCAGATCCTGGCACAGGCCTCGGTCAAGGAAATGGAATGTGCCAAATGAAAGGCGAACAAATTATTAAAAAGAAAAGAAAAACCTATACAACACGCGCCACACAGAGGGTCCTTGGGCGGTGGGAAAAATCAAGAACCTGCCACCGGACCAGCAGAATACCCGACGACAATCGGTCGAAACGTCGGCACAACAAGCGAAGGGCGCCCAATGAAACCACCCAAATGAATGCGGCGGCGGCGGCCCGGCTACTTTCTGCTGCGCAACTGTGAGTGCTTCCGGCGTTCGGTTGGGTCCCGGCACGGCCCAGCCCGGCAGCATATCGTCGTCGTCGTCGCCGCAGCCGCGGGCGGACCAGATTGGCACCCCAATTTCTATCAGCAGCATCATCATCATCATCACATTCATGCGTCGCGCCCCATCGTCGTCGTCGTCGTCGGTCGGTTGGTTGGTTGGGCGTGGAGATATGCGCGCCCGAGACGTCGTGGTTCCGTTTAGCGACTTGAGCTGATTTTAGTTGCGTTTTTTTGCCTTCGTTTTGCTCGGAGCGCGCGCGGACACCGGCGGGGGACAACACCCCGAAGTTTATTGCATTCCTGTGTTTCGACACATGCCGGGCGGCAGCAGCGGCGGCGACGGCAGCATACATGTTTTAAAATAAACTCTCTGTTGTGGTGTTAATATGGGGAGCAAGGGAAAAAAAAGAACCAAAACCGAAACGGGCATCTCTCCGTATCGCCGAGATCGGCTCCCGTCCGAGTGCGGTCGCGCACGTCTCGCTCGTCGTCGCCTTCCGCTCGGCTATCGTGCGAATGCTTTCGCCTCCTTTCGCTTCCTGCTGATGCTTTGGGCCGGCCGGCGGTCTGGCTGGTCGGCCGGCCGGCCGATGTTGGTCTTCTTTTCTATGCTGCCTTCTTGACGATCGCACGGCGCGCGCGATCGGCTACGGAATGCTGCGCGCTCTATCTTTAAACTGATTCAGCCTTGAAGAAAAACGAGAAACACTTCTTTTTTCCCTCCCGGTATAAGCGAACCCACCCGAAACCACCGCGGGACCGCAACCGCGCGAATTTTTTTTTGCGCGAATATCTCACGCGGTGGAGGCGCGACTTCGGCCCGGCCCGACCCGACCCGGTCCGTCGTCGTCGTCGGGTGGTTTGATTCTAAATTTTGCCGTGGCCTATTTGTCGGGTCGGCTCCTCGTTTCCCTTTGCGTGCGTGCGTGCATCGGTTCAGCGTGGAACACTTCCGCGAGGTAAAATTTAGATTGACAGCACAAGGGCGCACCGCGTCCGTCGTCGGCGGCGGCGGCGGCTGTGTGTTACGCGAAAGTTATCTTTCCACACCACAGAACCGCGATCTTTGGTTGCCCCCCGCCCCGGATGGTGGGGAGTTTCAGCGAAATGGGGTCGGTGAAGGAGAAAATAAGACAATCGAAACGGCCCCGGAACCGCCGTCGCACCTTGGGGAATGGGCGAGGACGAGGCCGTATTTATGCGTGAAGCGGAAGTCGAAGTTTTTGGTTTTTGGGCAGTGCAAGAAAGTTGCAAATCAGTGACAGTAATCAGCAGTATTGAGCCCGGCCGAAATGGTGCAATTTAGTCAAGTGGGTTACATTACCCAAATTTGGCGTGTGAATCGATCTCCAATGGTTGGCCCCATTTATGCTCTCTATTTCGAGCACTATTTTGTTTATTTTCTGATTTATTCTTGGTTTGATTTTAATGTTAGCTTTTAGTACTTAAACTTGAATTCTTTGTCTGTGACCACTTTCGTCACTTTGTTTGAGAAGTTCAAATTTCCAGTTTTAATTATTGATTGATTTATTAACGCGCTTTCGTGTTTCTTTTCTGCTTTTAGGTATGTAAACCAGTTCGATGAAGGCAGTAAGGAAGGCAACGGCCATGCATTGGTAACGCATGGGTTGGAAAGTCCCGGACCTACGAAGGAAAACTCGGTTTGGTTTGTTCAAAATTAGCATTATTCATCACCGTAATCTTCATTAAGCATTCAATAGCGCCGCTCTTACATTTAAATACCACTTTTGTAGAACGGTTCATCTTTTACCTCAAAATAGGGCTCAGTTTCAGCAATATGAAGTTGAAAGTTCAATTCATGCACTTTTTCTGTTGTTTTGATTTACTTCTTTGCATTTTTGGCCTTTAAACGCTCCAATATCGCTATATAATATTCACTGTTGATGATATTAAACCTTTCCATCCGATTACTATGCTTTCGGGCGCTTTGGACGAGGTTCACTAGTTGCTTTCCATTGTCATCTGATCGTTTTGAAGTCAGCAAACCAACGTTTTATTGTTGGTTGTGATGGAGCAGAGTCCCTATAACGCCTTCCAAGCTATTGATCCGCTGGAAAGTTTTTTTTTCCCAATCAAAAAGTAGTGTAAAATTCAAATACGAAATTGTTTTTGATGCCTCGTTTTAAAAATAACAAAAATCATGAACTATTTACATGAAATATCATGCAAGAATGTCCTAAAAACTTAGCAGCTTTCTTTCGAAGTTTAGCCCTAACTGAAAAAGCGGCGAATGCAATAAGATTCTATGTGCTGGACACGAAACTTTTCATCCCACGTGTTAGCCCACGTTCAGTTCGCGATGCAGCTACCGCGCGCGGAAACCAATAATCGCGCTTGGTGGATCCGCGTCCGAAGGATAACACACACGGATCGAGTCGGGGCTCGATGACAGCAAAGAAAATAAAAACTCGAAACCCACCAGAACCTCGAGAGTAGCGCTCGTAGGTCTACGCGCGTCTGGGAGCCGTTAAAATGAAAGGAATAACTCTTCCAGCCACGACGCCGTGGTTTTATTTTGTCTCCCTCTGCTCTTCGATTGGCCTCTTTTGCTTGGCTTGGCTGGCGTCCCTGAAGACACACAGAGGACCAGCAAAAGGGACACCACCGAGAAAAGGGCTCCGGGGATCGGTAAAACGATACCAACCTGACCCCCGGGGCGCGGGGAGTCACACACAGGAGGAGCCGAGAGACCCCCAGGATAGATTACGTAGAACGCCGCGCTCGCGGCTTAAGGATGAACGGCGGGGGCCTAGGAGGGGCAGGGTGCCTGGCCAGGAGCACGCAGTAGCAGCGCAAGAGAAGCAGCAGTGGGCAGTAAAAGTAGGTCATACGCGCTCTCGGGTCCCTGCGTCCCCGGGGTGGTGGTGTGCATTGTATTATGCTGCTGCTGCTGCAGTTCAGTGCCGTTGCACCGAAATGCACACCGACCGAGAGCGAGAGAGCGAGAGAGAGAGCGAAGTGCGGCCGAGACAGGCGAGAAGCGGGCGTAGAAATCGCATGTCTGGTGTGCATTTTCAACTCCAGAGACCAACGCCGGGATGGCCGGGAGACCCCGCGCTCGCTTGCACCGCATCCCCGGAGCGGGGATCTGTCTGGTGCGGTGCACTTTGCTGCGAGCCGCGAGTGCATTTCGCGCGTCGGCCGGGCGCGTCATGCGCATGACGAATGACTCCGACTCCTCCGGCCCCAAGGAGCGAGAGAGAGAGAACAAACGAAGGGAGAGAGAATGCACTTTGGCTTCACTCTGCCCTCAGTCGGACGGTCTGACGGGATGGGGCCGGTGGCCGGTGCATCGACTGGTCAGAGAGTCATCAGCGCCATCATCGTCTGGCGGTCTGTTCGTGAGCAAAATGTAATCATTTGGCCAACGGAACGAAACGGTTGCGGTTGCTGCCGGCTGGGCTGGGCGACACGAAGAGCAAGGGAATGCCCTTCGGTAGGCAGGCCCCCCTCGGCCCTGTCTGGGGCGCTGAGAGAACGTGCTTGCGTTTAATGTGTGTTTTATTTCACTTTTTCACCCAACCCAACAGTTGGCAACATACGCGCCCCCGAGAGAGACGCCGCGTCTTGAAGACGCTTTATTGGTTTTCGCTGAATGCACTTTTTTTGCACTTAAGTAAACTCCACGCACAGGACAGACATTGGAACAACAAAAATCTGGCGCACGGGGGCGCTAAGAAGAAGCAGCATTTTGCGTATCCCGGAACTCGGAAGAACTCTCGCCGTGCTGCTAAGTGCTGCGGGGGTCGTCGTGTCTGCTTTTGCTTTCAGCCCACATTTATTCCAGGCCGATGAGGAGGCTCCCTCCCATTGTCCCGATCCCGCCGTGGCCCTACCGACCATGTGTTCCGGTTCGTCGATTGCTCGATGCTCCGTTGTTCACCTTGAGAGTTGCGGCTGGCCGTGCCTCAACAGCAGCATGGGCATGAATGATGAGCGCGCGAAGTGGTCACACCGACCGCCGACTGGGGATGGGTGAAGCGATGGCCATCTCGCTTCCGCCCGCCTGTTCACGTTGAACGCTCTCGCCAACGGAGAATCGCCTTCCCTTACTGCGAGAAAAGTTTCTGGAGCATATCGGTGGTGGGGTCCTTTCCCGTCCTTTGCCAGGGCTCGTGTTCCACCACCACCAGCGGTCAGCGTTGAGCCCTCAGACGTCTTAACGCGCCGGGTAGACACCGTCAGACCGTGTGGCCGCCAATCCGTTTGCCGATACTCAACTGCAGGCGAGGTTTCTGAAATTGCCTTCGGGTTCGGGACGTTGCCGCCAGTTGAAATATATCGTTCATTCATCCCTTTTCCCCGGCTAAACGGACGGAGTGTGGCTTCTCAGCTTCTCAGAGGCGAGCGCGACCCAAGATCTTCGACCTACCAGAAAGAAGTAGCGAAAAGAAGCACTGTGCCCACTAAGAAAGGGCACCATTTTTAAAGGGACCCCCACATCGCGTGTCGTGGGCAGAGCTCTCCCGTTCATAAGGCCCCAATACAGTCCCCATTACACCGTCCCGATTCCTCGATTAATCGGTTTTGGTCCCAATTCTCTCTCTCTCTCCTTCGGTGTATCTACCCTACTCTCTGTGGCTATCCTTGGATCGGTCGAAAGGGAAGAGTGTGCCTTCCGTGCGACGAGCTGGTTTCCTGTGGTGTGTGTTCGCCGCCATCCGGACTTGTTCGTATCCTGACCAGCAGGGCCAGGGCTTCAGGGCTGGACGCGGCCTGTGATTTCTCGCCGCATCGTCTTGGCCGTCCGCGAGAAGAAGGGTGGTTCCTTCGACGTGTGTGCGCGCGCGCCCTAAATTGCGGGTCCGAGGTGAGCGGGTCCTCATGCTTGTGGCCCCCCACTCACTCCTCACCTTCCTGATCCTGGAGGGTCACCTTCGATCCCGGGGGGTCTTTCGCGGAGCGCGAAAGGCTCCTTTTGGGACCTGTTTGTGTCCCGGTTCTGCGCCGGCACCGGGCGGTAGGATCTAAGAACAACCGACGACGAGCCGGTCGGGAGGAGAGAGTGGAAGGTCCTCCAGTGGTTGGAGGACCCTGGAATGGTGGAGGTGAATGTAGGTCATTGCAAAAAAATCGAGCGCCCCACAAAAACGACGACACCAGTGCTCCGTTTGGCCACTTTTGGGCCATCTGGACTTTCCGTCGTCGGATCGGTCCGCACTCTGGGTTATATCTGGTCAAGTTTGGACGTGGCTGGATGGTTGTTGCTTATCGGGTCCGATTAATGATCGGAAGAGGGAGAGAGAGAAGTGCGTTGGCCTTACATCGATGCGCTCCGGTACACAGACCCCCCCGCCCTCTTTCGGTCGCTTGATCACCGGCACGTAATTAGCGCCCTTAAGACAACCAATAAAACCTTGACCACCACCAAATGGGTGTGGGGATCGTCCTCTCTTCCTCGATTCATTCTTCGGCTACGCACCGCCAGAGCGGCTTGAATTAACTTGATTAAGCGCCAATCTTTTGGCGATCGCGCGCGCGTGTGTGACTCGTGTTGTGACACATGCGTGCGAGACGAAATTAATGGGCAGCATGATAAAATTTAATTGAATGCATCGATGCGTGTGTTCTGCTGTCCCCTCCAGCCGGTGGTGGTGGCCATCGTTTTATCCACCGGGCACGGGGGGCGATAGGTTTGAGGCAACTTATTTATATGATCATAAATTGGTGAGCTGCTGGTGCTGGTGCCGCCAGGACAGCGGCGAGAGACAGAGGTCAGCAACCCAACTTAACTTATAGCTCCGGTCGAGCAATCGTGTGTATATGGCGTCTAGTTGGCTAGCTATGCGCCCCTTCTTTTTGAGGCTTCTTCTATGTGGAAATCGGTTGAAACTATAGAATCCTTGAACCAAGCAATTTAAATAACAGATCGATATTTGAGTTAAACCCTTTAGAGACCTGTAGAGTTTCTTTCTTTCCCTTGATCAAAAGCTCACTAGGTTGTTATGGGCTGTATTGGTTGAAGAAAAATTACATTAACTACTTTTGCCTAATTTGATCATGCATTTGGTTTGATTTGACATGTTTCTATGGAGAGTCAGTTTGTCTGAATTTATATACGAGAGTCAGTTAGTCTGGCTAGGATGGTCCATCCAGGTGTTGGGTACTTCTTCATTTTGGAAGAAAAATGAACCAATAATGCCCACAGACCAAAATCCGAACCAAACAGTTACTTGTAGTGAGTGCATTGGCTTCTCTTGCACGATGTATGGGTTTTCCGAACATTAAATACAACAATTCTGCATACTAACATGAATCCAGGTGGAAATGATCTTAAATGAAATGAGCTTTTCAAAGAAGTTGAAGACTAACCACATTGGAAATAAGTTCTTAATATTTCCCAATTTTCGGCAAGCGTATAGCGTCCCATTTCGTAAGTGTCAAAGTTTTTAGCAAATCTTTACAATTTCCAGAATGAAGTTTGACGTTTTAAAAATGAAGTAATCGGTGGTAGTTCAAAATCCAAACACTCAATGGATCACTCTTGATTGATCACCGCCCTTGACTTCAACCGTGATTCTAATACTTGGGTTGGTCTTTTCTTTCGAAGTAGTTGGCTGACGTAGTCCATTAAAAACCAAGCATGTTTCTAGATGAGTTCCTCAGCTTTAGTCCAAATAATTCGAACTGGTGCCTTTCACGATAGGAACCGATCAATCGGCGCATCGCTGACGGGATGATCTACGGGCGGGATCACCTTTGGAGTAACTTATTAGAGTAGCTCCCTATACATAGTTGCAATAATTAAATCATGATGTACGGTTCCCAGACAGAATAAAGACGCAACTATCATTTCCATGAAGCAATCACAGCTCGCGTTACCTTGGAACTACGAGTTCCTTACGAGTTCGAACCTTCTCTCGCCCCGACAAAAAAAAAAGTCTGACGGTGTAGCAGATGATTTTTGGCAAACGGATATTTGGTCTGGTCCACGCGCCTGATGGCCTTCAACGCTGAGCGCTCGAGCGCGTGACTCGCAAAGTCCATGTGGTCCGCGAAGATATCGCACGCCACCAGCTGCTGCTGCTGCGGTGAGAAGATGACGTTATTCGGCACGGATGCTGCTGAAACTTTGTTTCAGTTTTCCAATGCGGTGCGGAAGTAATCAGAGAGTGAACACGGAGCGCCGAGAGTGTGACTCACGCACCGCACGCACTACCGCACCGCAACCGCTCCGAATTCTCCAATTTCGCAAACGCCCGGGCATAAAACAACCCCCCGGCGGTGGATCGGGGAAGGCTCCGCCATGTTTTCCATGTGCCCCGTGTGTGCTGTGTGCTCCGGTTCTGTTCTGCTTCGCGCGCGAAATGGCCCTGAATTCGGCGAATTACCCCGAGAGCGTATTGGTCCAACGGGCGGGCGGGTGGTCGGGTGGTCGGGTGGCCATCGGGAAGAAGACCAACTTTTTTTCGGCGCGCTGCTGAATCTAATTTACACGCACACATAACCTCCACGGCTGGCCTCTGTGGGGTGTGCGGAGTCTCCCCAGCAACACCCGGTCACTCTACCGGTCCAGCGGTCCAGTATGTTCCAGCGCGTTCTCCAAGCACACACACACACAAACGGACCGGTGTCTCTCTCTCTCTCTCTTTCCGTTTCGCTCACCTTGAACCGCGCGAGAGCGCGCCCGTCGGTCGGCCCCATAATCAGCCGATTTTTGCGCATAACACAGCTGTCTGTCTGGCTGCGGGAGGAGGATGGTTCCGCCTCCCCCCCGCGGGTGGGGTGCACCGACGGCAGCGAGGGGCGACAAGTGACCGCACTGTAGTGACGGGAGAGCGAGAGCGAGCTCGGCCGGCCTGTCTGTGTCTGGATTGGATTGGGTGGCGGTGATGGTGTTCCGATCTCCGCAGCACGTGCGCTCCCCGGCGGCGGCGGCGGCGTCGGACTGTTGGGGCCTCCTCGGGGTCTCCGGCGCCCCTCTGTGTGTGTGTGTGTGCTAATGGCCCCGGGGGTCGGCTTTGGGGTTCGGGGGAGGTCCATCATCGCCGCGCGTCGTCACGCCTGCTGACGACGACGACGAAGAATGTAGTAGTGGTGTGTGCTCTGGTGGCGAGATGGCCATTTAAATCCGCGGCGCTGACCAGACCCCGGGTATGCTTTTAAATCGCACACACACACGGGCAGGCGGACGGATGGACGAGGTGAACCAGCTGCCAGCATCGGGCATCGGGCACACGAAGAGATCAAGCCATTAGCCGTGCCGACGACGACGACGATGATCATCATCATCATCATCATCGTCATCGGCGTTTCCGATCGTCGGCGGCGCGTCCGCGATCGGCGCTCGCCACATGCTTTTTCGCGCGCGCCCGTTGGCCCCAAAAGTTTGCCAAATTCTCACTCGTCTCTCTCTATCTCACTCGCTCGACTCGGATGATGTTGGCATATTTTTCTGCGCGCACTGTGTGTGTGTGTGTGTTGGTTCCGCTGGCTGTTTTTTTTTCGGGTGGGGAGCTACTCTGGTGGGTCCCCGTTATCGTAAAGAGTTCGCAATAATGTTTCGCCGGGTCGGTGGCGGTGGTGGTGCTGAAAGGAGCGAGGGTCGAGGGCCGACGGCGCGGCTAACCTTGAGCCACCGATTCGGCTCGCATACGCGCGGCCGAGGGGTTTTGCGTTTTATGAAATAAAGCGCGCGCTATATGCGTGCGCCCGCCCTCCACCACGCGCGTCCTCTTGCTGCCGACTCTCGGTGTGTGTTCCTTCTCCTTCGGTTTCCTCGTGCGCGAAATTTGGGGCTGTTTATTTATTCGAATTTCTCCCTCGGCTGGGTTGCCTCGCTCCGAGTCCGATTACTACTACGACGGATCGACGGAAATGGTTACTATGTGGCGACCACGACGACGGTGTCGAGTCTTAATCCCGCGTGGTGTAAACATGAGGGCGGTGGCGGGCTTAGAAAATTGGATCGCAGGACGGAACGATTACTATAGGTGCGCTAAGACGATAGTATCGAAGCCCTAGTGGCGAATTAGTTTGTTCCTACCTCTGATTGAAGCTCTCTAGAAATAGTTTTGCAAAGCTGTACAAAGTTGTGGCAATCATGGTTCAAGAATTCTCATCCTATTGAAGATGCTACGGTAACAGTAAAGATGGCAAAAATTTCATCGATTCGAGCAGTTAGTTACTACTCGCTTCCGATTCTGAGGCTAATGTACGATCTACTTACACATTAATAAGTGTTCTTTTGAGACCTCAATTGTTGGCGTTTCAACCACCTTAATTGTGCTGCTTGGACGCTTCCAAAAATGCGAGTTACAGGCCGAAAACAAATATTCGAGCAGTTTCGAGCAGTTTTTGACTGCAAAATGGCTTATTGCTCCATGTAAATTTATTTCATTTTATGAACGATCATCGATCGAAAACCGCTCGAAACCGTGATCGAATTGCTGCTCGATTTATAGTCGCCACTCGAGAGGATCAAGGGCTACCTGAAGTGACGGTGCGGAACGTTCGAACGCCGTGAAGGCGCCGATGCGGTTCAGGTACTTTTCCACTGCCAGTGTGGCGCCCCAAAAACCGGGAGGTGCAAGTTAATTGGGAAACGCCGCCACATGTTTCCAGAGTCAGGATTGTTCCAGATCACTGGTCCAGCGGGGAGGGGGCCACCCGAACGATCGGTCCAGTTCATGTGTTACAAATTAACACCGATTTCAGCGGGAGAAAGAGACAAAGAGCGAACAAGAGCGAGAGCTTTTGGTCGCACAACGATGTGAAACATAACGAGGCCGCGGGCCGCTTTTGAAGCATTGCGCCTCCATCGTAAGTGACCATTTTCTAATTTAACACCCAAACGACAGCGGCCGTTCGAACACTGTGCTGTGCTAAATGGAACTTTTCACAGAATAATGTTCGATCCGCATAAATAGGCAAACGGAGCAATCCTTCCGAGTGCTGCGACCGTTCCCCGCGGGGTCCGTCGGCGGTCTGGAAATTAAATTTTCAAGAACTGCGCGCAGGGTTGTAAATATTAACGCGATTTCCATAAAGGCATAAAATTGCTTCACTGCCACAGAGTGCGCTCCGATCGCGGGGATCGTAAATGAGGACTCAAAAATAAATCAAACCGCTCGCCGAGGTAATCGGATTTAACATTTCTCTTCGACTCTGCGGCGCTTAAAGGGAGACGAAATCAACAACATAACCACAACACAACACGACCCTCGATTGTTTTCCTGTTTTCTGTGAAGGGCGCCACTTGCAAGGCCACGGAGTCGGAGTTGGAGTTTCCTTTTCCTCCGCTTGGTCTCCGGTTCTCGGCCGGCCGCACTCGATCGATTCCCGAGGGATACGGCACACGACGAGCACTAGGAACCCCACTACCCCCACCGCCCTACTCTCGAGTGCTCTTCGACGCCGCCATCAAAACGTCACTCGACTAGGAGTTGAAAGAATTATTGCGGGTCGGCGTTGACGATGGCCGCTGGGGGATGATGTGTAGTATATGCCGCTCGTTAATATTTTTATGATTTTCGAATAGTTGCGCTGCGTCTGTGCCGTTTGTCGTCGCCCGGGGCTGGAAGTTTAAGTCGTAATGTGGGTGTCGTTACAACTTGGCCTTCGAAAAAAGGCTGGTTTGTAGACAACACTCTCCAGGGAGGCCCGGTTGGGTTCTTATGTAAAACATCGGGTCCCAGGACTAATTCGATTAAACTACTAAACTATTGGCAGAAGGCAGAAGCTTCCTTTTACTAACAATCGATTAGATGAAGGAGCTCTTTCCGGCCATTTTTGCAGAATTTTTTTAAAAGATTGCTTGGAAGCTTGGCTCGTTTTTGTATCGATTAGAATGCTTTACATTTAAGTAAATAAAAAAATGTGAATTGAAAGGCGGGCGTTATGGAATAAATTTTCTTAAATTGTTCGCTAGTGTGTCTTCAATCTCCGTAAACTAAAAGAGGGCGACGATAATACCTGCCCATCTACAGAATGTAATGTCGAATGTTGTGTTCATCACATCGAAGAAATGAGTGATTTCTGTAGTTTATGTTTGCTGGACCAAAGCCAACCCGGAAAGGACCGGAGCCACCCTGCCAGACGGAAGTGTAAACCCCGGGAGCTGAAGTTCACTAAATTATTAACACGAGGTTTAGAAAGTAAAATTGATTTTCTCGACCTGCCGCAGGATTTTTCTTCTTGCTCTCGGCGGCCGCCAACATAACCACATACTCGCTCCCAAGAAAGCAGGAAGCCGAAGACATTTTAGCAAGTCCCTACCGTTTAGCGAAGGGTGTCGTGTGTTGTTTAGCATATGTCTGGCGGACCGTTTTCACTTGCTGTGTGTGAGGCGTTTTTACAACCATATTTTTGTGTTCCTTTGCGTCGGCCGGCCGGCCGGTCGGGTCGGGGAGTGTTAAAACCCATCATAACTAGGTCAGAGCTCCACCTGTCACATTTGACGGGGTGCGCTGCGTGTCAGTCAGTCGGTTCGGTGTGTGATACCAAGGTTCAGCGAACGAGACCAAAACCGGCGAGCGGGAGAGAGAGCGGGCCTCGTAAAGGTCGTGCACCCGTCGTCGAGCATATTCCGAGAGGGATGCTTCTCGATTTCTCTCTCTCTATCGTTCCTTCCGACGGACCGGGTCGCTGGCGCATAGCGTGCCGCAAAGCACGTACGCACACACTACGCACTACGTTAGAAGGAAAGAGAGACAGACAGACACCCAAAATGCTATTAGTTCCCCCCTGCACCCCCGGCGATCCGTAACAATAATTTGCCGCCGCTGGCCGTGTTGTTGAGGTCTATTTTTGATCTGAAGCGCCGGCCGGCTGATGCCAAGCAGTCACTGATGTGGGCAGATAAGAGGACGGAACAGTGCAACCGAAAAAAAGCGGCCTATTTATTGAGGAGCGCGGCACACCCACCACCCGACGGGGAGGGTCCATAAATACTGCTGCCGGCTGAAGTGACAGACTGTCAGGCGTGTCAAGGAGTCCCTCGCTCTCTCTCTCTCTCTGCCGTTCGTTCGCTCACTCGGTGATGGATGAATTAGAGAGATGATCCACGGGCACGAGCACCGGCTAACGCCCTCCCAACTACTCCCAAACGATGCTTGACGCCCACTCGGCCGAAAACCCCCGAAAAGAAAAATCCCCAAAAAGCGTGTGAATATTTTTCGAACACTTTCAGCTGTTCAGCAGCAGCTCGTTCGGGTCTCGTTGAAATGGCGTCGAAAGGCCCCGGTGTAGTGAGGCAGCGTGTTTCGGGTTTATTATTCTCAGTCGAAGGCCATTTCCATTATTTCCGGATCTCGCCGTCGTCGTCGGCGAAGTACTGCGTCTTTGGCGTCAAATGTAGGTCAGCGAAGGATCGAAGCGAGTGCGCGCCAGTGTGTTTTGACGCCGGGTTTCGCCCGGTGTTCACGCACGGATTCTCTACGATGTGCGTTTGTTTTGTTTGTTTGCTTGTTCCGCCGGGCGTTGACAGACGAAAATTGGTCCTCTTTTTTGTTGCTTAGCGAAATGATTAAGTGCCCAAAAAAGCGGAACCACAGGAGACACTTTCAGGATTGCCATTATTGTGCCTATTCCGGCCCGGCCCGGTTGATTTATGTTGATGGAAATAGTTTCGAATTACGTCACGGCGTCGTTTCGTCGAAGGCTCCGGCAGGATTGACAGCCCGGAATCACACCGGAAGAGGTGCAAAAAGTGTACTAAATTTAGCAGCAACCGAACAGTAACAGTCACAGTCAGCGTTACGCCATCGGCTTGTGACCCATTTCGAGTCGACCTTTTTTTTCCTGCACCATTCTGTAACGTTTCTTTCTCTATTTTTTTTCTCCCCGTTCCGGGCGCAGATATGTGTGTGTGAAAAGTGATGAAAATAACGGTGGCGGAAACCACAACAACAACAACAACAACGGCAGTCACATCAGCAACAACAACGGCGGTGGCTTAACGTCTTCGTCGTCTGGTTGCAGCAGCAACGGCAACGGCGGTAGCAACAACGGTGGCCTACCGATGGATAAGGACGAGAAGCGGATGCGTCGCGAGATCGCGAACAGTAATGAGCGGCGCCGCATGCAGAGCATCAATGCCGGCTTCCAGAGCCTCCGGCAGATGCTGCCGCACCATGAGGGCGAAAAGCTGAGCAAGGTAAGCTACACATAATAATAACCCCACTCATGTGGAGTATTGATAGCGAGCTGAGCTTTTGAAATGTAGGTGCTCGAATAAGTGCTCGAATTTTGCGATACTCGATCGTATTACAAACCGCCATTAGAAACACTGCTTAACACGTGCCAAACTTACTAGCGACCAGGCGTCTCCATCAAGAAATAATGCCACTTTTGTTATTCGTTATTTTTTTTTGTGGGAGATTTACTGCCCCAATATGCTAACGTCTTAACGGGTAAATGATCTACCCGGGCCCAAAGGTAAAGACGCAAAAGAAGCGAATGACTCTTCGGGTTAATTATCAATCACCGCTTCGCATTGGCCCTTCGATGCTGATGATGATAGTGGTGGTTAACAGATATTTTCTCGTTTAACGCACCCTAAAATGGGCGTCTTTTCCATCAACTTTAAATACCCTTTAAATGCTGATTTACTCCACCGTACTGCTAGTGCATCTTACACGTGTGCGCTACAATGTACCGGCCAGCACGCATACGTCTTTGGCCGTCTGCGTCGTCGTCGTCTCCACGATGTGGTATCAGCCGGGGTGCAGGCCGGGTGCAGACCCTCCCGGCGGGTAGCAGTAATTAAAAATTAAAATAAATGTACACTGCCCTGACCTAGCATAATTTAAATACTCTTCCCGCTCTCGACGGCGGCGGTTGCTGCACGCTCGAATGGCCTCACGGGCCCCATGTTTTTTTTACTGCCCGCTGCATTTCATGCCCACGGTTGACTGACCGAGTTGAGGAGCCGGTTTCGCCCCCCTCAGTCCCGAGGTCCTCGCTCCAGAGCCCGGACGGTCACGGGAGATTGGCTTTAAAAGACCGGCTCTCGTCCCGGCGATGACGCGCGGGGGTAAAACCGCAGCCCATCGCCACCCATTTATTGCGTTGAGCCCGGCGATGCGAGAGGACTCCACTACCACCGGGAGGCGGCCACCACAGCAGCAGCAGCAGGACACACTGAATCGTATTTCTTTTTTATGATTGAAATCGATCGATGCCAACGACTCGGCGGCAGTGGTGCTCGTGTGATCAAGATCCATTCCAGATCCGGGGAGAAGAGAGAGACAGAGAGAGAGATAGATCATAAATCGTTCAGTCAAACTGCGTCCGGGTCCGGGTGAAGATATAAAGCACATCGTTGAGAGATCCTTCGCCCCGGCAGCCTCCTGGTCCCTGGTTTTTTACGAAGCAATTGCCCCAGAAGCCGGAGTGGCCCCGGCCATCTGCTTCACTTCTGCGTTCGCTAACGAGCATGGCCCCTGATCTGGGAACGCGCGCACCGGGGCATGATTTTTTTATGGCCCCTAAGACGCGTAAAGATCCTGACGCGCGCGCGCCCTCGGCCGGACTCTAGGCCGCTAGTACTCTCCGGCTGGGACACGACTACTAAAGTGATTGCGCCGCGCATTTTTATAGCCACCGGACCGAAGCCAGACGCCGGGTCGCTGGCTCTCCTGAAGATGCGATTCTGCTTCCCTCCCGAAGTGCAGCAGCGGTGCATTTTCTCATCACTCTGTGAATGGCCGTGATAAAATAGAAATGGCTTACGAAGCAGGAAAATGTAACGGCCAAAAGTGGGCCTCCTCTCACCCTAAGTGGCTGGATCGTAACGTAAATTTTCCATTAAAAAAAGAAATTGATAACCTCCTCATTCAAACGTTTGTTGTGGGGGTTAACGTAAAAAGTGGCCCAGGTTGTTATTGGAAAACGGTGAAAGGCGTAAGGAGACGACCCGACGACCCGGTGGATTGTTTTGAAAATCCAAATAAAACCGGTTAAAAATAATTGATAAAATAGTATATGACAATTTTGGTAAAGAACAGAGGATTCTGGGGTGTTCAATAAGTTCGGAGGATCGATAAGAAAAAATATATTTTTATGGTTTGAACTACACTTTGTTATTCACTACATTTTATTATTCAGCCTTGTACTAAATCTCTTTCAGTCATTCGACGATTTTCCAATACGATATCTTGTATTTGTTCTACGATTTCAGGAGTTAGGTCTGTTTGGTCGTCTCTCTGGGCGCCTTTGACGTCTTTGGGCGTCTTTGACGTGGATCGTCTTGATCGTACGACAACGTTTAAATTCAGAAACACCTCTTTTAATGTACTAATTGAAAGGCGAAGAGTCCTTATACACTTTCAACATTCGTTCATAAATTTCTTTTGCTTTCAAACCCTCTAAAAATAAGAATTCTATCACTGAACGGAACTTGTTTTTTTCCGATGTAAAAATACGGTGACACGTCGATAATAAATGGCTTGTAAAAACAAGAATTAAGTGATCAATTGAAATGAAACTTCACATACGTTCATTTGAAGAGTGTACCAATATAACAGAAAAAAGGCTCGAAGCAGGGCCGTCTGTTCGAAACGTAGCTACGAACTCGCGTCTTCGAACTTATTGAACACCCCAGTAGTCGTAGCTGTCTTCCGAAGTGCTCTCAGACACTTTCCTCCACTGGCAGCGTTCTCTACGCAGAAATTGTGACTCGAACGTGCGCTTCATTAAACTGAAACGTATATTCGGTGCACACACCCCGGATGGGGTGTGTCCGCCGGGATGCGGCTGCGGAGTTGCGGGTGTTACTGGCAAAACAACGCCACCGGCAACCTTTTTCGTGTTGGGGCGGCGCGCTCGTGAGGGCGATAATACGCGCCGGGAAAGGGCAGACAGCAAGTTGTTGCTGCTGCTGTTTATACAAACTACCTTCGCGTGTGATAGTCGTTTGCATAAATCGATGCCATCCTCGCGCCGCGACGACGACAGCTATTATCATCATATACACAACCGGCCCCAGCCCCATCGCGGGGAACCGGTACCGCCGGTCGGACAAGAAAAAGTGTTTTAATAATTATCGCTCTCTCCCTAGAGAGAGGGAGACGCCGATGACACTTCATATTAGACTTTAACACATAATTGAAAAGCGAAGAGACGGAAAGTCTGATTTTAATTAAAAACTGTGTTCAGCTCAAACATGAATTGAGCATACGGTCTTACTGTCGGGAGCATTCCCTGGCGGGTCCTCCAATTACGATTGGTCAGCGGAAAAAGGCGCCCACTCTCGGGTGGGTGGCAAGGGTTCGTCTTGAAGTTCACCAGCCACGAAGTGGCCATTCAATCAAGACCGAGCCTGCCCGTGAGAGTAAGAGAGAGTTACCTCAAGAACAGCTGTGAGACGTCCAAGGGCCGACCGAAGAGGAGGGTCGCCTCTTAACGGTTGCCTCATGTTGATGCAGAAAAGCGCACGTGGTGCAGTGTGGTTTTGCTGAGAGTTGCAACAAAGAACCGGCTGCCGGCAGAGAGAGAGAGAGCCGGGCGGAAGCAGCAGGAGAAGGTGGCCCGCGGCCCGCGATGGCGTGAGCAAATTGAGCACAATTTAATTTGCAACATTGTTGCGCAGCCCTCTCCGCCGTCCGTATCCTGTGGCGGGTGCAGTGATTTCGGGCGGTGAGTGAAGCGGACGGACAGCAGGCAGCATGCAGCCCTCTTTGCGATTTAATGTGCAAACGCGCGATCGTGTGGCGGTAATTGATGACCGGGCCCATGGGCTGGTTCTCAGGCGCGCTCAGCTGTTTTCCAGCACGGCCGATCCACGGCTGATAAGAGCACTGCAGAAGTCCGGCTCCGGGTCTCGCGATCGCGCCCATGACCGGTGATCGATCATCCATTGCCTCCCACCGAGGACGTTCGTCCCGGTGGGGGGTTGTGGGCACGACTGCAACTAGCGAGAGACGTAGACGTAGCTGAGGGCACAGCACACTCTCCTATTGCCATTTAACGTCGTCCGGATCTCGGACCGCGGGGTGCGTTATGGCCGGTTTATGATGCGATTTTTGCATAAACTCACACAGAACCCGCTGCAGTTTGACAGCAAATGTCATAATCAAGGTTAAGTGCTCTGCCCCCCTGAGGCCAGAGGCGGCCGGCATTGTGCTTTCAATAATGCGAAAAAAATGTATACATCAATCATATCGATCGCTGGAGTCTGCTGGAGGCAGACAGAGCGGGAGAGAGAGAGAGCTAAACGGCGGGGCGTTAAGAAAAGACGGAGAGAAATGACCGCTAATAACAATAATAACGATAATATGCGTCCACGGCGGCGGCGGCTGCGGGACGACGGCACATTATTGGGGGCACACAGAGTTCCGTCTCTCAGGGACGGACGGTATGAGCAATGTTTGCGGCGCCGCTGCATGAAGGTGCAACAATGTTGCACATAAAACAAACGCGCTATCGCGACGCCACCGTGGCCTCGGCCGCCTCGGTGGCTTTCCTTGAATCTCTCTCGAGTGGTTGCGCAGCCGATGGGGATTATATGTCGCTGGCGGGTAGCTGGCAGCAGGAAGGGCGCAGGGGGAGGACCTGTTGCACCTCGCAGGTCGATAACAGGAATCGATATTTCATCGCGCGCCCCCGGGGGCAGATTTTCCCACACACCTTTTTGCGATTTTCTCCTTGCGGTGGTCGATTTTGTCGATTTCCATAAATTATGTCCTCCCGCGAGGAGTCCCGCCAGCAGCAGCAAGGAGGAGTCGTTCGGCGGATAAAGTTATCGTGCACGAGCAACGTGCGGCGATGGCGACCATATGTGTTTGTTTGGGAAGTGGAGTATTTTACTGTCTTTTTTACTACTTACTTTATTTTGACTTAATTTTTAAATGAATCTTTGCAATGATTCATTTAAAATTACTTCCTAACGCTCGCTTATCGTGCGAAACCGATGGCAGTGTCGATTGACATTTGATTTAAATAATCTTTAATCCATCACACTTCCAGGACTTCAATAATTAATTAATCCTTCCGAAGACATGATTCACCATCAAGAGTATCTTCAAACTCTTTTACTTTAACGTTGAAACCTTAACAGTAATTGAGTACTCTAAACACAGGTATTAAATTCGATATTTACATAATTAAAAATGATAAGTACTTAAGCAATTGAGTGATATAAATTCAGAGCTTGGTTGTCGGGTTAGCCGTGTAATAATCGATCGAATTATTCCAAAAGGATCCTGGTCAAAACTCTCAGACAGATCTTGCGTTGAACTTGCCGTACTTGGCGCGATTCAATTCGCCAGAAATGCATTTTTCGACCGTGAAGATCGCTCATTATTAAATAGATGCGAAAACGATTCAAATCTTGTTTGAAAGCACACGAAAATTGCATTGCACTCGCCAAGAAGTGAAGCACGCGAAAGGCGCAAAACAAATGGCCATTGAAGTGTCAGAATGATCTCAGGGTGGGGGCCAATGGTAGACTATGAATAATTGATTAAGGGTTGCGTGACACATCACCACCAGCGCCCTAGCGCCGTGCACGTGAAACCAATAGTTCTCAACAATGACCATGGCACGTTCATCATCTGGCCGAATCAAATCTCACGCCGCCGGCTGATCTCATTGGCCCCGAACCGTTCCCTCTCGGAATGGTCACGAGACCGCGTCCTGCCCGGGGGTGTTGCAGCATGCAATGCATGAATGAAACCCGCCGGGCGTAAACAGCAAGCGAATGCACAAATATACAACACACCCGTGTGTCTTTGTGTGTGTGCGCGTTTGTGAAGTATCTGGCGATTAGTGTCGCGACACATACACAGCACAGCGCCTCCCGAAGTGTGTGGTCAATTGAATGTTGCAGCAGCCAACAAAAACGAAACGAAACGAAAAAAAGACGCCTGCAATCCGTAAATACCATAAACGGGATACACATACAGAGACTGACGAACAGAAGCTCCCCAAAAACCCTTTCGGCTGTACCTCTGCCGCGGCGGCCGCTCGTGTGAATGTGGGTCAACCGATCGGACACATCATCATCATCGTCACGCCTGAACCCCGTCGGTCTGTTGTTTTGTGCAGCCGTTTGGGGAGGGTTGGTCTGGGTTGGCCCCGGGCCGGGCCGGGTGGTGGTACCGAGCGTTTTCAATGGTGTGCGCGTCATCGTCATACGGCGCCGTCCATTCATTCGTTCGGCAACGCATCGGAAGTGAAGCGAATGCAGAGTGCATATGAGGTCTGCGTGGTGCATCGGTAGGCCCAATAGATAAGACGAGTGCACACACGCAAGAAGTAGGTTGAACAAATGATGGTTCACAGAGGGTAAAAGATGTGATAAGCTGGCAAATGATAAGAGAAGCATAAAGAAAAGGGCCTAGTGAAGGGTGAAGTCAAACGCCAAAGGGTCAAACTGGAAGCTTGGTTCACTTTTTGAAGTTAGTTTCGGTTAATTTCGGAACGAGAAGCATAATTTTCTGAGTGGAGAACGCAGGGCATTCGATTAGTAGTGCTCGAATACTGCTCGAAAAGTGCTCGAATACTGCTCGAGTACTGTCTTTCCCTTAAAAACCACCGTTAATTTGTATTCCTACGGTAACGTAATTTTGTTATGCCCAACTCGATCACAACACACATAAAGTGAGGGTCTAAACGGACGCAAATACAATGTTGCGTTGGCGAGCGATGGCTCTGTGTGTGCACGCGATCGAGTGTTGATTAATTTCCCGACTAATGAATGCAGCCGTCGCCGCCAGACGCGCGGCCACTGCACAGCAGCGCATTACTCACTGACCGGCGCGAGATATGTGATCATCTCGGGTGTAATGGGCTGCCCTCCGAGGATCCCGAGGGCACTCGCCCCGGACCCCGGGATCAGCAGAGTGGGCGCAATCAGCTGCTGCCGCTGCGGACACCGCCCCCTCTCTTTCTCTGCGCACTCGTCCGCGCGGCTACCGGTCGGTAATTAGAAACGTTTTTCATGCCTCAATAAATAACACACGACGCCACCCACGAGTGAAGTGTCCTGGGAGGGTCGGTCGTTGTGGAGGAGGACCGACGGAAGAAATGGGCCAAAGGAAAAAAAAAAAAACGTTGGCGGATAATTTATTGTAACGCCTGCGGGCGTCGCACAGCGTCGTTCTTTCGAAGATGACGACGACGTTGCCGCCGCCGCCGCTTGGGTGCACCGCTGTCTCTCCCGTGAGCGGGTTGCGAAAACGGAGGGGGACCGCACAGAGGGATGCATAAACATTAAACCCCTCCGTGTGCGTGTGTTGCACTTCTGTGCAGCAGTCCCGGGCTCGGGAGGGACGGGAGACCCAACATAAATCCCTAGGTCTGGGCCTGGGCGGGATGGGTGGCAACAATGTTGCGAAATTAATTTCGTTTTCGCAGGGCGGAAGGGCGGACCGGGCCGGAATTATCATATTTTACGATCGTTACGGCACACCGCACCCACCGGCACCGGATCTTGAGCCCGCGGGCAGTCCCTAGCCGCCGCCCCCAACACTACTACTATTTATCTTCGATAAATGCGCCTCCTGCGAGACCGCAGCGACCTCTTCTCCGGTGCGAGATCCTACCTCGCTTTCGAGTTTTCCCAATCAGGGAAAACGCTCCTTCTCGCGAACAACAAGATACTTCACCAGCCAAGGCCCTCGGCTGTGATTTGGTCGATAAGTCGCGTTTGTTGGCAATTCATTGCGAAGATGATCAATGGCATGATTTGCGGTGATCGACAGATTACGAGGGTTTCGTATTACGAGCTTCTCGAAATGTGCACGTGTGAGAGTCAAGTGCAGCCACACGCTCCTTCTCGCAACGAGACTTGAAACGGGCACCGCGCAGGGCACAATCGCTACTTAATGGCGCAATCGGTATCGGTAAAATTGACCAGTACTGCTCTCCTTTGACGTGGTACGTGATCTATAACAGACCTCGTTACCTCGGCCATAAACTGCCGAATGTTATTATTCAAATGCTCCAAAGTTACAGGCTGGTCAGCAATAGACACGATCTTTTGCGTAGCCGCACAAGAAAGAGGTCCAACGGTGTCGCATGATCTTTTGGTGGCCAATTGACATCACCCAAAAGACAAAATTTTATGCTGGAATTGGCGGTATTGGTCCTCCCTGCGTCATTTTCTAAAAAAAAGCTCAAATTGCGCACCATACGGTCACCACTTCTGCGTAAAACATGTCTTGTCTTCAATCGAACGAGGGTTTTCGGTGCCCCAGATGCGGCTTGTTTACGTAGCTGCTAAATAAAATATCTGCCTTTTCTAAATTTGAACAAAATTTTGCCAGAAAATGAGCGTTTTCAAATCGCCACGTTTGTAGTAAATTTTAATCATTTTAACACTCTGATTAAGCGATTCATTTGCTAAAGTAGTATAGTATTAAAGTAATTAAGCCCAGTTTCTTAATTATTCAACGAACATTTAAATATCTATGGACCGATCTTCACTTTATATCCTTCAGCTATCCATATTCGAGTAGTTTCGAGCACTTTTGTTTGCCTTACGCTACGTTCCGAAAAATTATTTTGAGTTAGTGTGACGGTCGAATGGGTGTTTTGAAGGATTTTTTTTCACTTCAAATTGGAACAACCTCGCAGGATAACACAATAAAAATGTCTATAAATTGGGTTTCGGGAATTCGGGAAAATTGGGAATCGAGCACCTGCTCCATGCCATAGAGTAAAGCCGTAAAGTGTTTCGCAAAGCCAAGACATTGACATGAAAAAATTGTTTGTTACTGAGTGATTTATCGTAATATTATTTCCTTGCTTGCTGTCGATTTAGCTATTTACACCGTCACGACCTGGAACCTTACAGTAGAGTAGAATTTTCGATTTCGACATCACGGTTCTATTATAGTCCCACGAGTCAAGCGTCGTTCACCATCCACAGCTCTCCTACGATGAGGCGGTTACAAAGACGAACCCGTCAAAGATGTGAATTCGCTGTAATTTCGATCGGTTTTTCGACAATAAATCTGCCGCGCTTCCTGGAATTTATTTTAACGTTTGACGCAGACGCGCTGCCTACGCGCGCGCCTACATCTCGATTATGCAATAAAACCCACGAGGCGGCTGCTGCTGCAACACCCTTGCGGTTTCTGCCATTAGAGAAATGTCGGATTCAGGCACAACAAATCGTCCCGAGCACGTTTCGGCGTAAATTCGACGGCGCTCTGTTATTGTTCCAATGCACGCGCGTTGCGCGGAATTCTCGAACGGGGATCTGGTCGCGCGCAACAATTTATCGAATGACTATGCCCCTTACAATGATCATCGGCTCACCGGATTGCTCATCATTGCGAGTGTGCCGATGAGGTGTTCTCGTCGCCAGCTTTTCGGGGACTTTCCCAGGTGCTGTCATCAACCATTCGGGTTCAACCTCCTGCTGTTCCGTGATGTGAATGCTGAACACGCGCGCCTCGTGACTCTCAGCGCTGACTGCATTCCAGATGCATTACGCGCCCTCACGAGACACCTTCTTAAACGGGATTTTGTGGCGCTCGGTGACTCGGCTAGTGGGCGACGCAGTGGCGCAGTGGCGGCGTTGGCTTAGGTCAGTGTCAGCGATCGATCGATCGTGAGAAGTGTACGCGCGGTAGTTTGATCGACACGGTCATTAATAGCCCCACCAACAGCAGCTGTCGTCGTCGTGTAAAGAGGCCGTTCGCTCTGGGTTTAGGTTGTTTATGCAACTGTGTTGTGTGTCTGCTGCGGTCGGTCGGGTCGCGAAGGCTAGCGACCGTCATTGACACGATGCAGCACAACACACCACCCACATCACGGGGGTGCGCACTGCTGCAAGTGCCGCCGTCAGGGTCGAGAAATGGCTGTCCGCAGGAATGCAGTCGACTTTGCCGGTCGTTCGGTCGGAGGACAGGTCTGTGGTCTCTGGGTATGGAGCAGAGGCAGAGACAGAGAGAGAACACAGAACACAGAGAGTTACTACACATGTACTCTCAATGCCTTCGTCAGCTCAATTGTGACTCCCTCGTGGGGTGATTGATGAGACTAAGGCGAGATCGCTACAGGGCCGTTTGGACACTCCAGAACTCCTCCGAGCTGGGCGATACAACTGGGCTTAACTTGCGTCATATCAGCTCACTGCAGGGGGTGGTGCCCGTTAGATAGTGCGAACATTCCGAACGTTATCTGTCATTGAGTTCAGGGATGCCTTGGATATCGGCCCTCGTTGTCAAAACGACTACATTTAAGGCAATTGCATGAAAAAGTTTAATTTTTTTCAGAATTTTTTCGAATAATGCAATGGACATCGGTTATTTGAAGTTGAATTTTAAATGATTCTTCAACTATTGGGTCAGGATTCGAACTGACGACTTCCGATAATTCGATGCGACGCAGACGACCCGATTCTATCAAAATATGGTGGACTCGCGACTCTGCCTCCGCTCGTAAATCTGCCTATTTTGTCGTCTCTACGTGTCGCGCGGCGGTAACAGTCAAAACATTCCATTAAATTTATCACTTCATAAATCGATCGAGGCACTGCTGGGAAACTGGGTCAGGTCGCCTTCGAGAGGATCACGCCGACACGTCTTCAAACAAAAAGCGAAGTCTCTGCTTGCAAACACGCGACAGAAGAAAGTTATTGACTGCCCCTGGCGAGAAACCAGGCATTATCCAAACACACCAACAAGAGTACCGAGGGTAAACGTGTGGCGATCTCGGCCGGTTCGTCCCTTTCGCTCTCTCGCGCTGTCACTGCACTGCGCATATCCTCCTGTGATCGTGACCGGTGCATTCCACCGGTGCGCTTTGGAGCTTTGGAATTAGACAGCGCGATCGATGCGAGCCGCGAGAGCCTGTCGCGCTCGACGCGACGTGCTTATGTTGGCGGGAGCTGCTGCTGCTGCTGCTGCTGTGGTTGTTGTTGTTTGCTGTGGCCGGCCGGCCCCAGGCCGTTGTTGTGGCTGCCGCACATTTTTCTCTCTCTCTCTCTCTACCCCGCCCGTGCCTTTCGATTCATTCATCCAGCCCACCAACCGAAGTCAGCCCAACCGCGAAGCGCGAGCGCACACAACTCTCGCAGCCGCGCCGCGCGGTTCATTCACAGTTAAAGTCGCCGGCGATTCGTCGGCCGTCGGCGCGTCATTCATTTCATCGCTCCGGCGAAATAGAGGCAGAGAGAGAGAGCTAGAGGTACGACAACAAAAGAGAGAAAGAAGAACGACGGCGGCAAAAAAATAATAATAAAGAGGCGAACACACACGCGAATGGCCGCGGCCGCCGATAGTTTATGAAGGGAAAAAGTGGTTTCATTCATAAACTGCCGTTATCTCTCGCTTTGGTGTCGTGGTGCTGCCGTTTTGATTCATCGCCCAGACTCCCCGACAGACCGACCCGCGTTCGCGTTTGATCGCATCGCACGTCGTTTGATTTGATCTTCTTCTCTGGCCCGGAATTAGTATGTTTTGGATGTTGCGGGTTTTGTGCAGCGTTTTTTTTCCTTCTACCATCTGTCAACAAATGTCAACGGGCAAGGCCAAACAACCTCGCACACGCACACCCAAACGCGCGCTGCGCATAGAGATCAGGCTGATTCGGGGACTAAAGTGGTGATCACTTAAGACGATCGAGCCTCCGGTTCGGCACCACGGGTTTGACAAATAAAAGCGGTGATGAATCGTTTAAATTAGGGTTGATTAAATGTTGCGGTGGTAGCGCAAGCCAACACCGATTATGCTTCCATTTGTATCGTTTGACTCCTTTCATCCTCCTATCAATCACCCTAAAGGAAGTGGTCTGAAACGAAGATCGAATGGTACGAAGGGATGCTTTCATTTACCGACGGTGATAAATAATAAAAATGAAATCCGAAAGCCTGGCGCATGATGATGATTGCATTTTTCTTTCAATTTAAAACAAAAGAACTAACAGGATAAGTAAAAGGCCATAGTAAAGTACCCTTTACTAAGTAAATTCCATAGTTCGAGCAATTTCGAGCAGTTTCGAGCAGTTTAAAGGACTTTACCCTAACCGCTTGCACATAGGAGCGCACAGATTTCAATTGGCAACAACGCAAAAAAAAAATGCACATGATCATGAGTACGATCACGATCACAATCTGCACACGGCGGCGGGCCACAGCTATGGACAGCTATCGCGCGCATCCTCTTCCGGTCGCCGTTTTTTTTTTGCCTCGCTCTGCACAGCGCGTGGTCAATGAAGAAGTTGATTAGGAAGACGGACATCCGTTTGTCGTCGCGCGCGCGAAGGAAGGAAGTACTCTGCGTGCTCTCATGCATTATGCATTTAAACCGCAAGCCGCTCGGCGATCATATGTTTTGTGCGAAACGAAACGAACGAAGCGAAAAAAAAAGCGAAACCGAACAATCCCTTTAAAATACGCGTAGCAGGAGGAAAGTAAGAGAGAAATCAATCGTTTGTTAAAGGGATCCGGACGCACCCGAGAGCTGCGGTTTATGCTCGCGATGCTAGTTATGGGCCAAGCGATAGAGAGATGCATTATGCATTTATGCGCACCCCGGCGATGCCTTGCGCTGGTGATGTCATGATGGTTGAAAATGGCTGCGCAGTTAACGGAGAGGTGATTGGCGACTCGGTGACTCGCTGGTGATATCAATCATAGGGCGAGCATAAGCACGGGCAACGGGCCCCCGGGGGTTGATTATCGTTGTTATCACTCTTCATAAAAGTCATTAGGAGGGCGTTGGCTGATGTGTGTTCGATGCGTGTGTTTCTCCTGCGTGGTGGTCGAACCTAAAAGGGCGCGGTGGCTCTGCTTCAACCGGAACTGCACTGGAGAAATTGCGCCCATTTTGTGTGCCACCGACCGGCCGACTAGCTGGCGGTTTTGATTGTATTTTACAACAACTCGTGCTCATTGATAAAGACACGGCACCCGAGCGAAGAAGGTGGTTAGTGTGAACGGCGCGGGAACCATTTATTTTGCTATTAAAATCGAATTATCACCACAGTAACAGCAGCAGCAGCTGCTGCGTATCGTTTTCTCTGTGTTATGCTGGGTTATGCTTACCTCTGCGGCGGCACCGTTGATTAAATCATCTAAAGCGCATCGATGCTTTCCGGTGGGCGGATTTAGATGGAACTGCAATCTAATGTTGGCTGGCCTGGCGCGCGTTTCTGTTTCATTCATTCCCGCCGAGTTGTTAAGGCGATCGCGCGCGGATAGCCTACAATTTACTCACACCGTTTAGCATACGGCCGGCCTGGTCGACTAATCATAGTGTTTCGCGCGGCAAACGCATCGCAGCATAATTAGCCCCCGAGCCGACGGGCCAGCACCCGCAACCACCACCGCCCTTAATGCTGTTAATGTGGCGTGTAACACGTAGCATTACACGTGTAAGGGTTTTGTTGTGTTCGGCTTCAGCACTTCTTTCGGGCCGGAAACCACCGCGGAGCAGCCATCGACGCCAGACATTTGTTTCGAAGTTCGTGCATGTTTCAATCAGCAAACACACAGACATGCTACGGCATACGCCATGTGCCCAGGAAATTTGATTTTGGGTCTGGAAAAATTAGTGCACCCAGATACCGAAAGTCCCGAAAGGAAACCCGCAGGAAAAACAACAGCTAACTCATCATCATCTCCTCAACCCTTGCCGCGTCGGCCAGCGATGAGTCATTAAGTTTTGGGCGCAGCTGAGTTGCTGACGCTATTATTGGTCAGTATCAGCCCGATGGGAACGTCTTCCAGACAGCAGCGCGACGAGTTGGCCCCGGCCGGCGGGGCCAACAGATGACGCGGTATGCGCTCGGGGCTGCGTTGCATGGCATATGCTTTCGATGGGCTCAAGTGGAACAAAATAATAAAAAAGCGGAAGACACCTTGCGTGTGTGTGCTCGGTGCTGATGAGTTTCAGATTTTCCCCGAGGTGCCCGAATGATGAATGCACACCGTGTAAACTGATTTCTATCACGGTAAATTAGTTTCTCAGACTCGCGGAGGGCCTCTGTCTGTTTTAATAGATAATTTTGGAGGTTATGATTCTCACCCACTTCCGGTGGGGTCGTGTGATAAAAACGTTCTGCTCTGTTAACGATTTACTATCAAAGCACATAATTCTATCGCTCACCTCCCCTTTCATTTGCCTTCATTATTTTCAGGTAAGCAATTTGGATGGCCGAACCGAAAATAATTGACCACACGACGACGGAGAGCGTGTAAGTAGAGCAAATGACGTTACTAACGTGGCCACACGGCGATCAGCTTGCTGCATTTGCCACCGACCTCGGCATCGATATGCAAACGCGTGGCCACTTTATTTGTAATAAAATCGTTTCGCACCCGGCACCCGGTGGTCGAGCACACACTATCGAGCACCACCCCGCCCCGCTCCGTCGTGTGTGTCCTTTGGATCCTTTTCTCGGCCTGCGTTTTGGGGACGCAATTAGCGCGCAGTGGCATTAAATGTATTCTGTCTGCTGAATTTTAAACAGCACCAAACACGGCACGATACGGCACGGCGAGAGAGAGGAAAGGAAGGGACATTTGCGCAGACAACAATCGGGTGGCGATTGGTTTTCCCCGTTCCACCTACCTTTGTTTTCTTTCCGTCTGTCACGCAGACTGTAAATCGGTGAAGCACCCCACGGTCGGTCCCACGGGCTCGTAACGAATTTTAATCAATTCAGTAGCAAGTGGCTCTCGTGGGGTACTTGCCGAACGGAATTACATTACTGTGAACTGGAGTGGAATCCCCCCGGGCACTACTACGTGAGCCGCGCCAGTTGCCAGTTGCCCTATTGGTGAGGCGTTTGTTTTGAAATTTTGCATGATTTGTGGTCAAATAAGGATAGTTTGGTTTATCTGCTCTAGTAGTAGGTCGGTATCCTTATTCTATGTATCTCTTTTAAATATTTTTTTCCAATTTTTTTTATTGGTCAAATTGGCCCAAATAAGCTTATAACAACCAAAAGCATGCGAGCATTTTAGAAGTGTTGCCTTTCAAATAAGAGCAAAATTAGGAAGACCCTCCTGGAATTTGAATTGCCTAATAATACTGTGACCAAAGAAAAATCGGGAGTTCGCCTATTGCTCTACAAATTCTTTGTTAGTTCTTCTAAATCTATGTCACCAGCTTTAAATTGATCCCTACTCTATGCAATACATCTATGCTTAGATTTATTCCAATTTTAAAAACGGTCCGAAAAGTTCTTTATAGAAATAGACCTTCAACACTTTCTTTGTTTCGGCTCCTATCTCAACTATTGACTGTAAAAGGTGTCTTTGGAGCGGCCTCTGGAGTTGATCGAATAGCCAAAAATCGAGTTTGCGTCTAAATGATCAAGAATTATCGCTCCACAAATCAGGTCTTGGAGAAGAGAGTTAGGAATAATAGAATTGGTACATTTCACATTTAATGCCTCCTTGTGATTGTGCAGAAAGACCATACCTAGTTAGCAGGAGTTCGCTTCAAGTAGCCGTGAGAATGCTCTCCAACTCCCGCGACCCGTGATCGCTGATCGTTTAGCACACTCGAGCTGTAGCAATATTCTGAAGACACAGACCTCGGCGGGGTCCCTGACGATTACTACAAAGTGGCTACATTGAACGCACTACGGAAACCAAACACCGAACACCGGCCCGATACAATGTCTCTAACGCATCCCTCTCTAGATCTGCATCGTGGAGGACGAAAAACAAATTCGCTGTGGCAGCGTCGTGCGGCGTCGTTATGCTCGCTAAACAACGGCAAACAAAAATACGGCTATCATAAAACGACCATAAATTATTCACCGTGTCACGACGCGGTCCCCGCCGGCGGCGCGGCGCACGTGTGGCCGCCCGGGGCTGCATCGAAATGCATGCAGTCGGCCCGGACCACAAGCCGGCGGAATGCGAAATGATTGATGATAAGAAGAGGCACTTGTTGTTGTTGCGGGGTGGTGGTGTGAAAATCCGCGCGGCGGTTGTGCGGAAAAAGCCTTCGCGCGCGTAATGAGTGATGAGCGCCGCCGCCGTGGCCTCATCAACACACGATTTTGCGGAAAGCAATAAAATCAAAGCACCAGTCGAGAGGCGCGGTTCTTCGCGGTGTGCCGCGTGTGTTGGGTGCTAACATTCCAGAGGCAACACTTTAGTGTCGAAAGCTCATCATCATCACGCCGTTCACGCCGCGCGCATCAGTCTCACGCGGAGGGTTGCTCTCCGGCGAAAAGTTCGGGAACGTTTCGGGAAAGTGTGCAAATTGACGGAGCCAAATTATGAAATTATGTTTTCCAATGCCTCACTCGTTCGCCCAAACTTGTGTCACTCGAGGTCTTGGCCCGGCGGCGGCATCAGTTCCGTGTTCCGTTCCGGTGTTAGAGAGCATGTTTCATTGCCAGCTGCAGTCCCCAGTTTACGATGCACAATAAAACGCGACGCTCTCTTTCTTTGTAGCGCCATTTCGCCAACATTCAATAACACTCCTGGCGAACGAACCTGGCGGGTTTTTGCATAGAAAAGTGGCCTCCCCGTTCACCGCGTTTTCCCCTTTCTTTCTTTCTTTCACCCTCTTTGCATATGCAAAGTGGAACAAAACGCTTGACAATTATTTTATTACCGCACTTTGCACATTTGCATTCGAACATATTTAGCGCCCCGAGACCGTCGCCGATGCGGATAATGCACGACGCAGCTAGAGAGAGGGAGAGAAAGGCGCGATGTGTGGGCGATGCTTCTCGTCGCGCGCGCGAAGCATAAACGCTGGGGCCACGTGTGGGGGAGAAAACACAATTTCCCCGAAACATAAATCACTGGCGAGGAAAAATGTTTAGTAATTTTCACTCGCCGCCCCACGCCGCTCATCCCTTTTTTCGCGCACCGGTGATTTGCATAACTCGTGCATCGGTGGGCGGCGTGTGTCCGTGTTGGGATGGTGCGATGTGCCGGTGACCGGTGACGCGCGCGGTGCTGGCGACAAATACTATTGGGTTCTAACTCACGCAGTTTTGATATGTTTCTGGGTCGCTACAATCATGTTGATTCATTGAATGCATTTTGGGATTATTTTCACAATATCTATGTTGTGCTTTTATGTTGGTATGTTGGCTTTTTATGTTGTGCAACTTTTGGCATGCCCAAACATATTTCTTCCCAGTCCCAGTCCCACTTAATTTTATTATCCTTCAAACTATCTTTTGGGGATCACTCATGTTCAAGATGCAGCTCAATATGAAGAATGAAAGCTAGTGAATCTTCAGGTGGTCAATCTTCTGACAGTTCGACTCACGAAAGCCACTCACCCAATTTGATTTACTCCCATTTACGCCATTTTATTTACTTATTATTCAATTAATAAAATTATGCTCATTTGGGTAGCTCGTTTTTGACTCATCACCTCGGTGATTGATTGATTAGCGCAGCCTGTGTTAAGCTGTGTCAAGGAGCAGTAAGGAGAGACCTCAACGCCCATTGGAGAACCTTGACTGGGTGACTGCAACGTCCGCTCTACGTGCTCTATGGGGTTGCTCTATGTGCATTCTAACATGTAAATGTGGCCCACGGACGGCGGGACGGCTCAGTTAGGGATTTAAAAACCGAATTATTGCTTGCCGGGCGGATGGCCGGCCGGCCGGCGGGCTAATGGCGGGTCATTATGGCGCGCGATGTCGCGGTCGGACGGTCGTTGCGGATTTTATGTCCAAACCATGGCCGCCGGTGACGGGGCCACTTACGGAGCCCGTTGTTCTCAACTCGTCACGAACGCGCTTGCGGGGAGGACTCAAGATAGCGGCGGTCGGTTGGGCTGCCGCGGCCGCAAAGAGAGGGTCCGCAAACAGGAAATGCTCCGTGGTTCGTCCCTCGACTACGTTTGGAGGTTCCCGATTGCATGCACGGCGCTCGCCCCGGTACTGATCGAGTGATATTTAATCCCCTGTTTGAAGGATTTTACGATGAGCGCACGCGGACAGGCCGTGTCCTAGGCCGCGTCGCGACCATAAACTGGTTCGCGCGCAGGGCTTTATGTCACCGTAAGTCGTTCGGGTTTTTATCATGTCGGTCGGTCGGTCGGTCGGTTGGGTTGCGTTTCATTTAGCGACGACCCTCCCCTCGGCCGGGACCCTGACGTCGTCCCACGGAACGAGTTTGCTGCTGGTGGCTTCGCAAAAGAATGGGAGTCCCTCGTTTCCCATCGCGATCACATCCAGTCAGTGTCGGGTGGAGAGCCTTTGGATCGGCCCGTGCGATGAAGAAACAAATTACCCCTCATTTAAATGAAATTTCTGTGTTTTTCCCTTCCCCCGTTCCGGAGCACACGCGGGGTGACGGGCGCCTTCCACCCCGGCACCTGTCCGGGCCTGGGAGACACCTCTCTTCCAGGTGGGTCTCTTCCGGCTCCGACGGCAGCGTCCGCCATCCATTCCGGTTCTTTTTTCCGTTCGCCCGGCGATAGGTGTTGATGATTGTATCAGCGATCCCGCGGGGCGGTGCGGACCGGGGGGTCTTCGTGTAGGGCAGGATGTAGGGTTCTCACACAACATTGGCCTCGCACCGGTGCGCCGGTTGGAGGGCAGTCAGCCTGCCAGCCATTGGCCGTCGTTTCGCATGCAAATCGAATGCAACGTGCTGTCCGGGTGAGGTGGGTCCTACGAGACAAGGTCATAGCGGCCGTCCGGCGGGGTAAGTGACTTGATCGCTCTCGGTGATATCGCGGGCATCGCGGGCCGGTGACAGCGGACCGCAGCGGCGTCCCTGAGAAGGTCCGCAATATTTCATGCACCGCCACCTGAAGGAACGACCATCGCGTCGGGTAACCTGCTCACCTCCGAAGGTCCTGCACCGCCCGACAGCACCGCAGACAAATTACCTGTCCTCTTGGTGGTGGCCCTTGGCGAGTTATATTCGTCCCGTCCCCGTCTGAAGGTTTTCTGTGACCCTCCTCCGTCTTTCCGGCACCCTTTCTTGGACCCCAACTGGGTTCTATAGTCGGCCGAGGATGCAGGACCTGTGGGCGCGCGGTGGCCCGGTTTCTTTTCGTGCCGTGAATCATCACTCGCTCGCTCGCTCGCGAAATCTGGGTGCCTCGTCGTCTCGTCGGGGCCACACACACGGGGACCGCCAAGTAGCTTGGCAAAACCCAAAAACCGGAGAGACCTCTCCGCGCGAAGGTCTGCGGCTGCGTCTGACACACACACCAAACGTGCCAAGGAGATTCGGGGTCCGCCGAAAAAAGGAGTGCACATTTTGCAAAGCGTTTGCTGGCCAGCCGCGTGACATGTTCGGGTTCCCCCAGTGAAAGGCGTTGCGAAATGCGGCTTGGGCTGGATTTATTACTGGTTTTTTGTTGCTGCTGCCGCCCGCTCCGGTTTCTGTGCCACACCGAAACTCCCCTCGAACACACGAATGGGTAAATAATGATCCGGGTGCTGGCACTTTTTTTTTCAAGCAAGTTCAACAAAAGCCACCGCGCAAATAGGTGTCCGCGTTGTTTTTCGGACGCGCGTACTGCTGATCGTCGCCATTTCGGGTGGGTTACTCAGTTTCGCAATTGGGGGTAAGGATCGTGCAAACATTGGCCGCTGCGGGGCCTACACTCGCGACCGCCTACACTCGACACGCGACAAACATCTAATTCGGCAGACAGACAGAGTCCGCGTCCAGTCGAGAAGTGCAGCCACGAAACGTAGAAAGGCAGAGGCCACAAAATCCTCACTCAGCGGATGTGGGTCATGTGTGCGAAAGCGCACACGGCGGTGAAGGTATTGCCGCCTCGGGAAGGTGAACTGCACTGAGCTGCTCGAAACTGCTTGAAACTGCTCGAATATCGGTCGGTATTAATGGATTGTCTTAAAGACGATGTATTTTCAAGTGTTCGCGCATTCGGCGAATTGTTTGCAGTCAAATGGCTGCTTTGAAACTGCTCGAAAAATAGCCGTCACAAAAGAATGGCTTACTGAAGATAGAAGGGTGATAAACCTAGAAGTAGGCATTGAGGAACCGGGTGTTAAGGTAAGACTGTTTGCCGCAGTCTTTTAAATAGCCGACCAAATTTTCCTTGGCTGTTTTCCAAACCTTATTTATACAAGTAATTCACCACAAAACAATTAAATTCACCACACAAGTGTGCAAGGTTAATTTTTGCAGTTAAGCCCAACTCGATCATTTTTATCTACCCAGCTGTTCCTTGAATGATTCCAAACGATTATTTGGTTGGATCAATGAACTAATATCGGCTACATTCAATCATTCCTGAACTTGTAACTTCACCAGCAATGACGATGTGAGTTTGAAAAAAAAAACTGTTCAATATTTTCTGTTTCTTCTCGGTTCTCGATCTGAGTTTCTTAATACTTACATCACCACGTTTCGGATTGGCCAGTAAAACGCCTTAAAAGATGGCTGAATCCGAGTGTAGTAAACATACGCCCGTCGTCCGTTAAGGCGAACCGAAGCGGGAGGAACCGGGCACCGTTTCATTGAGTAACTCTAGACGACGCCTCCGGCCGTGTGCACATTACTAAGCGTGCAGTGGCGGAAGACGCGCGGCCGTCCGTTCCGTGTTGGTAAATTACTGCGCCACCAGACTCGGCTCACTTTCGCCCGGCCCGGCCCGAGAGTCTCGACCGTCGCCGCCGCCGCCGCCCATTCACGATCACAATCGTGAAGATCGCTCGCCCGCGCTGAAACCGACTCCCTTGACCAACAGCACCACGGTGGGTGGGGTCGGCCACGGGGGCGGTGCTTCCGGGGACCGGGGTACATTTTCATTCACCATTTTTCTCCACCGACGACGACGACGACGATGACGACGCGCGGTCCCGTGGTCTTGGGATGGGATGGGTATTGCACTACGCGCCGACCCGACGACGGTTGCAATAATGTTGATTGCATGTGAACCGTGACGCGACATCCAACCACCCACCCACCGGCCGGCCGGTTGGCCGCGGTGGAAAAGGTATTCCAATTTAGCCTAACGATTTTCAGCCCGAGATTGGCACCGTAGGAAATGCAGCGCGCCGCCCGGCGTCGGCTTCGGAAATAGCTTCGGTTGGGCCCGTGCATTAGATTAACGAGCTTTTCATGAATGAGTGGGAAAATGGTGTGGCCTGGCTCGGCCAGTGTAATGTAATTAATTCCGGTTTAATTGCAACGAAGTTTCTTGCGCTCTCCTCCCTGCCTGACTCGGGAGGGTCTCACTTTTCTCGCCGCTTGGCGACTGAGAAAAAAGTGTTCCGAACTCGTCTTCTCGCCTTCTCTTTTGGCTCTCAATCTCCCATCCCGAAGAGACCTCGACCAGCTGTGCCCCCGATAGTTGATAATTTTGCTTCTCAAGTCCACCAAGGGGCCACCATGGCGTTCCAGTATTCCCGTATTCCATTGCCAGGAAA